>NC_064630.1:161404899-162654899 GCF_023864275.1 Schistocerca cancellata
GGTAGGAATGAACACAACAACATCTGTTGCAACATTAAAAAGGAGACTGAGTGAAGCTGGCTTGAAAGGATGTGTCACAGCAAGAAAACCCATTCTAACGCCCATAAATAAAGAGAAGAGACTTGAATGGGCTAGGAAACATCGTAACTGGACTTGGGAAGAGTGGACGAAGGTGTTATGCACCGACGAATCGAAGTTCGAGATTTTTGGAACCAGAAGAAGAATATTTGTTCGCCGATTTGTAGGGAAAAGGTTAGCCCAGCAGTGTGTTCTACCTACAGGTAAACACGTTGGAGGTTCTATTATGGTTTGGGGATGTTTTGCCGGAGTTAGAGTCGGCGACATTGTGAAACTAGAAGTATGTATGGATCAGAAGCAGTACCACCGCATACTTTAGTATCATGCAATACGAAATGGATTGCGCTTAATAGGTAAAGGGTTCACCTTACAAAAGGATAATGACCCAAAACATCTGTCGGCATACTGTACGAGCTACACTGCATCAAAGGAAAATCAGAAAGTACTGAATGATATGGTATGGCCATCCCAAAGCATCACCTCTATCGTCCATTTGTACATTTGGTACATTATCAAACCTAACCCAATTAATTATTATTTCAAGTTCTTCAAGTAGGTCAAACTTACTTCCTTTCTTCTCTACGTGCATCACCTCTAAATCGTTTTCTAAGCCTTTAGGGGTGACCAGACTCATATTTGTTTGGCAACGTCTACCATAACTGCCCAGTCTTAGTGTCTGCGTGCTCCCTGTATCTTCTCGAAAATTTTCTCCCCTTCTGTCCTACATATTCCACATCAGACGGTAAACACTTTATTTTATGAACAACTCCATTTTCAAATTTACTTATCTGTCCCCAAAAAATCATCATTTAAACTGTATCTGATTAAGGTTTTTTTGTGTGAATGTCTACCGGACGATGTATGCCCTAAAAATGTCCGCCAATTTCTGTGAATTTATCACTATTTCCTCTTTTCATTTCTTTTTTCCATTGTTCCTCTTCAGTTTATTGGATTTTGGTCCTTGCCCATTCAGCTGTCTCAACAATGTAATTTTATGACGATACGAGTGTAAGGAAAACACCCAGCCCCCGAGCCGAGAACATTTCCGACCAGGCTGGTAATCGAACCCGGGCCTCTTCATTTAGCAATTCGACAAGCTCACCGCGCAGCTACCGAGGCGGACTCTATTTCTTCTTGTCCCTACGCATACCACGATTCATCATTCTTACATCGTACCTGTTATTTATGGATACCTGTTTAATAATATTAAACGCATTTAACCTATCTGGTGCTCTCATTGTTTCTTTAATGGCTCTAGTCATTAAGCTTGTCCGCAGCTCGTGGTCTCGCGGTAGCGTTCTCGCTTCCCGAGCACGGGGTCCTGGGTTCGAATCCCGAAGGGTTCAGGGATTTTCATCTGCCTTGAGATGACTGTGTTGTTGTGTCGTCTTCATTATCATTTATCCCCATTACGGTCGGAGGAAGGCAATGGCAAACCACATCCACTAGGACCTTGCCCAGTACGGCGGTGCGGATCTTCCGCATTGTCCCCTGCGCTCTGTCAAGGAGTATGGGACTTCATCATCATCATTAAGCTTCTAAATGACTCTTCTTTATAAATTTGTGAGTGGAAGGACTGGTTAGGAATCATAACATCCGTTGCCCTTGGCTCTCTTAGGATCTTGAAGGCATACGCGATTTGTCTTGCCTCTTTACCTCGAGGTCCAAAAATCATTATTTTCGAGCTATGCAGTTTAAACAGTTTTCTCATTAGATTTATCAAACATTTTACCAATGTTCTCCTCAGTTCCATTTATGAGCAACAACATGTCGTCGACATAGCGTTTGTAACATATTACCTTTTCCATTAACGGATCATCTGAAATGGTTTGTCGCCGCTTCATGTCCCTTCGAACATCTTTGGAATGCTATGGAGTAGCAGATGGTTCAGCGCACTCTATTGGAACCTTATAAATGTTTACTGAACTAGGGAGTGCACAGAGAAGCAGCTGATGAGCGTTGCAGCTGATGTTTACTGTTGTAGAAAAACGTTGGAAATTTGTGGTAAGTTCTAAGGGACCAAACTGCTGTCCATGGGCTTACACACAACTTAATCTAACTTACACACCCATGCCCAAGGGAGGACACGAACCTCCGACGGAAGGAGCTGCGCGAACCGTGGCCAGGCGCCCTAGAACTCAAGGCTACCCCGCGCGGCACTGTTGTACGAAAAGAACGGTTTGGTGGATGTGCGGTAATATTGATAACTGGAGCAGAGACTCTGATTTTGCCGTTTTTAAAATAGACGAGGACTTCATTTGTTTTTTTATTTTTCTACCTTGCGTGATTTTTAAGTGCATGTTTATGTAGTATTAACACCAACAAGCAGATCATGGGAGCTTGACTCACGAAAAGCGTTGCTGAGGACTATGTTAATAACATTAGTGGCTGTATGCTAAAGTTATCGACTACATTACACAACCTTACAAAAAGAGAGTTAACTGTGCTGTATCGTTCCAAAAATAAAAATAATTGTAGCTCTATGTTTATGGTCATCACCAGTTGCGTTACCGTACGTTATTAGTTTATATACTATTGCTGCTAAATGAGCAATGCTACGGAATCAGATTTTCATCCATTAGGTGGTGCGATTACTATTGTCGAACGAAAATTTTAAGTGCGTGACAACACACCACTTGTAGGTATGCCATAACGCACGCTATCACAATGTGTTAACTCGACGATTTCTCGACGTGACAGACTGTTCAGCTGCCCCCGGTCAGTAATACACAGTTACCTAAATTAAAATTGAATTTGACGAATTTATGAAAGTGTCGTTCTAGTACGATCACACTCAAAGAGTTGGTAGCCACGAAGTTCGAAATGTGAGTGTCACATTGTAATTTTCAATTTTTAATTTGCTATTTTTATAGTTCTAATATTTCGCATACAAATCGTCGTAGGCATGCTGCAAAGATGTTGTATCTCTGTACTTAGTGCTGATTGTGCATGTGTTAGTCATGTTACTCTGTGAAGCAACCAGGAAGTGTTCTTTGAGTTCTGGCTGTGTCGGCCAATGAACCAACAGCCTACTTCGCTGGGAACGCTGGGGCATGAGTTTGAAGAAAGTGCTCACGTGTTCTGGGTGCTGCAGATAGGTCGTGTTTTAGATTCCAAAATGGTGCCAGTGTTGTTATGCGGTGAGATGGTGATACGAAGCTTTGCTACGTTCTAGCTGAACTCATTTTCAATATGATCCTGCTAATCATTCACAGCAATCGCATTTTTACGTGATAACAATTCTCTTGCTTCGCACGGTCGGAACTACGCCTCACGCGTGGAGACCCGGTCTTTGTGGTGGGAATATGTTTCGAGGCTCGGCGACTCTGTTTGGTATTAATTCATTCGGATCGTAACGTGGTCAGTTTCATCGCACTGTCTATCAATCAATCTTTTCCAGTGTACGGACTATATTTTGTTTGATTTTTGTAAGTATTGGAACTCTTATGTTCCACGTATTTTCTGAACCCTTGTGTCACACGCCCTAATGTGACTGAGTTACATTTTGGGTATCAGTTACATGGGTTTATATTCAAATACTCTTGCAAATTAATTTATCACGCCACTCACGTTCCTATCTATACGAATTATTCCGACTTGCACTCAGCAACTGAATTACGATAACGTGATATGACACTGTGCGATTGGTAAGATCTTTGTGAATCCCTCGCTGCAGTTGGCTCCCGCGAGAACAGTACTCATTACGAATATATTTCCCATTTATTTACATATATTTCTGCAAAAAAAAGTGCGAGTGCTGTCGCACATGGGAGAGACGCAGTACGCTATTCTACACATAATGTGCGTATTTAATTCGTTGTCTCTGTGAGAGATTACAGCAAATCTGGTTCACATGCCCACAGCACTGCACCTGTCTATAGTTCACGTTGCTTTACACATCTTTATAAATGGTGAGCTAATTGGTGCGATTGCTTATGTTCATCTAATTTCAGTTTCCTTTTGCTATGGCCACTGTAAATCGTCGAACTATGAAAAAATAAGTATTTACTGTTTATGTAATTTTCATGCAGTCACATCGTGTTATTTATTTATTTGATATACATGGGTATATAAATTGTACTGTGTGATGCACTTTTATTAATTCAGGGCTCATCCGGACTTTCCTTCTTAAGTAGTCCGCATCTAAAACTTAGTAGGAATTTTCCAATACCTCCACAACTATTTTTAGTAACATTATCCACTCAGTGGCACAAGCATTCTTCCAAGATGATAATGGCAGGCCCACACTGCCGGAGGAGTCCAAGGTAAGTCTGGAGAACTTTAGGATAAAATTATACGTCTATTATCTCCGCAAGAGCCTCCAGATTTGAGTGTTGTCATTATGTTGAAGTACGTATGAGAAAGATCTTTCCCTAGCACAAAGGGATTTTTTTTTTCGAGGAACAATAGAATATGTGTTAAGCACCGTACTGATAAATATATTATGATTTCTAGGAGGATATTCGGTGTATGTGTGGCAAAGGTCGCCTTGCACTATATTTGTGATAGAGCAATTGGATTTTTTTCAGTCATACGCGAATGACTGAGCTCATTTTATGTCTGTGCATTAACTGCTCATTCAAATGCTGCTTTCGAAAGTGTGTATTATCTTGGATAATGTATCTGAGATTTATTTTTACAGGATGCCTCAAACCCTTAGGATCAAATCTGTACAGGCTATCCAGTTCCTCAAGTGAATTTTCTGAGATAAGGAACCAATGGTCAGCAATAAATATTTCAGGGGGTACGAGGCCTTCAAAGAGCATTGTGTATGAAGCCACTGTATGAAAAAGGCTTAGGTTCCGTAACAGACAGGTGTCTGCGGCGACGACGTTGGTAACGCTACCTTGAGAAACGATCTCTGATGTTACCACGATGTCGTTTCTCAGTGTTTGCAGTTCAAAACTACTTGTCGAAGTTAAAGCATCGCACTTAACAATAACTTGCAGAGATCCATTTTATGTGTGGTGCTGTAGAATTTCTGAGCCAGAAAGTTGAACGAATGTGTAGACAAAGTTTTAGAAGGGGGTCAGTTTAATTGGAAGAAATTTACAATGAAATGAATAACCCAGCTGCATACAGGCGTTGATATAAGTCAACGGGGACAGTTGAGAATGTGTGCCCCGACGGGGACTCGAACCCGGGATCTCGTGCTTACATGGCAGACGCTCTATCCATCTGGGCCACCGAGAACACAGATGATAGTGCGACTGCAGGGACTTGTCTCTGGCATTCCTCCCGGGAGACCCACATTCCCAAGCTGTTGTCACGCACTATATTCACAGTGCCCATGCGCATAATACTCATTACTCGCGGCTTTATGTCGATTCCCGTAAGAGTTCGGTCACTGTTTGTGCATCCGCATAGGAGATGGTCAAATGACCGGTGAGCCTTAACAATATATACTGTTACAACGCCATCTATCAGAAAGCGAAAAAAGTGGTCCAACTAAAACATTCATATTTCTTTACGTGATACACGAATATGTAATAAAAAATAGGGGTTCCTATTTTAAAAAAACGCTGTTGATATCCGTTGGACGTATGACAGCGCCTTCTAGCGGGCCAACCATAGCGCCATCTGGTTTCCCCTTTCAAGCTAGACAAGTTTCGTTCTTTGCAGTTTTTTCGTTTGACGCTTATTTCGTGAGATATTTGGCCCGGTCACGATCAACGGACCACCCTGTATGTTAAGAGGGTATCTGTTCTTTCGGACATGTACGAATATGCCCGAAAGAACAGATACTATCTTCGTATATGGAAGAAACTACGAGTTGCTTTCGAAGGTTCTCTGCAAGGTGTTATTGGTACATTAGAATTAGAGGAGATTGTTTTGGGTAGTTTGGCAGAAGATTCAGCAACAAGCACCCGTCGGTTTTCCCGAAAGAGGATACTACGATGAGTAAAATGTGAAGAGTACTGATGGAACAACAGTAATTACAGTGTTGCGTAAAACTGAAAAGACTCACATAAGGAACGAGTAAATTGTCACCTTAACGTGGTCAGTACGCCCATTTAGTGCTGTACGTGCAAGCACAAAACATCTGGACAACCATAAGGATCATATTATGGTACTGTGGTGAGAGGTGGCATAATGTTGCGTGGACCTACTGATCCCCAAATCTTTCAACACGTTACAACGATATTGTGCGTTCGGCTCTGGCTTCATCTCTATGGCTGACGATGCGCCGCACCGAACGGCGCAGGCGAAGGAGCTCTTGGAACGAGAGAATGTTCGGTGAATGGACTGGGACTTGCACTTAAATCCCATCTAACATGTAGGGGATGCTTTGAGGAGACTTACTACAGTATGTCCACATGCACCAACGACCATCCAGTCGTTGTTAGCCGCTATGGTGGAGGGACGGAATGCCCTACTACAAGTACTCTTTCTCAACCTTGTGGCCACCATGGAAGCACTTTGCAGTGCATGCATTGCCGTCCGTGGTGATCGAATACGCCGTTAAGTTTTGCATACCAATGTGCATCTCTATCACAAACAAATTGTGCAAGCGAAGCTCCCTCATGGTTTTGAACTCTAAGCTCAGTTCCGTTTACAGATTATCCGCTTCAGCACTGAACTTCCTCGAGATTGTATCGTTTACGGATGGTGCCTCTTTCAACCGTGACTGTGTCTTCAACGCCCAAGAAGGCATGTCCTGTGTGTCGAAGACGTTAAGAAAGAATTTGTTTGTTTTACCGATCCCCCGTATCAGATGACACAGTTGCTGACAGTTCAAATGGTTCAAATGGCTCTGAGCACTATGCGACTTAACTTCTGAGGTCATCAGTCGCCTAGAACTTAGAACTAATTAAACCTAACTAACCTAAGGACATCACACACATCCATGCCCGAGGCAGGATTCGAACCTGCGACCGTAGCGGTCGCTCGGCTCCAGACTGTAGCGCCCAGAACCGCACGGCCACTCCGGCCGGCGCTGAACAGTTCACAGAAAAGTTGAGTCTCATTTCAAATAGGTATTCCACTCACACAGTTATAGTTGGCGGTGACTTACATCTACCCTCGATATGTGGGTCAAAATACATGTTCAAAATCGTTGGTAGGCATAAACGTCGTCCGAATTCATACTGAATGCTTTCTCAGAATATTAAATGGTTGCGAGAACATACTTGACTTCGTAGCAACATATAATGTGAGCAACAAGGGAGCACCACGACGGATACTGAGATAAGTGGCCATAAGGTCGTTGTTAACGAGACTAAATGCCGTAGCGTCCAAACCCACCAAAAATAAACACAAAATACATCTGTTTAAAAAATCGGATAAAAATTCGCTTAACGCCTTCCTAAGAGACAACCTCCACTCCTTCGAGTCCGAATGTGGAAGGGAAAACCAGATGTGGCTTAAATTCAAAGAAACAGTATCGATGGTAGTTAAGAGGTATATTCCAAATAAATTAATGGGATATGGTACTGATCTCCCGTGGTACAAAAACAGGTCAGAACACTGTCGCAGAACTAATGAAAAAAGCATAGCAAATTTAGAAGAAGGCAAAATACCCAAGCTTGGCCAAATTTCGCAGAAGCTCGAAATTTAGCTAGAAGTTCGACGCGAGATGCCTTAAATACGTTGTAAAACGAAACTTTGCCTGGGAGAAATCCCAAAGAGATTGTGGTCATATACATGGGGCAAGACGCAATCAGTACATTCTCTGCGCAGTAACAGTGGCGATGTTACTGATGACAGTGCAATTAAAACAGAGTTAATAAACACGGTATTCCGAAATTCCTTCCCCAGGGAAAATGAAGTAAATATTTTTGAATTCGACCCAAGGCAACTGCCAACATGAGTAACTTAGAAGCAGGTATCCTCGTTCTAGTGAAGCAGCTTAAATCATTTAGTAATGACAAGGCCTCTAGTCTAGTCTGTATACCAGTCAGGTTCCTTTTAGAGTATGCTGATACAATAGCTCCGTACTTAGTAATCATATACAACGGCTCGCTCGTCGGGAGACCCATACCTAAAGACTGGAAAGTTGCGAAATTCATACCAATAAAGTCGTACCAATACCGAAGAATGGAAACAGGAGTAATCCGCTGAATTACAGACCCACATCACTAACGTCGATTTGCTATAGGATTTTGAATCATATATTGTGTTCAAACATTATGAATTACCTCAAAGAAAACGATTTATTGGCAGACAACCTACACGGATTCAGAAAATCTCGTTGTTGTGAAGCACTACCAGGCCTTTTTCCTCACTGAGTAATGAGTATTATCATTAGGGGACGTCAAATTGATTCCACGTGTGTAGATTCCAAAAGGCTCTTAACACCGTACCTCAGAAGCAACTTTTAATTAAACTGCGTGCCTATTGTCTATCGTCTCAGTTGTCCGACTGGATTCGTGACTTTCTGTCAGAAATGTTACAGTTCGTAGCAACTGACAGAAAGTCATCGAGTAAAACAGAAATAATATCTGACGTTACCGAAGGAAATGCTACAGACCCTCTGCTATTCCTGTTCTACATAAACGATTTAGGTGACAAGTTAGGTGACAATCTGAGCAGCCCTCTCAAACTGTTAGCAGATGATGCTGTCATTTACCGTTTTGCAAAGTCATCAGATGATCAAAACCAATTGAAAAACGATTTAGACAGTATATCTGCATGGTGCTAAAAGTGGCAATTGATTCTAAATAACTAAAAGTGTGAAGTCATTCACATGAGTAATGAAAGGAATCCGCTAAATTTCGGTTACACGACATCTAAAAGCTGCAAATTCAACTAAATACTTAGGGGTTACAGTTACGAATAACTTAAATGGGAACGATCACATAGATAACGTTGTGGGGAATGCAGACCAAAGACCAGAGATTTATTGGCAGAAAGAGACAGCTTACACAAGAGGAAATGAAAAAGTTCAAAGAAGGTCAACTCGTTATGTATCATCGTGAAATAGGGGAGTGAGTTCCACGGATACCATACGCAGACTGGGGTGGCCATCATCAAAACAAAAGCGTTTTTGGTTGTGGCAGGGACTTTTAATAAAATTTCACTCACAAAATTTGTCATCAGCGTGTGATGGTGACTTACATCTAAACTAGATATATGGGCCAAAATACATGTTTAAAATCGTCGGTAGGCATAAACGTCGTCTGAATTCGTACTGAATGCTTTCTCAGAAAATTAAATGGTTGCAAGAACATATTTGACCTCTTAGCAACATATAATATGGGCAAATAGGGAGCATCACAAAGGATGCTGGGATTTGTGACTATAAGGTTGTTGTAGCAAGACTAAATACCGTAGCCTCCAAACCCCTCCAAAAATAAACACGAAATATATCTATAAGAATCGAGGGACATGAAAGGAAGCAGTGGTTGGGGAGGGAATGAGACGGGTATGTAGCCTCTCCCTGATGTTATTCAATCTGTATACTGAGCAAGCAGTAAAGGAAACAAAAGAAAAACTCGGAGTAGGTATTAAAATCCATGGAGAAGAAATAAAATCTTTGAGTTTCGCCGATGTCATTGTAATTCTGTCAGAGACAGCAAAGCACTTGGAAGAGCAGTTAAACGGAATGGACAGTGTCTTGAAAGGAGGGTATAAGATGAACAGTAACAAAAGCATAACGAGGATAATGGAATGTAGTCGAATTAAGTCGGGTGATGCTGAGGGAATTAGATTAGGAAATGAGACACTTTAAGTAGTAAAGGAGTTTTGCTATTTATGGAGCAAAATAACTGATGATGGTCGAACTAGGAAGAATATAAAATGTAGACTGGAAATGGCAAGGAAAGCGTTTCTGAAGAAGAGAAATTTGTTAACATCGAGTATAGATTCAAGTGTCAGGAAGTCGTTTCTGAAAGTATTTGTATGGAGTGTAGCCATGTATGGAAGTGAAACGTGGACGATAAATAGTTTAGACAAGAAGAGAATAGAAGCTTTCGAAATGTGGAGCTACAGAAGAATGCTGAAGATTAGATTGGTAGATAAACAACTAACGAGGAGGTATTGAGTAGAATTGGCGAGAAGAGGAGTTTGTGGCACAACTTGACTAGAAGAAGGGATCAGTTGGTAGAACATGTTCTGAGGCATCAAGGGATCGCCAGCTTAGTACTGGAGGGCAGCGTGGAGGGTAAAAATCGTAGAGGGAGACCAAGAAATGAATACACTAAGCAGATTCAGAAGGATGTAAGTTGCAGTAGGTACTGCGAGATGAAGAAGCTTTCACAGGATAGAGTAGCATGGAGAGCTGCATCAAACCAGTCTCAGGACTGAAGACCACAACAACAACAACATATCTGTTTCAAAAAGTGGATAAAAATTTGTTGGCGCCCACCTGCATAGGGATGAATGGTCATCGTCATAAAATAAGAGAAATCAGAGCTCGCACGGAAAGCTTTAAATGTTCGTTTTTCCTGCAAGCTGTTCGAGAATGGAACGGCAGAGCAGTTGTAATTGCAGAGCAACCGCGCAGATGTAGATGTAGAACAGTTGTCCACCACTTTAGCGCATGGGGGTAGAGTGAGAAAATGTGAGTACTGGAAGCTCATAATTATTGTATGCATATCTACGTATTTTTTGTTAGTGCTAATTTATTTTATTTATGGAATTTAACTGATGTCGTTAATACTCTGTATATATATATATATATATATATATATATATATATATATATATATATATATATACGATCTTCAGTAAGTACAGCCGTATCATAAATGCGCCGAGCTATGAGGTAACTTTTTCTAAAAGCATCCGCGTGATACCTTTCTGTATTTCTGTCTCTTTTTTTCAACTTCACGAATTCAAACACAAACAGGGTGTCTCTAAAACAATTCCGTTCCTACAAACTTTACTTTTATCTACTAAAAGATGTGATAAGGTAGCTAGATGGTAAGACAATAGTTTTTCGTCACTGCAACCTTAGTTACAGAGCCTGTTGTGTGCTCAGGAAACCGAACATGCTCACTAAATATCCGAAATGCTCTGTGTTTAGTTTAGAATTAAGAGAAACGGTCGCCAATACGGACAGGAAGTTTCTGAAAATGGATGGAAAATTCTCATCTCATATCAGGCGCGTTAACAGGTGCTCTGAGAAACAAAGTACACATACAGGGCCAGTCACAGCTCCATCAAAATCTGTTCGACTCTGAGTTACAACAAAAGAGTGGAACTGGTGAGGTCATCTGTAACCTACCATCCCCTCTTGTTTTTTCTCTTGCTTCATTACAACACTTTAATTTACAGTGATTATCAGAGAGAACAGGAGTCAATGCGAAATCTGGCCATGTTGCATAGCTAAATACTTGTCTCCTTACTGGACGAAGACGTAGACGGAAAAATATTGCTTTGAAAGGTCAACAGTAAATAGGGAAGATTGTTGTTAATGTACCTACGAATACATGGTGTTTTCCGGTCGCTGTGTCAGTCTAGTGCCGATTTTAGAAGTACATGTATGACCGCACAGTAGAGACCACCACAAGCAGTTTCCGGCATTTTCTACTGTTTTAGCTGTTGAGACACACGATGCTGTGTTCTAGGCACCGTTTGTAGATATGTGTTCTACACATGTAAGTGCTGAAAAATATATTTAAATTGTTTTGAGAAGAATGTTACAGTATTTTATCGCATAAGCTCCCCCCTCACACATTCCCCTCCTCTACAGTTTTTCATCATTAAAAAATTATTTTATTAATATAGGGCATAAATCCCTCTCCTGGTTCGTTCTTACTGGAGCGGCCTTCAAATGGCTAGACAAAGGACAACAATGAGCACAGCGGTACTTGTCACAAAACTATTTTCATTGTCACAAAGTACCGTAAATTTGAAAAGTGAACTTGCAGACTTTTTTCTAGGTCAGTTGGTTACAAGTCGTCATAGTGTTGAAATATTCAAACTACACGGCGAAATTTAAATTAAATGTGTTACCTTATGCCGATACAAACAGAGCGAAAGCTGCAGGATTTTTCCGTTGATCCTAATTCAATACGGTATTGACGGAGACAAACTCATGGCTACAAAGGCAAGCTTCAAATCTTTCCGTCTGGGAAACATCCCGAATTTGATAATGGTGTAATTGCTTATGTCAATGAGCTTCGGAACGATGGTTGTGCTGTCTGTTACGAAATGACTCAGAACAAAGCTCGCGAGATAGCTGCCACGCTCAACATTGACAGAAAGGATTTTAGCAAGCATTGGTTGGATGATTCGTTTTATGAGACGTCTCTCATCTTCGAAGGAGAACATCTTCGTGCCAGTGGTTACCTCGAGACCACACAGTTAAAATAACCGAGCTCCGTCGTTACGTAATGCAAGCAATAAGATAGCAATGTGACTATACAATGACACAGCAATATGACTATTTGCTCACTTAGGTTGCTAACGCTGACCAGACGCTAATGTTTTTCGATATGCTGCATAACACCACTGTTGCTCCAAATGGCTCAAAAAGTGTCCTTGTAAAGACGACTGGAGCGGAGAAACTAAGATGCACAGTAATGTTGTGCATTACGAGATGGCAATAAAATTAAAAGGAAGCCATTGCCAGAGAACACTGCCCAAATGGAATTCAATTACGAGTTCACCAAAAGGGCTGGACGACTGCCGATTTGATGGTTTGTTGGTTGCAGAAAGTCTGGGGAAGATGGCCAGGGGTATTATTACAGAAGAAGTCCCTTCTTGTAGACAGTTTCCGGAGTCACCTTGTGGAAGCTGTAAAGGAGAAAAGGATAAAGTCTCACCCTGTCATCATCCCTGGAGTTTAAAGTCCATTTTGCAACCTTTACATGTCAACGTCAACAAGTCTTTCAAAGAACATCTTCGACGCCTGTATACAGAATGGATGGCGGCGGGATCTCATCGGCTGACTATAGGAGGCAAGATAAGGAAATCATCAGTGCCGACGATGTGTGAGTGGATAATCCGTGCATGGGAAAAAATTAGTGTCGATATTGTTAAGACGGGGTTTAAAAAAGTGTAATTTCTTGTGGCAATGACGGTTACAAGCGAAAATGATGAAGATAATGTGTTATCTGAACATGAAAATAGTGATGATAGTGACAACACGAGGCAACAGAATAGTGCGAGAAAGGAACAATGAAACAATGCATTGCTGCTCTTCATTGTAGGCATAATGAAACCGTGGTGTGAATCCGGTTCTTTTGTGTTAACTGAAAATAAATACCTATAGGTGCCACGTTTTTCGCAAATTACTGTGAATATAACTTTTACCTACCTAACACATCGTTTCCTCTCCTTTCTGAATTTCTGCAAGCACCACTCTACTACTTGCATAATTCCGTCTCTAATGTTTTCAAGAAAATTTTTCGAGAAAAAAAGGGTGGAACCGCGCTATAGAATTCGGTAATTCTTCAGTTACAGAGGTTTGTGGTAAAATTCTGTATATTTTTAAAACTTTCTAAACTTCGTGTACACAGTTAAGCCATACTTCGTTAGTCGTGTACTATCTTCTACCTAGGAACAGCAGGTCTTTTTAGTACGGAACACGTGATACCGGCAAATGAAGTGAGTTTCCTTAAAGCCTCAACTATTTTCCATGTTTTGAAAATAGAAATTGGTGTTAGCTACCAATAATTGCTGTTTCAAAATCTTTTTAACTTGTAATTGGTTTTTGACAATACTTCTTTATTCCACTTCATTTACTTATTATTGGTGTCTAGTAGACTAAGAAGGTAATACATAGCCTATTCAATACCGTACTGACAAGATTTTATCGATTGCTACGCTTTTAAATTCGAATAGAATATTTGTTTCTAGTTACATGACCATGTTGTACTTTGGGACAGTCACATTTGGAAAAACCTTACTTTTCCATAGTACTTTTCGTAATTACAGAAAAAGACTAGTATAATTACAGTTAACCCTATCGTCCTCGAACTGAATAAGAAAACATATTAAACTTCTGTTAAAAGACTATCTAGAGGCGAAAGTTTGGAAGAGTTCTGTGGTACAACACTCTCACCTACCATTTTACTTTGTCTATTGATTTCGTAAGTAACCCATTTTCTAATAATGCCCAGACCCAACCATGCTTTTAAGACTCTGTTAAATTTACTCCACTTTCACACTTAAGTTTACCATTGCTGTATTTATTTTCCAAATTAATCTTTCACGCTATGATAGTCCACGATAACCTTTATAACTGTTCAGAAAATAGCATGTTTCGCCAACTAATGCTACCGACTAAGAATGACAATACTCTTCGGGAGGACAACGGTTCAAACCCGCGTCCGGCATCCTGATATAGGTTGTCCGTGATTTCCCTAAACCGCTTCAGGAAAATGCCGGAAAGGTTCGTTTGAAAGGGCACGTCCGACTTCCTTCCCTTATCCGACGGGACCGATGATCTCGCTGTTTGGTCGCCTCCCCAAAATCAACCAACCAACCAACTGATTTGTCCACTCATTTTATGTTTAATTAAGCCCATCCTCTGCAAATAAATCAAATAATTATTCACTGTTGCCCAACCATTCGACTAAGAACTTTCAGATTTATATATCGTCTCATTTGCAACCTGTTCAGATACTTTTGTTTCGACTCAACTCTACGAGACGGCGGATGACGAATCCCATCTCGCATTCTGACACGTGAACGGTAGCGCTTGGGCATGTTGAACATAAAAGCAAGACAATGCCCCTGGTGGGAAAGAAGAGCTCAAGACCGATAGTACCAAAGAATCAGCAATGCTTAAGAGATAGGATTTACTACTCCGTACCGCAATCTATTGTAATACAGTACTTCGTAACCCTTAACTCACGAGCTGTGGTCTCTCAGACCGCGCGGAAATGTTCGAACTCGCTCTCCAAGGACAGTTGTGGTGGAATGCTTCTATACTCCCCCTATCTTCCTTAATTTGCCAAGCCTGCGATGTTTTGTTGTCGGTTGCGTTATCGCCTTCTGTTTTTATTGTTGACACATGTTAGTGATGGGTGTTGGAGTCTCCTAGACCGCGCCTCGTAAACTACGTACCTGTTTTCTTCAGTCCGGTACCGTATAGCTCAAAATGTGTTTTTTAGCTTCCCCAAGTTCGATGAAATTGTTAGTCGGTCTGTGGAGGAAGGTGTCAGTGATATAGGCCAAGAAATAAACGAAAAAGACTACGATTTTACATTAGGCAGTTATCACATTTCTGCTATCGAACAAGAGTACCATTCCGAGGAAGAACTTCACGAAAGTTGTGGTGGTAATCTGTCTGTTTCTTCAATGAAATAATTGAAGTGTCTGTTAAAATCGAATGTGTTCTCAGTGGTGATAAAAATGTAGTTCCCAGCAATGAATGTCAATTTGACAGACTTTCTTCTCGTACCTATCGGGTGGAATTGATACGCGCAAATTTAAACCCTGGAATTTAGTTTTATTTTGAAATATATTTGCTACAGATATTGTATAATTTTTCAAAATGTAAAATTCAATGCTCTAACAGTATATTTTTGTTTACTGTTTAAAATAGCCACACAAAATTATGTGCTTTTGTGTGATAAATAGTGAAATGCTGCAGCCTTTGTTTAGTGCAATAAAATAAACTAGAAGCATTTAAACAACACTTAAATAATTGCAAAAATAAATGTTGTATAGCATAAGTTAAAAATTTCAGATTATTTTTGCCTTAAATCTTGGTTTAAACATAGGGGTCCCAGAGACCCCACCCCGTGGTATACGTTACAGGAGTCACACCGCGAGTTAAGGGTTAAAAGTATTGTGAGCAAAATTCCAAAGGGTAATGTGATTCACAGGCATATAATTTACTTCAGTGGTTGTTGCTCAGTGAGAGGACGCTTCCGTGTCATTTTTCAGTCAAAACTGTAGCGCATTGAGTACATAATTTTTTTCCAAATGACCTGGTTTCCCTATGATGCGATTGGTATGTCTGTGGTGCAGTAAACGGGACTAGTCAGTTCGGTGGAACCTCCTGACATAGTACGTGCCCATCTGCTGCGCACATTTGCATTACAAGATTGTGAGATAATCATTTCTCAACTACTTTCTCTCCACCGTCGGCACGGTTATACGATAGCTTGCCTTCCACACTCTTCTAACTGCATCAGATTTGTGCCTAGGAGCGAATCTCTAAAAGCTGTTTTAAAGGAGATACTGCAGTTAAATTTGTGCTACTTTTGTCATGTAAATGTGTACCGAGCCGTTTAAATGATTCTAGAAAGGCATTCCTATCGCGCTCATTGTAGAAGAAGTAGGTCTTATATTGTGGTGTTATACTCATATGCCACCAGTGTTTCAATAAGATGCATATTCGGTGTAAGTTTGATATTTGAGAATGTATGTTTCTCCAGAAATAACGTTTCTTTAGAAAAGCACATACAGTGCATTTCTTCAATCACATTTAAAGACGACGCACTTAAGACGACGCACACAATGCTGGAGATGTCCCGATGGAACGTTATTTTATTATTATTACTGAAGTTGTTTGTTTGAAGTCGGAACGACGACATAGCTTACGTAATATTGTAAATACAGTGATAAAATTATCCTCGGAACCGAATGCGATAAGAATTAGGTATTCGATAATGCGTTACGGCAAAGTTGTTACGTGAACTTTAACGAGGATGTTTCTGCTGTTTTATGTAATGTTAAACGAATAAAACATCCCCATGCTTCATAACTGGATATTCCAGTGCGAATTTTAGATTTTGTTAGATCATAAGCGTCTCTCAATTTTCAGGTAGAATTCCGTATAAAAAGCGTCCAACATTGAGATATATCTTTTGCTTTTGGTTTGTTACTCCGCAATGTGCTATTTAGAGTGTTAGGTACAGTGATTTTCTTTTTTATTGGGCTGGGACTCGTGATTTTATAATCTTCAATTACACAGCGCAGTTGAATCCTTTTATGTTACACTTCCAGCCCGGTGACTGTAAACAAGGTTCTCTGGACATAGATTCTTATGGTGCTACACAATGAAGAAAGGCGATAAATGTCCGGCGAGACATGGCGTGGAATTTCCTGGGAGATTAACTTTATTATTAACATAGTTACCAAACTTTCAGGTGACACAGTAAATGCAGATACAATTCATGAACTGAATGTTCCACAAGCTGTTTGCTTCAGAGGATCTAGATCATGAAGATTTCCCAGGAATGCAACCAGTAGTTGTGGCAATCATCGTGTGACTACTAGAGACAGAGATTTAAGGGGATCTTTACATTGGAAGGATAATGCTGTATCAAATGTTCCGGCAATCATGCCGCACACCTTGGCTCGCATTTTCATCTAGAAACGGCGGAACATAGCTCGTACGAAAATAAGGACTAAAATCTTCATTTGTTTGTGAAGTGTGCCTTCATGTTGGCCTTCCGACAGATTTAATCCAAAAAGAATAATTGGCATTTTTTCAGTGACCGTTATGTGACAATTTTAACTATCAGAGAATATTATCTTTCCCTTTCATGCGGTTATAAGGAATCAGTAGATATATTTTAGAACACTTTCGACGAATAAGACCTGTAATTTTCTAAAATTGTAATCCTTCACGTGTTGCAATCTTAATTAGTCAATAGCAATGCGGGAAACTTACATTTTCATATTTCTTAAATCCTAACAGTGCGGCTTTCTGAAATTATCCGGCTGGAGAAAAACTGAAAAAAAACGAGTGTTTTGTCCGCTTTTAATATTCAGATCCAAAAACTCAGGAAGCTGTGCCCACACTTTAACGGCAGCATGACGTAGAATTTAAACATATAAGGAAGTCCAAGAAGAAATCACATATAAAAACAGAGGACAACAATGTGAAATCAAGTAACTGAATATGTCGCGTTTACTACGAAGGTACAAAAATCTAGATGCCTGAAACTGAAGTCTCTACATCAGTTTTGGATTGCTTTTTTGCTATTAAATCTGATTCGTAAATGTAATTTTCAGGTCAGGTTTTAAAAATGTGACGTGTTAGCCAGGCACATACAAGCATTACAGAAAATTAAAATCGACCAACGTTTGACACAAACACCACTACTCAAAATCAGTTGGTGGAAAGATCAAGTGGAAAATGAAAATGTAACACACCATTAAGAATGTGGTCTAATGGTACAGACTGAAGTCTCTCTTTCTGCATTTATTCCAGTCGTTAACTGAACTTGTAACAACTTTGATAAAACATTATTCCTGGACTGAGTTTTGTGTCAAAATGTGTCTTGATTTGATCATTTTGCCTCTCGATTTTTATTATTAATACCTCTTAAGACACAAGGCCTCATGAGAGTTTTAGCAACTGGAGGGGGTTTCATTTTATTTCTTTTCACATTATGATTTGAATTAAACTTGAATGTTCTTTTGTGATTTGCAATTTTCGAAATGTCTGTACACATGTCAGACTTCTAATCTGGTGTAGTGACTCAGAATCAATTCAAATGGCAAATTAAGCATTAAATTTCAAAAGCTGTGGGGAAGTGGACAGAATGGGGCGGAAGGACAGATGCTTGGGTCGTGGGCAACGAGTCGGACTGAAATTTGAATGTTCAGTGTCGGAGTGTCTTAGTCTTTTTCTGGCAGTCGTTTTTCATACCTGGTTAGGCTTTGTACTCTTGAAGATCGTAAATTTCAATCATGATTTACAGGAAATGTCAAAGTGTCGATTCCCATACCAGCGGACAGAGGAATCGTTTGAAGAGAGAGTATCCGAATTACACCATGCCTAGCAAACATCTGTTGTTCAAACTAACTTTCAGATTAAATATCTCTTTTTTCTCTTGGGTACTATTAGGGGTAAGGGACACGTAGTAATCACATTCATATTGTAGGATAGATCTGGCGTAAATACCTGAGAATTTTGTTCCAAATGCACTAGGGATGGCGGTTATCGCTGAATCAGCTGTTTTTCGGTTACACCGTTTTTCTTTCAATGCCATTTTAACCTGGGTATCAAAACCGCTCGAAACATCCGGTTTCTGAAACAACCTATTTTCTGTTTTTTAGTCCAGTTACTTCCTGTAAAACAAACAGAAATCGAGAAAAGATTGAAATACTTTGACTCCCTGAGTTTCAACGTACACAAAATCATACTGAATTAAACAGGCAAATAAAGAAAACATAGTCCGTCCGCAAGTGGTTGAATACTACAAAAAAATCGCTACTATTCTCCTACTGTTTCTAGTTTTTTGAAACTCTGCTCAAAAACCGTCGTCTAATCGAGGAATTAGACACAGATAATTCTGAAGAGTGAAAATTGTAGTTGAAGAACTATTTTTCGTGTTAATTTGTCCCTTTTCAAGGGATACAAGCAGATAACGGCATATTACGTAGACATAGGCAACACATTAGCAATTTTCAGTTTTTATTGTTAACTATGAATGAACTGTTAAGTTATAAGTTTTCTCCTTATGCTATGTCCAAGTTTGCTGTGGCTCCTACCGTTTTTAATCATTTGAAGAAAACGGAAAATTGTACTTCATTGGTGCCGCACTTCGTAAAATATTTACAGACTATGGATGTTGCCATTCTGTAGTACAACCAAAGGTGGGTGACGACAGCATCGAACTATCATATAGACCAGATGAGGTAAGCCTCCCACACTGCTTGTACATGCATACCATCCAACACCGTGCCACGTGGTAACAGGTTCATTATTGTTTCAGCAATGCTGTACCATTTCTTAAACCACGTGCTTGTTGCGCGTTTCTGTCGGCATTGTTATTAATATATCAGTGATCGCTTTTCCCATTTTCTATGATAACACAATACTTAAAAGCAATGGAAATTTTACAAATAAAAGTTACTCGGTTTTTTTAAAAAAAAGTTTATTCAAAAACTAAAAATTTTAGCACTGCTGATACTAGGTTGTTAATAGAAAATAAAAACACCTGTTATGAACGAAATCAAACAAATGCCGAAAAATACCGGTTATTCCGATTGAAATGCCGGTATCGGTTTTAATCAGTCGATTTTCGCATACCGAAACTGCACGATCAGTCTGCGCTGTAAGTTCTGCTCACATCGCGGAAAAGTTTCATTAGAAGTTATCGGGAGAACCAGCCTCTCAGCTCGTGCTGTATTTTCTACTTTTTTATTTATTTTGGCCCAGTAGATAGAATGACAAGTATAGTAACATTATTAAAAATTGTATTTGTTCGGCTGCTTTGATTTCACAATTAGTTTGAGGTCGTTTTGTGGTAGATGTATGTGAAATAAGTCTGTAAGAGCCAAGTAAGGGCTCTGAAATTCGTTTTCTTATTTTTTAGCGAGGGAAGAACGTCGTGTAAGTAAAGCGAATTTTCTGTTTGAAACGATCATTTTTTTATGGGGGTAACGTTCGTACAGAGTACAGTGCTGACAGCGAAGGTATAAGTAGCTTTTTAAGTTCATACACTTGCTGCAAATCCAAAGTACTGACATAGGTATAAGTGAAACAGCTACGAAACTAATAAACATGCGTCTGTTATAAATATTTGCCAATTTTCGTTAAATTAGTGTCTAAAAGCTGGTACATTGCAGAAATATATCGGCGAAACCATGAAAGGAGAAAGCTGGCAAATTCTCAGACTAAGTACGTAAGGCACATCATCAGATTATCCTCATGATGAGCGTAGAGTATTAATCCACATAGATGCTAGATTGTCTAAAGGATACTCCAAATAGCATTTTTTTAGGCCCTACTAAATAATCATTCTTTCCTAAGTATCAAGTTGATTTCTGCTTTATGGAAAGAGACTGTTACAGTTGTTTCGTCGATTGCATAATATTTTCAACACATCCGCTTTTTATTTCGTACTACTCTTCTCGTCCTTGAGTAACGAATGTAACCAAACTCCGTAATAATCCGTGTTGCGTATTACAGTCTTTGTCTGTCACTCTAAATTTTCCATTTGGCTACTCTTTCTAGGGACAAGTTTGTTCCTGGCTGCTATAGCAGATATCTCACTGAAATGCCTTATTGTAAACGATCTCCATAGACCTCTTTTCATGTCTGTTTTTTTTTTTTTTTTTTTTTTTTTTGGCGCGTATTAGTTTCGTACCTTATCTTAACAATCTTCAATAACGCAAAACTTTCTTATTCTGCAGCATTACGATGGTTCACGTTGTACTGCAGTATATAAAATAATGATGTAATTTTCAAAATTTATATGTTGCAGTTTGGAAGTTGATTGAATACATAGACAGACATAAAGAAAGATCTTTCCTTTTTGAACGCGGAAAGATGTCATGAGAAGCAAAATCTGTGCCATTCACTTTAAGGAATTACAGGATACATTAATGAAGCTTTCTAAAATAAGTCATCACTTTTACTTTGTCTTCATTTTTCAAAAGAATACGTTAAAGTAAACAAAGTTTGGTCCTTTATGGCTCATTTATCAAACTCGATTTGAGAAAAACTGTGCGGTTTAAAGAGAACAGCTTTCTCGAATAAAACATTCGAAGCCTGCCTAGTTTCAGAAAACGCGGACGAAAAAGATCATTTCACGTGTTAGATCAAGAGGAGACCCCCCTCCGCTTTCACTATCCAGGAAAATATATTAACCTTACAAACTGAACTTTCAGCTTTCATACTGCCACTACAAAGGCAGAGCCATGTACGAAGAAAGCAGCAAAAGTCCAGTCAGCTATATTACGGTTTTCCCTCTGCAGTCGATGGTGCCAGATGGCTCTGGGCTCTAAAAGCTAACAGTAGCAGTTTTATACTGAACTCGTTTGTTTCTCGTATTACCTGCTTTTCTTTTCAAGTTACCAGCAAATGTCAAAAACAACTAAAGCGTGGAACTGTAAGTTACTCGCATGTTACTTCACGCTACCTGTATGACAGCAAGAAATATATGTAAAAGTTTAATACAAACTATGGCCTCTAGATTAAGAACATTATAGGTAACAGGTAGTAGGTATTATACCCTGCAGTATTACACTGTTTTGTGATAAATAAACCGAGTTTTTCTGTAGCTTCGTGTTTTATTTGCTTTTTGTGAAGAAATCCTGTCAGTGCACTGTACTATTGACGAAGCATAAAGTATCGGTGTAACTAAGCGACTTAACTTACAAAAGTTTTGTGAACAGACGTTTCCTGCTTCCACATTAATACGATTTGTTACAAATGAAAAAACAAACACCGTAACTGCAGTAGTCATCTTTTTTTCCGAATTCCGTTAACTCGTAAGTCTTCACAGCGCCCATTGCTGAGCGATGTTGCTGCGCTGGAATATGTGGTGCCATCTCTTGATTCGTTTCGGAACTAGCAGAGCAGACCGCCAGCCGCAGCGGCCAGGTTTACGGCCGCAGTATTTTTCCTTACGATCAGATAATTTAATAGTCGTCTGCAATTCGTATCAACAATATAACACAGCTCTTGAAGTATACTGTATTTTTATAGTTTTAAAAACGATCGTGAATAGTTACGTTAGAGTAAAATTCACAGTTATCCACGGCTTTGTACTCTGCAGCGAATGAAAGTTGCTGAATGTTTCGCCAAACAGTTACTGCACAGGAAGCATAACGTTATTAACATATAATTGACATGACCTGCCTAATACATGCGGGACAGAGGGCGTTACTAGCCTCTATTTCTTTGTTTGACAGTTAGTACTTCTTATTAATTTCAGTCAGTCGCAACACACAAACATTGTACAGTTAAGATAAAACGGGCTGCTGAATTCTAACTGTTGCATGACAGCACTATCTGAAGGATAGCAAAAACTAAAATGACAAAGTGAAGGCTGCATTTCAAAACAGGTGTCAGTTATACGTATCTACAACATCAATATCAGAGTGAAAGCAATACCGTAACAACAAAAAGGGAAGTGAATTGTGATATAAGAAGCACGTTATTTGTGAAACACATGTATAGAGCTATTAACGTTGAGAGTTTAATGTATGGCTGAAAATGGTGAAATGATTCTAAGGTAAGCGTGTCTCACTTTCATCTCTTTTATGCGGTGTAGTAGCTACATCTACCGCAATTTTTCTTGTCACAGTGCTTGTGTAACTGGTTTATTGATCATTAGTATATCATATCAAAACCAAAAGCAAGTAGGATTAATATGTTGACGAAATATTGATCATAGGTTTCATCTGAAAAGCATTTTGCCTCAGTTCTTCTCAAAGCAGTACAGTTCTTTGACATTGGACCTGATGGCTGGGAATAATTATACAGACAATTTTCTTCACGGGATGAATTTTCAGCACAAAGACATAATGTACAGTCGCTAATAACGTAACGGGTGACACCACCATCCATAAAAGAGCTCATATAACGTTACTTGAAACAATAACTTCATTCACTGCAATCGCAACTGTGCGTCATAAAACATCACTTTTGATGAACATCATTATGTATAGACTGTTTTTACTCCCACGTTTGATGGCGTGTGATACGGAATGTATGTATTGTGACAGGGTAGGGTAAAAATAATAATTATCAAACAAAGAATAACACCCTTTCTCCCGTACTGATAAATTAGAAAAACATACATTGTATTCGTTAACAACATAACAGTGTACACGATCGTTCCAAAAATGACTGATACAACAGTATGTGAAACATAATCGTTTCTCTACATTCATAACGCTTTCATAAGCATCGTTTCTGTTACACGTCATTATGACTAGACGATTTTATGGTTTAAGGACTTGAGTATAAACTGTTGTGAATATACGCCACTTCGCAGCTGAAATTGTTGGTATTCCGTTCCCATGTGTGATGTAGGCTATTTTATGCCGTACAGAAATGAAATTATGTGTAAGTAATTTACTTTCTTTTCTTAATAACGATTTTAGTTGCCAAAATGCGATGTACGTTTATTTTATTACAATGTACTATTAGAGAGTTAATTGTTCGAAACTTTCTTAAAATAATGGTTTGAAAACGGTTGTGAAATAGGCTTGCCGTTTAAATGTAAACGGCACCAAAAGAAATAAAAGTCGCTTTCCTTAAAAAAAGATCTTCTTACAACTATGATGATGATACCAACAGTTGTAAAACAAAAAAAAAAGAAAGATAAACTGCATGTTGCAGCACTGAGACGAATTTACCACTGGATAACAGTTGGTAACTGTTACATGATTGAAAATATATTTTTAATACAGAAATTAAAAAAGATATGCGTCTGTGTTCGCTAACAGTGACGTAATACCCAAAAATTCGTCTTCGCAATGACATATGAGACGAAAGTCATTAAAACACTTCACCATCATTCGCTATAAAAAATTACAGGGCCGAGCGAAATGGGAGTTGCGGATGGTAAGTCTCGGGACAGCGAATAACAACATAGGAAATCGCTCTCTGCTTCTTACCAACTTCTGACCGCAAATTCGTTTAACGATTCCGTGTCACGTTTTCCTTTCAAAATCGTTAAATCACCGTTTCTTGTGACAATTTCTTATCTCGCAGTTTATAGCCGCTACGGAACTTGGCGCTCGTAGTCGGAGCAGTTACTTACCCGCCGATCGAGGCCGCTCGACTCTTTCTCGGCGTTCTTTTTCCGCCGGTTCTCCGGTGTTTACGTCTGTCCCAATCCCTGGACTCGGCAGCCGTGGCGACACACATACACACCACACCACTTAATTCTCAGCTTTGTTGCCGAGGTCCGCATCGATTCGGCTTCACCGGCCGTAAATTCATGGCTGCCAATGCTTCTTGTTTACAACGAAGTTATGGTCCCCTTTAAAAATTATAGCGGCCATAAATTGACGTCGATACAAAATACAGAAATATTTCCCAGAATATGAGAGTTCTGAGCGTGGTGAAGTCCTGAATGAAAATGTAGCGCGTGGGAACGGTCGCTTTACGAGCCTGAGTGAAGATTTTCGGACGAATAGTGCGGCGAATTTCTGAAGCAGTTAATGCATCGCCCGATAATCTGTAAACTGCAAACAAGCGTCTGTGTCTGGATACATTCACTCTATGGCTATCTTGGTGCTACGTCAGCTCTTACTCAGCCATACGAAAATCGTTAGTGAACTTCTAAGCTGGTTACTCATAGCGAGAATGAGTCACTGTGCTGCAGTTGCCTCGAACATGACCATAACGCATTCGTGTTGTCAACAGACAGGCAGAGAACACGAGTTGTCACTACCGAAAGCCATACAATTAATAATAGGTATTCGAAGAATAGTCTTATTGTTGTTATTGTTGTTGGTTTTATGCAACTCTTCAGCGATGTCGCATTTCTCCTGCATCTTACATTATCAAAGATCTTACGCTTCTGATTATTTCCATCCTTTAAGACCTCAAGCCAGTTTACATAAACGATGCAAGTCGTAAAATGTGCCCCAGCATTCGACCTCTTCGTTTCACTATGTTATTTGTTAGACATAATTTTTCGTTGTATTGTTACACGGACGTCATTCCTAACTCCATCAATCCATTTCACTTTTAATCTTTTCCTGGATAAACACATTTCGAAGTATTATGGTCGTTTCCCTTCATTCTTCCCTATTGTCCATGTTATGAGCTCATACAGAGCTGTGCTCCGAACGTAGCTTTCCATGAAGATTTTGTGGTCTATATGTTGTTGTCCTAGGGATACCTACTTTTACGTCTGCCTTCTCTATAGCAAAATTCATTTACGTTATCGAGCGTGTACGGACAAACATAAACATAACCCAAAAATGATTTTTTTCGTAACGTTTTTACTTATCTTTATTTCAGCATCGTAGGTATCACAGTATTAAGAAGCGCTGCAGGTTCATCGCCACTGTTGTACAGCACGTTCGCCAAAAAAGGAAAGAAAATTTCGGGGCTGAAATTAAAGTACGGGAGGAAGTGATTGCCGTGACTACGATTTGTGGTGCTTCAGAACTGTCGCCTTCACAGAAACACTTGGAACAGCTGTCGAGTGGAACAGACAGCCTTCTTGACAGAAAACTCAGGTTAAGTGTAAACAAGGCAAAAATGACGGTAATAACGGGTGATGGAAAACATAAGTGACTTTTTAAGACATATCTGGGGTGCACAGGAAAAGGAAAAGTAAACTGGGTCTATCTAGGACGCTGGACAACACAAGATAGTCGATTAAAAGAGGACCTCAAAAAGGGCGTAGGTTAAAATGCGTTATTCTACGAAGCAACTCGTCTCGTACCTTATACTGACATGTAAATGAGAAAAAATTCCGGAAACTAAAACGAGTTTAGCTCAATATGATTTGGAAATAAAGCATTGACAATGAGAGCATTACAGAAATAGAAAATGGAAATATTTTATGCTAAACAAGAGTGAAAGACAAGAAATGAACTCGTACTCTAAAAAATAGAGCAAGAAAAATGTTGAGATTAATCGTAAGAAATCAAATGGGGTAACACCTGCGTATCATGACCCTTCATCGACCCTAAAGCAGTGTTGATTTTTTCTCCATTTTTCTTTTTTTGTAAATTTTAGTAGTTCATCAAATTGTTCTGTTAGTAATTTTCAGCTGGAAATTAAATAGACCACAGAACAGAACCACAAGGAGAAGCGTTGTTAATTTTTTTCTCCATTTTCCTTTTCTTTTATGATTCATAAAGTTGTTTAGTTAGAAATTTACATCTGGAAAGTAAATAGACCATAGGAACAGAAGCACAAGGGGAAATTGACGAATTGATAAGCGCACTGCTCTAGACATAATAATTACTGTATTATTGGCTAATCACAGTATTTTTGTCAAATCACGGCAGTTGATGTTTTAATACATTCTGTTGCGATTCTTTCACTGTACATTCTAATCATTCATGTAAGCAGACAACATTATAACACATTTTTTAAATAACTGTGTTGTTGTATATCAGCTGAAACGGACAAGATATATGAAATAAGTAACTAAGTGGATGCCGTTTGTATGGATAGCTCCGTGTATTTGCTGCTCATCTTCTTTCTTTCTTAAAGACTTTCACAACACATCAAACGTTTCTTTATTTTGTTTGTCTGTCGTCAACAACCTACAGACACAAATACATCGGTTATCTAATTCACACAACGCACTGTGTGCTATCATCATCAACAGGGTTTCTTTCGAGTGACGATGTCGTGACCATGGAAACGTGTTACGGATATAGAGTGATGGGCAACAAACTTACCTTTCAACAATCTCTAGCAGTGATCCCTGTTCTTTCTGGGATCTTCTTCCCTGACCCGAGTGTAATCAGATTATGGCTCGGAAGTCCTCCTCCCTCTTTCCACCATCATCAACATAAACACCAAACTAAAGCTTATACTGAAAATATTTTTCTTTGGACTTATTTATCTTTGAAATGAAGAAAGACAGATAATATTTATAGGTGTTTTACTACACAGTAAACTACTAAGTAAATGAGACTGTTGGTATTGCTTATTTCTAACAGAATCGTGAAGCAGCTCTCAGTGCTTCACGAGTGCTCCATACAACTTTCCCTCAGAAAGGAAAACTAACTACCTACATTAAAGGTAGACACCTGTTAACAAAACATGGTTCCTCGTAAGCGACATTCTGTCCATCGATACCCAGCACTCCCACATAAAATCAATTTAAAATGTGAGCATTTCATCAAATGCTTTTAATCACTTGATTCGTGGACTCCTTCCTTGTGAACTGACTGTGATAAGAGGACTTCAAGCTGCTAATGTTTTGCGTCTGACCACTGATATTAATAATAATAACAATAATAATACTGTTTAGGCGCTATAGTAGTGTAATAGGTACCACATAATTATTGTTATGCTGTCACTTAGTTCGTTTACCTGTTGCGAAGTGAATAATGAAGCAGTTTCTGCTGCACTGTGGGAACTACCTACAACTCGAAGAAGGCTCTATGATTAGTTACTTAAGCGCAAGTAACATATATGCGTCAGTTTTACTATAGAAAGTGCGTGGTACAAAATAGTCAATGTGTAAATAGTGGCTGGAGTATGTGATGATGATGATGACGGGGCGCTCAGTTGCGCGGTCATCAGCGCCCGGTATGTGATGATGATGTTTGGTTTGTGGGGCGCTCAACTGTGCGGTCATACGAAGTCCCAATTTTTTTTCACACTCCAATTTTTTACGTAGTCCAATTTAGCCACTGTCACGAATGATGATGATCATCATGATGAAATGATGACAACACAAACACCCAGCCCCCGGGCAGAAGAAATCCCGAACCCGGCCGGGAATCGAACCCGGGACCCCGGGATCTAGCGACAGCAACGCTATCCACTAGACCACTAGCTGCGGACTGGAGTGTGTGAGGAAGATGCTGTTCGCACATTCATTTCACAAGCTGTAATCTCCACACTGCCATGCGTTAACGCAGTATTTGAAAAAAAAAATGTTATTGGTAACTTAAGCAATCAGTATTAAAGTCTTATGAAATAGTGATAACAGTTAAGACATTTTGCAAATGGTTTTATGACCGAAACGAAATCGAACTCTTTTATTTTTACCCCTCAGAAAATTTTATTTTGCCCATGAAGAAGTAATTACCCCAAGATTGGGAGTCACTGATCTAGAGCGTTTCCACTTTTTTCCATTAATTTGTGTACTTTTCGTGCTGGAATTTTGTGTTTTTCATGCTTGTTTTAGTTCAGAAGGAGTCCGCTGTTTGCCGTATTTTGTTGACGGATTCCAGCGTTACCCATTGGAGACATTTCCCTCAGTATTGTCTTTACACAATCGAACTATAGAACATGACTAAAAGAGTGAAGATACTTAAAAATATTCGAAGACGCTGGATATAATGCGAGAATGTTAACGTTGCGAATCCACATCAACTGATCAGAACGAAATGGAACGAAACGACACATATTAGCATTCATGGTGCGGATACTGAGTCTGCGTAGTGATGTTTTAAATGCCTATTCACATATCTCAAACCAGCCTTTTTTGTGGTCTAACCTCTGTCACGGTGGATGAACGACAGGGCAATTTTCGTATCTAACGGTATCGACGACAACGCGAAATCAATGCTTTCTTCTTTTTCTTATGCAGTAGAACAGAGATCCGTTTTCATGTCACCATCTGACATATTCTTCGTACTTCATAAGCTTCTCGTTAAGAGGACTCGAAATAAAAAAATTTAACGTATGCCCGAAAAATTTCTACACAACCCCGTTTTTAGCAGTGCTCAGTGTCCTTCAGGTATCCTGATCCTAAATATTTCCAGGTGCCTGATGCATAATGCTTAATAACGATTCTACGATAACATTCACTATTTCATCTCCTGCCACTCTCTAAACAATTTATATACACATCCGAAGCTTCATCACCCGATTATTTCCATGTCCGTTTAAAATCTGCGGATTATGTACTATGAAGTCTCGTAGAATTTCATCTGTAGAAGTTTAAACAAAAACATTCATGATATCTGCCGTCGTAACGCCAGAGACCTAATCGCGATGGGCATGAAATGAGCTGTTGAACGTACGGAGACAAACAAAATCGTCTCTGCTGTTTATGTAGTGCAAACTGATTTCTCTGGTAATAAAAAGATTTCTCATCAGTTGAATATATTTCTTAATCAACAGACTCCCTGGCTTACAGTTTTAAAGGTTCAGAACGACTAGTCGATGTTCTACGTGATCTTTACTGTTAGCTTTGAAAATTATTTCGTAGATGGCTGACCAATATTTTCTGTGATGTTTTAAAAAACTTCTCTAAAGTTATTAACGACATATGTTTTGCCTTATAGCATGCAATGTTCCTTGAAATAGAGATCAACAAATACTCAATGTTAGTGGAATGCCATTTGTTTGTCGATCTTTTATTCTCGTAAATGTTTGTTTTCTACAGTTATTCACTGTATGAGATACAAAGAAAACTGGTATAAAATTTGGGAATGGAATGTTTCTTGGTGAATACGGCCAATTTCTTCAATTTACCAGCCAAGTTACATCGTCACCATGACGCTACGTTTCGATGAGTTTCTGAATTCTCTCTCTCTTCTCTCTCTCTGTCTTCCCGCCGCACACACACACACACACACACACACACACACACACACACACACACACACACACACACACCTCTGTTCTCGCACAAAGAAACAGGAATTGTAATCACCATTCATACAAATCGCTATCAGCAGTATATTGGGTTTGGAAACAAAGGAAGATGCCATACCAGCAACGTTATGTGCGAGTGGGTATTCAACAGTTGAGTGTGGTTTTTGCCACAACTTACTTCAGACCACAATTAGTGCCCTGAAAGTCGAATGCGGAATTTCTATACTGGATAGAATAACGAGACGGGTTTCTCTGGAGGAGAATCTCATAACGAGAACGGAGATTCGGTTACTTAGGTTGCGGTATTTTGTGATATTCGTCGACAACACATGGGTTTTTATTCCTATACTGCCATATCTTCATGTTACAAAGACTGAAGGAGAGAAAAAGATTAGGGTGTAAGGACCCCTGACGACTGGTCAGGATAGATCGAGTCCAAGCCCGGATGGGGGAAGAAAATCGACCGTGTCCTTTTAAAGGAATCATCCTGACATTCACTTTTAGCGACTTGGGAAAAATCACGGAAATCCTACATCTAGTTGGCCAGATGCGCATGTAAACCCTGTCCTCCCGAATACGCCTTCCAGTGTCTTACCACTGCGCCACCTAGTCTCGATACTAAGATACAGAAACTTACAAGCAACCGTCCCACGAATTACCCACTACTTTATGGTATTGTCGACAGAGTAACATTTTTTCCTCGAGAGTGAATAAAAATTTCGTATTTATTTATATTTTTGTGTAGGCATGTTCCCCCGAACAACAACTTCTGTAACTACTTGATATCCTGTAATAGTAATAAGCTAAAGTGGTGCCGAGGACAGATATGTAGGGACCATGGTAAGAAAATTTTTCCCTTGCCCTTTCTCTTCCAAATCACACACTAACATCAACAGCCCAGAGCCAGAGATATCGAAGATGTTCACAAATATTTTAAAATTCACCGTCTGCTGTCGTGTGTCTATTTGCGGTCACGTGTACACAGCCACATTTTCGTCAGTCACTGACACCCAAATACCAATTTCATCATAATGTACATATTTTTTCCTCACCCGGTTGCGAAGATATTTTGTTGACGCCGACCGACGTAGGGAGAAATGATCGACGTAAAAAAATACGAGAATTCAGAAAGATTTCTCCCGCACGCTGTTTTCGAGAGTGGAATTCCAGAGAAATAATGTGCAAGTTGTATGATGAACACTGTCAGGCACTGAAGTGTGGAATGCAGAGTAGTCATGTAGATGTAGATGTAATGCAAATTTTTAAGCAGAGTGACGTCGGAAAGTTGGTGTAGCGCTAAGAAAAAAAGAAAGAGAAGGAAAGAAAGTAAAGCTGTACTCTAGGAGGTTGTACGAACTCAGTACTCTACTAGGCGTCATTCTATTGGAGCTGATATTCCGTTTCCTTCCTCCGATCTTTGAACTGATTTACCGAATCATAGTGACCTACAGTTTGATATGCAGTCAGAACTACGGTGAAACTTCTCGCTTTCAATGTACAAATTACTCCAAGAAGTGACGGAAGCGGTAAGTGAAGACATCGCCGCTTTATATAAAATCTGACACATATGTGAATAAATGCAATCTGAATAATTTTGTTTTGAAGTTTCGTAATGGTAAGAACTTTTGCGAAACGTAACGGAATAATTAAAGTAGGATTTACAAGAGTTAAACCAAGATAAAACTGAAACTGCAATCCTTATAACAAACCTGATGCAGATACTTGCAACGCAAGTGTAAATAATGCACCTTATAGTTGTAATTCGTGCCATGCAAATGTCTATGCTCTCTATATCCTACAACACCTAGTAAAATAAAACAAAGCCTGAGCTAGTGTAACAACAGAAATTTATCTCGAAGTTTTCTTCCCCGCAAACAACATATCTTGAAGTTGAACAGAAACACAAATTTACCTGCAAAACTGAAAATTTTATTTAAAAAATATGCCCGCTGCTGAAGGCAGCTTATTCCTTTCGGCTTTAAAGTGAACGTAATACATTCGCGAACGCAGTTTTTAAGTGAACACATGCGGAATAATCGAACACTTGTAGAGTTAACTTGTACAAAGATCAAGGGGAGTGAAAATAAATTAGTGAGAGTCCCAAATGTTGTTCACATTTAATATATTGTACAGTAACTGAATACAAAAAATCTCAGGTCATTACATGGCCATGCGTATACAATAGACAATGACAATCACCTCATATTCACAGTAACGCCGACATTTGTATTTGGTGATTGAAAGAGTAATGAGATAAGCAGCCTGAATGCTTGGATGACTGAATAAATGTTGGATACGTGTTCTAAAGGAGTTATGAGCGCGAACAAAGACCTAACATTTTCCAAGTTAAACGCGACGTCAAGGCAGCTCACGGAAACAAAATTAATGACCCATAATCTGAAAAATCACGTAACATACAAGCAAGTAATTACGGCTAACTGTGTAAGCCAGCAACCATCTCACCATAATCCAGAATATTGTTGCTTCAATGTGCACAATTGTTTATCCGAGACAAAGCGTCTATACGGAACAAATCAGAACATGGCCACGACAGCAGGCGGAAGAAGAGTTTGTCCATTATTCCGTCAACGCGGCCTCGCGAACTAATTCTGTTGTCTGACACTATTCAAAGCTCAGAGGACTCGCAAAAGGCGTAACTCACAGCATCCAGCCAAAGATGTACTACCCCTGGAGACAGAGAAGTGATTACAGATTCTTTGCGGCAGACAATTGTCTATCGACGAGTGAGTGCATACGCGTTATGAAATGTGTAACAGATGCCTCTCAATACTGTTAAACAAAATATCCTATAAACTGATACAAATTGTCACTATTTATGCAATCAACAGGTATCACATCGCGTTGTACTGCTAAGAGATCAATCTTTCTTTCTTCAACTGGCGGTGTAACGTACAAGCAGAGTTGAGATAAGGTTTGCTAAAGCACTTGTAAGACGGTGATTCGTTCCCTATGATGAGCACTCAACTGTTTCTCTCGAAAACGGAACATTTTCCTGTCTACTAGTGCTTCTGTTTCACAGCTTCTGTTCCACTATTTCCCAATGGGACCTTAAACACTGCAACGTAGATGGCATTTTAATATGCCAACAGTGCTCTCTACAAAATACTTCGTGATTATTTGTACGATAGCAAATTACTCACAGTAATGTGGTGTGTGTGACAAAACTCTCAACTCCACTTTTACTTTGGGTATTTAAGAACTCAACGTCATTAAAGTAGTTAGAGTCTTGACTACGATACGCAGCTGGCTTCGTTTCCTTGGTAGAATTAATAGAGGAGATTCAAAAATGACTCTGAGGACTGTGCGACTTAACTTCTAAGGTCATCAGTCGCCTAGAACTTAGAACTAATTAAACCTAACTAACCTAAGGACATCACACACATCCACACCCGAGGCAGGATTCAAACTTGCGACCGAAGCGGTCGCTCGGTAGAGAAGATTCGTTCAGTCAGCACGACAGAATATGGTGGCAGCCGCTGCAGAGTTGTTTCGTGCTGCACTGAGAAGCTTTCTGTTATATTTCCGACAGCGGACGGTCCAAGAAGAATTAAATAGTTTATTGATTACTCCTATATGTACCGGGTGATCAAAAAGTCAGTATTAATTTTAAAACTTAATAAACCACGGAATAATGTAGATTTCGAAGTTCGAAGCCACGGGTTGTTTAGACGACAGACCCCGTAGTGGCCGAAATGGAGACTGTAGTGGGTTCGTCTATGCACGGGGACGTCAGCGCTCGTGCAGTCGCACGTCGCACCGGCATTCCATACACTACTGTGTGGTTGGCACTTAGGCGTACCCTCCGATGCTATCCGTACAAAATCCATCGGCATCATGAACTGTTACCTGGCGATTTAGTGAAGCGGAGGGCATTTGCGGTGTGGGCGTTTCAAAAAAATGGTGCAAATGGCTCTGAGCACTATGGGACTCAACATCTGTGGTCATCAGTCCCCTAGAACTTAGAACTACTTAAATCTAACTAACCTAAGGATATCACACACATCCATGCCCGAGGCAGGATTCGAACCTGCGACCGTAGCTGTCACGCGGTTCCAGACTGACGCGCCTAGAACCGCATGGCCACACCGGCCGGCCGTTTCAAAAGATGGCGGAAGATGATTGGTTGAGTAACGTGTTGTGGACCGACGTAGCTCATTTCACGCTCCTAGGGTCTGTCAACGCCCACAACTGCTGAATTTGGGCTACCGAAAATCATAGAACTGTCGTGGAAACTCCATTGCACGACGAGAAAGTCACGGTATGGGTTGGATTTACCACATCCACCGTTAGCGGGCCTTTTTTCTTCGAGGAAATGCGTGATTCTGGCTTTGCTACCGTGACGGGTGAGAAGTACGTCGATATGTTACAGAATCGCATCATCCACAGCCTGGCTGATAAACACCTGCTGGAATGTACGATGTTTATGCAGGATGGCGCTCCACCCCATATTGCTAGATGCTTACCTAAGGACATAACTCAACTCAATAAACCACGGAATAATGCAGATAGAGAGGTAAAAATTGACACACATGCTTGGAATGACATGAGGTTTTATTAGAACAAAAAAAAGCACCCCATATTGCTAGACGCGTGGAAGATCTCTTGCGCGCGTCGTTGGGTGATGATCGTGTGCTCAGCCGCCACTTTCGTCATTCTTGGCCTCCCAGGTACCCAGACCTCAGTCCGTGCGATTATTGGCTTTGGGGTTACCTGAAGTCGCAAGTGTATCGAGATCGACTGACATCTCTAGGGATGCTAAAAGACAACATCCGACGCCAATGCCTCACCATAACTCCGGACATGCTTTACAGTGCTGTTCACAACATTATTCCTCAACTACAGCTATTGTTGAGGAATGATGGTGGACATATTGAGCATTTCCTGTAAAGAACATCATCTTTGCTTTGTCTTACTTTGTTATGCTAATTATTGCTATTTTGATCAGATGAAGCGCCATCCGTCGGACATTTTTTTAACTTTTGTATTTTTTTTTTTTTTTTTGGTTCTAATAACACCCCATGTCATTCCAAGCATGTGTGTGAATTGTACCTTTCTATCTACATTATTCCGTGATTTATTCGGTTTTCAAATTTAGACTGACTTTTTGATCTCCCGGTGTATCACGAAATTATCGCCTCAGTAAGATCATTGTTTATACAGAGTGTTACATTCATGTGTTCTTTCCGTATACCATTTGCAAATAGAAGAGGAATGTGGGGAGGATAGTGGTTTATAGTGATGAACGATATAACTTGTGAGATGACTTAGGGGGTATAAACAGAGAAGTTGATGTAAACTCTCGGAAGGAAAGTGAGGAGGTGCCACGTGAGTACGCGTGACCAAAGGTACGCTCGGACTACGCAGGTGGATGAGGGGTGTGATGTAGAAGCGGCGGGGGAGAAAGAGAAGCGCCCTCATGTGCATTTTGAGAAATGGACTCCGTTTTAAAAGGCTGGGCCAAGGCCGACACGCCGTACCCCGGCCACCCATGCTCTCCTGCGCTAGGATATTGTCAATTAGCATGTAAATGGGACCAGCTCTGCACATAAATTATGTATGGAGACTACGGAGCGCTTTTTGCGTCGTCCCCATTCATCTCATGTACGACGACTCGTCCAAGCAGCGACCTGGCGACCGAAAAACCAGCATCCACGCGGCCACCTGCATATGTATGTAATATGGATATGTATAGGAAGGTATGTGCGTGTGTATTTGGATGGGGGGGGGGGGAGGGCTGGCGGGAGGGGAGTGGGTATGGGTTTTCTGACGGTGCGGTGTGAGCCTCGGCGTAATCGGAAGTGTATATCGCGCGGTTTGCTCTGAAACTATAAAGGGAAAATTGATCTATTATCGTTTCTCTTTTTTTTCTGTGAATTGTTCTTCATCTTAATTTGTACTCTACAAGTCACCGTAGGGTGAATGGCGGAGGGCACGTAGTGTATATGGCAGAACTTTTCCCCCTTTCCCATTCGGTTACACTCATTCTAATGTCTCTTTCGGGGTACGTTCACCATCCGTCCGAAAAGTTCTGAGACTGATCTTATTACTTGCGTACAAGCGCAGTAACTGCCATGGCAGCTTGAAATAAGAACTATAAACACAAAAATGGTTCGCCCACATCTCGTGGTCGTGCGGTAGCGTTCTCGCTTCCCACGCCCGGGTTCCCGGGTTCGATTCCCGGCGGGGTCAGGGATTTTCTCTGCCTCGTGATGGCTGGGTGTTGTGTGATGTCCTTAGGTTAGTTAGGTTTAAGTAGTTCTAAGTTATAGGGGACTGATGACCATAGATGTTAAGTCCCATAGTTTTCAGAGCCATTTGAACCATTTGAGCCACAAAAATGGTTCAAATGGCTCTGAGCACTATGGGACTTAACATCTAAGGTAATCAGTCTCCCAGAACTTAGAACTACTTAAACCTAACTAACCTAAGGACATCACACACATCCATGCCCGAGGCAGGATTCAAACCTGCGACCGTAGCGGACGCGCGGAATGGAGCGCCTAGAACCGCTCGGCCACACCGGCCGGCAACTATAAACAACAGATGTGCATTCGACCACTCAGTTGTAAGGAGGCAGTAGTTAACAACATATCTAAATCAAGAGTTCAAGACATTCTCCAGAAAATTCTGAAGAAAAGTGTGTGCAAACTTTGTGCCGGACGTCTCGACTCCCGAACAAAAACGACGATACCAAACGCAGACAATTTTTTTCTGAAAAAAAAAACAATACGGTGACAGGACCTTGTATTATCAATACGAAAACCTATCACAAAATTTACATTCAGAGTCGACGCTGTGAACAGACATTCAAGTCAATGGGACGACGAGTTGAAGAATATCCCAAGGAAGGATTTCTGACAGTTTAACGTCATTGTATGAACGTTCTGTGTTTCGAACTCAAGTGGGAGAGACTATGTAGAACACCTGGAGCACTGAAATCACCATCCTAACTTTTCTCTAATTTTTATTAATCCAATCTCGAAACTTTTTGGCTTGACAGGTTATGAAGATGTAGATTTGCGGAAGGTACACGGAAAGACAAACAGTCAGTAACCTCCTGTATGAGCCTGAATTTTCTAATTTTTGCGACATATCATTAAGCTCAAATGGCTCTAAGCACTATGGGACTTAACACCTGAGGTCATCAGTCCCCTAGACTTAGAGCTACTTAAACCTAACTAATCTAAGGACATCACACACATCCATGCCCGAGGCAGGATTCGAACCTGCGACAGTAGCAGCAGCGCGGTTCCGGATTGAAGCGCCTAGAACCGCTCGGCCACAGCGGCCGGCTGTCATTAAGCTTCTTGAAGGAAGTAGTATAAGGGACAGTCAAATGTCCTCCAAGAGGACCATGACTAGTGTGGCAACGTGAATGTCAATTAACTTTTGGATTGAGAACACCTATATTTTAATGAAAAATAATAAATGAAATTAAATTTCCGATTTTGTCCTTTGCTTCTGGTTCAGAATTACCTACAGACACAGATATAACTGAAGAGGTCGGCGGAAGAAAATGATAACCCACGTGAACATAAGTTGGAGTCAGTGCGTACTGCTTGTTCGTTGAACTAGAGAAGAACACAGACGCAAGAGTAATCAGTTCTTCCTGGTGGTACAAACGGAAATGCTCTTTACCAGCAAGTGGTGTATTCTAAAACACAACAGTTGTCGTGGTCAGACTAGTCCCTGGTAAATTGTGGGATAGCACATTCTTCTGCCGACCGCTTCAGTTCACTGATATTCCTGAACGTTTTATATTTTGATGATATACTTGTACTTTGAATTGTACATGGAGCCCAGTGTTCGCTTCGAACTTTGTATAACATGTAATGAAATAGAAAAGCGTTCTTAAGACCACAAATATGACCCTAAAATAATGTTTCAAACTTTTATGCAATGTACTTTTTGGTTTTGCTGTTTCGATGACCAACTATGAGGCTGACTGACATAATTCTTCATTCCTGTCGCTCACTCGACGCCCCGTTCATTTCAGCACAAATGCAACGTCCTACATCTTGTGAGTCTTTCCTTCCATAATCCCTTCAATGGCTCGTACCGTAATTTGTAGTTAATCAGTCTCTCTCATCGATTCGCTACACTCTTTAGCAGGCAATTTTGTTCCGGAGACTCATTGCAGGACAGCTTCATTCCTTACTCCATTAATCCATCTGACCTTCAACAGTCTTCTGTAATATTGCACTTCAGGCCTTTTAATCGTTTCATTTCTGTCATCCTCCTTTCGTACAACCACAGAACCGTTCTCTAAACGCAAGTTTTCGTCAATTTTTTTGTATCATGGTTTATATGTTTAAGACGCTGGAGCCTATTTATTTTTATAGAAATTAAATTTTTGTTGTTCTGTAGTTGCTACAACATTTTTATTGCATCTTTCTTTCCCACATATTCTTATCAATCTCTCTGTTTAATTTATGATTTAGCCATTCAGAATTTCCTTATTTTGCGAGAATGATTACGTATGTTATATTTTTGTCGGCGAATTGTTAGACCAATGCGAGATATGCAATATTGTCTTGCCGTACAATGTGCCTTGACTCCTCTGAACTTGTTTCGCATTTTATAGGCTCTTACATTACAGCCTTGACATTTTTCTGTTACAAGTGTCGGGTACTGGCACATTTCACCAGTTCTGTGGAGGAACCGATTACGAAAAAATATTTGGTGTAATCCTTAATGTGAAATATAATCGGTGTCGCCTGTAATGCAGTTGCTGCACTTCGCAGCTCAACAAAGAATAACGTAGAGCAGCCTTTGAAATGAAAAGTACGGAACATAAATGCACTGGACAAAATGTTAAAAGAGCACGCTTGCCGTTATAGAGGGCTGCAGAACTGATACCAGGCTCCCCATGTCTGACGTAAGTCAAGGTAATGGAGTGATGTCTGTGTGACTGTCGGTTGTGTGGAATCGGCGCAGTGAGATGGGTTGAAGTGAGATGGAGCAAAATGGCAAAAAGTAGTTATCTTGTTCAAGTGTGCCAGAGACCACACCGTGAATCAACATGCCCAATTAGTATCAAGGCTGGCGGTCCGAAGTGTCTACAAGTAACGGTACACCTCTCGCAGCCTTGTAGCACCGCATGTAACCGAAGGAAGAAGAGACAAATGTCACGCATTGGCAGTGACATTATGTTTCAGGCCCGATGGAAACAGGACTTCTCAGAGAACTCATGTTCATCTCCACCAGTTCTCAAGCGAAAACTGCGAAAGGAACTGCATGCAACACATATTCAGATTCGAGTACATCGCAAAAGGCTCACGAAGTCATTTGAACCTGCAGTTTTCCGCAGGCGGAGCAACACAGAAATCTGACAGTACCTCACTCGAGGTCAGCCCGACGAGTCACGACTCTGTTTCTCTTCAAGTGAAGCAACGCGTCTAGGCACAGAAGGCTCAATAAGGGATTTAAAATCTACATCTGCCGGCCGCTGTGGCCGAGCGGTTCTAGGCGTTTCAGTTCGGAACCGCGCTGCTGCAACGGTCGCAGGTTCGAATACTGCCTCGGGCATGGATGTGTGTGATGTCCTTAGGTTAGTTAGGTTTAAGTAGTTCTAAGTCTAGGGGACTGATGACCTCAGATGTTAAGTCCCATAGTGCTCAGAGCCATCTGAACCATCTACATCTACACTCGTTACACTCACGAACCCCCCCAGGGGGTCTACAACTCTTTTGTGGATACGTGCGTAGCGAGCACGGGACCCCGAGCTAATGTGGCCTTCCTTCCTTTCCGGGCTGCATACCTTCCCTTTCCGCATCCTTCCCCATCCCTATCTTCGCCCCTCCTCCCCTCACCTCTGGCTCTTTCCTTCCCTTTCTCCCCATCTGGGAGTATGGTTTGTGCCTACGTCCGGAGACGGACGCTCGTAAATGTACTGCATTCTTCGCCTTCCTTGCTTTTGTCTTCTTCCTTCCTTTGTCCTTCTCTTTTCCTTACCTCTTCTGTTTCCCTTTTCTCCGCTGCGGCGTTTGAGACCTCTCTTCCTTCCTTTCCCTTTCTCTTTCTTCCTCCCTGTGCGTGTCTGAAGGCCGACCCACGCCCTTCGTGCGTAGCTGGTGACGGGGTAACGCGTAATTCCCCGCCCCGGGTAGACAGGTAGGACACGTACGTACCCCCTGGTAACGGCCAGGCCCAGGGAGGGGTGATTACCCGAGCTGACACCTTCCGAAAATGCCGATTGGTCCCTCCGTCCGTTTGTCGGGAGGTGTGACCTGAGGTGTGAACAATCACCTAAGGCGGGAGTGCCCTCAGAGAGGGCCCCCACAAGGGAGGAGCGCGCCATCGGAGACGCCGGTAATCATGGGGGATTCTTCCGCAATGGTTTCCTCACCTTCCACTAAGTCTGCTCACAAACGTAAGTATACTGAGTCTCAGCCACAGACGATTCTTCCATCGTTGCCACAGTTCCTTGTTGTTTCTCGGTCTGATGAAGGTCACGACTTCTCCACGGTCAATCCTTTCATTATTCAGAAAGGTGTCGACGCAATTGCAGGTCCTGTAAAGTCTTGTTCCAGATTACGGAATGGCACCCTGTTGTTAGAAACACACAGTGCCCTCCAGGCACAAAAATTGCTGTGTACTTCTCTGCTCCACACCTTCCCTGTCCGGGTGGAACCGCACCGTACCTTAAATTCCTCGCGTGGAGTCGTTTATACACGCTCCCTCGATGGATTGTCTGACGAAGAAATTCAGCACTATCTGTCTGACCAGGGCGTAACGGCAGTTCATAGAGTAATGAAACGGGTTGACACGAACATCATTCCAACCCGCACTGTCTTCTTGACATTTGACACAGTTCAACTCCCATCGCAAATCAAAGCAGGCTATGAGATAATTTCCGTTCGCCCTTATGTCCCAAACCCTACGCGTTGCTATCGATGTCAGCGGTTCAATCACACCAGGCAGTCCTGTTCCAATCCAGCCAAATGTGTTACGTGTGGCAAGGATGCCCATGAGGGTGCTTGTCCACCTCCATCCCCTCGCTGCATCAACTGTATGGGTGACCACGCTGCTTCCTCTCGAGATTGCCCCGTTTTTAAGGACGAGAAGCTCATCCAGGAAATAAGGGTGAAGGAAAAGGTGTCGACCTTTGCTGCTCGAAAATTATTCGCCAGTCGCAAGCCCACCGTGCCTCAGACAGGAAAATACAGCACTGTCCTTGCTTCTCCTCGGCCAACAACGGAGGCAGCCACGCAGACTTGCGACCTCACCTTTAGTACCACGGTCGTCAGATCGGCCAGCGCAAAGATCGCTCGTTCAACCTCACCACTTTCGCCTGCCCACTCTGTGGCTCACCCTTCGTCGAGTTCTGCTACATCTCGAGCCCAAAAGTCGGACGCCAAGTCTTCGAAAAAAGAGCATACTCGTGAAGAGTTTTTACGTACCGCAACTTCACAACCATCGGTTCCTTCTTCATCTAAACCACATTCTTCCAAGAAGGCTACAAAGAAACCCAGTTCCTCTCCTTCTCCGCCAAGGCGTGCCCCCTCTACAGCACCACCTGGCGGAAATCGCCCTCGGCCATCTTCTGTGTCGCCGAGGCGCACTGCTGGTGGCCGGTCAACCGGCCGATCGCTGGTGGCAGGGACTGCTCCTGACCAACCTATGGATCAGGATCTTCTGCCTTCGGCTGAATGCCATTCCATGCTGTCGGTTGCTAGCTCCGAGCAGTCTCTGAGTTGACAGCAACTTTGGTCACATTCCTCCATTTTCCTTTCACCCCATGTCCATTATCCACTGGAATATCCGCGGCATTCGAGCCAATCGGGATGAATTGTCGGTCCTCTTACGCTCCTACTCGCCGGTCATCTTCTGTTTTCAGGAAACAAAGCTGCGTCCCCATGACCGCTTTGTTCTCCCTCACTTTCAGTCCGTCCGATATGACCTCCCCTCTGTTGAAGGCACTCCAGCCCATGGAGGACTCATGATTCTTCTCCATGATACTCTCCATTATCACCCAATCCCCTTAAACAGTTCCTTCCAAGCTGTCGCCGTCCGTCTTTCCCTTTCTGGATACACGTTCTCTCTTTGTACTGTATACATTCCATCATCCACACCAATGGCACGAGCTGATCTCCTTCATCTTCTTGGTCAGCTTCCACCCCCCTATTTGCTGGTTGGGGACTTCAATGCCCACCACCCGCTTTGGGGATCTCCTCATCCTTGTCCACGTGGCTCCATATTGCTAGACGTCTTCCACCAAGCGGATCTAGTTTGCCTCAACACTGGGGTCCCCACATTTTTGTCTGCCTCCACGACAACCTTATCTCATTTGGACCTTGCGGTCGGTACTGTTCCGCTAGCTCGGCGCTTCGAATGGTTCGCCCTTGATGATACACACTCGAGTGACCACTTTCCATGTGTCCTCAGACTGCAGCCTCAACTGCCATATATGCACCCGCGACGCTGGAAGTTTGCCCAAGCCGATTGGACACTTTTTTCGTCTCTCGCGACATTCGATGACCGTCGCTTTCCCAGCGTCGACGATGAGGTCACACATATTACCGACGTTATCCTTACAGCTGCGGAACGTTCAATACCACGCACCTCCGAATTGCCCCGGCGCCCCCCAGTTCCTTGGTGGAACGAGGCATGCCGTGATGCAATACGTGAGCGGCGACGTGCTCTTCGCATTTTCCGTCACCATCCTACTTTGGCCAACTGTATCCGCTATAAGCAGCTCCGTGCGCGATGCCGTCGCGTCATCCGCGATAGCAAGAAGGCAAGCTGGAAATTCTTTATTAGCTCATTTAACACCTTCACTCCCTCCTCGGAAGTTTGGAGTCGGCTTCGACGGTTCTCAGGCGCGCCTAGTTTCTCCCCGGTCTCTGGGCTCACTGTCGCGCATGATACCTTAGTGGACCCCGTCGCAATTTCTAACTCGTTGGGTCAGCACTTTGCTGAGATTTCGAGCTCTTCAAATTACCCGCCAGCGTTTCTCCCGAAGAAACGTGCAGCGGAAGTGCGACCTCTTGCTTTCTCCTCTCAAAATCACGAAAGCTACAATACTGTTTTCTCCATGCGGGAACTCCAACATGCCCTCTCATCTTCTCGTTCCTCCGCCCCGGGACCGGATGGTATCCATGTCCAAATGTTGCTGCATTTATCAACCCCTAGTCTGCGTTACCTCCTTCGCCTTTATAATCGAATTTGGACCGACAGTACCTTTCCCAAACGGTGGCGGGAAGCTATTGTCGTTCCCGTTCCGAAACCTGGAAAGGACAAACATCTCCCCTCTAGCTATCGCCCCATTTCTCTCACGAGTAGTGTCTGTAAGGTTTTGGAGCGTATGGTGAATTACCGTTTAGCTTGGTGGCTAGAATCCCGCAGTCTTTTAACACCAGCCCAATGCGGATTTCGGAAGCATCGTTCTGCCGTTGACCATCTTGTTGCTCTCTCCACTTATATCATGAACAATTTTCTCCGGAAACGCCAAACGGTAGCAATATTTTTTGATCTGGAGAGAGCATACGATACCTGTTGGAGGACAGGCATCCTCCGCACACTGTTCTCTTGGGGCTTTCGAGGCCGGCTGCCCCTTTTTCTTCGCGAATTTATGGCAGAGCGCACTTTTAGGGTGCGGGTGAACACTACTCTCTCCCGTACTTTCTCCCAAGAAAACGGGGTACCCCAGGGATCTGTGCTGAGTGTTGTACTATTTGCCATCGCCATAAATCCAATTATGGATTGTCTCCCTCCTGATGTCTCGGGCTCCCTCTTTGTGGACGATTTTGCGATCTACTACAGCTCTCAACGGACCAGCCTTCTTGAACGACGTCTTCAAGGATGTCTCGATCGCCTCCACTCGTGGAGCATCGAAACTGGCTTCCGTTTCTCACCCAGTAAGACCGTTTGTGTCAATTTTTGGCGACGTAAGGAGTTTCTTCCGCCCTCCTTACATCTAGGTCCTGTCAACCTTCCGTTTTCAGACGTCGCTAAATTCTTGGGTCTTATGTTTGACAGAAAACTAAGCTGGTCCTCCCACGTTTCCTATCTTTCGGCTCGCTGTCTGCGATCGCTTAACACCCTCCGTGTCCTGAATGGTACCTCCTGGGGAGCGGACCGAGTGGTCCTTCTCCGCCTCTATCGCGCCTTAGTGCGCTCGAAATTGGATTATGGAAGCATAGTCTACTCCTCTGCTCGGCCGTCTATTCTTCGGCGTCTCGACTCTATCCACCACCGTGGATTACGTTTAGTGTCTGGAGCTTTTTACACTAGCCCTGTGGAAAGCCTTTATGCTGAGACTGCTGAACCTCCGCTGTCCAATCGGCGGGCAGTACTCCTGAGTCGTTATGCTAGCCATCTGTCTTCCATGCCTACTAATCCAGCCCATGACCTTTTTTTCGACGCCTCCTTTGATGTAGGGTACGCAGGCCGCTCCTCTTCCCTACTACCCCCGGGAGTCCGCTTCCGTCAACTGCTCCATTCTCTTTCCTTCCGCTTTCCTAAAACCTTCTGGACAACTTGGGGTACAGCACCGCCTTGGCTCCGTCCCCGGATCTGCCTGCTCCGTGACCTTTGTCAATTTCCCAAGGATGGTACCCCTACACTTGTTTATCGTCGGGCATTTGCTGCTCTATGTGCAGCAATGACGGAGGCCACATTTATTTACACCGACGGCTCGAAAACATCGTTAGGTGTAGGGAGTGCTTATATTGTTGGCGACACCCCAAATCAATTTCGGCTTCCCGACCAGTGTTCGGTTTATACTGCGGAGCTTTACGCTGTTCTCCAGGCTGTCCACTACATCCGCCGCCATCAGCGGATACAGTACGTAATCTGCTCAGATTCTCTCAGCTCTCTCCTCAGTCTCCAAGCTCTTTACCCTGTGCACCCTCTGGTCCACCGGATTCAGGACTGTCTGCGCTTGCTCCACCTGAGGGGCGTCTCGGTGGCGTTCCTCTGGCTCCCGGGACACGCTGGTATCTGTGGGAATGAGGCGGCTGATATAGCGGCCAAGGCCGCAGTCTCTCTTCCTCGGCCAGCTATTCGGTCGCTTCCCTTCACCGATCTACGGAGCGGTTTATGTCGCCAAGTTGCTCATTTATGGCATGCGCATTGGTCGGCACTTCCCTGTAATAAATTGCGGGAAGTGAAAGCCCTTCCTTGCGCTTGGACCTCTTCCTCCCGAACGCGTCGTCGGGAGGAGGTAATTTTAGCTAGACTCCGGATAGGGCACTGTCGTTTTAGCCATCGACATCTTTTAAGCGGCGATCCTCCCCAACTCTGTCCCCACTGCTCTCAGCTGTGGACGGTAAGACACCTTTTAATTGAATGCCCATATTTTAATCCGTTACGCTCCCGTCTACAGCTATCGCTTGATCTATCGTCGATTTTAGCAGATGACACGCGCTCCGCCGACCGCGTTCTCCAGTTTATTAGTGACAGTGAAATGGCGTCAGTCATTTGAACCTTTTTTTGGGGACAATCACCCCCTTTCTGTAGTGTATTTTTAAGCATTCTTCTATTTTTAGTTTCTCAAATTTTCTGACTTTGTTCCCATTGCTGCTGGTTTTAAAATTCGGTTTTTTACTGTCTTAAGTCACGGGCTGGGCGCTAATGACCTTAGCAGTTTTGCGCCCTAAAACCACAAAAAAAAAAAAAAAAAAAAAACCCACTCACGAACAGTGCATGGGAAGAAATAAGATATATTCCCGCGCAAGCTCTGACTTCTCTTATTTTATTATGATAATCATTTCACCCTATGTTGGTGGGTACCAACAAAATATTGTCACACTGCGAGGAGAAGGTTATTGATTGAAATTTCACGAGGAAAACCTGCCGCAACGGAAAACGCCTTTGTTTTAATGATTGCCAATACAATTCGTGTATCATATCAGTGGCACTCTCTCCTCTATTCTGCGATAATACAAAAGAGCTGCCCTCCTTTGAACTTTTCGGTTGACTCTGATAGTACTGTTTGATGTATATCCCACACCGCACAGCAACACTCCAGAAGAGGGCGTACTAGCGTAGTGTAAGCAGTCTCTTTAGTAGACCTGTTACATTTTCTAAGTGGCCTGACAATAAATCGCAGTCTTTGGTTTGCTTTCACTACAAAATTATCTATGTAATAGTTCCCAGTGTAAGTTATTCTAAATTATAATCCCGTAATTACTTGAATTCACACCTTTAGATTTGTGTCGTTTATCATGTAACCAAAATTTAGCGGATTCGTCTTGGTACTCACGTGGATGACTTGACAGCTTTCACAGTTTTGAGTCAATTGCCACTTTTCGCGCCATACCGATGTTTTGTCCAAATCGTTATGCCATTGGGTTTGATCATCTGAAGACTTTACAAGACAACAAATGACAGCAACATCTGCAAATAATCTTCGGGGGCTGCTCAGATTGTCTCATAAAAGATTTATATAGATGAGGAACAACAAAGGGCCTCTAACATTTCCTTGGGGAACGCCAGATATTACTTCTGTTTTACTCGTTAACATTCCGTCAGGTACTACGAACTGTGACCTTTCTGCCAGCAAATCACGAATCCAGTCGCACAATTGAGACGATAATCCGTAGGCACGCAATTTCATTAGAACTCGTTTGTGAGGAACGGTGTCAAAAGCCTCCTGGAAATCAAAAAATGTGGAATAAATTCAACATCCCCTGTAGATAGCACTCATTACTTCGTGAAAGTAAAAAGCTAGATTTGCTTCACATGGATGATAATTTTTTAACCTGTGTTGGCTGTTTCTCGATAAAAGTTTTTTTTAGATAATTCGTAATGTTCGAACACAGTATACGTTCCAAAACCTCACTGGAAATCGACGTTAGTGATATGGGTATTTAAGTCAGCGGATTACTCCTATTTCCTTTCTTGGGTACTGGTGTGACCGGTGCAACTTTTCAGTCTTTAGGTACGGACCTTCCGACGAGCGAGCGATTGTATTTGATCGCTAAGTATGCAGCCATCAACATACTCTGAAAGGAACTTGAGTGGTATACAATATGAATTGGAGGCCTTGCCTTATTAAGTGATTCAAACTCCTTCGCCACCCCAACAATAGCTATTTGTAAGTTACTCATGTTGTTTTTAATTCGAATACTGGAATATATACTTCTACTTTGGTGAAGGAATTTCGGAAAATCCGCGTTTAGTCACTCTGCTTTAAAGGTACAGTCATCAGTAACATTACCATTGCTACCGCGCAGTAACGGTATTGACTGTGTCGTGGAGTTGGTGTACTTTACATACGACCGGAGCTCTTTGGGCTTTCAGGCAGATTCTGGGACAGACTTTCTTGTTGTGGAGACTATCAAAAGCATCTCGCATTGAAATCGCGCTTAATTTTGAATTTCTGTAAAACTGTGCTATTCTCTGGGTTTTGCGTTCTTTTAAACGTGACACCTGCGATGTGTGGAGAAAGTAGTTTGGGCGGAAGTGGCTTTTTTTCCCTTTGTTTTCTTTTTTCGTGACTTGGGTCCTCTGATTCAGATTATCGTGAATATGGACTACGATATGTTGTCGTTCCATTTTCGTCTTTAGAATATGCTGAGGTCGTTTTCATTTTTCAAGATCGTAATGCGCACATTCCTGGTTTGTGAACACTTGTGCATCCTATCGCAACTCGACTGCTCTGCTCAATCACTCGCTCTTTAACCTATAGAAAACGTCTGGGACTACTTGGAAAAGAGCTGCAAAGATATCAGCGAACATTTCCCCAGCTTGATAGCTCATAGTGATCTGAATCACCAATGAGTAGCTTCATCTGGATATGGCATATCTGGAGAAATTTTTCCATTCTCTTCCTCGCCGAGATGGCTAACTAGAGGCGGTGTTACATAGTATTAGCGTGACGTCTCCTCCGATTATCAACGAATATCGGATGAGGTGAAGACCATTGTCTTGACGAACAGAGACTCATTGTGTTTCTCTGGATGAAAGTGCCGATTCTCTGTGGTAACCACACGCCACTACTACTACACAAAGGTGCACACACTTCAGAGGAGGCGACTCTGCGCCGACTGCTGAATCACGGGGCGTCAGCTGCTGACGTAACCGTGACTTGACCTTTGCTAAGGCGGCCTTCCCGCCGAACTCCTCTCGGTCCGGCTCAGTCTTCAGTCCTTACGACGACTCCATTTCCACAGTCCATAACGGAAATAACGTGACTTCGCCACCTCATTTACGACCCGCGTGATATCTTTGAAAGAACCTGTGCTGTTGTACGTTTGTATCAGCACTCGTCACCTCTAAGTTCGTATAAAAATGTATACAACTGATGATCTTCGGAGGTATTGTGTAGGGATCTGTTTCTGCATCACGAGCAGCAAAATTACCAAGTGTGGATGTACTGTCTGGTACGTAAAAGTGTTTGATAAAAACACAGATGAGGTTCCTTGATTGCCGTCTATCATGTGATATCCAGTGGCTACATTTTCGTAAAATAGACACGAAGCAATGGAGTCGAAAAGAAGGCCTATAACATTCGTTAATATCTCAGATGCAATCCACCCCGTATGAGTATTCAGCACCTTACATAAGCCCCTGTCTAACCACCTTGGAATTGTTATCCTGAAACAATAGAATTTGTCTCGTGACGTCGGTGATAATATGCAGATGCTTAATGTAAGCCACTACATTGGCTTGTGAACACAAATCAGAGAAATTGGGGAACGGCCGTTTAATTAGTGCATGTTACTCTGTAGCTTCCATTTTCAATAAACTAAACCTGTACCTGGTTAGTAAGAAATTACATACTTGTAATTCCAAGGGAAGTGGACGTAGATGAAGGCGAGAGGGGAGATATGATACTGCGAGAAGAATTTGAGAAAGCTCTGAAAGATCCAAGTCGAAACAAGACGATGTTCTGTCGGAACTACTGATAGCCCTGGGAGAGCCATCCATGACAAAACTCTCCCCTCTGGCGTCCAAGACGTATGAGATAGGCGAAGTACCCTCAGACTACAAGAACAGTGAAGTAATTCCAATTCCAAAGAAAGCGGCTGCTGACAGGTGTGAAAATTACTGAAATATCAGTTTAATAAGTCGTGATTGCAAAATACTAACACGAATTCTTTACAGATGAATGGAAAAACTGATAGAAGCAGATCTCGGGGAAGATCAGTTTGGATTCTTGATAAATGTAGGAGCACGTGACGCAATACTGACCCTACGACTTATTTTAGAAAATAGGTTAAGGAAAGGTAAATCTAGATTTGTAGCATTTGTGGACTTAAAGAAAGCTTTTGACAATCTTGACTGGAATACTCTCTTTGAAATTCTGAGGGTGATGAGCGTCAAATACAGGGAGCGAAGGCCTATTTACAATTTGTACGGAATGCTGTTGGCAGTTGTAAGAGTCGAGGGGCATGAAAGGGAAGTAGTGGCTGAAGAGAGAATGAGGCGGAGTTGTAACCTATCCCAGATGTTATTCAATGTGTACATTGAACAAGCAGTAAAAGAAAGTAAAGAAAAATTTGGGGTAGGAATTAAAGTTCAGGGAGAAAAAATAAAAACTCTGGGGTTTTCCGATGACATTATGTTTCTGTCAGAGACAGCAAGAAACTTGTAAGAGCAGTTGAACGGGATGGACAGTGTCTTGAAAGGAGGATATAAGATGAACATTAACAAAAGCAAAACAAATCTGGAATGTAGTCGAATTAAATCAGGTGATGCTAAGGGACTCAGATTAGGAAACGAGACACTTAAAGTAATAGATGAGTTTTGCTATTTGGGCAGCAAAATAACTGATGATGGCCGAAGTGGAGAGGATATAAAATGTAGACTGGCAGTGGAAAGAAAATCATTTCTGGAGAAGAGAAATGTGTTAACACTGAATATAGATTTAAGTGTTAGGGAGTCTTCTGAAGGTATTTGTCTGGAGTGTAGTCATATATGGAAGTGAACAAAAGCTTTTGAAACGTGGTGCTGCAGAAAAATGCTGAAGATGAGATTGGTCCATGACGTAACTAATGAGGAAGTACTGAATATAACTGGGGAGACAAAAAATTTGCAACACGACTTGACCAAACGAAGGGCTCGGCTGACAGGACACATTCTGAGGCATCATAGGGTCACCAATTTAATTTTGGAGGGAAGTTAGTGTGGTGAAAATCGTAGAGGTAGACCGAGAGATGGTTCAGAAAGGTTGCAGTAGTTATTTGGAGACGAAGAGGGTCGTACAAGACAGAGTAGCATGGAGAACTGCATCAAACCAGTCTTCGAACTAAAGCACCAACAGCAACAATCCCAGCTTGATGGTTTTACACTGGGTAAATTCCTATTTTCTGTAGTAAGAGCGAAAGTTTATGAAACAGAGTTTTATTATTGCAACTTATTTAAATGAAAGATATGAAGGATTTACTCAGTTATAACGACCTCGTTTCGGCTTCACAAATCGTTACAGGCAAATACCAAAATGGTACTTATAACAATACTTAAATAGTGTTACCTCCGTCGTTCGCTGCACGTTATTAATATTATGAAATTAACATCTTTCACAAGCACATTGTTTTTTTGTTTATTCGTTCTCATTGATTATGTAGATGTATTTCACATGATTGTGTTCCAAAGGCCAACTTAAAACAGACAACAGTTACAGTTATGAAACTCCCTGGAGGATTAAAACTGTGTGCCGGACCGAGACTCGAACTCGGGACCTTTGCCTTTCGCGGGCAAGTGCTCTACCAGCTGAGCTACCCAAGCACGACTCACGCCCCGTCCTCACAGCTTTACTTCTGCCAGTACATCGTCTCCTACCAACCCTTACAGAAGCTCTATTGCATAATACGTGCAGCAGATTATGAGTGACGTAGGGTGTGCTCCCAATGTGGAAATGAAGAGAAAGGCAGACAGAAGACAGGAATGACGTACTACTGTCAACCAACTCAGCGTTTAAAACTAAAGAAGATGAAGAATTATATATATATATATATATATATATATATATATAATGCTTCTAATGAAAAATCGTCGTAAGTACAGCACAAAACAAATGTTAAGGGATGCTGTGTGGCGACCAATAAGCCTTCGCAGCAATATGAATGCTTGCGTCACATTATCTCTACCATCCGGTCAGTAACTGGTATTGAGGACTGCTGAAAGGGTAAAAGTGACTAAGCGTAATTCTCGCTGAACAGGCAGATATTGTTCAAGCGAATGCCGGAATACGATCACTTTAAATTCGTCGAATCAGCTAAATAGCAAGAGAGTACAGTAATGAATAATTTCAGTTGCAACCATCACCTGGGAATGTTATGGGGAAGTCAAATCAAAGACAGCGTTTATTGGCAGAACTGTTAGAAGGTCCAACAAATCTAAAGAGATGTCTACAGAAAGCTTGTCGACTCTCTTCTAGACTATTGCTAGGTGGCATGGGATCCGTTCCAGATAGGACTGACGGAGGAAATCGATAAAGTTCAGAGAAGGGCAACTCGTTTTGTATTATCTCACAGTAGGGGAGAAAGTTTCACAGATACGACACGCGAGTTGGGGTGGCAATCATTAAACAAAGGCGTTTTACATCGTGTCGAGATCTTTTCACGAAATTTCAGTCACTTTATTTCTCCCCCGAATGCGAAAATATTTTGTTGACTCCACTTTCATAAAGATAAATGACTATTATATGGGTGTGTTAAATTTTATGGGACTTAACTGCTAAGGTCATCAGTCCCTAAGCTTACACACTACTTAACCTAAATTATCCTAAGGACAAACACGACACCCATGCCCGAGGGAGGACTCGAACCTCAGCCGGGACCAGCCGCACAGCCCATGGCTGCAGCGCCTGAGACCGCTCAGCTAATCCCGCGCGGCCTGACTATTATACTAAAATAAGATAAATCAGGGCTCGCGCGAAAGATTTAAGTGTTCGCTTTACCCACTTGCTATTCGATAGCGCAACGGCACAGAAGAAGTCTGACAGTGTGACGATGATCCTCTGCCTCTGCGGAACAATCACGTAGATATTGATTTTCAAGGAGGTCAGCGCCGTTTTCCTTCCAACTAAAGCTGTTCTTCTTCTGTAACGACCACTTTGACGAAGGGATCATCTTTCATTCATTCAGTTGTGAAAGATACATGGACGCCAACATGTTCCGGCTTACTGATGCAAAGGCCGGTTCCAGTTCTTTGCTTGCTTCAGAAAGATAGGACAGAATGCAAAAGGTAAGATGAAATACATTTTTAGATTTCGAACTAGATAATAATAGATACCAGACGTATGCAACAATGATTAAAATAGTGAGCTCGCCTTCGGGAGGAAGGAGATTTAAATAGTCTCACTCATAGGTACTCCCTGGCAATCGAAATCTCGTTAGGTCAGTGCCAGATTGGTTTCTTCGACGAAGCCAACTTTATTTTACTTACAACACACTCTCCATCTCTAACAGCCACTTGCACGATTGGACCTTCTTTCCTTCTTCGCGTTGCGCAAGGTGCATGGGCGTCAAGATAATTCTATCCGCAGTGTAACTTGAGCTTCGTGTTCACTGCTTTGAAGACATTACGATTCGCCATCGACAGCAATGTCGATGGTCAGGGCTATTTTATGATTTTGACTAGGAACAACTAATGAAAAATCTCTGGTGCAGTGGATAAGACTCATTAACTACTGCGGAATCGGAATTCAACTCTGGGATTATCATTCTAATATGCAACATGACGGTGTGGTGCTCTCTGATTTCGAAGAGGTACGGAAGCAGAACACTATCTTGGCACAGTGGAGTTCAGTGACGTGTACTAGGTCGATCCCTTCTGGCGCAAGGGTCGCTAGCGAGACTGCGCAGACGCGGACAATGTCAATACATCACAAGCAATCCACTGTCGACATACTGATCCGAAGCTACATCGGATTTCTCGTACTTGCACAACATTAGTCATAAATGTCTCAATTTTTTTCTGATGTTGTTTCAAAGCGATTTCATCTCCAGTGTAGCTCATCAATGAAAAACCTCAGCTTTCCACCAACTATACATTCGTTACTGACGACCTCTTTCCAGTAATACTGCTTTCACTACGTCTTTGGCGGCAATAATTTACGATACAATAATAGAGGAAAATTTGTCTTGTCTTCCCTTGATATCTGTGAAGAACCACAGACATTGACGCTGTCTAAACCTACCAGCGATAACATTTTAGTTCCTAATTAATTTTTTTACCTTACGTCGATATCGGAACGGCTGATGAAATGCATGATTAATTTTAATAGTGGGTGAGGTCATCTATTGACTAAATGCTCCATCTTCTTGTCACAGAGCCAGGGCCCAGCATTACGAAATAGTCATGTAGCTTCCTGTGCATCCTCTGAAAATGAGGCTGAAAAGGTTCGAAAACCGGTTTATGGGATGAACAAGTATTTCAAATACAGTGATTGGTTGAAAGTTTCTGTACTTATACTAAATAAAAAGTCAAGGGTTCTCAAACATGCGTAATGAGTAAGCTTAATAAATTTGTTTGTACCTCTGTGAATAATGGAATAGGTAGACAGTTGTGAATTAGCAAAACTACGAACCAATAGTCTGCATAGAATATTTTTATTGTTCTATTAAAGCTATCCTATCTGATGAGCTTTTCGTAAAAATATCATCACATTGGTGTTAATGAATATAAAAAAAATGGTTCAAATGGCTCTGAGCACTATGAGGTCATCAGTCCCCTAGAACTTAGAACTAGTTAAACCTAACTAACGTAAGGACATCACACACATCGATGCCCAAGGCAGGATTCGAACCAGGGACCCTAGCGGTCGTGCGGTCCTAGACTGAAGCGCCTAGAACCGCTCGGCCACTCCGGCAGGCGATGAATGTAAAACGATAAAGGTTGTTAAGAAATCAGTACACATTTTTTTTTATACACTCTAGGTTATTTGGAAACTGTAACTGAATCTGCTATTCACGCTTTTAACTTAATTTATAAGTAAGAAAGGAGTCCATAATGAGATATTACAAAATCTGTACCGTATGGAAGAGAGGTATAGGTTTTAAATGAATATAGTGAATCGGATCAGAAATAAAATTCTTGAGAACAACTGCAAGATACGCAAGGGGACAGGGGAATAAAAATGTAGAAATGGGAACAACTATAAAGTATGAGAGCTGTCATGCATGTTACAGAACAGACTGGATGATAGAATCCATCAAACTTTTTTTCCCTTAGGAATATGTACATTTAGCCATGAGGAAGGCTAATACCGTTGGACCAGCAAAGACAAGGACACGAAAACCAACACAGCCTAGACTACCAAGAAAAAAGATGAAGACCGACGTCTTTCTTGATATTACGCCATCCGTTGTGGTAATTTAGCTCAAGCAGGGGAACGCATAGGCCCTAACTTACTAGTTACTTTCACCATAACTATGCTGTCTGCGGTCAGCAGGATGTGTCTGCCGATAAGCTGCGGCGAGTAGGTACGATGACCAAGCGTTTGTTACGGAAAGCGTGCTACACCGTTTTCAGAATCTACACGACAGACGAAGACTAGTCGCTGACGTTTTATCTGTGTACGAACACGCAAGTGCCAGCCGCACGAAATCAAAAACTTAATTCACCCACTGAAAACAGCAATTTCGGCGGCGGCGACGTCTCCACGCGCCGACAAAATAATGCTGATGAGCGGACTGGAGACGTCCGAGCGGATACGGAGCGGGATAAGCATCTCGGGGAGGCGGATATGACGACTGGCCGTTCATTAGCAGCGGCAGCATCTCGCGCGCCATCTGGCGGCGGTAGCGGCGCGGCAGCCGGAAGCGCCGTCGCCCAGTGCGCCCGCAGCCCGCGGGCGTGAACAACGTGTCCGAGGCGGCACCTGGCGGCCGCGCAGGAAGTCCTCCACTTGTGCTCGCCCCGCGCGTGCAGCTGTCTTAAAACTGCTGCCTGCCGCCCTTAATGTAATGTAGACCCCCAGAGTGTCCCTAGGTCTAGGGAACCCGACGTTTCTATAATCGGTTTGACACTAAGGCTAGGCGCAAATTGAGACGCGTGTGGCGCGACGCAGCGCAGCGCGCAATTTTGTAACTTCACAAGTTCGAATGAGACCGCGCAAATTGCAACACGACGCGACTGGAACGCGACACACGCCTGCGCCAGGTCGGGCGGCGTTGTGGTTGTGGCACAGTTTCTCGCGCCGCGCGTCGCGCTTGTCTCGCTAGCACCGTGAGAAATTTGAGGCGGGGAGCGGTACAGTAGCCCGGCCATATACTCACATCGGAACGACACATATGAGCAGTGGTAGTGTTGCCCAACGATAAATTTTGCCTTACTGTATACTAAATTTTATTGCCTTTGGATAGTGTTTCGTTTTTCGCCATTTAAACGCTCCAGCTTTCTTCGTTAGTACATTATATTTTTCTGTTATTTATATCTATATAGTTTTGTTTTGTTTTTCTTCTGTCAAGAAAAATGCATACTTCAGTAACTGATGAGCCATTGGCCACTGGAATTGTATTACATGCCTCCGCAATGTTTTCAGATCGCAAAAAGGGGACAGAGGGTAGTGAATATGGAAGCAAGGAATATTATAAAATCATGTGATTAAGAAGCAAGGCAGGAAACTAAAATAAGGATATCGTCTCGCTGCCTCGAATGCTGGCGTATCTGCACGACCTGTTACAAAAATTTAGAAAGGGATAATCTCCACAGGTGTGATCCCCTTTGTGCTCCTGGTAGAAAGCGTCCAAGATCTGAAATATAGAAGTCTCACTGTGATTACTTGTATATGGATGTAATAATATAATACGACACTCTGTACTACAGTCGAAAAGCAGTCACAAATAAGAATGTTTCAATTGATTCGCCCGTGATGAGAAAAAGCATTTCATTGTTGCATGCACATTACAGCATTAATAAACTAATTATACAACAGGCTACACAAATTAAGAAAATGGTCGGTATTATTACGAAAGTATGGATATCCTAAAAGAGTGTTATGATTAGATATATTTAATTTGTTGAAATGTATTGCTGCCAAAGGCAGATCTACTTTCATGACAATGTTTTTCCAACTCCAACTCACAAGGCACACATGGCTAGCTTGTGCATTCCTGTCGCGCGCATTATCCTCCGCTGCTGACAATACACTGACCATTGTGTTGTGCAGAAGATCAGTTGTTTAATTTTCTCAATAACAACTATTTTATTCGCGATCACACACTGTGAGATTCGCAAGCCATAGGAGAGTAACCAGTATCTGGCATGTGCCTAACATTCCGCCTGAAGGAACGCTCGTCATTATTTTAATACTGCTCAGAGCAAGAGAAGGAATAAAATCCTTTGTTATCTTTCCATTCCAGTCGCTCAGTGTTAAAAATACGATGGGTTACGATGATTTCACCAAAATTTCAGCAGAATTGGCAATTTATTTCTGTGTGAGTTGTTATCAGGGATTTTCTCTGCCTCGTGATGACTGGGTGTTGTGATGTCCTTAGGATAGTTAGGTTTAAGTAGTTCTAAGTTCTAGGGGACTCATGACCATAGATTTTAAGTCCCATAATGCTCAGAGCCATTTGAACCATTTTTTTTGTGTGAGTTGTTAACCTTTTCTCATTCGAAGAAGCCTCACCGTTTGTGAGTAACGGCCACGTTTCTCTTGGTGACTGGTTTGATTGTACTTCCTTTGTCACAGTGTAATTTGCCAGACTCATCTTAAAGCAGCTATTGAGACAGAATTCCGAAACGGAGTCCCTCATTAAACAAGTAATTGGCAATACAGAGCTCGATAGCTTAAGAAAAACCTCATAGTGTCGGTTTGCAGTAATATAAAAGAAGAAGTTTCATGTTTATTTTTATACTAGGAAGTTCTTGTTTCGCTAGCTGTCGATAACTCTTAAAAAATGACAGTCACTGGAGTGAAATAAATAAAAAAGGGAAGTATAAGTACTGATACGTCGCCATAGGTAAGAAAGTTCCGTGTGTTTAAGAATGGCAAAAGACTCTCCACCTTGTGTGCTATCATTCGCCAAACTTTCGTTTCGATGTCTCGAGCGGTTTAGGAGATATGAAAGATGTTGCGAGTATTTCATTCTCGCGGGCGTGAGATCGGAAGTGAGCGCGCTACATGAGATCCATTTGCTCGAGATCGGAGGCAGGTAGAGACCTCCTCCCAACTCTATAAAAAAATTCACCATGTTAACTAAACTTCATATGCAGCAACATACGGTGTAATACACACCAAACGCAAAATCATAGCGACTCCTAATTTTCGTTGCAAACTTTTTGAGTTTTGCCTAGTGTCTTACTAAAATGCGTACATCACAATAACAATCGTCATTAGCGGGATGATGGGCACTTTGCCACGAAGCTGACATATAATGCAACAAGTAAGGCAAAAATCAAATATTTTCAGAGAACAGTTTCTGTAAAATCGTTTGAGAAAGATAACAGGTTGCGCGCGCTTCGATTCTGTCAGCGCAGAGCGTCGCCAGTCGGCGCGTGTAAAGTATGGTGTACGCGTCGCAATATGCGCTGCACCCGCGCGACTCGTGCGGCAGGTGCGTGTCGCTCTCTAGTGTCGTGTCACGTCACACGTGCTATACGCGTCTCGATTTGCGCCTAACCTAATGCACACACTGCTGCGATACCTGAGGAAGACTTAACTGCCTTTTTTTATAAACTTAGGTCATATTAACACTTCATAAGCCTGAGCAAGATCATGCAGTGTGTCCCTCAGTTACCTCTTCTTAATCCTGAGAAATACGAGGGTTATTCGGAAAGTAAGGAGCGATCGGTCGCGAAATGGAAAATACAATGAAAATCTGATGAAACTTTGCACAGATGTTTTGGGAACTGTGTCTAGTACGCCTGTCGATCGCCTCACATCGCTCTTTTCAGTTCTGAGCTCACAGTGAGAACGTAAAGGTCGCTAGAAATTAGCATCTCCCGCCAAGTACGAGGTGCATTCAAGTTCTAAGGCCTCCGATTTTTTTTATCCGGACTGGAAAGAGATAGAAACATGCGCATTGTTTTAAAATGAGGCCGCGTTCATTGTCAATACGTCCCCGAGATGGCAGCACCGTACCACCAGCGGCGAGAATGAGAACTGTTTTAAAAACTTAAAATGGCGACGTTTTCCTTACTTGAACAGCGTGCAATCATTCGTTTTCTGATTTTTGCGTGGTGTGAAACCAATTGAAATTCATCGACAGTTGAACGAGACATGTGGTGATGGAGTTATGGATGTGTCGAAAGTGCGTTCGTGGGTGCGACAGTTTAATGAAGGCAGAACATCGTGTGACAACAAACCGAAACAACCTCGGGCTCGCACAAGCTGGTCTGACAACATGATCGAGAAAGTAGAGAGAATTGTTTTGGGGGGATCACCGAATGACTGTTGAACAGATCGCCTCCAGAGTTGGCATTTCTGTGGGTTCTGTGCACACAATCCTGCATGACGACCTGAAAATGCGAAAAGTGTCATCCAGGTGGGTGTCACGAATGCTGACAGATGACCACATGGCTGCCCGTGTGGCATATAGCCGAGCAATGTTGACGCGCAACGACAGCATGAATGGGACTTTCTTTTCGTCGGTTGTGACAATGGATGAGACGTGGATGCCATTTTTCAATCCAGAAACAAAGCGCCAGTCAGCTCAATGGAAGCACACAGATTCACCGCCACCAAAAAAATTTCGGGTAACCGCCAGTGCTGATAAAATGATGGTGTCCATGTTCTGGGACAGCGAGGGCGTAATCCTTACCCATTGCTTTCCAAAGGGCACTACGGTAACAGGTGCATCCTACGAAAATGTTTTGAAGAACAAATTCCTTCCTGCTCTGCAACAAAAACGTCCGGGAAGGGCTGCACGTGTGCTGTTTCACCAAGACAACGCACCCGCACATCGAGCTAACGTTACGCAACAGTTTCTTCGTGATAACAACTTTGAAATGATTCCTCATGCTCCCTACTCACCTGACCTGGCTCGTAGTGACTTTTGGCTTTTTCCAACAATGAAAGACACTCTCCGTGGCCGCACATTCACCAGCCGTGCTGCTATTGCCTCAGCGATTTTCCAGTGGTCAAAACAGACTCCTAAAGAAGCCTTTGCCGCTGCCATGGAATCATGGCGTCAGCGTTGTGAAAAATGTGTACGTCTGCAGGGCGATTACGTCGAGAAGTAACGCCAGTTTCATCGATTTCGGGTGAGTAGTTAATTAGAAAAAAAATCGGAGGCCTTAGAACTTGAATGCACCTCGTATAAGCGTCTGGTGAAAGATTTCGCCTGAAGCTCTGCAATGCACACAACATATCTGTCATGTGGTTCGTTCTACACGACAATTCTCTGCCGCAATGAAGATGCTCCTGCAGCGTTTTCGATGGGAAGTGTTTGATCACTCACAATACAGCCTGTAATTGGCTACCACTGAGGTTCATTTCTGCTGAAATGATCTGCTGAAATGAACCGCTGGCTATGGAAACAGTATTTTGACACAGACAATGAGGTGCAGTCCACAGTAGAAAATTGTCGAAAAGCACTTGCGGGTGTCTTCTATAACGAGGGAACTGAAAAGTTGGCACAACGCCGAGACAGATGTCTAAGTCTGAGTAGCGACAGCGTAGAGAAGTAGCTGGAAGGTGTAGCTAACCGTTACAAGTAAAACTGTTTTGATTTTCACTGTGGTTTCCATTTCGCCACCTGTCGTTCCTGACTTTCCGAATAGCCCTCGTACTTTAGGACAAACTATCACCAGCTTCCGCGCCTTTGACTCCTTCCTACTATTTACGACATTTATCCTACTAACGGGGAAGATCAGTTTGGATTCCGTAGAAATATTGGAACACGTGAGGCAATACTCACCCTACGACTTATCTTAGAAGATAGATTAAGGGAAGGCAAACCTACGTTTCTAGCATTTGTAGACTTAGACAAAGCTTTTGACAGTGTTACTGGAATGCTCTCTTTCAAATTTTGAAGGTTGCAGGGGTAAAATACAGGGAGCGAAAGACTATTTACAATTTTTACAGAAACCAGATGGCAGTTGTAAGAGTCGAGGAGCATGAAAGGGAAGCAGTGGTAGGGAAGGGAGTGAGACAGGGTTGTAGCTTATCCCCGATGTTATTTAATCTGTATACTGAGCAAGCAGTAAAGGAAACAAAAGAAAAATTCGGAGTAGGAATTAAAATCCATGGAGAAGAAATTAATTCGCTGATGACATTGCAATTCTGTCAGAGACAGCAAAGGACCTGGAAGAGCAGCTGAACGAAATGGAGAGTATCTTGAAAGAAGGATATAAGTTGAACATCAACAAAAGCAAAACGAGGATAATGGAATGTACTCGAATTAAATCGGGTGATGCTGGGGGAGTTAGATTAGGAAATGAGACACTTAAAGTAGTACAGGAGTTTTGCTATTTCGGGAGCAAAATAACTGATGACGGTCGAAGTAGAGAGGATATAAAATGTAGTCTGGAAATGGCAAGGAAAGCGTTTCTGAAGAAGAGAAATTTGTTAACATCGAGTATACATTTAAGTGTCAGGAAGTCGTTTCTGAAAGTATTTGTATGAAGTGTAGCCATGTATGGATGTGAAACGTGGACGATAAATAGTTTGGACAAGAAGACAATAGAAGCTCTCGAAATGTGGTGCTACAGAAGAATGCTGAAGATTACATAGGTAGATCACATAACTAATGAGAAGGTATTGAATAGAATTGGAGAGAAGAGAAATTTGTGGCACAACTTGACTAGAAGAAGGGATCGGTTTGTAGGACATGTTCTGAGCCACCAAGGGATCACCAATTTAGTACTGTAGGGCAGCGTGAAGGGTAAAAATCGTAGAGGGAGACCAAGAGGTGAATACACTAAGCAGATTCAGAAGGCTGTAGGTTGCAGTAGGTACTGGGAGATGAAGAAGCTTGTACAGGATATAGTAGCATGGAGAGGTGCATCAAACCAGTATCTGGACTGAAGACCACAACAACAACAATCCTACTAACTAACACATCAAATACCTCATACTAACTCTACACAATTAACTTTAATGGTAATTCCACCCAGTATTAGTAGTCATAAAGCCAAAACAAAATGGCGCTTATCTATAAAGCGCAGATGGACCGCCTACAGCCGTGTTCCATGCTAATGTGTACCAGATCTCCAGCAGAGTTCCTACCATCCGATAAAAAATTAATTACATAAATTTATTTTTTCGAGGTTATAATTCAGGAATAACTCGTCGTGCTAACCAATGATAACGCCCATAATGGGCAAACCAATAACTGGGTTAACATAGATGTTTCGTCTCCCCACGAACCTACAGATACTGAAACCGTTGATCCAACCTGTTCCTTTCCTAAGGAAATATAACCATATAGCCTGGAATTCAGCTCCTGTAATTTTCCTTCTGTTCCACCTAGCTCCGTGGATCCGCTTAACGTCTCGTCCTCACCTTTCCTCCTACCCTCCGCTGCGCTTCTCTTCCTTACCCTCACCTTTCATACGAAATCGGCCCAGAGATCTACCCACCCTTTTCCTCTTCCTCCCTTTGCAAATTACTCGGTTTAGAGCCCAGAGAGAGGTGACCAACATTCGAGATGACAGTACTTCAAATCTCCATCCGGCTATCCAGATTTTGGTGTTACGTAGTTCCGTTAAATCACTTAAGGGTAATAGCAGGATGGTTCCTAGGCAAATATTCTTTCACATCCTTTCTTAATCTGGGTTCGTGCTCCAGTAATCTCGTTAGATAAATCACGGTAAACCTTAATCCTCGTTCTCTGGCCGGCCAGTGTGGCCGAACGGTTCTAGGCGCTTCAGTCTGGAACCGTGTAAGCGCTACGATCGCAGGTTCGAATCCTGCATCGGGCACGGATGTGTGTGATGTCCCTAGGTTAGTTACGTTTAAGTGGTTCTAAGTTGTAGGGGACTGATGACCTCAGATGTTAAGTCCCATAGTGCTCAGAGCCATTTGAACAATTTGAACCTCGTGCCCTATACAGAGTGTCAGTCCTAAAAGTTGTCAGGGTCATTTTCTTTAATGTTTCGGCTATTTGCAGTTTTACTTTTGCAACGTGTAGCTGGAATCAGGCAAAACAAGTGCTGCACGTCACCTCTTTCATGTTATGCCCATTGTCGATAGAAAGCGACGGTTTGTTTCCCGTTGCAATAATAATAATAATCATAATAATAATAAATAAAAATTTGTTTTTAAAGTGGAACTGTACTTGCCCATTCGATAGAGCGGTCCGAAAGTAGTCTAGTGAGATATTCGTTTGACAGATGTATATTAAAAGAGACAGCCATACACGAGGAATAATCGGGACTCCAGTAGCGAAAGCGCCGCCCTGGGTCGCGCTGACTGATGTCGCCATGCAGAAGCGTGCTGCTTACTCGCTGCTGGAGTACCGGTTATTCCTATTCATACGAAAACGAATCTCGCACTATACTAATCTGGTAGTGGCCTATCGAAAGGGCACGTAAAATTATGCTTTGAAAGTAATTTTGTTTGTAACGGGAAACAGACTCCGTCGATGCTGGGCACCACATGAATGACGTGATCACTGTTTGTTTGGGATGACCCCAGCTAAACGATGCAAAAACGAAATCGCAAATATCTGCTGAATCACCAGAGAAAATGCGCGTGACTACTCTTAGGAGAGACACTCTGCACGTATCAATTCTTGTGTTCACTGCAAAAGTTTCTGTTAAACACGGTACGTCACTCTCGTTATTTCTGCTGAATGGATGGAGATTTATGTGAGGATATATTCTAATTTCTACTTACAAGACACTGAAGCCCGTAAAACAATCAGAGTATTGCCACCATGTGTACCACTGTATGCTGCGCGGGGTAGCCGCGCGGTCTTGGGCACCTTGCAACGGTTCGCGTTGCTCCCCCCGTCGAAGGTTCGAGTCCTTAGCGCAAGTTAGATTAAGTAGTGTGTAAGCCTAGGGACCGACGGCTCAGCAATTTGGTCTCATAATAACTTACCCCCACTATATGTACTACTGAATCCTGCTATCTATCTATCTATCTATCGCTTGCGCCTTTGTACCGCATTGTGCGCGGGGTTGGCGTGGTTAAATCGGATTTGGCATGTTAATGTGAAGGGGTGGCCAGATGCCCTTCTCGCCGCCACCCCGTACCCCACGGGAGGAAATCAGAGTACCCCATCTGTCTGCGTCTATTGTAAATCATGGAAAAGTGCGGATGTGTGTCAAATGTCTGCGAGGCGTGTAAATGAGGCGGGACGTGGGAACCAGCGCGGTATTCACCTAGAGGGATGTGGAAAACCGCCTAAAAACCACATCCAGGCTGGCCGGCACACCGGCCCTTGTCGTTAATCCGGCGGGCCCATTCGATCCGAGGCCGGCGCGCCTACCCAAGTCCAGGAAGCAGCGCATTAGCGCTCTCGGCTAACCTGGCGGGTTACTACCGTATCCTGCTATAACTGATGAAATTATATTTTACCCAGGCCGCTTTTTCTTCATTATTTCGAGTCAAAAACTCAGGGACGGAATAAAGTTGTGCATCAATTCTTATTATGGAAACGAAATTTCGAATTCTGTAATGGAACAGACCATTGCTGTGTACCAGCAAATTTGTGCGAACTTGTAGTCTCTTAACGCTGTACAAATGCCTTGAGATGCAAGTGTTAACACGGCACACATCTATAGACATTTATGGATAGCAGCCAAAATGAGGAAATAAAATTAGGTACATTGTAAACGGAAATATAAATAAGTTATTCACTATTTGCAGTGAGTCATTTTCCTCATCCATTAAAGTAAAGCCAAGATTTCATTGAAATATTACAGTTTAGAAAAAAAAAATTTTTGTCCACTAATATCAGCCCATCAGACATTTAGATGCTTCTTATGTGAAATCCAAAAGCATTTACTTCTCTGGACAGAGTTCAACGCCTCACCTAGGTTACGATCATTAGCGACAGATAATGATCGTAACAAAATGGACAAGGATAGGGAAGGAACTGGTGTTCGCTGTAAGATTCTGAGACGGAGAGACGGACCCAGTAACGAAATATGTGCCCCAACAGAAGCCTTTTTGACCATAGATGTAAAAGATAATGCCTACTCGTTAACCCCTAGCTAAAAACCGTTGAACATATGACATTTTCGACAGAGTCGTTTTCTAGCAGCTTTTCTGTCGTTCCCGTGAATAATTTCGTGGTGAATGCCGGCATGTTTCCTTCTCAAAGACAACAACAGATTTCTTCACCATCGTTCCTCAGTACAGCCAATACGTAGTCTCTCATTACCGCGACAGCGATGGAAGGCCACATTAAAGCTCTCGTACTAATTGAATGCAGCCGAAGCTATTGAAAACCGTAAGCACAGCCAACTTCCTGCTTTAGAGTTACATAACTGGCGTGTTTACCCATGCAATGTATTCCTTAATGAGATTTTCACTCTGCAGCGGAGTGTGCGCTGGTATGAAACTTCCTGGCAGATTAAAACTGTGTGCCCGACCGAGACTCGAACTCGGGACCTCTGCCTTTCGCGGGCAAGTGCTCTACCATCTGAGCTACCGAAGCACGACTCACGCCCGGTCTCACAGCTTTACTTCTGCCAGTATCTCGTCTTCTACCTTCCAAACTTAACAGAAGCTCTCCTGCGAACCTTGCAGAACTAGCACTCCTGAAAGAAAGGATATTGCGGAGACATGGCTTAGCCACAGCCTGGGGGATGTTTCCAGAATGAGATTTTCACTCTGCAGCGGAGTGTGCGCTGGTATGAAACTTCCTGGCAGATTAAAAATGTGTGCCCGACCGAGACTCGAACTCGGGACCTCTGCCTTTCGCGGGCAAGTGCTCTACCATCTGAGCTACCGAAGCACGACTCACGCCCGGTCTCACAGCTTTACTTCTGCCAGTATCTCGTCTCCTACCTTCCAAACTTAACAGAAGCTCTCCTGCGAACCTTGCAGAACTAGCACTCCTGAAAGAAAGGATATTGCGGAGACATGGCTTAGCCACAGCCTGGGGGATGTTTCCAGATTGAGATTTTCACTCTGCAGCGGAGTGTGCGCTGGTATGAAACATCCTGGCAGATTAAAACTGTGTGCCCGACCGAGACTGGAACTCGGGACCTTTGCCTTTCGCGGGCAAGTGCTCTACCATCTGAGCTACCGAAGCACGACTCACGCCCGGTCTCACAGCTTTACTTCTGCCAGTATCTCGTCTCCTACCTTCCAAACTTAACAGAAGCTCTCCTGCGAACCTTGCAGAACTAGCACTCCTGAAAGAAAGGATATTGCGGAGACATAGCTTAGCCACAGCCTGGGGGATGTTTCCAGAATGAGATTTTCACTCTGCAGCGGAGTGTGCGCTGATACGAAACTTCCTGGCAGATTAAAACTGTGTGCCGGACCGAGACTCGAAGTTTGGAAGGTAGGAGACGAGATACTGGCAGAAGTAAAGCTGTGAGGACGGGGCGTGAGTCGTGCTTGGGTAGCTCAGTTGGTAGAGCACTTGCCCGCGAAAGGCAAAGGTCCCGAGTTCGACTCTCGGTCCGGCACACAGTTTTAATCTGCCAGGAAGTTTCATATCAGCGCACACTCCGCTGCAGAGTGAAAATCTCATTCTAGAAGTTATCTTGTCGGTGGGTCCGTTGACTGTCTGTCGGTTGGGCTGTCGTCGGATCGACAGTGGTTGTGTCTCACCAAAGCGAGCGTTAGTGTTTGAATTCTAGGCCGCGCGGGATTAGTCAAGCGGTCTCAGGCGCTGCAGTCATGGACTGTGCGGCTGGTCCAGGCGGAGGTTCGAGTCCTCCCTCGGGCATGGGTGTTTGTGTTAGTCCTTAGGATAATTTAGGTTAAGTAGTGTGTATGCTTAGGGACTGGTGGCATTAGCAATTAAGTCCCATAAGATTTCACACACATTTGAACATTTTTTTAAATTCTAGACCGACCCTCGGAACTTCTGAGCGCCCTTGGGTGTAGTGCCATTTTTTTTATTCATTCTTGTTGTCTGTACTTCTATGGCTTCTAGCCGATTTTTTTTTTAAATTAAGGTTGTTTTTCCCTTAACAGGTAAGAGTCTTTAGGCCATCAGCCTAATTCAATGAACTGTTTTACGTAAGGCCTTTGGCATTTTAAAAATTTTAATGTTGTTGAATTTTAAGCGTTGGCCTTCAGCCGATTTGGAGTTTGACTTGTTTCACTCTTAAGGCCTTCAGCCTAAATTAAGGAACTGTTTCACGCAGGGCCTTCGGTATTTAAAAAAATAATGTTATGGAGTTTAAAGTGTTAGGCTTTCAGCCGATTTGAATTTATGTTGTTTGATCTTGAAGTGTCTGATTCCTTGGGCCTTCAGCCTAACTAAAGAACTTTTTTAAGATAAGGCTTTGCCTTTTAAATTTCTGTTTTGGTTGAGTTTTACCTAATTAAAAATTGTTTCACATAAGGCCTTTGTTTTTTTTTTTAATTTCATGTTGTTTAGCCTTAAGTGTTGGGCTTTCAGCCAATTTTGAATTCAAATTTTTTGCTCTGACATTCTCAGATTCCTTGGGCCTTCAGCCTAAGTAAAGAACTGTTGTAAGATAAGGCTTGCCCTTTAAATTTCCGATTATGCTTGCGTTTTTAAATTAAGGTGGCTTTCAGCCGGTAATTAAGTCCCAAAGATGAAAGCTATGTGTTTAAAAAAAAGTTGGTTCTTGGGCTCTTGTAATCTTTGATCAAATAATAAAGTTGTATGTTCGAGTGTAATTGACAGCCCCTTATTTTGGCCCCTTTCCACAATGTAAACTACCTGTCCTGTCCTGCGGGAGGTTTCACATGGATTGCCGGTTTGTTTCTGATTCGAAGAGATGAACCCATGTTTGACAAAAAATTGTCACGACCAGCCTCGTAACGCGCAAGCAATTCCGCGCGATTATCCTGCGTTGTTCTTTATGGTAATCTGTTATGCAGAACCCAGAGGGCACACAGGTTTGCGTATCCGAACTGGTATACGAGTGCATCAGCATTACGAGCAGAGACATCCAGTTGTGCTGTGACAGGTTTCATTGTGATCTGGAGACCACGTCGAATGAGAGTGTCCGCACGTTCCAACATTGCAGGGGTCAAAGTTGTGTGCTGCCAGTCGGCACGCGGGAGATCAGTCAGGTTTGCGCGACCTTGTTGCGATGATGGCAGAAACCTAGCCCAACGACTCACCGTGCTTTTATTCACGGCCAGATCTCCTAGACATTCGACAAGTGCGTATGAATATCTGCGATGCTCTGCTTTTCCGCCAACAGAAAGTCAGTGACAGCTCTTTGCTTGGAACACACATCCGTTGAGAGGTTCCATGCCCTCTTTTGCATGTCTCCTCTCATTTTCACCAATTTTATTAGTGTTTTATGTCATTGCACGATTGTAACAGACCGAATAAGGTTATTTTAATGAGAGTATTTGTACTGAGAGCTCAAAAAATACTTTTCACTTCGTTCCTAAACATGCTATTTTATTTCCTTGGGTGGCCTGTGTGAGGTGAGCATCGGAGAACGCGGCACAGTGCGTTTCCGGTTGGGGGCTGCACTTGCCTGAATTCTGTGGGGTTCGTAAAACAGGCTTACGCGCCTGGCGGAACGACTGACGTCCGTCGAGTTTCGCCTATTGTATGCAGGGCGAAACGACCTGCGAGAAACCTGAGTGTCACCGCAGTTTGTGTGTTTACCGTTCTGGCGCGTCTGGAACGAAGATTCCTGGCACCGACTGACTGCATTGTCTTCTTGATTCGGAGAAAACTCGTGGACCGTGCCCTGCTGAGTGCGACTGGTTCAAATGGCTCTGAGCACTATGGGACGTAACATCTGAGGTCATCAGCCCCCTAGAACTTAGAACTACTTAAACCTAACTAACCTAAGGACATCACACACGTCCATGCCCGAGGCAGGATTCGAACCGGCGACCGTAGGGGTCGTGCGGTTCCAGACTGTAGCGCCTAGAACCACTCGGCCACACAGGCCGTCCGAGTGCGACTGTCTGGCACCGGATGGCCGGTGGTCTAGGCAGGTTGTTTTCGTAGCCGGTCAAACGGCAAGTTCAGTGCCCTCAGTTGAATAGCAGGGGCATGATTGGTCAGCTTAAACTGAGGCTAGTTGACTTCATAAAGCCCTGCTCGAAATTGGAGGGAACGGTCGCTGTAGGCACGAATGATGCTCTAAGACAGTGTGGGGGAATTTTGGAATCAGAACTGAGTGCTGATTCGCAGTTTTCGAGGAGAGTAGGGAGTAGAGCAATGTTGGCTTCGCTCTTGCATTGCACGGGCAAAGGAATTTGGGATCTGATCGTCCTCGGAGTCGGACGGTCTTGCGACTTGGTCGCTCATTTTCGGAAGAACTTTGAATTCTCGGACAGCCTTCGTGGCCAGGGGTTGACACAGAGTTGCTGCACGGCAGAAGTCGGCGCCTACGTCATCAGGACGCTGCCTACCGACGACGTGCTGCAGATTTCAGTACTGGTGCAGTATTTTGCGGCTCCGGCATTGTAGGACCTTATAAATTTTATACTGAATCCCTCAGCAGCACGCGCGTTCGCTTTGCTACAAGTCCACCTTGCTTGTTTCTCCATGTGATCCCATTTGAGCTGTCACTACTAACTGCGATACTGCTATACAGGGTGTTACAAAAAGGCACGGCCAAACTTTCAGGAAACATTCCTCACCCACAAACAAAGAAAATATGTTATGTGGACATGTGTCCGGAAACGCTTACTCTCCATGTTAGAGCTCATTTTATTACTTCTCTTCAAATCACATTAATCATGGAATGGAAACACACAGCAACAGAACGTACCAGCGTGACTTCAAACACTTTGCTACAGGAAATGTTCAAAATGTTCTCCGTTAACGAGGATACATGCATTCAGCCTCCGTCGCATGGAATCCCTGATGCGCTGATGCAGCCCTGGAGAATGGCGTACTGTATCACAGCCGTCCACAATACGAGCACGAAGAGTCTCTACATTTGGTACCGGGGTTGCGTAGACAAGAGCTTTCAAATGCCCCCATAAATGAAAGTCAAGAGGGTTGAGGTCAGGAGAGCGTGGAGGCCACGGAATTGGTCCGCCTCTACCAATCCATCGGTCACCGAATCTGTTGTTGAGAAGCGTACGAACACTAACCTGTTGATGCTACGTACTGATGTGCTTGATGCTAGTACTGTAGAGCAATGAGTCGCATGTCAACACAAGCACCGAAGTCAACATTACCTTCCTTCAATTGGGCCAACTGGCGGTGAATCGAGGAAGTACAGTACATACTGACGAAACTAAAATGAGCTCTAACATGGAAATTAAGCGTTTCCGGACACATGTCCACATAACATCTTTTCTTTATTTGTGTGTGAGGAATGTTTCCTCAAAGTTTGGCCGTACCTTTTGCAACGTCCCCTTAAAAAAATTGTACAAGACTGTGCTTAAACTGACACACAATATTTTTAGCGCAACGCAATCTGACTTTCAGAAATCCCTACAAAAGAATGGCCCTGACTAACATTAATCTATACCTTTCACAAATCACTTACCTCACCAAAAATCTCCGTTACTCGAATTACTGCAATACAGCGAGTGCCACTACTGCCAGCTAAATAAAAGATTCAAACTACGGAAGTCACTAACTACTGATAGGGATAGTTAGCAAATGAAAGATTTTAATAGAGAACAAACAATGTATTTACCTTAATAGTCATAATATATATAGCAGTTCATAATATGCAGTATAACAAATTTCAAAACTCCGCCATCTCTCTCCCCACACTTTTCGTAACACCCTGTATAGTCGGGGGATTAATATTTGATTCAGTACGACCTCCAGTCATTATCGTCAATCTATTGCATCACAGATAGTAGGAGCCCACTGTTCTCGAACCAACTCTTATTCTCATAATGTTTCAGTATACCCTATCCTTTAACCTACTGTATGTGTCGACAATCATGTGCACTTACGTTCTGATATATAAAAAATCTCGTTGTGATATTTAATCCGCATATCATTTCGTAGATATGGGCAGAACCCCATTTCCTGTTGTTTATTATGATAAAGTTCTCTTTTTTTGAGTAGATTACGATTTTTATTAAATTATTGTGAGTATGCACACCTTATTTTACCAACTAGCAGGGTCCACCATCATTTCCTTCAAAACAAAACAAAAAAATGGTACAAATGGCTCTGAGCACTATGGGACTTAACTTCTGAGGTCGTCAGTCCCTTATAACTTAGAACTACTTAAACCTAACTAACCTAAGGAGGTTACACACATCCATGCGCGAGGCAGGATTCGAACCTGCGACCGTAGCGGTCACGCGGCTCCAGACTGAAGCGCCTAGAACCGCACGGCCACTGCGTCCGGCCATCATTTCCTTCCTTGACCATTGTTCGCATAATTAATTAGCTGATAGATAAGGAGAGGGTCGAGTGCATGTCTCGTTCGCATGCAAGATTCGTCTGAATTAAAGAGGTACAAACTCTTCTCCACCCCGGCACCTCGCACCGTTACGGACGCCATTTTGAAGGCTACTTATAGCCCCACCGATTATCGAAACTGTAGCAACTGCAGGGGCTGAAGCGGGAATATTCCACGCTGTACCACAACAAATTCCGCACTTTTTCAACCAAAACTGTCCGAGAAAGAAATGTGTTGCATTACTTATGAAACGGCCGTTTTAATATGCTTATCGGTAATGTAATCAGTGCTGCGACTGTCGTTGCGTCCGCTCGTCTGCGAACGTGCTCGCTGTACCTCCTGAATGGAATATTTAGAATCAGCCGGAGACGGTGTCGGATCCCAGTGTCGGGCTGAGCCGTGGCGTGGTCGGCCGTCAGGCCAGGCCCGGCTGTTGGGGCGGAGACGAGCCGCCGGCCGCTGATGCACGGCGCAACTCTTCCCTCCTCCCCGCCGCTCCTCCTCACCCAAATTACACACGTCGGCTAATTACCATTGGCTGGAACAGCTGGGCGGGACCTCGCAGCCGAGAGGCCGGCCGGCCGGCCGGCCGAGCCGCGCTCCTTCCAGAAACTATAATTGCGTCCCTCAAAATGGCCTCACCGAACGCCGGCCGTAATTGAGACGAAGGGGGAAAAAAGAAACGAGGGAGAGACTCCTGACGAGAAGGGCGCAACCATAGAGCCACAACAACAACAACAGTTGTGACCTGATAGCCGCAATAAATGAAACACGTCTGCTACCGCAAGTGCGGCCAGGACAATGTGCAGATCTGAATACACTACTGGCCATTAAAATTGCTACACCACGAAGATGACGTGCTACAGACGCGAAATTTAACCGACAGGAAGAAGATGCTGTAATACGCAAGTGATTAACTTTTCAGAGCAGTCACACAAGGTTGGCGCCGGTGGCGACACCTACAACGTGCTGACATGAGGAAAGTTTCCAACCGATTTCTCATACACAAACAGCAGTTGACCGGCGTTGCCTGGTGAAACGTTGTTGTGATGCCTCGGGTAAGGAGGAGAAATACGTACCATCACGTTTTCGACTTTGATAAAGGTCGGATTGTAGCCTATAGCGATTGCGGTTCATCGTATCGCGACAATGCTCTTCGCGTTGGTCGAGATCCAGTGACTGTTAGCAGAATATGGAATCGGTGGGTTATGGAGGATAATGCGGAGCGCCGTGCAGCATCCTAACGGCCTCGTATCACTAGCAGTCGAGATGACAGGCATCTTATCCGCATGGCTGTAACGGATCGTATGTCCCTATCCCTGAGTCAACAGACGGGGGACGTTTGCAAGACAACAATCATCTGCACGAACAGTTCGACGACGTTTGTAGCAGCATGGACTATCAGCTCGGAGACCATGGCTGAAGTTACCCTTCACGCTGCATCACAGACCGGAGCGCCTGCGATGGTGTACTCAACGACGAACCTGGGTGCACGAAAACGTCATTTTTTCGGATGAATCCAGGTTCTGTTTACAGCATCATGATGATCGCAGCCGTGTTTGGTGACATCGCGCTGAACGCTCATTGGAAGCGTGTATTTGTCATCGCCATACTGGCGATTCACCCGGCGTGATGGTATGGAGTGCCATTTGTTACACGTCTCGGTCACCTCTTGTTCGCATTGACGGCACTTTGAACAGTGGACGTTATATTTCAGATGTGTTACGACCCGTGGCTCTACCCTTCATTCGATCCCTGCGAAAGTCCACATTTCAGCAGGATAATGCACGACCGCATGATGCAGCTCCTGTACGGGCCTTTCTCGATGCAGAAAATGTTCGACTGCTGCCCTGGCCAGCACATTCTCCAGATCTCTCACCAATTGAAAACGTCTGGTCAATGGTGGCCGAACAACTGGCTCGTCACAATACGCCAGTCACTACTCTTGATGAACTGTGGTATCGTGTTGAAGGTGCATGGGCAGCTGTACCTGTACACGCCATCCAAGGTCTGTTTGACTCAATGCCCAGGTGTATCAAGGCCGTTATTACGGCCAGAGGTGGTTGTTCTGGGTACTTATTTCTCAGGATCTATGCACCCAAACTGCGTGAAAATGTAATCACATGTCAGGTGTAGTATAATATATTTGTTGAATGAATACCCGTTTATCATCTGCATTTCTTCTTGGTGTAGTAATTTTAATGCCCAGAAGTGTACTTGGTAGTAGCAGACGCAGAACCTGGGTTTTCATTGCGACAGACCTGTCCTACTGGGCAGAGCCGAATGCAGAGGTATTAAAACAAGCACAAATACTGGGTGAGTCAAAAAGAAAAAAAAATTTCGATTTCGTAATATAGACAAATCATGAAAGATACCAACACATCGCGCATGATACTGGGTAGAGGAAGGTTCAGAGTTTTGTGTTCCCACAGGCCCTATACCATACATTCAACAGGAGCACCATGCGTTGCTCGAGAAACAACGAAACAGTAGTCCTTTTCATCCCACACACGAATCAACAGGTCCGTATTTACTGAATCGACAGCTTTACCAATTAGATTTCTCAGCTCTTGAAGAATAGGTGCGATAAGTGGGACAAAGACTGTGTCTTTTACGTACCCTCATAGAAATAAATCGCAAGATGTGGTGTCTGTTGTCCTGGGAGGCCAAAAGTAATGAACAGGTTCTTGTTGTCCACCTCCTCTAATCCGGCGTTGTGGGATGGTGTTAAGATAACGCCGCTCCTCAATGTGAAAGTGAGGCGGTGCGCCATCATGCATAAAAATGAAATTATTGGGATCCTCATCAAGTTGAGGAGACAACCAATTTTGCATCAAGTCCAGGTATGACATTCCTGTGACAGTTTCCTCTGCAAAAAAGGAATGTCCTTAGATTTTGTGAACAGAAATGCTACATTGGACGATGATGCCAGGATTTTGTGATCCCCAAATTCTTACATTATGGCGGTTTCCTTTACCCGACAGATGAAACTGCGATCCGTCTGAAAAATTAGTCGTTCGAGGAAAGTGTCCTCTGCCATATCCTGGAGAAGTGAAATGTAAAATTCGGACCTTCTGTTATGGCCGCTGGGACGCAATTGCTGCAGTAACTACAACCAGCAGGGTTTCATACGTAGGCGTCGTTTCAAAACACTCCAGACCATTGTCTGAGGATGTTGTAAGTTCTGGGTCTGCCCCTCTGGCGGACTTCCGACGGCTCCGTCTGAACGCATCACGGATGCATTTTCATCAGGAGCGCGTGGCCGGCCAGTTCTGTTCCCTTTGCAGATGCAAATAATTCCAAGAATTTTCGAAGCTTCAAAATTATGCATCCACTCCTGGATACGGTAAGTTAGTCTTTGATTTGTCTTAGTTTTGAATCCTTATATTCACAATGTGCCACTTTGTAACATACTGTTAAAATCTTACTAGAACTAGAAGTAACCGAAATCTGAAGAAAAAAAGTAGGTTTAGACTGTCATAGCACCTGAAGATTATCCCCCAGGGCTCGAAAAGCATCGTGAATTGAAATACAATCATGATTGAAGGCATTTGTTCTTTATTTTATGCATGTTATACAGTAACGGGAAAACACTGACAGCAACGAATAAAATTAAGAAATAATGGTATGCTCAAGATAATGATTGTTGAAACACACATCTAAATTTTTGGACAGCATGGTTGTGGAGACGAAGCAACGATTAGTATGATTAATTAATTATTCAAAAACAGTCTTAATCGCATTTATTGTTATAATACCGCCAACCGGTTTCAACCTGACGTAGGGGTCGGCTGTTATGTGGACAGGAGTGACACCACCAGCAGTCGACCAATGGTGTAAACACCTACTTCGGGTTGAAACCGGTTGGCGGTATTATAATAATAAATGCGATTAAGACTGTTTTTGAATAATTGACAAATCTAAATACTGATTATGATCTCTATGGTTATCTGTCACGTCGAACTTTAGGACATTTTTTGGGAGTATGTCTTAAATTCCTGCCAAATTTGTCCTATTTGAAAATATCTAGAACACTGGTTAAGTTTCCAATATTAAATAAAACCCCCATAACAACCGCCTAGTTCTGTCGGCTTACATAGGGCATCATGCAACTCGCAGTAAACTGACTGTGTTTACATCTCATCCACTAAATCTATGTTCACATCTCGAAAACATCAGAAGTTAAGCTCGAATAACATTTCAGGTTTCCGTTTTAACGTGATATGTATTATGTTTCTGTTGATACAAAATCATTAAAAAAAACGAGAGAGTGAGTACAGCAAAATCGAGTTAAAGGGACGACAGATATATCTCTGTGCTCGATATCTACTACTCTTACCGTCACATATCGGTTCATTATTTCGTCGGCGGTAAGACTACCTTGGGATGGCTAGTCCCGGTACATCATCTTCCGGTTGTAATCGCTGTGGTGGCCAAAGAGTGGTTAATTAAAGGGTGATCGTTGGCAGAAAGCGGTTGGTCGAAATGTTACATGCCACGATCCCCAGTTCAGGGCGTGTGGAAGAAACAAGCAGGTTCTTACGTTGGTACTTAGGGAACGTAAGATACGGCAGTGAGGAGGAAATGACTTCATACCACCGGAAGACACTGTACCTATTAGAGTGCACGGCCCACTTTCGTCCATATTACAATGACCACGCGCCGTGGTATGGACGCAATGAAGTACCGTAATTCAAAGGATTAGTAACACCATTATCTCACAGAGTCAGGTGTATGCAGGCACCAAGACGACCACATAGAGCTCGGTAGCACCCTTTTTTGTGGTCAGTGGCACTGGGTGCATGTGGAACGGGGCGCCAAACAAGGAACCTCAAGCGCATGGAGCATTCTCGCACAGTTCCGGAGCAGTGTACTGGCGCGGTGCCTTGCTGAAAATGCAGATCGTCGGCAGGTAGCTGTACACGAACAAACAGCTGCATGTGTTCAGGCAGCAGTTTCCTGTAACACTCGTAGACGAGAGACGATGCCAAACTTGTAGAGTTTTCATTTATTCTTTGTAAACAAACAAAACTCCAAAATAACTCAGCACCAAATGCTTGAACGGGGGCATGTTAGCAAGGGAGATATGGGGTAGAAACGTAGAAAGGATCAAACTGCAACCATGAAACTCTGAGTCAATCCTTCACCGCATATTCATCCTTTAATCCGACACGTATTTGGCAATGATGGATTAATTGAAGGACACACTGATTGCAGAAGTGTGCATTTTGCCTTCTCAGGGAACATCACTCCTACTTATTTTACCGAGCGACGTGGCGCAGTGGTTAGCACACTGGACTCGCATTCGGGAGGACGACGGTTCAATCCCGCGTCCGGCCATCCTGATTTAGGTTTTCTGTGCTTTCCTAGATCACTCCAGGCAAATGCCGGGATGGTCCCTTTGAAAGGGCACGGCCGACTTACTTCCCCATCCTTCCCTAATCCGAGCTTGTGCTCCGTCTATAATGACCTCGTTGTCGACGGGACGTTAAACACCAATATCCTCCTCCTCCTCCTCCTCCTCCTCCTCCCCTACTTATTTTTGTATCCCGCCTGGAAGGCTGTGTGTGGGTCCTGTAATTTAGAGGGTAGGCCGAATGAAGGAAGCTAGGAGGAGCATGTGAGGTAGAACTCTCGGTACTGCAGTAAAGTAAAAGTGGTTTTACTGTATCTCAACACAAGAAGAGATGTGAATATATAACTTTGTGCTGAGGAGCACGTACGTGCGAAGCCGGATGTATCAAAGTTAACATAAGTTACACAGGCAAAATCTGTAGTGGCACGCCCACTATGAAAATGAAACAATGTTGGTTGTGTAAGTAGGCTGTTTAGGTTCTTATATTGGTAACGCCACAGCCACATAGCGCTCTGGATGAAAATCACTGGCTGTGCTGTGTGCAGTCTGTGGCTGGTTGGCATTGTTGTAATACTCGCCATTGTAGCGTTGCGCAGTTGGCTGTTAACAGCGCGTAGCGTTGCGCAGTTGGAGGTGAGCCGCCAGCAGTGGTGGATGTGGGGAGAGAAATGGCGGAGTTTTGAAATTTGTAACACTGGATGTCATGAACTGCTACATATATATATGAATTTTGAACACTAGTAAGGTAAATATATTGTTTGTTCTCTATCAAAATCTTTCACTTGCCAACTATGCCTTTTAGTAGTTTGAATCTTTAATTTAGCTGACAGTAGTGGCGCTCGCTGTATTGCAGTAGTTCGAGTAACCAAGATTTTTGGTGAGGTAAGTGATTTGTGAAAGGTATAGGTTAATGTTAGTCAGGGCCATTCTTTTGTAGGGATTTTTGAAAGTCAGATTGCGTTGCGCTAAAAATATTGTGTGTCAGTTTAAGCACAGTCATGTATAATTGTTCTAAGGGGACGTTTCATATGTCGACCCTTAGCCTAGGACACCTCACTGGAATCATTTGATTTTTTTTTTCTTGTAGTTTGTGCTATTAGTGCAGCCTTTGTTTATTGCTAGCGCGTAATTGTAGAGAGAATTTCCTTTGTAGTTGTAGTTTTTCATTCTTGTACAGTAAAACAGTTGTGGCATGCATGTAGATTTGCACCAAGTATTTCGCAGCTGCGCTTGCAACTAACGAGATATTATTTTCAATGCTATGTTAATGTGATTTCTTATTTTGCTCTTCAAATTGTGCTTTTCTGTGATACCGTGTGAAATATTGTGACAATAATGGCGTGTGAAAAACATAATACTAGGCTCCAAAGTAAACTGAGAAATGACTGAAGACGAAAGCAATGTGTTAGCGCCACCATGTAATGAATTAACTAATGTTCAAAGTAGTAATTTGGCAACTGTGCATAGGGAAATGGAGCGGGCTGCAAATAATGGTGTAGGCAGTGAAACAATTAGTGAACAGGGAAGCATTATCGATCGATCGATCGGTCGGCAACAGCTCGCCTCAGGATTCCGAAATGACAGGACACAATCTTGCAGATACTGTAGATTCAGGTTTTGCGTCCTCACTGTTTTCTCAAATAAATCAAGACACATTTTCTGCTTTTCAAAATGCGAATATTGCCGGGTCAAATGCACTGCCGAATAGCACTGAGGAACATGTTTCAGACAACAGTGCATTGTTATTACAATTAATGCAACAAATGGGACAAAAGCTTCAAAAGTTAGACACAATGGAACAAAATCTTCAAAAGTTGGACACAGTGGAACAAAATCTTCGGAAGTTAGACACCACGCTTGAACAAACATGTGAAGATTTAACTACTGAGTTACGTAACATTGAATCGAAATGTCAAAAAGTCTGTAATGACCGTAAAAACACAAATTTGTGAGCGTTTTCAACCTATTTTTTCGCGGCATGAAAATGCATTACAGAATCATGAAGCAGCCATAAAAGAACTGCAAACCATTGTTCATGAAAATCATGAGACCTTGTGGGCTAAAATTGACTCAGTTGCATCTACCGATTCGGATATGCAACTTGCAAAAACTCAGGAAAACTTAAAGGACACAGTAGGTACGATTTCAACACAAATGGACACTCTGAAACTTGGTTCAGTAAAACACACTGAGGACATAAGTACACTATCGGAGAAAGTAGCCGAACTTTCGGATCAGTTCACTAACTTATCTGCAAAGGTAGATGATGATCTGAATGCCACAAGACCTGTAGCCATCACTGACACAGAAGAGTATGAACAAATTAAGAAATTCAAACAAAATCAGAATCAAATTAATACGCAATACAAACGAGAAATCCGGGAAGTACAAGATCAGTTGGCACAAGTAATGCAAAAATTTCATATTTCAGAGGACACTCGCGCTCCAACACGGGAAGAGGGACTTAGAAATACGGAACACCCACAAGATAATAACACAGGACACTTCGGAAATTATGAAAAAAATTGGCAAGGTGCACCGAATTTTGAGATGGAACCGCCGACACGACGTAACAATGACCGATATACTACTCGCCGACACGATGATTTTGACTATAAGCTGTTCATACTACACGTAAATTCAAAACATTTAAGAATTCTGGCAACGACATTCATCCACAAGCGTGGCTCCATCAATTCTCTCATTGTTTTCCTCCCAACTGGTCATTACAGCACAGACTAGAATTTATGTGTGGCTACTTAGAGAATGATCCAGCTGAAAGAATGCGATCGGTCATTCACGATTGTCACAGTGAAGGAGAATTTTATCATGCTTTCCTCTCAGTGCATTGCTCTCAAGCTACACAAGACCGAGTAAAACATAGCATCGTAATGATGAAACGTTTCGAACAATCTGAATTTTCCAGTCTTATGAAATATTTGAAGACATGTTGCATAAGAGTCAGTATCTTTCAAACCCATACAGCCCCTCAGAACTCATCCACATTTGCTTAATCAAATTACCTGAACATTTACGACATATTATGTTGGCAGGACGTTGCAAAGATGACATTGAAGCTTTTCAGGGACTGTTACAAGAACTGGAAATTGACACTGACAATCGCGGAACGCGAAAACAGGATCACAACAATTACAGGTCACATCTGTCACAATTCTGCGATGACAGAAATAATACACGACAAGGCTATTCTTACAACGTAAATCGTGACCAAAACAGACACCACCCGTATGACAACCGTTGGAGGAGTAGTAATGACTACAGGGAAAGATCACCTCTCCGCAGTAATGACTATCACAGAGACAATCATAGAAACAGACAATATGGTAACCAGAACTATTATTATCAAGGGAGACAGAATAATTTCAGACGCAACAGTTCAGCGCGCAGTTACGATTCAGGGAGAAATTCTCCACCACGTGACCGAGAAGAAGGAAACTGTGGAATCTACCGACATGACAACAGACGATATAATCATAACGACAGACCTGAATTTTATCAGAACTGGTGGGATTCAAACAGAACAGGGCACTCTTGACAAGGTGAATTTGTAGAAGTTAGGTCTCCTAATCCTAATAACGATGCGTGCCAACTAAGAGACAGACAGTGACTCGCACAGGAGGCAGCCGCGTGTGCCAGCTGACTCAGAGAAAAATAAATAGATGCTAACCTTGAGGAAAATTCCAGTATTCTTTACCGACATATACCACACGATGATTCCGTTGAGGCTGGAGCTCTGCATAGTAGTAAGAGTAAAGGCTCACACCACATTTCACATGTAAAACCGTTTATTGAGAGATAATCTGCTTTTTAACTTTGTCTTTGCCATATAACTTTTCACTTTAAATTACTAGTATGCTTTGTCAGACTTAGAATCTGTTAACATGCAACAATGTTTGAAGTTAAATATCCAATCAAGAACTAAGAGAAATTATTTAAACAGAAATTACGAATGCATTGTTATTGTGAACAGACAACACAGTGTTATTGTGTGTGTACATTCTTGCTAGTTAGCTGCACGATTACGTAACGACTATATGGCCTTCATACTTAGAACATTTACCAGTGCTGCTAATGAGATTTTAATGCAACATTTTGGTTTACTTGAAAATACATTCTGGATTTAAAGTACTTTCTGTGAGATACCAGATGACACAGTGGTTAGTTTATGTGACAGCTACACGATTTTATCACGACGCTACTAATGAGTGACAATTTACAATGTTGCTTTTGCGGTGTTTCTGTTTCATATCTGCACAATTTTTCTGAATTATTCTGGAAAGAAAAACATGTTTTAGTATTAACTTTTGTGGTGTAGCTACAATGAGACAGCCTTTTCCGTAGCACAACAATACGTTACAGCACAGTACTTTCTTCATCACGGCAATAAGCGTAATAACTAAGAAATCTATACGCAAAGCATTTCACTTTTATTTATCATGAGGTAAGTACATTAACTTTTGCGGAACTTAGCTTTCGGAGGACGATAACTACGACACTTCCACAGAGATTATCTTACAACAAGACGCACAGTTTAGCGCTACAGTACACGAATTTGAGTGATTAATTTTGTACTTAAAACATTTATTTTTAAAGATTTTTGAATTACAATGATACAAAGGTTTTCCGTGATACATTTCATTCCATTCCTGTAATCTGTAACACCTGACGGTATAAGTACATTAATCCTCAAGGGGGTACACGCCTACTTTGTGTACCATGTGTTTGGCAAGCACAAGGAGCCCTAGTTAATATGGTATTTGCTTATACAACTTTACACATCGGTACCATATTTCTCTAACACACAAATTACACAGCTATCTGATCATTTAACTGAGAGATAAACATGTTTTTTACTACATCAGTGACACACGTTTACGTAATTACACAATTGGATAATTTCACACTTATGAAATTGTATTTTGTCTGTACTTTGTGAACTGTTCATATTTTTTCGGAACCATTGTGATATTATGAGAGCTTTGAATGATATATTTGGTATGGGATCATTATTTTTAAAGTATGTTTGAGGTAGATGAAACTTTTGAAATGAGCAGAGAATTTTTTTTAGGTTTTAAATTATTGCAGAAAGTTACGACATTTTGAGATTTGGCTGAGTTTTATGATGTTATGGTGATGATGTGTATTACGCTGTTGCGGTATGTTTATGATCAATAAGCTGTTGCTATATGAGGAATTTGATTATGCTATGTATTTATTATGATAAAATATTGAAGAAGTGTCTATGAATGTGTATATGTGTAATAAAGCAAGGATAATGAGTAGTGGTTAGGGACTCTGGTTTGTGAAAAAGGATGTTGGAAACCAAGAATCGTACTTTAAGAGTTATGAAATGTGTGTATATGCATGAATGTATCACAATGCAAGTTTTTTCTCACTGTTATATTCATAGGATTTTGTTTCTACACATTTGCAACGCAAATTCTCGACCTGTGAAATTTTTTATATGAGACTGTCACTGTAATGCAAACTGGTGTCGTAAATATTTCAGTAAGAAAGTTAAGTGACCACCTTCACGTAATGGGTCGTGGGCACCCAGCTGCGCGGCAGTCGCCTGGAAAAAAGCCATTAGTGTGTGCCTTTCAGAGGCACAGGTGGATAGAAAAGGGGCCATTATCCTCACTATTGACATTCCTTTGTAGAAAGCATCGCAAGTACGACACGCTCAGACTTGAAAACATATGATAACACTGTGGAGCTCTTAATTTATGATATTTACTAAAATGCCTAATGAAATGATGAGAAACATTTTACATCTATTGTCTTTCTAGTTGAGAGATTACTCATTTTGTTTAATATCTAGTTTCTAGCTGCACTGCAGCATTGTTTAAAATAAAATTTAATAGATGTACTAATATCATTATTTTCTGTCTACAGACCCAGTAAAGAATAATTTTATGGTGTACTTTCGTAGAGCACAAATAGACATTTCCCTTCACAGGAATTGCAAAAATAATTTTTTAACAGATTGGTAACTTATCTGCTAGAGTAAGTTCTTGTGATGCATCACTCTAGTGTTAAGATGTGACATCGTTATTAGACATTTCCTATCTTTACTGTATTTTTTTCTGCTTGAGATATGTCTTATTTAGATATAAGTTATTGCATTTGCTGCTGCTGTTTGCCAGGCATAGTGTTACTAAATTTCACTTTACATTACTCTGTTAAGCCAGTTTTACTACTGATTTATTTTTCTTGTTTGCTGCTCATTGCCTTATATTAGTTGTAATATTGCTGCTTGCTTTGCCAATTTGCATTTTTTTGTCATTGCTGTTTGTGTTAATTGCTTTGTACTGCTGCGCCTCGTCCCTTACTTTAGCATCTGAGCTCAGTAGATTTAAGTTAGCTTAAGAGGGGGTAGACCATATAAGAGAATGAGTTGCGATGAATTGGAAGAAATGCATTGAGAAGTTATATGAAAAAAGTACAGAAAGCAGTTATAGATAGGACTTTTTGGGGATAATGATGAATGAAGGGAGATCTCCAAGAAAAAAAGGTTTTGTTTGCAAAATACTGCAGTACCAAATGTTACACTGAAAACAAATCCTGTTCTTTCCCCCTGTGTTACTCTCATATGTGTTTGTGTACTCTTGTATATTCGTGTTTTTCCTGTCTTTATGTGTTTAGCTAGTAAGATTTATGTTGTAGAATTTTTCAAATACTATGTTATTTTCTTTGTAAAGATGTTCAGACATTATTTATTCTGTTTTGTTTTATTGCTCATGTGTGAAGTTGATGTTTCAAAAGTTATTCTGATCTTTTATGTATTTACTTATGTCATAATTCCTGTAACACTGATGTATATGTTTATTTCTATTGTTTTGTAAAGCCTGTATTACTACAAATGTTATCTGTATTATTATGTTTTTAATGATGTATTTTGTACCTTTGTTATTTATTCTTATGTTATAAAATTGTAATTGACACCAGTTCATCAAATTAAGTAACTTGTAAGTTACATTTCACTGCACACGTTTCTGTTGGTCATAGTATATGGACAATATGTGAGAAGTAGGGACTGATAGTGTTTACATGTGTGTTAATAATTCAGCAAGCGATTGGATAACAGCATTGCTGGTTCTATGGACATTGCAAAAAAAAATTTTTGTCAGTGCACAAGTGGCGGTTCATGGATTTGCTATATTGTCCACAAGACAGTCGCAACAGATGGCTGCTGGCCCTCTCTACAAGGACTACAGTGGGTCTGCACCTTTGATGGCCCACCAATACCATAGTTTCTACAAGGACTGCACTGGGTCTGCACCTCTGGTGGCCCACCAATACCATACTATCTACCAGGACTACAGTGGGTCTGTTCTGTGATGACCGACCTACCAATATTCTTCAAAACTTCGACTGACTCTGCTGTGGGTTTCTCTGTTGTGGCCCATTACCTGTCTGCATGTCAAGAGTCAGCACTGTCTTTCCGTTCGAAGGACAACACTACTTCTTCAAGACTGCTTCCATGTGCATTTTATTTTACTGCTCAGACTTTGAAAAAAACACTGCAATTTCACTGTGATGAACGATCAGGACTGTCTTTATGGACTGTGAGGAAATTTTAGCTTTTGACCAACATTGTATCAATAAGTGTGTGTATTTGATATCTTTGTTATTGTAATTATGAAAAATTTTATCAAATCATTATTGGCCACTGCCCAAAACAATTTGTAAAATTTTTTGTGGGGAGCATGGGGGCTATGTAAGTAGGCTGTTTAGGTTCTTATATTGGTAACGCCACCGCCACATAGCGCTCTGGATGAAAATCGCTGGCTGTGCTGTGTGTAGTCTGTGGCTGGTGGGCATTGTTGTATTACTCGCCATTGAAGCGTTGGGCAGTTGGCTGTTAACAGCGCGTAGCGTTGCGCAGTTGGAGGTGAGCCGCCAGCAGTCGTGGATGTGGGGTGAGAAATGGCGGAGTTTTGAAATTTGTAAGACTGGATGTCATGAACTGCTACATATATATATGAATTTTGAACACTAGTAAGGTAAATACATTGTTTGTTCTCTATCAAAATCTTTCACTTGCCAACTATGCCTTTCAGTAGTTTGAATCTTTTATTTAGCTGACAGTAGTGGCGCTCGCTGTATTGCAGTAGTTCGAGTAACCAGGATTTTTGGTGAGGTAAGTGATTTGTGAAAGGTATAAGTTAATGTTAGTCAGGGCCATTCTTTTGTAGGGATTTTTGAAAGTCAGATTGCGTTGCGCTATAAATATTGTGTGTCAGTTTAAGCACAGTCATGTATAATTGTTCTAAGGGGACGTTTCAGTTGCTCGTCTGCTCGTGATCAAAATGGGCTGAATCTGGAGCGGCGCTCGTAGAGCTGCACAGCGCCGGCTAGAGGGCGCTGTCGTCGGTGTGAATCGTCCGCTCTCGTAGTGCCAACCTAAGAACTTATACCTACAATCAATTATTCAAAATGACAGTCACACTCGCATTATTTATTTTGCCGCCAACCGGTTTCAAATCGCGATGGGGTCATCTTCAATGCAATTTACACCATTTGCCGTTGCTCTGAAGATGACCACATCGCGGCCGGACGTAGTGGCGGAGCGGTTCTAGGCGCTACAGTCTGGAACCGCGAGACCGCTACGGTCACAGGTGTGAATCCTGCCTCGGTCATGGATGTGTCTGATGTCCTTAGTTTAGTTAGGTTTAAGTAGTTCTAAGTTCTAGGGGACTGGTGACCTCAGAAGCTAAGTCCCTTAGTGTTCAGAGCCATTTGAACCATTTTTTGACCCCATAGTGGGTTGAAACCGGTTGGAGGCAAAATATATAATGCGACTGTGACTGTCATTTTGAATAATTGATTATAAGTAAATTAATCGCTGTTTATCTCCATAGAACTATGTTGTCTAAAAATAAATACTTGTACGCCGTGGCATCGTAACTATCGATACCACACTTATCATGCAAGGAAAGAGGAAGACGTCACTGAATGCCTTGATAACCCAAAGAAGCGCGGTATGTGTGTGGCTAGTGTGGAACGAGAGGCGTTGTCGTGGGACTGCTTCCCACGACGCTTCGTCCTGACAGCCACCGCCAACCGCGTCACGTGGTCAGAGCAGTATGTTGCTTATAGCCCTTATTAGTGTAAGCTGTTAGCACCACACCAGGATATCCTAAAGAAACTCAACATCACCCTGTCCGACGATGGTAGGATCTTCGTCCTTTACGGCGGTGGTGAATCCACGCGTTTCCGCTGCTTCCTTTGTTCCTTCGTTTTGGGACCATAGTGACAGACATAGCACTCATTCATGGCGATAAGGCGTCTAAATAAGTCTGAATCACGACACAGCTACCACGTTTCCGCTGCTGCCTCGGTTAGGTGAGCCTTATAAATGAGTGTGTGCACTAGCGGAACCATGTAGGCGGCGAATTCTGTCATGTTCGAAATGTCCGTGACCGATATTCACTATTCCAGCTATCGCGTCGGATTGTTGTATGCCGGCCTTCGGGGACCAGGGGCTCCTCTTGCGACTCCGTATTCAGCAGAGAGATGGTCTGTCACCTCGATTTTCGTCATTCAGTCTTGTCTGGCCGCAGTAGAAGCATATGCGCCACGTAACTACCTCCACGAACTCAGCACAGATTGTTGCGGCTTGGTTGCCTTTCAAATGCGGGAAGCGAATTGCCGCACGACAAGTCACCTTATCAATGTGCTGCCGCATTTTGTTTTGGTTTATCTAGCGGCGTGCTATGATAGTGGTGTGCGAAGTTAAGTGTCTACCAGGACTGCAGACGTGTATCTGTAAGAAAATAATAAAATTATAACGTAGTTTTATTTTATCGAGGTTGTAATTAATACTTCATGACTATATATCATAGAGCGCCTCACCTGGTTTCTGACCTACTCTATCCTGCCGTCGATGCGTACGAACGCGTTCCGCCACCTGTGAGTGGAAATACACGTTTTCCACGCCTCGAGCGTAGAGCGGCTTTGTTCCAGCGTCTTTGGTCATGTCTTTGGCCTGTGACACGTAATAAGCGGATATACTGCTGTACATCGATGGCGTCTGTATGCTTTTACGATGTGTTTTTGGTTAATATGACAATCAGATGTATCACTCAAGGACAAAACCCCGACAGTTGACGGTGAGTATCATTGTTCTGGCTATTTAGACCGCTTCACCATCCTGACCGCTTTGAGCATCATTGTCAACACACTGTTCTTCACGAAGGTGACAGTAGCGAATTTTTTCGAAGCGGGGTACTCATGATGTATTGTTAACGAAGTGGTTAGTGGAAAGCCCAGTTTCTGTACGACATCGGAGACAGCACCCAACACGTTGGGCACATACGATCTACATCTACAGCTGTAGGTTACTACGCAAGCTGCCTTACGGCGTGTGGACGTATATTCTTCCCCCCTATACCCCGCTTTCCCTGTTCCCACGCGAATAGTGCATGGGAAGAACGACTGTGAGTAAACGTCGAATCAGCTCTAATTTCTCTAGTTTTTACAGCTTGGCCACGGCTCAGCGGAATATATGTGGGAGGAAATAAAATATTGTCCATCGCATCTTGGAACGCATGTTCTCAGAAGATCAACACTAAACCTTTCCGTGATACGCAACGCCTATCCAGCAGCGTCAGCCACTGAGTTCGTTAATCATCTCTGTAGCGCTCTCGCACCTGTTAAACGATCCCGTGTCGACATGTGCCGCTCTTCGTTGTATCTTCTCTACCTCATGTATTAATACAAGCTAGTAAGTTTTCTAGACTGGCGATGGTGATCTATACTCAAGAATCTGCTTTTTTAAGCTACTTCATTCGTGGCTCTATCGTATTTCTTTATGATGCTTACAGTGGATCACAACCTGGCATCCGAATTTCCCAAAATATTAGTTTTATCTCACTGTTCCACTTCAGGTCGCTCCGACGGCTATTCTCGGATATTTTACTGTTGTTACTTGTCCTGGTGAATCACCAATAGTCTAATCGATTACCAATAGATGTCTTTCGCTATTTATGCACAAAACGTTCAAGTTCAAGGTCACGTGTACCATTCATTAACCCTTCGCAAGTCATCCCGCAGTTTACAATTTGAAGACGTTGCAACCGTCTTACACACAACACCATCGTCTGCGAACAGCCGCATGGACCTCTCGACGTCATCCACCAGATCATTTATACTTATGGTAAACAGTAACGGACTTACAAAGCTCTATTGATATGATACTTTGACATATGTCGATTTAGTCCCGTTAAGGACAAAGTGTTGAGTTCTAACTGCTAGGAAATGATGAATCCAGTCACAAATCTTGTGCAGCTGTTGGTAACCTTGCATTTGGTTCACCATATGAGGTCGGGAAGCTATATAGAATGTCTCCCGGGAGTCAACGAACGCGTCATCACTGTGGGCGCCTTTTTCACGAAGGGGTCTCTGGTGCTATCCTGTTGTGGCGGGCAGGGCCAGCCTTCGGTGCCCCCGTAGTCTGATTCAGAAACTTACCCAAGCTTGCGGGCCGCTTCGTCACGACGCGACGGTGACGCTCCTAGCGCATGTAGTCAAAACTACAGCATCTGTAAGGTTAATGTTTACGAGGTAACGCACGATGTGAATGGCACCCCTTTCCCGGCAAGCCACACCAATAAATTGTGCTTTGAATCAGGTGTTTTTGGAAGTACATTCATTTTATGTCCGTTCGCGGCCCAGATTGGAAGCAATCGACGACCGGATGTGACCCGCGGGCTGCCGGTTGCGCACCGGTGTGTTAGGGCATGTTGCTGTGGTCTTCAGTCCTGAGACTGGTTTGATGCAGCTCTCCATGCTACTCTGTCATGTGCAAGCTGCTTCATCTCCCAGTATCTACTGCAACCTACATCCTTCGGAATCTGCTTAGTGTATTCATCTCTTGGTCTCCCTCTACGATTTTTACCCTCCACGCTGCCCTCCAATACTAAATTGGTGATCCCTTGATGCCTCAGAACATGTCCTACCAACCGATCCCTTCTTCTGGTCAAGTTGTGCCACAAACTTCTCTTCTCCCCAATCCTATTCAATACTTCCTCATTAGTTATGTGATCTACCCATCTAATCTTCAGCATTCTTCTGTAGCACCACATTTCGAAAGCTTCTATTCTCTTCTTGTGTAAACTATTTATCGTCCATGTTTCACTTCCATACATGGCTACACTCCATACAAATACTTTCTGGAACGACTTCCTGACACTTAAATCTATACTCGATGTTAACAAATATCTCTTCTTCAGAAACGCTTTCCTTGCCATTGCCAGTCTACATTTTATATCCTCTCTACTTCGACCATCATCAGTTATTTTGCTCCCTAAATAGCAAAATTCCTTTACTACTTTAAGTGTCTCATTTCCTAATCTAATTCCCTCAGCATCACCCGACTTCATTCGACTACATTCCATTCTCCTCGTTTTGCTTTTGTTGGTGTTTATCTTATATCCTCCTTTCAAGACACTGTCCATTCCATTCAACTGCTCTTCCAAGTCCTTTGCTGTCTCTGACAGAATTACAATGTCATCGGCGAACCTCAAAGTTTTTATTTCTTCTCCATGGATTTTGATACCTACTCCGAATTTTTCTTTTGTTTCCTTTACTGCTTGCTCAATATACAGATTGAATAACATCGGGGAGAGGCTACAACCCTGTCTTACTCCCTTCCCAACCACTGCTTCCCTTTCTTGTAACTGCCATCTGGTTTCTGTACAAATTGTAAATAGCCTTTCGCTCCCTGTATTTTACCCCTGCCACCTTCAGAATTTGAAAGAGAGTTAAGGCATGGAGTTTGTTATTCTAGCATGTGGGCTTACCTCTGCCAGGCAAAGGCGCCCATGCCCGGAGGCAATGCCCCCTGTCCCCCACCAGCTCTTTGGAAAAAGAAAAAATACAGTGTAATCAGGTGTTTTTCTTTTAAGAAAATGATATAAAAGTCGGTATAATGCAGGATTTCAACAGCGACTTACAATTCGCTTGCGTTTTCCAAAATATTGAAAATACTCAATACCTCCAGGCCTAGCTCCCCCTGCTCTAAAAACGGATGCACGGACGCCCTCGATGCCACGCACACAATGACGACCTAACGAGAGCGAGCCGCTTTGAGGAGCTGAGGCTATCTCCTTGCATCTTCTGCGATGTTTATTTTCAAAGTCACCGTGATGACATAGGCCTGATCGAAAGCAACTCACATCCTAGTTCGAAACCTGAAAAACTTGCCCACACTGCACCAACTTGCCCTTTTCCCACATGATATAGTGCGAACTGTTGGTGTCTAGATTTGTCACGGTGTCCCGCAGTGGACTATTAACGATGCACGAGCATATCGAACAGTTTCCCAGGTTACTTCTTAGATAACAGAACCCAGTATGTTGTCCTCCCCGGCGAGTGTTCATCAGGGACAAGGGTATAGTCAGGTGTGCCCCTGGCAAACGTGACAGGACACCTATTACTTACTAGATGTATAAATAATCTGGCAGACAAGGCGGGCAGCAATCTGCAGTTGATGATGCTGTGGTGCACGGGAAGGTGTCGAAGATGAGTGACTGTAGGGGCAAACAAGACGACGTAGGCTATATATTTGCTTCGTGTCATAAACGAGAGCTAGCTCTAAATGTAGAAAGATGTAATTTAATGAGGATGAGTAGAAAAAAGTTAACCCGTGATGTTGGGATGCAGTATTAGTAGTGTTCTGCTTGACACAGTCACATCTTTAAACATCTGGGCGTAATGTTGCAACGCAGTATGAAATAGAACGAGCACGTGAGGTTTGTGGTAGGAAAGGCGAATGGGTTATTGGGAAAATTTTGGAGAAGTGTAGCTCATCTGTAAACGACACCGCATATAGAACGCAACTGACCTTGAACACAAACAAATGTGCCGTATTGCGGAGAAATAGTCAAAAAGACCCTCTGTTGTATTGCAGAACAATCACTGGAAGTGGATACGTTCGTATTATATCTATGAGTGTGTAACGGAGAGATTTAAAGTGGAATGATAACATAAAACTAATTGCAGATAAGGCTGCTACCAGACAAATTCATTGGAAGAATGCTCTCCACGCACAAACGAGGTAGCAAACAAAACCCTCGTTCGATCAATACTTGGATATTACTCGTTAGTCTGGGATCTGTACCACAGGATTACCGAGCGAGGTGGAGCAGTGGTTAGCACGCTGGACTCGCATTCGGAAGGACGACGGTTTATATACGCATCCGGCCATTCAGATTTAGATTTCCAGTGATTTCCATAAATCGCTCCAGGCAAATTCCGGAATGGTTCCTTTGAAAGGGCACGGCCGATTTCATTCCCCATCCTTGAAACATTCCGAGCATGTGCTTCACGTCTAATGACAGCGCTGTCCACGGGATCTTAAACTCTAATCTTCCATCTTTCCTTTTCCCGATTGCACTGATAGAAATAGAGAAGATCTAGAAAAGGGCAGTGCTTTTCGTTACACGTTCAATCAGTAAGCGCGAACACATCATGGAGACGCTGCAAGAGAGGCATTCTGCATCACAGTGTTTTTTACTGTTAAGTTCCGGGAGCGTACATTCCCAAAGAAAGTCAACCAATATATTTATTCCTCCTCTATATGTCTCGCGAAAGGACTATGAGGAAATGAAGTCACACGGAGTCGTAAAATCCAGTTTGTTTAATTTACTGGCTTTCGAGAGATGCCCATCAGCCGTCTCAGCAGTGGAAAGTGAGGAAAATACATCATCCAGCCCCCAACTGGAGAAAATCTCCGACGCAGTCGGGAACCGAACCCGGGTCCATCCGGTTAGCAAACCGCCGCGCTTAACGCTAATCATTCGCGACTGGAGATCACTTGCTGAGTATTGATGTCGCTATACATGTAGAAGCTGGCCCAGCTCAATCCACAGCCGCTGCTACCACGAAGGTTGTACTCATCAGTCTCTCGATGCACTGAGCGGGGTGGTGCAGTGGTTAGTATACTGGACTCGCATTCGGGAGGACGACGGTTCAAACCCGCGTCTCTCCATCCAGATTTAGGTTTATCGGGATTTCCATAAGTCTACGCTGGCAAACGCCTGTATGGTTATTTTCAAAGGGCGCGGCCGATTTCCTTGTTCATCTCTGATACATCCCAATTGGTGCACCGTCTCTAATGACCTCGATGTCGACGGGACTTTAAACCCAGTCTTCTTTCCTTCCTTCTTCAACTTTCCATCCTGCATTACCTGGTAATTACAAGCATGATTGCTGTTCCGTAAAAGTCTGTTCGCCAGTTTGTTTGTTTGAAAGTAATAACGAACACTCGGGAAAAATGACCCTGAGAGCTCATTAACACAATGGGAATGCTATTTCTTCTTTTTAATCTTTGTGTGTTGTGAACGAAAGATTATTTCAGAAAAATTTTTGCAAATCGGTTTAGACACGTTTCAGTATCTGATAAATTTTGTGAAAAGATTAAAAGCACTCTGTTTACATTCCTGCAGGTGACAGTTCAAATCAATTTATTCGATACTGGTTGCAATTGAGACTCTGAAAAGCAAGTTGTAACGTTAATACAAGTAATTATTGTAAATAACTTTTTCAAAATACATGATGTACGTGTCCTCGACCACAAATGAATTTTCAACTTTATGCGAGCAAACTGAGCCCTATATAAAAAGCTGTCCAACATTGGGTTAACAACTTACACTTATGTAAAGTAGGGTTTAACTAATTGTTCACTACAAATTAACAACAGAATTTAATAAACATGGCTGTTTTCGATTATACCTTCCAAATTTCGAGTAATCAGGCAGCGATCTCAAAGGCAAATGTAAACATAAACATATCCAACTGCAAAACAAAATCATACCAACTTCAGAAAATATTCTACTGTGTTGGTTTTTGTTTGGATGTACGTTTATTTCAGTACTGCGTGACGTCGACACGTCTCATTCTTTCATGGAGTTAGGACTAGCGGATGTATTTATGACGGTGTGTACATTTCCAGTTGATTTTTGTGCCTGAATGTGAGTAATATTTGAAACTGCGATCCCAATAAAAAATAAATGAAATCATAACGCATTTAAATGTTCTTCATTTTATTGTACCATGATCGATCTCGACGTGTCGTCATCAGATGTACTTGGTACTGTTACATCGAATCAGTGTGCGAGGTGTTAGGACCATGTCTCACTGACATCAGTTGCCTTCCGATCAGTCCTAGGGTGTACACCGACATGTTTGGCAGAAGACACGGCGCGATTAGACGACCGTGACACAGGACCAAAGAACACATTTATGGTAAATCTCTGTTGATGATGGAACACAGGAGCTGCCTCAGGATTTGCCAACTTCCACACGCGGCTAGGGTGGCTGTTGAATATTCTATCTCTCGTGACGTCGTCACTGTGAGTAAAAAAAAAAAAATGTTTGTAAGTAAGAGATGTTTATACAGTTTGGTGTAGATGCCACCGACTAAATTCCATGCACTTGGGGGGAGGCGTCAGGTGATAGATCATGTGCGTTCTGATAACTGAACTGATACATGCCCAAATTGTGCAAGATGTTCCACTCAGTGAGATTGGAAGAATTTATTTCCTTGGTTATGATGGTGTTAGCACTAGTTAGTTCCATGGGTCATTTTCACGATAAATCGTAATGATGTGGAACGAGGTGTTTTACATATATATATATCACAACTTTAATTTTTAAATATGGCTACAGGCTTAATATTTAAAAAGTTTTTTTTTAAATATCTATAGATATGAGTGTCCGCAGCTCGTGGTCTTACGGTGGCGTTCTCTCTTCGCGTGTACGGGGTCCCGGGTTCGATTTCCGGCGGGGTCAGGGATTTTCCCTGCCTCCAGATGGCTGGGTGTTGTTGTTGTGTCGTCTTTATCATCATCATTCATCCTGACTACGGTCGGAGGAAGGTAATGGCAAACCACCTCCGCTAGGACCTTGCCTAGTACGGCGGTGTGGAGTATGTGACCTCAGCATCATAGATGTGAGCTAGTAAATCCTACAACCACCTTTTACACGTTACAGTAATAGAAGTTATTCTACAGAAAATAAGAAGGTTGTTCTCAATCCCCTGCAATCCCCTGTAACACAGCCTCTTCGTACTGTACTGTTCGCGCACTGCGAGGTCGTTTCCCGTCTGTCTGTTCTAAGGGATGCTGGACGCTGTTTCGCGAAGATAGCCATCAAGTCTTCGCAATGTGACATGATTTGGTAACATCTTCCTTGGAAATCGACCTGCATAGAGACACCTTGCCGCTCATCAATAGTTTGTTTTTCCTGGGACGTGGATACTGCTAACAGTAATTAAAATGTATCCTCCCTATCAGAAACACGTTACTGCATTGCCAGTCAAATACTAGTGTCAACATGCTGCACAGGAAGCATTGAAACAAGTATTAACATTGTGGGCAAAGGGACGTCCAGTGTCAGGCCCTTCACCAGTGCTCCCATGATGACGGTGTCATAATAAAGAAAAGCTCCACAAATCTGTAGACGTAGTTTTCTTTAAATCTTGCATATAAGAGCATGATCGGCGAAAACTGAGAGGTTAGGATTAATACGGTGTAAAAAAAAAAAAAGTAGAAGAAGAAGTAGAGACTTCATCAACTCGAAAGATGGTTTGAGCACCAGAGTACTTACTAATGGACTTGACATATCCTTCCCTTTGAACTGACTTACCCAACCAGTCACAGGGGGACCTACTAACATGCAGTCTGGTCTACGGTGCAACTCGACACGTTTCACAATAACAGACGTTCCCAGAGGTGAGAGAAGTGATAAGAGACACATAAAAATCGTAGGACTCCATTGGGATATTGAAACGTCCCCTTTGAACAATTATACATCACTGTGCATAAACTGACACACAATATTTTTAGCGCAACGCAATCTGACTTTCAAAAATCCCTACAAAAGAATGGCCCTGACTAACATTAACCTATACGTTTCACAAATCACTTACCTCACAAAAATCTTGGTTACTCGAATTACTGCAATACAGCGAGCGCCACTACTGCCAGCTAAATAAAAGATTCAAACTACGGAAGGCACTAACTACTGATAGGCATAGTTAGCAAATGAAAGATTTTAATAGAGAACAAACAATGTATTTACCTTAATAGTCATCAAAAGTCAATATATATATAGCAGTTCATGACATCCAGTCTTACAAATTTCAAAACTCCGCCATTTCTCTCCCCACATCCACCACTGCTGGCGGTTCACCTCCAACTGCGCAACGCTACGCGCTGTTCACATCCATCTGCCCAACACTACAACGGCAGACAACAATGCAAACTAGCCACAGACTGCACACAGCACAGCCAGTGATTTTTCATACAGAGCGCTAAGTGGCGTTACCAATAAGAAAACCTAAACAGCCTACTTACATAGCCCCCATGCTCCCCACAATTTTACAAATTGTTTTGGGCAGTGGCCAATACAGATTTGAATAAAATTTTTCATAATTACAGTAACAAAGAAATCAAATGCACGCACGTATTGATACAATGTTGGTCAAAAGCTACAATTTTCTCACAGTCCAAAAGGACAGTCCTGATCAATCCTCACAGTAAAATTACAGTGTTCTTCTGAAAGTTTGATCAGTAAAATAAAATGCACATGAAAGTAGTGGAGGTCCATGCTGTCTTGAAGAAGTAATGTTGTCCTTCCAACGGAAAGACAGCGCTGACTCTTGACATGTAGACAGGTAATGGGCCACAACAGAGGAAACCCACAGCAGAGTCATTCGACGTTTTGAAGAATATTGTTAGGTAGGTCATCACAGAGCAGACTCACTGTAGTCCTGGTATAGAGTATGGTATTGGTGGGCCACCAGAGGTGCAGACACACTGTAGTCCTGGTAGAGATTGTGGTATTGGTGGGCCATCACAGATGCAGACCTACTGTAGTCCTTGGAGAGATAGCCAGCAGCCATCTATTTGACTGTGCAGGTGCACAATCACCATTGAAGAGTCTTGCGGATAATATAGCAAGTCCATGAACCACCACTTGTGCACTCACAAAATTTTTTTTGAAATGTCCTTCGAACCAGCAATGCTGTTATCCAGTCCCTTGCTGAATTATTAACACACGTGCAAACACTATCAGTCCCTACTTCTCATATATTGTCCATACACTATGACCAACAGAAACGTGTGCAGTGAAATGTAACTTACAAGTTACTTAATTTGATGAACTGCTGTCAATTGCAATTTTATAACGTAAGAATACAATAACAAAGGTAGAAAATACATCATTGAAAACATAACAATACTGATAACATTTGTAGTACAGGCTTTACAAAAGAATCGAACTAACATATAAATCCGTGTTACAGGAATTATGACATAAGTAAATACATAAAAGATCAGAATAACTTTTGAAACATCAACTTTACACATGAGAATTAAAACAAAACAGAATAAATAATGTCTAAGCACATTTATAAGGTAAATAACATATTAATAATGCCAATTATATTTGAGGATAACAGTATTCCTCATCATAGTAGCTTAGTAATAGAAGAGAAAAAAGTACTATGAAACTACACAGAGACAGGAAGAAATCAAATACACAAGGGTACACAAACACATAGTGGAATAACACAAAAGGAAAGGACAGGGTTTGTTTTCAGTGTAACATTTGGTACCGCAGTCCAACCCAAAACTTCATTCCATAGATTGTTCCTCTTAATTCGACATTTGCTCCAGCCAAAAAAAAAAAAAAAAAAATCCTATCCAAGCATGCTTTCTGTATTCTGTTCACATCCTCTTTCAAAAATAGTTTTTTTTCCACTGTACACTACTTTTTTGGCCAAACCATTTTCTTATAGCTTCTCAATGCATTTCTTCCAATCCATCATAGTTAGTTTCTTATACAGTCTACCCCCTCTTAAGCTAACTTAAATCTACTGAGCTCAGATGCATAAACTATGGGAGGAGGCAATGCAGCAGCATAAAACACTTAATACAAACAGCAATGACAAAAAAATGGAAATTGGCGAAGCAAGCAGCATTATAGAAATTAGCAAAGCAATTGCAATATTACAACTAATATAAGGCAATGTGCAGCAAACAATAAAAATAAATCAGTAGTAAAACTGGCTTAACCGAGTAATACAAAGTCAAATTTAGTACCACTATGCCTGGCAAACAGCAGCAGCAAATGAAATAACTTATATCTAAACATGACAAAACTCAACAGAAAAAATATTACAGTAAAAATGGCCATGTTTAATACCTATGTCACATCTTAACACTAGGGTGATCCATCACTGTAACTTACTCTAGCAGACAAGTTACCAAGTCGTAAAAAATTATTTTTGCAGTTCCTGTGAAGGTAAATGTCTATTTGTGCTCTCTTTTCTATGAAAGTACATCATAAAATTATTCTTTACTGGGTCTGTAGACAGAAAATAGTGCTATTAGTACATCTATTAAATTTTCTTTTAACCAATGCTGCAGTGCAGCTAGAAACTAGATATTAAACAAAATGAGCAAACTCTCAACTAGAAAGACAATAGATATAAAATGTTTCTCATCATTTCACTAGGCATTTTATCAAATATCATAAATTACGAGCTCCACAGTGTAATCATATGTTTTCAAGTTTGAGCGTGTCGTATTTGCGATGCTTTCTACAAAGAAATGTCAATAGCAAGGATAATGGCCTCCTTTTTTCTCCACCTGTGCCTCTGAAAGGCGCACACTAATGGTTTTTTTTTCAGGTGACTGTCGCACAGCTGGGTGCCCACGATGCATTACATGAAGGTGGTCACATAACTTTCTTACCGAAATATTTACGACACCAGTTTGCACTACAGTGACAGTCTCATATAAAAAATTTCACAGGTCGAGAATTTGCGTTGCAAATGTGTAGAAACAAAATCCTATGAATATAACAGTGTCCAAAAAATTTACGCCGGCATTGTGATACATTCACGCATTTACACACATTTCATAACTCTTGAAGTTCGATTCTTGGTTTCCAACATCCTTTTTCACAAGTCAGAGTCCCTAACCACTATTCATTACTCCTTACCTTATTACACATATACATATTCGTCGACACGTCAATCTTGCGACGACACTTCAATATTTCATCATAATAAATACATAGCATAATCAAATTCCTCATATAGCATCAGCTTATTGATCACAAACATACCTCAACAACATAATACACATTGTCACCATAATAATAACATCATAACACCTCAGTCAAATCTCAAAATCGTCGTAGCTTCCTCCAATAATATCAAAACCTAAAGAAAATTCTCTGCTCATTTCAATAGTGGCTTCTACCTCAAACGTACTTTAAAAATCATGATCCCTTACCAAATACGACATTCAAAGCTCTCATAGTATCAAAATGGTTCTGAAAAAATACGAACAGTTCACAAAGTACAAACAAAATACACTTTCATAAGTGTGAAGTTATCCAACTGTGTAATTGTGTAAACATGTGTCACTGATGTAGTAAAAAAAACATGTATGTCTCTCTCAGTTAAATGATCAGATAGCTGTGTAATTGTCTTAGAGGAATATGGTACCGATGTGTAAAGTTGTATAAACAAATACGATATTAGCTAGGGCTCCTTGTTTTTGCCACACACATGGTACACATTGTAAGCATGTACCCCTCTGAGGAATAATGTAATTATACCCTCAGGTGTTACAGATTACAGCAATGGAATGAAATGTATCATGGAAAACTTTTGTATCATTGTACTTCAGAGATCGTTAAAAATAAATGTTTTAAGTACAAAATTAATCACTCAAATACGTGTACTGTAGCGCTAAACTGTGCGTCTTGTTATCCTGGCAGGGTCGCCATATGAAACGTCTCCTTTGAACAATTATACATGACTGTGCTTAAACTGACACACAATATTTTTAGCGCAACGCAATCTGACTTTCAAAAATCCCTACAAAAGAATGGCCCTGATTAACATTAACCTATACGTTTCACAAATCACTTACCTCACAAAAATTTAGGTTACTCGAACTACTGCAATACAGCGAGCGCCACTACTGCCAGCTAAATAAAAGATTCAAACTACGGAAGGCACTAACTACTGATAGGCATAGTTAGCAAATGAAAGATTTTAATAGAGAACAAACAATGCATTTACCTTAATAGTCATCAAAAGTCATAATACATATAGCAGTTCATGACATCCAGTCTTACAAATTTCAAAACTCCGCCATTTCTCTCCCCACATCCACCACTGCTGGCGGCTCACCTCCAACTGCGCAACGCTACGCGCTGTTCACATCCATCTGCCCAACACCACAATGGCAGACAACAATGCAAACTAGCCACAGATTGCACACAGCACAGCCAGTGATTTTTCATACAGAGCACTACGTGGCGTTACCAATAAGAAAACCTAAACAGCCTACTTACAATATAACCGACACTTTTGGCCTACCACTGAGACACCGAGCAGGTCTTTGTGGCCGAGCGGTACTAGGCGCTTCAGTCCGGAACCACGCGGCTGCAACGGCCGCAGGTTCGAATCCTGCCTCGGGCATGGATGTGTGTGATGTCCTTAGGTTAGTTAGGTTTAAGTAGTTCTAAATTCAAGGGGACTGATGACCTCAGATGTTAAGTCCCATAGTGCTCAGAACAATTTGAACCATTTAAGACAGCGAGGACATTAAAGTCATAGGCACACAATATGAAGAGCAAGGGTCCCACCGTGCTTCCATGGGGCACACCTAAAGTTATTTCCATATCTTATATGAATTCATGGTGTCTGTTCTTTCGGACATAGACAGTGACTGCGAACTGGTGGAAGAGTGAGTCGGTGGAGAGACGTGCCGAGATGGTACGCGCAGTGGCCATAAACACTTGGTCCAGATGGTTCTGTGGTTAGCGCAAGTGCCTAATAATCAGAAGATCCTGGGTTCGAGTCCTAGTCCATCAAACATATTCACTAACCGTAGCTGATTCCGCATAAAGGCCCAATGAAGCTGGTATCATTATTTCCTTCTCTTTTCTTCCCCCTTCCCCCCCCCCCCCCCCAACTTCAATTTAACTAATATTTCTATACCTGTGGATGACTCTTCGGTCTATTCTTGTATTCTTATCAGTCCGTCGCTGACATAGAAGACTGCAAACCTTCTTTCCTTCGGCTCTGGGCAAGCTGTGCAGTGACTAGAGTACATGTAAAGCTTACTGGGACAGGGTAAATGCTAGCTACAATGAAGTCGATAATTCGATCGTAATATTGGCATTTTAATTTGATTTTCCCCACAACTGACAAAATTTACAAAAAAGAAAATGTGAATCTCTTTGTCCACCCACACACTCCTGAGAATGGTACATTACCAATTTGGAATTACGCGCCCCTATTACCGGCAGCTGCGTTGATAAATACTCTGCACCTCGCAAGGACAACTTCTAGATCGAGAATATTAGGTAAGTAATTGGAAGTGGTTAGGCGTTGGTGAAAATCTCACTTCTGAGCACACAGAGAGCTCTAACCGCAGAACTCTGCACGGAACATGCGATGGTGCAATGCTGCGATACAGACCGTATATCTCCCTTCGAAGACGATGGCCAAGACGCCGTCTCCAAGTCCGTACCGCTCGGTGGCTGAAGGCGAAGTCGCTCCACAATTCTAACGTCTCCCACGCTTACGAAAACGCGGCGGAAGAATACTCTACATCTACATCTACATGATTATTCTGCAATTCACATTTAAGTGTTTGGCAAAGGGTTCATCGAACGACAATCATACTATCTCTCTACCATTCCACTACCGAACAGAGCGCGGGAAAAACGAACACCTAAACCTTTCTGTTCGAGCTCTGATTTCTCTTATTTTATTTTGATGATCATTACTACCTACGTAGGTTGGGCTCAACAAAATATTTTCGCATTCGGAAGAGAATGTTGGTGACTGAAATTTCGTAAATAGATCTCGCGGCGACAAAAAAGTCTTTGCTTTAATGACTTCCATCCCAACTCGCGTATCATATCTGCCACACTCTCTCCCCTATTACGTGATAATACAAAACGAGCTGCCCTTTTTTGCACACTTTCGATGTCCTCCGTCAATCCCACCTGGTAAGGATCCCACACCACGCAGCAATATTCTAACAGAGGACGAACGAGTGTAGTGTAAGCTGTCTCTTTAGTGGACTTGTAGCATCTTCTAAGTGTCCTGCTAATGAAACGCAACCTTTGGCTCGCCTTCCCCACAATATTATCTAAGTGGTCTTTCCAACTGAAGTTGTTCCTAATTTTTAACACCCAGGTACTTAGTTGAAATGACAACCTTGAGAATTGTACTATTTATCGAGTAATCGAATTCCAACGGATATATTTTGGAACTCATGTGGATCACCTCACACTTTTCGTTATTTAGCGTCAACTGCCACCTGCCACATCGCTGAAATCCCTCGACTGAAATCTACCCAATGATCAAGTAGGTCATAACGCCCCTGGGCAAACGAAATTCCCGTCTTCGCCACGTGTTGCCCAGCACTGGTGGCTCCGGATGCCGGGCTACCCCCAAAAGCGCCGTATTGTCCCAAGTTTCCGGTGAGCGCTACCTGCCGCCCACGGCGGCCCGGCCAGCTACGGCCATCTGCAGACTTTACATTCCACAATTCTCAACTTCTGACGCTTTTCACCAACGCTCTAATTTAGTGGCTAAGTCCTGCATACATGCAGGGAGTACTGCTCGAGAGTGCCTCATATTTGTCATAATCCAATAGAGTCATGATCTGATGCCCTTGCCAGTCCCTTTATTATTAATACCAATGTTGGTAAGCTAACGTGTAAGTGCCCATGTCCTGGCACCTTGTAACACCCCACCCGTCACTGATCTGGTTTTGGTGTGTGTTCACCCCAGGTAACTGACTAACAGATCGACAGAGAGTGCAAAACTGCCGCAATATCGGATAACGCAAAGAGGCAAATAAGGCCCTGTGACTCCTGATTGAACTGCGGTGGCAGTCTTGACATTAATTGATTCAGAATGGATCCCTTTTAATTAAAAATGGGTGCACATTGATGTTATATTCAGCTATTGAACACCAGATGAAAATGTTTAACATGAAATTAATTAAGAAAGTGACTTGGAATTTCAGCTACTTGATTGAAAACAGATGCAGACGATTAGCACATATTTATTTTAACTCACGATCTTCAATCATCACATTACATGACTCTCCTAACAGGCAGTGGTAATAAATTGCGTTTTCGTGGAGTAAAGCGCGATAAATCAAAAGTAATTCCTATCGACTGACCCAGGCGTAATGCGAAGTGCGAGAAAATTTCTACACTACACGGCCCATGAAACCCTCGTGGAAACTTTGCCGACGTGATCCAACAAATTAATCAGTGGCCAGAGCGGGCGCAATATCACCGAATTCAGCGTGGCGGAGTGGCGTCGTTGTGCGGACGTCGGCCCACCTCGTGGTGCTGCAAGGCTGCGCTCGTCTATTCACTCCTACCTATCTTGCTCAGTACATAGCTGAACGAAAACTTCCTATCTCCAAGCTGAATCATTCCATTTGCTAAGTCCTAAACTGCAGAGATGCTCACTCTTTCTCAGGCAAGCTGAGTCAAGAATGCCACGTCCACACTCTAGGCAAGCTGGGAATGGGAGACCAGTACGGAGACTTCTCCCAGTCTGCTCTTCGCCTTGGTTTCCCCTCCAGCAAAACCACGTACGCCAATTGCAGCACAAGTCGCATTAATTATGCGTTGCTTCCCAGCGCCGACCAATGCCTGCTCTGGGAAGTGAACAAATTCCCACAAAATTTCCCTTCCCTTTCAACTTCTGTTATTTATCTCCTCCCAGGCCACCCATCAAGGTTAGCGTCTGTACAAACACCAAGTTTTCCGGAATTCTGACTCCCAGGAGAGTACTTCAAATTCCTCGGTCCTACATTCCCATCAGAGGCCGGCGTATTTCATTCTGTCGCTCTTCACCTGATTTGCTTCAGACTCTGCAGACCGTGAATTGAGCGTGAAGTTGCTATAGCCACGAACACGCATGTTTTGACCTCTGTTGACCGCTCCACCGTAGCTTTGCGCGGCTTTCTCGCATGTTTCACAGAAAACGGGACGATGGACATTTATCAACAGGCGTCCAGTTCTCCGTCTGTTTCCTGGTACACCAGCATGAAGTCAGGGTCAACAACCCACTCACTGTCACTCATCTTAAGGCGGCTGGAGGCCACGCCCTGTACCGCTTTCTCAGAGCTTTAGCCGGCCTAAGCTGCCTGTTGTCGCTTCCCTTAGCCGCTCCCCCGGCGGCCACGGTCAATTCTGAGTACTTCCCTGGGGTAAACTAGCCTCCAGTAAATCGACACCTTTCCACAAAGTTTTCATGTCGTGTGAATTACTTTAAAACCATCACCCGACATTAATTATTCCAATACGTTCATACTATACCCTCTACAAGATGCATTGTGCCTTGTCAGTCATTTTTGTTCAGCCCTACTGTTCGCTCAACGTGAGTTAGGTGATCTTTAATGACTTCATGTAAGGGGCATAGTTCTTGCCATCTTACAACCTTACATTCTCCCTACGAAAAAATCCCCAATCCAGTCACAAATTCTGCATGATACTCCCTACGAGCCTACTTTCTGTGATAAGTGTAGGCGCGGCGCTGAACCATACGAATACTACAGCTACCAGACTGCTTGACTGTACGGACGAGAGGTAGCGGTATCAGTTTCTTCTGGCGGCGGGCGGCGGTGCGGTCACGGATCGCGGTGGCTGGCCGTGCGGGGGCGCGTGTTTCGGCAATTAGGCGGCTGATTTAGCGGGGGGCGTGCCGGATATAAAAACACGCTCGTGACGTGACCGCGCACTGATAAGGCAGCGCCGCATCGATTGGCGGCCGGCCTGCTGGCTGCCGGCTGTGGCCGGCTGGCGGGCACGTACAGCGCGGGGCGGTGCGGCGCGGCGCCGCGCACTACTGTACGTCCAGATAGCCGGCCGGCGGCCGTAATTAACGCGCGACCGCTGCGGCCGGGCGCAAACAGCGCCCCTCAGCCGGCGAACAGTTGTCGACGTGGCTCAAAAACAAACAGCGCGCCCTGCCGCGCAGCGGCCACGCCATAACAGTGACGCACGGCGCCGTCACTGACTGCGTACAGAGTTCGAAACCTGCCTCTAGCTAGGAAATGAGGCTTTAGACGTCAGCCACTTTTCGAAAAAGCAATGCTGGAGTAGTGACAGATGTACACAGAAACGTCTCTGTGAAGTCGTTTCATAAGACTCTTGTCGAATTCGGTACGAGGTGCATTCAAGTTCTAAGGCCTCCGATTTTTTTTTCTCCGGACTGGAAAGAGATAGAAACATGCGCATTGTTTTAAAATGAGGCCGCGTTCATTGTCAATACGTCCCAGAGATGGCAGTACCGTACGGCAGATGGCCAGCGGCGAGAATGCGAACTGTTTTGAATACTTAAAATGGCGACGTTTTCCTTACTTGAACAGCGTGCAATCATTCGTTTTCTGAATTTGCGTGGTGTGAAACCAATTGAAATTCATCGACAGTTGAAGGAGACATGTGGTGATGGAGTTATGGATGCGTCGAAAGTGCGTTCGTGGGTGCGACAGTTTAATGAAGGCAGAACATCGTGTGACAACAAACCGAAACAACCTCGGGTTCGCACAAGCCGGTCTGACGACATGATCGAGAAAGTGGAGAGAATTGTTTTGGGGGATCCCCGAATGACTGTTGAACAGATCGCCTCCAGAGTTGGCATTTCTGTGGGTTCTGTGCACACAATCCTGCATGACGACCTGAAAATGCGAAAAGTGTCATCCAGGTGGGTGCCACGAATGCTGACGGACGATCACATGGCTGCCCGTGTGGGGTGTTGCCAAGCAATGTTGACGCGCAACGACAGCATGAATGGGACTTTCTTTTCGTCGGTTGCGACAATGGATGAGACATGGATGCCATTTTTCAATCCAGAAACAAAGCGCCAGTCAGCTCAATGGAAGCACACAGATTCACCGCCACCAAAAAAATTTCAGGTAACCGCCAGTACTGAGAAAATGATGGTGTCCATGTTCTGGGACAGCGAGGGCGTAATCCTTAGCCATTGCGTTCCAAAGGGCACTACGGTAACAGGTGCACCCTACGAAAATGTTTTGAAGAACAAATTCCTTCCTGCACTGCAACAAAAACGTCCGGGAAGGGCTGCGCGTGTGCTGTTTCACCAAGACAACGCACCCGCACATCGAACTAGCGTTACGCAACAGTTTCTTCGTGATAACAACTTTGAAGTGATTCCTCATGCTCCCTACTCACCTAGGCTCCTAGTGACTTTTGGCTTTTTCCAACAATGAAAGACTCTCTCCGTGGCCGCACATTCACCAGCCGTGCTGCTATTGCCTCAGCGATTTTCCAGTGGTAAAACAGACTCCTAAAGAAGCCTTCGCCGCTGCCATGGAATCATGGCGTCAGCGTTGTGAAAAATGTGTACTCTGCAGGGCGATTACGTCGAGAAGTAACGCCAGTTTCATCAATTTCGGGTGAGTAGTTAAATAGAAAAAAATCGGAGGCCTTAGAACTTGAATGCACCTCGTACAACCTGATTTTAGCTCAATTCATGAACTCTTCCATAAAGACTGAGCACTCAAGTAAGGCCTATTCATTATTATATGTGTGTTTTAATGTGGGTTTCGGTTATTTTTGTGGGAATCGCTGAATTGGTCATCGTCTGCTGGGAGCAGACGATGTTGCTTCTCATTCAAAGGAGAGCACAGGATGACCAACTTAGGTTTCCAATACCTGAACAGAGAGGTTTACCCATCTTAGTCGAAGGCTGTTTTTGTGTGTGAGGTTGGTGACGGAGGGCTACCCCTCTGGTAGCTTCCGCTGCACGAGGAGCTAGGTAATCTGGAAAGGGAAAGGGGCACTCTTCGGTGAACGCTTAGTGAGTACGGATCGTAGCTCTTAAGGGGCGTTTCAGGCGATAGGAAGCAGTTTGAGTTAGGACTTCGTTATGTTTAACTGGTGAAATACTTAAGAGCTTCAGCTTAACTGAAGCGTGTGAAGCGAGTTATTTTTTTACGATTTTTAATCTTATATTTTGTGGAAATTACTTTTGTCTTTGTGTGTTGATTTTGTGCCACGTGTTTGGTATCAATGACCCTTCTGGTCCACCACGGCACTGCAATAGGCTTTATTTTAACAAAAAATGGTTCAAATGGCTCTGAGCACTACGGGACTTAACATCTGAGGTCATCAGTCCCCTACAACTTAGAAATACTTAAACCTATCTAACCTAAGGACATCACACACATCCATGCCCGAGGCAGGATTCGAACCTGCGACCGTAGCGTTCGCGCGGTTCCAGACTGAAGCGCCTAGAACCGCTCGGCCACTCAGGCCGGCGTTATTTTAACAGTTTGCTTGTTTAATGAGCTACAATTTCTGCAAGAATATCTGTTATTCCGTGCACTTTCTGCAAAGCAGCCCAACAGTTTGAGACAGAATGCACCACGTGCTCTAGTTCGGCCGTTTGCAAGCAGCAGACGCAGTTAGTATGTTAAATAATTATCGCACAGCCTCGTGTATTGGTTAAACCTCTGTCCAGAATAGTGCATGTGTAGAACCGTAATGCAAACCTCACTGAGATATTTTTATGGTATTAATGCAAAGGAGATGATAGTATCATGGTCTCCCACTCCCGTCTTCCGTGTTTCTTTTTGCTGTAGTTAAATTGTGCTCTGTTTCATTTTCACGTAATTTAAATTTTTCGAGTCAGGCACCAGTTATGTTTAGTTAGGATGTGCAACCAAATATTTAGTTACAATAAATAATCTACGTGAAAGATAACTTCTTTGGTGTCCATCTTACCCCCTTATTCCGATTTCCAATCCTGAATTAATCAAGTTGCTTCATGCACGACATGGAGTGCTATTTATCTGGATACTTAAAGAAATTTGCATACTTGTAGTTAAATTATTAAATTAATTAAACTAATAATTTTCCAGCTCCGTTTTTCTCTAAATGCTTAGGAAGGGCTTGGGCTGGTGGCGGCCCTGAATTTCTGAACTTTTATCATTATTTGTGTGAGAGAAGCAGCTAGAAATGCGAGATAACGTTTATGGCTCAATGAGAAACGTCGTAAACATAGTGATAAGTTACAACGCTCTAAAACAAAAGGAACAATGCAACACGAAGGAATTATCCGAATGGGACGGAAATCGGTAGACGTGGTGTGGAGATAAAACGATGATTACGATTTCATAAAAATTGGATGATTTATTCAAGAGAAAGAGCTTCAGAAATTCAGCGTTGGTCCGCGCCTGGTCCTTACGCAAGGAGTTATTCGGGTTGGCACCGATTGATGGAGTTGTTGGAACTCCTCGTGAGGGATATCATGCCAAATTTTGTCCAGTTGACGAGTTAGATCGTCAAAATCCCGAGCTGATTGGATTGTCCTGCCCATAATGCTCCAAAAATTCCCAAATGGGGAGAGATTTAGCGACGTTGCTGGCCAAAGTAGGGTTCGGCAAGCACGAAGGCAAGCAGTAGAAACTCTCGCCATGTGAGGGCAGGCATTATCTGCTGAAATGTAATCCCAGGACGGCTTGTCATAAAGGTCAACAAAATGGAGCGTAGAATAACGTCGACGTACAGTTTTGATGCAAGCGTGCTGCGAATGACAACCAAAGGGATCCTGCTACGAAGTGCATCACTCTCGGCTGTCCGAACGTGTGGCGGACAACAGATTCGTATCCCACCGCTGTCTCGGGCGTCTGCACACACGTCTTCTGCCTTGAATCTGATTGACTGGAGTAGAATTGTCTTCTGTGCAGAGCCCAGCTTCGAAATGGGCCTCAGTGAGGGAGAAGGTGTGTCTGGAGACGCACCATACTTTTCTCAAAAAATTTCAGCAAATAAATGAAATAAATAAAATCTTTAAACCAACAAAGAAGAAAAAACAAAGATAAAGGTAAAAACCTCTTTCAAGCCAAGACAGTTGTGGGGTACCAACCTGAGTGTCGCCCGCCATACGTTCCGATAACCAGGTGTAATGTTCTTTTTTTTCGTTAGAGGTGGAACCCCTCCACGCCCACACCGGCATGATGGCCAACTCTATAGGTCTACTGCCATCTCTGCATAAGGGTTAATTTTCACTAATGTGAGGTGTCGCAAGTTGTGGGTACTGCGATGTTTGCGTACGTCTGGTTAAGAATAACCATTAATACGCGCTCATCTGGAGATAGATTGGGTCGAAGTCGAACGAAGGGTAGCGGTTTGAAGGGCAAAGGAAAAAAAGTGCCAAGGCAAGAGCCAAGGGAAAAAAAAACCTCTGCGATAGTTAGGTCGAGTGGTAAGAGCAGTAGCGGATGTCTTGCTGCCTGCGATAGGTCGTGCAAGGGTAGGCTTTGTTAACAGTGGGTATCATGCATGTCGACACCTCTGACGTTGTGCGGTGGTGTTGCTCGGAGGCTGCCGCTGGGTGCCGGTGTAGAGCTCGCGATCAGCGTCAGCAACCTGCAACTGTTAGGTTTATCATGGTTTTTGTGTCCGATAGGTCATATATCGGATGCACAGTGTAAGGTAATGTTGCCGGTTTGTTTCTGCGTCAGTGGGCGAACTCGTCGGTGTCCCTGCTGTGGCCTGTTGGTCGGCTCTAATAGCAGCTGTCAGTGTTGCTGATATGCAGGGGCTTGCCGAAGTTTGTCGCTTGTTAGTGGATGTTAGTTTACCATAGGTGGCTATGCCCTAGCTAGTAGTGTCTTTGGCCGCTTGTGCTTCCACCTATGGTTGTGGGGTAATGTTCTGGTTTCACATTTCATTATATAGCAGGACCCCTTTGATTGTCATCCGCAGCACCCTTAATGCACAGTAACACGTCGACGATGTTCTACGCTCCGTTTCTTTGCCCTTTGTGACGTATCATCCTGGATTTACATTTTGGTAAGACAATTTCCGACTGCACACAGGGGGGGAGGGGGGGTGTTTCTACCCTACCTTGGCCAACAAGGTCTACAGACCCCTCCCCAATTGAGAACGTTCGGAGTCCGTCAGAGCCCGTAAATCAGCTCGTGATTTTGATCATTTGAGACGCCAATTGAACAGAAATTGGCACAATATCTCTCAGGAGAGCACCCAACAACTTTGTCGGTCAACGGCAAGCCGAATAACTGCTAGCATAAAGACCAGAGGAGGACCAACGCGTTATTGACTTACTCAGTTTTTGAAACTCTTTCTCTTGAATGAATCATCCAGTTTTTTTGAAGTTGCGGACAATTTATTTCTGGTCTGTGCATTTTCTTCCGTAGTATGTTATTTGATGTCAAACTCCGGAGTTTGCACACAGCACAGGAGTAGCGTGAGAAAATGTAGCTTGCTCTTCTGTGTGAGGCACTAGCAGGGCTACACGATAGGTCGAGGACAGTAGATGCGGTCTTTGATTCAGCAAAAGCATATGATTGTGTGGTATACGGAACACTTTTGCATAACTGAGAGCACTTTGCGATCACGAAAAAAGTTCAACATTGCTTCACTTCATACATAGAAAGTAACAAGCAGAAGGCTGTCCTCCACGAGAGCATCCAGCACTATTTTATTCCAGTCTTATTATGTGCAAAAGTATCTTTTTCATTCTTCATAACTTTAAAAATATCTATATTTCAAGTCTAGGGGAAGAATCTTCGATTACTAACCAAAACGTCCTCGGTCTCGTGTTCGAAAAACACCAACGCTTACATTTTGATTAAAAATGGTCAGCAATGGCGGCCGAAGACTTCCGGGATAAGAATTCGCCCTCATCCTGCCTTGTCAAAAGGGTGGAGGAGCTGACAGAGGTTCAAGGCACTCTGTCCCCTCAGAATGGGAAACTGCCCCTAAAGGCGGAAGAATCAGCGAAGGTCAACGGCATGCGGATGCAGAAGGCAATGTCAACCACTGCATTAGAGACACATAATGTGTATCCACAGGACATGAGGCCCGTAATGAAAAAGTGTCATAACGATTTCTCCACTGGCAAAGTAATCCTGAATAGTCCCCCATTCGGATCTCCTGGAGGGGACTGCCAATGTGGAGGTTACCATGAGAAAAAAATGAACAACCAACAGAAGGGTAATGTTCTATGAGTAGGGGCGTGGAATGTCAGACGTTTGAACGTGGTAGAGAAACCAGAAAATCTGAAAAGGGAAATGCTAAGGAGCAATCTAAATGTAATAGGGGTCAGTGAAGTGAAATGGAATGAAGGCAAGGATTTCTGGTCTCTGGTCACCTGAGTATAGGGTAATATCAACAATAGCAAAAAATGGTATAAGGGAGTAGGATTCGTTATGAATGGAAAGGTAGGGCAGAGAGTGAGTTACCGTGGACAGTCCAGCGATAGGGGTGTTCTCATCAGAATCGACAGCAAACCAACACCAACAACAATAGTTCTGGTATACATGTTAACGCCGCAAGCACAAGATGAAAAGATAAAGTGTTTGAGGATATTGAATGGATAATTCGGCACGTCAAGACAGATGAAAAGCTAATAGTCATGGGGGATTGGAATTCGGTTGTAGGAGAAGGAGTATAAGAAAGGGTTGTGGGAGAATATGGTCTTGTTACTTGAAATGAAAGAGCAGAAAGACTAATTGAGTTCTGCAATAAATTACAGTAAGCAGTAGCGAATACTCCATTCAAGAATCAAAAGAGAAGGTGGCATACTTGGAAAGGTCGGAGATACAGGAACATTTCAGTTAGATTACATCATGGTTAGGCAGAGTCTGAAATCAGATATTGGACTGTAAGACGTACCCAGGAGCAGATGTAGACTCAGATCACAATTTGGTAATGATGATCAGTAGGATGAAGATCAAGAGACTAATTAGAAAGAATTAGTGCACAAAGAAGTGGGCTACGGAAGGACTAAAGAATGAGGAGATACGCCTGAAGTTCTCTGAGGCTACAGACATTGCGATAAGGAATTGCTCAATAGGCAGTTCAGTTGAAGAGGAATGGACATCTCAAGAAAGGGCCAAGTAACTGCGAAGAAACTATGGAAGAAATACTTCAGTTAATCGATTTGAAGACGGAAGTACAAAACTGTTCACGGAAATTCAGGAATAAAAAAAAATAAGCAACTTAGAAATGAAATAATCAGGAAATGCATGGAAGCTCAGGCGAAATTAGAGCAGGAAAAAATGTGAAGAAATCGAAAAAGAAATTATTATCGGAAGGACTGGCTCAGCATACAGAAGAGTCAAAACAACCGTCGGTGAAATTAAAAGCAAGGGTGGTAACGTTAAAAATGCAACGTGAATTCCACTGTTAAATGCAGAGGAGAAAGCAGTTGGGAAGGAGTACATTTGAGGGCTCTATGAGGGGGACGAATTGTCTGATGACGTGACAGGAGTCGATATAGAAGAGATAGGGGATCCACTATTAGAATCAGAAAAGAGCTTTGGAAGACTTACGATGGAATAAGGCAGAAGCAATAAATAACATTCCATCAGAATTTCTAAAATCATTGGGGTAAATAAATTTGACTTCGGAAAAACATAGTCCACGCAATCCCTAAGACTGCAAGAGCTGACAAGTGCGAGAATTATCGCACAACCAGCTTAACTGTTCATGCATCCAAGTTTCTGACCAGAATAATATAAAGAAGAATGGAAAAGAAAATTGAGGACGCGTTAGATGACGATCGGCTTGGCTTTAGGAAATTTGTAGGCACTAGAGAGGCATTTCTGACGTTGCCGTTAATAATGGAAGCAAGACTGAAGGAAATTAAGACACGTTTATAGGACTTGTCGACCTGGAAAAAATGTTCATCAATGTAAAACGGTACAGGATGTTCGACATTCTCAGAAAAATACGATGTAAGCTATAGTGAAAGACGGGTAATATGCAATGTAAACAAAAACCACCAGAGAATAGTAAGAGCAGAAGACGAAGAACGAAGTGCTCGGATGAAAAAGCTTGCAAGACAGGGATGTAGTTTTTCACCCCTACTGTTCAATGTATATATCGAAGAAGCAATAACTGAAATAAAAGAATGGTTCAGGAGTGAAATTAAAATTCAAGATGAAAGGATACCAATGATAAGATTCTCTAATGACATTGCTATAGTCGTTCAAAGTAAAGGGGGGTTACAGGATCTTTTCAATGGAATGAACCGTCTAATGAGTACATAATACACTCCTGGAAATTGAAATAAGAACACCGTGAATTCATTGTCCCAGGAAGGGGAAACTTTATTGACACATTCCTGGGGTCAGATACATCACATGATCACACTGACAGAACCACAGGCACATAGACACAGGCAACAGAGCATGCACAATGTCGGCACTAGTACAGTGTATATCCACCTTTCGCAGCAATGCAGGCTGCTATTCTCCCATAGAGACGATCGTAGAGATGCTGGATGTAGTCCTGTGGAACAGCTTGCCATGCTATTTCCACCTGGCGCCTCAGTTGGACCAGCGTTCGTGCTGGACATGCAGACCGCGTGAGACGACGCTTCATCCAGTCCCAAACATGCTCAATGGGGGACAGATCCGGAGATCTTGCTGGCCAGGGTAGTTGACTTACACCTTCTAGAGCACGTTGGGTGGCACGGGATACATGCGGACGTGCATTGTCCTGTTGGAACAGCAAGTTCCCTTGCCGGTCTAGGAATGGTAGAACGATGGGTTCGATGACGGTTTGGATGTACCGTGCACTATTCAGTGTCCCCTCGACGATCACCAGTGGTGTACGGCCAGTGTAGGAGATCGCTCCCCACACCATGATGCCGGGTGATGGCCCTGTGTGCCTCGGTCGTATGCAGTCCTGCTTGTGGCGCTCACCTGCACGGCGCCAAACACGCATACGACCATCATTGGCACCAAGGCAGAAGCGACTCTCATCGCTGAAGACGACACGTCTCCATTCGTCCCTCCATTCACGCCTGTCGCGACACCACTAGAGGCGGGCTGCACGATGTTGGGGCGTGAGCGGAAGACGGCCTAACGGTGTGCGGGACCGTAGCCCAGCTTCATGGAGACGGTTGCGAATGGTCCTCGCCGATACCCCAGGAGCAACAGTGTCCCTAATTTGCTGGGAAGTGGCGGTGCGGTCCCCTACGGCACTGCGTAGGATCCTACGGTCTTGGCGTGCATCCGTGCGTCGCTGCGGTCCGGTCCCAGGTCGACGGGCACGTGCGCCTTCCGCCGACCACTGGCGACAACATCGATGTACTGTGGAGACCTCACGCCCCACGTGTTGAGCAATTCGGCGGTACGTCTACCCGGCCTCCCGCATGCCCACTATACGCCCTCGCTCAAAGTCCGTCAACTGCACATACGGTTCACGTCCACGCTGTCGCGGCATGCTACCAGTGTTAAAGACTGCGATGGAGCTCCGTATGCCACGGCAAACTGGCTGACACTGACGGCGGCGGTGCACAAATGCTGCGCAGCTAGCGCCATTCGACGGCCAACACCGCGGTTCCTGGTGTGTCCGCTGTGCCGTGCGTGTGGTCATTGCTTGTACAGCCCTCTCGCAGTGTCCGGAGCAAGTATGGTGGGTCTGGCACACCGGTGTCAATGTGTTCTTTTTTCCATTTCCAGGAGTGTATGAATTGAGAGTAAATCGAAGGGAGACGAAAGTAATGAGAAGTAGCAGAAATGAACACGGTGATAAACTTAACGTCAGTATTGGTGATCACGAAATAGATGAAGTTAAGGGATTCTGCTGTCTGGGCTGCAAAAGAAGCTATGACGGTCGGAGCAGGGAAGTCATCAAAATCAGATTAGCAGTGACAGAAAGGGCATTACTGGCCGAGAGAAGTCTATTAATATCAAATGTAGACCTTAGTTTGAGGAAGAAACTTCTGATAATGTAGGTTTGGAGCACACCATTGTTTGGTAGCGTAACATGGAATTTGAGGAAGTCGAAGCTTTTGAGATGTGGTACTACTGACGAATGTTGAAAATTAGGTGGACCGATACAGTAATGAATGAGGAGGTTCTGCGCAGAATCAGAGAGGAGAGGAATATTTGAAAACAGTGACAAGGAAAAGGGAGAGGATGATAGGACATATGTTACGAAATAAGGGATAGACCTCCATTGTACTAGAGGGAGCTGTAGAGGTCAAAAACTGTAGAGGAAGACAGAGATTGGAATACACCTAGCAAATAGTTGAGGACGTAGGTTTCAATAGCTACGCCGAGATAAACAGGTTGTCACAGGAGAGGAATTCGTAGAGGGCAGCATCATACGTCAGAGCACTGATGGAAAAAAAAAATTGCCGACATTATGTTAAGTTTGCGGCGCCCCTGGGTCCTGTTCGGGGCCCACCGTTTTTTTCTCGATATACAGAATGCGTAATGATTAATAGCGAATACTCACATGGCAGATAGCATACATTGATGAAGCAAAATCGTTCCAGTAAAGATGAGTCTGCAAACGAGCCGTTTGAGAGATAACTGCCAGTGTGTGGTCACGAGCAGCCACTTGCAATATGAAATATTGTCCTAGCTAGTGCAAATATATTTCAAATGGAAACGTTTCCATTAAGTACCCATGTAATTGGATTGAAATTTCAGTCATGACCTACCCTAACAAGTAAATCATTGTTGCTTCTCACATTATATATTACTATTTACTATACACTCTTCCATATTAACGTTAGTGTTCCACTGTCGTCCTACCATTAGGATGCAAAGACTGCATTCTCTGCAGTGAGCCACAATTTTTTTTCAAATACCGGCGGGTCATCCCGTATAGCTTGACAGGATTGTTCAGTTCACTCCTCATGTTTTTCAGACGTCTCAACTGGAGTATTACGCACATCACTTTTGAGATGACCGTAGACAGAAAAATCAGGACTGATTTTGGATGAACTTGGGAGCCTGCTCGACCATCCTTTGCACCATATTGACGCGTTGGATGAAGACTAACGCTAGCAGCAATATGTTCCGGTTCCACATCATCCATTTACCAAATTTCTCAACCATGGGTCATGGGCGAATCTTGAGCCTATTTAAAAGGGGACATAATCGACAAGCTAACATTTCAAATACATTTATAACAACTTGGAAAACATTTCATACTGATGTCAGTGCGGGCTCGTAACCAGACATTAACAATCATCTCGAAGACAGCACGCCTGAGTACCAGAGCTTAATGGATCTTTTTTGCTTCTTTTTTGTCTACTTTTGAAACGTGACAGATTTTTATATTAATTACGCTATACAATGTTTATCGATGACTTGCCACTTAACATGATGAATTATTCGATTTTTTTTTCTATTCGCAGATGCCACAATTTATTTAAATTAAAGGTGGAGGCGGCAAAAATGAAAGGAAAGCCACGCAGAGTGGTTGCGCGGTCTAGGGTGCCATGTTACGGATTGGGCTGCCCCTCCCGCCGGAGGTTCGAGTCCTCCCTCGGGCAAGGGTCTATATGTTGTTCTTAGAGTAAGTTACTTTAAGTTAGACTAAGTAGTGTGTAAGCCTAGGGAGCGATGACGTCAGCAGTTTGGTCCCATAGAAACTTACCACAAATTTCAAATTTAAAAATAGGAAAGACTTTATGCAGAATCAGCGGCGACGAGTGAAAATTTGTGCCGGTCCAGGACTCGAACCCAGGATCTCCGACTTACAAGGCAGTTGTGTTAACCTCAGTGTCATCCAAACACAGTGCTTACTGCAAATGCGTGGACTATCTCGACACGCTACGAGGCCGAATCACATTCTCAACTAGCACCACCTATCTACAGTCCCCATTCATGTCCTCCAAGCTCGCTTATTTTGAACTGCCGCTGGAGGTCGTGTGCAAAGTGCATCTGCACTAAAGGTTGTGAGCTCATTGTCTATCGAGGCGAATCAGTTACATGAATGCATAGTTTCTGTTCTTTCGGACATGTTCTAAAGAACAGACACCTCACGTTCATATAATAGATTTCACAAGTGTTCTTGTGAAAGACGTGGAATGTAACGCAAGCAAGTTTCAGAAAATTCATTAAATCTTACCTTCAGCAATATGAGATAAATAATATTTGCCGGCCGCGGTGGTCTAGCGGTTCTAGGCGCTCAGTCCGGAACCGCGCGACTGCTACGGTTGCAGGTTCGAATCCTGCCTCGGGCATGGATGTGTGTGATGTCCTTAGGTTAGTTAGGTTTAAGTAGTTCTAAGTTCTAGGGGACTAATGACCAAAGATGTTAAGTCCCATAGTGCTCAGAGCCATTTGAACCATAAATAATATTTTCTCATACACAGCCATTGTGAAACTGATATATTATGATTGTTCTAAGGTGGTCAACAGGCAATGAAGTCGATCATTTTAAAGTCTTAGGGCAGAGGGCAGATGAAACACTTTCTTGGAAGTACCACGTTCAAGATGTTGAGCAGAAACTCAATGAAACTATCGCCGCTGTAATCATAATCTGCATTATTTTTTACTCATGCTCGAAATGCCGTTTACTTTGCTTATTTTCGCTCTACTCTATCGTATGATATCATATTTATAGGGCAACTCTGTGCCTTCACCTCCCTTATCCCGAGAAATGGCGGTTAAGCACGTTTGTGGTGTCACTTCAGAACTCCGTGCAGGACATCTATCACAGGTTAAGCTGAAGTTCGATTCCACCTGCGTAACCGCGAAATGTTCAAATATGTGTGAATTCCTAAGGGACCAAACTGCTGAGGTCATCAATCCCTAGACTTTACGCTAGGGACAACACATACACCCATGCCCGAGGGAGGACTCGAACCTCTGGCGGGAGGACCGCGCGTTTCGTAACATGCCGCCTCTAACCGCGCGGCCACTCCGCGCTAACCACGGAGCCAATTGAAAGTAGACTGAAAGAGGATATGGCGACAGAGCAACCCTCAGTGTCCAATATCGTACATTAACATTTCGGAAATACTGACAAAAAAGTATACTCATAACAGCACCTTCTCAGTTTGACCTGTATGTTAAAGTAAACATCTTGAATACATCTACTATTGTACAGGTGAACATGCATTTTTGATATGTTAAATCTTAATTACAGGGAAGTGGATCTCACAATTCATTGTTAGTATACTACAGGACGTCTTAGAACCAAAACCTCCAGTGAAGAACCAAACCTACAGTGAAGTTACGAACCAACTAACCAACTGCTACAAATCAAGAAGATTAATGCCACCATGTGTATGGCTTTGTACTAACTGATAAGAGCCGCCTCAAGGCCAGTTGGACCTCAGTTTCCTGAGGTTCAAGACGTCCATAACCAATAGTCCTGAGATACAACACTTGACAATGTAGAGAAATGAAGTCGCTTAGAATTAATTTAATATTCGAACAAGAGCTCTACTCGCCACTTGCCAATAATATTGGGCCATCTGGAAAGAATCTGTTCCAAGAACAATTTATTGAACTGGTGACTTCAAACGTGGGGATGAACTTCACCGTTCCCGTTGAAAAGCATCAAGCAATTTTCGCTCGTCACCTTTCATTCATTTTGGCAGGTAGATTTGGTTTAACATGATTAAACTTATGTACATTGTATAAACACATTTTTCATATTGGATAAATTGATAACAGTGGTTGTTAGGGGCGATTGGGTTTCCTTTCCTTAACTGTACTACAGTTAACCTACTCCTCACCGTTATAATGACATCTTTGAGGGAATTTCCAAACTGTGGCACGCTGGGAACATGACACTTAGGGTGAGACGCAAGAGAACAGAACATTGCAGACAAAGGACAATATGTTCTGAGAACTGGCAGCTGCCACTTAGGTAAAAGCAGATTGGGTTGTAAGCATTGTCTGTATGAAAACGGAGTACCAGACATCCGAGCAGTATCGTCCATCGCTCAGAACCAGTCAGTGTGGAACAAAATGAGCCATTATGGAAAAAATATATTGAAAAGGCGAGGTCCAGCTTGGAAACTGCTTTCTATGGCATGTGTCCTATTAGAGAACTATGCACTCAAGCTTGAGGTGTACAGCCAGGAATTTCGGCGAAGTAGCAGGCAGCAGGTGGGACTTTGTCAAAAAATAACATAGCCAACTCTTGACCACCCTAAAATACACTCAAACAGGACTCTAAGGAGTTGTAGGCTGTACATGGCCGACAGAGAGACCTCAGGAAAATAAGTTGTATTTTTCTTTCTTATTTTCCTGCAACCAGAGAAAACAGCGAAATAGCTAAAAAAAAAAAAAGACTATTGACTGGTGGCTTTAGTGTGATGTCAATATGACATAGCATTTGACCTGACGTTTTTGGGAACAGAGGGGTGGAAAACGAGCTGATTGGATTTGAAGTTTTAAGGATGGGAGATTTTTAACAACAATACCAGTGGAGAAAATGTAACTTTTTAAGGATCTTAAGGATTGATTGACAAAATACTCTTGGCACAAAATGCAGGGTGGCTTTGTTCTCACTTCTAAAAAGATGGGACTTGTTGTTTAGTTCTTGGTCATTTAACTTCAACTCTCTTCTTCTGGTTCTTGGCAACTGAACTTCAGTACTTCGGGAGAGCAGAGTGACAAATTTGAAGGCAGCTCTCCTCAGCAGTGGAGAACGGTGGAGTCCAATGTTCGAGTTCACAACAGCGCACTCCTAGCTATACATATGATGCCAGACATTCATATACTAGTGGTCTACTCACATTATATCGAAGAGTATTATGAGAGTAGCTTGCAGCACTGGCACGTTACGACCAATGGAACTTAGGGATTCCACATCATTTTACAGTTTAGCCTTTCCAAAGGACAGTACAGCCACAACTGCTTGAATAACTTCAGCTTTTCTTTCAGGCCTTACAATCACTGTTACTGGTGTTTAGACAGATTTCGGTAAACTCTTTGAGAAAGGGAGATGATATTTATCATAGTCCATGTCCCACCAATTAACTCTGCCAACTGTTAATTATTTTATGTAAAGTTCATTCTTTGTCAAAATCTAATTGTGCGTCAAGCATTTCATGTCATTTCTTTTTCATACATTTTTCGTATACTTTTGGAATAAATTCAGAATCATGTAGATCATGATTTTGATTAAAGTAATTAACAAATCCATTACCATCATCAATGTCTCCACATAAAAGAATAGTGACATCCCACTTTAAGTCTCACTGTTAGGACCAAACATTTCTAAAGTGTTAATTTAATCCATTGTGAGCATTTAATCTAGTGCTAATTCTTATGTGTGAATTCATCTCACAGTTAACTTGAACACAGGTTTTTTCACAAGCATGAGGTTCCACATGAACTGACGTTCACCCTGCCACGATCGAATTAATGCAGGGAGATTCTCTTACGAAGTCAGGAAATTTAATTTTGTGATTCATATTCTTTAAATTTGTGAGCATTTAGAACCACATTATTTTTCGAATTATTGCTGATGTTAATAATTAACATACGTTTTTTTATTTCACTTTCATGTTTTGTGGATTGTGTTCCACATCTTGAAGATTGTCAGTGTCGTTTTGGTGTTGGAAATTTTGAAGGGAACCTTCACTTTTTGTGTATGTGATTTGATAGGATATTTTGTTGAGTTGAAGGCATTATTTTTAATTTCTTTTTGTATAAATGGGGCTCCTTAATTAATTATTTTATGAGAACAAGAAGTCAGGCACGGTTAAACAGTAGCAGGTTTAGAATAAGGAGATAAGCAACATGAGTCAAGTCACGACAGGGGTGAAGGTGAGACAGGAGAGGAGCAGTTAAGCTTTCTCGCGGAATAGTGAAGTCCAAATGTAAACGGTAGTGAAACAGGAGCAGCGATAACATGGAATCAGACGAGGGAAGGGGAGTAAGTGAAGGATAAGATGCGGTTACCTCACAAAACATCAAAGCAGTCATAAAATTATAAATTACGAAGTAGAGGAGATTGATAGAGCAGATACGCCTCCTCAAAGAGATTCTCAAATGAGTTCACATGCCTCATCACCACATACGCCAAATGAAACGGGAGCAGAAAATTATTCTGTCTTGAGTTTTTGAAGCAAATGGATAGAGAAGCAAGAGAAGTAAGGAGGCAATCAAGCAAAGAATTAAAGGATGAGGCAAGGCTGATTAGAGAAGTTGCGGGAGATGAGGAAAGAAGTGTAGGAACTAAAGAAAGAAGCACAGGAAACAAGTAGAGAATAGAGGTAATTGAAAGAAGAAGCTAGGAGAGTGATGAGGGAAACCAACGGTTGAGAAAATGTAGCAAAAATAAGAACGATTTGCAGATGTACAACGAGATCATGAGCTAATTCATAAGCAGCAGGAAAACGTATAAAAACAGATTGACAAGATGGAGGAGGGTATTTGCTAAATCAATGATCAGATTGATAGTAAATTAGAACAGGCAACAGATGAATTGAAAACTCGTAAGCTCGAAGTTGTGGTGGAGCAGATATAGAAGGCAGATATGGCATCAGACATCACAATCCCGCTGTCAGTAGCAGAATACCACCACGAGGTTCAGTCACTTCTCATATTTCATAAGAAACAGGAGGGCATCAACGAACAGCAGGAGTGAAGAAACGAGGATTCAGACAGACATTACATCAGATTCAAGGTAAAGGTGTTGTGAACTTTAGGTTGGGAAGCAGGAACTAGCAAAAAACATAACTGTGTAACACTCAGTAGTAGTCATGCATGAAGAGCAAGCGGAGATAATTCGATGCAGAGCAGCAGTAACGATTGTCATGGTCATTCATGGAACAATGAGTAAATGAGAGCCTCAGAAACAACATTTAGGATGCCTGTGAGACAAGAAGAACCAGTCAAATTCAAGAATTTTATATCAGTCTGTAAATTATAAAATCACAAGGACAATGGTAACACACTCCACCCAAAGGCGTGGATTGCTCAAATCGATCAATCGCTACCACATGCATGACCATTGACATATACAAGCATGAATTCATATGTGGACAGTTACAAGGGGGTACAGCGGAGAAACTGAGAGGTATATCAGTGGCTTGCTTTTCATGTAATGAATTTAGGGAAGCCATTCTCGCTAGTTATTGGCTGCAAGAAAAACAGGAATGCATACAACAGGAGATCATGATGTACAAATAATTAGAAGCATACGGTTTCAGGAGCTTTGTTAAGTTCTTCGAAGCAATGATGAAGGAAAATCAGTTTTTAGATGTTCCACATAGCCCTCGAGAAATACAAGGTGTATCAAAAAGAATCGTCAGGTTTGGCGCGTCTATATTTCAGAAACTAGTAAACAAGTACAACGAATTTTGTTTTTTGATGAATGGGAAACTCAAAAAGTTCACATCTTTTCATTGGTGTTCAGTATGTCTCCCTTGAGATGCACGGCATACGTCAGTGCGGTATTCTAAATGTTCCCACACTGCAAAGAGCATGTCTTGAGTTACAGCTTCCACAGTTGCTGTTATGCGATGTCTTAGTTCATTCATTGTTGTTGGCACATAAACAGAGCATTTTATAAACCCCCACAAAAAAGAATCACATAGAGTCAGGTCCGGTGACCTTGGAGACCAGTAATGTAAGGCTGAATCATTTGGTCCAGTGCGACCGATCCATCGTCCAGTAATCCTTTGATTTAAAAATTCCCGCACTTCCAGATGCCAGTGTGGCGGTGTCTCATCCTGTTGGTAAATGAAGTCGTTCGAATCAATCTCTGTGGGACTAGAAAGTTCTCCAGCATTTCGAGATATCTGCTTCCTGTAACAATGTTCTTGGCAAAGAAAAATGGACCACACATCTTTTCCCGTGAACTGCACAAAATACATTAAATTTTGGAGAGTCCTTCTCATGTTGTACGACTTCATGTGGTTGCTCCGTGCCCCTTATTCGTACATTATGACAGTTCGCCTTTCCAAAAATGGTTCAAATGGCTCTGAGCACTAAGGCACTTAACATCTGAGGTCATCAGTCCCCTAGAACTTAGAACTACTTAAACCTAACTGACCTAAGGACATTACACACATCCATGCCCGAAGCAGGATTCTAACCTGCGACCGTAGCGGACGCACGGTTCTAGACTGAAGCGCCTAGAACCGCTCGGCCACACCGGCCGCCTCGCCTTTCCATTTAAATGTAATGTTGCCACACTAAGCATGGAAGAAAACTGCCATCCTCCATCTTGCCAAGAACAAAATTACAGAACTCCACACATTGTTGTTTGTCACCTTCACGAAGAGCCTACAGTAGCTTAATTATGTATGGTTTGTTGTGTAAAAGTCGACGCAACAGACGCCAGACGGTCATCGTGAGCATGTTGAGCTGTCGAGCTGCACGGCGAATGGATTTATGCGGACTCCTTGTGAAACTATGGCGGACGCGTTCGACGTCTGTGTCTGACACTCGGGGACGGCCCGGCGATTTGCCTTTAAACAAACAACTTGTTTCTCGGAATTGTTCATGCCATTGTCTAATGCTCTGTGCCATAAGAGGATCCACATCACACATAGCACGCAAGTCACGCTGAACAGTTATTACTGACCCGCATTGTGCAAAACGCAGAACACAAAACGCTTTCTGTTGTGTCGACACCATTTTTGTTAGAACTGAAGTAGGCACACACTGCTGCTGCCAGGCGGGAACCATGTAAAACTCGAGAGTTTGCTCTTTCCAACATTACGTTGTTCACGCACCTATCTCAAATAACATAATAGTTATGATTTTTTTTTTTTAAGCGGATGATTCTTTTTGATACACCCTTCAATTCCGCTACTCGAAATTACCAATAAATTACCAACATGTATTAGGGGGAAGAGGTGGTGAAGATGTTGGAGTATTTAGGAGCATGATACATCAATTAGAATCGGCTTTCGAAGAGCACAACGCAAAAGAGAGGAAAAGGGATCAGCAAGGCATCTTTAATGGACATCTTCAGCATTACGATACATGGGACAAGAGGAACAGAGGAGGAGGTAGACACTTCCGACAGTACCCAGAACATACAAGAGAACAGAATAATAATTATCAGATAACAATAGTGGTCATTATTTTGTGCAAAATTGGCACATACCAGATAGGAATAGGAGTCAAGCAAAAATCATTGAAATTAGAATGCTGAATCTGAGGATAGAACACCATGCCAGAAATTCATGACAACAATGACAGAATATAGATGTGGGAAGGACTGATGTAACACCCACAGACGAAGTCAGAATGAGCCAAATAAATATACTTGAGTATGAAGACATAGCAGAAACTCTGTTATAAGAAACAGAGAAAATCACGATACAAGATCTGCTTTCCGTAATAAAAATAACAATAGGGTGAGTACAATTAAAAGGAATACTTGGCAACTGCAGTCAGACTGTGGGCGTCTTAGATAATCCGTTTCAAAAATATGTCAAAAAAATACTTTTGGTCTGTACTGTCATTGAAGAAAACTAAAATCATGGCGACTATAGAGGGAAAATAAGCAGAGGTGATTCAACAGACGAGACTAGAATTTGTGTGTCAAGGACAACTTTATAGAAGTGAAACTTTCTGGTGATGTCAAATTTGGCAAACAATTTGATTACAGGAATGGACTTCCTACATGTGATATTTGGTCTTGGATGTGGTGATTCTTACAAAAAGGAACGAAAATACACATGCATTTGAAGGAGCAGGCTACTCAAGCACACATTCCAGACAGCTGCTTGAAGCTGTGTTTCGAGCAAGAAGAGGTCGTGATAGACCAAAAATCCATGGAGAGATGCAAAAACTACAGAATTTTGTTGTGCTGCTTGGTAAAGTACCATCGCGCATTAGGCGACAGTAATGTTGTGTCTAGAATTGCTCACTCCAACTTGCGTACGCTTTGACCATTGAATATCACAAGCTTGGATACTAATCTACCCTCACATTGAGTACATAAGAGTTTTTTCATTGGTTCAAAAAGTAAATTTTTTCCCCACCAACTCAGTGCATTGACCAGCTACGACAACGTAGATGTAAATGAGCTGATGAAGATTTTTAATCATTCTTTCCTATGATAAAAATGTTTCGTATGTAGACGATTTTAATAATCGTGAGTTCAATATGTCCAGGAGTTAAATATTTTGTTATTGAGTACCAAAAGTAATTGAATATGGTTGTTGTGTATCACTTGACCCCTGAAAGCACAGTTGATAAATTATATGTAGAATAAAAAAGGGAATGGCTGTTTGTCTTTCTAGAATAGACCCCAAACTTCCGCCTTTATCAATTCATGCATTCTAGTTACCCGAAAGAAGCATTTTAATGAGTTTTGTTACGTTCCACACCTGATATTAGCTGCCTTACAGGGCAAAGTTCATATTTATTCAGAATGTCTGTTTAATACCCTGGGCTTGAGAGGACATTTCAGATTTTTTGTCCATTTGCTTGCTAAGTGGTAAGCTAAGTTTGCACACATTGATACACTCACTGTGCAGATACAAAGGTCGGAACTTGACAATCTTGTAGAAAATATGCAACTTTTCTTGCATTTGGTAGGTGCTACCAGTTCAGACACCTACCATTTTGTTTAAACATCTCATCGGCAGCTTTCATTCATGGAAAAGACAGCATCCTCAACAGTTCATTGTAGTGAAATGTTACAAATTACATTGAATACTTGCTGATCACAGAAAATTCATGGGAAGACCATAATAGAGGTTTAAATACGCTACACAGTACTCTGAAAGAGCATGGCATCACCGCAAATATAGATAAATATTGTTTCAGAGCAAGCTAAGTTCGATTATTAGGTCACATTATCATGTTACTGTACCCAGACAGAATGAAGTTATTCCAGAATTTGGAGCACCAACAACCATAATACGGCTAAGAAGATTTATTGAAGTCGTACAATTCTATAAACGATTAGAAAATATAGGCATACTTGGATTACCTTGCTTCTGCAAACTTACTTGAAAGTAAACATCCTCAGTGTGGTATGTAACAGCAGAACGACAGTTTCAGGCATTATAAACAGCATTGGTGACAGTGTAGAGATTGTCATACCTTGATCTGACAAAAGATTTTTGTATGCCCACAGACAGCATCAGGACAGGTGTGCGCATGAAGATCCTTCAGGAATCTTAAGAAAATGAAAAACTTGTGCACAAAACCTTAGCATTCGGTAGTCGAGTTACTCTGCAATGGAACTGGATACTTCTTGTTTCAGGAGAAGACTAGAATGTATGCAGACCGCAAGGCACTCGAATTCTTGTTGATTACTGAATTCACCCTTGGGAGTTTTTAAACACTGGTTTTGTAATTACAAGAATTCGATTTCGCATTTACTTTTTTACCAGGTACAACAAACATTATCGCTAATGCAATGTCACGTTCACCAATCGGATTAGTGGAAGACGTACAGGAGGATCTCGATGAAGAACAGTGTCTACTTGTTCTATCTTGGGAAGATAGCATTTGAGAATTACATCATCATGTCCATCAGAGGTATCAATAAGCAGCAAAATAAGGATCCACCATCCTGGAAGTAAACAACAAACGCAAGGATAAGAGTCAGGCAGTATCAATAAGCAGCAAAATAAGGATTCACCATCCTGGAAGTAAACAACAAACGCAAGGATAAGAGTCAGGCAGTCCTTAGGCAGTACTATTTAATGAGAGAGGGTATCTTGTTCAATTGGAAAAACATTAGTGATACACTGTGGCTTCTATGCTTACCAGAAGAGTTGATAAATAAGGTCACACTGTGTACGCCTTTAAGCTACGCTCATTTCGAGCCAAGGAAGTGTTTTCGCAAGTTAAAGACCCTGCGTCTCTTCAAAAACATGGAGAGCTCCTCTTTATCCGTATGCAAGGAGTGTCAAAAGGTGAAAACATTCATCCAGGCAACTCAAGCACATCTGTATGCGATTGTGCTTAAGAAATTAAAACACCTTCTGTCGACAGACTTCAAGAGCCCTCCACCGAGAAGACAACGTGGTTTCTGGCATGCGGTGGTTGACGTAGGACGCTCACCCCACAGCGAAAAGCAACGTCGGAACTTGCTGACAGAAGTAAGTTACACTGACGGTAATATTTGGTGGCTGTAGTGTGCTGTCAGTGTGACGTAGCGTTTCAATCCGACTTTTTCGAGAACAACGGAGTGGAAAGCCAGCTGATCGGATTTAACAATTTACTGGCGACTCGAGGGAGATTTTTTAATAACAAAAGAAATACGCCATTGGCGGAGATAGTGTAACATTTTGAGGATTGAGTGACGGAATTCTGTTGGCCCGAAACGCAGGGAGGTTTCGTTCTAACTTCTAAAAAAGATGGGACTTGTCGTTTGGCTCTTGCTCATTTCGTGAATTACTTCGACGGGTGAGTGGGGGGGAGGGAGAGGGTAGAGCACGGAATGACAGACTTGGAAGGCAGCTCTCCACGGCAGCAGAGACTCGTGGAGTTCAATGTTTGTGCTTACAGTTGCGCATCTGATGGCTGCCGGTAGTCACGTATCAGTGGCCTGCTCACATTACATCGACGAGTGTGGTTACTCACAGCACTGGCACGTTTAGGACAAGTGGAACTAAGGAATTCAGCAACATTTACGGTTCAGCCTTACCATTTTCGACAGTACAGGCACTGTTGCGTGAATAACTTCAGCTTCTCTATCAGGGCATAGAGTTTACTGTTATTGCTGCTTAGACAGATGCGGTAAACTCATTAGGAAAGGAAGATGATCTCTCCCAATCGTTAACTTTGCCAACCATTAATTATGTTATCAGACTTTCATTCTTTCTAAAGGTTTAATTAAATGTGACACTTAAAGTAGTAAAGGAGTTTTGCTATTTGGGGAGCAAAATAACTGATGATGGTCGAAGTAGGGAGGGTATAAAATGTAGACTGGCAATGACAAGGAAAGTGTTTCTGAGGAAGATAAATTTGTTAACATCTAGCATAAAGTGTCAGGAAGTCGTTTCTGAAAGTATTTGTGTGGAGTGTAGCTATGTATGGAAGTGAAACATAGACGATAAATAGTTTGGACAAGAAGAGAATAGAAGCTTTCGAAATGTGGTGCTACAGAAGAATGCTGAAGGTTAGATGGGTAGATCACACAACTAATGAGGAGGTATTGAATAGAATTGGGGAGAAGAGGAGTTTGTGGCACAACTTGACTAGAAGGAGGGATCGGTTGGTAGGACATGTTCTGAGGCATAAAGGGATCACCAAATTAGTACTGGAGGGCAGCGTGGAGGTTAAAAATCGTAGAGGGAGACCAAGAGATGAATACACTAAGCAGATTCAGGAGGATGTAGGTTGCAGTAGGTACTGGGAGATGAAGAAGCTTGCACAGGATAGAGTAGCATGGAGAGCTGCATCAAACCAGTCTCAGGACTGAACACCACAACAACAAAAATTGCACGTCAGACTATTTCATGCCACGGCTTTCTCGTATTTTGCCCATATAAACTTTGGAAATATAATCAGAGACACATATCGTGACTTTGATTAAATATGTTATCGAATGCTCTACGAAAATCAATATTTTTGCATAAAAGAATTATGAACACCCCGCATTAAGTCTCACTGCTAGGGCCGAAAATTTCTAAAACGTTAATTCAATCTGTTGTGCATATTTAATCCAGCACTGATTTTTAACGGTGAATCTGCATCACATTTAATTCCGACACGGACTGTACCACAAGCAAGGAATTTCACAGAGTAATGACGAGGAAACTGTGACCTTTTGCTGACTTCCTCTGATTGTCCTTCCCCCGTCACATACGAAGACATCGAAATATGTGACAAAACTGTAAGAGATGTCCGATGGATATTTCAGTGACTCGGAAGAAGAAGAAGAAGAATGTTCTGGGAAAGGGCAGACTAAAGAATATATGATACTTGTTCTACATAAAGTAAACTCCTGGAAATTGAAATAAGAACACCGTGAATTCATTGTCCCAGGAAGGGGAAACTTTATTGACACATTCCTGGGGTCAGATACATCACATGATCACACTGACAGAACCACAGGCACATAGACACAGGCAATAGAGCATGCACAATGTCGGCACTAGTACAGTGTATATCCACCTTTCGCAGCAATGCAGGCTGCTATTCTCCCATGGAGACGATCGTAGAGATGCTGGATGTAGTCCTGTGGAACGGCTTGCCATGCCATTTCCACCTGGCGCCTCAGTTGGACCAGCGTTCATGCTGGACGTGCAGACCGCGTGAGACGACGCTTCATCCAGTCCCAAACATGCTCAATGGGGGACAGATCCGGAGATCTTGCTGGCCAGGGTAGTTGACTTACACCTTCTAGAGCACGTTGGGTGGCACGGGATACATGCGGACGTGCATTGTCCTGCTGGAACAGCAAGTTCCCTTGCCGGTCTAGGAATGGTAGAACGATGGGTTCGATGACGGTTTGGATGTACCGTGCACTATTCAGTGTCCCCTCGACGATCACCAGTGGTGTACGGCCAGTGTAGGAGATCGCTCCCCACACCATGAAGCCGGGTGTTGGCCCTGTGTGCCTCGGTCGTATGCAGTCCTGATTGTGGCGCTCACCTGCACGGCGCCAAACACGCATACGACCATCATTGGCACCAAGGCAGAAGCGACTCTCATCGCTGAAGACGACACGTCTCCATTCGTCCCTCCATTCACGCCTGTCGCGACACCACTGGAGGCGGGCTGCACGATGTTGGGGCGTGAGCGGAAGACGGCCTAACGGTGTGCGGGACCGTAGCCCAGCTTCATGGAGACGGTTGCGAATGGTCCTCGCCGATACCCCAGGAGCAACAGTGTCCCTAATTTGCTGGGAAGTGGCGGTGCGGTCCCCTACGGCACTGCGTAGGATCCTACGGTCTTGGCGTGCATCCGTGCGTCGCTGCGGTCCGGTCCCAGGTCGACGGGCACGTGCACCTTCCGCCGACCACTGGCGACAACATCGATGTACTGTGGAGACCTCACGCCCCACGTGTTGAGCAATTCGGCGGTACGTCCACCCGGCCTCCCGCATGCCCACTATACGCCCTCGCTCAAAGTCCGTCAACTGCACATACGGTTCACGTCCACGCTGTCGCGGCATGCTACCAGTGTTAAAGACTGCGATGGAGCTCCGTATGCCACGGCAAACTGGCTGACACTGACGGCGGCGGTGCACAAATGCTGCGCAGCTAGCGCCATTCGACGGCCAACACCGCTGTGCCGTGCGTGTGATCATTGCTTGTACAGCTGTAAGTAGGCTGTTTATGTTTTCTTTATGTAAGTTTGATGTTTATGTTTTCTTATTGGCAACGTTACGTAGCGCTCTCTGTATGAAAATCACTGGCTGTGTTGTGTGCAGTATGTGGCTAGTTTGCATTGTTGTCTGCCATTGTTGTCATGAACTGCTATAGCTGGATGCGAACAGCGCGTAGCGCTGGGCAGTTGGAGGTGAGCCGCCAGCAGTGGTGGATGTGAGGACAGAGATGGCGGAGTTTGAAATTTGTAAAAATTGATGTCATGAGCTGCTGTATATATTATGACTATTGATGTCTATTAAGGTAAATACATTGTTTGTTCTCTATTAATATCTTTCATTTGCTAACTATCCCTATCAGTAGTTAGTACCTTCAGTAGTTTGAATCTTTTATTTAGCTGGCAGTAGTGGCGCTCGCTGTATTGCAGTAGTTCGAGCAACCAAGATTTTTGTGAGGTAAGTGATTTGTGAAAGGTATAGTTTAATGTTTGTCAGGGCCATTCTTTTGCAGGGATTTTTGATAGTCAGATTGCTTTGCGCTAAAAACATTGTGTGTCAGGTTAAGCACAGTCTTGTACAATTATTCTAAGTGGACATTTCATATGTACAGTTGTTCTAAGTGGACGTTTCACATGTATAATTGTTCAAAGGGGACGTTTCATATGTCGACCCTTAGCCTAGGATACCTCACTGGAATCTTCTGATTTTTTCTTGTAGTTTGTGTATTTAGTGTAGCTTTTGTTTATTGCTAGCGCGTAATTGTAGAGAGAATCTCCTTTGTAGTTGCAGTCTTTCATTGTTGTAATGTAAAACAGTTGTGGCATGCATGTAGATTTGCAACAAGTATTTCGCAGCTGCGCTTGTAATTAACTACATATTATTTTCAGTGCTATGTTAATGTGTTCTCTTATTTTTGCTATTCAAATTGTGCTTTTCTGTGTTATCGTGTGAAATATTGTCACAATAATGGCGTGTGAAAAACGTAACACTCGGCTCCAAAGTAAACTGAGAAACGACAGTGAAGACGGAAGCAATGTGGTAGCGCCACTGTGTAATGAGTTAACTAATGTTCAAAGTAGTAATTTGGTAACTGTGCATAGGGAAATGGAGCGGGCGTCAAACAATGGCGTAGACAGTCAAACAGGTAGTGAACAGGGAAGCATTATCGATCGATCGGTCGGCAACAGCTCGCCTCAGGAATCCGAAATGATAGGACACAATTTTGCAAATACTGTAGATTCAGGTTTTGCGTCCTCACCGTTTTCTCAAATGAGTCAAGACACATTTTCTGCTTGTCAAAATGTGAATGCGGCCGGTGAAAACGCACTGTCAAAAGGCATAGAGAAACAGATTCCAGACACTAATACATTATTATTGCAATTAATGCAACAAATGGAACAAAATCAGAGACAGATGGGACAAAATCTTCAAAAGTTAGACACAATGGAACAAAATCTTAAAAAGTTAGACACAGTGGAACAAAATCTTCAAAAGTTAGACACAGTGGAACAAAATCTTCAAAAGTTAGACACAATGGAACAACACCAGAGACAAACACAGCAAAAGTTAGACACAATGGAACAAAATCTTCGGAAGTTAGACACCACACTTGAACAAACACGTGAAGATTTAACTACTGAATTACATAACATTGAATCGAAATGTCAAAAAGTCTGTAATGACGTAAAAACACAAATTTGTGAGCATTTTCATCCTATTTTTTCGCGGCATGAAAATGCATTACAGAATCACGAAGCAGCCATAAAAGAGCTGCAAACCATTGTTCATGAAAATCATGAGACCTTGTGGGCTAAAATTGACTCAGTTGCATCTACCGATTCGGTTACGCAACTGGCAAAAACTCAGGACAACTTAAAGAACACAGTAGATTCGATTTCAACACAAATGGACACTCTGAAACTTGGTTCAGAAAAACACACTGAGGAAATGTGTTCACTATCGGAGAAAGTAGCTGAACTTTCGGATCAGGTCACTAACTTATCTACAAAGGTAGATGATGATCTGAATGACACAAGACCCGTAGCCTTCACTGACACAGAAGAGTATGAACAAATAAGAAAATTCAAACAAAATCAGAATCAAATTAATACGCAATACAAAAGAGAAATGCGGGAAGTACAAGATCAGCTGACACAGGTAATACAAGAATTACGTATTTCAGAGGACACTCGCGCCCCAATAAGGGAAGAGGGACATATAAATACGGAAAAGCCACAAAATAATAACACAGGGCATTTCGGTAATTATGAAAGGAATTGGCAAGGTGCACCGAATTTTGAGATGGAACCGCCGACACGACGTAACAATGAGCGATATGTGACTCGCCGACATGATGACTTTGACTATAAGCTGTTCATTACTACACGTAAATTCAAAACATTCAAGAATTCTGCCAACGACATTCATCCACAAGCGTGGCTCCATCAATTCTCTCATTGTTTTCCTCCCAACTGGTCATTAGAACACAGATTAGAATTTATGTGTGGCTACTTGGAGAATGAACCAGCTGTAAGAATGCGATCGGTCATTCACGATTGTCACAGTGAAGGAGATTTTTATCATGCCTTCCTTTCAGCATATTGGTCTCAAGCCACACAGGACCGAGTAAAACATAGCATCATGATGATGAAACACTTCGAACAATCTGAATTTTCCAGTCTTGTGAAATATTTTGAAGACATGTTGCACAAGAATCAGTACCTGTCAAACCCATACAGCCCCTCAGAACTCATCCGCATTTGTTTAATCAAACTGCCTGAACATTTACGACATATTATTTTAGCAGGACGTTGCAAAGACGACATTGAAGCTTTTCAGGGACTGTTACAAGAACTGGAAATTGACACTGACAATCGCGGAACGCGAAAACAGGAGTACAACAATTACAGGTCACATCTGTCACAATTCCGTGACGACAGAAACGATAACTGGACGCGACAAGGCTATTCTCACCACACAAATCGTGACCAAAATCGACACCACCCGTATGACAACCGTTGGCAGAGGAGTAATAATTACAGGGAAAGATCACCTCTCCGCAGTAATGACTATCACAGAGACAATCAGAGAAACAGACAATATGGGAACCAAAATAATTATTATCAAGGGAGACAGAATAACTTTAGACGGAACGGTCCAGCGCGTAGTTACGATTCAAGGAGAAATTCTCCACCATGTGACCGACAAGAAAGAAACTATGGAAACTACCGACATGACGACAGACGATATGATCGTAACGACAGACCTGAATTGCATCAGAACTGGCGAGATTTAAACAGAGCAGAGCACTCTCGTCACGATGAATTTGTAGAAGTTAGGTCTCCAAATCCCAATAACGACGCGCGCCAACAAAGAGACAGGCAATGACTCGCACCGCAGGCATACACGTGCGCCGGCTGGCTCCGAGAAAAATAACATTATACCAGCACTGCTAATGAGATTTTCATGCAACATTTTGGTTTGCTTGAGAGTGGATTCTGGATTTGAGGTGCTTTCTGTGAAATGCCAGATGACACAGTGGTTAGTTTATGTGACAGCTACACGATTTTATCACGACGCTGCTAATTCGTGACAATTTACAGTGTTGTTTTTGCGGTGTATCTGTTTTATATCTGCACAGTTTTTTCTGAATTCTTCTATAAAGTGAGACATGTTTTAGTAGTAACTTTTGTGGTATAGCTACAATGAGACAGCCTTTTCCGTAGCACAACAATACTTTACAGCACAATAATTCCTTCATCGCGGCAATAAGCGTAATAACTAAGTTATCTATACGCAAAGCATTTCACTTTGTTTATCATGAGGTAAGTACATTGACTTCTGCAGAACTTAGCTTTCGGAGGACAATAACTACGACACTTCCCAGAGATTATCTTACAGCAAGACGCACATTCAGCGCTACAGGACATGTATTTGAGTGATTAATTTTGTACTTAAAACATTTATTTTTAGAGATTTTTGAATTACAAAGAAAGTTTTTCGTGATACATTTCATTCCATTGCTGTAAGCTATAATACCTGAGGATACAATTACAATAAACCTCAGGGGGGTACACGCCTACTTTGTGTACCATGTGTTTGGCATGCACAAGGAGCCCTAGCTAATATGGTATTTGCTTATACAACTTTACACATCGGTACCATATTTCTCTAACACATAAATTACACACCTATCTGATCATTTAACAGAGAAACAAACATCCTTTTACTACGTCAGTGACACATGTTTACGCCATTACAGAGTTGGATTACTTCACACTTAAGAAATTGTACTTTGTCTGTACTTTGTGCACTGTTCATATTTTTTTGGTACCATTGTGATACTATGAGAGCTTTGAATGATGTATTTTGGTATGAGATCATAATTTTTAAAGTACGTTTGAGGTAGATGACACTACTGAAATGAGCAGAGAATTTTCTTTAGGTTTTGAAATCATTGGAGGAAGCTACGACGTTTTTGACATTTGACTGAGGTGTTATGATGTTATTTTTACGACGACGATGTGTATTATGCTGTTGAGGTATGTTTATGTCAATAAAATTCTTGACCTGTGAAATGTTTTTATATGAGACTGTCACTGTAGCGGAAACTACTGTCGTAAATATTTCCGTAAGAAAGTTAAGTGACCACCTGCACATAATGTGACGTGGGCACCCAGGTGTGTCAGACACCTGGAGAACAAGCCTTTTCAGACACTCAGGTAGAAAAGAAAGCCATTAGGGTGTGCCAGAGGCACAGGTGGAAGAGAAGGACAAAGAGAGGCCTATACCCCTGTTTATGACATTCCTTTGTAGAGGGCATCGCTAATGCGACACGCTCATTACTTGAAAACATATGATTTTTGTAATGCGTTGTGGGCACACAGCTGTGTCAAACACCTGGAGAACAAGCCATTAAGGTGTGCCTTTCACCGCTAATGCGACACCCTCGTTACTTAAAAACATATGATTACTCGCACTTTGTGCTAATTACTGAAATGCTTATGAATTGACAAGAAATATTTTTACATCTGCACACCTGATTATGACAAGTGTCTTTGTACGAGAGTTGAGAGCTACTGACTTATGAAATGTCACATGACTATTGAATGATATTTTTATGCTTTGCTTTTCGTAGTTGCTTATTTCATTTGATGTCTGGTTTCCAGCTGTGTTGCAGCATTGCTCTTATAAAATGAAATGCATTTGCTAATGTGAACTCTTTCTGTCAACAGATTTATTAATTAATTACTTTATGATCCACATTCTTTAAAAAGGAGCACTTGGAAAGGAAAGAACAATAAGAAGGAACTAGCAACAGTAAAACAAAATTTTCTTTTCAAGTACATGGTAATATTTTTTTTACAATAAGTTGTTATGGTGCACCACTTTAATTACATAGACATTAAGATGACCACTTTAATTACATAGACATTAAGATGTGAATATGCATTTCCCTTGTCTGCATTGTTGTTTTTACTGTAATATTTTTTCTGCTTGAGCTATGTCATGTTTAGGTATAAGTTGCTGCTGTTTGCCAGGCATAGTGTTACTGAATTGGACTTTGTGTTACTCTTCTAAGCTAGTTTTTCTTGTTTCCTGCATTGCCTTATATTAGTTGTAATATTGCACTTGCTTTGCTAATTTATGCTGCTAGCTTTGCCAATTTGCATTTTTTGTCATTTCTGTTTGTGTTGATTTGTTGTGATGCTGCATTGCCTCGTCCCTTGGTATATATATCTGAGCTCAGTAGATTTAAGTTAGCTTAAGAGGGGGTAGACTATATAAGAAACTGACTATGGAGAATAGGTAAAGAATGCATTGCGAAGTTATATGAAAAAGATTTGGGCCCCAATGGGTATTGTACAATCAGAAATAATTAGTTTGAAAGAAATATGAATAGAATACAGGAAGGAGGTATAAATAGGACTTTTGGGAATAATGATGAAGGAAGGGAGATCTCCATGCAAAATACTGCAGTAAAACAAACCCTGTCCTTTCCTTTTGTGTCATCCCTCTATATGTTTGTGTACCCTTGTGTATTTGTCTTTTTCCTGTCTTTATGTGTTGATGTGTAGTATGTGCTGATGAGAGCTATGTTGTAGAATTTTTCTAATACTCTGTTATTTTCTTTGTAAAGATGCTTAGACATTATTTATTCTGTGTTGTTTTAATGCTCATGTGTGAAGTTGACGTTTCAAAAGTGATTCTGATCTTTTATTTTTGTACTCATGTCATCATTCCTGTAACACTGATATATATGTTTATTTCTATTCTTTTGTAAAGCCTGTACTACAAATGTTATCTGTATTGTTATGTTTTTAATTATGTATTTTGTACCTTTGTCATTGTATTCTTATGTTATAAAATTGTAATTGACAGCAGTTGATCAAATTAAGTAACTTGTAAGTTCCATCTCACTGCACACATTTCTGTTGGTCATAGTATATGGACAATATGTGAGAAGTAGGGACTGATCGTGTTTGCACGTGTGTTAATAATTCAGCAAGGGACTGGATAACAGCATTGCTGGTTCTAAGGACAATTCCAAAAACTTTGTGAGTGCACAAGTGGTGGTTATGGACTTGTTATATTAACTGCAAGACTCTTCACTGGTGATTGTGCACCCGCACAGTCACAACAGATGGCTGCTGGCCGTCTCTACAAGGACTACAGTGGGTCTACACCTCTGGTGGCCCACCAATACCACAATCTCTACCAGGACTACAGTGGGCCTGTCCACACTTTCTACAAGGACTACAGTGGGTCTGCATCTTTGATGGCCCACCAATACAATTATCTCTACAAGGACTACTGTGGGTCTGCACCTCTGGTGGCCCACCAATACAATACTCTCTACCAGGACTGCAGTGGGTCTGCTCAGTGATGACCTACCTACCAATATTCGTCAGAACTTCGAATGACTCTGCTGTGGGTTTGCTCCATTGTGGCCCATTACCTGTCAGCATTTCAAGAGTCAGCACTGTCTTTCCGTTGGAAGGACAACACTACTTCTTCAAGACTGCATGGAAATCCACTACTTCTATGTGCAATTTCTTTTACTAATGAGACATTGTGAAAAACAAAAACTGTAATTACTATTATGATGAACAATCTGGACTGTCTTTATTGACTGTGAAAAAAATTTTAGCTTTTGACCAACATTGTATCAATAAGTGTGTGCATTGGATATCTTTGTTAGTGTAATTATGAAAAATTTTATCAAATCATTATTGGCCACTGGCCAAAAACATTTGTAAAATTTTTTGTGGGGAGCATGGGGGCTATGTAAGTAGGCTGTTTATGTTTTCTTTATGTAAGTTTGATGTTTATGTTTTCTTATTGGCAACGTTACGTAGCGCTCTCTGTATGAAAATCACTGGCTGTGCTGTGTGCAGTATGTGGCTAGTTTGCATTGTTGTCTGCCATTGTTGTCATGAACTGCTATAGCTGGATGCGAACAGCGCGTAGCGCTGGGCAGTTGGAGGTGAGCCGCCAGCAGTGGTGGATGTGAGGACAGAGATGGCGGAGTTTGAAATTTGTAAAAATTGATGTCATGAGCTGCTGTATATATTATGACTATTGATGTCTATTAAGGTAAATACATTGTTTGTTCTCTATTAATATCTTTCATTTGCTAACTATCCCTATCAGTAGTTAGTACCTTCAGTAGTTTGAATCTTTTATTTAGCTGGCAGTAGAGGCGCTCGCTGTATTGCAGTAGTTCGAGCAACCAAGATTTTTGTGAGGTAAGTGATTTGTGAAAGGTATAGTTTAATGTTTGTCAGGGCCATTCTTTTGCAGGGATTTTTGATAGTCAGATTGCGTTGCGCTAAAAACATTGTGTGTCAGGTTAAGCACAGTCTTGTACAATTATTCTAAGTGGACATTTCATATGTCAAGTTGTTCTAAGGGGACGTTTCACAGCCCTCTCGCAGTGTCCGGAGCAAGTATGGTGGGTCTGACACACCGGTGTCAATGTGTTCTTTTTTCCATTTCCAGGAGTGTATTTATCACAACTACACATAATTGACATTCTCTTCAGAAAACACAAAACTGCGTCATTGTCATCTACAGAAAACCTGAAGCAAAGAGGTTCAAAATATTAAGCAAACGAAACTGAATACGATGCAGTACAGCTGATCTTCCAAAGCGGTATTTCAGAACATATTCTGGACAGTGCAGGGACCACACGTTACCTTAGGCTGGTGTTGGCTGTTCTGCCTTCATATACATCAGTACGTACAATTTAACATTAGAAGTCGATCATACAGCAATAGCGTGGAAGGAATGTCGGACTAAGGTCTCGTCCCCAATCCCCTAAATTTCTTCGGATTAATGCTGGATTCTCTCCGTAGATAGGGTCATTGCAACTTATTTTTGCTGTAGTTACTGAAGTGAGGGAGTACTCACTCACTAATTACGTAACTTTCGACTAAGCGTTGTCCGCACCCGGAAGCTGAGTGGTTAGCGCGACAGAATGTCAATCCTACGAGCCCAGGTTCGATTCCCGGCTGGGTCGGAGATTTTTCTCCCCTCGGGGACCGGCTGTTGTGTTGTCTTAATTATCATCATTTCATCCCCATCGACGTGCAAGTCGCCGAAGTGGCGTCAAATCGAAAGACTTGCAGCCGGCGAACGGTCCGCCCGACGGGAGGCCCTAGTCACACGACTAAAGGTTAACACCTAACCCGTCCTCCTGTGTTAACTGTGGAACGCTTTCAGTGCTTCCTACCAGATAAAGCCAAGTATCATAAGTATCGTCATGTGATGCGCCAGCTGGTAATGTTTGCAGAATTCCATAACACCAACTTCTGTTTCTTGTCGTCCAGCTTAAATAACTCGAGCCTCATAGAACACTGCACCAAACGTTTTACTTCACATTGTCTATTTCGGGAGAACACGTCTCTTCATGAGATATGGGCCGAAGACTCAACTAAATCATCCGAAAATAAGGCGTGTTTTCTGCAAAAATCCGTCTGTAGATCTTATTAACATCCACAGAGCGCATGGACTCAAATTGGAACCCCTGCAGTGCCACCTCTCCACCATACCAAAAGATTGGCTCGATTTTCACTGAAGATATACTTTATTTTCGTTCATGTACCTGAGCCTTTATTGAAATCTGATTTTTCATAGCACTGTCGTATCTGTAGTTGGAAGGCAACACTCGACCTGGAAACAGTCAAAAAACCTCAAGCGGTGTAAAAAAAAACAAAAACGAAGGGATTCAACAAAAAACTTTAAATTTGTGTGACTCTTGAAGCTTTCCCGCCGGATGTGTTGTAAATAGTCTTTACGGGTTTGCCGCCGGATCACGTTGTGCAAATTCCACAATATTTCCTCGGATCCGGCGGCAAGCCCGTGAAGACTATTTACAACTTTTGATTTACTGTATTCTGAAAATTGACGGTTCACACCCTGACAAACTTTACTCAGACCTTTCTTTTCCTTAGACAGTTTGATTGGCAAAACCTTTAATTATTCCATAATATCTTTAATCAGTAATCACGGATCAGGTCACAATAAAGATACGAATATTGCTTTCAATGTATGCATACACAAATCTGACAAAATCCCTCCAGTGCGCAAGCAAGCAACAATTACGCGTTGCAGTGAGGCAAATTATCAAGAATCCTCGATTAATACCAAAATCTCCTCCGGCGTTACTAGCACTGTCAGGGCAGGCTGCGACCTCTCATAGCCGGCCAGAGTGGCCGAGTGGTTCTAGGCATTACAGTCTGGAATCGCGCGACCGCTAAGGTCGCAGGTTCGAATCCTGCTCGGGCATGGATGTGTGTGATGTCCTTAGGTTAGTTAGGTATAAGTAGTTCTAAGTTCTGGGGGATTGATGACCTCATAAGTTAAGTCCCATAGTGCTCAGAGCCATTTGAACCATTTTGAACCTCTGCTGATGCGCGACTTCTCTTCACGCGTAACATTACACTCAACAACAGTTCGCTCGCTACCACTCGCAATAATAATATATCAGACTCAGAGTTTATGTATGCGCGCAACAGCACAATCAATAGCCAACTTTCCAGAGAAAAAGGATATGAACGTCCAACTTTCACTGGTATCAAACATAGGTCTTAATTTGAGGAAAAAGTTTCTGGGAGTGTGTGTTTTCAGCATGGTATTCGGTAGAAGGGAAATTTGAACTGTGGGAAAAACGGAACGGAAGAGAATCGAAGCGTTTGTAATGTGGTGCTGCAGAAGAATTTTAAAAATTAGGTCGACTGATAAGGTAAAGAGTGAGGAGGTTCTCCGGAGAATCGGCGAGAAAACTAACATATGGAAAACGCTGACAAGAGGAAGGGACAGGATGGTAGAACATCTGTTAAGACATCACGGAATGACTTCCATAGTACTAGAGGGAGCTGTGGAGGGTAAAAAGTGTAAAGGAAAGTAGAAATTAGCATGTTTGTTGTTGTTGTTGTGGCCTTCAGTCCTGAGACTGGTTTGATGCAGCTCTCCATGCTACTCTCTCCTGTGCAAGCTTCTTCATCTCATCTAATCTTCAGCGTTCTTCTGTAGCACCACATTTCAGTTGCTTCTATTCTCTTCTTGTCTAAACTATTTATCGTCCATGTTTCACTTCCATACATTTCTACACTCCACACAAATACTTTCAGAAACGACTTCCTGACACTTGAATATGTACTCGATGTTAACAAATATATCTTCTTCGGAAACGCTTTCCTTGCCATTGCCAGTCTACATTTTATATCCTCTCTACTTCGACCATCATCAGTTATTCTGCTCCCCAAATAGCAAAACTCATTTACTACTTTGTCTCATTTCCTAATCTAATTCCCTCAGCATCACCCGACTTAATTACACTATATTCCACTATTCTCGTGTTACTTTTGTTGGTGTTCATCTTATATCCTCCTTTCAAGATACTGTCCATCCCGTTCAGCTGCTCTTCCAAGTCCTTTGCTGTCTCTGATAGAATTACAATGTCATCGGCGAGCCACAAAGTTTTTATTTCTACTCCATAGATTTTAATATCTACTCCAAATTTTTCTTTTGTTTCTTTTACTGCTTGCTCAATATACAGATTCAATAACATCGGAGAGAGTCTACAACCCTGTCTCACTCTCTTCGCAACCACTGCTTCCCTTTCATACCCCTCGACTCGTATGACTGCCATCTGATTTCTGTACAAATTGTAAATAGCCTTTCATTCCCTGTATTTTACCCCTGCCACCGTCAGAATTTGAAAGAGAGTATTCCAGTCAATATTGTCGCTTTCTCTAAGTCTACAAATGCTAGAAACGTAGGTTTGCCTTTCCTTAATCTTTCTTCTAAGATAAGTGGTAGGATCAGTATTGCCTCACGTGTTCCAATATTTCTACGGAATCCAAACTGATCTACCCCGAGGTCGGCTTCTACCAGTTTTTCCATTCGTCTGTAAAGAATCCGTGTTAGTACTTTGCAGCTGTGGCTTATTGTCATATGTTCAGCAAATAATTAAGGATGTAGGTCGCAAGTGGTACTCTGAGAGGAAGTAGTTGGCAGAGGAGAGGAAATCGTGACAGACCGCATCAAACTCGGAGAGAGCGTTTTCACATGTAACATTTTATACATGACGTCTACTGTACATTATCTAAGTACACCTTCGCTCTATATTATAATGGACTGGTTAACAAGTGCTTTTTAAATGCATTTTCTGGTAAGTTTAGTACAGTAATCTCTTCTAGTAGTGAATCGTAACATGAAAAGTACAGACAACTGAATCCTTTTTCCTTTTTCGTTTTTTTTTTTTTTTTCATCAGCCGGTCGGACTACACGAAATGGACAAGAGCCGAGCGTGGAAGCGTGGGCCGGGCAGCAACAACGCAATGGTGGCTACTGGCTACTGGCTACGAGCCAGGCCAGCCAGCTCCCCACGCAGAGAGGACGCGACTGTACGCCGCGCCATGGCGTGTTTCTCATTAACTTTCAAATCTGCACGAGAGCCAAAAATCGCCTGCGCTCCGCGGGGAACACGACGTCCAGTAGCTTTTCCAATTCCTTTTGTCGGTGTTAATGTGGCCCCACACGGCACCGCTATATATATCCCGACGCTGCCGCCACGGGCCCGCTTTTTATTCCGCGGTCCCCCCCCGCCGTACACGTGATGGGATTAAAATCAAAAGTTGTATGCGTGACCTTCGACACTTAGGACCCTCAGCGAGGCCGTAAAGAGTGCTTTACTGCGCTCCTGCCATCGCCGCTCGCAGGCGAACCGCATCGTCCGGCCCGCACCCGGCGATTAGCCCGTGACGGACGGCGTGATACATTCACCAAATTGTGAAATATTTTTTTTTCCTTGCACTCTCCTATCCGAAGTTATTTCGCTGAAAGGAACTGCTCGTTCAGAGTCTGAAAACAGTTCCTCTCCTCATAAGAAAACTTTGGTGCTGAAATTGCGCTGTTTTCTCGCTGTGTGTTTTACGTTTTTCGGTGTACATGCTGTGAAGAATGATTTCCATTGGTGTCATTGACTTTCACAATTTCAGTGGAAGAATAATTAGGGTTTAACGTCCCGTTTGCCTATGTTATATGTACAGGGTTATTACAAATGACTGAAGCGATTTCACAGCTCTATAATAACTTTATTATTTGAGATATTTTCACAATGCTTTGCACACACATACAAAAACTCAAATTGTTTTTTTAGGCATTCACAAATGTTCCATATGTGCCCCTTTAGTGATTCGGCAGACATCAAGCCGATAATCAAGTTCCTCCCACACTCGGCGCAGCATGTCCCCATCAATGAGTTCGAAAGCATCGTTGATGCGAGCTCGCAGTTCTGGCACGTTTCTTGGTAGAGGAGGTTTAAACACTGAATCTTTCACATAACCCCACAGAAAGAAATCGCATGGGATTAAGTCGGGAGAGCGTGGAGGCCATGACATGAATTGCTGATCATGATCTCCACCACGACCGATCCATCGGTTTTCCAATCTCCTGTTTAAGAAATGCCGAACATCATGATGGAGTGCGGTGGAGCACCATCCTGTTGAAAGATGAAGTCGGCGCTGTCGGTCTCCACTTGTGGCATGAGCCAATTTTCCAGCGTGTCCAGACACACGTGTCCTGTAGCGTTTTTTTCGCAGAAGAAAAAAGGGCCGTAAACTTTAAACCGTGAGATTGCACAAAACACGTTAACTTTTGGTGATTTGCGAATTTGCTGCATGAATGCGTGAGGATTCTCTATCGCCCAGATTCGCACATAGTGTCTGTTCACTTCACCATTAAGAAAAAATGTTGCTTCATCACTGAAACAAGTTTCGCACTGAACGCATCCTCTTCCATGACCTGTTGCAACCGCGCTGAAAATTCAAAGCGTTTGCCTTTGTCATCGGGTGTCAGGGCTTGTAGCAATTGTAAACGGCAAGCCTTCTGCTTTAGCCTTTTCCGTAAGATTTTCCAGACTGTCGGCTGTGGTTCGTTTAGCTCCCTGCTTGCTTTATTCGTCGACTTCCGCGGGCTACGCGTGAAACTTGCCCGCACGCATCAACCGTTTCTTCGCTCACTGCAGGCCGACCCGTTGATTTCCCCTTACAGAGGCATCCAGAAGCTTTAAACTGCGCATACCATCGCCGAATGGAGTTAGCAGTTGGTGGATCTTTGTTGAACTTCGTCATGAAGTGTCGTTGCATTGTTATGACTGACTGATGTGAGTGCATTTCAAGCACGACATACGCTTGCTCGGCTCCTGTCGCCATTTTGTCTCACTGCGCTCTCGAGCGCTCTGGCGGCAGAAACCTGAAGTGCGGCTTCAGCCGAACAAAACTTTACGAGTTTTTCTACGTGTCTGTAGTGTGTCGTGACTATATGTCAATGAATGGAGCTACAGTGAATTTATGAAATCGCTTCAATCATTTGTAATAGCCCTGTACAGGGTGAACCTGAAAAAGACCAATAAAAGGGTGTTAGCATGTGGACATAATGTGTTGTTCCAGTCTCTTCTGTACCTAAGGTCTATCACCGTTCCCTTTGGATCCCTACGTAATTCGGTGCTCTCCCATACACACGATCGAACAGCGGAGGAGTGGTACTCAAGCGTCAACTTTAGGTTACAGTATCTCCGGATGTAATTAACATTTTACAACGCAACAAACGGCACTGATTACGTATTTGTTTATATGTTCAGATGTGCTAACAAAACTAACGGGGTTCCATTTAAAAAAAACGTAGCTTTGTGTTAAAAACATACTTCCGTGCATTTTTTTATGGTTTGTATTAACCAATTACACTAGCCCCTCTCCTCACGTTCGGTCTGTGGAATCGATTCGTCAGTATTTGATGTGGTTTACGAAATATATCCAGCGGTAACGTTAGGTGACTCACCCTGTATATATCCAGTAAACTGCCTCGTTCCATACCATTTCGATAAGAGAATCGTTCAGATGAATCACAAGAACATGTAACTAACTAAACAAGAATGGAAGACCTACAGAATGAAAATACACTGATCTGTTCCTGCAATGTTTGAATCCACAATACTTTTGCATGTGCGGTTTGTTGTATTACTCTGTTTTGATGACTGGTTAACAAATTGCAGTTTCCTTATTGCTCTGCAGTGATAGACTGGAAACAACTGGTTCTTCACACCAAAATACTCAAACATGCTATATCTACTTTCATAAACCGCATACCATCTTACTGTGTGTGGCGCAGGGTACTTTTGTGTACCAGTATCAGTCCCCCATTTTTCTGTTCCAGTCGCGAATGAAAAAATGGTTCAAATGGCTCTGAGCACTATGGGACTTAACATCTCAGGTCATCAGTTCTCTAGAACTTGGAACTACTTAAACCTAACTAACATAAGAACATCACACACATTCATGCTCGAGGCAGAATTCGAACCTGCTACCGTAGTGGTCGCGCGGTTCCACACTGAAGCGCCTAGAACCGCTCGGCCACACCGGCCGGACTGTCGCGAATCGTTCGTGGGAAGAACGATTGCTGGTAAGCCTCCGTGTGAGCTCGAATATCTCTAAATTCACCTGCACGTATCTTCGCAAAACATACATCGGAGAATGGAGTATATTGGCTGACTCTTCTAGGAACGTCCCTCTCGGAACTTAAGAACAAAGCACACCGTGACTCAGAACGTCTTCCTTGTAGGACTTGCCATTGGATGTAAATTGAAGATGGAGGGGGGAAGGTGGGGAGAAAGGAAAGGTTTACTGATTTCAGCTGTGTAGAGACATTACACGGAATCAGCAGTACCGAGTTAAAATGTGTACCGGACCGAAATTCGAACCCATGTTCTCCTGCTTATTACATAGGTGCGTAAACCACTGTGCCATTTGGAATACAGTGTCGCCGCCACTGTGCGAATGATCCCGGCGCAACTACGGTCGACCCACATTCCCACCGAGCGCCACCTATCCGCACTCCCTGTCCATTTCCTCCTTGATAGCTGCTCTGAGATTGTCACAGAACGTCAGCTCTAAAGGAGGTGGATCCATTGCCCAGCTAGGCGAATCAGTTATATGGATGCGTGGTGTCTGTTCTGTCAGGCATGTCCGAAAGAACAGACATCACATATTCATATAACATTCCATTGTAATTGGCTGACGATGTCCGTCTCGCATTCGCGCTTTCTTGAACAACCTCGGAATTTCGTCGCTGGAGTTCGGGTGCACCCCATACGTATACATCATTTAAAAGAAATGTAGCCCCTCCACGTCCATACTTGCTAGGTGATCATCACAAGAAGTTCTACTGCCATGCCTGCGAAATGGTTAACTGCTACCTAGGATTTACGGGATTCCAGTCTGCAGCACCACCCGTACATCTGTGTGCGCACTCTCATTAATATACACTCCTAGAAATGGAAAAAAGAACACATTGACACCGGTGTGTCAGACCCACCATACTTGCTCCGGACACTGCGAGAGGGCTGTACAAGCAATGATCACACGCACGGCACAGCGGACACACCAGGAACCGCGGTGTTGGCCGTCGAATGGCGCTAGCTGCGCAGCATTTGTGCACCGCCGCCGTCAATGTCAGCCAGTTTGCCGTGGCATACGGAGCTCCATCGCAGTCTTTAACACTGGTAGCATGCCGCAACAGCGTGGACGTGAACCGTATGTGCAGTTGACGGACTTTGAGCGAGGGCGTATAGTGGGCATATGGGAGGCCGGGTGGACGTACCGCCGAATTGCTCAACACGTGGGGCGTGAGGTCTCCACAGTACATCGATGTTGTCGCCAGTGGTCGGCGGAAGGTGCACGTGCCCGTCGACCTGGGACCGGACCGCAGCGACGCACGGATGCACGCCAAGACCGTAGGATCCTACGCAGTGCCGTAGGGGACCGCACCGCCACTTCCCAGCAAATTAGGGACACTGTTGCTCCTAGGGTATCGGCGAGGACCATTCGCAACCGTCTCCATGAAGCTGGGCTACGGTCCCGCACACCGTTAGGCCGTCTTCCGCTCACGCCCCAACATCGTGCAGCCCGCCTCCAGTGGTGTCGCGACAGGCGTGAATGGAGGGACTAATGGAGACGTGTCGTCTTCAGCGATGAGAGTCGCTTCTGCCTTGGTGCCAATGATGGTCGTATGCGTGTTTGGCGCCGTGCAGGTGAGCGCCACAATCAGGACTGCATACGACCGAGGCACACAGGGCCAACACCCGGCATCATGGTGTGGGGAGCGATCTCCTACACTGGCCGTACACCACTGGTGATCGTCGAGGGGACACTGAATAGTGCACGGTACATCCAAACCGTCATCGAACCCATCGTTCTACCATTCCTAGACCGGCAAGGGAACTTGCTGTTCCAACAGGACAATGCACGTCCGCATGTATCCCGTGCCACCCAACGTGCTCTAGAAGGTGTCAACTACCCTGGCCAGCAAGATCTCCGGATCTGTCCCCCATTGAGCATGTTTGGGACTGGATGAAGCGTCGTCTCACGCGGTCTGCACGTCCAGCACGAACGCTGGTCCAACTGAGGCGCCAGGTGGAAATGGCATGGCAAGCCGTTCCACAGGACTACATCCAGCATCTCTACGATCGTCTCCATGGGAGAATAGCAGCCTGCATTGCTGCGAAAGGTGGATATACACTGTACTAGTGCCGACATTGTGCATGCTCTGTTGCCTGTGTCTATGTGCCTGTGGTTCTGTCAGTGTGATCATGTGATGTATCTGACCCCAGGAATGTGTCAATAAAGTTTCCCCTTCCTGGGACAATGAATTCACGGTGTTCTTATTTCAATTTCCAGGAGTGTAGATATGTCTAGGTAACAGACAGATAGCTTTTGTGGAGTATCGTTGTAGTGCAGAGTGAAAAAAAGTGGAACGACAAACCATGATAAAAAATTTTCTGCAATTATCTGTACCCGTATTTGGACAACTGGTGGATTACGTGTAACCAGGTGTGACAAATTGTGGCCAACGGCCTTGCCGCAGTGGTAACACCGGTTCCCGTCAGATCACCGAAGTTAAGCGCTGTCGGGCTGGGCTAGTACTTGGATGGGTGACCATCCGGTCTGCCGAGCTCTGTTGGCAAGCGGGGTGCGCTCAGCCCTTGTGAGGCAAACTGAGGAGCTACTTGACTGAGAAGTAGCGGCTCTGGTCTCGGAAACTGACGTACCGCTGGGAGAGCGGTGTGCTGACCACATGCCCCTCCATATCCGAATCCAGTGATGCCTGTGGGTGAGGATGGTGTACAGTATTTTTTCCGCATTTCAGGTGTTAGCTTCGCTATTCTAGCCAGGTGTTTGGCTATATGAATGTAGATGGCAGAGAGACTTTGATTGCCTGACGTATTGGCGCTCGCTGACATCTCGTTGTCTGCATTATTAGGTTTGAGACCGATGCAGGTGTTTAGGTCACCCTATGAAAACGTTTTTGGCAGTCATATTTCCAGCTATATGGTGATAGTAATTCCGCTGATTCAGAATGAAAGATCGTTCTTAAACTCCTGCGAAGACATGTGAATGTCTTGAATACTTTCACGAAGGACTGAAGGTGGAGTTCATTGTACACGTCCTGCCTGTTTGTATATCGTGCAGCATTGTTTATGATCCGTAGCAGCTTGGTCCGGATGACTTACGGGTGATGCCGAGGAAGTTATCAGTGATGGAACACAAACAAAGAAGAATTTAAATGAAGATGGCCAGCCGGGGGTATGAACACGTCTTCAGAAAATGAACTTGAACCGGAGTATTACTGAAATCAGCGGGTCTAGCTGAGACTGTGGTCGGTGATACCAGAGTTACGGTCTACTTCGAATGACCTGCCCATTTTGCGTATGTTTGTGTTGCATATTATCTGGATTGCAAATTATGTGCTAAGCATTGGAGGTCGGAAGGGAATTGAGTTTACCATTAGCACCTACTGGTTCCATTAGCATCTCACGACTTTAACATGTCTGAGTAAGTTGCCCTATATACATATGGTTACCATGATGGATATTTAGAAAGTACTACGCCAATTTCCTTGATAGATAGCGCCTCAGCTGTCTGTCTACCTCATCAGAAAGCAAAGTTAACGGCAAGTCATATTGTGCTTGTCGCTATGTCAAAGAGAAGAGGAAGAAGGAAGGCAATGAGAGGAAACGATTTAAAAGCGTGAAAATCGTTTATTACCATGTCTGGGATAACGTCCGAAGCGCTAATGAGCAAGAGCAATTTGTAGTATCGGATTGGAACACACAGCATCCGTAACGAATCAGATGTGACCAGAAATCTCTAGACACACCCCACACTTTTCACTCCAAGGGATGCAAATAGCGTAACTAATGGCGTATATAATCTTCTGTCCCATGTTTTATAGAGTTTCTTCGTCGGAAAAGGTTTCCTACAAGGATTCGATAAGCTGAAGAAGTTGCTTTCGTTCTTCATGGAGCATGGTGGATTTGCGCTGTCAGCTTTTTTAAGAATTGATATGGTGTGAAACCTGCGTTCTAGATGTCGCATGGATTTTAGATCGGGATTTATAGAATCAGTCATACAAATGCTTTTGACACTCGACAAACCTTGAACCTTATTTTATACACTAGAATTCCATCAAGCTGATACATCAAAAGTCCGATTCCGAAGCATTATGGCATAAGGGAAAGCAAGCTCTATAAATTGATAGCTTTATAAAGAGCTGCGTTTATTTTACAATAGTTAAACATAACAATCAGGTCCTGTCAGATAATTTTGTAGGTTTACTAGGGTGACGTCTGACGTTTTCACGACACTGTAACATCGCTAGCAGTGGGAACACGTAACATTTTTGAAATTATTCTGTCGAAATATATGAACTTATATGACCAAGCTATCATGCCCCTTTCGGTCTCAATAAGCTCTCTTCGTTGACAAAACAGGTATACGGTATTGAAGCGTTACAAAGCAGATTTTATTCCCTCTGATGCAAAACAGGACCTCACACAGCAATATGTGCAGATACTTTCGGCATTGTGGTGTATGTCGTTCGGGAATATGTTTCGACGGGAAGTGTAATGGTTTTGGCATACAACAGCGTCCGGATATGTTCTATGTTTTTTAATTGTATACATGAATTAAAAAAATAGTGTACACGGACCTATCCGAAGACTCTGTCTCATATTAACAGAACAGTTTTCACCTTAACCATAGCTGCCACAAAATCGTGACATCCACGTGCCGTGCTATGTATCGGATGGTTCAAGAGCTGTGCTTACAGTCGACATCATTCCCAAGAACAACGTGTGCGAAGTAGTAGAAGAATCGTAGGAAGCCTCGTTGCATTCCAAACAGGAACCGTAGTATTAAAATGTCTAAAGTATTATTCTGTCTCTGCTGTTGCGTTATCCATGCAGCTTTCAAGTCTTGCTGAGATTCTTTCATTTTCTCAGTTTTATTTTTACAGGAAGTCACTTAGAACTCCAGAACTTGTCTAGTTAACCTGAATGATTCCATTTTTAGGATACCATACCTCAGTCGATAGGATCACCTTGTTGCTGTCTGTCTGTCCATCTGTTAAGATCTGTTTTTCTGAGGAACAGGTGGGAATATAAAGTTGAGATTTGTGTCAGCTATTAAGATCAACGGTCCGTTGACGATGTAAAAAAGCTTCTAACACAATGCAGTTAAAAGGTAAGGCCATTTATGCCATATATTTTGAACAACGCGAACTCACTCATCAATACATTTGGATAATATATACATAATTAAGTCTGTACGGAGCCTTCAGAGCGCAAGTCCTACTTGTACTTGTCTGGTTTCTTAATATGCTCACAGAATTTTAGCCGCTGGTTTTTACGCCCGAATAAAAAAAAAACGCTCTTTCTCTCTCTCTCTCTCTCTCTCTCTCTCTCTCTGCTCTCTCTCCTCTCTCTCAGTGTGTGTGTGTGTGTGTGTGTGTGTGTGTGTGTATGTGTGAGAAAGTAATAAAGAGAGAAAGAGAGGGAGGGACAGAGAGAGAGAGAGAGAGAGAGAGAGAGAGAGAGAGAGAGAGAGGGAGTGGGGGGGGGGGGGACAGAGACAGAAGAGAGAGAGAGAGAGAAAGAGAAAGAGAATCATTGATCTTTTTTCCGTGATGTTCCTGAAATTACAGAGACTAGTACTTTCTCTTGTAAAGAGAGAGAAAGGAGTTATAAAAGAAACTGAATCGATACCCATCCATTGATTCATGATTCAGTTTCGGTGTTATTGGATACACAGTATATGAGCCATCTTGTACTCGTAGACTGGTTATTCTTGATCGACGTTGTATTGGCCCACGTCCCAAAGGCAGAATAAAGAAATAAAAAGAAATTTGGCCCACGATGAACATTTCCCGTGTCTCTCAGAGGCCTCCAAAGCTGTAAAGAGGCGCTTCATGGCACATCCGTCACTGCTGAGAGTGTATCCTGTGTCTGAGCTGCTTCAAAACGCGACATATCCAAACGGCAGCTTTCTGGTATTAGTTCCAATCTTCACTAAGAGACCAAGCACGACGTACGACGGAAGTGCGAACATAACCTGGAAGGACATAATGACGGTCAGTTCCTGTCTTCGCCGTTCTCAGACGCCCACAGACCACGACGACAGCGAGCTGGCGGAGCCCCACTCTTCCGAGGGAGTGCTGAGGTGCCCTAGCCGCGTGTCGGGCTACTCCAATTATAAATGTCGGAGTGTGGCGCTAATGTTGTCCGCTGCCGTTCGCATTTCGCATCGCAACTCCTCCCCTCTCCCCCATCTCCTCATCCTTCTTCTTCTCCTCTTCCCCCATCCTCCAACAGCGCGGCCACCGCCACTGCCTCTCCTACCTTTCCTTCCCCTTTCCTGCACTTTTTTCCACCGCTTCCCTTCCCATCGAGCACCACACCGGCTCTCCTTTTATCTCGCCCGTGTCCCGCTTTTCTTCCTTTTTTTCCCCCTTTCCTCCTCCCCCTCCCTCGCTCTCTCTCTCTTTCCCCAACGCTGGAGCGGCGCGCACTCCTTCGCAGCGGCGCTAATTACTTTTGCTTGCCTTAATGGCGCTTTTCTTTAATCAGGTAATTTCGTATCTCTTTTAAAATAATCTCGCCCGGTTGTCCCGCGCCAGGTAATGAAATTCTGAAGTTCTAATTATCTAGAACGAAGAAACGAAGGGGCTCGCCGTGAAAAAAGGGGTGCGCGGTAAGGGTGGGGGTGGCTGGTTGTACAGCGGAAAATAAGTATTTTTTTTTTCTTTTCAGGATGAACAGGAGGTTGGAAATGGGATTAGACTAGATAGGACGGGTCAACTGGGCAGCTGGGCCGGCCGTGCGCCGTATCTGCCGCTCTCTTTATCCGCATGATTCGCAAAGTGCTCTAGCTGTGGCGTTCTTTAGCGGGATTGCCTCTCAGCCGTCCTGTGGTGGCCGGCTGTTCGATAATCGCCCTTAACCGCTAAGGTCCCCGTTAATTTTTGAGTCGGTCGCTCTCAGGGGTAATAAATGATGCACGCGATGGCGCGGCCTCTACGCCACAGTTCCTGGACCTCTTCTGCTGGATTAACCTCGAGCTTCACGTCTTGTTCTGACGTTCAGCGAGTGCGTCACTGTTCTGGCACGCTTTACAAGAGGAGTGGCCATGCTCTCTCGACCAGAAGGCACATTTTATGACATAGCTCCTGTTATCGGATGCAATCGTTTTACTACCGGATGTATCTTCACAAACGACGCTGCTGTCTATAAAAAAAGGTTGCAACGCCAGAAGGATGTAGAGAAATGCAGGAAGACCTGCGGAGGATAGATTACCTGTGCAGGTTATGGGAGCTGCTCTGAGTATAACTGAATGTAACATGTTGCACATAAATAAGCGAAGACATCCACTTCTGATGCATTCGCTGCAGTGAGGTGACGAAGTCATGGGATAAAGACATATACACATACAGATGACTGTAGCATCGCGTACAGAAGGTATAAAAGGGCAGTGCATTGGCGGAGATGTCATTTTTACTCAGGTGACTCATGTAAAAAGGTTCAAAAATGGTTCAAATGGCTCTGAGCACTATGGGACTCAACTGCTGTGGTCATCCGTCCCCTAGAACTTAGAACTACTTAAACCTAACTAACCTAAGGACATCACTCACACCCATGCCCGAGGCAGGATTCGAACCTGCGACCGTAGCAGCAGCGCGGCTCCGGACTGGAGCGCCTAGAACCGCACGGCCACCGCGGCCGGCTGTAAAAAGGTTTCCGGCGTGATTAGGGCCGCACGACTGGTATTAACGCGGTATTCTGAACGCGGAATGGTAGTTGGAGTTGACGCTTGGGACATTCCATTTCAGAAATCGTTAGGAAATTCAGTACTCTGAGATCCACAGCGTCAAGACTTTGCCGCGAATATCAGATTTCAGGCATTATCTCTCACCAAAGACAGCACAGTGGCCGACTGCCCTCGCTTAATGACAGAGAGCAGCGGCATTTGCGTAGAGTTGCCGGTGCTAACAGACAAGCAACACCCGATGAAATAAACGCCGAAATCACTGTGGGATGTACGACGAACGTCTCCGTTAGGACAGTGCGACGAAATTTGGCGTTAATGGGCTATGGCAACAGACGACCGACACGAGTGCCTTTGCTAACAGCACGACATCGCCCGCAGCGCCTCTCCTGGGATCGTGACCATATCTGTTCGACTGTACACGACTGGAAAACCGTAGCCTGGTCAGATGAGTCCCGATTGTAGTTGGTACGAAATTTTAATTTTAATAATGAACAGCCTCAGTTGCACCGTTTACCTAGAATTTACCTAGGTTCCAGTCGTGATAACCTAACCTTTTTCAGACTAACAGTATCTGTTGTTTGTCCATAGTGGATGTCGTCAAGCTAAAACTACAAATCCACATACTATCGTCAAACTGTAAAACTTATCTGGCACTGCCTTGGCCCCACTTCGCGACCGCGATGAAGCAGCCACGAGTGCTGTACAGCAGTGCCAGATAAGTTTGTGGATTTGTAGTTTTAGCTTGACGACATCCACTATGGACAAACAATAGATACTGTTATTCTGAAGAAGGTTGGGTTATCCCGACTGAAACTTGGGTAAATTCTAGGTTGGTTCAAATGGCTCTGAGCACTATGGGACTTAACATCTTAGGTCATAAGTCCCCTAGAACTTAGAACTACTTACACCTAACTAACCTAAGGACATTACACACAGCCATGCCCGAGGCAGGATTCGAACCTGCGACCGTAGCGGTCGCGAGGTTCCAGACTGAAGCGCATAGAACCGATCGACCACACTTTCCGGCAAATTCTAGGTAAACTATGCAACTGACGCTGTTCATTATTAAAATTAAAATTAATATTTATACAGCTGCTGAGAGGGCTGCGAAATGTTGAAGACATATAGTTGGTGAGAGCTGACGGCAGTGTGGTGCAGACCCGATAAAGCCATGGACCCTAGTTGTCAACAAGGCAATGTGCAAGCTGGTAGTGGCTCCATAACGGGGCGGGCTGTCTTTAGATGGAATGGACTGGGTCCTCTGATTCTACTGAACCGATCATTGACTAGAAATGGCTATGTTGGGCTACTTGGAGTCTGTTTTCAGCCATTCATGGACTTCAAGTTTTCAAACAAGGATGGGATTTTTATGAATGACAATGCGTCCTGTCAGCGGCCCACAACTGTTCGTGACTGATTTGAACAACATTGTGGACAATTTGAGCGAATGATTTGCCCAGCCACATCGCCCGACCTGAATCCCACCGAACATTTATGGGACATAATCGAGAGGTCAGTCTGTGCACAAATTTCTGCACCGGCAACGCTTTCTCAGTTATGGACGGCAGCAGACGCAGCATGGTTCAGTCAGTATTTCTTCAGGGGACTTCCAACGACTGAGTCCATGCCAAGTCGAGCTGCTGCTCTAGCCGGGCAAGCATGAGGTCCGACACGATGTTAGCAGGTATTAGATGACATTTGTCGTCTCAGTGTGCTGGCGAAACGCGACAAAACAGTAAAAACCGTAAAACACCTAGGAAGAAACAATACAAAGAAGACGCAATTATGGGTAAAGCAGATGCCAGAATGGGATTCATTCGGTGAACATTAAATAAATGTAATTCTTTCACATCAGAAGTAGCGTACAAAATACTTGGAACATACAATTTTCAGTGCTGGTCATCAGTCTGGTACACTCAACAGATTAGATTAGTAGAAAGCTTAGGAAAGATCCAACGATTAACGATACACTTCGTTGCGAGGTCTTTTAGTAAGTGCGAGAGTGTTCTCGAGATGCTCAGCAAGCTCCAGTGACGAAGGTTACAAAAGAGGCGTTCGGGATGACAGGATTACTATTGAAATGTCGAGAGTGCACTTTCCGAGAAGAATCAGGCAGCACGTTAGTCCGTCCCTCGTAAGTCTTGCGACTTGACCACGAAGAGAAAATGAAACAAATTACGACTCATACGGACATTTATCGACAGTCGTTCTTACCGTGTCCCATTTGTGAATGAAAATGGTAGTCAAATCACAAGTACCCTCTGCCACGCACTGTAAAATTGCGTTTTACATTATAGATGTAGATGTATTGTCATTGTAACACATAGATAACAAAACGTCGCCTTCAGCATGTCTTAATCAGAGAGCAGTACTGCATGTCAGTGCTTCTCATAAACAAGCTGTTAAATTATATTGAGAGCTATGTAAACGTGGATGTCGCGTTAGGCTGGGATACAGTTCCATGTCCCATCGGGCTATTCAGATTAGCTTTTCCATTGTGTTCTTATATTGTTTACTGCAAATACTGAGATGCATCCTCTGAAAAGGACACGGTTAATTTTATTCTCCAATACGTGCATGAACTCCGTCTCTAATCTTCTTTTCTTCCTTTTTAAGTCAAGTAAGACTTAATGTTTCTGCTAACGCTCATCATCAACAGCACTTCGTAAAGTGAACAGGCGGTTACTAGGCGCTTCAGTCCGGAACCGCGCTGCTGCTACGGTCGCAGGTTCGAATCCTGCCTCGAGCACGGATGTGTGTGCTGTCCTTAGGTTAGTTAGGTTTAAGTAGTTCTAAGTCTACGGGACTGATGACCTCAGCTGTTAGGTCCCATAGCGCTTAGAGCCATTTGAACCATTTGAAAGCCAACAGGGTTGAATAATTTTCTAATATTTTTTTGTTTTCAGTCACGTCTCGAGTTGCTTCAGTATATTTATACTTGTTTCTTTTACCAGACACTATTCTGGTTTATTTGCTATGACCCAGGTCTCTCTCTCTCACACACACACACATACACACGCAAGCGCACACCCACCCACCCACCAACACACACACACACACACACACACACACACTTGCTAATTTAATCTCAACTGCTTCCTTAGGAACACTATCCCAGTTGCCGGAAATCTAAGTCCCAATCATGTGTTGTTGTAGTCCACAGAATGACTGGTGACAGCTCACTGAGGATAGTTTTGGTGCTGAATTAACTAACCTACTCGTATTTCGACATTTGAAGAGTGGAAATAGAAAACTTTTTAGTGCTCTTTTTTCAAAACTGCATTTTCACTACTATTAAACCGCATTATCACTACCATTTTCTTCTAGTTGCTATGCTGCATGTCCCTAGACTTGATCCAGACAGAGATAGTGTTTCAGACATTATTTATTAGAAGGTTCATGGTCAATTTAACAAGCAGTGCTTCTCTCAGGAGTTCCAAATGCCATTCCAGGGCATATAACTGACTTCTTTGATTTTAAAGGTGCTACTAAAGCATTCTTGTCAGTGCAGGAATGTAAGTTCTCGTAAATGCAGTGTCATCAAAGTGTCTCACACTCATCCACCTCAAACAGGTATTAAAAATGCTTGCTGTGAACCAGAAGTATGGAAAAATATCACCGTATTGAAAAGACGAGAGACCATGGAAGATGTATGCCATGCCGTACTTCGTCTGACAGACCAGCCATAGAATGAAATTTTCACTCTACAGCGGAGTGTACGCTGATATGAAACTTCCTGGCAGGTTAAAACTGTGTGCCGGACCGAGATGAGGTACTGGCGGAATTAAAGCTGTGAGGACGGGGCGTTAGTCGTGCTTGGGTAGCTCAGCTGGTAGAGCACTTGCCCGCGAAAGGCAAAGGTCCCGAGTTCGGGTCACGGTCCGGCACACAGTTTTAATCTGCCAGGATGTTTCAGACCAGCCATGTTTATCAGTTGCAAAACAGAGTGACGACGATGCGACGTAGCGATTTCTTCCTCTCCAGCACTGTGAGTTTTACAGAAAACTTTGCAACAGCTGATTCCAAGAATAGAGTTGTGTAAGAAACAGAAATCATACTTAGAGATTTTGTTCACGAATTTAATTTCGTTATTATCTTGTAAATTCTAGTAGAAAGTTTGTTCTACTAGCTAAAATATTTACACTATATTTCTGTACTTATTAAAACATTCAACGTAAGGCGTCTCTGTTAATGTTAGAATCGATCAGTTCCCTGGTATGACAGAAGGTTCTTAACAAATAACTTCTTTTCTAATTTGTCTCATTATTTATTCCAAAGGACGGCGTAATCCTGTAGTACAAGAATACCTTTTCAAATGTTTGTATACGAATAAGGTCCGCAGCTAGTGGTCGTGCGGTAGCTTTCTCGCTTCCCACGCCCGGGTTCCCGGGTTCGATTCCCGGCGGGGTCAGGGACTTTCTCTGCCTCGTGATGACTGGGTGTTGTGTGCTGTCCTTAGGTTAGTTAGGTTTGAGTAGTTCTAAGTTCTAGGGTACTGATGACCATATATGTTAAGTCCCATAGTTCTCAGAGCCATTTGAACCATATACGAATAAGTTATGTACAAAAGAGATATAGTGTTGTCTGATTCTTGTGGAAAATGTGAGATTTGACACCCGGAACGTTTTCCATTACCGCTCTTCATTTTCTGACTTCCACTTAATTTTTGTTCAATGTCCAGTTCTATGAACTAACAAATAAAGTTGGATTGGGGAGCCCTTTCTAATATGTTACTGCCAATCTGTTTATGGAAGATTTGGAGGAACGCTGAAACGTCCCCTTAGAACAATTTTACATGTGAAACGTCCACTTAGAACAATTGTACAAGACTGTGCTTAACCTGACACACAATAATTTTAGCGCAACGCAATCTGACTATCAAAAATCCCTGCAAAAGAATGGCCCTGAGTAACATTAAACTATACCTTTCAGAAATCACTTACCTCACAAAAATCTTCGTTGCTCGAACTACTGCAATACAGCGAGCGCCACTACTGCCAGCTAAATAAAAGATACAAACTACGGAAGGCACTAACTACTGATAGTCTTAGCAAATGAAAGATTCTAATAGAGAACAAACAATGTATTTACCTCAAGATTCATAATATATACAGCAGTTCATGACATTTTTCAAAACTCCGCCATCTCTCTCCCCACATCCACCACTGCTGGCGGCTCACCTCCAACTGCGCAACGCTACGCGCTGTTAACATCCAGCTATAGCAGTTCATGACAACAATGGCAGACAACAATGCAAACTAGCCACAGACTGCACACAGCACAGCCAGTGATTTTCATACAGAGCGCTTCGTGGCATTACCCATATAAAAATCTAAACAGCCTACTTACATAGCCCCCATGCTCCCCACAAAAAATTTTACAAAATATTTTTGGGCAGTGGCCAATAAAGATTTGATAAAATTTTTCATAATTACAATAACAAAGATATCAAATGCACACACTTATTGATACAATGTTGGTCAACAGCTAAAATTTTTTCACAGTCAATAAAGACAGTCCTGATCATTCATCATAAGAGTAAACCTGCAGTTTGTTTGCTCAAAGTCTGAGCAGTAAAATACAATGCACACAGAAGTAGTGGATTTCCATGCAGTCTTGAAGAAGTAGTATTGTCCTTCCAACGGTAAGACAGTGCTGACTCTTGACATGCTGACAGGTAATGGGCCACAACAGAGCAAACCCACAGCAGAGTCAGTCGACGTTTCGAAGAATATTGGTAGGTAGGTCATCACAGAGTAGACCCACTGTAGTCCTGGTAGAGATTGTGGTATTTGTGGGCCACCAGAGGTGCAGACCCACTGTAGTCCTTGTAGAAATTGTGGACAGGCCCACTGTAGTCCTTGTAGAGATGGCCAGCAGCCATCTGTTGCGACTGTGCAGGTGCACAATCACCATCGAAGAGTCTTGCAGAGAAGATAGCAAGTCCATATACCCCCACTTGTGCACTCACAAAGTTTGTGGAATTGTCCTTAGAACCAGCAATGCTGTTATCCAGTCCCTTGCTGAATTATCAACACACGTGCAAACACTATCAGTCCCTACTTCTCACATATTGTCCATATACTATGACCAACAGATATGTGTGCAGTGAAATGAATGCTTACAAGTTAATAACATGATGAACTGGTGTCAATTACGATTATATAACATAAGAATACAATTACAAAGATACAAGAAACATCATTAAAAACATAACAATACAGATAATATTTGTAGTAATATGGGCTTTACAAAAGAATAGAAATAAACATATACATCAGTGTTACAGGAATGATGACATGAGTACAAAAATAAAAGATCAGAATCACTTTTGAAACGTCAACTTCACACATGAGCATGAAAACAACACAGAATAAATAATGTCTAAACATCTTTACAAGGTAAATAACATATTATTAGAAAAAGTCTACAACATAGCTCTCATCAGCTAAACACATAAAGACAGGAAAAACACAAATACACAAGGGCACACAAACATATAGCGGAATAACACAAAAGGAAAGGACAGGGTTTGTGTTCAGTGTAACATTTGGTACTGCAGTCCACCCCAAATTCATTCCCTATATCTTTCCTCGTATTTCATCCTTTGTTTCCACCAAAAAATTCTATCTAAGCATGCTTTCTGTATTTATATGTTCACACATTGCTTACCTCATCATTTATTTCCAAGAAAATCCTACCTATACCTCGTTCCTGTATTCTATTCATATTTCTTTCAAAATAATTATTTCTGATTGTACAATACTCATTGGGCCCAAATCTTTCTTCGCAATGCATTCTTTACCTATTCTCCATGGTCAGTTTCTTATATAGTCTACCCCCTCTTAAGCTAACTTAAATCTACTGAGCTCAGATATATATACCAAGGGACGAGGCAATGCAGCATCACAACAAATCAACACAAACAGAAATGACAAAAAATGCAAATTGGCAAGGCTAGCAGCATAAATTAGCAAAGCAAGTGCAATATTACAACTAATATAAGGCACTGTGCAGGAAACAAGAAAAACTAGCTTAGAAGAGTAACACAAAGTCCAATTCAGTAACACTAAGCCTGACAAACAGCAGCAGCAACTTATATCTAAACATGACAAAGCTCAAGCAGAAAAAATATTACACTAAAGACGATAATGCAGACAAGGGAAATGTCTATTCACATCTTAATGTCTATGTAATTAAAGTGGTGCACCACAACAACTTATTGTAAAAAAAAATATTACCATGTACTTGAAAAGAAAACTATGTGTCCAGTTACTGTTACTAGTTCCTTCTTATTGTTCTTTCCTTTCCAAGTGCTCCTTTTTTAAAGAATGTGGATCATAAAATAATTATTTAATAGATCTGTTGACAGAAAGAGTTCACATTAGCAAATGCATCTCAGTTTATTTTATAAAACTAATGCTGCAACACAGCTGGAAACCAGATATTAAATGAAATAAGCAACTATGAAAAGCAAAGCATAAAAATATCATTCAATAGTCATGTGGCATTTCGTAAGTCAGTAGCACTCAACTCTCGGAGAAAGACACTTGTCATAATCAGGTGTGCAGATGTACGAATATTTCCCATCAATTCATAAGCATTTCAGTAATTAGCACAAAGTGCGAGTAATCATATGTTTTCAAGTAACGAGGGTGTCGCATTAGCGATGAAAGGCGCACCCTAATGGCTTGTTCTCCAGGTGTTTGACACAGCTGTGTGCCCACAACGCATTACAAAAATCATATGTTTTCAAGTAACGAGCGTGTCGCATTAGCGATGCCCTCTACAAAGGATTGTCAATAGCATTGGTTAACCCCTTTTTTGTTTTTCTACCTGTGCTTCCGGAAAGGCCCTCACTCTAATGGCTTGTTCTCCTTGTAGCAATAGCACAAAAGTCACCACTAAAACATGTATAGAAGAATTAAAAAAAAAAACTGTGCAGATATAAAACAGATACACCGCAAAAGCAACATTGTAAATTATCACGCATTAGCAGCGTCGTGATAAAATCGCGTAGCTGTCACATAAACTAACCACTGTGTCATCTGGCATTTCACAGAAAACACCTCAAATCCAGAATCCACTCTCAAGCAACCCAAAATGTTGCATGAAAATTTCATTAGCAGTGCTGGTATATGTTCTAAGTATGTAAGCCGTATATTCGTTACGTAATCGTGCAACTAACAAGGAGGAATGTATAAATAACAACACTGTGTCGTCTGTTCGCAATAACAATGCATTAGCAATTACTTGTCTAAGTTACCTATGTTCTTGACTGGATGGTTAGTTAGCTTTAAAACATAGTTGCATGTTAACAGTTTCTCAGTGTGACAAATTGTACAAGTAGCGTGAAGTGAAAATTGCAAAGACTAAGTTAAAAAGCAGATTATCTGTCAATAAATGGTTTTACATGAGAAATGTGGTGTAAACCTTTACTCTTCCTAGTACGCAGAGTTTCAACTTCAACGCAATTATCATGTGGTATACGTCGGATTCTGTAAGGTCCATTGTAAACTAGAAAGAATTTGTGACTCAAGTGTTTCTTCTTATGTGACAATGAATGAGCTTTAATGAGAACTTTCTGACCAATATATAATTTCTTTGCATTTGCTTTACCGTGTAGTTTTCTCCTTTTGTCTGCTGCAGATTTTATATTTTTAAGAGCCAAATCGATTATGTCTTTGTGTCGAAGTTTACGTGTATTCGGGAAAGGTACAAGCTCTCTGATTCTGTTCGGAGGTTCTACATTCTTCAGTACAAGAGTAGGTGGTAAAGCAGTGGAATCATGAGGCATTTCATTCAGCACATTTTGAAATAAGTGTAAATATCTGTCCCAATGCTGATGCTTTCTGTGACAATAAAGTCTGCAAAGCTTATTGATTTCTTTCATAATCCGTTCAGACGGGTTACAATGTGGTGAATACAATGAAATAAAAACAGGTTTGATTTTATGGTTCCGAAGCATGCGTGACCAAACAGCAGATCTGAATTGTGGTCCGTTATCTGAAATGACTTTACTAACGTGTCCAACTTCACGTAAGAAATTTTTAACAAAGGCGTTGGATACAGACCGTCCAGTGGCTTTACGTAACGGGGTGAAAGAAACAAATTTTGAAGTAAGTTCAACAGCGACTAGAACGTACGAAAATCCATTCGATGTTCTGACAAGGGGTCCCAAAAGATCAACAGCAGCAAATTCTTTTAATTTAGAAGGAATAATTGGAAACAACGGAGCACGATGTGAGATAGTAGACGGTTTCGCCTTTTGACAAAGTTTACAAATAGACAAAACTCTTCGAATTCGCTTTTCCATATTGTTAAAATAACAAGTCGTTCGAAGAATATGATAACATTTTCGTGGGCCAAAATGTGCGTAGCTGAAATGAATGTACCAAATGAGCTTATTAACAAAATCGTCTGGAATGCAAAGTACCCATAGCTTGTCATCAACAGTGCAGCGTTTGAAGAGTATGTTGTTTCTAACCAGGTAATAATGCCGAATCTGAGTGTGTGTCTTTTCATGCCATTTACTTTTGATGTCTTTCCAAATCGGATCTTTATCTTGTTCATGAGCAATGTCCTTTAAAGATGTGGTGATAAAGTTTTCAAAGGCGACTTTCTGAATGTAAAGAATACTGAAATTTTTCTCGAGGTTGCCTTCTGTGTTACTTTTCTCAAGCCCAGCCGGTGCGCGTGACAGCGCGTCCGCAACAATGTTCTCCTTGCCGGGAATGTAGACTATTGTGAAGCGGAATTCTTGCAGAAACAATGCCCAACGTTTTAACCTATCATGATTTAATTTTGAAGACATAAGAAATTGTAATGCACGATGATCACTGTATACTTTTACGTGCTTACCAGAAAGAAAGAAACGGAATTTGTTAAATGCCCAAACGATAGCTAAAGCTTCTAATTCAGTAACGGAATAATTTTTTTCAGATTTTGTTAGCACTCGGCTAGCAAAAGCAATGGTTTTCTGAACAGTAGTGTCATTTTCTATGGCTTCTTGAAATAAGTGGGCACCAAGACCGACTTTAGAAGAATCCGTACTAAGGCAGAAATCTTGTGACAGATCTGGATGAGCTAGTATTCGCGCGTGAAGTAACGCTTCTTTCAAAGAATTGAATTCCAACTGTGCTTGTTCGTCCCAGTTCCAAATAGTATTTTTTCCAGTGAGAGAACAAAGTTTTGGTGTAACTAGAATTTGCATATTCAGAAAACGACGGTAAAAATTTACGAGACCTAGAAAACTGCGGACTTGTTTCTTTGTGGAGGGAACTGGAATGGCTCTGATTGCTTCTAACTTTTCAGGATCCGGCTGAATGCCTTCAGAAGAAATAATATGTCCCAAAAACTTCACCTTTGTCCTACCGAATTCAGACTTTTCCAAGTTAACTGTAATTCCAGATTCTGCAAAAATACGTAACAAACTGTTGAGGATGCGATTGTGTTGTTCCCATGAAGCTTCTGCTATTAGAATATCGTCAACATATAAGGTGATGTGACGTTTTAAGAACTCAGGTAGTATGGAATTTAACCCACGAATGAATGCTGCCGAAGAAATGTTCAAACCAAAAGGAAGTTTCCGAAACTGATAACAAACGCCGAAACAAAGGAAAGCTGTGTATTTTCTGCATTCTGGATGAAGTTCGATCTGATAAAAGCTGGATCTGAGATCAATGGAAGACAACACTTTTACACCATTAAAATTTTGAAGAAGTTCTTCCATCGTCTGCGGCCTGTCTGTTTCAGGAATAATGATAGTATTGATTTGTCTCGAATCTAAGACAAGTCTGATCGATCCATTTTTCTTCTCAACAACATGTAACGGATTGTTGTATGAGCTTACTGCAGGCTCAATAATGCCCTCGTCAAGCATAGATTGTATTTCTGTTCTAACACGGTCCCTATAATGTGCTGGAATTACGTATGGTCTAACACAAAATTTAGTATGCTCACGAACACGAAATTTGTATTGAAATCCCTTGATTGTTCCTGTTTTGTGAGTAAAAACTGTGGAATGTGCTTGTAAAATCTCAAAAAGGTCCTGCCTATCAGTGTCATTACAATTCTCAATTGTCTGAATTTTATTCTGAATTAACTCATTAATTTCAAATATGCCGTCGATGTCATCCCTGTCAGTACTTGCAGAGTGATTGTTAGTGTCTAGTTCCGTAGAAAATTCCGAACTGTTATCTAACAGAAGGTAAAGCCGATTAATTTCCTCATCATGGTTTGAGAGCCAGTCTTCAAATTTCAAAGCTATTGACTTACCTTCTTTCTCTAAACTTATTTCAGCATCGTGAAAGCTTAAGATTGCTTTGTATTCATTCAAAAAGTCTACTCCCAGTATAATTTCCGTCGACAATAATGGAACAATAAGAAAGTTCATAGAGAAGCTGTGGCTTTGGCAAAAGAATTCTAAATTGGTTTGTTGGCGTACATCTACACTTTTTCCAAAGATTGCACCTTGTAATTTAATCTTACGTAACGGAAGTGTGGGGCAATTGTTCGATTTGTTGCATTTGCTAAAAGCTGTTTCACTAATTACTGAAATGGGACTGCCAGAGTCAAGTACTGCCGTAAATTTTACGTCATTTACAGTAATGTGAATCACAGGATATGCAATGTTGTTATGTTTTACGTCGTGTTCCTGGAGTAAGATGTCCCTAATGTCTTCCATTTTTACGTAATTACTAGCTACGGCAGCTCCGTCGTCAGTTTCATAAGTACATATTGTGGCTGCCAGCGGTGTGAGTCATTGCCTATTGTCTCTTTGTTGGCGCGCGTCGTTATTGGGATTTGGAGACCTAACTTCTACAAATTCACGTTGCCCAGAGGGCCCAGCTCTGTTAGAAACCCGCCAGTTCTGATGAAATTCACGTCTGTCGTTTTGTCGGTAGTTTACATAGTTTCTTTCTTGTCTGTCACGTGGTGGAGAATTTCTCTCTGAGTCGTAACTGCGTGCTGGACCGTTGCGTCTAAAGTTATTCTGTCTCCCTTGATAATAGTTATATTGGTTCCCATATTGTCTGTTTCTCTGATTGTCTCTGTGATAGTCATTACCGCGGAAAGGTGATCTTTCCCTGTAACTATTACTCTGCCAGTGGTTGTCATATGGGTGGTGTCTGTTTTGGTCACGATTTACGTTGTAAGAATAGGTTTGTCGTGGCCATTTATTGTTTCTGTCGTCACGGAATTGTGACGGATATGACCTGTAGTGATTGTTTTCCTGTTTTCGCATCCCGCGACTGTCTGTGTCAATTTCCAGTTCTTGTAACAGTCCCTGAAAAGCTTCAATGTCGTCTTTGCAACGTCCTGCCAAAATAATATGCCGTAAGTGTTCAGGTAATTTGATTAAGCAAATGCGGATGAGTTCTGAGGGGCTGTATGGGTTTGACAGGTATTGATTCTTGTGCAACATGTCTTCAAAATATTTCACAAGACTGGAAAATTCAGATTGTTCGAAGTGTTTCATCATCATGATGCTATGTTTTACTCGGTCCTGTGTGGCTTGAGACCAATATGCTGAGAGGAAGGCATGGTAAAATTCTCCTTCACTGTGGCAATCGTGAATGACCGATCGCATTCTTACAGCTGGTTCATTCTCTAAGTAGCCACACATAAATTCTAACCTGTGCTCCAATGACCAGTTGGGAGGGAAACAATGAGAGAATTGATGGAGCCACGCTTGTGGATGAATGTCGTTGGCAGAATTCTTAAACGTTTTGAATTTACGTGTAGTAATGAACAGCTTATAGTCAAAATCATCGTGTCGGCGAGTAGCATATCGGTCATTGTTACGTCGTGTCGGCGGTTCCATCTCAAACTTCGGTGTACCTTGCCAATTTCTTTCATAATTACCGAAATGCCCTGTGTTATTATTTTGTGGCTGTTCCGTATTTCTATGTCCCTCTTCCCGTATTGGGGCGCGAGTGTCCTCTGAAATACGTAATTCTTGTATTACCTGTGTCAGCTGTTCTTGTACTTCCCGTATTTCTCTTTGGTGTTGCGTATTAATTTGATTCAGATTTTGTTTCAGTTTCCTAATTTGTTCGCACTCTTCTGTGTCATTAAAGACTACCGGTTTTGTGTCATTCAGATTATCATCTACCTTCGTAGATAAGTTAGTGACCTGATCCGAAAGTTCGGCTACTTTCTCTGATAATGAACTAATTTCCTCCATGTGTCTTTCTGAACCAATTTTCAGAGTATCTACTGTGTCCTTTAAGTTTTCCTGAGTTTTTGCAAGTTGCGTAACCGAATCGGTAGATGCAACTGAGTCCATTTTAGCTTGCAAGGTCTCATGATTTTCCTGAACAATAGTTTGCAGTTCTTTTATGGCTGCTTCGTGATTCTGTAATGCATTTTCATGCCGCGAAAAAATAGGCTGAAAATGCTCACAAATTTGTGTTTTTACGTCATTACAGACTTTTTGACATTTCGATTCAATGTTATGTAACTCAGTAGTTAGATCTTCACGTGTTTGTTCAAGTGTGGTGTCTAACTTCCGAAGATTTTGTTCCATTGTGTCCAACTGTTGCAGCTTTTGCTGTGTTTGTCTCTGATTTTGTTCCATTATGTGTAACTGTTGCTGTGTTTGTCTCTGGTGTTGTTCCATTGTGTCTAACTTTTGAAGATTTTGTCCCATTTGTCTCTGATTTTGTTCCATTTGTTGCATTAATTGCAATAATAATGTATTAGTGTCTGGAATCTGTTTCTCTATGCTTTTTGGCAGTGCATTTTCACCGGCAACATTCACATTTTGACAAGCAGAAAATGTGTCTTGACTCATTTGAGAAAACGGTGAGGACGCAAAACCTGAATCTACAGTATTTGCAAAATTGTGTCCTATCATTTCGGATTCCTGAGGCGAGCTGTTGCCGACCGATCGATCGATAATGCTTCCCTGTTCACTACCTGTTTGACTGGCTACACCATTGTTTGACGCCCGCTCCATTTCCCTATGCACAGTTACCAAATTACTACTTTGAATGTTAGTTAATTCATTACATGGTGGGGCCAACACACTGCTTTCGTCTTCACTGTCATTTCTTAGTTTACTTTGGAGCCGAGTGTTACGTTTTTCACACGCCATTATTGTCACAATATTTCACACGATAACACAGAAAACCACAATTTGAATAGCAAAAATAAGAGAACACATTAACATAGCACTGAAAATAATATGTAGTTAATTACAAGCGCAGCTGCGAAATACTTGTTGCAAATCTACATGCATGCCACAACTGTTTTACATTACAACAATGAAAGACTGCAACTACAAAGGAGATTCTCTCTACAATTACGCGCTAGCAATAAACAAAAGCTACACTAAATACACAAACTACAAGAAAAAATCAGAAGATTCCAGTGAGGTATCCTAGGCTAAGGGTCGACATATGAAACGTCCCCTTAGAACAATTTTACATGTGAAACGTCCACTTAGAACAATTGTACAAGACTGTGCTTAACCTGACACACAATAATTTTAGCGCAACGCAATCTGACTATCAAAAATCCCTGCAAAAGAATGGCCCTGAGTAACATTAAACTATACCTTTCAGAAATCACTTACCTCACAAAAATCTTCGTTGCTCGAACTACTGCAATACAGCGAGCGCCACTACTGCCAGCTAAATAAAAGATACAAACTACGGAAGGCACTAACTACTGATAGTCTTAGCAAATGAAAGATTCTAATAGAGAACAAACAATGTATTTACCTCAAGATTCATAATATATACAGCAGTTCATGACATTTTTCAAAACTCCGCCATCTCTCTCCCCACATCCACCACTGCTGGCGGCTCACCTCCAACTGCGCAACGCTACGCGCTGTTAACATCCAGCTATAGCAGTTCATGACAACAATGGCAGACAACAATGCAAACTAGCCACAGACTGCACACAGCACAGCCAGTGATTTTCATACAGAGCGCTTCGTGGCATTACCCATATAAAAATCTAAACAGCCTACTTACAACGCGAACTGGAGTCGGCGGCATTGAAACCTGAGTTCCTTTTTAGATATATGGAAGATACTTTTGTTGTGAAATTTCCTGTCAGATTAAAACTTTGTGCCGGATCAAGACTCGGACACGGGATCTTAACTTTCGTTAGTCAGTGCTCTGCAGACGGAGCTACCCAAGCACAACTCACATTCCGGCCTCACAGCTAAACTTCCGACACACAGAAACTTACAGGACTTTCCCGTCAGAAAGGTCACAGGTCGTAGTAATAGACGGAAAGTCATCGAGTAAAACAGAAGTAACATCCGGCGTTCCCCAAGGAAGTGTTATAGGCCATCTATTGTTCCTAATCTATATTAACGACATAGGAGACAATCTGAGTAGCCGTCTTAGATTGTTTGCAGATGATGCTGTTATTTATCGTCTTGTAAAGTCATCAGATGATCAAAACTACTTGCCAAATGATGTAGATAAGATATATGTATGGTGCGAAAAGTGGCAATTGACCGTGAATAAAGAAAAATGTGAAGTTATTCACATGAGTGCTAAAAGAAATCAGCTAAATTTCGATTACGCGATAAGTCACACAAATCTGAGGGCTCTAAATTCAACTAAATACTTAGGGATTACAATTACAGATAACCTAAATTGGAACGATCACATAGATAATATTGTGGGTAGAGGAAACCAAAGACTGCTATTCATTGGCAGAACACTTAGAAGGTGCAACAGATCTACCAAATAGACTGCTTACACTACGCTTGTGCGCCCTATTCTGGAGTATTGCTGTGCGGTGTAGGATCCGCATCACGTGGGACTGACTGACGACATCGAAAAAGTACAAAGAAGGGCAGCTCGTTTTGTATTATCGCGAGATAGGGGAGATAGTGTCACAGACATGACACGTGAATTGGAGTGGCAATCATTAAAACAAAGGCGTTTTTCGTTGCGGCGGGATCTTCTCAAGAAATTTCAATCCCCAGTTTCCTGCTTCGATTGCGAAAACATTCTGTTGGCACCCACCTACGTAGGGAGAAATGATCATCACGATAAAATAAGAGAAATCAGGGCTCGCACAGAAAAATTTAAGTACTCGTTTTTCCCGCGTGCCGTTCGAGAGTAGAACGGTAGAGAGACAGCATGAACGTGGTTCATTGAACCCTCTGCCAGGCACTTTATTGTGAATAGGAGAGTAATCACGTTGATGTAGACTAGCACTCCTGGAAGAAAGGACACTGCGGGGACAAGGCTCAGCCACAGCTTGGGGGATGTTTCCAGAAAGAACTTTCGCTCTGCAGCGGAGTGTACGCTTATATCAAACTTCCTGGCAGATTAAAAACGTGAGCTTGACCGCGACTGGAACTTCGGACCTCTGCCTTTCGCGAGTAAGTGCTTTACCGGCTGAGCCATCCAAGTACGACTAACGACCACTCCACGCAGTTTTATTTCCGCCAGTACCTCATCTCCTGCATTCCACAGATTACAGAAGCTTTCCTGCGAAACTCGCAGCACTAGCACTTATGGAAGAAAGGATATTGCGGAGACAAGGCTTAGGCACAGCCTGGGGAATGTTTCCAGAATGGATTTTCCCTCTGCAGTGGTGTGTGAAGTGATATGAAACTTCCTGGCAGATTAAAAGTGTGTGTCGGACTGAGACCCAAACTCGGGTCGTTTGCCTCTCGCAGGCAAGTGTTCACTTCGCCGCGAAAGGTGAAGGCCCCGAGTTTGAGTCTCGATCCGGCACACACTTTTAATCTGCCAGGAAGTTGTATATAACTCCACACTCGACTGCAGAGTGAAAATTCATTCTCGATACTTTCGTTGTTTGGCCTGATTGGGGTGAGAATTTCGGCTGCTGTTTAGGTCCGCTGACGAGAGGAGCGAGACCTGACAGGCACCGAGACAAAGTTCAGGTGGACAAGAAGCGCGGGGCGCCGTAAAGCGGGCGCAGCGCGGCCGTAACTCGCTACAGAGTGGCAGCAGCTGGCGTAACGCCCGCTTTACGACGGGCGGCCGCGTTTAGCGGCGGGTTCTCGCAGCGGGGTGCCGGGCCTGCACGCCTGCCCTCGCCGTTTCTGCCTCACTAAAGCCACGACAGATGCCCAGTATTCGAGTGACTCGATGAGTCACCTTAACTATTTGCCATAAATCAAAGCCACAAAAAAAACAATGACTCAAGAGGTATGGCTAAAGTGTGACGAAATGCAGCCAAAATGGAGAATAGTTGACACGACATGAATAACTCAAACGGTTTCAGAAAAACGATTCCCTTCGAACTTAGACCTGGCTTCAGGTAACCGAAAGGCATGTTCCGGATTGCCTCCAAATTGCAGGCAAGAATAGTATGCAGAAGGATGGAAAAGAAACCTGAAGATTTGTTAGATGACGATACTTTAGGATAGATAAAGGCAGCAGAGAGGCAGTTCTGACTTTGAGACTGATCATCGAAATTAGACTTAAGACCAATCAAGACACGTTCACTAGGATTTATCGACCTAGAAAAAGCGTTCGATAGTATAAAATGGTGCAAGGTGTTCGAAATTCTCAGGAAAGTAAGTGTAAGCTACCGGGAAGACGTGTAGTTAGTTCATTGGTAGAATTTTTAGAAGATGTCGTTCATCTGTAAAGGGGACCGCTTATAAAACACTAATACGACCTATTCTTGAGTACTGCTCGAGCGTTTGGGATCCCTATCAGGTCGGATTGAGGGAGGACATAGAAGCAATTCAGAGGCGGGCTGCTAGATTTGTTAGTGGTAGGTTTGATCATCACGCGAGTTTTACGGAAATTCTTCAGGAACTCGGATGGGCGTCTCTAGAGGAAAGGAGGCATTCTTTTCGTGAATCGCTACTGAGGAAATTTAGAGAACCAGCATTTGAGGCTGACTGCAGTACAATTTTACTGCCGCCAACTTACATTTCGCGGCAAGACCACAAAGATAAATAAGAGAGGTTAGGGCTCGTACAGAGGCATATAGGCATTTTTCCCTCGTTCTGTTTGGGAGTGGAACAGGGAGAGAAGATGCTAGTTCTGGTACGAGGTACCCTCCGTCACGCACCGTATGGGGCATTGTGGAGTATGAATGTAGGTGTAGATGTAGATGTAGTATGCGATATGTACAAGAACCAAGAGGAAAAAATAAAAATGGGAAACTAAGAACTAATGTTCGGTTTAAGAAGGATTCTATATAGGTATGTAATTATTCACCCCTACTGTTCAATCCGTACATTGACGAAGCAGTGATGGAAACAAAAGAAAGATTCAAGTACGGGAATGAAATTCAAGGTGAAAGCATATCAGTTACAAGAGTCGTTGATGATATTGTTACTCTCAGTTAAAGTGACGAAGAATTTCAAGACTTGTTCACTGGAATGCACAGTCTCATGAGATACAACATCATACCATTCCTCTGCTGCTCTCCTACTTGAGTCAAAAAGTAAAAGTAACATAAACATAAAAAATACCAGTCTGTTCTATTGGAAATACCTTGGTGATCTATCTCTGTATGAAACAGCTATTCATAGCTGCATCGTTGCACATAACGAACACTATCAACAGTTCAATTAAGAACAAAACGAAACTCTTCCTGAAGAGAATCTCTCTTTTATCTAGTAAGATAATCTTTTTACATTAACAATAAGAATTAATTAGTTCCAGCACTGAATAATGCTGAAGAGAGTGAATCAATTTCTAATAATGTGCTGCAAACAAAACAACAACGAATAGATAATTTCAAAAAAGGAAGTTTGAATACCTATGTAAAAATGTAAACTGCTAAAGAGATGTATAAGCTTAGTGAAGTAAATTCTTGTTCTACTTAAATGATAACGCAATGCATGCTTTCACGTCCGTTTTTTGTATACTGGACGATAAGTGGCGTGTTTCTGCGCTAACGTTTCGTCTCCTAATCCTGGACAATTCAACAGAGGCTGTAAAGACTTAGATAGTGGTTTGGAACTTCAATAAGCTCAACAAGCCAAACTGTTTGTACGTATCTGTCAATGGCCCAGTCGTGACGTCATTACAGGCTGTCTAAACCTGATCTCACAAGGCACTAGTCAGTTAATGTGTATAGGGAATGGACGCAAAAACCAAACACGCGAGACACAAGGTACGTTTCACACAGGACATGCTGGTTAACCTGGTTTGCGACCGCAGAGCTATCCACCGCCAATCGTTTGCCGTAAATCACACAGTTGTTTCCGTAAACGGAGCGACGTAAAATTCCTACGTTACCTCTATTAAAATGCATGTAACTTCCTTGTCCGTATGCTTGCCATGTTGTTCTGTCTGTAGTATACAGGATTAAAAACTTCCATGAACATGTTATAAGGCAAAAAAGGGAAGTTCCTTCACCAGTCAGTACGGGCATCAGCTCATAAAAAGTATTTCATCATCCTTTTCTTTTTAAACAAAAAAAAAAAAAAAACACTAGGGCCATTCTTACTTGATCACCGTTTCTATTCAGTGTAAGTAGGCTGTTTATATTTTCTTATTGGCAACGTTACGTAGCGCTCTGTACGAAAATCACTGGCTGTGCTGTGTGCAGTCTGTGGCTAGTTTGCATTGTTGTCTGCCATTGTAGTGTTGGGCAGCGGCAGCTGGATGTGAACAGCGCGTAGCGTTGCGCAGTTGGAGGTGAGCCGCCAGCAGTGGTGGATGTGGGGAGAGAGATGGCGGAGTTTTGTAATTTGTCATGAACTGCTATATATATATTGTGACTATTAAGGTAAATACATTGTTTGTTCTCTATTAATATCTTTCATTTGCTAACTATCCCTATCAGTAGTTAGTGCCTTCTGTAGTTTGAATCTTTTATTTAGCTGGCAATAGTGGCGCTCGCTGTATTGCAGTAGTTCGAGTAATGAAGATTTTTGTGAGGTAAGTTATTTGTGAAAGGTATAGTTTAACGTTAGTCAGGGCCATTCTTTTGTAGGGATTTTTGAAAGTCAGATTGCGTTGCGCTAAATAATATTGTGTGTCAGGTTAAGCACAGTCGTGTATAAATTGTTCAAAGGGGACGTTTTATCAGTAGTAGAACATTTAGAACGTGTAAATTACAAGACTTGCTTGAAACCAACAAGAAAGTGCAAAATATCCTACTGCAAGTAGTGCAAGCTCTTTTGTAGACTAAGAATAAAAAAATAGCGCAATATTATTGTTGCATTTACTGTTCTTTGTGCCGACCGCGGTGGTCTAGCGGTTCTAGGCGCTCAGTCCGGAACCGCGCGACTGCTACGGTCGCAGGTTCGAATCCTGCCTCGGGCATGGATGTGTGTGATGTCCTTAGGTTAGTTAGGTTTAAGTAGTTCTAAGTTCTAGGGGACTATGACCACAGATGTTAAGTCCCGTAGTGCTCAGAGCGACTGTTCTTTGTGTGTGTCTGTGTGCATTTGTGAGCGCACATTGTCATAAACAATATTTATAAACGAAATGCATATCGCAAAATCTTGAACTGTCTTAGATGAATAAGCAAATACTGAATTACAATCGAATCAAGCAGTGATGTAGAAATCAATGAGGCAATTTGTTGGGGTAAGCAAAATCGCTCCTGACAGAGAGCGCACTTGTATTTACATGACATAGAATACCAGTACTATGGAACACCCTCTGTTAAATTAATAAGGAAGTCTCAGAACATTTTAGAAATGCGAAGTCGAATAATTAAGTTGCATTATACAACAAGATGCGAATGAGCTAGACACTATGCTGAACTTGGGTAACATAACAGGACAATAATAAGTGACGGTTTCTGAGTGCTGCAGTTCAGGCTTTGTAAACCGGAGGACGGTGAAATATCATAGTATGTTCATTAATTGGTGTGCTCGTGGAGTATACTGAAAAAAATAATAGTTCCGCTTTCTGCTACCAGGTGAAGATATGGCGCCGTAAGCAGTCAGAATGTGAAGTGTTTCCTGTTTTGATGTCAGTATACGATTTACCACTTGGCGACGGCTGTTGATTTCTTTTGCGAAGTGACTATTGGTGTAAAGGCTTAGGAAGGCTGATGTTTTCCGTACAGAAAACAATATTTATTGAGAAGAAAGGTTATGCACTGTTGGTAAACTTAGTGTTCTGCCTTCCGGCAGGTCTTGTCATGGGCCCTTGTCAGAGAGGTCCACCGCAAGAGCGTCTAGGGAAGTGATTCCAGTGGTGGTTTCCCGTTGCCTTTCACTGGTGATAATAAAATGATAATGAGGACAACACAACACCAAGTCCCTGAGCAGAGAAAATCTCCGACTCCTTGGCGTGGCAGACCGCCGCGCTGACCACTCAGCTATCGGGGCGGACACTGCTGGTAAGGTTGCGTTACCAGAAGGGCAGCAATAGCAACGCTGCATTCCGGGAATATCGCCGACAGAAACAGCTGCGAAGAGACTCCATGTAAATAAATGGGCTAAAGAATATGCTCAAGAAATGTTAAGAATCAACTGAATTAGGTGGTGCAGGAGCGAGAGGGAGACTGTCCGTTTCCATGGCAGTTGCTGATGAATTTCATGTAACTATAGCCGAGCGTGCAATGCATGCCTCAAATTCTGCAGCCAGTGTTCGAGTTGTGTGACAGGAATCTTCTCTCCTCTAGTGAACGGTTCAAAAGATTTTTAGACGCATTTTACACTGGTATCTCTACGATATTCAGAATGTGCATCAAATGAAACCCCAAGATACGCTACCACGTCGTCACTTTGTCCTTCGATTTTTGGCACGCATAGAAAAGGACATGTGGCCAGGAAATGTTCTTTTTATATACGAGGTGCATTTTACTCTCCACGGTGCCATGAATGCACAGAACTGTTGCTCTGACATTCTGCTCTGCCAAAGGAACATGCAGTGCACTCAGCTTACGTGACTGTTAGTATTTTTTCACAAGCACCTTTATTTGCTGTTCACTTTTATTCGAGGAGATGACACCTCGCAGGCCTGTTAGTGTACAGTAACGTCTGTATAAGGATCTCCTTGTGTAACACGTGATACCAGTTTTGCAAGACTGCAACTGTGTCCACACCACTATTTTCATGCAGGATGGGGCGACACCACATGTCCTTTGCCAGGTGAAAGATGGGCTTCGAGAACCCTTCGGTAACGACCGCGTCACCTCTAGGCTGTTTCGAGATGTGTGGCCTTCCAGATTCCCCATCTAAATGTACGTCACTTCAACTCATGAAGTCCATACTATACAGCTGATGATACATACGGGAAAAAGTACCACTACAGCTGTATCTTGAGAACACGACGGCAGCACATTACTCCCATCCTCAGGCTCCACTACTGACTAAAGAGTATTATAATTTCTTGGCGCATATATTGTGGAGCCCTTGTTATTAGAACATGTGAGCTAACCTTCCTCATGACCTAACCCATGTGTACTAGTAACAAGGACTCCACAATAAATGCGCCAAGGAATTCTAATACTCAAAAAAGGTTCAAATGGCTCTAAGCACTATGGGACTTAACATCTGAGCTCATCAGTCCCCTAGACTTAGAACTACTTAAATCTAACTAACCTAAGAACCTCACACACATCCATGCCCGAGGCAGGATTCGAACCTGCGATCGTAGCAGTAGAGCGGTTCCCGACTGAAGCGCGTAGAACCGCTTGGCCATAGCGGCCGGCTTCTAATGCTCTGTTGGCAGTCATGGGGCCTGAGGATGGCGGTAATGTGCCGCCGAAACTAGTCGTGTGAGACAACAAAAACATTCTCAAGATACAGTTGTAGTGGTACTTTTTCTCATATATGTCACTTCTGGTTGTGAGGATATCTGAAATATCAGGTCTGTCAGGGATGTATCCAGACTCTTCCTGATCTGAAGGATGGCATACGACGACATATCGCTCTGTTTACACTGGATATGCCGCGAGCAACAATCGACCATGTCGTGCTGCGAATGCAGGATGTAGCTGAGTCGGGAGACCACACTGAAAACATGTTGCAACTTGTGACCATATCCTAATAAATGTGCCAGAACCAACGTTATCATGTGTTTCATCTTTCTCCTCCTTTCCTGCATCCATACCATATTATGACCACTTTCAGCGCTATATTTTCACCTGGCAGCAGAAAGTGGAACCGCTTTCTTTTTTTTTTTTCGGCATACTCCCCGAGCGCACCGATTAATGAACATACCTAGGATGTTTCAGTGTCATCGACGCACACAGCCAGCACTGCAGCACTGGGAACAGCGGCAGTTTAATTATAATTACCAAGTATAATTATTTTTTATGTTACGATTCCCTGCAGGCTTTAATCACCGGTATTTAACTTTTATTACTTATCATTGCCATTTATAACAAATTGTGCCAAGGGCAACGCCTTTTTGATGAATGTTCATTGTACCATTGCTTTGAACCGACATACTTTGACAACATGCAAGCTGTAATAAGAAACCAGCCGTTGTGGCTGAGCGGTTCTAGGCACTTCAGTCTGGAACCGTGCGACCGCACGGTCACAGGTTCGAATCCTGCCTCGGACATGGATCTGTGTGATGTCCTTAGGTTAGTTAGGTTTAAGTAGTTCCAAATCGAGGTGACCGATAACCTCAGATGTTAAGTCCCATAGTGCTTAGAGCAATTTGAACCACTTGTTGCCCCCGGAAGTCGTTAGATAGGCAACCTACAGCGTGCAGTTTGTCGTTTTTAGCCATTTAGTAATATACAGCGTGTCTCGGGAAGAATGGTGAATATTCAGGGACATGGCAGGAACGATCATTTGAAGCAAAAAGGTCTAGAGAACATGGGTTCCTCATTTTCGATACTATGAAACAACTCTATTTTTACGCAAGCTCTTTGCTTTCCATATTTTGAGTGAGGTAGCATGGACCAAAAAAATGGTTCAAATGGCTCTGAGTACTATGGGACTTAACATCTTAGGTCATCAGTCCCCTACAACTTAGAACTACTTAAACCTAACTAACCTAAGGACATCACACACATCCATGCCCGAGGCAGGATTCGAACCTGCGACCGTAGCAGTCCCGTGGTTCCGGACTGTAGCGCCTAGAACCGCACGGCCACCGTGGCCGGCTAGCATGGACCAAAACAAGAAAAAAATTGTATAATAAACATGGGCTCTAAAATACATACTCTATGTGATCAAAAGTATCCGGACACCTGGCTGAAAATGACATACAAGTTCGTGGCGCCCTCCATCGGTAATGCTGGAATTCAATATGGTGTTGGCCCACCCTAGCCTTGATGACAGCTTACACTCTCACAGGCATACGTTCAATCAGGCGCTGGAAGGTTTCTTGGGGAATGGCAGCCCATTCATCATGGAGTGCTGCACTCAGGAGAGGTATGGATGGCGGTCGGTGAGGTCTGGCAGGAAATCGGGGTTCCAAAACATCCCAAAGGTATTCTATAGAATTCAGGTCAGGGCTGTTATTCTCGCGTAACCTCTCCGCCACAGGGCGAGCATTATGAACAGGTGTACGATCGTGTTGGAAGATGCAATCGCCATCCCCGAATTGTTCTTCAGCAGCCTAAAGCAAGAAGGTGCTTAAAACATCAATGTAGGCCTGTGCTGTAATAGTGCCACGCAAAACACTAAGGGATGCAAGCCCCGTCCATGAAAAACACGAGCGCATCATAACACCACCGCCTCCGAATTTTACTGTTAGCAGTGCACACGAAGGCAGCTGACGTTCACCGGGCACTCGTAATACCCACACCCTGCCATTGGATTGCCACATTGTGTACCGTGATTCGTCACTCCACACAACGTTTTTCTACTTTTCAATTGTCCAGTTTTTACGTTCCATACACCAAGCGAGGCGTCGTTTGGCATTTACCCGCGTGATGTTTGGCTTATGAACAGCTGCTCGACCATGAAATCCAAGTTTTCTCACCTCCCGCCTAACTGTCATAGCACTTGCGGTAGATGCTGATGCAGTTTAGAATTCCTGTTGTGATGGTCTGGATAGATGTCTACCTATTACACATTAAAACCCTCTTCAACTGTCGACTGTCTCTGTCAGTCAACAGACGACGTTGGCCAGTACGCTTTTGTGCTGTACGTGTCCCTTCACGTTTCCACTTCACTATCACATCGGAAACAGTGGACCTAGGAATGTTTAGGAGTGTGGAAATCTCGCGTACAGACATATGACACAAGTGACACCCAGTCGCCAGACCACGTTCGAAATCCGCGAGTTCCGCGGAGCGCCCCATTCCGCTCTCTTACGATGTCTAATGACTACTGAGATCGCTGATATGGAGTACCTGGCAGTAGATGGCAGCACAGTGCATCTAATATGAAATACGTATGTTTTTGGGGGTGTGCGGATACTTTTGATCACATAGTGTACTTTAAGATCAATAATCACCTATTTAGTAAAAGAAATGTGTTTCACAGACGCGTAATTGAACAAGTGCTCATAGCTCTTAAGCATGCGCTTTAGAGTCCATGTTTTCTGTATTATTTTTCTTGTTTTGGCCCGTACCACCAATTCTCAAAAAATGTAAAGCAAAGAGCCTGGAGTAGAACAGAATTGTTTCACAGTATCGACGAAGCGCTCGTAGCTGTTAAGGTGTCCATTTTGGAACCCATGTTTACTAGACATTTTGGTTTCTAGTATCGTTTGAGATATACCTGAATATTGACTATTCCTCCTGGAACACCCTGCAGATTTGTACACCTACAGCTTCATCTTTATTCTACAAATCATTAAAAACTGCATGTCAGACGATACTTTCTATTAAACTATACACTGAAATCTGCACCTGCTCCATTCGCGGGTGGAGCATGTGAAAAATGCATGCTTCTACCCCTCTGCACGAGCTTAACTTCATACGCACGATTTCTACGGAACATGTATCTGGGTAGCTGAACATTCGTGGTTTCTGCACTCAAATACGTGTCTTGGAGTTCTCCAAGCACGTTATTGAGAGATGTAAAGCTTCTTGCTCAGGGCTCTGTCAGTTAATATTTTTCCACATTTCTGTTACGCTCCGTCACTGATCAAACAAATCTGGAATTATTCTCGGTCCCTTCTCCTATTGCTAATGCAGCTGTACCGAATAATCACGGCTGACTCATTGTAGAACGTATTTACTGTTAATTACTATTTTTGCTTGAAAAAAAGTTCAAAACTTCAGTTTTGGTGATAGCCAAACCTTTCAGTAGGTACATCAGGAAGGCTGAGAAAACATCAGTTTATCACATCAACTATGAAAGTGTTGTACACCAACGATTTATTTTTAATATTTGTTCAAATGGTTCAAATGGCTCTGAGCACTATGGGACTCAACATCTTAGGTCATAAGTCCCCTAGAACTTAGAACTACTTAAACCTAACTAACCTAAGGACATCACACACACCCATGCCCGAGGCAGGATTCGAACCTGCGACCGTAGCAGTCCCGCGGTTCCGGACTGCAGCGCCAGAACCGCTAGACCACTGCGGCCGGCTTTAATATTTGTATTTTACATAAAGTTCTTACATTAGCTCTGGTCGAAACAGAAGAGAAATGTTATGTGAAAAGTCTTTAAAACTCGCTTCCTTTTCAAGGTCTTGCTACGTATGCATCTGTACCTTCAAAGTCCTTATTTACGAAAAATGTTGTCAACCGTTGGATAAAAAAATTGACGTTAAGTGCAGTTATGGGCTCAGGTAGCCCCTCACCTCGCCAAGTTAGTTGAAGAGCTTCTTTATTGGTTTAATTCGATTGTCAGACAATTTACTTTCAATGACCGACTTTTCACAGATGTTGAAAGTTTTACCAAGTAGTTTTTCGTATGATGTTTTAGCACTAGGTATTTTTGACATCAGTCGAGCGGTATGACCCAGTAACAGTACACTGACCTTGCATTCGAGAGGACAACCATTCAAATTCTCGTCCACCCATTCAGGCTGAGGTTTTCCATAATTTCCCCCCAAACGGCTTGAAGCAAATACCGAGATAGTTCTTTTGAAAAGGGTGCGTCCGATTTTCTTACCCATCCTTCCCCTACCCGAGTTTGTTCTTCCTCTCTAACGACCTAATAATCTCCCATCTTTCTTTCTAACAACGCCATTCCTAAGCAATCATAAGCAGCTGCGACGTCTTTACTGTCAGACTGCAAACCCTTAGGTGCTGTACTGATTCTCTGAAGTGATTTATAGTGAATCCGGAAAAGGTAAGATTATATTTTTAAGTCCTATCGCTACATTTCGTTCTTTAAGTTTTTTACACATATGTTTCTCAAAGCCCTCAGAATGTCAGTGAGTCTTTCCTGAAGTGTCAGATGGTTTCTTATCTACTTGTTGAAGTCAGTGGATTTGATATCTTTAGTGGTTCTTGAAATTACTCACGGAAAAAGCTTTTAAATCCTACTATCATTGTATGATGTGACCAGGAAATGTATAGATATTCTCACCTGTTTCGAAACATAGAACTGTGCTGCGCCGTAGATAATTTCCTGAGCACAGCTGAGTAAAATTGAGAAACCTTCTAAGGCTAACGCAAGAGAATGCCGAAGTTGGTCAGTTCGGGCCAGCAAGGCGAAGTTACATCAGGGGCTACCTGCCGATATGACGAGTACTGTCTCTAAGGCGTCGAGACGGTTACCACGTGCTACAGCCAACCATTCGATCCATGGGTGTAATGGTATTAACACAGAAAGGCAGAGCCTATAAGGGGTTCACGATCCCTTATCCAATGATTTACAATGTTTTGTCCCACAAAGGTCGACGGGAGGCAAAATCGATTGTCAAGCACCACTAAAGCTAAGAGAATAAGTTAGACGAGTCTGGGAGTTCGTTGATTTCGGGTGGAGCCGTTAGCTGCGCATTGTGTTGTAATGCTGAGTGAGTCCCCATCGCCATGGGTTGACCCTCAGCAAACATTACCAATTCGTTACAAATGACATTTTTTAAAAAGTGTCTTAAATGCTTGTAGTATTCCGAAAATACTTGTTCACGGCAACTAATCCGGCCAGACTGGATTGCTGTGATGGCTGTATGTGTTAAACATTGATAGAGCGTGTGACTTAATACCAAAATACAGAGCTGTGATGAGATTAACGGTAACTAGAAATGTCAGACAAAAGTAGTATCTGCCTCGAAATTGTGTGCCAGTCAAACAGTGTAAAATACCTTCGCAGGGGTTATTGTAACATCCTTCATCACTGTGTGAATATTGTTGAGCAGTGGCACTCTGATTGGAAACAACGTCCGAAGCAGATAAATCCGATTAGCATTTATCTATTAATTCACAGTCACATTAAAATTTAAGTTAGGCTGCTGTTTCGGTTAATAACAATCGACGTCATATTAATCGGGAGTGTTTCAAAACGCTGTAGCCTGAGTGACCTAATGGCTTCACTTTCGAGTCTGTTATGGCTTATGTGGTGGAACCCAATGCTTTCCCAAAACAAGGATTGGCCAAGCCCGTATAAGTACTCCATAGTTCCAGTTCGCAGGATGCAGTCTGCCAGCCAAAAGCTATGAATTGGGACCTACAATAGCCTACGACTCTACAAATCTACATGGATCAACCAATCTCCACCTCCAGACTCTGCTACTGTTAGCTGCAAACCCGTTTGTCACAGTACGTCCCCCATACAGTGTGCTGTCTGTGCGCCCACCTCAGTCGCTGCTGGCCCAGCCCCTGTGCTCTACAGTTTGAGTGCAGGAATGCAGGATGGTGCAGGCGCTCATCGATATTTGCTTGTGTAGACAAACTCTTTGCTGCTTGCTGATGCTCATGTGGGCAGAAACTGCTGCTGCCATGAGCTATCTCATGCACACTGTATCAAAGACATGATTCTGCATACCTCAGTGTCCCTTTTCCTTGCAGAAGGGCAGCTTCTAACCTGCGTTTAGGGTGTCTCCCATTACTGGAATCAGTGGATTTGGCAAATCACTGTCGCCATCACTCCATCGGCCACATGACACTGTATACCACCAATTCGCCTGTTGACCGCTGCACCGCTTCACAGGCTGCCTACCACTGACGCCTAGGTGACACTGGGCTCTTTGAGTATCATCACAACTTTTGTGGTTTATGAACAACAAATTAGAGTTATTTAACAACGATTTTTTCATGATGAAACATCGGATGACTACCAGGGAGCCACTCATTGCTCCACTACTACCTCGCCCATGGTGGTGAAGTACTTGCTTCCTGTGCTCTGCCGACGCATTTCCCGCACCCACCTCCCAGGCCCACCATAAAGGTGGTCACTGATGTCTGCAGCCACGTCTCCAGCCACAAAGTGCAGTTCAACACTGGAATTTTGGTTAGCTTTTTAATTTTATGGCCTTTTTGTTTCTTTTCATGATGAACAGATCTGATGTGCATAGGAACATCAAGAAACAATTTGTGAAACTTGAGGGACGGTTTTGTTAGAGGAAAATTGGCTGGATTACTATTTCTGGCCACTGACGTGCCGATATGGTAACTTGGTGGGACATAAATTGCTTTGTATGCGGGCATTACCAGATACATGTATTACTTATCCATGCTATCGGAATGAGGTACTTCAGTGCTCAGAATCTTGATGGGCTATGATGCATCATAAGGGTTGATATCATTTTACTGTGCTTATGCCCAAGTGTTTTTGGTTGCTGTCCTTACTTTGTTAATATGTGGTGTACTTTGGGTATATTGTATTGCTGTGGTATTCCTGTCGCTGTAAAATTCTTTTAATAATTGACAACTACCAGATGGCAGCCACATCCCATGAAAACAGTTCACACACAACACTCAAAAAGAAAAGAAAGAAAATTCTGCATCTTCTGATCTGAGATGTACATGCTTTCCCATGAATTGCAGAAGCCATCATCGTGACAAAGAAAATAAATGCCAATCACAACATGACATGTCTGGATAAATTATACATACTAGCATCCTAACTTCATGTAACTCATCATAGCACAGTGTGACCCTTCATCTGGATTCTTTACCAACAACTTTTCACAGTGCAACCTCATAACTGCCACACCTATTTATTCAGTAATATGTGGAAACGTCCTCCAGCACATCATCAGACAGTCTTGCTTTTAATATTTCTTATAAGCAATATTTGATATAAGAAACATCACATACAAATCCACATAATTCGCCATACAAGGCTGCATAACATACTATTATGGAAAATGTGTCACGACACATGCAACTTGTACACAATTTGCATAGCTAATCAACACACACTTGATGATAACATGGGTAATACACAAATCTTACACATTATTTCCACATATAACACGAACTGTGCTCTGTCCTTTTGCAAATACCCATTTCAGACACAACACATTCTTATAACTTTCACACACAAACTCTAACCCTCCCAACAATTCCCAAAATTCGACCTCCACACACATGCCTCTGCTGGCCAACATTATCTCTGTTCTCAATCATTGTTCTAGTTTCACGAGAAAAGCCATGTAATGTCCTTTGACTTAAATAGATCATCCAACATATTGTTTCTCATAACCATAGCCTTAAAATACTGAACTGTTGCACTCGGGTTTGAAATACTTTGCCCTCTTGAGTTGTTTTCTCTTTTCATTTTTCTGCCGCACATGCAGTCAATCTTCCTCTGTACACTTGGTATGAAATTCATCATGGTTCTGATATATCGGTGCCCTGACATATATCCCACATAGGTGCATGCAGACAAAAGTTATTATTTGAGTGTGTGATCTTGACAGTGGTAGTATGTGCTCACATTATCTGCATTATCTGGAAGAACAGATATCACACATATACAATTAAGGCAAAGACAGTCAATGATCTCTTCACTGTGGACGTACACCAGGATCTGAGTCTTATGGGAATCAGAAAAATGCAACGTGTAATGAGGATAATGGACAAGGGCCACTACAATAGTAATTTGTGAAGTTGAGAGTTTGGATCTGATGGGAGGTGTACTAGAGTAGTCCGTGCAATTGCGATGACCCGTCTAGATGGCTTAGTGGTCACGGCATCTACCTAGTAAGCAGCAGACCCGGGTTTGAATGCTGGTCTGACATAAATTTTCAACTTTCCCTAATCATTTAAATCAATGCTCACGTGTAGCCAATGTCTGTAATTCTTTGTGTGTTAATAAAATTATTTCCCCCAAAATTTCAGCCAGGACAATAATTAACTTTTTACTCATCAATCTTTCCCGCAGAGAGGCAGAAATCAGCAAAGCACAGCAACATATCATTAGTTTGAATTCTTGATGTTCTTTTATTATTTAGATGTTTTATTATTAAGATGTTAACGTTTCTACTTAAAATTCGATCAGCAAAACATTTGACTGTACGCAATAGAGGGTTCCAGGCTTCGTAGACCCTGGCTAAAGATCGACAAATTCCTATGTGACGAATTTTTTGACCTAAAAGTGACTCCACAAGTCAGAAGATCGCGCGATTTCGGAAATTAATCACCAAATGCCTATATGAGATGACAGTCGAGCTGTTTAGCGTACTCTTAAGATGCTGTTAAGTTCAGTCCCTGGAACCCTACGGAGAAGAGAAGTTCCCTACAAATCATGCAAATTTTACTGAAATACTTACGTTGCATAACTGAAAAGTCTTACTAAACGATAACTAATAGGGTTGGCTCAATCAAGCGTGAAACTACAGGTACCACACCTTATATCAATATGTTAACGAAAGGGGCCATCTGCCTACAACAGAAACAAATGGTTGCTGTAACGGTTAAGTTTATTACCGTAAAGCATCAACACAGGAATTATCCACGAAATAAGTTAGTGAACATTTGACAAATGGAGAAGGAATTATAACTGCGAAATCTCAACTTGGCACAAGTGGTTGTGAACAATAAAAGCATAATCATGTGACTAAATCCTGGGTAGAATGTTTAGTGATTTAAAGATATATTCTGGAAAACTGAGTGCAACCACCAGTAGAATCGCTAAAGTGCGTGATGGAAGCACATTGCTGGCTGTGGTCGTTAAAAATGTGGCAGTTATCGCCTGATGGAGGTTAACTGAGTTCCCTTTGACTTGGTGATTGCATCACTCATTCTTTTCCACTCTTATACAGTGTGAAAGTGGAAGACAGCGGCGACAACTGCTGGCAGCTCTCAGTCCAGATTGCCCTCTGTACGCAGTACTAAAGTGAATGCATATTTCTGTGTGACAGGAAATCTCATCTCATGAGTCATCTGGCAGCAAGTCTTTTTTATTCCATCTCCTAGCAGCAAATGTACTCTATCTTAACTCGCTTAAACTTGGCTGTTTCTGCCAGTGTAGGAAAATCGCCAACCAATTGCAGGTGACCTTGCGAGTTCCAAACAGTAACAAGGGACACAGCAGCAGCACAGTACCTATGTTTCTATTCGCACTTCTGTGACAGCTGTGAACTTAGAGCTTTGCAAGTCAAGAGCCACCTGTGTGCATACCTCAGCCGTTGCTGGCCTCGTGGTCTACAGTTTGAGTCCAGGACATTGCAGTCGCTCAGCCACCTTCGCTTGTTGCGGGCAAACTCCTCGCGGCGTGGCTGTGCTCGTGTTGGCAGGCCCTGCTGCTGCTGCTGTGAGCCGCCACATTCATTCTGGGTCCGCAGTGTGATTCTGTGTGCCTCGGAGCGCCCCTTCCTGTGCATATGGGCAGCCCCCAGTCTGCATTGTGGTCCGCAGGCACCGCTTCGGTCAGCGGCCTTGTCCACCGTCATCATTCCACCAGCCATACGACACTGCATGACGCCGGGCCAAGTGCTGACAGCTGCACCTCTTCGCAAGCTGCCTACTGCTTAATACCAACAGGGGACACTGGCTTCTCCTAGTATCATCACGATTGTTGTAGCTGATGAACCTTAACAATAATGTTTTTATGACTATGCGTCGGACGTCTTCAAGGCATCCACTCGCTGTTCCAGTGCTACCCGCCCAGGATAGTGAATTACTGGCACCCTGATATCTACCAATCCAGTACCAACATGCACTATAGAAACCTGCCAACCAGATCTCCATAAACGTTTAATTGATTAGCCTCCTAGCCACTTAAGGACCTTCTTCAATTTAGTGTCTTGATTTGTTTTTACACTCCTTCGTATATACCATGTATCAAACATGCTCTATAATAGTACTGCCCAAAACACTTGCTCACATCTAGTCTCTTTGGTTCTATATATTCAGTTCACTAATATTCGTATTCTAATGCAAATTGTATTTTGACCTGGGTTGTTGTGGTCATCAGTTCAAAGACTGGTCTGATGCAGCTCTCCATGCTGCTCTATCCTGTGCAGGCCTCATCATCTCCGAGTAACTACTGCAATCTACATCCTTCTGACTCTGCTTAGTGTATTCATCTCTTGGTCTCCCTCTACGGTTTTTACCCCTCACACTTCCCTCCAATACTAAACTGGTGATCCCTTGATATCTCAGAATGTCCCTTCTTGAAGCCATGTTGTGCCATAAATTTCTTTTCCTCCTAATTCTGTTCACTACCACCCTAATCAGTTACTTGGTTTACCCAACTAATCGTCAGCATTCTTTTGTAGCCCCACATTTCCAAAGCTTTTGTTCCCTTCTCATCTAAACTGTTCATCGTCATGTTTCACTTCCATACATGCACTGCCCTGCACTCAAACTGTAGACCACGAGGCCAGCAGCGGCTGAGGTATGCCCACAGGCGGTTCATCATTTACAAAGCTCTAAGTTCACAGCAGTCACAGAAGTTCGAATAAAAAAATAGGTGCTAGGAAGGTAATTGCGAAGAAATGCAGAATTTGTGTGGCGATATACCATCCGACTTACAGAAAAACATCAAAATGGTTCAAATGGCTCTGAGCACTATGGGACTTAACATCTATGGTCATCAGTACCCTATAACTTAGAACTACTCAAACCTAACTAACCTAAAGACAGCACACAACACCCCGTCATCACGAGGCAGAGAAAATCCCTGACCCCGCCGGGAATCGAACCCGGGCAGAAAAACAACATCCACACAATTATGAAGATTGTGTAAGGTGGCAGAATAAATGAAGGTCAATTTCGCACCTTATGTAAGAACTTTATACATCATAACGGGAAGGTGAATATGACTCCTAATTTACTTCGGCGGTAATGAGCAGATTTGCCTATAAGAATGTAATGCAAAAGAGTTGATACTCACTCGATGGTATTAACACACTGCTCCTATATAATACATGTCAATAAGGAGAAGATGAAACAAGCAGCGAGAGATAATGTTTTGTGTGGAAGCCAGCATACATGTCAATAAGGAGAAGGTGAAACAAGCAGCGAGAGATAATGTTTTGTGTGGAAGCCAGCATGGGCAGACACAGAGGCAGCATTGCGAGAGGCACTACGGAAAGCTCTTAAGGGGGGCATCCCGTAGCGGGAGTCCGTGACTGGACAGGTGACGCTTACTGCAGAGCGAGTAATGGGCCACCAGAAGTAGGACAGAAAGAAGCTTTAGAAAACTGCAATTCGGAATTCCAAATGGATACAAACAAAACCAGTGACGCAGTTGATCACGTGAACAGCGAATGGTACATATATGAGTGGGCACGAAATGTCCGATTGGCAGAAACGAACTAGGAAAGAGTGAAGTGCCGAGATTTCTATGCAGTTCAATGGTAGGGCCCTTGCGACTGGCAGAGAAAGTTTACGCAAAATAAGAGGAACACTCCTAGTGGTCGGCCGGCCGTGGTGGCCAAGCGGTTAAAGGCGCTACAGTCTGGAACCGCGCGGCCGCTACGGTCGCAGGTTCGAATCCTGCCTCGGGCATGGATGTGTGTGATGTCCTTAGGTTAGTTAGGTTTAAGTAGTTCTAAGTTCTAGGGGACTGATGACCTTAGAAGTTAAGTCCCATAGTGCTCAGAGCCATTTGAACCATCCTAGTGGTCGAAAAAAGCTGTGACGTGGAGAAAGAAAGAACCCAGGTGGGGAGAGAGTTTGGCTACGAGAAAGACGAGAGTGAAATTTCAGGGTACTCTTCTCTGAACTGGCGTCAAGTGCAGAATGGTGGGCATAACGCTCTGTACGATGCAGAGGAGAAATTTGAGTGAACACTGTTTTCACTGCGGCTGACATTCGGCTAGATATTAGCTGAAGCGTCGTTGAGCTCCCACTGTAAAGAAACGAACCAGCCAGTTAGTTAATTGTCCTTGCGAGGACTGAGAGGACATTTTAATAAGCGTACTGCTCCAGCCATACGTGTGCATATCTGCAGTTTCTGCTGGAAAAATCATCAAAGGCCTAATTAGTTTTTATAGAAATTCCATAGGACGAGAGCAGCTATGTAGATGGCAGCTCATAGCAGCTAAGGTAAATACCACTCGTAGAGGTGTAAACTTGTTGGTTCACCAGCTTGCATCCACTGTAAACTCGAGCGTCCTTGGGTAACCTTTTGCTCAACTTGTCACAAAACTAACCATCCTCCATAGACTTGATTGTCATCCTAAATAGTACCAAACTTTGAATCAGAATCGGATGATTTATCGTAGTACTGGCCAACATCATGACGTAGTCGTAAGAATAATTTTGTAAATAAACTTCTAGTTAAAATTTACGATTTTGGGGTTTAGGATTATTTCACTTTCTGAGGACAAGATGCGTTCGTTTGACAACTGTCGTAACAATGTCACATTGTAAACTGCGTAAATGCGTGTATTTCTGTGATAAGATTGCAACATTAACCCAAAGTTATTTACAGCTTACTCAGTTGTTGTTCTGACCTCCAAAACCTTACAATTGCAAGAGCCCATAAATGCGAGAATTATCGCACTATCAGCTTAACAGCTCGTGCATCCAAGTTACCGACAACAATAATATACAGAAAGTTGGAAAAGATAATTGAGTACGTGTTAGATGACGATCAGTTTGGGTTTAGGAAAAGCAAAGGCACCTGAGAGGCTGTACCGGCGTGGGGATTGATAATGGAAACATGACTGAAGAAAAATCAAGACATGTTCATAGGATTCAGCTTTCGATAACTTTAAATAGTGCAAGATGTTCGAAATTCTGAGAAAAAATAGGGGTAAGCTACAGGGAAAACATACAATATGTACAAGAACCAGGAGAGAACTGGAAGACTGGAAAGCCAAGAACGAAATACACGTGTTAAAGAGAGTGTAAGCGAGGGTTGTAGTTTTTCGCCGCTGCAATTTAATCTGTATATCGAAGAAACAGAGACGGAAATAAAAGAGAAGTTGAAATGTGAAATTCAGATTCACTCCATACAAATCCTTCCAGGAAAGACTGCCTAACGCTTAAATTAATACTCAATGTTAACTAATTTCTCATCTTCAGAAATGCTTTTCCTGCCATTGCCAGCCTACATTTTATATCTTCTCACCTGGGAAGAGGAGGTAACTTAATCACATTCATTTCCATCGGAGTGGTTTCCAACACGAACTTGCATTATTTTAACATAGAGAAAGACTTCTGTTGACTTATTGACTTTATTAAGATTTCGATTTATCCATCCTATTTTAATTTTCCCACTAAACAATGCGTGGCAGGGTTACTGCCACGTCACTGCAGCGGATATCTTGAGGCTTTGGTAAAGGCGTGTTTTAGTAGTGTCAGTAAATGGATGTGGCCTATACTACACCTTATTTTAGATGCATGTGACGATGCTGTGTTGATTATATGTTTTGACGATGTCATTATGGCCTTATCACTTTAGGACATGGTGTAAAAAAGATCTGAGGATGGTCATTACGGACTGAAACCGGTCATCGTCTAAAGAATTGATAATGTGATCAGAGACTGGAATAAAAAATATTTGTTAGTAAATGGAAGGTCCAAGAATATTCACTAAATAACCTGTTAAGTTTTTATCATTAACAGCTGTTTAATGGTAAATAAGCTGCCAAATTAAAATTAGAAACGTATCTGTTAAAATTTAGTGGGGTGGGTACGTATATTGCGTGGGTGCAAATGTAGAGTGGCGAAAATTAAGAAATGTTTTAGTTTGACTTGCTGTCGAGATCATTAGAAAGGTTGTTGTATTTGGGGAAGGAGATCAGACAGCGAGGTCATCGGTCTCATCGGATTAGGGAAGGATGGGGAAGGAAGTCGGCCGTGCCCTTTCAAAGGGACCATCCCGGCATTTGCCTGGAGCGATTTAGGGAAATCACGGAAAACCTAAATCAGGATGGCCGGACGCGGGATTGAACCGTCGTCCTCCCGAATGCGAGTCCCGTGTCTAACCACTGCGCCACCTCGCTCGGGTAGATTAGAAAGGTACTAGTAACACTTCTGCGGATGACCTTTGGAAGCAATCTACGATGGTTATAGGGAATGAAACATCCTATCAGAGGACTACTAGGATCCTGCAGCAAAATTTTGAGTCCTGGCATGTTTTGAGTCAACAGCAGCCAATAAATATTTATGAACTGTTGATAATGACTTTTAATTCTATTCCAATATAGATTTAACCACTCTGTATGATAAATAACCTTTGCAGTTAAAGGTTATGTGCTTAGTAATGCTCTCTGCAGTAACACAGCAAATATGAATTCTGGTGAAAAACTCATGTCATATATCCGTCTTGGTGTTGCATGTTCATGAACATTACTGTTTCTTTTGGGTGGGCAGTCAAAACCGAAAGCAAAGCTCCGCGCTCTGGCTCACACTAATCGATCAGGACCGGCCGACCGCCGTGTCATCCTCTGGCAATGGCGTCATCCTGATGCGGTGTGGAGGGACTTTCTTTCAGACACTGTTCTCCCGGCCGTTGTCTGCTTTCTTGACCTCGGAGCTGTTACTTATTGCTTAAGTAGCTCCTCATTTGGCTTCACGAACCTGAGTACAGCCCGTTCAAGTCCTCCCAGCAAGGAAAAAGCCTTGTCAGTAACAGAAATCGAGCTCGGGCCCTCGGCATAGCAGGCAGACACGCTGGCTACTGTCACTCTTTTGGCTAAATGTAGGCCAAACACCCATTTTATACGGAAGGGTCCTAATGACTTCACTGGATGCAGAGATTACGAACGTGACAACAGTTTTTCCCACTTCTGATAATCGCGACAAATCATACAGGCTGACGACAGATGTATGATGAGAGAGCTAAACGAGCCTCGGCGTTCTTTTCGTCTGGGCAGCGGTGGATATATATGGCCTCTCGGTCCGAGCTGCACGTAATTTGTTAACACGCGATGCGCGAGTGCGAAAGACAGAGCTGATTACGACTCTAATTTATAACGGGAGCAAGACCCACAATTCTGCTCAGTTAACGCCTCCTGTGCGTGGAGCTCGTCCGGGGATTAAAAGAGCTGTGTCGGCCTCCGCTGACACCGCATTCCGCCCACGAGCCGCGCCGTTGTCAGTATAGATAACAGATTTGTAACCCATACATCTCTCTCGCGGCACCGCGACAACCAATGACACGCGTTCATTAGGACGACTGGCACAGGGAAGGGGAGGCACGCAGGTGCACTGTTGGGGGAAGGGGGGGGGGCAGAGGGGGAGGGGAGGGGGAAGGGGCACCGTCAGAGGCGCACATAATTTATGAGCTCCGCTGGAAGGTCATAAAACATGTGCGTCCGGCAATTATAAGACCATCAAGTCTCCCGCGCTAATATGCTGCTCCTGCGACGTGACCTCTCCTCTGTCTCTTACGTCTGCGGCGTGCACTCACGGTCGCCATTGTGCTAAATTTCACACATCGTGGGTAAATAGCCTGCTCCAAAAATAGAGTACATCTGCCCCTACGAGGTGAGCGGCGCTGCAGATGGTGATACCTGCAAGAAATGATCTAATAATACGGTATGGACTTTCCCTCCTCTGATGTGAAGTGTTAACATCCCGCCATAAACACCACAAAATATCTGACATATCGAGTGTCCTAGCTGCAACACGCAGTGGTACGACCTCTTCTGTAATGGTGCGTGCTCTCTAAGTCTAGTAGGAGTTACGTGAGGCGTATTGCAGTACTCTTTCAATAGCAGTACACAACCACACAACGTTGCTGCCCAATAGCTCCGAAGAAATTTTTAACTAATTTTTTTTTCTGTCTCTATGTGGGCCGACATGTTCATTTCATCGAGTATGTCGAATTTTCATCTTCGTATCTCTCGTTGCTGTAGCTACCTCCAAATCTACATTCATCTTTGACAGAGAATTATCAACACTTTTAGCGAAATCAATACGCATATGTTATTAGATATGTCTGAAGTTATTCTGGCACGTCAGTATACATATCGGCTTCTTCTCTTTAATTTTCATTCGCTGTTTGTGGTCGAAGCCCATTTGAGTTACTCAACATCCCATTTCCACAAACATTTTTTAAGCTCTCTTCGCCAGCGGTTCTAAAAAAAATGGCTATAAACACTATGGGACACAACGTATGAGGTCATCAGTCCCCTAGACTTAGAATTGCTTAAACCTGACTAAACCTAAGGAGATCACACACATCCATGCCCGAGGCAGGGTTCAAACCTGCGACCGTAGCAGCAGCGCGGTTCCGGACTGAAGCGCCTAGAAGCGCGCGGCCACAGCGGCCGCCCAGCGGTTCTCTTCCTGCGTGAATAGGCGGTTACGTTATCTCTGGATCTCATGTTACTCGTATTTACAGAAAATGTCAAAATTATCACACATAAATAACCTCTCCAAATATCAGTCATGATGTCACTTCTGAAGTAAAATCTCAATCAAATAAGTATTTCGTTGCAATCTATTCTCACAGACTGCAATTATAAGAGACATTTTCACTTTAAATGAACTGCGCCAAATATCGAAAACGCTGCACAGCGAAGGATTTGACTTTATTTATGTACACTGAAGCGCCAAAGAATCTGATATAGGCATGCGTATTCAAATACAGAGATATGTAAACAGGCAGAATACGGCGCTGCGGTCGGCAACGCCTATGCGAGACAAGTGTCTGGCGCAGTTGTTAGATCGGTTACTGATGCTACAGTTTTAGGTTATCAAGATTTAAGTGAGTTTGAACGTGCTGTTATAGTCCGCGCACGAGCAATGGGACACAGCATCTTCGAGGTAGCAATGAAGTGGGGATTTTCCCGTACGACCATTTCACGAATGTAGCGTGAATGTCAGGAATCCGGTAGGCCATAAAATCTCCGACATCGCTGCGGCCAGAAAAAGATCCTGCAAGTACGGTACAAACGCCAACTGAAGAGAATCGTTCAACGTGACAGAAGTGCTACCCTTCCGCAAATTGCTGCTGATTTCAATGCTGGGCCATCAGTAAGTGTCAGCGTGCGAACCATTCAACGAAACATCATCGATATGAGCTTTCGGAGCCGAAGGCCGAATCCTGTACCGTTGATGACTGCACGACACAAAGCTTTTCGCCTCGCCTTGCCCCGTCAACACTGACAATGGACTGTTGATGTCTTGTCGGACGAGTCTCATTTCAAATAATATCGAGCGGATGGACGTGTACGGGCATGGAGACAACCTCATGAATTCTTGGACCCTGCATGTCAGCAGGGGACTGTTCAAGTTGGTGGCAATGTAATGGTGTGGGGCTTGTGCAATTGGAGAAATACACTCCTGGAAATTGAAATAAGAACACCGTGAATTCATTGTCCCAGGAAGGGGAAACTTTATTGACACATTCCTGGGGTCAGATACATCACATGATCACACTGACAGAACCACAGGCACATAGACACAGGCAACAGAGCATGCACAATGTCGGCACTAGTACAGTGTATATCCACCTTTCGCAGCAATGCAGGCTGCTATTCTCCCATGGAGACGATCGTAGAGATGCTGGATGTAGTCCTGTGGAACGGCTTGCCATGCCATTTCCACCTGGCGCCTCAGTTGGACCAGCGTTCGTGCTGGACGTGCAGACCGCGTGAGACGACGCTTCATCCAGTCCCAAACATGCTCAATGGGGGACAGATCCGGAGATCTTGCTGGCCAGGGTAGTTGACTTACACCTTCTAGAGCACGTTGGGTGGCACGGGATGCATGCGGACGTGCATTGTCCTGTTGGAACAGCAAGTTCCCTTGCCGGTCTAGGAATGGTAGAACGATGGGTTCGATGACGGTTTGGATGTACCGTGCACTATTCAGTGTCCCCTCGACGATCACCAGTGGTGTACGGCCAGTGTAGGAGATCGCTCCCCACACCATGATGCCGGGTGTTGGCCCTGTGTGCCTCGGTCGTATGCAGTCCTGATTGTGGCGCTCACCTGCACGGCGCCAAACACGCATACGACCATCATTGGCACCAAGGCAGAAGCGACTCTCATCGCTGAAGACGACACGTCTCCATTCGTCCCTCCATTCACGCCTGTCGCGACACCACTGGAGGCGGGCTGCACGATGTTGGGGCGTGAGCGGAAGACGGCCTAACGGTGTGCGGGACCGTAGCCCAGCTTCATGGAGACGGTTGCGAATGGTCCTCGCCGATACCCCAGGAGCAACAGTGTCCCTAATTTGCTGGGAAGTGGCGGTGCGGTCCCCTACGGCACTGCGTAGGATCCTACGGTCTTGGCGTGCATCCGTGCGTCGCTGCGGTCCGGTCCCAGGTCGACGGGCACGTGCACCTTCCGCCGACCACTGGCGACAACATCGATGTACTGTGGAGACCTCACGCCCCACGTGTTGAGCAATTCGGCGGTACGTCCACCCGGCCTCCCGCATGCCCACTATACGCCCTCGCTCAAAGTCCGTCAACTGCACATACGGTTCACGTCCACGCTGTCGCGGCATGCTACCAGTGTTAAAGACTGCGATGGAGCTCCGTATGCCACGGAAAACTGGCTGACACTGACGGCGGAGGTGCACAAATGCTGCGCAGCTAGCGCCATTCGACGGCCAACACCGCGGTTCCTGGTGTATCCGCTGTGCCGTGCGTGTGATCATTGCTTGTACAGCCCTCTCGCAGTGTCCGGAGCAAGTATGGTGGGTCTGACACACCGGTGTCAATGTGTTCTTTTTTCCATTTCCAGGAGTGTATGAGGTTCATGATACGTCTAAATACGACTATGACAGGGGACACATACGTAATCACGCTCTCTGATCACATGCATCCATTCATGTCCACTGTCCATTCCGACGTACTTGTGCAATTCCAGCAGTACAACGCGAAATCCCACACGTCCAGAAGTGCTACAGAGTGGCTCCAGAAACACACTTCTGAGTTTAAACAGTTCTGCTGTCCACCAAACTCCCCAGACATGAACATTATTGAACATATCTGCAATGTCTTGCAACGTTGTGTTGAGAAGAGATCTCCGCCCCCTCGTACACTTACGGATTTATGGACAGCCCTGCAGGATTCATGGTGTCATTTCCCTCCAGCACTACTTCATACATTAATCGAATACATGCCACGTCGTGTCGCGGCACTTCTGCGTGCTCGCGGGGGTCCTACGCAATATTAGACAGATGTACCAATTTCTTTGGCTGTTCATTGTATAAATTCTTCACAACTGGGAAAAGTCTTGTCACCTCTTAATAAACTCAAGTATTCCAGATGAAAGCAAGTCAAAACTCTTCATAGGAACTTCACATAGTTCTTGATAATTTAACTTCATTCTCTTTATACAACATGAACCGGTAGTGATTACTCGTGGCTTACATTAGATTATATCACAACCGTCTTAAGTGACTGCATGACGCAGACTGACACAATATATTGCAAAATTACATAGCGTCTGTCTGTCTGTCTCTCTCTCTCACTTCTTTTCCTTTTTTTGTTTTTATAAATCATCGCAGTCGGAAGTTGACACGCTAGGCATCTTCTTCTTCGCCTTGCCCTTCGACTGGAGGGTGAAGAAGTCGACCAGATACTCTAACTGCTGACTGTCTAGTTGAAGGCTGTTGTCATAGTCCATTATTTCCTGCGTCGCTCATGTAACACATGAAAAAAAAAACATATTCTGTAGACGACAGATAAACAAACATCTTACGATGCTCAAACAAGGAAATATTTAACAGCTAACTTACCTGTTACGATCCGCGTTTCCTTTGCACTGACGAAGAAAGCTGTTGAAGAACCCTCTTGTCCCATTACCAACACCACGCGACACGGCACAGTAGAAAAGTCACTGGACTCTCGTTCCAGTGAAGAGGGGCTCGTATGCGTGTCCACTATTGTAGAGTTTCTCGTAGTCTCCGTAAACTGCTTAACGCTATAGTGAAATGGTTCAAAATGGTTCAAATGGCTCTGAGCACTATGGGACTTAACTTCTGAGGTCATCAGTCCCCTAGAACTTAGAACTACTTAAACCTAACTAACCTAAGGACATCACACACATCCATGCCCGAGGCAGGATTCGAACCTGCGACTGTAGCGCCTGGAGCCGCTCGGCCACTCCGGCCGGCTATAGTAAAATGAATACCTTGATTTGTTACCGCTCAGCCAGACCTGTGCTATGGGGTAATATTAGTTATTTATAGACATCGTTTGAAACATTCAGTTATGTGGGCGACGGAGACAGCAGAAGGACGGAACGGCGCAGCTTTGGCCACTCTCTTATTTGCTAGTCGAAGCGATTTTGCAAAATGGTCGCTTCTAGGTACAGGAAATCAGAGCACTCGGCTTGAGAAAACAGAGGTAGTGTCAGTCACAAGTCTAGTCCAAACTCGACCTTGTCAGGAAAGTGGGCAGGTGCTTCTGTCGTTATAGTGGGAGGAGTGCGCCTTCCTGGCCAGCTGAGTTCTCAAGTGGGAGGAGCCGTTGCAGGGGATTACCTGAAACCGTCGGCCGAGGAAACGCCAACGGTTTCCGAGGTCGAACGAGGAAGAGGTCACTGTGAGAGCTTCTGCGATCACTTGTAGTTGCGAGAGGGACCGACTAGATTGCTGTAGTATTATTTAATCATAAGCACACATCGTGTAAGATTGATTATTTAAGTGCAAAGGGCTGATAATGAATTATGCAAACGTATCTGAATGACGTTAAATACACTTGCGCGTGTCATTAATGAGGAATTACAAGTGCAAATGGCTGATAACGTATATCGCATGTGTGTGACTATTTAATCCAAACGAAATTAGTTTAATATTTTTTAAACACAAGAACTCTGAGTAACATTTCAAGCTGTCAGAGTAAAATCTGCTCTGTTGTTCCATTTCTAACCAAACTTAAAACATCATTACGGACAAATTCCTATCAACTTGTGGTACTGAATAGCTTGCCTCATACCAGAACATAAAGGCTGAAAGAAAATGGACGCTGTACTTTGCCTTGTAGCAAGTCATCGCGTAATGAACTTGCTTGGGTCTGACCATTTCTTTTTTAAAACCTTGCGTTTCTTAATGTAAACCTTCCCTTACTAATTTTCCAACAGAAACGATATTAATTTTCTAACAGAAAGTCCGTTTTAATAAAAAGGAGTAGAAGCCGTGGACATAAGTGACGCGCGTTGAACAAGTCCGAAACAAATCTTCCATACCGGTTACAAGACACGAGAGGAAGAAACTACGAGTGCATTATTCGCGTGCAACAAATTTAAATTTAAACTCTAATTACTTTGAACTAAACGCACACACGTTAATCACATCCCGACATCGTTCGCCCCAGGATAAATCACCGAAGCATAAGAAACAAAAGAAAAATTCGGAGTAGGTATTAAAATCCATGGAGAAGAAATAAAACTTTGAGGTTCGCCGATGACATTGTAATTCTGTCAGAGACAGCAAAGGACTTGGAAGAGCAGTTGAATGGAATGGACAGTGTCTTGAAAGGAGGATATAAGATGAACATCAACAAAAGCAAAACGAGGATAATGGAATGTAGTCGAATGAAGTCGGGTCTTGCTGAGGGAATTAGATTAGGAAATGAGACAAAGTAGTAAAGGAGTTTTGCTACTTCGGGAGCAAAATAACTGATGATGGTCGAAGTAGACAGTATATAAAATGTAGACTGGCAATGGCAAGGAAAGCGTTTCTGAAGAAGAGGAATTTGTTAACATCGAATATAGATTTAAGTGTCAGAAAGTCGTTTCTGAAAGTATTTGTGTGGAGTGTAGCCATGTATGGAAGTGAAACGTGGACGATATATAGTTTGGACAAGAAGAAAATAGAAGCTTTCGAAATGTGGTGCCACAGAAGAATGCTGAAGATTAGTAGGGTAGATCACATAACTAATGAGGAGGTATTGATTAGAATTGGGGAGAAGAGGAGTTTGTGGCACAACTTGACCAGAAGAAGGGATCGGTTGGTAGGACATGTTCTGAGGCATCAAGGGATGACCAATTTAGTATTGGAGGGCAGCGTGGAGGGTAAAAATCGTAGAGGGAGACCAAGAGATGAATACACTAAGCAGATTCAGAAGGATGTAGGTTGCAGTAGGTACTGGGAGATGAAGAAGCTTGCACAGGAGTAGCATGGAGAGCTGCATCAAACCAGTCTCAGGACTGAAGACCACAACAACAACAACAACAACATAAAGGAAATCTTTGTAACCAAACTCACAAATCCTACTTTTCACATACGGCAGGAATACTTCTGTTTCCCACAATTAAGGAAATAAAAACACCTCGAAAGTAACTTAATCATGAATTCAGACATCGTATCTGAGACCATTCATGTTTTGTTAAATCTGCACGAATTCTAGCCCCATCACTACCTTATAAGACAAAGGGCTTGCTATTCAGTAGTTATTAGAGACCATAAACGAGCTCCGTATACTCGCTTTAAACAGTCCAATGAGTCCTGTGACGTCATCTGCTATCTCGCCGTCCCCGTATGCCCGTAGGCTCCACTAGTGAGCCTCTGCCGCTGCACAGTCGAGACTGTTGTCGGGTACGAGTGGACTCGACTCATTCAGAAAGGAGAGCGAGTACACGAATTCGGAAGTATAACCGCAGACTCGGGACATTCACGCTAAACAAGAAACCTTTTTGAAAATAATAAAATAAAACTTCCCCATTAAATTGTAATTGTAATTGTAATTTCACACAATCATGATATTGTCTTAAAGTTATTCTCAAGTGTCAGATGAAATATCACAAAATGTCCGACCCGTCTAAATCACAGAAGTAAGTTATATACCAATATAACGACTTATCGGTTAGCAGTGAATATTGTTCTGTTTGTACATACATTTACATAGATAAAACTTTTTCGACGACTGCTCTAAATTTATTTCACTATTTAATAGTCCGTCCCTAGTAGTTGAGTGGTCAGTGCGACGGAATGTCATACCTAACGGCCCGTGTTCGATTTCCGGCTGGGTCGGGGATTTTCTCCTCTCAGGGACTGGATGTTCTGTTGTCCCTATCATCATCATTTCATCCCCATCGACACGCAAGTCGCCGAAGTGGCGTCAAATCGAAAGACTTGCACCAGGCGAACGGTCTACCCGACAGGAGGCCCTAGCCACACTGCCATTTCCATTTGCTATTTAATACCTATTCAAAGAATGTCTAACAACTATGTTCACCAGTACCACTTTTGAGGCGTTACCGAGTGTGTAACGGCAGTACCGGAAAACACGACTTAAGGATGAAGTGCGATCTGTAAAAGGCGATTAATTCTTAAAATAATTTACAGAGATGAATGATAATCTTTGTAGCTCGTTGTTGTCCTATAAACACACGTTACAATGACCAAATCAATACAGAAACAGCACCATTACTGTCGCAACGATATAACAGTGGTGTTGCTGTTTCCAGCCGGACTGGTTGGCCGAGCGGTTCTAGGCGCTTCAGTCTGGAACCACGCGACGGCTACGGTCGCAGGTTCGAATCCTGGCTCTGGCATGGATGTGTGTGATGTCCTTAGGTTAGTTAGGTTTATACTTAAACCTATCTAACCTAAGTTCAAGGGGACTGAAGACCTGAAAAGTTAAGTCCCATACTTCTCAGAGCCATTTGAACCATTTTTTGCTGTTCCAGTTTTGTCACCGCAGAGATGAAATAAACAAGTATACAACCATTTTGTTTGCAGTGGGCGAAATTAGTATGTTTCTCGTCTGAAGCGTGGACTACACGGTGAAACTTATTCCAGATATCACTCCTCCTCTAATAGAACACGTTTGTAATTGAGTATTTTGCATGTATTAATTGCCGTCTTCGACCCTCCACTGCCTCACAAAAGCCATCTGATCCCGACAATCGGTCATTTCGCCTTGTCAGTGCCATTTTACAGCTGCAAGAACGTGTACTCATCTTCTGCACTAACAATAAGTCACGACTAGCCTTACACACTCAAATCCACGTCCGGCCATCCTAATTTAGGTTTTCCGTGATTTCTCTAAATGGCTTCAGGCAAATGCTGGGATGGCTCCTTTGAAAGGGCATGGCCGACTTCCTTCCCCATTGTTCTCTAATTCGATGGGAGCGATGATCTCGCTGTTTGGTCCTTTCCCCCAAATCGACCAGCCAAACAACCAACGGTTCTGACGTTTCAGTGAGAGACAACGAGTCGACGAGTATGAAGGGACCGCAACGCCCCAGTTTTCAGACTCGTCATATTCGTGGAACTACAACGGTAACGAAGGAGGCCGTTAGCACTGATGTGATAGCGGCGCCTTCATTTATAAAGTATGCAACCCGAACATTAATCCCGTACTCGCTTCGTTTCTGATCTCTACTACCCACCACGTGGTACGCGAAATTTAGAATTTACGAAGAATGTTCTTCCCATGAAGTTAGCGTCACATCACGTTCCAGTCTAACGCAAGAGGCGATCAAAAAGCGACCACTGCAACAGCACGGGAACTTATACAAAGGAATATGGCAAGAAACTCCAACGAACGACGCGACACGCTAATTTACAAAACATTACATATTTCGAAACACACCATAATAAAACATAACAAGACATAACATTTATGTAATAAATCAGCAAGGAAATGTAATTATCACTTAGTTGAATACCACGTGGACTAGGAATAGCCGGCCGGTGTGGCCATGCGGTTCTAGGCGCTTCAGTCTGGAACCGCGTGACCGCTACCGTCGCAGGTTCGAATCCTGCCTCGGGCATGGATGTGTGTGATGTCCTTAGGTTAGTTAGGTTTAAGTAGTTCTAAGTTCTAGGGGACTGATGACCACTGATGTTAAGTCCCATAGTGCTCAGAGCCATTTGAACCATTTGACTAGGAATAAGCCACATTCAAGAAAAGATTAACCATAACTTTCGAAACTAACCGTCTTATGAAGTCCTAAGATGTTGCAAATGGAAACATCGGACAGGAATCCGAATGGAGCATTCAACTGAGTTCAGTGACATATGTCAAAATCAGATTTATTACTCAAGTAAGCTACCATGTACACAAACCACCAAAGAAAATATATGATTCGTCTCATGTATGAAATGAGTAGGAGGGATTCCCTTCATAATTTTAGTAATATTTACTTCAGTTTCCGCAAAATATTGACTGGAGCTCCATCGACCATTTTATTAATAATTACCCCCAAAAAATATACGAACTAAGAATATCAGGGGACACTTGTTAGAACGAACATAGTACATAAATAAAATTACCAACCAGTACGCTTCGCCCTATCCAGTACAGGAATTTATCATAACAGACAGGACGTGATGTTTGGAAACTATAATGGTCATATTTCGAGTTTAAAGTGAACCAATACAATACATAAGGAACAAATACTTCGAGGTACATTAAATTAACCTACTCCAGACAATCAGGAACAGTATTTACAAAGAGAGGCAACAATTCATGCCTCAGTATATAAGTAACGGGTCCGTCCCTTTCCTTTTTGTAGGTTTGGATCCGTGGTGGCGCTCCCCTTTCATCGATTCTTCGAATTCGGATCGTACCAGCTCGTAAAAAAAAAAGGAAAAAATCCCAGGTCGTCGCACCTGCAATAGACACCAGCGACGCACAACGCATAAACATAGGCGCTTCTATAAACAGTGACAGGGCACGAAGCTAGTTTGAGAATACTAGTTAGTATGAACATTCGCACGAGGCCTGCTCATACAAAATGGCACACAGAACTTTATTCTTGTTTGTTAATCAGTACCCTAAAAACCAGTCTGCTGCGGGGTACATAATTCTTGACCCACAAGAAGAAAATCAGTCATTCATAAGCGGCGCGCTGCAGACGAATGAACAGAAAACAGGCCGGGTGGTAACGCTGGTCGAACACAGTACCTCAGTGACACTGCAGCAACCTTCACGTCCGGCCAGCGGGCTACACTCATGTCCAACATCCCGGTACGCTACTTGCTCGCGCAGAACACGACTACAGCACTCCGCTGCATCGGCCGCTCACATCCAACTCGCGCCACCGCCATTCCTCTTTCTCTCGCTGATGTCCCGCAACCCCACGGCAGATCGGCTCACCGCCGAGTAGAAGCGTGACCGACCTAGGCGACTTGTGCCAACCTAAACCCACAGTACCGTACACGGCACAACGTATTTCTAAACACGCCATAATGAAACATCACAAGACACAGCATTTCTGTAATAAATGAACAACGAAATGTAGTTACTACTTGGTTGAAGACGAAGTGGACTTGGAGTAAGCCACACTCAAGAAAAGATAAATCAGAGCGTTCGAAACTATCCGTCATATGAGGATCTAACAGGTTACAACCAAGCTGTTTACGGAATGTGACTCCAGTTATTAAACTAGGAGAAGATATATAATGTCAAAATTAATCTAAATTTAGCTCTCTCACACACATGCGAGTTCAGCGTGGCAAAAACCGATATCACGCTAGAGCTCCAGTGACGGCAAAGTCTCTCACAGGCAGCGTCTCCTCCATTAGTGTGACTGAGCTAGTGACTCCTTGCCTACGTATCTCCGCTCTGATTTTTTTATATAGTACCTTAGACAAACCACGTGCCTTTCTTCTCAAATCCAGTGAAGTTCAGCAGTTACTGAGCCACAGTTAACTCGCATCTTTGATCGGTATGGAAGCCAGAGTACGAGGGAGAAATGTAAAATTGTATTCGATGCATGAACATGTAAGCAAAAGCCTTCTCGCAAGCAAGGTAAAGATGTTAAACAATTACGGTTTTTGTTTTGCCAGCGCGTTACTTTAGATGAGTTGGCTGATAATCTGTGATTGTTGAGTAACTCCAGAATGTACGAAAGTCGTTTGATAAAAAGGATAGTTACATATTTCATTTTTGTAATGTTTCTAAGATTTATTAACAGTGCTATATGTAATTTGGCATCGGCCTTGCCGCAGTGGATACACCGGTTCCCGTCGGATCACCAAAATTAAGCGCTGTCGGGCGTGGCTGGCACTTGAATGGGTGAGCATCCGGATCGCCAGGCGCTGTTGCCGTTTTTCGGGGTGCACTCAGCCTCGTGATGCCAATTGAGGAGCTACTCGACCGAATAGTAGTGGCCGCGGTAAAAGACAACCATCGTAACGATCGGGAGAGCCGTGTGCTGACCACACGCCCCTCCTATCCGCATCCTTAGCTGAGGATGACACGGCGGTCGGATGGTCCCGATGGGCCACTTGTGGCCTGAAGACGGAGTTCATGTGCATATATGTAATCTGCTGATTGGTATTTATGCCCTTTTAGTGAGGTTAGACAATACTTGCTCTATAAATCCCATTGTTTGTGGATCAATTAGTAAAATGTAACTTCAGTTGTCAAATGTTTTTCAAAAGACAAGCTTAACTTGTAATATGTTGCTGTTGTTGTGTTCTTCAGTCCTGAGACTGGTTTGATGCAGCTCTCCATGCTACTCTATCCTGTTCAAGCTTCTTCATCTCCCAGTACTTGCTGCAACCTACATCCTTCTGAATCTGCTTAGTGTATTCATCTCTTGGTCTCCCTCTACGATTTTTACCCTCCACGCTGTCCTCCAATGCCAAATTTGTCACCCCTTGATGCCTCAGAACATGTCCTACCAACCGGTCCCTTCTTCTTGTCAAGTTGTGCCACAAACTCCTCCCCAATTCAATACCTCCTCATTAGTTATGTGATCTACCCATCTAATCTTCAGCATTCTTCTGTAGCACCACATTTCTAAAGCTTCTATTCTGTTGTTGTCAAAACTATTTATCGTCCATATTTCACTTCCATACATGGCTACACTCCATTCAAATACTTTCTATTTTGCTAAAAAGAAATCTGCGTTAGTAATTCACCACAATCAGTACCGCCTCCCTGTCCAGGTCATATGCTTTTGAAAGAAGTTGCATTTTTCCTTAAATGTTTTCATTTATGAGCCAGAAGAATTTCATGTGCATTTCAGAGTATTATGGCAGGGTTCGCGCACTGCTGAGGGATAAGAATATAACGCGTTATTCCGTTGCTGCATTGGAGGTAAGACAATTCAAATTATTTGCTGTGTGAACATGGACTAAAGTTATCAGTATTGAACAGGGCCATAGGATTCAGTGCGTAAGAGGCTGAATGTATTTGCAGTGACTGTATTTCGTTATTGGTATTGGGAGTTGCACTGCGCAGTCAGTTCGTATAAAGCCTTGCTAACAGTAACACAGAGTAAGTACACCACTTGCAGGTGCAACACGCTACACGATAATTCGAGTTGCGTCTCCAGTTATGCGTATGCTCAGCACTCTGCAGATGTGATTCGGCTGCACGCAGGCAGGGCTCTGTGGCAGGCCTGTGTTGTCTCCGCAGGGAAGATTTGAGGCTCTCCTGTGGGCGGCAGACACCTCCTCTGCCCACCCCCTGCCCCGCGCTCCATCCGCTCCTGCAGATAGCATCGGCGCATTCCTGAGGCGCGCACTAAATTCCGACTGCCGATCGGGCGGGCGCAAGAAAAGGGGGGCCCGCGGACCCGCTGCTCATGACTGATGGAGTACGCTGATAAAATATACTCTTCCCTGCGGGCAAAACCTCTGCGTAACGTCGACAAACCGCGGAGGCGAAACACCAAAAACTTGAACATTTTTGTGCTTATCTATCATTTCCACAGTGCCAGGCGGTTGGCAGGCCGGTTCAGAGGGCAAACGGTGGGAAGCTGGGAAGGAGGAGGAGAAGGGGGGGGGGGGTGTAAGGCGGTTGAGGGGGAGATGGGAAAACACTCCGCGAGCGCAGGGGAGGGGCGGACGACGAAGAAGTCGCAGACCATTCGCGGCGACGCCGCTGCAGCGCTGACGAGCCGCCCGGATGAAAGATGCTGCAGATACTTGACGGCCTCACCGGCAGCTGATTTATTTTCTCGCCGTTCCCTATCGACAAGCAGTCATATTTATTCCGCGCCGGCGTCCCCGTAACTCGGCCTGACACGTTATCTAAGTATCGCCTGCCACGCGGCAAACACTTTATGTCTCTTTTCAACGAGAGCGGCCGCTGGCGAACAGGAGGCAGAGATGCGCTGGCGGCTGGTCGGACGGGGAGTGTCGCGAGATAAGGGCGACAGCCGCTGCTACAGAACTACTTTGTTGGCTGACTGGCGGGGGTAGCCGTGACGGAAGGGGCTCTGCTAAATTAAAGAGAACGCGGAGAGAGCGGTCAGCCAAATTATATTTGGTGGCGAGACGGCAGGACCCATCGAAATTCCGCTCGTCCTATACTTGAGTAATATCCTTACGTGCTTCCCTCCTGAACAATTACGTGGTGACGGCCGGAGTGGCCGAGCGGTTCTAGGAGCTACAGTCTGGAACCGCGTGACCGTTACGATCGCAGGTTCGAATCCTGCCTCGGGCATGGATGTGTGAACTGTCCTTAGGTTAGTTAGTTTTAAGTAGTTCTAAGTTCTAGGGGACTGATGACCTGAGAAGTTAAGTCCCATAGTGCTCAGAGCCCTTCCAACCAATTACGTGGATACGTACACTGTCAAGGGTACCGCACGGAAATTTGGTTTTTGTAATTTTTTATGTTTATGAAATGTGAAGTTTAGAACTAATGTTTCACTCTCCCAAAGCATTCAATGTAGTAGAGTGCCACTCTCAAAAAATCTCGAGAAAATCGACTTAGTTTTCCAGCGTGATGCTGTATTAAAATGCTCTCCTGCTATGTAAGGGACATGGTTTCGAATCTTGGCTGATGAAAAATTTTAAACAGTGTTTGGCCTTACCGCAATGGATACACCGGTTACCGTGAGATCACCGAAGTTAAGCGCTGTCTGGCGTGGTCGGCACTTGGATGGGTGACCATCCAGGCCGCCATGCGCTGATGCCATTTTTCGGGATGCACTCAGCCTCGTTATGCCAATTGAGGAGCTACTCGACCGATTAGTAGGGGCTTCGGTCAAGAATACCATTTTACGACTGGGAGAGCGGTGTGCTGACCCCACGCCCCTCCTATCCGCATCCTCCACCGAGGATGACACGGTGGTCGGATGGTCCCGGTAGGCCACTCGTGGCATGAAGACGGAGTGTTTCATGTATTACTAGCAGCTGTATGCAGGATAACACACAAAAAGACGGAGAGAATCTCTAGCACTCGAGAATGGTAATTGTTGGTTTGTCTTGTGCCCGTCTTCATTTTTTCGTTTTTATTTTCATCCAGTGCGGATGCCTACGTCATTTAAATGTAATAATCACCAAATATATACTAATTAACACTTACCTAAAAGCCTTTTTAATAAAAAAATGCACTTCTCCTTATTTCTAATTACGTATCATAACTCCAGTTTCTATTGCAAATATAAATTCTTAATTACTTATCTTTTGTAAACGAATATTGATAAAGGTTGTCTGAATAATTTGTTTTCGTACCTTATTTATTTTACGCGTCAAGGAACGGATTATGGAACATGTACCTTGTTTAAAATTATACTACAGCCTGGAATTAAACCCTGGACCTTGACATGGCAGGCGAACGTTCAACTAAGAGCCAACCTGCCTGTCAATAAAATAAAACTTACTTTGGGATATTAAAGACAATCGTAAATCTTCAAAGTCGATTGTTCTCGAGAATTTTTGAGATTTCCATCGATCTGCATTGTGTGATTGGTATTTGAGTTCTGAACTTCACGTGTAATAAATATGAAAAATACAAAAATCTGATTCACGTGAGGCCTCCTTACGAGACATGGACCATGAACACCTTGACCGAACGCTACAAAACTAATACTCGATTATCTACATGTCTGTGGGTAACATTTTATAGCCATGCAGATTTTCATTTTTTCCAGAGGAGTAAATATGCGTTCCTACACATGAATAATGGTTCGAATGCATGATGGCTACTTTGTGAACCTATTGCCACTGGAACTTAACTAAGGATGTACACATTCAGCTTATCCCCATCTGTCTCATATAAAGGTCGAATCATTAGCACGAGGAACATGGAACCCGACAGATTGCACAGGCAGTGTCTCCGTGAATCACTGGGAAAAGACTGATGGAGTCTAGGTCTAGATCTCGACTTGCCGTTTGTCATTTATCGCTGACATAGTGTCACGGACAATTGAGACCTGCATTATCAAGTGGCACAGTCTGTTGGGGCTGCCGTATATAAGAAGGGTAACAGAACGGACACACATAATTACAGGCCGATATCCTCAACATCGGTTTGCTGCAGAATTCTTGGACATATTATCAGTACGAATATAACAAATTTCCTTGCGATAAAAAATCTTTTATTCACAAATCAACAGGCATTTTTAAAGTATCGTTCGTGCGATACGCAGCTTGTCCTTTTCTTACACGATATTCTGCCAAGCTTGGATGAAGGCAAAAAGGCAAATCCCATATTCATAGGTTTCCGAAAAGCGTTTGACCCAGCGCCGCACTGTATACAGCTAAGGAACGTCCGTGCACAAGTTATATGTTCTCAGACAGGCGAGTGACTCGAAGGCTTTTTAAGTAACAAATTCCAGACGTTGTATCGTACGGCGGGTGTTCATCGGACACAAAGGTACCGTCTGGAGTGCCCCAGGGAATAGTAATAACATCGCTCTTGTTCTTCATGCACTGGATGAAACATTTAAGACAGGCCGACACAAGTATACACAGAATGCGGGTAATATGGCGAATTTCCTGATGTTCAAGAGTTATTTTTATTGTTTTTGGTCATCGAATTTCGACACAGATTTTTGCTAATGGATTTAGACACCTTTTCTGTGGCATCTGAAAGAAGCTTCTAAGAGAATTTCAACCATATAAACCTTGTGGGATTTGATCAAGTAGTATCAAGATGATAGCGCCGCAAACCACTGTCCAGCCGTTAGGAGATGTTCCACTAACGTCTCCCGTATTATATCAGACGTAAGCAAACACGTAACCCAGGTATGGTTCTTGTGTTTACTTGATGTTATTGAAGCCCATCTGCCTGTGGTCTGCTGTTGTAGCAACCACATAACTTGCTCGTAAAGCTATTAAGTCATTCACGATGTATACGAAAGTCGAAAAGTGACTACCACTTACGGTAAATGTCGACAGACTATTAGAGCAACGGTGCCGTTGTATGTGAAGAGTATCTAGGTCGTATCAAATACTCACTGTCTGACTTTACAAAAATTATAAAAAAACGTTCTAGTAAATTGAAGTATGGAGATGAAATACGCCAAGGGAAAAGAAGTTTAACTGGTGAAAGAATTGAAACTAACATTTTAGCAGCAGTAACACGGAAAGCTTATGCCACTAAGATGCATCTCATAAGTATGAAAGGGATCAACCAAACGGGTGTCCTCCAAACACTACATCCCACAACATTTCGCTGCATCTGTAGCTTTGTGCTAATGATTTCCAAAATTGTGTACAGTTCTACGAATGTTATCTACGAAAAGTGCAAATTGATGCGGCATATCTATGAAAAATTTTGTTTAAGGAGGAAGAATCGTTTACAAACCATTGGCAAGTCAGTTTTCGTGACATGCACTAACTGCCAGTTCAGAACCTGCGCTGACTCAAAGAAATGGCCAAAAACAACGCCTTTGATCTACCAACGTTTGGTACGTATTTTGCGAGACATGCAATACTGGACCCTGTCCTACTGATAAAATTTCCTTGCTTTAACTTTTCCTTCACGACTAGTGTCAAGAAAAATGGTTCAAATGGCTCTGAGCACTATGGGACTCAACTGCTGTGGTCATAAGTCCCCTAGAACTTTGAACTACTTAAACCTAACTAACCTAAGGACAGCACACAACACCCAGCCATCGCGAGGCAGAGAAAATCCCTGACCCCGCCGGGAATCGAACCCGGGAACCCGGGCGTGGGAAGCGAGAACGCTACCGCACGACCACGAGATGCGGGCGACTAGTGTCTTAAGCAGTCATGTACGTAGGGCTATCACAGCTATGAGTAATCATCCTGGCTATTAATGAACCGCTTCAGCTCTTTAGTCCTTTATTTTTAGATCGCTAACGGTTTCATGGCATTAAAAAGCACTTCTCCATGTGAAAATATAGCTAAAACATTAGAGCTAAAAAACTGGAAACTTTGTGTCCAACATTCGTTGTCCGTCAGAACAAAACACCTCTAAAAGGTGGTATGTCACTGAATAAAACAGCCGGACTGTAATGCACTATGGTGGATGGATCCGCTTCTCATATCTATACGCAATCGCAAACAGGGCACATTGCCGATACACAGCACTAAATTCAGCTGAAGCAGTTTATTAATACCTAAGATGTGTCTTCTGCGTAAATGTTGAATGCAGGTGTCTGGGTCTGGGGAAACGAAGTTAATTTTGAGTGTGTTGTCTGGGCTGTTGATGATGGCAAGAGAGAAGGAAAGGCGCGTAACCTGGAGCTAGTCATTGACTACTCCTCTCATGTAATACCGAGAATGCTGAGCTTAAGTTCCCCGTTTGACGGATGCCCTCAGTAGCGTCATATGTTGTCACTTTGTGAGACAATGCGGAGAGGTTTGTAATTTTATTCAGGATCGTGGATCAGGTAAGTCAGCTACAGCGATCGCATTGGGTCTGAAATAAATTACTCGCTCAGCAGAAGAGTGAGAATTTTGATAAAGCCTCGTGCGGCGTCAGAATTTCTTGCCATTTGGGATCGAACTCGTATCCTGGTGTTGGAGGACTGCGATCTTGATGTGTTCCCTGTGGGTGTTGTTTACGACTGCTTTGTCGTTTGTCGCTCCTCAATTGTCCATCTACAGACTCACGTGAGCAGCAGCACTCGTTAAGAATTTTTGCCGCTACGCGCCTACGCAAACATCCCATTCCTTTGTGGCGGAGGCATCCTTTATTCTGCGTCCGGAGCGTTCGCATCGCACCGAAAAGGGAACGGGTGGGGCAGAACCGCCGCACGCAAAGAACAAGGACGCGCGTTAATTTAATTGGCTAAAAATCCATTCACCTCGCGCACCGCTTACTTATCCCAGCCGCGGCCGAGTCGGCTTTTTCCGCGATTCTCGCCTCTTTTTCGTCTTTTCGGGCGGGCTCGGAGGAGCCAGCAGTAGCAGCGGCGGCAGCAGCAGCGGCAGTGGCGTGGCGCGGCGCGCGCGCCATTAAAATGCCCGGGATCGGCGCCGGACCTCCGAAAAAGCCGAGAGATTTGGCGGCCGCGGTGTTTATTAGGGCGAGGCTGGGGGCGCTTCGCAGAAGGCGCGCCGGCGCGGCAGAAGAAGGCGGCCGCGGCGCGCGGCGCGCGACACACTTGTCACTCCTTTCATCAAGCTAGCGCTGGACGCTCCTGGGGTCGGCGTCGCCTGCGCAGCGCCCGCCCGCCAGCCTTTCCCAGGGACGTCCGGCTGCCGGCTGCCGGCGCGGGGACCGGATTCTTTTCAGCTCGGGAAGGCACCACCACGACAAACAAAAACCGCCTCTTCGGAGTAAATCCTCCTCTGGCTCTTTTCCCTTCCTTTCACGAGGTGGCGCCGTCTCTGTCTCCCCCACCTCCGCCGTCGCTCTCTGTCCTGCCACGAAATGTGTGCCTGTTTGTGCGTGTGTGTGTGAGAGAGAGAGAGAGAGAGAGAGAGAGAGAGAGAGTACGGTCCGCGGGCAGAGGCTGACCGGTATGCAGGAATTTTGATCTGTGATGTGACGTTCCGGGCGGTCCACGGGGGCCATCCGTCAGCTGAGCGTCCCGGCTCTCCCAGACGGTACAGCGTGCGCCGCCGACGCCGGGCAGATAACGTGCCGCTGTCGGAACGCAACACAAACACACACACACTCATACACTTGTTCTATAGGCACCAGCCTGAAGAAGAACCTGCGCTTCAGCAACTGTGCACATAAGAGCTTCAATGGATTGGCAATAACACCAAGTAGTTGCAAAATACATATTTATTAAACCTTGGCCTTTGTTGCGACAGTTTTGAAACTGTCTTCTTCAAAATTGTACACTACTGGCCATTAAAACTGCTACACCAAGAAGAAATGCAGATGATAAACGGGAATTCATTGGACAAATATATTATACTAGAACTGTCATGTGATTACATTTTCACCCATTATGGGTGCATAGATCTTGAGAAATCAGTACCCAAAACAACCACCTCGCCGGGTTCCCGGGTTCGATTCCCGGCGGTGTCAGGGATTTTCTCATCCTCGTGATGACTGAGTGTTGTGTGATGTCCTTAGGTTAGTTAGGTTTAAGTAGTTCTAAGTTCTAGGGGACTGATGACCATAGATGTTAAGTCCCATAGTGCTCAGAGCCATTTGAACCAACCACCTCTGGCCGTAATAACGGCCTTGATACGCCTGGGCATTGAGTCAAACAGAGCCTGAATGGCGTGTACAAGTACAGCTGCCCATGCAGTTTCAACACCATACCACAGTTCAGCAAGAGTAGTGACTGGCGTATTGTGACGAGCCAATTGCTCGGCCACCATTGACCAGACGTTTTCAACTGGTGAGAGATCTGGAGAATGTGCTGGCCAGAGCAGCAATCGAACATTTTCTGTATCCAAAAAAGCCCGTGCAGGACCTGAAACATGCGGTCGTGCATTATCCTACTGAAATGTAGGGTTTCGCACGGATCGAATGAACGGTAGAGCCACGGGTCGTAACACATCTGAAACGTAACATCCACTGTTCAAGGTGCCGTCAATGCTAACAAGAGGTGACTGAGACGTGTAACCAATGGCACCCCATACCATCAGGCCGGGTGATACGCCAGTGTGGCGATGACGAATACACGCTTCCAATGCGCGTTCACCGCGATGTCGCTAAACACGGATGCGACCATCATGATGCTGTAAACAGAACCTGGATTCATCCGAAAAAAATTACTTTTTGCCATTCGTGCACCCAGGTTCGTCGGTGAGTTCACCATCGCAGGCGCTCCTGTCTGTGATGCAGCGTCAAGGGTAACCGCAGCCATGGTCTCCGAGTTGATAGTCCATGCTGCTGCAAACGTCGTCAAACTGTCGTGCAGATTTTTGTTGTCTTGCGAACGTCCCCATCTGTTGACTCAGGGATCGAGACGTGGCTGCACGATCCGTTACAGCCGTGCGGATAAGATGGCTGTCATCTCGACAGCTAGTTATACGAGGCCGTTGGGATCCAGCACGGCGTTCCGTATTACCCTCCTGAACCCACCGATTCCATATTCTGCTAACAGTCATTGGATTTCGACCAACGCGAGCAGCAATGTCGCGATACGATTAACCGCAATCGCGTTAGGCTACATTCCGACCTTTATCAAAGTCGGAAACATGATGGTACGCATTTCTCCTCCTTACACGAGGTATCACAACAACGTTTCACCAGGCAACGCCGGTCAACTGCTGTTTGTGCATGAGAAATCAGTTGGAAAATTTCCTCAAGTCAGCACGTTGTAGGTGTCACCACCGGCGCCAACCTCGTGTGAATGCTCTGAAAAGCTAATCATTTGCATATCACAGCATCTTCTTCCTGTCGGTTAAATTTCGCGTCTGTAGCACGCCATCTTCATGGTGTAGCAATTTTAATGGCCAGTAGTGTATATCCAATGTGTGAGTCTTTTACTCTGTCTAGTACATTTACGTGTCATACACTTTTAAATCATGTATTTTGAATGGCGATGATGTGAATGACACTCACATGTACTAAACAGAGTCAACGACTCTGAAGGGTGGTCGGCTTGGATCGATCCTGTTGTACCAACGTAATCGATCTTGTAGTGCCAAAGATTTTTGCGTAGAGTGACTCTCGAGTTTTGCCTCTGACAGGAAAGCGGGAGGGCACAGTGGCCGAGACTGTGGGAGAAGTGCGTGAGTCGTCCGCCAGGAGGAGGCTCTGACAGGCAGTAAGGTAGACACAGCGACGCATGTGCAGTCAGTGACTCTTGGTAGTGGGGTATTACATGTATGAGCAGTCCTGAGAAGAAAGTTCGTTTTTTGCTGCACACTCCCCTGGTCGTTTGGGAACTGATTCATTGCTGGCACAAGGACTACAACTGTATCAGAGCAACTGCACACAGACCGTTGTTACTTTTGAGGGCATGTGTTGGTAATCATTGAACATTGTGTCACCTCATATCTACTTGGCTTCTTGTCGTGCTTTGATTATAGCCACGAGCCGGTTGTAGTTGCAGTTAATTGATCTGCTCCTTCTCTGTCAGCTACGCTTATGTACGTTCAATTATGTTTTTTGGCCATGATCTGTTGTCTGTTGTAGTGCTTTTTCCACTTTTCACTCTAGACTTCACTGACCGAACTAATTGGAGTGATACAGCTAAATTTATTACTAATTCTTCTCAGTTGCTATGTCACGGAGAACTGACTGCATATTTGCTATCGTACTTGGTGTCTTCTGATGTCAAGAAGGGTTTCCACTCTTGTTTATTTCCTGTACTGTATTTGGCCGGTTCGTGAAGTCGTGGAAGAATCTATTTGTACCTGTTCTGTCTAAAGTAATTTGCCTACAATTATTTTCACTTGGAAAGATACATCACACGCAGAATTTCCATATTGTAAAACACGCATCTTATATTTGTCAGATGTTAGTTTATTAGCTGTAATGCTTGTCAAAAAAACGAAGGAAACAATTTTTTTATTTTGGCATTTCGTGGCTCTTGCAATTCTTGAAATTGTTTGTTGTATTTTAATTCAGTCGGTACAAATTTTGTTTCAATTGGCTGTTATTCCCAATCCATGAAGCTTTTTTTCAGAGTTGGTGCCTGTCGCTGTTGTTATAGCTTCTCTAGGTTTTATGAGGGAGCAGAATTTTTACGGAACTGAATTTGTGATTTTTCCTTTAAAAGCCACATGTGTGAAGTTTACTGTATCCTCGTCTTTTATAAATAAGCAAATGTATTGTTAATTAAGAATAATTCAAGCGATGGTGGCTATTAGTTCATGAAATGATGTCTTTTGGAGTAGACACATATTCAGACCAACAAAGAAACTAGTGCTACATGCTGTGGTTGAAAGTATTCTGACGTGTGGCTCAGGGATTTACCATAGAAAAATCACCAGACAGCCATATCTTTTCAGAAGTCGTCATTTAATTACCATGACAAATTTCGGCATCTCATTAATGCCATCTTCAAGCCCCTATGCACTCCACGTGTAGAGAATCAGATGCATCGATGGATGCACAACTGGGGACGTGAATTTCTTGTGGAAGAAGACTTGACAACAAGTTATCAGGTTGGAGTTCTTGTCAAGACTTCGAAGTACAGACTCCACAAAAAATTCAAGAAATTCACGTATTATTAGTACCGGATATGTATGCATTGATGTATCAGATTCTCTATACATGGAGTGCCTAGGGTCTTGAAGCTGGGATTAATGAGATGCCGAAACTTGTCATGTTAATAAAATAATAACTTTTGAAAACATACGGCTGTTTCCTGATTGTTCTTTGGTATATTTCTATTCCGCCGCTGTCTCGTATCCACCATGGATAAACAGAGATATCGCTCGGAGTGTTGGATATTGAATGAGAGACAAAGGGGGAAAGTTGAAGCTGTACAAATGGGATGGGATACGGCGGAGCATCGGAGCGACCCACTTCGATCGTCTGAGGAATGAATATGTAAGAATGGACACAGATGCGGTGATACCAATCACTCAATCGAGCACTGAGATGGTATGGACAGTTCCGACGGATGGAGGAAAGCGATGGCCACAGCGTTTGCTCAACTGATTTCCGCCATGGACAAGGAGCCGAGGCAGCCCGAGGGCAACGTGGAGGGCAACTACAGCCAAAGCCATAGAGAGCACAAGTCTATCGGAAGAAGATTGTCAGGACAGAAGCTTGTGGAATCTGTGGACAAGCTACTGCTGGTAAGTGGGAACGCCTACTAAAGTAAAAGTCGATAATACATTTTATTTTACTGTTTTTATAATAATGTCCATGTGTGTAAATTTATGATCTTATACGATAGTTCAGATATTTGTTTTGAGTTGTATGTTTGTTTGAGGTACTCCTTGGGCGGCATGCGGCTGTTAAGTTCGCCAGCAGACGCCTTAAAGTCACAGTAAGTACGGAGCGGAAGTTCAATCACCACAAGAATAGCATAGGGGGAGGGGGGGTGGGGTCTCACTGTCAGTGTAAGTGACGCCGAGACTCGTCAATGAAGACTATACTCAATAAGTCATACACAATTGTGGAAATGGATGTACGTATATATTTAAGTATGTATGTTCCATATCTCCTCTAAAACACTAGACCAATTTCAACGAAACTTGGTACACTTACTACCTACTGTCTGGAGAGAATCGCTGTACGAGTAAGAACAATCTACCTGTCAAAGGGAAAGGGGTGGATGGGAAAGGGTAATGTAGCTCACGGCGCACAAAGTCGGAGGCTTTATGCACCTAGTCGTTAGCGACAACCTTTACACGTAATTTCAATCGTATAGGAAGCCCCACTAGATGATGAAGCATTTTCACTGTTAAAGCGGTGAAACTGGCGCATCAGGCATGACGTTTTAATTTATTAACTATTTGCTGCTGACTGTATTCAGGACATATTTTGCAGACCACATTCGCATGTACCACTGAATGTACATGCAAAATTTAATCTTTGTATGACACGTATTTTAGCAATATGACGTCATAAACTCTGAAACGCGCGAAAAAACTGCCACACAGTTATGTAAAGTTGATAGTGTGATACAGCCACAGACCGGAAGAGTAAGGTACATCTACAGACTTAAAGAGGTTATTACCGAGAAATTTTTATTGCTTAACGATAAGGATCAAAGTTGATGTATATTTCAGTAGTACAGGGTGTTTATAAATGAAGATCGGGGTTTAAAAAAAAAATGGTTCAAATGGCTCTGAGCACTATGGGACTTAACATCTATGGTCATCAGTCCCCTAGAACTTAGAACTACTTAAACCTAACTAACCTAAGGACATCACACACATCCATGCCCGAGGCAGGATTCGAACCTGCGACCGTAGCGGTCACGCGGACGCGGTTCCAAACTGAAACGCTTAGAACCGCACGGCCACACCGGACGGCCGGGGTTTTAAAGCTTTATTATATATATATATATATGATATGTCAAATGAAAGAGCAACTCAAACAGTTTTACCAAGAACCTTATAAATGTTCAATGTGAGCACCATTTGTCACACGGCACACATCAAGTCTATAGCCGAGTTCTTCCCAAACGTTGATAAGTGTGTCTTCAGTGATTGTAGCAACAGCTGCTTCAATCCGGTTTCTTAATTCAGGGAGGTCTGCTGGTAGTGGAGGCACGTACACACGATCCTTGATGAAACCCCAAAGGGAAAAATCGCATGACGTTAGGTCGGGTGAACGTGGAGGCCATTCAAAGCAAGACATGTCATTGACCCCCTTGTAGCCTATCCAGCGCTTGGATACAGTGAAGTTCAACCAATAGCGTACTTCGCTATGCCAGTGCTCACATTGAACATTTATAAGATTATTGGTAAAACTGTGTGAGCTGCTCTTTCATTTGACATATCATTTATAACTGTAAGTTAAATGTAATAAATTATGCCGGCCGCTGTGGCCGTGCGGTTAATTCAATGTCATGCTGACGAAAATACCGAAAAATTCTTACTGCGCTAACCAATAATTGACAGTAGTTGACTGGATGCTGCAAACTCCTTGTTCTTCAGTTTTCTAGGCGCTTCAGTCTGGAACCGCGTGACCGCTACGGTTGCAGGTTCGAATCCTGCCTCGGCCATGGATGTGTGTGATGTCCTTAGGTTAGTTAGGTTTAAGTAGTTCTAAGTTCTAGGGGACTGATGACCACAGATGTTTAGTCCCATTGTGCTCAGAGCCATTTGAACCATTTGTAATAAATTATATAAAGCGTTAAAACAACGATTTTCATTTATAAACACCCTAAATATTTACGCGGTCCACCTGTATTCGACGTCAGCCAACAATAACCACTCAAAAACAGCAGCTGGCAGCACTAGCAGTGGAAGGTACATGAAGTGTGCCCGGGGGACGCGCAAAAAAAAGTGCAGTCATTGTATCAATCCAGAAGGGGAGAGATTTGTCTGACGTTCAGAAGAGCACGATCATAGGCTCTCGTGTTACGGGTGGAAGAATTTCTGAAATGGCTAAAGTTGTAAACTGTTCACGTACCGTTTTGGTTAACGTATACCGTATATGGCAAAATGGCGCTGTCCAAAACCGGCGCCAAGCAACTGGGTTGCATCATGGGCCTTACAGTCCTGACCTGGCTCCATGTGACTATCATCTCTTTGGGAAACTGAAAGACTCTCTTCGTGGAACAAGGTTTGAAGATGATGACTCTCTTGTGCACGCTGCCAAACAGTAGCTTCAACAGGTTGGTCCAGAATTTTACCGTGCGGGTTAACAGGCGCTGCTTCCAAGATGGCGTAAGGCAGTTCAGAGGGATGGAAATTATGTAGAGAAATGAAAATATTGTTCCTAAAGGATGTATCTACACACTGTATTACTTTCAACCTTGTAGAATAAAACATGGATTTAAAAAAAAATAGTGTGCATTTCTTTTGGAGTGATCCTCGTAGATATAGTTTTAATATAATGTCATTAAATTTATGAAGCAACAGAAACTATTTTGTGGGATTATAGCGTGTTTTTTCTATAATATTTAGCACGGTTTTCCATAGACAATAGACGGCAAATCTTACATACGATGGTAAATAAACAAATAAATAAATGTCTTTACAGCAAATGCCTTACGTACAGTATCAGATAAGGCAGTCAGCAGTCCAAAAGTTCGTTTGATCTCTGTAGTGTGTGACATTGCGGTTTTGTCCTATAATTGGAACCATAAATTTTAATTCAATGTCATGCTGACGAAAATACCGAGAAATTCTTACTGCGCTAACCAATAATTGACAGTAGTTGACTGGATGCTGCAAACTCCTTGTTCTTCAGTTTTCTCAAGATTATCTACATGCATTTCCGTATGTAACTGTGGTTTACCAAGCAGCAATATCGGACTTTGGATAAGTTACGTAATTAATTTAAAACATTATTCCACGTCAATAAATCTTCCTCAAAACAGCTAGGCTTAATCCGTCATTAATCTTAAGAACAAATAACGATCGATTTGACACGTTTCTACAAAGACAGACTTTACATAAAACCATAGTCACAGATATTCGGTACGAGAAGTAAGAAAGCTAATATCCATAGCTATAATCTGGTTGAAACCAGTGAAATCAATTCTAAGATGGAGAGAATACGCAAAGATATCTTTGCATGGGAAGCTGTGACATTGTTTGGCGAATACTCCATATTGAGGAGGGGCATTCACGATTGTTAGTACTGCTCCTGCTCGCGAGTTTCAAGCGGTTCTTTCGTTGAACTGCAAGCTATACCTATACTGTGTGGCGTAGTAGCCGTAAACAGTAACATAATTTCTCTTGTTTAGTAGAACGATTCGATAGTTTGCTCCCGACCTGTCATAGCGGCTGTGACGTATTGATTCATAACGTGGCTTCATGGAATACTCTCTCCAGTTAAGTACTCAGCTCACTGGAAAGAAAAGTTGTGGTAAGGATTATGGGACCAAACTGCTGAGGTCATCGGTCCCTAGGCTTACTCTCTACATACTCTAACTTAAACTAACTTACACTAAGAACAAAACACACACCCAATCCCGAGGTAGGACTCGAACCTCCGACAGGGGGAGCCGCGCGAACCGTGACAAGACGCAATAGACCGCACGGCTATCCCGCGCGGCTCAGTTTACTGGTCTGAATCAAGTTATTGAAATTTATGTTACACAGAATACAATAAATTGCAGTTTGTGCACGGTGTCTGAGAATATAGAGAGACTATAAACACAATGTAGAGTGCGACGCAACGCCTAAGGCGCCCAGTCTTCGTACGTTTCAAATACTCTACTAGATATAAGTCCATTGAAAATGGCACACAGATAAAATTAAAAACGATACATGGAGCACGGGAAGGGCGCAGTATTCCACCCTTGTTTGGTGGAAAGAGGAAGAGAAGCAGCTGCATGAACATAAAGAGGTCAGACAGCAAGCCAGTACTAACAGGAAGGTGGATAGTGACCATAAAAGAGCTACAAAAGGAAATATATTGGAAAACAATATAATGGAAAGAAAAGTGGACGAGATGAGCGATGCAGTATCACTTTGCATCTGGAGTAGAAGACGTTTCCTCAGAATTATTTAGATCCTTGTGAAAACCTACCATTACAAAAATGTTCCACTCTGTTTCCAGAATATAAAAGACAAGCGAAACATGCTGACTTCAAGAAGAATGTAGTAATCTCGATACCACACAAGAAGTTGCTGTCAGGTTTATTACCTTGCCTTCATTTTGCTAAATCTTGGTTTCAAAGTACTTACAACCTAATTTATTCTTCTTTCAATCACTTCGTTGTGAGTGAGGAAAAAATCAAGTACGTATTAAACTCATGGTAAAGCTGCTTTACTGTATTGTTCGTACAACCATCCTTACAAAGCAGCACATACACATAGCTTATCGGTACGAAAGCGAGTGCGAGTATGTTTATAACATCGGTGGTGATTATCTCCTGTTTTGCAGCTGTTGAAAAACAGTTATAGAAATTACTGGAAAGTGATTTGTTGTGAAACAGAATGTAATGTGTCCACAGTGTAATCCAGAAGTATATGGAGAAGTAAATCGAGTTATAGGGTCAGTTATTCACTAACACTTCAGTATTTTGTGAGGAATGTTATAATTTAAACAATCGGTGGTCTCCAATACTAGGGTACAGTTTACATAGATTTGCATTACGACTAATGTGTGATGAGAGCTGGCTACTAATGAGCTACTTTAAAAAAAAAAAGAAAGAAAGCTAGAGCTGCTCGTCTGCTTCTAGCATATGTATTTTAACGTAACAAATTGAGAAATAATAACAGGCGATACGGAGCCAACAGAATTTCAGAACATATGCACCCGTATTCTTATCATATCGAACTTCATTTCGAGCGCGTAGCTGTATGTGACACAATAAAAAAAAATTGTTGCCTGCGTCACTCACACAATATTTATTATCCGTGACACATTTCCAGGGCTTTCAGCTCCATCTTTCCGTGGACATTATGTTATTAAATGACATGCCTATTTTCCTGAAAATAAGACTAAAGGTCTAGAAAAGCCTCATTGATTACACAAATCATACAAAACCTAAAGCATATAATTGTTTTATTTAGTCTCCTGAAAGCTACATAGTTACTAATATGACTATAAGATAGCTTAATTTGAATAATGAATGAGATAGTTGAAGGTTTCCCAAGAACATCGATTATGATGAACGAAATATAGGATATCTACTGCGTGTTTGGACAAAATGGTAAACACAGAATATTTCTGCTTATTAGCAATTAAAAAGATTCCACGGAAAACTATTCTCGCGTCTCTTCTACAGTAAACATAATAGAAATCCAGATCTGAGCCATCTCGTTCTGCGGTGAGTACCCTTGTGAATGAGTCCACAGAAGTCTCTAATCAAAGTCAGTCACCCAAACATAGATGAAGATTACTCTCTGTCTTACCCACTGTGAGGCACCGTGTGACTAAAATGATCATAATAACTAATTAAAAACTGTGCAAACAGCGTTGAAAACTATGTCAATTGACACTGAGAGGTAAATAATCACACACGGAAGTAGATTTTTCTGAAAGCCGAAACAAATTGGTAGGCGTGAAGTACCAAAAGGTATATTAATCCGTAAAACAAACAAAATAACTGTAATTTAAACATAAACCATCGGCCAACATCACTGTATATTGGTCGGTTCTTCTGTTTAGTGGAACGACGGAAACAAATATTCTACGAAAAATAGTACGTGTTTTTCAACCACACATATGTTTTTGATCTTACGCGTAGTTTTCGTAGGCTCATACTTCAAAGAACGGTGAGCAATGCAGCGTAGTCGAAAATCCTTCTTGCTAGTAAAAGTGTTACGTCAGGTGTGAACTCTATTATGGTGAAAATGTGAAAAACATGCGTTGCGAGTGAGATCTAATGTGACTGCACAAAAGCGATTGCGTCATTTTTAAACGACGTATATTTGATCAACTTCTCTGCATCAAGGAACTGTGTATCTCGTGAAACTGGAATCTGCGACTCTTTGTTATCACTGAACTCACGACGGACTAAGAACGAATAATTAGAAGAGGTCCCCTCCACTTTCTTAAATCCGGTGTACCCATACTGACACCTGCCAGATCGGTGAGGAAGTGGAGTGTATGCACACTCAATTGCTTTGCATTCTTATTTTTAAACCAGTTTCAAAAGGCAAACCAGGTTCTATGTCTCGCAGAACAAGTCGAGGTTCGCTGACAGTAGCCGAAAGCTTCCGAAATATGTGCATAATATAGGTACGTGGTAAAGATCCCGGAACCACCTGATAAGGACGAGAATAAGCCATGATATTGGCAGTTAGGGAGTTCAGAGGGAATCTTTGGTTTACGCAAAAATTTCTTCTTTGGTATTTACAATCGCTGGTTGGTCCACCATTCTACGTGAGCCGCTCACGAGTTAATGGTGCAGAATTTCAGAGTGGTCTTGCTGTCGATATGTGGAAGTACCCTTTTCTTCCATCTATTCTATTATTTCAGTGTTTCGCTCCTGTCATTGTACGAGTCAGCAATACGTAATAAAATAACCATGTAGCTGAAATATTGATATCATTTCGCGAACCTTGGCAGTTACCCGAGGAAACAGGAATTAATTCATTGCCTGCAGCAATGGGTACAGGTCCATGAATTTAAATTTTTAGCACTTTCAACCGATTCTTTTCACCGACGAAATACGTTACTCCTAACTTAACGAATTGTCTCTCATTTTCTAAAGGGGAACTCAGGTACAGAATATTTCTTTGAAATAGTGTCCCGATACTACTGTTTTCGGAGTGGCTACATTACTCAAACATTGAAATTCTTTGGCTTATCGCAGAGGTGCTCACAAAGTGTTCCAGTTACAAGTTTCCATTTCTTTCCATCTTCAGGATTTGTAATTCTGTAACTGTATGTCACTAACGCTGCGTTTTGAGGTATTTCGATTGACCAACAGTAGGCATGACACATTCATGTTACTACATTTATTAATAACGACCCATTTCTGCGTCTTAAACTCCATCTGCAAGTGATAAACGTCTATTATAGTCGTTAGCATAGCAAGCATGAGCGCAACGCCATTTTGAACATTTAAAAGTGCTGTCCTCATGGCATATGTACTATTTGACTTTAATCCAAAGTTTTCGTAGAAAGAGAGATCTGTGGGTCTGAAACGCACCGTGAATAGGCCTATAAATATTAGACGCCGAAAATTGTGCTTTTGTTGTTTGAGTTGCAGTTCATATCAGAGTAACATGCATACTTGATTACATTCCGTTCTTTATTTCAATTTATTGTTGTTGTCAAAGAGCCTGAAAGGACGTCTTCTTACGGAGAATAGGAAACAAACCACAATAAGGTGAGAAGGTTGCCTTAGCAACACCCCAGTCTAAGTCGTATTACGGTAATATCTTATGTTACATTTATAAAATGAGACATCAATTGGTGTAAAACTGACCTAATAGTCGTGCAAGAATGAAAAAACAATTTAGCGGACCATTGGCTGACGTGGCAGAAAGATAATTAACGTGTAAGTTTGTTTGACTTTTTTTACTATATACTCTCGCTCATTTATAAGCAATCTCAGAGAAGAATATTATGATAAAGTAATTGTTCTGTGTATGTCCATTGATAGAAGACTTTGAGGTTATGTCTGTGGCTCGGGTGTCAACCGGAAGAGGTCTCACTGCCTAAGTCGTACCTGTAGAGACGACTTAAACTTTGATGAAAATTACATACCAACTAAAAACAATTTGTTTTAGTTGACCAATATGACGAGGAGAACATGCAATAAGTGGAAGCAGAAGGATATGGAACAAGCTTCACTGAAACACTGGAATGGTGAAATTCGATTTAATGGCACGCGTGGAAGACCTAATGATATTAAAGCAAAGATGGAAGGTGAATTAGTGCAACATATAAATAATTTGGAGACTAGTTTCTTCGAACTATTACTGAATTAAGGAGACATGCCTACCAACTTGCTGAGAAGCATGAGCTACCGCATCGCTTCAATAAAGAAAAAGCCGGTTTATGAAAAATAATCTCATTTTGTTCTTGCAATTTTCCGAAGTAATATCGATGGCACATGGAAGGGATGCAATAAAGAGCTTGTTAGTAAGTTTTTTTTTTTTGAAAAATATGAGAAAATATTAGATGAACATCAGTTTACTGCTGACCAGATATATAACGTGGATGAAACCGCACTATCCACAATCACAAACCGTCGGACGTAATTGATCGAAAAGGCAAACACTAAATGGGTCCAATCACAAACGGAGAAAGGGGTCTTACAACGACATGCGAATGTGCAAATGAATGCAGCAAGGGGAACTCGTACCTCAGATATTAATATTTAAGCGCAGCAGAATGAATAATGTCTTAAAAAGGTGAGCTCCGCCAAACACAGCATTTGGATGCTCGACAAAACAATAGCTATACCAGAACTGTTTGTATGATGACCAAAACATCATTAAACGAACAAAAGCTGAAAAGGGGACCAGAAACAAATTTTGCTTTTACTGGATGGACATTGCATATTAGAGGCAATTCAGCTGGCTCCTGATGACCGTATAGTCGTGCTATCATTTCCTGTTCACACGATCCACCTACAACAGCCATTGAACAGATCGTTCTTTGGAGCACTATAAAACAGCTACAATGAAATGGCGTCTTCCGCGGCTACGTCCAAATCCTGACAGTGTCGAAACAACTTTGGAGAAGACCTTGGTCATGCATGTCACAGATCAGTTTGTATGGACACAGCACTAAAAGATTGGGGCAGCAGGCTTATGGCCACGGGACAGAAATGTCAAAGAGTAGGGCTTTGTAGCTGTACGGGATGTACTGCTGATCAGTCAGACGAAGAAATGTCTGATGGACTGATGGGCAACAACGCGAAAATTTGGAGTGCCACCTAACGTTGCAATAGCACTCAGCGTTTAGTCTGGTTCAAAAAATGGTTCAAATGGCTCTGAGCACTATGCGACTTAACTTCTGAGGTCATCAGTCGCCTAGAACTTAGAACTAATTAAACGTAACTAACCTAAGGACATCACACACATCCATGCCCGAGGCAGGATTCGAACCTGCGACCGTAGCGGTCGCGCGGTTCCAGACTGTAGCGCCCAGAACCGCTCGGCCACTCCGGCCGGCGTTTAGCCTGGACCATATACAATGTCTCAAGAATGTAGACCCGGAAACAACATTACAACAGTTGCCGAAATTAACCGTCAACAAAGTCATACTGAAACACATTATATCCTATCCTGTGTGTAGTAACATTTATCAAGAAAAACGCGAAAAACCCTAAACTGGCAATGGAATTAACATCAAGTCTTTACAGAAGGAAATAGAAGCCAAAGGTAAGACCAACAAAAAGAAACTATAAAAAGAGACAAATAGATGAAAACTTTAAATAGAGTGAGAAAATGGAGGACGGAGTGAATTGGTTATGTCAACTGTGTAAGGAGGATTGAGAAGAAGACATGATTTAGTTTATCAAATGTAAAGCTTGGGTATATGATATATGCGCTGGTATGGAAAACAAAATTAAGAAATGTTTCTGTGATATCTGTGTTCAAACCAACTGTTTTTCAATACACCAATTTAAGTAACTTAATTTATTACGAATTTACATTTGGTTTTCTATGCAAAATTTCAGTACATGCTCTCTCTCCTCCCTTTCCCATTAACACCCTTTCCTCACGGCATTTCCTCTTTTCTCATCAAAATTACACCTTACTTTCCATACCCTATGTATGGTGTATTGCAGTCTTATTCTACGGTCACAACTGGATTACTTTTATACACATTGACTGAGAACAAGTCTGTAATGTAACACTGCTATTTCTCTGCAAATTCTTTATCCGCTGCTAAAGCAGCTCTCGTCGTAGAGATAAAATTTCATTCGTGGTGCTATGAATGTATCATATCAAATTATATTTTCTCCTTTAGCTTAGTTACTAACAGGAATAGTTTTCATACAGTTTACCTCCGAACACAGTAAGATTCATATGTACCTCCGAGACCTGTTACCTTATAACGAACAAATTTGTTTTGCGAAGTCTTCCATCACACACATACACACACACACACACACACACACACACACACACACACTTCCTACTGAAAGTTGCGTGCCACTTCTGGATCAGAATAGAGGAGCCTAGGTGCAATGCTCGTTCTGAAACAAGAGAAGACGAGCGAGTGCAGTGTTCGTTTAGTTCTCTGAATTCTTAAAATAACTGGTGGCTGAATTTGGTCACTGTGCACAACGGTAACGCCGTCACAAGGTAAGGTGTGCACCAGGCTATATTCGTTATTAGTGGGCCGCCTAACCATGGAAAAGTTGTGGTACAATGTAAGAGATTTTGCAAGCTAGGTCAGGCCTCAGATCCACAGATAATTATTTGTTCTAATGACTGACAAAAATCACAGCAACAAAGTTCACTAAAATGCAAACCAAATTCCAGAATAACACTAACACTGTGGGGTCGGGGGGGGGGGGGGGGGGTACCAAAAAATTTGGAAGACTGTATAGAGAAAAGACAACAATATCTGCACATCTGGGGATCCTGCGAAATCAAAATTGATGATAGAAAAAGATGCCACAATTTATAAGCAAATTAAGCAACCCAGGTTCCGTGACGAAGTAAGCAAGTAATGAGCTACTCAGAATAAGGATCGCATTTCCCCAAAACCAGCAAACTGGGTGCCCGTTAGCACCAAACAACGGCCAGGAAATGAGTGACACTCACGGCGGCGCTGATCGAATAACCACGAAACATAGATCTCCAGCTACAACTCCACACTTGCAAAGAACGCCATGCTTTCACACAACTGTATATGGCGGGGGGCGGTGGGTACGGGGGAACGGGACGACGATTCAGTTCTGTTGCCAATGTGATGGACAATGATATCGCTCAATTAATCAAAAAATGGGGAAAGGCTCAAGAAATGGCAGGTTGGCACTAGGATGGAGGAGTGTCCCATCGATTTTCCGGCTTCTTCGCATCAAGCCCAATTTAAGGTTGACTCGATTCAATCAGGTACACCAAATTTTGGAGCAAAAGCAAAAGACTTTCCCACACGGATCAATGGCACCTCGGTGTCTCGTCCTTTGATGTCTGAACAGAATAAGCAAAATGTCGTTCTGAATTATTCCCTATCAGTAGAGATATGGTGCCTTCTATTCGGAACTAGGAGAGCTGACGGCTCTGCTGACAAAAACATGAAGAACGCGGCAGTCTTACGTCTGTGAAAACTGCCCAGACCCCAGGAGATCTTCGCCCTTCCTAATGAGATTTACTGTCTGCCTCCTGCCGACAGAGAAAACTCATGTGTCCACACCGAGTGACGATATTTCCAGTGCGAAAAACGCAAAGCTTTCCTCCCATAAAATGTGCCCAGCACATGGTAAATGAAATTAAACTCGAAATGGTGGTCAAAATCGATCAATATCATGCAGTGACATTTGACAGTAGTGTCATGCAGTGACATTCGTTCGCTTTTTTGCATATAATGCTTAGAGAAATCTTGTCAGAAATGAGTAAGTGACCCTAACGGTAGCTATCCTTCATAGCTGTTACCATTACAATTCTAAAATAAAATTTAATTCGTATTTTCACACAGTGGTGGACATGTATGTCCATAGATCAAACTATGTGTGGTTAAGAACTCAAAACTAGCTACGAATTGTTGATAATGACAGTGAATCAGAAGAGAATTTTTGTGGTAATTAAAGAAATGCCTAAAATTGCATTCCACAGTCAAAGAGTTCAGTTTGAAATAGATCGAAGGAGATTTATCTCGTTTCATCACGGGATCGTTCAGTCGACGGGAAAGCGTTACGGAGAGGCTCACCAAATTCCAATGGCAGATGCTGCAGTACAGACACTGTGCATCACTTAGAGGTTTACTGCACAAATTAAAAGAACCTACGATACAAGAAGAATCGGGAGACATATTGCTTTCTCCCAAATACGACGTGCTTCAGCTGCCCCTACTGCTGTCGTTTTATGCAGCCTCAGTATTACAGCCGGTCTTGATGAACCACGAACGAGATTTTCATGTTCTCTACACGTGAACTATAGTCATACAGAAAAAATTACAAGGACCTTTTCGTAGGAAATTTAATGTAGTTAAATTTTGTACTGGGACACGTTTTCTCTGGGGGCCAACGTTTTCTAGTTGTTCGAGAAAAACGTACTAAAGTGACCTTCAAACGTACCTCCAACCCCACGCTCATCCCGCAGCAATCAGGATTTCTGGTATGTTATTTATTGCACTCTCTTATACCACTGTGCAAAAATTGCCGGCTACACGGACTATCCCTGATATTCGACCTTTTTTAGTCTCTATTGATTGTGTTATTACTTCACCAGCATAATCGGCTACTTCGTTAACATTAATATGAACGTCTCCACGAGGGTTGAACGAAAAAAAGACTTCTCCAAACGTTACGCTGAAACTAATTACATTAACAATTCGATCTATACTAGAAATCCTGACTGGAGGGGGTAGGGGTGGGGGAAGGAGGGCGGCAGAGTGTGTGAGTGGGGATGAGTTCGAAGGTTACCTTTGTAAATTTTTCTTGAATAACTCTGAAACTACGGCCTCTATCGAAACCATTCCCCAGTGTAAAATGTAAATAAGCTATACTTTTTACAAAAAGGACCTCCTCATTTTTCTTTAAGACAGTTTGCGCGTTGCGAGCGAGATAATATGAAAATCTCATAAGTGGTTTATGAAGGCCAGGTATAACATTGCAGGTTGCATAAAGCAACAGGGTGGGAGCAGATAAGTCGCCCTGTATATCTCATGAAACGACCACGACGCAAAAAGCGGAGAAATTAGAGATCATACGAATGGTTGTCGACAATCGTTCTTCTCGCACACCGGTCACAAATCGAACAAATATAGAGGTACCTGAAGTTCTCTACGGTACATTCTTCTTGAGGAAGACTGTGGAGTACAGATGTGCTTGTAGAGGATGTGTTCGATTATTATTTTTCCCAACAATTCCACTGATCTGGTCATCGTTGAAGGAAGGCTGACTCCTCGCCAGTTTTTGGCAAGAATGGTAAACCCTGTCGTCGTATCCATCACGGCATATTCTTACAGGAAGACGATACACTTTGCGCAACGAATGCCTTGAGGAATGTACGGAACACTGACTGACCTACTCGGTCCCCTGATTTACCCACCCGTAAGGCATGTCTTACATGCGAATCAAAAACCCAGGCTTTCACATCTAGCCTCGAACCAACAATCCTCACGAACTGACACAGGGTACGTATCAGGCATATCAAAAAATTCCTCTAGATCAGCGTTTCTTAAACTCAATATTCATTGGAGATCGCTCAAGGGTAGCGCCTTTTCTCACACCATTCAAGAAAGCTGCTTAGAAAAACAGTGAAAATAAACACTTCTGCAAAATTTTAAAAAATACCAACCATCGGCTGCACTTATAATTTGGGTAGTTGGTACGAATGTGACACCAACCTTTTCAGACTGTAAACTCAACAGTATATACAGAATGTCCTAAGAGTCGCCAGGTGAATTTTCGCTGGTGTTCCGGCAGATAACTGCAATTTCGTTTTTGTAATGTGTAGCTGAAGTCAGCCCAGAAAATATTGCTCATCATGTCTTTCATGCGACACCGATTTTCGAAAGAAAGTGTCCGTTTGTTTCCCGTTACAAACAAAAGGGGTTTTAAACATAAATTTTACGTTTAGAGCGGTCCCAAATTAATCTAGTGCGATATTCGTTTTATCGATGTGTTTATCAGCAGGGACACTACAGCACGAAGAACAGGCAGCACTCCATCAGCACTGTCCTAGCCCATGCTGACTGCTATTCCCATGCAGCAGCACTGCTCAGTCATTGCTGTAGTACCGGTTATTCTTAGCGTTTTACTGTCGCTATTAATGCATACAGGTAAAACGAATATCGCACTAGACTAACTAGGAACCGTTCTATCTAATGGCCAAGTAAAATTACACTTCAAAAATAATTTTGTTTGAAAGGGGAAGAAAATTGGCGCTTTCCTTCTACACTCGCTGCCGCATGAAAGACGTGATCAGCAGCATGTCTTTGAGCTGATTCCAACTACACATTGCAAAAACCAAATTGCAAATATCTGCTGAAACATGAGAGAAAAAGCGCCTGATGACTCCTAAGATTGACACGGTATGTATGTACAGTGTGTAACGGGTGCAAGCGCAGATATTTCTATTGGTGACGGAAGACGATGTACTGAACAACGTTACATCAGTATTTGTTTCACTGGCAGACGGATAATTAAAACTATTAGGAGTAGTAGTACGTATTTATAATGGTTAGTGCTTCCAAGTACATGTGATAAGAGCAAGCTTTTAATGCTTATTCTCCCCAGGGCAGTAGGTTAGGTGCTGAAGTGTGGACATCTGGCGTAGTCCACTTACTTGTACAGTTATGGCCGTGCAGCAAACATCAGGCACTAACTTTGCGACATGTCTGTTGGAAGACTATTCAACAAAGAGAAAAAACAACCAACATACTAATGTATGTATATATTACGGTATCACATATAAAAATATCTGCTCTTATACCAACTATATCCTGTATATAGGTTGTTAGGAATATAAGAACAGATATTGTGATAATTGCTACCTTGATTTGTACCCGCTTCAGCGTCTTCGTCTCTTTTTCTGTGCATCTAACAGTCTCCCTGCAAAAACCTGATGTTTTCTGCACAGTTGTAACAGCACCATTAAGTGCACTACGCCTCTCAGTATAGAGTACCCCTTTTCCACCCAAATGTCCACATTTCAACATCTGACCGGCTGCCCAGGGCTAAAATAAGCATTAACTTCTTGCTCTTCTCACATGTACTTGAAGGTACTAATCAGTCTAAATACATACTACTTCAATAGCTATAATTATTAGTCTACAAATGAAGTAAATACTGTTGTAATGTTGTTCAGGACACTGTCCTCAGTTACCGATAAAATAATTTGTACTTGTTTTAACTTGAGACAACTAAGTATCTTGAAAACTAGGCATAATGCGAAAAATATGTTCTCCTGCATGGAGAAGGACAATTTGTATCTTCAAATGGGAATCCCTCCACTTTCATTGCATATTCTGATTCTAAGTTGAAAACTACCCACAGTTTACTCAAATCATTACTTTAGTGTTGCAGATTTGTTCAATATAAATAATGTGACAAGACATTGACATTTCTAGCAAATAAGCTTCTTGTATGGTAACATAGTTTTCTATTCTATAAGGGGTTGAGCGTGGTGAGTTCTCAAACCATAGGAATGCTTGATTTCGGTGGTCACCCTCGAACCATGCCATCAGTGTGACTGATTTCGGCGAGTTTCCATCCAACCTCTGCAGTTCTCGTGCTGGTCACTACGTGGCTACCGGAGAAATACAGACACAACCATTGTAATAAGGCAAAATGTCTGTGAAGATGTAGCGACAGGCGCACCTGCCATTGATACTCACAGAAATCAGTAAGCAAGTTAAAATGAAAGTAGATTGCGGTAGTTATGCAGAGATGAAGAGGCTTTTGCACAGAATAGAGTAGCATAGAGAGCTTTTGACTGAAGAGCTCGTTAACAACATAGAGAGAGAGAGAGAGAGAGAGAGAGAGAGACAGTGCGGGAGAGAGAGAGAGAGAGAGAGAGAGAGAGAGAGATGGAGAGGGGGGGAGAGACAGAAAAAGAGAGAACTGTATGACTAATGTAGAGAACTGCATTTATAATCCTGAGAAACAGTGTCAAATTGAATAACTGTGATTTTAATAGGATGTTTTTCATTCCTTTTCAGGTAAGTGAGGATCCAGTGCTGCTTAATTTTATATTATCCCTTAAATGACTGTATACAGCAGATTTTTGTTCACTTTTTCGGTATACGGGGACCTGTCAGCTCACCAGATACTGATACTCATGGTGAGGGCAATTTAGTAGCATTTTACCTGCCCGACAGTTTGTTATCAGGTAGCTCTTATTTTAGCTTTTGCCCCTTGTAGGCATCACGGGACTGTTATATGTTGTTTTTACATTATGTCGTAACTGTCCGCTACTTTCCGAAAATTTGATGACTACCAACGCTGGGCCATCCCATTCTCTTTTCCGGTCAGCATATGACTTGATTTTGTTACTATGTTCATCCCGTATATCTTTTCATTTCAATTACTTTTTCTTACCTTACAAGTTTTGTCTTTTACTTTACACAGATTGCACTTGATAATGCAGCTAAAATGCTACGAAACCGGTCGTGCGTCTAAATAAAGTACCCACACTTGAAACGGTTTTATCTTCGAAATGATATATCTAGGCTGTGGCTGCCTGATTACTAAGTTTTCTGAAGTATCATTTTAGTTGCAAATAAACTCGTTTTCAGAATACTGCACTACAATGTACTATGGAACTAGAAGTTCCACGATAAAAGTGCAAAAGAGGACATTAAAATGGAGATTATGAAAAGCTGCTGCACGTGATATTCGCTGGCTGTTGGCTTACATACCACATGTAATACAAACTGATGGCCGTCAGTTCCGAATGGAATAAAATTTAATCATTTTATACAAGTTGCGCGATGAAAATCTCCACGAAGTTCGATAGCTGATGTTTCATGAAGCAAAAGTTTCTACTACTGTAAGTGTGATTAATGAATCGAAGAAATGAGAACGAACTGGGCGACGTCACGGCGAATTACCGAGTTGTGCCCGGGAGCGGCAGCGGCAGCGGCAGCGGCGGTTGGCCACCTGTGGGCGCCACCGCCCCCACTCCCACCCCACGCCGCCCCCGCTCCTTATCTACGGCGCGGCAGGCACTCGTGTCCGACAAGCTACACGCCTGCTGCCGCCCCGGAGCCGCGGTTAAGTGTCGCCCCCAGAGTATCCGCCGTCTCGAGGAACTGTCCGTCTCTCCCCCTCTCTCTCCTCCTCACTCCCTCGTCCTCTTCCCTCTACATTTCCTCCGCGAGTCTTTTCTTTTTAATTTTACTGCTAGGCGACAAACTGGCTCTCGCGTTCGTTTTTCCTTCCCTCCCTATTCCGACCGTCTCTACCGATGCACGCTGCGGGCCCCTTTTTTTCATTTACATTTTCTTTTTTTTTATATTATTATTCTACCTCGGCCTCTCGTTCCAGACGCTTTTTGTGCCACGGCCTGTTAGGAATTCCTCGTCAGTGGATCCGGAATATCCATAGCAGGAATAGGTGAGCTGGGATCCCCGCTCCTCCCTCCTCTCACCGTGCCCGCCTACACACACACACACACACACACACACACACACACACACAGCAGACACAGACCCACGAGGCGGGCTCGCTTAGCAGTCAAACCACGTCGGGCGCCGGCCGTTGTACAAAGCGCTGCTTTGCTCCGGCTAATCCCGTAAGGCCTGAGAGCGGCGGCCGGCGCTGCTGCAATGCAGATTTCACACTTAATAGGACGGACTTGTCCGCCGCCACTCGGTCCGTATCTCTCCGGCCGGGCGCGCCAGAAAAAAGCGGCGCTGCTCGGGCCCCTGCATGCCAAGTAGGCGGCGTGTGTGGCGGACAGCGCGTTTGCGCAACTACCGGCTGTCTAACAGTAGGGCTACCTGCCCACGGCGGCCGGTCCGCGTGCTGTCGCATGGCGCACACCCGCAGAATGCCAGGCAGCCGTCCTTGACGATTAACAAACGTCATCTCCTACTGAAAGCTCCTTCTTGTTTATTAGCTGTATCTATGAGGCGCGCTCAATATGTAAGGCCATTTTTTTTTTCGCGTTGAGTTTCGGTAAAAAAATTTGGGAATTCGTTGTGGGACATTGTGGAATATTCCCGCTTGGGCCCACATAGTTTCATGAAGCTCCGATAGGTGGCAGCACTATACGTAGCCTTCAAAAATGGCGTCTGTAACGAAGGTGCGTTCCAAGCAGAGCGCTGTCACTAAGTTTCTTTTTGGCAAAACCAGAGGATCACAGATATTCGAAGGCGCTCGTGGAATATCTACGGAGACCAGGTAGTGAACAAAAGCACGTTGAGTCGTTGGACGAGGCGTCTCTCATCAACGCACGAAGGTCGCGCAAACCAGTCCGATCCCCCGCGTGCCGACCGGTAGCATACGGCTGTGGCTACTGGAGTGTTCGAACGTGCGGACACTTTCATTCGAAGTAATCTACGGATTACAATCAAACACCTCACTGGACAACTGGACGTCTCTGTTGCTAGTGTTGAGACATTCGTCCACCAGTTGTGGTGCTCAAAGTTTCCTCGCTACTTAAAAGAAGCTCAAAAAGCTCAACGAAGGATGGTCTGTGTGGAATTGCTCGCGCATTGCGAGGTTGAACGTGACAGTTTTCTTCGAACATCGTCACAGGTGATGAAGCACTGGTTCATCACTTCGAACTGGAAACAAATAGCCGGTGGCTGTGGCCGAGCGACTCTAGGCGCTTCAATCCGGAACCGCGCTGCTGCTGCGGTCACAGGTTCGAATCCTGCCTCGGGCATGGATGTGTGTGATGTCCTTAGGTTAGTTAGGTGTAAGTAGTTCTAAGTCTAGGGGACTGATGACTTCAGATGTTAAGTCCCATAGTGCTTAGAGCCATTTGAACCATTTTTTTTTTTTTTTTGGAAACAAAACGACAATCCATGGAGTGGCGCAACGACCCCTCTCCTCAGAATAAAAAGTTCAAAACCACGCCCTCAGCCGGCAAAGTCATGGCGACGGTCTTCTGGGACTCCGAAGGGGTTATTCTCTTTGATTACTCATACTCTGAACTGTCTTGTGCTAGCCTCAGGAAATTCAAGAAACGACTTCAACGCGTGCGTCACCACAAAAATATAAACGAACTTCTCCTTCTCCATGACAACACAAGGCTTCACACACGTCTGCGCACCCTAGAAAAGCTCACAGGATTTCATAGGAATGTTCGTCGTCGACAATCCTACAGCCCAAATCTTGCACTTTCCGACTTCCATCTGTTTGAATATATGAATATATGTCCGAAAGAACAGATACCATCTCATGTGCTGGATGCACAGGCACGGTAAGATTGTCTGCCGTGAGTAATAAGTATAATGGGCAGGGGCACTATGAATGAACTGTGTGGACATTAAGTTGGGAATGTGGGTCTCACGGGGAGCGTGCAAGAGCTAAATCCCTTCAGTCGCACTATCCTCTGTGCCCTCGGTGGCTCAGATGGATAGAGCGTCTGCCATGTAAGCGGCGATCCCGGGTTCGAGTTCCAGTCGGGGCACACATTTTAAACGGTCCCCGTTGATGTATATCAACGCCTGTCGACTGCTTATCACTCCGTCTTCAGGCCACAAGTGGCCCATCGGGACCATCTGACCGCCGTGTCATCCTCAGTTGAGGATGCGAATAGGAGGGGCGTGTGGTCAGCACACCGCTCTCCCGGTTGTTCTGGTGGTTTTCTTTGACTAGAGCCGCTACTATTCGCTCGAGTAGCTCCTCAATTGGCATCACGAGGCTGAGTGCACCCCGAAAAATGGCAACGGCACATGGCGGTTGGATGGTCACCCACGCCCGACAGCGCTCTCACGGGAACCGGTGTATCCACTGCGGCAAGGCCGTTGTCTGTCGACAGCTTAAGGTCTTGATTTAATTATCATTCCATGTGTTTGCCCCAATAACGGATGCACTCCGCGGGAAGCACTATGTGGATGACGCGAGGGTGGTGATCCGGCAAGACGTTGGCTACGACATCGACCAGTAGAGTAGCCCTCCCAATAAGGCGGCGTCAGGCCGTTGCATTGAACGGCGATTACGATTAAAAAGAGGGTTTTGTAGCCAGAAGAGGCGGAATTATGTTGCGTGTTGGAAACTTTAGTAAAACCAACTTGCTTTCAGAAAAAAATGTGTTGCATTTTTTACTATCGACCCACGCACATCAACAAAGTTTTGGAAGGTGGTAGACATAGATTCATTCCTTGGAATTTCTGAAATCACTGAGGGAAGTGGTAAACGAACGACTATCATGTTGGTGTTCAAGAAAAGGAAAACTGAGATGTTCGTATGGCCTTATTGCCCTGCTGTCTCCTTTGGAATGTTCGGCCGTTCCTTGATCAAGAGTCAGCAATGCTAAACACGAGACCACGAGCTACTGTAGTTTGGGTACTAAATCTATGAGGCTCGAGACATACCACCCGTCGTTCGAAAAAATATCATAAACACAATCCCTAAGACAGCAAGGGCAGGTAAGTGGACAAATTATTGTATAATCTGGTTAACAGCTCATTCATCCAAAGTGCTAAAAAGAAGACTGGCAAAGAAAATTGAGGGTCTGTTGGATGGCGATCAGTTTGGCTTGAGGAAACGTAAAGCCACCAGAGAGACAGTCGTGACGTCGTACTTAATAATGGAGACAAGACTTAGGTAAATCAAGATGCTCCCAAAGAAAAAACGTTCATCAATGTAAAATGGTGCAAGATGTCCCAAATTACCAGATATGTGGGTTCAAGGTCTAGGAAAAGACAGGTAATATACAATATGCAGAAGAAACCCAGCGGGTACAATGAGAATATAAGAACGAAGCGATCGGATTAGGGAAGATGCAAGAAAGGGACGAAGTTTTCCGCCACTATTGTCCAATGCGTACACCAAAGAAGTAGCGACGGCGTTAACAGAAAGATTCACGAGCTGGATCAAAATTCTGGGTGAAAGGATATGACTCAAAAGATTCCATTATGTCACTGCTACACTGAGTGAAAGTGAAAAACGATCACAGAACTAGTTGAAAGGAATGAAATGAAGAGAGACAAAAGCAATGTTGAGCAGCAGAAATATGATTAGCGACAAACTTAATACCAAAATTAGGGACCACGAGATAAACCAAGTGCAGGAATAGTGCCGCCTTGGGAGCGAAATAACACATGACATTCGAAGCAAAGAGGCCGTAGAACGTAAACTAGAACAGGCAAAAGAACCATTCCTCGGCAAAAGAAGTCTGCTAGCATCAGACATCAACTTTCATTACAGGAAGAAATTTCTGAGAATGTACATCTGATGCACAGTGAATAATGGACTGTGAAAATCAGAAAAAGAATAGAATTAAACCATTTTAGATGTGCTTTTGTAGAAAGATGTTGAAAATTAGTTGGACTAATAAGATAATACACTATGTGATCAAAAGTATGCCGACACCTCCAAAAACATACATTGTTCATATTAGGTGCATTGTGCAGCCACCTACTGCCACGTACTCCATATCAGCGACCACAGTAGTCATTAGACTACATTAGGCGTTACATAGAGACATTAGAGCACAATGGGGCGCTCCGCGGAACTCGGACTTCGAACGTGGTCAAGAGATAGGGTGTCATTCGTGTCATACGTCTGCACACGAGATTTACACACTTATAAACATCACTGCGTCCACTGTTTCCGATGTGATAGTGAATTGGAAACGTGAAGGGACACGTACAGCACAAAAGCGTACTGGCCGACCTCGTCTGTTGACTGACAGAGACCGCCGACGGTTGAAGAGGGTCGTAATGTATAGTAGGCAGGCATCTATCCAGACCATCACTCAGGAATTCCAAACTGCATCAGGATTCACTGAAAGTACTATGAAAGTTTGGCGGGAGGTGAGAAAACTTGGATTTCATGGTCGAGCGGCTGCTGATAAGCCACACATCACGCAGGTAAATTCCAAACGACGCCTCGCTTGGTGTAAGGAGCGTAAACATTGGACGATTGAACAGTGGAGAAACGTTGTATGGAGTAACGGATCAGGGTGCACACTGTGGCCATTTGAGGGCACGGTGTGGGTATGGCGAATGCCCGGTGAACGTCATCTGCCAGCGTGTGCAGTGCCAACAGTGAAATTCGGGGGCGGTGGTGTTGTGATGTGGTCGTGTTTTCAATATAGGGGTTTGCACCCCATGTTGTTTTACGTGGAACTATCACAGCACAGGCCTACATTAATGTTTTAAGCACCTTCTTGCTTCCCACTGTTCGAGAACAATTCGGGGATGGCGACTGCATCTTTCAACTCGATCGAGCACCAGTTCATAGCGCACGGCCTGTGGCGGAGTGGTTGCGCAACAACGACATCCCTGTAAAGGACTGGCCTGCACAGAGTCCTGACCTGAATCCTATAGAACACCTTTGGGATGCCTCACCGACCGACATCGATACCTCTCCTCAGTGCAGCATTCCGTGAAGAATGGGCTGCCATTTCCCAAGAAACTTTCCAGCACCTGATAGAACGTATGCCTGCGTGAGAGGAAGCTGTAATCAAGGCTAAGGTGGACCAACACCATATTGAATTCCAGCATTACCGATGGAGGTCGCCACGAACTTGTAAGTCATTTTCAGCGAGATGTCCGGATACTTTTGATCACTTACTCTAAGTAAGGAGTGTCTCTGCAGAATCGATGGGCAGAGGAGCATGTGAAAAGCATTAACAAGTGAGCCGTGGTAAAAATTGCTGTTTTGAAGAGCCCGCCGCAGCGCGTTGTGTGAAGCAGTCGCCCTCCTTTTCTAGCGGTGGCGCCGCTGTGGCAATCGCAGCTTTGGTGTCTCCCTCCCTCTGGTGAAAAAGGGGAAAGGTAGCCTGTTCACGGGCATTTAAGGGGCGCTATGAACTCGCTAGGCGGCGAGTCTAGTCAGTTGGTCAGCCGGGTCAGTGTGCGGCAGTCAGTATCTGTCTGTCGTCCGGAGTGCTAGTATGTGTTAGGCCGCCAGTCTGCTTGAGCTTGTTCAGGCAATGGTCAGTGGCGGTTGGATCGATCGGTTGGTCGGTCGCACACTGAGACACAAGATGACTTGTCCGCCTTGAGCGTCGGCGCATGTGAGGTCGTCACGTGAGTCCAATGGGCCGCGCCGTATAGCGAGGGGTAGTGGCTTCGTGGTCAACACGAGAGCAACGGGAGTTAACCCACGACATCGGGCTGGCCGGTACGAGCTGCGACGCCATGAGACGGGAGATCGGCGAGCCTTCCTGCGTCCGTTGAAACGGCTGGCAGCGGACGGTTCGGGCGAGCGTTGGGGGTGCCGCGTCAGGTCTTCGCCAGAAATCGCAGTTTTTTAGAAGTTAAGTGATTGGAGATATGTTGTTTCATTTACTTGTTAAATTCTACTTGTTTTCTTGGTGAGGTCACCATCCGCTTTGTTTTGGGGTCGTCCCACCATTCTTCTCCAAATGGCTCTGAGCACTATGGGACTTAACAGCTATGGTCATCAGTCCCCTAGAACTTAGAACTACTTAAACCTAACTAACCTAAGGACAGCACACAACACCCAGTCATCACGAGGCAGAGAAAATCCCTGACCCCGCCGGGAATCGAACCCGGGAACCCGGGCGTGGGAAGCGAGAACGCTTACCGCAAGACCACGAGCTGCGGACCCATTCTTCTCCGTTTGCCCACCCGTAGGAAAGTGGTTATTTATGAATTGGGTGGTCCGTTTTTCCCTTGTGTAGTAGGGGGGGGGGGGGGGGGTTAGAGCAATCTGCGGTTTGGTTTGTTCAGTAATCCCCTTGTCAATCTGCCATACGTTAATAGCTGCCTCTGTCATGTTTGTCGGGTTCGGTGTTAATGAATTTATTGCTATAAGGTGTAAAGGCCGAATTCCTGAAATATGTTTTTATCTTGCCTATCATCTTGAGAGGCGGTATATGTGTAATGTAGAGCATGTTTGTACATTTTATGTAAGACTGCATTTCATTGGTTTTGTTTAAATGGACATTTTAGTATATAAAGTTGCCACCCTTCCACCGTAAGAGTTTCCTTTTAAAAACAAGTTGCACTTTCGGTGGCAAGTAATTTTTTTAATGTGAGTGTTTCTTACCATTTCCATCCCTCCTACGGGGTGCATAGTTTATGTGTTTGTGTGAGTTGTTAAAAATTTTAGTTTAAAGTAATCTTGTGTGTTGCAGATTTGCACCAGTGTAGTCTTTCAGAGGATGTTGCGAGCGGTCGTGACTACGGCCGTGTTAAAAGGGAGCAGCAAGCTTCTCAGACCGAAAGCTCATTCTGTCAAAAAAAAAAAAAAAAAAAAAAAAAAAAAATTGTTATTTCTGTCTCTGAATATATTGTAACTTGACATTAGAGGGTGCTTGCTTTCTGATTACAATTTTAAATCTTTTTTTTTTTTTTTAAGGAAGGGTTTTTAGGAGTAAAATTTCCATTTGTTGAAATTTAATTTGTTTTCATCAGTTATCCACTGGCAACTACTTCCACGCTCACATAGTGTGATTAAATGTGTTAACGTTCTTGATGAATCGTTAGTAAATAAAGTAAATTCTTAAGAAAAAATTTTGGAAGTGAATTCGCGGTTGAACAAGGAGAGGCGACAAATTGATAGTTTATGTTTTGAGACATCAAGGAATAACTTCCACAGTGCTAGGGGAACCATAGAGGATGAAACCTGTAGGTGAACCAGAGATAGGAATAGGTCCAACAGATAATTTAGGAAGTTGAGTGAAAGCTTTTTTTCTGAAATGATGACGTTAGCAGAGGAGAGGAAGTCGTGAAGGGCCCCAGCAAAGCGGTCGGTACCTGTGACGGAGGGTACTTCGTATACCTGTGGGCACGATAGTATCCCAGATATGTACTACCATCGCGGCTATTTGGTGACCAAAACATCAACGTGAGATCACTATAATGCTCTCCAAACCACTGTAGCACGTAGCGTTATCCCGCTGGAAGATGGTGTTGCCGTCGGGTAAGGCACCAAGCATGAAGCGACGGCGGTGGTTCGCAACCACTTTTACAAACTCCACAGCTGTCATAGTGACTTTGATTACGACCACACGTCCCACGGAAATATATACGAATATACAAGTGTTACCCCTGACACAATACCGCCACCACCGGCCTGCGTCCGTGTCGCGCTACACGTTTCGAGCAGCCGTTCCCTCGAATGGCGGCATATCCGAACACGACACTCGACCTGATGTAGCAAGAAATGTGATTTGTCCGAGCTGGTGAAACGTTTCCATTGCTGCACGGTCCAGTCTCGATGATCTTGCGCCCACTGCAATCGTAATTGAAGACCTCGATGAATCAACACGGAAACACTTTCGGGCCGTCTGCAGTGCAACCCGGCTTCAGCGATTGACGGTGAACTAAGTGATGTGACGCACTTCTGCCTCCACCGATTGTACTCCTCTACCTGCCTCTACCTGCCACCTGTCCTACTTCACATAGCTGGCAAGCCTCCGATCTCGACTTTCTGTGATGGAGCGTGGATATCGAACAAATGTCGCTCAATCATCGTTTCACCATTTTCACAGATGCTCCGACGATAACACCCCGTTTCCGAGGTGATCGTTCCCAGGGGCCGGGCCATCACAACCTGCCCTTTGTCAAAGGCGCTTAATTCAATGGATTTCCACATTTGCGGTCCCTATCGTGGCTGTAATGAATTCCCATTCTGCTCAGTTCCACATATGTACACACTAAGTGCCCGCAACGCCATCAGGCAGCATTCAATCTCGCTGTAAACAGTGGTCATAAGATTTTGCTTGTAATTGTAAGTTATAGAATGGATATACTATACTTAATACGAAACTAACCCGTAAATTTCATGCAATATTATGCGTAGTCAAAAGTGTGCGTTACATTGAATCAGAGTTATCTTTTAATATGTAAAATTTTAGGTTAGACAACAAAAATAGCAACCGATAAGACATCTACCAAGTCCTCGCTACCGATCCTTGGATAGTTATAAGGGTAAATTCATGAAATTTATGTCGCGAGAAGATGTAGTAATTCAATGACCAAAAAATGTTCTGGTCACGTACGCAGCACTACTGCTGTCATGGCCCTGTAAGTTCATTCTGAATAAAAAGCAAAAATTCTCACCTCGATAAAGTCGGCAACTATCTGCTCTTACAATAGCTCTTTTCCGGCACAGCTCTGTGCAATGCTGGCCTATACATTTGTTATTTATGAAAGGAAGCAAATGATTTTTCTTTTGCAACAATCGGAATGATCATGCATTAAAAAAATTATTAAATTCTTTAAATTGAAATGAATGCTTGTTAGAAATTAGACAAACATTATTATTACGACATTTTTAAAAGATTTACATGTGAGTTTACATAATATTACCAGATATGCGCGAGGCTGCTTTTTTACCTTATATAATAATACTCAGGCTCCGGCATCGCTGCACCGCGACCGGCCCAGCCAACATGATACACCAGACAGGACTGACAAGCGCAGACAGGCGACTGCTCGCTAGCAACAACTTACTGCTACTGCTACACAGTTCGTACTGCAGTCAACACTGCTCTTTGGTCTCAGATTCTCTTATAGCTTACATATCGCAGGCAGCACATACCTCTTACGACTTGAACCACTGGTATTTTGTATTTCATTACTCCTTTCTCTTGACCTTATATGTAACTTCTGATAATGGGCAACACCCTTCCTTAAAAAAATGGAATTTTATAGGAGATGTGTAGATGACACACTACTGTTAATGAAAGGGGATGCCAAAGGCATACATACCTTCTAAATTGCTTCAATAATCTACACTCATGTTCATAAATTAAGGCACTACACAAAAGTGGCGCCGATAGCATAGGCACATAGGGAACACACACGACACTGATCTGTACATCCACGGTCTTGGTGATAAGTTGAGAAAACTGTTCCGAAACACGTGTGCTACAAAACGCCACTGTTTCCTGTGCATGTACCCCGACATCAATATGGGATATGATCACCACGCACATGTACACAGACCGCACAACGGGTTGGCATACTCTGGATCAGGTGGTCGAGCAGCTGCTGGGGTATAGCCTCCCATTCTTGCACCAGTACCTGTCGAGGCTCCTGAAGTGTCGTAGGGGTTTGAAGACGTGCAGCAATATGTCGACCGAGAGCATCCCAGACACGCTCGGTGGGGTTTAGGTCTGGAGAACAGGCAGGTCACTCCATTCGCCTGATATCTTCTGTTTCAAGGTACTCCTCCACGATGGTAGCTCGGTCGGGCCGTGCGTTATCATCCATCAGAAGGAAGGTATGACCCACTGCACCCCCGAAAAGGCGCACATACTGGTGCAAAATGACGTCCCGATACACCTGACCTGTTGTAGTTCCTCTGTCAAAGACATGCAGGGGTGTACGTGCACCAATCATAATCCCACCCCACATCATAAAACCACGACCTCCATATAGGTCCCTTTCAAGGACGTTAAGGGGTTGGTATCTGGTTCCTGGTTCACGCCAGATGAAAACCCGGCGAGAATCACTGTTGAGACTAAGCCTGGAATCATCCGTGAACATAACCTGGGACCACTGTTCTAATGATCTTGTACTGAGTTCTTGAAACCAGGCTTTACGGGCTATCCTGTGACCAGGGGTCAGTGGATAGCACCTTGCAGGTCTCCGGGCTAATAAACCATGTTTGTTCAGTCCTCTGTAGACTGTGTGTCTGGAGACAACTGTTCCAGTGGCTGCGGTAAGGTCCCGAGAAGGGCTACCTGCAGTACTCCGTGGGCGTCTGCGGGCAATGATGGTGAGATATCGATCTTCTTATGGTGTTGTACACTGTGAACGTCCCGTGCTGTAGCGCCTGGATACGTTTCCTGTCTGCTGGAATCGTTGTCATAATCTTGAAATCACACTTTGTGGCACACGGAGGGCCCATGCTACAATCTGCTGTGTTTGACCAGCCTCCAGTCACCCTAGTATTCTACCCCTCATAACTTCATCAATATGTGTTCTTTGAGCCATTTTCGACACACAGGCACCATTAGCACATCTGAAAACGTCTGCACACTTACTCACTGCACCGTACTCTGACATACATCAACACACCTCTGCGTATGTGGACTGCTGCCAGCGCCACCGTGCGACGACCGCAGATCAAATTGCACCAACCAGAGCGTTGTTTCACCATGTATCAGCATTATCCTTAATTTATGAGCATGAGTGTACACGAGAAAACTACATTTACAGTGGAACATGAACAAGACAAAAGCATCAGTTACCTGGACCTAAATATTACAAGCCACAACAACACATGCACATTCAAATTTTATAGGAAAAATGCAATGACTGACACCACAATCCCTGCAATCTCATGTCATCTGGACATCCATTAACAGGCAGCATACAGGTCAATGCTACATAGAGCAAGTAAAATACCTTTGAGCCAAGAAAACGTGCAACAAGAAATAAACAAAGTGAAGCAGATTGCAGCTGCCAATGATTGTACTGCCCCCATAGTTGACACAGTCCTAGACGAAGTGAAGAAAGAGCAAAACATAAAGTGCATAACAGAAGAAAAATACAAAAACAAATGAAGATCTAGCATTCATACATTGGCAAAATATCACAGAAGAATGCAAATGTTTTCAAAAGTCACAGAGTCAGAGTTGGCTTTCCTTCATCTAGTAAATTACAACAGAAACTAATACATAGTACAAAGTGTAATCATGACCCATACTCAGACTCTGAAATATAGAGAGTAACGGAACCGCGCGACTGCTACGGTCGCAGGTTCGAATCCTGCCTCGGGCGTGGATGTGTGTGATGTCCTTAGGTTAGTTAGGTTTAAGTAGTTCTAAGTTCTAGGGGACTGATGACCACAGCTGCTAAGTCCCATAGTGCTCAGAGTCATTTGAATATAGAGAGTAATATGCCAGGAAGGCTCCATGTTCTACCTAGGACAAACAGGACGAAATTTCAACACGAGGTACACGGAGAACATTAAAGCCTACACACACAACAAACAACAGCATCAGCAATAGGGACACACTTACCTAATACAGGATATCCATTTGTAAAAGTTTAGCAAAATGTCAGAATACTCCATCGACCAAATAAATGGCATAAAATGGATTTGTTAGAAGAACCGGAGATATATTCACATAGAAAAAAATATTAACCTAATATATTAAACGAAAAACTTGAAAGTGAATCAGTGAGTTTATTCAGACAGTTTGACAATACACGTCAATAAAAATAGTAAAAATAGAAATAAGCACCATTGTAAAATAGACAGAAGCATCATGATCCAGATTGTTCAGATAAATGTCCTCTGTACAAAAGCGGATCCTACTCTGAGGAAGACCTGTAACATTACCTCCGCCGACTAGATCTAAAATCATCTTTGTAACTGTTTGTTTCTGTAAGCTATTCTCTACGTATATTGTGTACATATAATTATGTGTGCTTGACATGTGTGAGACTCTCCACAAATGGACCATAAGAAAACTGTAAGTATAAATTCTTTCAAATTTCGCCACTAACTACATGTAACTTACTAAAAATTACGCATCATTTATATGTTACAGTAAAGAAAACAAAACAAATTAGAGCCCAGCACGTCAGAAACGTAAAAATGGCATAGCACACACAGAAAACACATTTCAATGGAAATCATTTCCCGAAAAGCGTCGTCTAAAAAATGAATAAAAGAAAATCCTGATTGATAGGAGAAAAGTTATTTATTAACAAACCCCTTGTTTTCATAGTCGCAGGCTTTCACGAAACCATTCATAATGGAAAAAAAAAATCAGAACATTTAACGAATTTATTCATTTGCGTGGCAATAGTGCCGGTATCATGCATTTGTATCACCAGGCGCGTTTCGTTTTATTGATTTATAGCATCGTAGGTAATTTGCAATGAAATATTTTTTGCAGTTTTAGATTGCTTTCTATATCTAAAACAGTTGGTTATAAAAAAGGTATTGAGCTCCGGAATTTTTCGTGACGCAACTTTATGTCCAATTTTCGCTTACATCAGGAAGTGTCGTTTGCTTGGACATTTTTGATGTATCATTAGGTAAGACACTCATGTTTTCGCCTACTTTCACATTCTTTTGCAGCACTGGACATTTTTTTCCTTCCCTGTTTCACTCATTTCCTCCTCTTCTCCATTTTCTCCAACGCATTACCAACTCACTCTCCCTTTCCCTACTTAGACATTGCTGTTCGCTTAACTTAGCATCTCCTTCCCCTATCTACTCTCCATTGAATTCTTAAACTCCCCACTACTCCTTTATTTCACTTTCATATTAATTAAATACGTATTAGCATAACTGAAGCGACGCCATACACACATGACAAAGCACACATGAGAAGAATGTTTTTAGAGCAGCTGGAAACCAATATCAACGGTTAAACTGACAAACCAAAACTGTAAATATGTGTCGCTGTAGATCATTGACTATGTTTTATATCACTAAAACTAAATGCGTACGGTGATATAACCGTGCACTTCTGTTAGCTGTATGGGTGGGTTTTAAAAAAACCTTTAATAATGTTGTAAAGCCCTTGAGCTACGAATTCGAAACAAATGTTCAACAAGCTATCTGCTCGCTTCTACACTTACAGGCACATGCAGTGTTATGAAATGGCGCTCCCTTTGCGCAAGGCCTGTTTTGAATAGTTTCGCAAGACTCCGTGAAGTATCATCGCAGTATGAATGCCAGCTGAATAAAGCAGTTCGTAATTTTATGCCTATCACATTCCAAAGTTAGAGAGCAGTTAATAAATAAATTCATTTTTATCCACAGCATGTGCTAATTAAGAGTTTTATTCTAATACCGGTTACGTACGTAATCTTGTTTACGTGACAAGTGTACGTCGTAATATCCGCATAACGTAGGCGTTGTTCTAATGTAAAGAAGTTTTTTGTGAACCCACAGCAAATGGTATGTAAGAATTTTATATGTACTTGTCATGTCACACAACATTACGACATCCGCCTGCCACCTGAAGGTGATCATGCGATCGTAACTGGAAGCGGAATAGAACACTTAATTAACAGCTCATTTGTATAGCGAAGAGTTTATTTCTACATCACTGCTTTCGATAATCCTACAGATAACCAGACGTCTACGTCAGGTGAACGAGAACATCATGGAAATGGGTAACCCCAACCTTTTTATCTGTGCATTACAGGTGTTAAAGTCACACGAAGCACAATCTACATAATTTTTAAGGGTATAATCTTTAGCAAATCTGGAAGAGATTCTGAAAGAGTTATTAAAGATAGTACCTGTAAGATGAGCTGGGCACCCAGACGATTTGTACTTGCAATTACAGCTCATAAATTATTCTTAAACTACTGATGGCGAGTGGCTTGATTTACCTCTAAGGACATTCTTCTGCCCATAAATGTTATTAGTCAAAATTCGCGATCCCATCTCATCTATGAACAAAACTCAATATAAAAACGTCGGATTTTCAGTTTGCGTAAAAGTTACAATATGCTGATAGGCAGGATCTTGTACACATTTAAAATAAAACGGATAGTTGAAATTACAGTGAAGAAACTTCCATATGGTTCTGTCAGATGTGTCACATGATATGGTGTCGTGTCATGTGCTGATTCATAACGCTTCTTCGACAAGCTACAGAATCTGCCCATAAATGTTATTAGTCAAAATTCGCGATCCCATCTCATCTATGAACATGACTCAATGTAAAAACAACGGATTTTCAGTTTGCGTAAATGTTACAATATGCTGATAGGCAGGATCTTGTACACATTTAAAATAAAACGGATAGTTGAAATTACAGTGAAGAAACTTCCATATGGTTCTGTCAGATGTGTCACATGATATGGTGTCGTGTCATGTGCTGATTCATAACGCTTCTTCGACAAGCTACAGAATCTGCCCATAAATGTTATTAGTCAAAATTCGCGATCCCATCTCATCTATGAACATGACTCAATGTAAAAACAACGGATTTTCAGTTTGCGTAAATGTTACAATATGCTGATAGGCAGGATCTTGTACACATTTAAAATAAAACGGATAGTTGAAATTACAGTGAAGAAACTTCCATATGGTTCTGTCAGATGTGTCACATGATATGGTGTCGTGTCATGTGCTGATTCATAACGCTTCTTCGACAAGCTACAGAATCTGCCCATAAATGTTATTAGTCAAAATTCGCGATCCCATCTCATCTATGAACATGACTCAATGTAAAAACAACGGATTTTCAGTTTGCGTAAATGTTACAATATGCTGACAGGCAGGATCTTGTACACACTGAAAATAAAACGGATAGTTGAAATTACAGTGAAGAAACTTCTATATGGTTCTGTCAGATGTGTCACATGATATGGTGACGTGTCATGTGCTGATTCACAGCGCTTCTTCGACAAACTACAGATTCTGCACATCTTGGTCAGGCCCGTTAGCGAGTCTTGGTCTAACATGATCCACCTTTTGTGGTGCTATAGATCCATTCGCAGCAAAGTGAATCCTCTATGGGGTTCCGTAGTACCTCTGTCGGCAAAAATGGAGCCGTTTAAGCGTCGCTTTGTTGTCTGTCCGTCTGTATCTCTGTCTGTTTAGACCCTATTTCTCTCAGGAACGAGTAGATGTATCAACCTGAAATTTATGAGACATACTAAGGGCTACAGTCTCTTGGCTGTGTAAAGCATTTAAATTTCTAAGTCAATACAATCAAAAGATACGGCCATTTACGTCACGTATTTTGCTACTCGCAAACTTCCTCATCAAAACCTATAGGGTACTTCCCGTTGACCTAGAATCATGAAATTTGGTTTCACGTTACAAGAAAAGAAAAAAAAATCCGAAAATTATACAAGAGAAAAAATATGTTTTGCCATTAGAAATTACATTGCATTCGTCAGTCGCCAAAAACATAATAGAAAAATATTGCTCCATGCAGACATAAAATGTTAAGTGCAATCATGCTTTGGTAAGTAAATAAAAATATTTTATTATACCTTCTCTCTCTACTCATACAGGGTGGCCAGAAACAGCTTGAAAAGCTTGTAAGAGTGTTTCAGTGAAGGTTGTGCTGAGAACAGTTCAGAAGAAAAATTCGATACGTAGCGCCATTTCCTAGTTAATTATCAATGAAGTTAGTCAGTGAGACCCTTGCGTACACACAGTCAAGCAGCCCGCCAGATAAATCACTTTCATTTGTTCTCATGACGTAGATGACAGTGGACGAAACCAAATGAAGAACACATTTGGCGATACCGTCTCTAGCAAAGCCGCTTGGATTTGCGCTCGCAACGGCCTGATTCGCTATCTTCAACTTATCTCGGAAAAGGCATAAGGTATCATTTTTTTTCTTAACAGTTATTTCTCAGCACAACCTATCCTGAAACACCCTTACAAACTTCTCAGACTGTTTCTGACTATCCTGTTTAAATTAAATTCCTCTGCTCGTCTACATCTACACGGATACTCTGCAAATCACACTTAAGTGCCTGGCAGATAGTTCATCGATCCACCTTCACAAATAATTCTCTATTGCTTCACTCTTGAACAACGCGGGGAAAAACCGAACACCTTCATCTTTCTGTGCGAGCTTTCATTTCCCTTATTTTATTATGATGATTATTTCTCCCTATGTAGGTCGGCGTCAACAAAGTATATTCGCATTTGGACGAGAAAGTTCGTGATTAAAATTTCTTGAGAATATTCTGCCACAACAGAAACTCCTTTCTTATAATTATGTCCACCCCAAATCCAGCATCATGTCCGTAAGACTCTCTCCCCTATTCTCGATAGCACAAAACGTGTTGCTCTTCTTTGAATTTTCTCGATGTACATTAATCCTATCTGATAAGGACACCACACAGCACAGCACTACTCCAAAAGAGGACAGACAGGTGTAGCTTAACCAGCCTCGTTAGTAGATTTGTTGCGTCTTCTAACTCTTCTGCAAACAAATCGCAGTCTTTGGTTCGCTTTCCCCAGGAGATACCGCAGTACAGATAACAGTCAAAAATAGTTGAGATTTTCGATTTTCGGCGTGCATGAACTATCTATACACATAATTAAATCCCTCAGTGCGCGAGTCCTACTCGCCCTTACGATTCCCCCCAAATCACCCTTCCGACTGGTTTGATGCATCATGCCAACAATAATTCCTGTACTACACCAACTTCTTCATCTAAGTACTCTATTATTTCTCGGATTTATTGCGGTCTCTGTCTTCCACTACAGTTTTTACCCCTTACAGCTTCCTCTAGTACCAAGGCATTTACATACCTGACGTTTTAACAAAAGTCCTAACATCTAGGCTATTCTTCTTGTGTTTTCTACTTATTTCTTTCCACTCCAGTTCCGCCGAAAACGTCCTCATTCTTCGACCTAATTGTCAAGATTCTTCTGTAGTGCCACATTTCAAACGCTTCGACTCTCTTCTGTTCCAGGTTTCCCACAGCCATGATTCATTTCGATATAACGCTGTATTCCAACGCACGATGACAAAAATTTTCTTTGTCCGATTAAAGCAATGTTTGAAACTAGTGTACTTCTTTTGATAAGGAATGCCCCTTTGCCTCTGCTAGTCCGTCCGTCATGTGTTGTTTTGCTCCCAAGTTAGAAGAATTGCATCATTTCATCTCCTTCGCTGAGATAAATGTCAACGTTAGGTTCATCAGTAATCACATTTCTGCTGCTCCTCATTACTCCGTCTCTCTTCGGTTTACTGTCGATCCAAATCAAGTGCTCAGTGGACTATTCACATCATTCAGTATGTCCCGCAATCCTTCCTCGTCTTCACTGAGCAGCAATGTCATCAGCGAATCTTATCACTGACATTCTGTCCCCCCTAATTGTAATTCCATTGCTGAACCAAGCAGACTCTAACCTCAACAGTCAGAATGCATTCTGGATGGAAACGAGGAGTTTCTTCACTCGCACAAGCTTTGATATGTTAGACGTCCGCAGCTGAGAGGCATGATAATTTAGAGAGAAATTTTCTTTGTCAAATTTATTGAAACCGATAAATAATTAGTACAACTGTAGCAGATCTCTCTAAATTAATTACGTCACTCGAATTAAGGGAGACCAGCCTGTCAACTTCTGGTGCCAGACAAAAACTAGCAACTCCAACACACTCTGAGGAGGTCGGAAATTTTGTGCATGTAGGCAGCTGAAAACACCTCCCAAGGCGCGATCAAGTATCGTCTCTGATGAGCGTAGACTCACTGCCCCAGTTAATATCCCGGCTGCGGTCAAGAACGAGTAGCCCCAGTCCACTGATCCAGGAAACTGAGGATATGAATAGCTGAGATAATGATATCCAGTCAGAAAGGCACGTTTCCTAGTAAGTTATATCTCGGGTTACGAAAGGAAGCTATATATATCTTCTTAACCTATACTGCTTGACCAGACAAAATGAAACACCCAGAAAAAAATGCTCAGATTTCAATGTAACGTCGTACACGTACGCAACATCGGCGGATATGTAAATGATAAGAGTTACAATTCTTTGCGACAGGTAGAATGACCACTAAAGTCCAATAGCGTCATTCGTGTTTAATGTTGTTAAAAGAGCTGGTAGGAAATATAATGAGCGTGAACAGCGTCAGGTGTTCAGCGATCACTGCGAAACACACAGAGATGTAGCGTAATGATGTGAGACAGCGTTATCAGAACCTGACAGAGTTTGAAAGAGGCTCATTATGAATCTCCGTTTGGCTGGTCGAATCGCGCAGTTTCGTGCTGCTTTCGGATGTGACTGTGGACCGATGTTGGACTGCATGACAACGTGAAGGCGGGTTTACTCATCGTCAAGGTTCCGGTCAACCACGTCTGTGCAGCAGAAGAGAGAACTGCCATACTGTGCATGAGGCACATCATAACCCGTTCACTTCTGCGCCTGCCATCCTGCGGACAAATCTGCGTCATTCCGCAAACTGATCTAAGACTACAAGCAGACAGACTTGCGGATTAGCGTCCCATGCATTGGCTGCCGTTAACACCACAACAGAAACGTCTGAGTCTGGAGTGATGGCACTGCTTTCAGCAGTGAGTCGCAGTTCTGCACTAGCCTGGTTGACCATTGTCGGCGAGTTTGGCAAAGACCTCGGGAGTGAGCCCTTTCATCCAATGTTATGGAGAGGCACAGCGATGTTGCTCCTGGCATCATGGTGTGGGGAGCCGTCGGGTATGACTTTAAGTTACAGCTGTCAGTGGTTGAGGAAATTCCAGTGGCACCGTTGTACGTCTCTAATATCCTGCGTCCTTTTGTGTTACCTCTGATGCAAGAGTATCGTGTTGCCATTTTTCAATAGCTCATTCCTCATCCACACATAAATGCTTAAAAATACCGATAAATATCGATTAAAAGATAAATCTCACAAATTTAAAGATTTTTAACGCATCTGAATACCTACATATAACAACTGCGTACAACTTACTGGAACTAATGCACAGAAAATGTCGTATAGAAGGCGAACCGAAGACTGGGTTTTGTTGGCTGTAGATTTAGAAGGTGAAACATCTATTAAAGAGATTACCTAAATGACACTTATGTGTCTTCTTCTGGAGTGCTGCTGCTTGAGATCTGATAGTATAAAGGAAGGACAGTGGAAAAATTCAAAGAAGGGCTGTCCGCACTGAGTTATCACGAAACAGAACAGAGTATCATGGATATGATAAGCGAGTTGGCCTGGGAATCATTAAAGCAAAGCCATTTTTCGATGCGAAATGAGAACCACCAGTATCTCCTCCGAGTGCAAAATGTTTTGTCCATTTCCACCGACACAAGGAGATATGGCCTTTTTTTACAAAATAAGAGAAATTATAGCTTTAACCTAAAGATTTAGGTGTCCATTTTTCCCATGTGTTTTTTTTTTTTTTTTTTTTTTTTTTTTTTTTTTTTTTTTTTGTCATCAGTCTGCTGACTGGTTTGATGCGGCCCGCCACGAATTCCTTTCCTGTGCTAACCTCTTCATCTCAGAGTAGCACTTGCAACCTACGTCCTCAATTATTTGCTTGACGTATTACAATCTCTGTCTTCCTCTACAGTTTTTGCCCTCTACAGCTCCCTCTAGCACCATGGAAGTCATTCCCTCATATCTTATCAGATGTCCTATCATCCGGTCCCTTCTCCTTATCAGTGTTTTCCACATATTCCATTCCTCTCCGATTCTGCGTAGAACCTCCTCATTCCTTACTTTATCAGTCCACCTAATTTTCAACATTCTTCTATAGCACCACAGCTTCGATTCTCTCCTGTTCCGGTTTTTTCACAGTCCATGTTTCACTCACATGCTGTACTCCAGACGTACATCCTCAGAAATTTCTTCCTCAAATTAAGGCCGGTATTTGATACTAGTAGACTTCTCTTGGCCAGAAATGCCTTTTTTGCCATGGCGAGTCTGCTTTCGATGTCCTCCTTGCTCCGTCCGTCATTGGTTATTTTACTGCCTAGGTAGCAGAATTCCTTAACTTCATTGACTTCGTGACCATCAATCCTGATGTTAAGTTTCTCGCTGCTCTTATTTCTACTACTTCTCATTACCTTCGTCTTTCTCCGATTTACTCTCAGACCATACTGTGTACTGACTAGACTGTTCATTCCGTTCAGCAGATCATTTAATTCTTCTTCACTTTCACTCAGGATAGCAATGTCATCAGCGAATTGCATCATTGATATCCTTTCACCTTGTATTTTAATTCCACTCCTGAACCTTTCTTTTATTTCCATCATTGCTTTCTCGATGTACAGATGGAAGAGTAGGGGCGAAAGGCTACAGCCTTGTCTTACACCCTTCTTAATACGAGCACTTCGTTCTTGATCGTCCACTCTTATTATTCCCTCTCGGTTGTTGTACATATTGTATATGACCCGTCTCTCCCTATAGCTTACCCCTACTTTTTTCAGAATCTCGAACAGCTTGCACCATTTTATATTGTCGAACGCTTTTTCCAGGTCGACAAATCCTATGAAAGTGTCTTGATTTTTCTTTAGCCTTGCTTCCATTATTAGCCGTAACGTCAGAATTGCCTCTCTCGTCCCTTTACTTTTCCTAAAGCCAAACTGATCGTCACCTAGCGCATTCTCAATTTTCTTTTCCATTCTTCTGTATATTATTCTTGTAAGCAGCTTCGATGCATGAGCTGCTGATTGTGCGATGATTCTCGCACTTGTCAGCTCTTGCCGTCTTCGGAATTGTGTGGATGATGCTTTTCCGAAAGTCTGATGGTATTGCAACTTCCCCCAATGATTTTAGAAATTCTGATGGAATGTTATCTATCCCTTCTGCCTTATTTGACCGTAAGTCTTCCACAGCTCTTTTAAATTCCGATTCTAATACTGGATCCCCTATCTCTTCTAAATCGACTCCTGTTTCTTCTTCTATCACATCAGACAAATCTTCACCCTCATAGAGGCTTTCAATGTATTCTTTCCACCTATCTGCTCTCTCCTCTGCATTTAACAGTGGAATTCCCGTTGCACTCTTAATGTTACCACAGTTGCTTTTAATATCACTAAAGGTTGTTTTGACTTTCCTGTATGCTGAGTCTGTACTTCCGACTATCATATCTTTTTGGATGTCTTCACATTTTTCCTGCAGCCTTTTCGTCTTGGCTTCCCTGCACTTCCTATTTATTTCATTCCACAGCGACTTGTATTTCTGTATTCCTGATTTTCCCGGAACATGTTTGTACTTCCTCCTTTCATCAATCAACTGAAGTATTTCTTCTGTTACCCATGGTTTCTTCGCAGCTACCTTCTTTGTACCTATGTTTTCCTTCCCAACTTCTGTGATGGCCCTTTTTAGAGATGTCCATTTCTCTTCAACTGTCCTGACTACTGCGCTATTCCTTATTGTTCCTTATTGCTGTATCTATAGCGTTAGAGAACTTCAAACGTATCTCGTCATTCCTTAGTACTTCCGTATCCCTCTTCTTTGCGTATTGATTCTTCCTGACTAATGTCTTGAACTTCAGCCTACTCTTCATCACTACTATATTGTGATCTGAGTATATATCTGCTCCTGGGTACGCCTTTGTCAGTAATAATTATTGTTTGTGAAGTGTCATTTTGTAAAATAATTTTCGTGAACTAAACATAGAAGAGATATGATGCATAATGACAAAGTAATAAAGAACTGTGTAAAGTAATAATGGGGTATTAGAAATAATGATAATATAGCTATGAAATGATAATACAAAGTGTATGGTGTTATGAGACATATGAGATAATGATAAGGTAGTAATGAAGTGGAATCAAGTAATGCAATGACAGAGCTCATGTTAGGGACCCTGTCTTTGTATTAGTAATTTGTTGGGAATGTGCTTCATTAGTTTTAAACTGTAATATAATGGAGAAAGTTTTAACTATCCAGATAGTGTAACAGAAATAAGTAAATGCAGAGAGATAATATTAATATAATATTTGCTTTGACAGAACATCTTGAAAGAGGGCTGACTGCTGAGACTAACTGTGTAAAGGATAGTGTAGTCAATGATATATTATGTTACTTGTTTCTCAAAAAAAGCTCAGTAAAAGTTAGGATTCTACAAGTTACTTACATCTCAAAGGGATATCTAAATATTAATTAACATACTTAAAGAAATCTAATATGGTGATGGTACACTGTAGTTTGGGCTGCAAGGAAGACTGTCAGGACTGAATGGAGGCTATTACTGGAAAGGAGCTCAGACAAAATCTATGTAGTAGTAAAAATACAATTACTTTGACGATACTGTTCTAAGGAAGCGTTAGTTAAACATGCATAGGTGAAATAACGTCTGCTCGGCAATAGATATGCAATCATGGATCTATTATCCACTCTCATGAGTTAAAGAGAAGTGGCTTGTTCAACGAACGGAATGAAGCCAATTGAAATACGCACGTCCATGAGTTTCGTGAACCTTGACGTACTTGGCTTGGGCCTAGTGTCCTACTTAGTAATGCTGCACTTACCAAATCTAACGTCCACCGTCGTAAGCACAGGAGCATCAGCATTCATCTTTCACTGCTCTCAGGGGCGCAAAGTCTGCACCACACGGGACGGCCACCAGAATTGAAGAATCTCCTTTTGTTTCACTTGGAGTCTAACACCAGAACATCCTTCTGACTTCCATGTCTCCTTGCTTTGTTCAATGAAAATCGTACAGCAGCCGGTCTGCGAATCAGGCAAGAAAACACATAATTATTTGTCCCATTCCACATGAAGTTTTATCACCCATGAGTGGAAAAGTTTATTGTTTACCGAACTGTGTGGTGTCAGCGTCTTACGGCAATAACTATTTTGTTAACACAGGAATACGACCATCAGCTTGGTCTCGCCGTACGAGCTTTTAATGGCTGGGCACATCACAGACCAGATGCCACTAAAAAGAGATATGGAGTCCTGGTCCAGGGAGAATAGCTGTATCCAGAGAAGAAGAGCTTCATTCTCACCCCAGCTCTGAGAGCATGACTAAAGGGCACATCTACAAAAGACGAAATGCCTCACGAGTGACTATCGCATTGCCATCGACCTAGCTGGCTGATAGCCATGATAACACCCGTCCTATTTGTAAGTGACTCCACCACGGAAGATAAGCGATTAGGCATGTTTCACCAAAGCATCTCTTATACCAGCGACACAAACTCGGCCCACAAGCTGGGCAGTTTCTAAAAGGCGGATGTTGTCCACCTTATTGTGAGCAGGTGACGAAATGGATCCCCACCTGTATCTCCCTTTGTACATTTCTGGCTATTGCCTGCATCGATATACAGCCTCCAATGCATACATGTGAAGAATTTAACAAGGAACGAGACTCATTTTCTGTAGGTTTGATTAAAATTAGTAAACTATTGCTTCCTGACCACAATGGGACCATGTATTAGGTATTACTGACTGATCTCTCACAATCGGTTATGTCATTTATGATGACCACTCTCAACCTTTCTCTACCATTGTGGCATATGACGCATAATATGAAACCAGGATGTCATTTAATTGACAGATTCTAGTTGACTGACTTCTTTCAATCTATATGATTTGTACCAACATTTGTAGTTTCATATGAAAGTTGTGACACTTGGATAAAACTTTTTGGTATTTTCAGCAGTATATTGCTGAATAGTCCATGAAAGTTCATTAAAAATACAAAATGGAATAATGAGTACCGAACAGTTTACAGACAGAAACACTCATACTGATGCAAACTTTTCCTCTAATTGTCCTATTGCTTTCCTCATATGTAATGTGTATAACTCTTTATACAATTAATTTGATTAAAGAGTAAAATAAAAAGAAACTTGAGAGAAATTGACACTCATGTTCCATAATGTTAAAAATTTTTGAATATTTGAGAACTAATGTGTTGCTTTGATTCCTGGACTATTTATGTCTCCAGTGGAGCTTCTATCCATTTAAATTAAATTTAATCTTTATGATATTGAATCACAAAACATACATTAGATATTATTTAAATATTGTCAAATAAACTCCTAATTACATTTGCATTTCCTTTTGTAGATTTTTGCAATTATTTACTGCTGTATGCATTTTTTTTTAGATTGAGCAAATGAATTGTGCTAGTAGTACCAGAAAGGAACACAGGAACACGATTTACGAGACTGTGAAAGACCTGTGTAAAACTATGTCCACATCTTTTTAAAACTGAGCTTAATTGTTTAAAAATTTTCAAGAATTCAAAAATTTTTCTCGTGGATACATATATTGTATTTGATATTTTCACATTTTGTATAATTTTTTTAATCAGCTTTACCCTAATTAATTTCTCAAAATGTAATGTACATATTAGCCATTAGTTAAATTTCTAAATTACAGTATGCTTAAAAATTTGTGCTGAAGAGTATTATTGTGAATCAGTTCTTCAAATAACGTATACATTTTCGTGATTTGTCATATACCTAATTTTCAGAATGGTAGCATTTCCGATAACTTATGAGTGTTCAGACTGTACAATGTGTCAATGTGTTATTTTTATCTTGGGTTATCTTTCAAGTTATTCGCAATATCTACTTATCTAAATGTAATGAGGTATAGTAAGATAGCTTTCCTTACTGTAATTCACCCATTAAATTCACCCTTTAAGGGATTTTTCTATTATTTTCTGACATACATGTTTTGCACATACTGTAAGCCTTAAAATTGCTAAATTCTTACCTGCACTATATTTCAATAAACTTTCTTATTTGCAGTATCGATTACAGTTTGCTGATGACAGTAATGTAAATAGTTCACGAAGAAATATCTTATTTAAAGAAATATTCTAAATTTATGTTACCTGTAAACTGTGTGCAGGTCAGAATTCAGTACCATTTAATAATTCCATGTTTTGTCACTGTCACATAATTTAAACCCCTTTGTTTGCTACTTTGCAAGGAATAGCCTACTTTTTCCAAAAACTAACATTTAAAAAGTTGTTATTTCATTGTATTCCAGAATATTCGACTCTAAAAATGTAGTCCTTTCAAAATACTACTGTTAAAGGTTTTTAGTGTGATTTTTCGGATTAAAAATGAGTGACTTCTAGCATGTTAGTTTATGAAATATCCAAATGACAAAATTTAACTTTGTGGGAAATTCTTATTGTGCTATAGAAGTCACAGTAAATACTAAAACTTCCAACCAAGAAAATAATGCACATCATTTTGCTATTTTTTTTGTTATACAATTTACAGTTAACCAAGATAACTTCAATGCTTAGCTTATGTGTTGTTTACCTTCTCTGGTTTTCATGAAATATCTAAAATGTAGAAGCTTTGTGTTTTAATATTGTAATTTCTGCACTATGCCAATCTTTATATAAAATATTTAGTGTCATTTTGACTTATCTCTATTCTGAATCAGTCCATTTGTTTTTCGATTGCTTCACATTTTTCCTGCAGGCATTTCACTTTGTCTTCCTCATACTTGCTGTTTGTTTCATTCTTAAGTAACTTATATTGGTGTATTCCTGTCTTTTCCAGAAAATTTTTATACTTACTTCTTTCGTGAATCAGTTAGAGTTACCCAAGATTTCTTTGAAGCTACCTTACTTGTAAATACATTTGCTGTCCAAATTCTATGATTGCCTTTTTAGATGCTTCTTTTCCTCTTCAGCTGAATTGCCTATTGTGATAGTCATTATAGCAGGATCTACAGCTGTAGAGAACTGCAAAAGCATCTCATCATTCCTTGGTACCTTTGTATCACACTTCTTTCCATGCTGATTCCTGCTGAGGATTCTCTTAATCTTCAGCTGATACTTCATCATTACTAAACTGTGATCCTAGTCAGTGTATGCTCTTCGGTATACCTTACTCAGTATTTGGTTTTAGAACTTCTGTCTCACCATGACGGAATCCAGCTGGTATCTCCCCATATCTCTGAGTCTCTTAAATCTCCTCATCTTATGATACTTGAGCATAATTTTTATTATTTCAAAGCGAAATTCATTGCAGAACTTAATTAGTCTTTCTCATCTCTCATTATTACTACACAGTCGATGTTGTTGTGATCTTCAGCCCAAAGTTGTCGTGATCTTCAGTCTGAAGACTGGTTTGCTGCAGCTCTCCATGATACTCTACCCTATGCAAGCCTCTTCACTTGCTAATAACCCTTTACCCTCTACACTTTTTGATCCCTTGGTGTCTCAGAATGTGTCCTATCAACCGATCCCTTCTTTTCTTATCCCATAACCATATCTTCTATTTCTTCGCCTACTACAAGCTTCAGTCATGCATGATTATTAGATTTTCATCTCCCTTCACATTTTGATTTACACATTCACTATCCTCTATCTCTTATCTTCTGCTCACGATGTCAGCATATGTACTATAACAGCATTTATAGTTGTTGGTTTTCTACCGATTCTGACGAGAAGAATAATTTAACTAATCAGTTCACAGTAACTCTCTCTCTCTCTACGCTCCTTCCTCTTCATAAATAATCCTATTCTAGTTACATCATTTTCTGCTGCTTCTGATATAATCCTATATTCGTCTGTACAGAAATCCTTATCTTCTTTCCGTTTATTCATTGATCTCGCTCCTCCCTTCACCATATGTGTAGCGTGACTTTGCATTTTTCTTTTCAGATTTTCTAGGTTCTCTGACAAGTATAACTGTCCAATACTATAGGTATACATGCCGACGTCACAAGCAGAAATTTTTGGATGGACGCAATGAAGAGAATTTATCTAAAAAAGGAGACACTTTTTAGAACTTCTTAAACAGTTTAGGAAACCCACTTTTCATGTTATTGCAGGCTTTCTAGAGAGATAAATCAGTGAGTAAAGATTATTTGCTTATTTTCATTTCAGCAAAATTATATGATACTGTATTCTTGGGTACCTTATCTGTAAGAAAGAAAGTTCTCGTCCCACAAAAGGTTCTCCAAAAATAATATGTGATGCCAACTGTCCATCATCTTGTGGATAACTGTTTGAGGAGTCAGGTGGTTTGACTACAGCATTGCAGTGCATGTTTTCTTTCGTGAAATTGATTGTGAATAATCAACTAGAGTTCTGAAGGAATCTATAATTACGATGCAAGAAGAAGAAGAAGCTGGTCTCAATTACTTTCATTAGCTTAGAAATGGTGAATGATATTGTTACCAAAATACTTGAGCACATACCTGATGGCGCGCCTGATAGCAAATCTAAAATTGGAAGTAAGTAGAAAAACTTTCTTCTGCGAAATACTTTTCACTGCACAGAACAATTTTTATTGAGAAACTAGTTGCTTATTCAGCGTTAAACTATAAATATAAATACCACTCATAGATTAGCCTTTAAGCCGCCCTCAGACGAGATGTGTCTCTCATCGCGAAGCACGCTAGACGTGGTATTCGTCATGGTTACTGCGCTCTCGAAAGGACCTACTTTACGTCTCACGGAACGTGCTCCTCATCGTGATTTGCGCTGCAGCGCTCTCTAGCAGCAGCGGTCGGCAGCATCTGGTGCGCTAATCACACAGTTAATTTACGAAAATGGACATGTGTAAAATGGTTTCGATAACTCTGTTAGAGATCGTCCAAGAAGAGCAGAAAAAATTGACTAGTCGATGGCTTCAACAGAGAACTGCTGATACAGGAACTCTACATATGCTGCACAACGGTCCGTCGTATATACCAGTAGAGGTTACTTGTTATCCCAATTGAATCTCTATACATTGTTGGCGTTAAATCGTACATAGTTTAAAGTTCAGTGTATAATAGATCCAATATCAGTTTCCACACGCATAACACAAACATCCTGCATGTGGTATTGACTGATATCATTCTGAAGTAACGCCCTTCATCACATAGGTTTCAAGATCGACATTACTTTCTCAGTTTCATTCCAATAGAAGAGGACATTTTTTTCGAGTCTACTTACCGCCACTGAGAAACATGTTTCCTGCAAGACACAAACCTGAGGCAGACCATAAAACCATGAGATAGTGGTAACTTTTACTCGAAATTTCATAATAGCTAAAAATTCCAGTATGTAACTTGTGCTTATTTTCTGACATAGATTCGCAGTCACGATAAGATATCTGGCCACTGGGAAACATTCCAACTGTTGGCCTAAACAGCAAGAATGACAGCAAATAGGCCTACATTATTTATAACGAATGTCGAGTGTAGTGAATCATACTTCTATTACATTATTACATCATTACATTATTAAGAAAGATCCAGAATCATTTAGAAAACGTAAGGCAAAAAAAAAGAAAGAAAATCTGCTCGTAGCTAGATGCAAACCGGCTACCTTTCGCTACATAGTTCTGAATGTTACTAATTACGCTACTGTCTCGACCAGACATCAACCTTAAGAGAAGGTATGCAATATTAATAAATGTCTAGATGTTTTAGCTACAGATATCATTGTCTGATATTCAACTATGGTACCAAAAACAACGCGCTCTTGATTAGTAAAAAATGCGCCGTATCAATGAAACGGCACACTTTCATAGCATGCAAGTTATGAGAAGAAAAGCATCAAATTCGAGAAGCCCTTAACTACCAATATGTAAATTCCTGGAAATGGAAAAAGGAACACATTGACACCGGTGTGTCAGACACACCATACTTGCTCCGGACACTGCGAGAGGGCTGTACAAGCAATGATCACACGCACGGCACAGCGGACACACCAGGAACCGCGGTGTTGGCCGTCGAATGGCGCTAGCTGCGCAGCATTTGTGCACCGCCGCCGTCAGTGTCAGCCAGTTTGCCGTGGCATACGGAGCTCCATCGCAGTCTTTAACACTGGTAGCATGCCGCGACAGCGTGGACGTGAACCGTATGTGCAGTTGACGGACTTTGAGCGAGGGCGTATAGTGGGCATGCGGGAGGCCGGGTGGACGTACCGCCGAATTGCTCAACACGTGGGGCGTGAGGTCTCCACAGTACATCGATGTTGTCGCCAGTGGTCGGCGGAAGGTGCACGTGCCCGTCGACCTGGGACCGGACCGCAGCGACGCACGGATGCACGCCAAGACCGTAGGATCCTACGCAGTGCCGTAGGGGACCGCACCGCCACTTCCCAGCAAATTAGGGACACTGTTGCTCCTGGGGTATCGGCGAGGACCATTCGCAACCGTCTCCATGAAGCTGGGCTACGGTCCCGCACACCGTTAGGCCGTCTTCCGCTCACGCCCCAACATCGTGCAGCCCGCCTCCAGTGGTGTCGCGACAGGCGTGAATGGAGGGACGAATGGAGACGTGTCGTCTTCAGCGATGAGAGTCGCTTCTGCCTTGGTGCCAATGATGGTCGTATGCGTGTTTGGCGCCGTGCAGGTGAGCGCCACAATCAGGACTGCATACGACCGAGGCACACAGGGCCAACACCCGGCATCATGGTGTGGGGAGCGATCTCCTACACTGGCCGTACACCACTGGTGATCGTCGAGGGGACACTGAATAGTGCACGGTACATCCAAACCGTCATCGAACCCATCGTTCTACCATTCCTAGACCGGCAAGGGAACTTGCTGTTCCAACAGGACAATGCACATCCGCATGTATCCCGTGCCACCCAACGTGCTCTAGAAGGTGTAAGTCAACTACCCTGGCCAGCAAGATCTCCGGATCTGTCCCCCATTGAGCATGTTTGGGACTGGATGAAGCGTCGTCTCACGCGGTCTGCACGTCCAGCACGAACGCTGGTCCAACTGAGGCGCCAGGTGGAAATGGCATGGCAAGCCGTTCCACAGGACTACATCCAGCATCTCTACGATCGTCTCCATGGGAGAATAGCAGCCTGCATTGCTGCGAAAGGTGGATAAACACTGTACTAGTGCCGACATTGTGCATGCTCTGTTGCCTGTGTCTATGTGCCTGTGGTTCTGTCAGTGTGATCATGTGATGTATCTGACCTCAGGAATGTGTCAATAAAGTTTCCCCTTCCTGGGACAATGAATTCATGGTGTTCTTATTTCAATTTCCAGGAGTGTATTTTCCTGTCATTTTGCACTGAGATGACAAAAGTATGTCGTACCTCCTAACATCGTGTCGGTCCCCTTTTTCCCTGCCGTACTGCAGCAACTCGACGTGGCATGGACTCAACAAGCCGTTGGAAGTCCCCTGCAGAAATATTGAGCCACGCTGCCGCTATAGCCGTCCATAATTGCGACAGGTTTTGGGGGTGCAGGACTTTGTGCACGAACTGACCTCGCAATGATGTCCCGTAAATGCCCGATGTCATTCATGTCGGGCAATCTGGTTGGCCAAATCATTCGCTCGAACTGTCCCGAATGTTCTTCAAATCCATCGCAAACAACTGTGGCTCAGCGACAATTCCATCGTGATTTGGAGACATGAAGTCCATGAACGGCTGCAAATTGTCTCCCGGTAGCCGAACTTAACCATTTCCAAACAATGATCTGTTCGGTTGGACCAAACGACCCAATCCACTGCATGTGAACACAGCCCACACCGTTATGGAGCCACCACCAGCTTGCTCATTGCCTTGTTTGTATCTTGGGTCCATGGCTTCCTGGGGTCTACGCCACACTCGAACCCTCCATCAGCTCTTACCTAGTGAAATAGGGACTCATTTGACCAGGCCATGGTTTTAGAGTCGTTTAGTGTCCAACCGATATGACCACGAGCTTAGGAGAGGTGCTGGAAGCTAGCCGGCCGCGGTGGTCTAGCGGTTCTGGCGCTGCAGTCCGGAACCACGGGACTGCTACGGTCGCAGGTTCAAATCCTGCCTCGGGCACGGGTGTGTGTGATGTCCTTAGGTTAGTTAGGTTTAAGTAGTTCTAAGTTCTAGGGGACTTATGACCTAAGATGTTGAGTCCCATAGTGCTCAGAGCCATTTGAACCATTTTTTTTGCTGGAAGCTATGTCGCGCTGTTGTCAGAGGCACTCGCGTCGATCGTCAGTTGCCATAGCCCATTATCGCTAAATTTCGCAGTACTGTCCGAACGGATATGTTCGTCGTACGTCTCGCATTGATTTCTAGGGTTATTTCACACAGACTTGCATGTTTGTCAATACTGACAACTCTACGCACACGCCACTCCACTCGGTCGTTAAGTGAAGGCTATCACCCACTGTATTGTATGTGCTGAAAGGTAATACGTGAAATTTGATATTTTCGGTACATTCTCTACAGTGTGTATCTCGAAATATTACATTTCATAACGATTTCCGAAATGAATGTCCCATGCGTCTAGCTTCAACTACGACTCCATGTTCAAAGTCCGTTAATTCCCATCGTCAGGCCATCATCATGTCGGGAACCATGTCACATGAATCACGTCAGTAAAAATGACAGCTCCCCAATGCACAAACTTTTTATATCTTGTGTACGCCGTACTACCGCCACCTGTGCATGCGCATATCGCTGTTCCATGACTTCTGTCTCGTCAATCTATAACAGCAAATCGTTCCAGAAATGACGTGTTTTCGAGGGATCTGCAATCTGTCGGTGTTTTGAAATACTCTCTTTCAAATTCTGAAGGTGGCAGGGGTAAAATACAGAGAGCGAAATACAGAGAGCGAAAGGCTATTTACAATTTGTACAGAAAGCGTATGGCAGTTATTAGAGTGGAGGGCTATGAAAGGGAAGCAGTGGTTGGGAAGGGAATGAGACAGGGTCGTAGCCTGTCCCCGATGTTGTTCAATCTGTATATTGAGCTATCAATAAAGGAAACAAACGAAAAGTTCGGAGTAGGTATTAAAATCCATGGAGAAGAAATAAAAACGTTGAGGTTCACCGATGGCATTGTAATTCTGTCAGAGAGAGCAAAGGACTTGGAAGAGCAGTGGAACGGAATGGACAGTGTCTTGAAAGGAGGGTATAAGATGAACATCAACAAAAGCAAAACGAGGGTAATGGAATGTAGTCGAATTAATACGGGTGATGCTGAGGGAATTAGATTAGGAAATGAGACACTGAAAGTAGTAAAGGAGTTTTGCTATTTGGGGAGCAAAATAACTGATGATGGTCGAAGTAGAGAGGATACAAAATGTAGACTGGCAATGGCAAGGAAAGCGTTTCTGAAGGAGAAAAATTTGTTAACATCGAGTATAGATTTAAATGTCAGGAAGTCGTTTCTGAAAGTATTTGTATGGAGTGTAGCCATGTATGGAAGTGAAACATGGAAGATAAATAGCTTAGACAAGAAGAGAATAGAAGCTTTTGAAATGTGGTGCTACAGAAGAATGCTGAAGATTTGACGGGTAGATCACATAACTAATGAGGAGGTATTGAACAGAATTGTGGAGAAGAGGAGCTTGTGGCACAACTTGACTAGAAGAAGGGATCGGTTGGTAGGACATGTTCTGAGACATCGAGGGACCACCAATTTAGCATTGGAGGGCAGCGTGAAGGGTAAAAATCGTAGAGGGAGACAAGAGATGAATACACTAAGCAGATTCAGAAGGATGTAGGCTGCAGTAGGTACTGCGAGATGAAGAAGCTTGCGCAGGATAGAGTAGCATGGAGAGCTGCATCAAACCAGTCTCAGGACTGAAGACCACAACAACAACAACAAATCCATAAGACAAGAAGCACCAAGTACCGATTGCAACTCCGTTTGACTTAATTCAATACTGCGTCACCTACGTCCTCCTTGTGGCACTAAACCTATGTAGCGTCGTATTGGCCACGTTTTCTCTACACTAGCCAAAAATCTGACGCATTAGGTTCTGTCCTTCACGCTTCGCACTGTCGTAGAACATGGAACACCCCCGCCATGAAGTCACAAAACACAACCAGGTCGTCCTTTATTAATGCCTACAAGGCACTACAAGTAGCTATCTAAGATCGTGGGATACCCGCATTTGGGAGGAGGTAGGAGACCGTAATGCGCCCAAGAACACTGTCGAACGAGATCGTGTTAATGGCCCAGTTGTTACGGTGTGGGAAAGCTTAATGTTGCATAGGCGTACTGAGCCCCAAATCTTTGAGCGCAATACATCCACCGGTCAATGTTATTGTGACACTGTACTCCTTCCCCTTGCGCGTCTTTTCTGGGATGCCTTGACTTAGTTTTTATTGATGGTTATGCTCGACAGCAGCGAGCTGCAGAGCTGTTGGAATGATATTCGGCGGATGAACTGGTCTGCTGGTTCCCCCGACTTAAATCCCATGAAGCACGTGCAGGATACGCTGGGAAGACTTACTTCAGCACAACCACATGCATCATCAACCACCCAGCAGTCGTCACCCTGACTGGTGGAGAAATGCAACGTCCTACCACAAGTAGTCCTTATTAATCTTATGGGCAGCGTGGTAGCACGTTGCAGAGCATCCACTGTCGTCCGTGGTGATAATATACCCTATTAAGAACCATGTACCACCTTTTGTAATGTCCAGGGGACCATCATGAATCGCGGCGACTTCTGTGTCATTATTGCCTTTCAATAAAAGTGTCATTTCATCTCACTACGTATTTCTTTCAGTTACCTTCTGTTTTCCTTCTATGTGTGGTTTGTGGTTAATATCTCATCGGGTTCTGTAACCTGGCAGTGACATATGCGAAAGTAACTTTTGTCATTTAAGTTTTGCACGCCATTGTACTTACTTCTCATCACATAACTCCCGTGATTTGCATAGTCATTAATAGTGAACTGCTCTAAACGGAATACAGATGTCGTCACACGCTTTCTACATAGCTACATCAATGTTATACACGGATAAATATGCATATTCTTGATATATTGAAGCGTTATTTACATATTAATTAAACTACATCTTTTGGCCATCGCTCATAAATAAGATCAGCTGCAATGAGATATAAGGAAAAAAACTTAATTAACCTTTCAGCAAATTGCATTGTGCCTAAAAATTAAAAACCAGTTACTAATAAACTTCTCACGTTGTAAATCACGAACAGTTTTTTGAGATGGCCCGACGTTAAAGAACTAGATGCATTAATTTGTAAAATCAAAAAAAAAAGTAATCTTTGGAGACACGATAGATGCTGAGGGAGAGCTAAACCGATTACTGCGAGTCTGTAATAAAACTTGAATTTAAGAGAAACGAATGCAGAGACTAATACTAAGTCTGTAGCTGGTTGAGAATCACAAGTTTACGCTCGTCGTTTCTGACTCGTATAGCGCCAAGTACCGCAATGGCTAGCGTACTGGGAGCTCAAGGATAATTATTGCAGCTCAAATTCCTGTACCTCTTTTGAAAAGGACATATTCATTTATTTCCCTGAACCTTCTCCTTTCGAGTTTGTGGTCCGTCTATAATGGCATCGTCGTCGACTGCACGTCAGATACTCCCTTCTTTCATTTCTCAGACGGGTATGTTGCATTCTTTCATTGTCAGGTGCAGTAATAATATGTTTGGCTCCTTCACTCTCTGCTGCTTGTGTGAAATTGGCCACTAGCTACGGTAAGGGTGCGTGGAATAATGTTGTACGGTAACTTCAAAGCGAGCCGTAGTCGGCAGTTGAGCACAGAATCTCAACTAATAACGGTAGGATTCACTGTGCTTGGTATGATGCAGTTCGGAGCAAGCAACGACGCGGAACAAGCATCTACACTGGAAACTTTCTAGTTCATCTTGACGATACGCGGCGGTTAAGTACAGAGGAAACTGTACGAAATTCACAAGATAGTAGTTACCATGTAGCTCTGACAGCGAAACCCGCAGTAAGCACAACGACTCCAAAGTCAAGACACCCTCTCACAGCTTGATTCACTACTGAAACATTTCGTCCATTTTCCGACTAATGTGCTTCGTTTAGAAGAAGTAGCTCCATGAAATCTTTGTAATCGTATTACATAGTAACTACGTTTTATGTTCTATTGACTTTTAATTTGTGGGCTGCAGAAAGCATCGACAGTTCTTTAAATATTTGTTGAATGAAAAATGGTATACAGCTTTTCGATTCCTTTCAGCATTATCCGTTCTTCATTTGATTTTACGTGTACTCCTAAAAGTGGCCCTGCTTATACAGAACGATACACCTAAGCTGTTGGCTTCAAATACTGTATGTGATAAAAAGTATCCGAACACTCCCCAAAAAACACGTTTTTCCTATTAGGTGCATTGTGCTGCCACCTACTGCCAGGTACTCCACATCAGCGACCTCAGTAGTCATTAGACATCGTGAGAGAGCAGAATGCGGCGCTCCACGGAACTCACTGACTTCGAACGTGGTCAGGTAATCGGATGTCACTTGTGTCATACGTCTGTAGGCGAGATTTCCACACTCCTAAACGTCCCTAGGTCCACTGTTTCCGATGTGATACTGAAGTAGAAACGTGAAGGGACACGTACACCACAAAAGCGTACAGGCCGACCTCGTCTGTTGACTGACAGAGACCGCCGACAGTTGATGAGGGTCGTAATGTGTGACACGCAGACATCTATCCAGACCATCACACAGGAATTCCAAACTGCATCAGGATCCACTGCAAGTACTATGACAGGTAGGGGGGAGGTGAGGAAACTTCGGTTTCATGGTCGAGCGGCTGCTCATAAGCCACACATCACGCCGGTAAATGCCAAACGACGCCTCGCTAGGTGTAAGTAGCTTAAACATTGGACGATTGAACAGTGGAAAAACGTTGTGTGGAATGACGAATCACGGTACACAATGTGGCTATCCGATGAAAGGGCGAGGGTGTGGCGAATGCCCGGTGAACGTCATCTGCCAGCGTGTGTAGTGCCAACAGTAAAATTCGGAGGCGGTGGTGTTGTGATTTGGTCGTGTTTTTCATGGAAAGGGCTTGCACCCATTGTTGTTCTGCGTGGCACTATCACAGCACAGGTTTACATTGATGTTTTAAGCACCTTCTTGCTACCCACTGTGGGAGAGCAATTCGGGGATGGCGATTGCATCTTTCAACACGATCGAGTACCTGTTCATAATGCTCGGCCTGTGGCGGAGTGGTTACACGACAGTAACATCCCTGTAGTGGACTGTCCTGCACATAGTCCTGATCTGAATCCTACAGAACACCTTTGGGATGTTTTGGAACGCCGACTTTGTGCCAGGGGTCACCGACCGACATCGATACCTATCCTGAATGCAGCACTCCGTGAAGAATGGGCTGCCATTCCCCAAGAAACCTTCCAGCACATGATTGAACGTATGCCTGCGAGAGTGGAAGCTGTCATCAAGGCTAATGGTGTGCCAGCACCATATTGAATTCCAGCATTACCGATGGTGGGCGACACGAACTTTAAGTCATTTCCAGCCAGTTTTCCGGATACTATTGATCACATAGTATATTTCCGTGACATTTTAATATATTTCAGTTCTATTTTCATCCAGGTGAATTGTGAGGGACTCCTCATTAGTTATTAATTATTAATTACAGAGGTATTGGTGTCTCCTCCGCTGTTTCAAAGGAGCTTGTAGTAATTTCTACTGTAATATCGTATCTCTAAAACAGTTGATTCAGCGGCATTACGTTCTGTAGAATCACAATCTGGAGTAATACAATATCTGCCACTTAAGATTTATCTGTTTTGAATACGAAACGGATTGCTTTCGTATGCGGAAAGCGTCGGGGAGATGCTTATCTCATTTCAGCAGAAAAAGCGTTTCAAGAGAACCATTGTTCCCCGAGCTGAACCTACGTGGCCTGTAATCCGAGTACAAGTTACTAGCTTCCAATATGCACAACTCACGCAAATGTACTTACCTTATCGTAGTTGTTTTTTCTAGGTTTGTGACTCCAGAGGTATTGGTGTCTCCTCCGCTGTTTCAAAGGAGCTTGTAGTAATTTCTACTGTTAATATCGTATCTCTAAAACAGTTGATTCAGCGGCATTACGTTCTGTAGAATCACAATCTGGAGTAATACAATATCTGCCACTTAAGATTTATCTGTTTTGAATACGAAACGGATTGCTTTCGTATGCGGAAAGCGTCGGGGAGATGCTTATCTCATTTCAGCAGAAAAAGCGTTTCAAGAGAACCATTGTTCCCCGAACTGAACCTACGTGGCCTGTAATCCGAGTACAAGTTACTAGCTTCCAATATGCACAACTCACGCAAATGTACTTACCTTATCGTAGTTGTTTTTTCTAGGTTTGTGACTCCAAAGCTTCATATAATGTTGGGTGATATTAAAGTTTTTAACAACAGATAGAAATTTGGCATACCGGTATTATTTTTTGTTATTATTAACCTTCAATAAAATGTAAAAATGTAGCTGCTCCATTTCAATATGGCTGCCAACAATATCGCCACCACACCATTACTCAGATTCGAATATGCAAAGCACGTCATCCGAAACTCTCAAACCAAACCATTAGACGCCAGTCCCGTCACTATGCTAGTATCTAAGTGCTGGTTATTCCCCATAACTGCCGATTCAGCTAATTTTGTGATGGTGACTTTTGACGTCATCTTATAACGTTACACAAGCCATTCATAAGAATTATACTACGATTTTTACACAAGCCATTCATAAGAATTATACTACGATTTTTGAATAAAATTGCCATTTATACAATTTCAGATGGTGCTGAAGGCCATTTTTAAGTAAGATTCATTGGGCCAAATCAGACCTAGAGGACTCGCATAGATTTCCAGCTCTGTTCGTGCGAATACTATTTTTTACAATGTATTGATTATACCAGGTGCACATGGGCTCAGGAGGACTACAAACATAAAAAGTGCCAAAATGAAAGGCGAGACGAATACAGCGGATACTTATATTAAAGAATTCCATGTAATTAGTGAGATTGCAAATCTGGAACTGAATTTTGTCAGGCCAAATTATCTTTAAACATTTTACAATGTTTTAATTAATTAATTAATATTAACTAAAACATCGTCGTTTACTCCAAAAAAATTACTTGTATCGAGGTATTTTGATCTCACGCTTCCATAGAGATACCTCAACTACCTGAAAATGATTTTTAAAGAATATGTTGGAAAATAAGTTTACCAGTGAAAGCTTCTGGTTTGCTGGGTGGAAATAGTTCATGAAAGCTGTCCATCACAAAACATATTATATTACTCTGAATAAGAGGTCGTTCTGAATTCCAGCGGATGTTGGTGATGTTGGGGGTAGCTTCTATAATGGCAAACAAACGCAGAAACTTTCATCATGATGAAAATTGGTAAAGTAAATGTAAGTTAAAAGACTGACATGAAAAGCAACGAATGATTTCAAGCAAGTTTATGTTTGCAGCCAGAAATGTCTGTGTTGTCCATTACAACGAATATTTTGCGCGAAAATTTAGGTCACAGTAACGAACAATGAGGCTTAGATCTGAAAAGCTCGATTATATATAGACACTGTGGCTGCATCGATCTTAGACTGATAAAAAAGAGGATAATTAAAAAAAACTACATCATAGCAATATGGTGGTGTTTCCTGTTTAAATTCCGGAAGTAACATACCAAAAATAGTCAACCGATATGGTACTACCACCTAAGAGTATCTCATGAAAAGACCTTGAAAGTATTTTAGAGAGATTCGAGCTCACGCAGAGGGTTGCCAACAGTTCTTCTCCCCTCGCACTATTCCCCATTTGATCAGGAATTAGTGGAACTGACAGTTAGGCACGAAGTCCTCTCCGCCACACAGTATAGGGTTCCTTGAGGACTACGGCTATCGAAGTAAATGTACTGGCTTACCGTCTAAAATGCGAGAGCCAAAATCCCAGTACGACTCACGGAACATATTACTTCGTCCAACGTAAGCTCCGCGGTGAAAAATATAGTCGCCTGGAACAGACATTGCACAAATAGTATGTAACGCCGTCTCTAAAAATGATGTCAGTTCGCGAGAGGAAGAGAATCCACAAGTGTCTTTACACAAACCTTACGCAGCTGAAGTCACTGGTTTGATGACTGGGTACCGTAAAGCTGCCACTGCCAAACTGCAGGGATGTTCCTTGTTACAGTTTGCCCTCTGTTTCAAAATGTCCCAGGAATTTTCTACGGGATTTATCAGGGTAGCGATAGAGTGCCTGTCATGGAACCCCGACCTGTGTGCGCAGTCCTCTGTGCACGGCCGTTGTCACCTTGGAAAACGGGCGTGTCAACAGGACACTTATTAACACTTATTATAAAGCTGTAGAAGAAAGGACAGAAATTGGCCGCCGATAATGTTGAAAGAAACATCCTGGATTATGTTCATGGCAGCGGGGTCAGGGATTTTCTCTGCCTCGTGATGACTGGGTGTTGTGTGATGTCCTTAGGTTAGTTAGGTTTAAATAGATCTAAGTTCTGGGGGACTGATGACCATAGATGTTAAGTCCCATAGCGCTCAGAGCCATTTGAACCATTTTTTTGTTCATGGCAGCCTGAATGAGCAGCCTCATAGTACGAAAAATACAACCAGGGTGTCACAGAAGCACCTTCAACTTGAAATACACCTTCCACACGATATGCTTTAAATGCCTCAGCGGATCGTCAGTGCATTCGACATTTTGCGCCATTTGAATAGATAAAAAACGGTAACTTTTCGGAGCACACTAGCACACTACACACCTTCTGTCACCTACTGTCGGGTCTGTATATGTGAGTTGTTTAGTGCAGTGAAGACGTGGAGCTTTATGTGCTGCTATGAGCACTATCATTTCCTAGCTACACGTCTCAAAATATGCACTGAAAGAAGTCTCCTTCGCAGTGTCCTCTCGGAAAGTGGCTGAAATGGACCTGCATTCACTGCTAGTAGCGATTCTTGTCGGGTTTGAAACCGACTGCCAATGACAAGACGTGACACTCGCCACAGATCTTCATCTGTTAGGAATATTTTCGACTGCTGTTCTTGCGCCGAGTTATAAAGAAGAAAAGGAAACGAGCCGGAGGCTGTAAACTGGAAAACGCCGAAAGGATCATAACGCCATTGCTTACGGAAGAAGGTACGGTCCTTATAAGAGCGCTGAGGCGCCAAATTCGCTGCTACTGGAACACCCAGGTGACGCCACAGCAAGCACGTGCACGCGTCGACTGTCCACTTGCACTCTGTAATGCTGAAAACGGTGAGATAGAGACTCCAAAAGAACAGGAAACGGATGCAGTGTGTCTTCTTATGGCGAAAGGAGTTCGGGGAAAATACCACACATCAGCAATACCCACCCACCTGCATGCAACAAAACACTATGTTAACAACACAAGTACTAGCATCTTACCACCCAAAAGGCAGAAAACCAGACATCCTTGAAACACTCCAAATATACATACACCAAACAAAACAACCGGAATCCATCTTAAATGACAAAAATGACAATATTTACAATAGTCTCACCTCTGTTTTCAGCAACTGCCTACATCCTTAAAAATGCACACACACACACACACGTGCACACACCTTAATATTTACCATAAATATTGACAGCCGCCAAGAGTATAAGAGATTGACCTCATTTACAGATAATTCATCACACCAACAGCTTGAAACTACACTCCTGGAAAAGGAAAAAAGAACACATTGACACCGGTGTGTCAGACCCACCATACATGCTCCGGACACTGCGAGAGGGCTGTACAAGCAATGATCACACGCACGGCACAGCGGACACACCAGGAACCGCGGTGTTGGCCGTCGAATGGCGCTAGCTGCGCAGCATTTGTGCACCGCCGCCGTCAGTGTCAGCCAGTTTGCCGTGGCATACGGAGCTCCATCGCAGTCTTTAACACTGGTAGCATGCCGCGACAGCGTGGACGTGAACCGTATGTGCAGTTGACGGACTTTGAGCGAGGGCGTATAGTGGGCATGCGGGAGGCCGGGTGGACGTACCGCCGAATTGCTCAACACGTGGGGCGTGAGGTCTCCACAGTACATCGATGATGTCGCCAGTGGTCGGCGGAAGGTGCACGTGCCCGTCGACCTGGGACCGGACCGCAGCGACGCACGGATGCACGCCAAGACCGTAGGATCCTACGCAGTGCCGTAGGGGACCGCACCGCCACTTCCCAGCAAATTAGGGACACTGTTGCTCCTGGGGTATCGGCGAGGACCATTCGCAACCGTCTCCATGAAGCTGGGCTACGGTCCCGCACACCGTTAGGCCGTCTTCCGCTCACGCCCCAACATCGTGCAGCCCGCCTCCAGTGGTGTCGCGACAGGCGTGAATGGAGGGACGAATGGAGACGTGTCGTCTTCAGCGATGAGAGTCGCTTCTGCCTTGGTGCCAATGATGGTCGTATGCGTGTTTGGCGCCGTGCAGGTGAGCGCCACAATCAGGACTGCATACGACCGAGGCACACAGGGCCAACACCCGGCATCATGGTGTGGGGAGCGATCTCCTACACTGGCCGTACACCACTGGTGATCGTCGAGGGGACACTGAATAGTGCACGGTACATCCAAACCGTCATCGAACCCATCGTTCTACCATTCCTAGACCGGCAAGGGAATTTGCTGTTCCAACAGGACAATGCACGTCCGCATGTATCCCGTGCCACCCAACGTGCTCTAGAAGGTGTAAGTCAACTACCCTGGCCAGCAAGATCTCCGGATCTGTCCCCCATTGAGCATGTTTGGGACTGGATGAAGCGTCGTCTCACGCGGTCTGCACGTCCAGCACGAACGCTGGTCCAACTGAGGCGCCAGGTGGAAATGGCATGGCAAGCCGTTCCGCAGGACTACATCCAGCATCTCTACGATCGTCTCCATGGGAGAATAGCAGCCTGCATTGCTGCGAAAGGTGGATATACACTGTACTAGTGCCGACATTGTGCATGCTCTGTTGTCTGTGTCTATGTGCCTGTGGTTCTGTCAGTGTGATCATGTGATGTATCTGACCCCAGGAATGTGTCAATAAAGTTTCCCCTTCCTGGGACAATGAATTCACGGTGTTCTTATTTCAATTTCCAGGAGTGTATATGTACATCAACTACTGGCACAAACTGTATATCTATCTGCATATTTTAAAGCCTTACCCAATGTATTACCCCAACCTTTAGGCAACTAATATATGTAACACGTAATCTTAAGACCCCTTGCCATGTAAAGTTTGCTCTCATACAATAACTCTTTCCACGCTCTCTCTCTCTCTCTCTCTCTCTCTCTCTCTCTCTCTCTCTCTCACTTTCTCTCTCTCTTCCTCTCCTTCTGCCTCCAGCCTCTCACATCTGTTTATTAATCCCAATAAAATATTCTCATCTATATATAATATTCCTACCCCTTGCCGTTGGAGCAGGGACGCTTGCGTGCCTCAGCCATACAGATGGGCGTACCGTGGGTGCAACTACAACGGAGGGGTATCTGTTGAGAGGCCAGACAAACGTGTGGTTCCTGAAGAGGGGCAGTAGCCTTTTCAGTAGTTGCAGGGGTAACAGTCTGGATGATTGACTGATCTGGCCTTGCGACACTAACCAAAACGGCCTTGCTGTGCTGGTACTGCGAACGGCTGAAAGCAAGGGGAAACTACAGCAGTAATTTTTCCCGAGGGCATGCAGCTTTACTGTATGATTAAATGATGATGGCGTCCTCTTGGGTAAAATATTCCGGAGGTAAAATAGTCCCCCATTCGGATCTCCGGGCGGGGACTACTCAAGAGGACGTCGTTATCAGGAGAAAGAAAACTGGCGTTCTACGGATCCGAGCGTGGAATGTCAGAACCCTTAATCTGGCAGGTAGGTTAGAAAATTTGAAAAGGGAAATGGATAGGTTGAAGTTAGATATAGTGGGAATTAGTGAAGTTCGGTTGCAGGAGGAACAAGACTTTTGGTCTGGTGAATACAGGGTTATAAATACAAAATCAAATAGGGGTAATGCAGTAGTAGGTTTAATAATGAATAAAAAAATAGGAGTGCGAGTAAGCTACTACCAACAGCATAGTGAACGCATTATTGTGGCCAAGATAGACACGAAGCCCATGCCTACTACAGTAGTACAAGTTTATATGCCAACTAGCTCTGCAGATGATGAAGAAATTGATGAAATGTGTGATGAGATAAAAGAAATTATTCAGATAGTGAAGGGAGACGAAAATTTAATAGTCATGGGTGACTGGAATTCGAGAGTAGGAAAAGGGAGAGAAGGAAACATAGTAGGTGAATATGGATTGGGGAAGAGAAATGAAAGAGGAAGCCGCCTGGTAGAATTTTGCACATAGGATAACTTAATCATAGCTAACACTTGGTTCAAGAATCATAAAAGAAGGTTGTACACATGGAACACATGGAAGAATCCTGGAGATACTAGAAGGTATCAGATAAATTTTATAATGGTAAGACAGAGATTTAGAAACCAGGTTTTAAATTGTAAGACATTTCCAGGGGCAGATGTGGACTCTGACCACAATTTATTGGTTATGAACTGTAGATTAAAACTGAAGAAACTGCAAAAAGGGGGGAATTTGAGGATATGGGACCTGGATAAACTGACTAAACCAGAGGTTGTACAGAGTTTCATGGAGAGCATAAGGGAACAATTGACAGGAATGCAGGAAAGAAATACAGTAGAAGAAGAATTGGTAGCTCTGAGGGATGAAGTAGTGAAGGCAGCAGACGATCAAGTAGGTAAAAAGACGAGGGCTAGTAGAAATCCTTGCGTAACAGAAGAAGTATTTAATTTAATTGATGAAAGGAGAAAATATAAAAACGCAGTAAATGAAGCAGGCAAAAGGGAATACAAACGTCTCAAAAATGAGATCGACAGGATGTGCAAAATGGCTAAGCAGGGATGGCTAGAGGACAAATGTAAGGATGTAGAGGCTTATCTCACTAGGGGTAAGATAGATACTGCCTACAGGAAAATTAAAGAGACCTTTGGAGAAAAGAGATCTACTTCCATGAATATCAAGAGCTCAGATGGAAACCCAGTTCTAAGCAAAGAAGGGATAGCAGAAAGGTGGAAGGAGTTTATAGAGGGTCTATACAAGGGCGATGTACTTGAGGACAATATTATGGAAATGGAAGAGGATGTAGATGAAGATGAAATGGGAGATACGATACTGCGTGAAGAGTTTGACACAGCACTGAAAGACCTGAGTCGAAACAAGGCCCCGGGAGTAGACAACATTCCGTTGGAACTACTGACGGCCTTGGGAGAGCCAGTCATGACAAAACTCTACCATCTGGTGAGCAAGATGTATGAGACAGGCGAAATACCCTCACACTTCAAGAAAAATATAATAATTCCAAACCCAAAGAAAGCAGGTGATGACAGATGTGAAAATTACCGAACTATCAGTTTAATAACTCACAGCTGCAAAATACTAACGCGAATTCTTTACAGACGAATGGACAAACTGGTAGAAGCCGACCTCGGCGAAGATCAGTTTGGATTCCGCAGAAATGTTGGAACACGCGAGGCAATACTGACCCTACGACTTATCTTAGAAAACAGATTAAGGAAAGGCAAACCTACGTTTCTAGCATTTGTGGACTTAGAGAAAGCTTTTGATAATGTTGACTGGAATACTCTCTTTCAAATTCTAAAGGTGGCAGGGGTAAAATACAGGGAGCGAAAGGCTAATTACAATTTGTACAGAAACCAGATGGCAGTTATAAGAGTCGAGGGGCATGAAAGGGAAGCAGCAGTTGGGAAGGGAGTGAGACAGGGTTGTAACCTGTCCCCGATGTTATTCAATCTGTATATTGAGCAAGCAGTAAAGGAAACAAAAGAAAAATTCGGAATAGGTATTAAAGTCCATGGAGAAGAAATAAAAACGTTGAGGTTCGCCGATGACGTTGTAATTCTGTCAGATGCAGCAAAGGACTTGGAAGAGCAGTTGAACGGAATGGACAGTGTCTTGAAAGGAGGATATGAGATGAACATCGACAAAAGCAAAACGAGGATAATGCAATGTAGTCGAATTAAGTCAGGTGATGCTGAGGGAATTAGACTAGGAAATGAGACACTTAAAGTAGTAACGGAGTTTTGCTATTTGGGGAGCAAAATAACTGATGATGTTCAAGTAGAGAGGATACAAAATGTAGACTGGCAATGGCATGGAAAGCGTTTCTGAAGAAGAGGAACTTGTTAACATGGAGTATAGATTTAAGTGTGAGAAAGTCGTTTCTGAAAGTATTTGTGTGGAGTGTAGCCATGTATGGAAGTGAAACGTGGACGATATATAGTTTGGACAAGAAGAGAATAGAAGCTTTCGAAATGTGGTGCTACAGAAGAATGCTGAAGATAAGATGGGTAGATCACATAACAAATGAGGAGGTATTGAATAGAATTGGGGAGAAGAGGAGTTTGTGGCACAACTTGACCAGGTACTTGGTAGGACATGTTCAAAATGGTTCAAATGGCTCTGAGCGCTATGGGACTCAACTGCTGTGGTCATAAGTCCCCTAGAACTTAGAACTACTTAAACCTAACTAACCTAAGGACAGCACACAACACCCAGCCATCACGTAGGACATGTTCTGAGGCGTCAAAGGATCACAAATTTAGCATTGAAGGGCAGCGTGGAGGGTAAAAATCGTAGAGGGAGACCTAGAGATGAATACACTTTGCAGATTCAGAAGGATGTAGGTTGCAGCAAGTACAGGGAGATGAAGAAGCTTGCACAGGATAAAGTGGCGTGGAGAGCTGCATCAAACCAGTCTCAGGACTGAAGACAACAACAACAACATGTATAATTTTACTGCTGTAGCCAATATGATTACTGTACTTAAAGTCTGTAACATTTCACCTGATTGTTAATAACAAGTATGAAATGTAAGCCATTTTAACTTTTCACCTGATTGTTTAAACGAGTACGAAGGTTAAGCTGTTTTAGCTTGTCAAAGTCGGATTTATATGCCACCTGAGTACACACACATATAATCGACACCTCAAAACAAACACTTCCAAATCCTTTAAATAATTATTCTGTAATAATGTTGTTACGATGTATATTCTTTGTACTTCGGGATTATGTCTTCTCTTTGCTACACGAACCTTGTACCAGCAGATTCCAGACTCCATATTTGTTTACAAATGTGACACTATACATGTGATGTGTTACGACGGCGAAAGGAACCTGTGACCACTGGAGGTACTCTATTTTGCTTATTTTATGTTTCCTATTAGAAATCAGTTTAATTTTTTGTCAGAGGAAATCCAAAACCATGTTCTGAAATAGCGTCTTGTTTCTCCACTAGGCAGTGCCACAAGTTCCTCCAAAAAATCGTAATACAACACACACACAAATGTCATACTAACTAATGTAAATCCACTCGATGATGGAGGTTTAAACCTTTGAAACACATCGTGGAAGTAAATAAAACGATGACTGGTAACAGTAAACTTGTTGTTTCATTTAATTCATCGAAGGATGGCACAAGCATGCGGTAGCACTGCATGGCCGTTGCAAGGGTCAAAGCGTGGCACAAGCGGTTCAAGGGAGGACGGATGTCACTGGCCGATGATGCGCGAACTGGAGCGCCGCTTCCCATTATCGACACCATTGTCCAACAGGTGGATGCTCTCATTATTGGAAGCCGGCGTTTTACAGTGGCAGACGTTACTCCAGTAGTCGAACTGAGCGAGCGAACTGCAGCGACCATCCAGTGCTCTCGTACACTTGTGCCATTCCTGCTACTCCTTCTACTGTAACGAAACGCAGAACACCTCTCTGCGGTTCATTTGAAACGCCCATTTCTCTGTGCCAGCACTACTAAGTTCAGTGGATGGTCCGTGCGTGCACATGCTCGCTGTGTCCTCACGTAGGTGTGCACTCATGTCCCTCTAGAGGCAAGTTCGTGACCTCATCGTTCTCATAGGCACCACAGCTTCTTCCGTATGCAATGACATAACGATCCCCTCAGTATTTTCGTTTTACAGCCTCCAGCTCTTTTCCTTTTTGGATGCCCCTTATACACGGTTGCGACTGTTACACCATTCCTTGTAGACACGTCCGCACTAGTACACCAACAAATTGGTAGCTTCACTAACGGTGTTGCCATGGGCACGTTCAAACACGAAAGGTTCTTTCCCGACTCTACGTCGCCCCATGTAACTGTGCTGATTCCATACAACTCGTTGAATGGTTCAAATGGCTCTGAGCACTATGGGACTTAACTTCTGAGGTCGTCAGTCCCCCAGAACTTAGTACTACTTAAACATAACTAACCAAAGGACATCACACACATCCATGCCCCAGGCAGGATTCGAACATAAGACCGTAGCAGTCACGCGGTTCCAGAATGTAGCGCCTAGAATAACACGGCCACTCCGACATACAACTGGCTGGCATGTACACGTTGAAAGGGCTCTGATGGATTCCTTTCATGTTAATTTCTTAAATCTCTTGTCATTTACGGCATAAATTCTTCTTCTAAATTTACTGTGGTGTTTCTGACTATCTGGGAGGAGACTGAGCAGTGAAACGTGTTACTTTTACACATAAGCAAGAACGATCTGTCACACTACTAAACTTTAAAACGCAGTTTGTATGTAATTCATGTCACACAGTCTCATACGGAACCTACATCCGCCTTCTTTTATATACTGTATATGATAAGATACTGTCATCCCCCTTCCCTTCTGTGTGAAAGGATGAATGAGCAAATGTATTTCTGGTTGCATGCTTGATGGTAGCAGACAAACCTGTCTGCTAGAGAACAGTAGGACCAACGTCGGAACAGGTAGCTACGCTTCCTAAAAGCAGAGAGGTTTCTATTCTTAGTTTGGTCCTGTCCATCCCTTGTCATGTTGGTATAGGGAGCTGCCTCTCTGGTCACTTCCGTTTGTATTTGTGAAGCACGCTCGGTAGGAGCCCAGCAGGTCAGTCTGTCCGCGGCGAGCATCTGAAGTAGTAAGATCTCCGGCTAAGCGCGTGTCTGCTAAGTCCGTAGGACAATGGATTTCTTAAATTCAGCCTAACTGAAAATTTAATCACCTTTATTTCAGGTTTAGCTCTAAAATATCGAATGTTATCTTAAATTGGAACGCAGTGTATTTCGAGCGTGAAGTTCAGAATATATTCCAGTAGTTACTTTGCCACTACTTTGTGAGTAAAGTGGAACCACGTGTTGATCAGTAACTCTAACTAAGATCATCAATCTTAAATGCGAATGTGCGTGAGATTATAACGTCTCGTCTTGACAATATTTTTCAATATAGCAACTTTTCTTTATGTTCAACCCACGCAGGGTGTACTTTGTGAGACCAGTACCACGTGCTTATACAACTGTTTGACCCATCAGGTTAATAGTAAGACGATAATAACCAGTTCGAGGTTTTCCTTTTGTAAATTGCTTTTCGATCTAATTTATTTTAATTATCAAAATTATTGTGGAGTTACACTCTTTGTGTAAACCAAGTTGACCACGTGAAGCATGTGGTGTAATCATCAAAGTAGCCCTTAGCTATTCTTTTCGGGAAGATATCACACAGAGTTAGTATGAATTTAGTATACCAGTGTGTGGTAATTTCATGACGGACAGGATTGCGCTACGAACGTAACTTCTTTGGGTGAAAATTGAATCAGTTGGTTGTGGTTAATTTCCTCTTGCATATGTTTCAACGTTCTTTGTGTGTTGTTTTATGAATGCAGTGTTGTATGCAGTCTCCCAATCTTGGCTCCATATTTGATGTGTTCTGTAAGATTACAAACTCACATTTTCACAATCCTAAATAAGGCACCAGTTTAGTTATGAATCAAGTTTAATATGCTCAAATTCCAATGATCAATGTTAAAATAAATTTCCAAATATTAACTGATTTATTTCTTTTTATTTAAATTCTCTTATATATATATCACCGGTTGTCGTATGACGATTAAAAGATTATAATTAATGTTAGTCTGGTTGGGAATTTGGTAAGCTAGACTGGATACCTGGTGAAACAGTTGCTCAGTAATGCAAGGTTAACTTCCCCAGACAGCTCACAGCTTTTAACCCGTTTTTTTTGTCTATCAGCACTGCTATCAGAACAAATTAAAGCAACAACATTACAACGTCTCTTCACTATGGTGGGTTACGTCAGCAATGGAGGGTAACGAGACCACCTAGTAGCAGTTCTACACTATCTTCAGCGCTACAAAGCCTCTGAAGCTACATGAAGCATAATAAACGCAAGCAGAGGAGTACCGACAGTACTTTCCGTGTACCTTCCTGAATGTATCAGGAGGAGATAGAGGTTCGTCATGTAATTACCCTATGCAAGGTGCATCCCAACTCGGGCTGTCATTAGGGTAGTACACGGACCGCTACTGCATGCGCTGGCGCCTCGTAAGACGGCGGCGGCGCGGAGGAACCTGTTGCAGGTCGCGGCTGACGGGTGAGGCGCGCGGCGCTGACAGGCTGACAGCTGAGGCGGCGTGACGTCTTCATTAGTCGCGCGGCGCGTCGCCGCTGCTCGCTGCTCGCGCATCCGTCACCGCCCGGACAGGTGGCCGGCCCGGCTCCGGGATTTGCATGCGTCCCTGTCTCGGCGCGTCAGTCCCCGCGGATCGCAGCTCTCCACCTGTCACAGTGCAGGAGGTCCGCGGCGCTGGGCCTCTGGAGCACTGATTGGGACGTACCTATGAAGTGTTACCCATTCCAGTTTCTGTCTCAGACAAATCGATATGAAAGCAGACCTTCAATATATATATATATATATATATATATATATGTTGAATGGGGCAGACGCAAGATCTGGTTCTCTGGAGGTGCTCATGATATACCTTGCAGTCACCCCCTGATGAGACGCCCGCTACATCCGCTGTGCAGAACAGGTAATAGCATTGTGGAAAGGGCCAAAGGTTGAGATCAATTTCTCCTTCTAATTGTCATTTATTGTAATTTAATAATCTTTACAACCAAAGCGGCACATAGCCGGACTTCTACCGAATGCAATTCTTTCATGGCTGAAGGCCTCCAGACAAGAAATCTTAACAAACCAACAAGATAAAAATCCAATTAAGATAGCAATAAAATAATTTAAAAAAAAAACAGCAAACATATGCATGGTGCAATACAAATGGCTGAGGGCCACAATTAAATTTCAAAATTTTAGCATATATTACCATAGACGTTTAAAGGCAGAAGGCCAGAATGTTTAACAACAAGAAATCTTAAAAATCAACAAGATTAAAATGCAATTAAAGAGGTAAATCAATAAATAAATAAAAACTTATCATGGCTACGTGGAAAGCCTTAAGGCTAAGCAGATAGAACATACATATGCAAGGTCCAATACCAATGGCTGAAGGCTACAATTAAGTTTCAAAATTTTAAAATATGTTACCATAATCCTTTAAAGGCAGAAGGCCGCAATGTTTAAGCTTGAAAGATAAACTTAAAAATTAATTTTACAAAATTTGTAAGAAAAAAATAATAACCATAAGCCTTGAATTTAAAGCAGTTGACAACAGATAATTAAACACCGGTGCCACTCAGAAGCCTCCAGGGATTTCAGTCTGCCCTCATTCATTTATGCGAGACAGGTGGTGAGCCCAACTATACTTGATTCATCGGAACCCAACCAGGGGACAGCCACAGACCGACCGACACAACGCCTTGCTTCCCGTCAATCAGTACATGAGAACTCAAACCGGAAAGTTTACAAACGTGATAATCCACAATGGAGTATGTATTAACTGTCAAAATTACGCACCATGTTGGACAGCGACAACAGGTGAGGAAAGGACGCTGCCTGAAATTCCTTTAGTGGCCAGGGCAGGTAACCGGAACACTAAGGGCCACTAGGCAGAAAATTCCGCTGGTACACTTGAATTTGAAACACGGTAATATAGTTAACTTCACTCAAAAGAACACTGCCAGAATTTACGTCAGTGCCCAGGGCAGGTAAGCAGAAAACGAACGGCCACAAGACAGAAAATTCCACTGGTACACTCAAACTGTAGTCGACCAAAATAGTTAATTGCACCGCTTGGCGGCTAAATTTCAGCAGTAGAAACACTTGGTGTTGCTCACAGGAAAACCTCCCCAACAGCAAACCACCGAAACGAACCACCAGAACCACCAGAATATGAAACCACTACTCAACTTTGAGGTCCATGAGGTGAACCATGAAGATCGTAGCGATCGGACAGCTCCACACACGCTCCGACACTGCGCAGGGGCTACTAGCGGCCCCAGCCGCCTGCACCGCACAGAGATAACTTCCGTCGTCCGCAACAACCGACCGACTGCCTGCTGGTCCGTCGCGACTGCTGCTCCGTCGCTACTGCACTGCTGGTGCGTCTCCCACTCACTTCCAGACACACGACGGCAGAAATACTAGCTGGGACCCAACCATGCGGAGCGAACAAGCCCACTGGACAAACGACATCCCTGCACCAGGAAAGGGACGACCCAAGTACCACAAGATGGTAACTGAAGGGGCTCAGAAGCGCTCTGAGAACCAGTTACACGTCGCCCGATGAGACGACCGACCTCTCAGAGGCAGTATGCAGAGAACATTTAAAATAACTTGTCAAAGGAAATCACGCCAACTACACACACAACCTGACTAACATTTGCTTGAAGACCAGAACGATACGTAACTAATCACACACGAAGACAAATCGGGAGTCGATGCACGCACACAGCCGACTCATGAACGATCGGCGAGCCAAAACGCGTCGTCCAGTAGTACGACCGACTGACGATCCACCAAGACCGTGGTCCAGCTCAAGTGATGCGTGGCGGCAATGGTCGAGCGAGCCATGTCGACGCAGACCTCACTGCTGCTCCAACCCGACTGCACTAGTGCCGCATTGCAACTCTCCGACTGGCAGGTCCGGACTGCGCTCCAGACACGTTCCAACTGACTGGCAGACCCCAATTCGCGACCGGAACTCGCTTACGACAGACAACGACCGGGAAGTAATAGCAGTCGAGGAAAGATACTACGAGAGCGGATATGTCGATACACGCTGCTAGCGCCGGTCACAGTCAGGCAAAGTAGCAACTCAGTGACCGTAGTAATTTAAATAAACGTAGTAAGGTAGAAGTACGCTAAAAACAGGGTGTAATATACATGATGGCGGGAACTCGAGCCACGTACGGCTCACCTACTCCCTCCCATTTTAACGTGCCACTGAGGCCTACGATTTACATAATAATAACAATAAAATGTACACGGATTACAATTTCAGAAAAATTGGATAATTTTTTTCAAAAGAAAGAAATTCACAAACTGAACAAGTCAATAACGCGTTGGTCCACCTCTGCCCCTTATGCAAGCAATTATACGGCTTGGCATTGATTGATAGAGGTGTTGGATATTTTCCTGACTGATATCACACCAAATTCTGTCCAAAGGGTGAGTTAGATCCCAAGCTGCTTGGAAGGCCCTGCCCAAAATGCTCCAAACGTTCTCAGTTGGGGAGAGATCCGGTGACCTTGCTGACCATGAAAGTGTTTGGTAAGCACGAAGACAAACTGTAGAAACCCTCCTCTTGTGCGGACGGCATTATCTTACTGAAATGCAAGCCCAGGATAGCTTGCGATGGAGGACAACAATACAGGAAGTAGAATATCGTCAACGTGTCGCTGTGTTGTAAGGATGCCGTGGATGACAATCAAAGGAGTCCTGCTATGCAGTGGAATGGCAACCCAGATTGCTTCTGGTTGTTGGGCCGTATCGCAGGCCACAGTCAGGTTGGTAGCCCACCACTGTCTGGAGCGTCTCAAGAGACGTCTTCGCCTCCACTGAGGGTCATTTCGAAGCTGGACTCATTCGTGAAGACAGTTTACTCCAGTCAACGAGATTCGAGCCCGAATATGTCCGACACCACCGCAGACGGGCTCGTTGGGGTACAGTGGTCGACGGTACTTTGCACGAGGGGTGCCGTGAGCTCAGTCCCCTTTCTCTTATCCGCTTATTAATGCTCCTTATGGCCACTGAGGTATCAGTTCCATATCGGATCGATGATAATAATGATTTAGGGGCTCTGAATTCCTCTCTGACGATTGCTCCGTCATCATGTTCTGTCGTCTTTCTATGTCGACAGTTTCGTTATTGAAGCCTGTAGTTCACGCTTTCCTGCCAACATCGTCGAATAATGCCTTCGCGCCTGTTCAAATGTCGAGCGATTCGTCAATTACAGAAGCCAGCTTTCTTTAGCCCAACAACACGTCCCCTCTCAATTGCTGACAGCTTCGTATATTGTTCACGCGCCTGTATGCGAGGAGCAGTTACTGTCCAACTGAGTACATGGAATTAATTTTACAAAGACTTCATGTGTTGGTATCGACATGTCGCCTATTTATTTCCACTGACAGCTGCACGGTGAAAGCGTGCTGCAGCGTCACACAATCTTTCATCGGCCGCGGACGCTTACAATTATGCATTTGCCTTAGATGCCTGTATGAATATCGATTTAGGACCAATTTGCATAACTCCTTCGTTGTGCGTCGGCTTTTTGTCTTAGAGTGTATATATATTGTTTTGGTTAAAATGGCTCTGAGCACTATGGGACTAAACATCTGTGGTCATCAGTCCCCTAGAACTTAGAACTATTTAAACCTAACTAACCTAAGGACATCACACACATCCATGCCCGAGGCAGGATTCGAACCTGCGACCGTAGCAGTCGCGCGGTTCCGGACTGAGCGCCTATAACCGCTAGACCACCGCGGCCGGCTATATAATGTTTTGATTTAGTAATAATTTGCTTATATCAGTGTTTAGTACATCACTTTAACATTACTTCCAAAAAACTGCAGATCAGATAAATATATGATTTAAAAGTCATTCATACGAAAGATGGGAATGTGCATGTAACATGCAGATGATTTAAAGCTTTCCCCTGAGGAGACAGAAGTTATGGGATAGCTCCTAATATCGAGTTGGACCTGCTTTTTCCAGCCCCTAATATCGAATTGGACCGGCTTTTTCCTGGCGAAGTGCAACAACTCGCTGTGACATAGACTCAACAAGTCGTTGGAAGTCCGTTGCAGAGGTATTGAGCCATATTGCTTCTAAAACCGTCTGTAATTGCGAAACTGTTGCCGGTGCAGGATTTTCTGCACGAACTGACCTGATGATTACGAGCTATAATTTTTCGATGGGATTCATGCCGGTCGATATGGGTGGCTAAATCATTCACACGAATTGTCCAGAAAGTTCTTCAAACCAGTCGCAAATAAATGTAACCTGGTGACATGTTCGGGAACATGAAGTCCATGAATGGCTGCAAGTGGTCTCAAAGCAGCCGAATATAACCATTTCCAGTCAATGATTGGTTCAGTTGGACCAGAGGATCCAGTCTATTCCATGTAAACACAGACCGCCCTACTATGGAGCCACCACCAGGTTTCTCAATGTCTTGTCGACAAATTGGGTCCACGGCTTCGTGGGGTCTGCGTCACACTCGAAACCTACCAACAGCTCTTACCAACTCAAATCGGGACTCATCTGCCAAGGCCACGGTTTTACAGTCGCCTAGACTCCAACCTTCATGGTCACTAGCCCAAAATAGACGTTGCAGGCGATGTCTGTACCAAAGGCACTAGCGTGGATCGCCTGCTACCATAGCCCATTAAAGCCAAATTTCGCGGTGCAGTCCTAACAGATACGTCCCACATCGGTTTTTGCGTTTATTTCACATAGTGTTGCTTCTCTGTTATCACTGCTCTCGGTCGTTAAGTGAAGGCCACCCGTCACTTTGTTGTCCATGGTGAGAGCTAATGCATGAAATTTGGTATCCTCGGTACACTCTTGACAATATGGATTTGAGATTATTGAATTCCCTGATGATTTCCAAAACGGAATGTCTCATGCTTATAGCTCTAACTACAAATGGTTCAAAGCGCTATGGGACTTAACATCTGAGGTCATCAGTCCCCTAGACTTAGAACTACTTAAACCTAACTAACGTAAGGACACCACGCACATCCATGCCCGAGGCAAGATTCGAACCTGCGACCGTAGCAGCAGCGCGGTTACCGACTGAAGCGCCAAGAACCGCTCGGCCACAGCGGCCGGCGCTCTCACTACACCTCACTGTAATAGCACAGACTCTCTCACAACTCTGATAACGTAACAAACGGCAAAATATGAAACAGAAAAGTTAATCACCATCGTCAGTATTTCACTAATCCCTACGACAGTGTACACAGGCCTGAAGTGATTGGCTAAGTGCGCCGGCCACGGTGGCAGTGCGGTTCTGGCGCTGCAGTCCGGAACCGCGGGACTGCTACGGTCGCAGGTTCGAATCCTGCCTCGGGCATGGGTGTGTGTGATGTCCTTAGGTTAGTTAGGTTTAAGTAGTTCTAAGTTCTAGGGGACTGATGACCACAGATGTTAAGTCCCATAGTGCTCAGAGCCATTTGAACCATTTTTTTTTTTTGATTGGCTAAGTAAGTGTGTAAATAAGGGCAATGACGATACTTTCAGCTGTTGCTCCCTACATTGGAGAAAAAGGTTCTTTGGTATATTTTTTCTTAGTGTAGGCTCTTTTTGTAGGCTCTTTTCCTTCCTGTATCGCCTTGAGCACCTACCTCTTCAAAATGGTTCAAATGGCTCTGAGCACTATGGGACTTAACATCTGTGGTCATCAGTCCCCTAGAACTTAGAACTACTTAAACCTAACTAACCTAAGGACATCACACACACCCATGCCCGAGGCAGGATTCGGACCTGCGACCGTAGCAGTCCCGCGGTTCCGGACGACAGCGCCAGAACCGCTCGGCCACCGCGGCCGGCCACCTACCTCTGCTTTGCGGGTCTAGCTGTGCGCTCTCGAAGCATATCGCGTTTGCTGTTGCAACAGGCATGGTGTCCTTCATGCGTCCTTTTGCTTCACTTCGTTTACTTTGTAGTTCTTAATTTGATGTTAATCTTACCACAGCCTCATTACTTTCGTCTTTCTCCGGTTCACTCTCAGTTCATATCGTTGAAAAGCGTCAAAGCAGTAGGCCTATTCTCTTTTCATTCTGCGCTAAGTCGTTATGCATACTTACAACATTTTTACATCAAAGTTAAAGTCAGACTGCTATGCAAATTAATTTTATTTCAAATTATACACGGTAGGAAACGAGGACACAGCGGAAATGTAAGTCTATTTTAAATTGCAGTACAACAAGAGTGACTGCGTGGGTTGTATCTCTCCACTGGCTTAGCAGGCAGGAAAACAATCGGCCTATGGACATTGTGCTCTGTCGCTGTCTGGAGAGACACTATCGGTTAGACGCATTCTCTAACGTTTTACTGCGAAGGACGGTCTACGAATGGTTTCCCTAGTGAAAAGAGGATTTTGCAAACAATGCGGCAAGTTTTTTTTAGCCATTCATAAGAGAAAACTTTCTAGGGGAGATACCTATCTCGAAAGTTTCTAAATGACTTGAGCAGCCCCTGTAAGTGATGGTCACACACTTTGACCGTCTGTTCAGTATCTAGCCCCTACATTTTTCCCTTTTTTTTCCTTTTTCCCTTTTTCGAGAAAAAGAGGCCAAAAATAAAACGTCTGCTTTGGTTACAATATTGCAACGCAAAATTTTTAGACGCAAGTTTCTGGAAGAGCAGTTTAAGTTCAGTTGATTGGCAATGAGCCGTGCACGGCTCGTGTTCACGCCATTTATTGTTTGTCGTCTTCCATTACGGTACTGCCGCCTTGTTTTCTTATTCCATTTACTGGCGTCAATAACTTCGTGCCTTACTTGCCCGTGAGTGCCAGCAGCAGCGCGTATCGATAGTGTACTGTCGTACCATCTCTGGAGCTACAGATAGTATTTCAGGGTGGTCGTGTGTCTGGAAGTGAGTTGGAGACGGACCAGGAGTGCAGTCGGGCACGGAAGCCGGCCGGAGTGGCCGTGCGGTTCTAGGCGCTTCAGTCCGGAACCGCGTGACCGCTACGGTCGCAGGTTCGAATCCTGCCTCGGGCATGGATGTGTGTGCTGTCCTTAGGTTTAGTTAGGTTTAAGTAGTTCTAAGTTCTAGGGGACTTATGACCTCAGCAGTTGAGTCCCATAGTGCTCAGAGCCATTTCATTTCGGGCACGGAGCAGCGTCGGAGACGGAAAGGCAGTGAGGTGCTGACAGACGGTACTTGCCGATCGCTGGGGACACACATGCACTGTCCGATGGAAGGAGACTGGAGCGGGAACGGCTGTTGGTTGGTCGTACAGTCGGTCGTCTCATCGGCCGACGTGTATCTGGTCTTTTGACCTTTTCCGTGTGTGTGGCAGTCGGTCGGTTGGGGCAGAGCACCGAGGAAGTCTCCGTCGCACGTAGTCAGGCCGTAGCCGCTGGCGGCGTGCACGCGCAGTTGGAGTTGTGAGGCGCTTCTTGCGAGGGTTACGAAGTTCGTCTGCCACCGATCCTGGACACTAAAGTTGAGTGCTCACTTAACCTACTATCAAGCCTCAACTGCTATCACATCTCTTCGTTTGATCTTCGTTGTCGCTTTCTGGGAGATTCCCGCGAACAACAATGTGTGTGCACTGAGATCGACTACAATTGCAGCCATCTTCCTGTGTGGTGTTTAACTTAATTTAATTCATTCCTTGATTAATGAAGTGTACCAGCGGTATCTTCTGCCTTGTGGCCGTTGACGTTTCGGAGACCTGCCTCGGTCGTTGACGTAGTTTTCGGAAGAGTATGTCCCTCGTCGTGTTGATGCTGTCCAGCACGGCGTGTAGTTAGACAGCTGAGGTGTTGTCGGTAGTTTTGGGCGTTTATTCTGATTTGGCTGGATTGGGCACCAGCATCCAGAACGTTGTGCTATTGATATCTTGTTGTCGTTTTGCTGGTCGGGTGGAGTAGAAATCTTGTTGATTGGTTCGTCGGTTGACTTTCAGTTGGGTTGCGATCCGATTAAGAGGTTGTCGGTCTGGCTGCCTGTCTCGCCTAAACGTGCGTTAGTGTTACCTTCCCAGGTCGATCCCTGGAACCTTCTAAGCGCCGCTCCTTGTGTTTTACATAGTGATTTCCTTTTAGTCTTAAGTGCTCTGTGTGGCCTTCAGCCGAATTTTAGCTTATTAAAATTGCAAGGCTTTTCTTCCTAGGGCTTAAGCTATAAAATTGTTTTCTGCATTGTCTATGGCTTTCAGCAGAGTTTTAATCTCTCTTAAATTAAAAATTCAAAATCCTTGTCTTGCCCTTAAGTCATAAGATTGTTATTCTTTAGTATGAGGCCTTCAGCCGAGTTTTACACGAAATATTTTAAGATAAGACCTTCAGCCATTTCAAATTGAAAGCTCTTCTTCCTAGGCCTTAAGCTGTTAAATTATTTTGTTGATATGCGACCTTCAGCCGAGTTTTGAGCCTATTTAGGTTAAACATTGAAGATCTTTGTCTCAGCCTTAAGCCGTAACACTGTTCTTGATTAATATGAGGCCTTCAGCCTAGTTCTGAGGGAAAATTTAAGCTAAGGCTTTCAGCCTGTTTATATTGAAGATAATTTTTTTTCTAAATAAGTGAAACCTCCAGAAGAACTCCTGTACCTCAATTCCTTGCTTAGGCCTTGTGCCTTAGATTTTCGATGTGGCATTCAGCCAATCTAAATTAAATCAAAGGAGGTCTTTCGTTAAAACCTTCAGAGTTTTGATTCTTGCTTGTGTGATTGTGTGTTTTAAGAAATAAAGTTTATGCTTCAGTCCGGAACCGCGCTGCTGCTATCGTCTCAGGTTCGAATCCTGCCTCGGGCATGGATATGTATGCTGTCCTTAGGTTAGTTAGGTTTAAGTAGTTCTAAGTATAGGGGACTGATGGCCTCAGATGTTGAGTTCCATAGTGCTTAGAGACATTTGAACCATTTGAGCAAAACGCCTGCAGGAAAAATGTGACGAAATCGAAAAATAGATGGTCGTCTGGAGGACAGATTCAGTGCATAGACGTTGTCACAGTAATTTTCCACGAAATTAAAAACATGAGTAACAACATTACCCCGTCCAGGAGGAATTCCACTCAAACGTGACGAAGACAGTGAGTACCTGGGCTCTACGAGAGGGAGGAGCTGTCTGATGACGTGAGAGAAGACGTACGGGATCCGGTGTTACAGTCAGACTGTGACAGAGCTTTCGTAGGCCGGCGATCAAATAAGGGAAATGCGGTAGATAACATTCCTTCGGAATTTCTAAAATCATTGGAGAAAATAGCAACCAAGCGAGTACTCTAGTTGGTGTGCACAATCTGTGAGACTGCAAGTATACCATCGGACTTTCGCAAAAATGTCACCCGCACAATTCCGAGGATAGTGAGAGGAGATAAGTACGGTAATTGTCAGACAATCAGCTCGACAGCTCGTATATCAGTGTTGATGACAAGAATAATATAAGGAAGAATAGAAAAGAAAACTGAGGATCTGTTAGATGAGGATCATTTGGCTTTAGGAAAGGTAAAGAGACCAAAGAGGTAGTCCCGACGCTGCGTATTATAACGAAACGAGACTGAAAAAAAGTGAAAACACGTTCGTAGGATTTGTCGACCTAGACATGTAAAAAGTACCATGATTCAAGATGTTAGGAGCGAAATACATATAAAGAACAAGGAAACATTGTGGTAAATCTGGAAAAGAAGAGAATCGGAGCGTTTGTAAGGCGGTGCTATGGAAGGCCGTTGAAAATTAGGTTACTGATAAGAAACGAAGAGTTTCTCCACACAACTGGCGAGGAAAGAAATATGTGGAGAACACTGACAAAAAGAATTTACAGGATGATAGGACACGTGGTAAGACATCAGAGATAATTTTCAGGGTACTATATGGAGCTATAGAGAGTAAAAAAGGTAGAGAGAGATAGAAACTGAAATATATTCAACAAGTGAGAACGTAGGGTGTAAGTTGCTTAATACAACGAGATGAAAACGTAGGTACAAGAGAGGAATTCACGTGAAATTAGTCAGAATACTGATACCCCCCCCCTCCCGCCCTCACCCACCATCCCAAAAAAACTATTTTTAGTTGTCATCGAGCGACAAATCAGAATTTGCAAATCACTGCCTTGCCCGATCAATACGTGGAAGTGTGATGGAGTCGTAGACGCCGTACGGTGGCTAACAGTAGCGGTTGTACATCTAAAAACTGTGTAACAGACCACTGCGAGATATGCATTTGAAATGTTCTGTTCGAACAGTGAATTGAGGATGCTTCAAAAGAAATCTCTCATAAATATAGAGAGGATAATTTGTGTGACAACTTCCTGTTTATCTTAATACTGAAGCAAGGCAAATGTTGAGGCACACTCTCTGAGCCTTACACCCCCCGCCTTTTCCGCCCCGCGCCCTCCTCCCCTAGCCCCATAAACATGCATTGCTTACCTCGAAAATTCAATACTTCACGAATTAATACAGGTAGAAAGGTAAAAATTGACACATGTGCTTGAAAGGTCATAGGGTTTCGTTGAAACCAAAAAAAGTGCACAATATGATCAACAGATGCCGTTTCTTATCATACAAAAATAATAATTAACATAAGTCAATATTTAGCAAAGAAAATGTACTTTATAACAAATGGTCAGCATATCGCCGTCATTCGTCAACAATACCTGTGGACGAGGGACAATGTTGTGAACGGTACTGTACAGCATATCAGTACGTATAGCCAGAAACTGCCGTCGGATGTTGAGTTTTAGCATCCCTAATGAAGTCGGAAGATACCGGTAGACTTGACACTCTACACTATTGGCCATTAAAATTGCTACACGAAGAAGAAATGGAGATGATAAACGGGTATTCATTGGACACATATATTATACTTGAACTGACATGTGATTACATTTTCACGCAATTTGGGTGCATACATCCTGAGAAATCAGTACCCAGAACAACCACCTCTGGCCGTAATAGCGGCCTTGATACGCCTGGGCATTGGGTCAAACAGAGCCTGGATGGCGTGTATAGGTACAGCTGCCCGTGCTGCTTCAACACTATACCACAGTTCATCAAGAGTACTGACTGGCGTATTGTGACGAGTCAGTTGCTCGGCCACCAGACGTTTTCAGTTGGTGAGAGATCTGGAGAATGTGCTGGCCAGGGCAGCAGTCGAAAATTTTCTGTATCCATAAAGGCCTGTAAGGACCTGCAACATGCGGTCGTGCATTATCCTGCTGAAATGGTTTCGCAGGGATCGAATGAAGGGTAGAGCCACGGGTCGTAACACATCTGAAACGTAACGTCCACTGTTCAAAACGCCGTCAATGCGAACAAGAGGTGACCGAGACGTGTAACCTATGGCACCCCATACCATCACGCCGGGTGATACGCCAGCATGGTGATGATGAATACACGCTTTCAATGTGCATTCACCGCGATGTCGCCAAACACGGATGCGACCGTCTTGATGCTGTAAACAGAACCTGGATTCATCCGAAAAAATGACGTTTTGCCATTCGTGCACGCAGGTTCGTCGTTGAGTACACCATCGCAGACGCTCCTGTCTGTGATACACCGTCAAGGGCAACTGCAGCCATGGTCTCCGAGCTGATTGTCCATGTTGCTGCAAACGTCGTCGAACTGTTCGTGCAGATGGTTGTTGTCTTGGAAACGTCCCCATCTGTTGACTCAGGGATCGAGACGTGGCTGCACGATCCGTTGCAGCCATGCGAATAAGATGCCTGTCATCTCGACTGCTAGTGATACGAGGCCGTTGGGATCCAGCACGGCGTTCCGTATTATCCTCCTGAACCCACCGATTCCATATTCTGCTAACAGTCATTGGATCTCGACAAACGGGGGCAGCAACGTTGCCATACGATAAATTGCAATCGCGATAGGCCACAATCCGACCTTTATCAAAGTCGGAAACGTGATGGTACGCATTTCTCCTCCTTACACGAGGCATCACAACAACGTTTCACCAGGAACGCCGGTTAACTGCTGTTTGTGTATGAGAAATCGGTTGGAAACTTTCCTCGTGTCAGCACGTTGTAGGTGTCGCCACCGGCGTCAACCTTGTGTGAATACTCTGAAAAGCTAATCATTTGCATATTACAGCATCTTCTTCCCGTCGGTTAAATCTTCGCGTCTGTAGCACGTCGTCTTCGTGGTGTAGCAATTTTAATGGCCAGTAGTGTAGGTAATATCACAATCACTAATCACACAGACTAAAGCCTGGGGACCTGCGGGGGACGGATGTGGCGGCCCATCACGCGATGCTTACCAGACGATGTATGCAAGGTGTCTTTCACAGCTGTAGCTGTGTGGTGTGGAGCGCCATCGTGCATAGAAGTCGTACATTCCAGCAGGTTTTTGTCAGCTAGGCTAGGGATGATGCGATTCTTTAAAATACCGGCGTACCTTGCACCTGCCACGCTGACATTTTGGAAACAGCAGCTCGCATTTCCCCTAAGAAAAAGGGTCCAACAACGAGTGACGTGGTAAATCCACAGGGTGGCTTTCTGGTCATGCAATGGGGTTCCTACAACACTCCTAGGATTTACGATAGCCCAAATTCTGCGTATGGGTGTTTACAGACCATTAGGCAGTGAAATGGGCTTCGTCGGGCGAGCGCTATCTGTTAGCCGGTTTTTGCACTCGTTTTTCGTTTCAATAAAGTCCTATATCATTTCAGACATGTGTGTCAAGTTTCACCTCTCTACCGACATTATACCATGAATTAGTGCATTTTCAAACGTTAACAGACTTTTGGGTCGCCGTACTCTTTACTATCTTTGCGCCAAACAGAAGCAGGCAGATTGTTAATCTGTTGCGGAGAGACCCGACCGAGGTATTCTAAAGTCGCCGCGAGTACGTCACGAGAGATTTATCTCGCGCCCGCGACGTGGAGGAGTAACAGGGAAGGAAAACAGATCTTTAATTATAGTTACTGCCAGGTCCGGATGCAAATCTCACGGGGATTTAGTGCCGGCTTGAAGGAGAGCGCGTACGTGTAGGTACGTACGTACGTACGCACGTATTCCGGCAGGCGAGGCACCGGTCAATTATCGTCTTAGACCGGCGGAGCCGCGCCCGTCCGTCATAAACAGACGACGCCGCCAGACGCGCCGGGCTCTTTTAATGAGCGCCCGTTTAATGCATATTAAGTGCGCATTACCATATGCTGCCCGGAGCTGTGCATGCATGTTAATGGAGGCCCGTGTCCTAATGCGTGCGTACGTGCGCAAGCGCAGCTCTTTTGTTGTCGTCTTGTGTGAGTGTAATCGTGTGTGTGTGTGTGTGTGTGTGTGTGTGTGTGTGTGTGTGTGTGTGTGTGTTTGAGTGGGTGGCAGACAGAAAGACAGGATGATGATGCGAAGTCAGATGAGAGAATGAGATTGAAAGTACGAGAGATGTCTCCATATCTGCCGAGATACGACATTAGGAAGCACGTCTTCACAGGCACGCAACACTTGTGGCAGTGAAGAGATAACAGACGCGAGACAAACGTTCATCGTGAACGGCAACTGGTGATTCATTCCACTCCGCAAGAATTTTTGTTACAAATGTCTGTCTCGTCATGAATACTTCAAGAATGAAGAACAAAGAAAATAATACAACGCTACGCGGCTACTCGTGTTATTGAGCACTTTTACTATGACTGAACTATCGTGCTACGAAAGAAAGACGCTTTAGTAAATGAAGAAAAGCGAAAGATGCTGCCCAGTGCCTTTTCAGAGCAGAGATACTTCGTTGACAAAGACACTTTCGCAGTTCTAACTTGTTGATCATAGCCCACCTATTGGACAGTGAACGGAGTTCTCAAAAAGTGATATAAATGTGGAAACATTTTTTGAATTTGAGTATATATTTATTCTTGATTTTCAGCGCTGACTCCCAGAAGAGGAATCCGTGATCAAGTGTAACTTTGAGAAGATGGTGCGTTTGCGGTGAAGCGTTGTTCTCTCCCATGTAAATTGTTCGGTCGACTGCTTCTCCACATTTGGTGTCTTTATTTAGTTGAGGGAATATCGATTGTGGTGTTTTGGACACACGTTTGCTGTTCTCTAGGCGAGGGGAAGGACCCTATTTGGTCCGTAAACAATATTGATCATCTGGAATCTGTTACATCACCGATTTCGGTATTCGAGAGTGCAAATATCATTTTACTCTGTCTGTTTCTAGTTAGTCAATGGTTTGCAGCACGCTGCACCTCGCTACAGTTTGGTGTTCGTGGAGAAATAATTTATAGTCTATATCTTGTGCATTACGTTGCGTTAGCGATCGGGAGGCTACTGTTGTGTGCTTGATATCGAGAAGTACGTCGAAAATTGTGTAATATTATGGGGAAAATATGGTTGTTCTTTTAATCGACGAGTCTGGAGATGTCTGTAGAAATGCGAGCAAGAAAGCGGAAACAGTAACGCGTTTGTGCCGGGGTGAAACGAGCTTGTCTTTGCACATCAGTTCTGAGAGAGTGACTTCGGTTCGCTGATGTAAAAGGGATGATTTGGTATGGTGGGGGATATGAATTGCATGTTTACTAGATCTAGACAGTACTCGGTGATATATTCCTTGGTGGGAGATCGGTTTGACGCTCTAATATTCTTGCAAGTATCGTATGTAGACAACTTTGCGATATTTAGATTTCGGTGCGAAATGCTGATCAGTGTAAAATAGTTTATTACCACCGAGTGTAGAGTCTGTAGAAAGAAAGAACAGGTTGACGGTGTATAGATTCAGAGAACTGTCGGTACAATTTACCTATCTTTGCAAAATAACGACAGAAAGCCCCAGAAAGAAAAGGTGGATGGTGCTTCGATACGGACGGCGTTAGTAATTCGACTGGTAAATTCGATAAGAGCCAATGGTCGATTGATTGTGGCGGGATATGGGAACGGTGAGAACATTTACATATTTGAGAGCAGGAAGGCTATCACGTTATGTCTGGAATGAAGACTGGATTCGGCGATAGTTTGGTACACAGATTCTGTTAGAGTAGGAATTTTGGGGCATACAAGCTGAGACAACAAGAAAGCGAGCGTTAACTATTTCTGTGGCACTATTAAATTAGGGAGAGCTGGACTTAGCTGATTTTTTTGTTTGTTTCATAAAGCCATGTGACGTAAAAACAGCATTGAGAATGTTTTCGATGCCGATGTGTCAATCACGCTAGGGCGGGTACGTGCAGTTTGAAACGTCCCCTTTGAAAAATTATACACGACTGTGCTTAAACTGACACAATATTTTTAGCGCAACGCAATCTGACTTTCAAAAATCCCTACAAAGGAATGGCCCTGACTAACATTAATCTATACCTTTCACAAATCACTTACCTCACCAAAAATCTCCGTTACTCGAACTACTGCAATACAGCGAGCGCCACTACTGCCAGCTAAATAAAAGATTCAAACTACGGAAGGCACTAACTACTGATAGGCATAGTTAGCAAATGAAAGATTTTAATAGAGAACAAACAATGTATTTACCTTAATATCATCAAAAGTCATAATATATGTAATTTCAAAACTCCGCCATGTCTCTCCTCACATCCACCACTGCTGGCGGCTCACTTCTAACTGCGCAACGCTACGCGCTGTTCACATCCAGCTGCCGCTGCCCAACACTACAATGGCAGACAACAATACAAACTAGCCACAGACTGCACACAGCACAGCCAGTGATTTTCATACAGAGCGCTACGTGGCGACGGCGTTACCAATAACAAAACATAAACAGCCTACTTACAAGTTGAACACGTGTGAAACACGCTCTGTGCTATTCTGCCTTCAGTGGTAAAGACAAGTGGCACCTGGAGATGCCTCGAATATGAGACTGGCGTGAACGCGCTTTGGAATGCTATGACAGTATAACGGTGACTGTATAGAGGCATGCAACTTTCATCGGTGTTCGACGACACCGGCTCGGGGACTGTGACGGAGCGCACGGAACCCGACCTGCTGCTGCCTCACTTCACTGGGGTTGTGGCGCCCGCGGTCCTAAATGGAAGAATGTGAGTGCTTTGACAGCTGACGGTCGTGTCGACTGTACATGCGATCGCATCATTATCGGTGTATAGCGGATCGGAATTTCTCAGGTGTTAGGTATAAATGGGGGTGCCACCACCTCATGCTTGCGGAAGCCTAGCAGGGCCTGTGCATGGTTTGACATCTGACTGATGCGTAATTTATCGCTACCTCCTGTGTACTCTACTCTACTGGACAGGGGGCAGTGGACTGTGCTTGCGCGCATTGATTTCATTATTTGACGAGTGGCTCTGTAGGCCTTGCATGCGCTATTTGGACAGTTTACAAGTACTGAGCGTGTCTACACATCAGTGTGAAGAGTTATTTGGGAGCAGTATGCAATTGTGCACTGAAATTACGAGTTGGTTGCGAGTCTGTGGACTGTGTAACATGGCGCCAGGCACATCAGGGTAGATCATATTGTGTGTTATAGTCTATCGTTAAATAAGTTGTTTCAAATAAGTAGAGTGCAGTCAATCCTTACTCTCCCCAGCAGCCCAGAGCAGGCTGAGTCGTCTTGTCACCATTTTCCCTGACCATCTTGGTTTACGTCAGGAAACTAACGACAGCGTCCTCCGCTGGTGGTACTGAGTACTAGACCTCATGGAGAACACACCGTTTGCCACCATCATGGATAACTGGACTTGCGTCATCAGCTGGTGTCACGGTGGCGTCCTCTGGCGGCGACGAAATGTACTAAGCCCGTTTGGGTCTGGAGCTCGTGGTGAAGCCACTAGGTGGTGCCATCTTAAATTAAGGTACTTGCGTTATCACCTGACGTCACTACAGCGTCCTCTAGTGGCATCGATATGAACTAAGTGAGTTTGGCTATGGACTCAGTGGCGAATACACTTGGTGGTTGTTGTTTAAATAAAGAGTGGTGTATGATTTAGACTGTTGACAATTAGGAACAAGAGTGTTTTAGATGGATTATTATTTCGTCAATTTAGGAGTTGTTTGGCTATCTGGACGTAAATGTATTGCATTGTTTACGAGTGGTTCGCATGTCTGTAGGCTGTCCAATGCGTTATTTTTGACGGTTTACAATTAGCAAGTGTGTGTGTGTAGAGCCTTATACATAAGTTATGTAGGAGTTGGCAGGTCTGTTTGCTGTGGGGCATGTCAGAGTGTGTGTTCTGTGATATATATACTCTGTCCCTAAATAAATTGCTCCAAAATAAATAAAGTACATTCCTTTCCCTCTCCATCAGCCTAGTGCGGGCTGAGTCCTTTTACCAGCAACCCCTACGAAGAGGTTGCGCCCTGAAGGCTTAGGTTAGTGGTGGCGTGCTTCGTTTCGAACAATTTTCTTAGGTTGGTGGCGAAAGCGTAAGTGACCTTTCTTTACTGCCAGATTTCAAACTCGGCGCCGGTTCCTAGGAAGAGGTGGCGGTCTGGACGTGGAAAAGTGGTTGAAACTAGGTAGTTGAAAGTATGGTGAACCCCTTTTCTTACCTATATTAAGTCGAATCATGTGACTAATGCAGTAGCCGATAGGAGTGCAGCATTATAGGGGTGGAGGGTGTTAGGTCATGAATGAACACCGCGCTGATAGTGGGAAAATGTTAAAATTGTCATTTGTTCATTCAATATCGAAGTGGTACATCAAAATTGAAATGGAATTAGCTACTTGGGTAATTCATATGTTAGATGCGTAATGTGTGTGTAAGAATATTAGCGAAAGACTATGTCCCAAGCGTGTATGGAGGGAGCGCTTGGACGCTCACGGGCCTGTGACTTCAGGAGATGGCTCAAGATTGTCAGCTTTCTCTCTTGGACGGCGTCACGGTGGCGTGCTCTGCTGGCGACGATATAAACTAAGCCAGTTGCAGTCCAGACCCAGGGTCGAACACATCTGCTTGAAATTGGTTAAATAATAAAGACAAGTTCGTTTTTCCCGCCATTATCGTAGATGTGCCTCATTTCATGTTGGAATTTGAACTTCGCGCGATTTTTATTGGGGAGGGGGTTAGGTTAGTGGAGGCAGGCCAAGTGTCGTATCTTCCCGCCAAAATCAACCATCTTGAATAATGTCACAGTGGCGCTCTCTGGTAGCGACAATATGAACTAAGCCAGCTGGAGTCCAGACGCCGTGGCAAACACACATTCTTGAAACTGGTTAAATAATAAAGAGAAGTCCTTTTTTCCGCCATTTTCTTTGCTTAGTAGAGATAACTGGGGTGTGACGCATTATCATGTTGGAATTTGAAATTGGTGCTATTTTTGTGGGCGAGGGGGGAGTGGCACTTTCCCTCCAAAATTCAAACTTCCTGCCAAAATCCGCCATCTTGATTGACGTCACAGCCACCATCTTGGATGACGTCATCGACGCCATCTTGGATAACGGTACTTTGTACCACAATCGCTGTTGTTCCAATACTACTATGAACGTGTCTTGATTTTTCTTTAGCCTTGGTTCCATTGTCAACTGCAACGTCAGAATTGCCTGTCTGGTGCCTTTACCTTTTCTGAAGCAGAGTTATCGTCATCTAACACATCCTCAATTTTCTTTTCCCTTCTTCTGTATATTATTATTGTCAGCAACTCTGATTCATAAGCTGTTATGCTGATTGTGTGATGATAACAACACACAGGAACCATACCTTAGTTATGTGTTTACTCACATTTGGTGCAGCAGGGTAGAGGACTGTGATGCCTCTGTTCCTGAAGGTCGGACAACTGTTGGTTGTGCTTGTACCTTGTTACTGTTTCATCACGTTCCACGATTGTTACGTTATTGAAATGCTCTTCGGAAGAAGTTCATAATGCCGCAGAAAAAGGTATTTAGTATCATTATAAAAGAGCGACATCGGTTTCGTAATTCGGCAGATACAATCGTTAAAAATTATTTGCACATGTTACAAAATTCGTCACATTGTCCTCTTAACTTAGCGAAAACAGCACCTTGATATGTTTACTCGTTGCGGATATTTTCTGGGTCGACTTAGGGGTGTTCATCTCTATAATCTACAAAATCTGTCTGTATAATCTATGTACATAAATAATTGATATGAAAGCTATTCCTGGAGATAAAACCAGTTCAGCACTTAGATAGGGTACTGCATACGTGGATTTTCCTTGCATCTATTACTTCAGTTAACGCGTGTCACGCACAACTAGATTAGTGCTTCTCAGACTTTTCCTGTGACGCGGTACTTTGAAAATCTTGGTACTTTGATGGAACATGTTTATTTTACTGTAATATTTTTAAAACAAATAAGGAAACCTGTTTTATTCAGTGATTACTTCAATATTAAACTGTAATTAATAACAGAAATCATAACAGAATTTTAAAACATTTGTATTGTTAAAATCTCCATGTATTAATAGTTTCTCGCTGAGCAGTTATTAAGTTCCCACGAAGCACCAGCGTTCTACAGAACACTGGCAAACCCTGAACTACATAACCATCTCGGGTTTAAGGTTGACGTCCAAGCCAAAGCTGCGACATCGACTCCTCATAGTTATGTATCATATTTTATTCCGTCTGGTGGCCGTTTTGAATATCTTGGGTCACAATATGGGTGTACCAAAATTAAAAACAAACCCCTTGTTTCATCTCGCCACATGCTATTACGCTGCGATCCTATAATTCACAACTACTGGAACATTTGGAAGGGCTCATTTCCACTGGTAGTAGTTTATTGAGTCATTCTTCTTCCTTTTTTTTTTTAATAAAAGGTAGTCTAGTAGTTTCTTTGGAGTCTTTCTTAAACATAGTCACCCGCCAGCCTCACAGTTTCCGTCTGATAGTAATGGTTCAAATGGCTCTGAGCACTATGGGATTTAACATCTGAGATCATCAGTCCCTTAGAACTTAAGAACTACTTAAAAGTAACTAATCTAAGGACATCACACACATCCATGCCCGAGGTAGGATTCGAACCTGCGACCGTAGCGGTCGCACGGTTCCAGACTGAAGCGCCTAGAACCGCTCGGCCACACCGGCCGGCCGTCTGATAGTACAGTAGCATTCCGTGGCATGTAGAATGTTAGCGATTACTGGAAGAAAACGATCAAAATTGCTTAGCTCACTGATTTATTATTCTAGGTGGCTTGCACTGACACGAAGTACAAATGGTTCAAATGGCTCTGAGCACTATGGGACTTAACAGCTGAGGTCATCAGTCCCCTAGACATAGAACTACTTAAACCAAACTAACCTAAGAACATCACACACGAAGTACAAAAAGAGGCCAAAATTTGTTCAATACTTTCAGAGACTGCTAAAATTGAATTGCACTGTATTGAGTGTTGTTTTAAAGATGTTGCTGACTTATGGATTTCGTTTTCTAGGTTGATCGAAGTATTTTGTTTACGAGACACAGACAGACAGTCCAGAAGAGCTAAATCTACATCTACATCTACATGGATACTCTGCAAATCACATTTAAGTGCCTGGCAGAAGGTTCATCGAACCACCTTCACAGTTCTCTATTATTCTAATCTCGTATAGCGCGCGTACGAACTCTGATTTCCTTTATTTTATCTAGGTGGTCATTCCTCCCTATGTAGGTCGGTGTCAACAGAATATTTTCGCATTCGGAGGAGAAAGTTTGTGATTGGAATTTCGTGAGAAGATTCCGTCGCAACGAAATGCGTCTTTCTTTTAATGATGTCCAGCCCAAATCCTGTATCATTTCTGTGATATTCTCTCCCATATTTCGCGATATGATGTTGTTGTCCTTTCGGCTGAAACTTAGTCATTCTTCGCCAAACCGTGAAACACCTAGCTGTACTGTGTTAGACACATCGTAATTCAGTGCCTAAACTGAAAGATATTAGGACAGAATCATCAACAAATACACAGGCTATAAAAAACAATGCACTTGGAGTTTTAGAGTGTTTAGAGAAGATAAAAAGAAACCCTTTTGTTATGTACAAAAATGTTGACGGTGCACCGCTCCCTGTTTCGGGTCCCTTGAGGTTTCAACGGTAGTGATCCTCAGAGACAGTGTTCAAACTGCTGCACGATGAATATTGTTTTGAGATGTTGCGAAAATTTCGTCCATTTACATTAATCCACAACTAACATTTTCTTGCTAGTGGTGTCTAACACTCTCAAAACACCCACATGTTTCACGAATAATGGCTACAGCTTCAGCCAAACGGATAACCAGTTCTTGCGAAGTCCCTAGCGGTTTCTCGAACACAAAACGCTTCATCTCCCCCTAGAATAATGTGCCAACCTTTTCATCTCATGGTAGTACTTGTAAGGTACGTTCTCAATTTTTTTTGGAGGTATCCGAATCCCTGTCTTACTCTACAGTTTTACCCTCTACAACTCCCTCCAGCACCGTGGAAGTTATTCCCTGACGTCTTAACAAATGTCCTATCATCCTGTTCTTTCCATATATTCCTTTCCTCCCCGATTCTGCAGAAAACCTCCTCGTTCCTTAAGTTATTAGTCCACTTAAGCATGCTTAAGTACACTCATACCGAAGGAGATAAACAAAAAGTAAAAAACGCTACCTTGTTGAAAGATCGTTACACCAAAGTTCATTTAATGGAGTGTTACATATGGAGAGTTGCGAGATAAGCGGCTCGTTACACATTTTTCTCTAGGGCTACATAAAAACTGAAGTATATTCTAGCTCCACGGATTTAGAGGAGGAATTAGATGTAGTTGTAGCAGCAACGAACATACAAGGCAGTCCACAGATTTTTCATTCAAGATGGGACTTCTGCTATGTAGATACTGACTCTGCACTGAAGTTAATGGTGCTGATTTTGCCCATTAGTGTAAGACTGATCAGACATTTTCTGAAACACATGAAAGATCCAATGACATCCATTGACCTTCTGGGTACAGCATACTCAATGAATATGCACTTTAGATACTTGGTTATTTAACGCAATATCTTTGTTGTTGTCTTCATCATCAATTGTTTGTTGGGCCATTAAGCTTCTTGACAATCTGTATATATATTCCATATTCAGTAACAGTTTTGCAATCAGAATAAAAAGAGAAAAATTCCAAAAAACTAGTCCTTTCATTACTTACAATTCCATCTGTTATTACGCATGTATTACGCCTGATTATAACGCTGGCAAAAACCAACCCTGATAGTCGTGGGTGTTAATGCGCCGCTTGTGAAACAGAGGGGTATGCTGGCCACGGATCGAATCTTTCCTGCGGATTAACGACGAGGGTCGGTGTGCCATCCTCGATGTGGTTTTTATGCTGTTTCCCGCATTCCACTAGGTGGATATCGGGCTGATACCCAATTCCCGTCTCACACGATTCGCAAACATTTAGAAACCTTTCGCTCGCTTTCACATGAATAACACTACACGCAGACAGCCGATCTACTCATAAAAGTTTCCCCTTTGACGCTCGTTGAATGATCAAACACATCCATGAAATTTAGTGACGAAATGAAATGTCGTGTAGCTAGGGCCTCCCGCCGGGTACACCGGTCGCCTGATGCGAGCCTTTATAGCTCAAAAAGTCTTCAAATGTGTGTGAAATCTTATGGGACTTAACTGCTAAGATCATCAGTCCCTAAGGTTACACACTATTTAATTTAAATTATGCTAAGGACAAACACAAGCACACCTATGCCCGCGGGAGGACTCGAACCTCCTCCGGGACCAGCCGCACAGTCAACGACTGCAGCGCCTCAGACCGCTCGGCTAATCCCGCGCGGCTCTTTTTAGTTCACGCCACTTCGGAGACTTGTGTGCCGATAGGGATGAGATGATTATGAAGACAACGCAACACCAAGTCCCTGAGCGGAGAAAATCTCCGACCCAGCCGGGAATCGAACCCGGTCCCCATTGCATGGCATTCCGTCGCGCTTGCAACTTTTTTTCTGATCTCATTTTGTTCGTTAATGTTCGTTGCATTTGTCGCATGACACCTGTACAAGTTCATAGTTGATCTCTTCACTCTTTTTTTTTTTTAATTCAGAGCGCATTAGTGGTAATAAGGTAGCTTCGCTGGAAAAAACACATAATGGAGAGAATTCCGGTTCATGTGCGCAATGACACCGCCAGAAAAGTTTTGAGTGGTCCATAAATCAGATAACGGCAGCTATAGAACACGGTTTTTCTGCTTTTCTCGGCAAGTACCATGTGTAAGAATTATCTTCGCTAAAGAGCAAAATATTCGTGTAACAGACCTAGTTTTCAGCACCTTGGAGGCTGTAGCCATAAAACCTACGTTTTCCTACAGACATGACTCCACCACCGTGTCACATTATAAATCATTCTCTGTCTTTGTGCAAGTGTACCACGATCACTCTCCCGTTCATTCAAAAACTCTTCGTAAAAAACTGATCGTCACGTGAGGCCCACTTACAAACACTTTTCATCGTAGTTGCTACTGGAAACTCTCTGCTTCTCTAACGAGTCTGTTGCTATGAAGACTGTAAATCGGGACACAAACGTCGTAGCAATAAGGCTGCTCGAAACGGTATGTAAATGAAAGTGAACAACATGACGTGAGCCAACAACAGCGGGTAACGTTGCGTCAGAACGGGTTTCGTCGTGGAAACTCGCCTGGCGTCCAGTCCGGACACAGATGGCAGCACCATGCAGGCTGGCGGGCCGCGTGAAGCCGGTGCGAGAGTTTTATCGCAGTGCAACACGGCCCACACGTTACCGCCGAGTGAGAGCTACATTTTGAATGACGACCAGTAGTACTAAAAAAAATAAAAAATAAAAAATAAATCCACAGAAAACAGAAATTTCCGACGTACAGAATCACAGTGAACATAGTTAAAGGCGGATGTCAGCTCGGCAAGCAACATAGTACGTTGGTGGAAAGGGTCATTATTATCTGATAACATCTCCGACTACTGTGCAATCTCAATGCGCAGCCGGCAGCACAGGTCTTCGTTTTCTTTCACAATTTTTCATGTGAACCGAAATGATAAGCTTTGAAGATTTAATTAGTAAGCAAACAGTGATTTGCGATATTTCCGGAGAACAAGCGTTTGACGATTATATAGGCCATGTGGCTCATGAATGTATTATCATTCCTCAAAACTACAGTCAGTATGTGAAATCATTACCGTCACACTTAAACGCCTATCCTGAGGGTACAGGTTGTTGAAGAACAAGGAAAAGAAGAAAATACGTGCCACTTCGGTACGTAGAGCGGTAGATCTTGGATGGAATAGTAATGAAAATCTTACAACTACTGTTATCTAGTCAGAAGGGAAAAAGAAGGCAAAACGTCTGTGTACAAGAATTGCAGCCTGTGTGGCGTAATTAACCACAGAGCTATTCGTAAACTTTTAAGCTATTGCTTAGAGCGAAGTCGCCCGCTTCAAGTAATAGCTTACTGATTCCAGTATGTAGCTTGTACTCCTGTAAGGTATTAATGTTGACTGTGGATAGCTAAAAGTAAGCATCCGACTAGAACGGAAACAAGAAGCGTTTCACAGCGAAAAGTGAATTCTCGAAACATGGTAATCGTTTGTCGTCATCCTCCGAGAAATGTGAGGAACTGTGCGTCAGCAATACAGTAAATTATTAATTCATGTTAGTAGACTGCACATAAGCCAAGAAGTAGTGTTCTGTACCACTACTTTTACTAAATACCAATATTTTACAAGTGTTGCGTAAAAATGTGCTTCATAAGCCGTATTCTATCAGCAGCTCTATGTATGGTGTTTCAAAAAGGGTCATCCTGTCTCACAAAAAAAAAACTTTCGGTACATTTTAACTTACACTTCGAAACAAAACGTTTACGTTGTCGGCAGTCTTAAGTTAACGGTTCATGTTGAGGCGGGAATATGACTCCTTGCTGCAGCTAGCTCCTTGTTTGTGAAAGATGGTTCCAGAAATCATGAACTTGGATTTGTTTGACATATGACTTTCTTCACACCTGTGAGAACGAGCTGAAATTTCAATTTTTCAACATGGCGGAACACTATCGTACAGATATCAATCACGAAAGAGCAGTTCTTAACAATGAGCTACCTCATCGAAGAATCGGCCGTTGTGGTGTATGGATATCGCGTCGCACTACTTACCTCCGCGAACTCATCGTGACGTTTTTTCGTGGGGAGTTGTTAAAGACTCTCACGTGCCTCTCCCTCCAACAGCTTTGGGTGCACTGCGACGTTCCATAGCACGAACAGTGAATGCAGTAGCTCGAGACAGGCTCGCAAAAGTATAGGACATGTTTATCGTCTACACGTTTCTCTTGCGACTGGGGATGAGGGGATGGGGGGGAGTGCTTTGAACATTGTGAAAGATAGCTGAAAATTTTGGTTCTAAATTTAATTTTGAAAAGTACCCAACGGTTTTATGCGTTTGGGTCTTATGCCCTTGTAAAATCGTACCATTCTTTCCAAAATAATAACTTGGTAGTCACATGCGTAATTTTAAATTTTCCAAAAATTTCTATCTTCGTACTTGTAGAAAATAATATCTTGTGAAATCGTATTAATCTTTTTGAAACAGCCCGTGTATTTGACAGTTTCTCATTACTTCAGTAACTGTATTTTCTGTCGATACATTTTGTACGTTTCATGAACAGAAACAAACATTTACGTAGGTGATGTTGTACAAGCTTGTTATCCAAATAGCATCTCAAATCAGTAACTACGAAGCCAAACTAACAAAAATTTTCGTAAAAGGAGTGCAGCATTCTTAATACGCGTTGTCATGTCATATTAATGCGGAGACAATACAGAGTTTAATTTATGATCAGTGTTTATGATAAGCCGCACGGCCTATTCCGTTAATAAGTAGTACGTCGTTCTTTTTCAGGCTAAATCAAGCCACCATTCCAGCTACTTGCTTGCCTGTAAGCCTGTGGGTCGTGAGATAATAATTCTCATAAAGTTACGAGTGGTAAATCATGTACCTGGCGTTTTCTTTTTATTTTCTAACATTTAAGAGAAGCTTTTCCCGTCTTGGTTTCTCCGATTACGCTTATAAAAGCATATAAGAAGTTTCTGCTAGGCACAAGAATGTTCTCAGGAAGCTCTTACAGCATGCCCCTTGAAAAAGTAAAGAAGTCATCGAAGTCATTAGAGACGAAGATCAAACTTGGTTTTGGGAAGGATGGGAAAGGAAATTGGCCTGTAGTTTTCTAAGCAAACATCCTGCATTTGTGCTGAGCGATTTACGGAATAGAAGGAGAACGGTCTGGATAACTAGGTCGAGATCTGAAACCCTGTCATCCAGAATGTACTGTCTGAGCGGCAAAAACTATCTATATGCATGAGGTGCCGTGTGCGATACTTTTTCAGGCTAGCAGAATACAGTGTATCTGGGAGATGCAGTATTCACGATAAGGGCAGAGACCGATTACGATTATATTCATTCTACCGCTGTTATTACTAATTACTGGTTATCGGAATGAGATTTTCACTCTGCAGCGGAGTGTGCGCTGATATGAAACTTCCTGGCAGATTAAAACTGTGTGCCCGACCGAGTTCGAGTCTCGGTCGGGCACACAGTTTTAATCTGCCAGGAAGTTTCATATCAGCGCACACTCCGCTGCAGAGTGAAAATCTCATTCTGGAAACATCCCCCAGGCTGTGGCTAAGCCATGTCTCCGTAATATCCTTTCTTTCAGGAGTGCTAGTTCTGCAAGGTTCGCAGGAGAGCTTCTGTAAAGTTTGGAAGGTAGGAGACGAGGTACTGGCAGAAGTAAAGCTGTGAGTACCGGGCGTGAGTCGTGCTTCTGTAGCTCAGGTGGTAGAGCACTTTCTCGCGAAAGGCAAAGTTCCCGAGTTCGAGTCTCGGTCGGGCACACAGTTTTAATATGCCAGGAAGTTTCAATTCCTGGTTAGTTCCTCTCGGTACTGGCTCTGATACGGTTGATACGTCAGCTTACACAATGAAAGTAAGGGATTGTAACGAGCACTATTTTAGCGGAGAGTTCAGTGAACTCCCAAATCTAAACCAACAAGTTTGTAAATGAAACGAATGCTGAAGAAGGAAACGGTAACTGCGAAAAATTATTCAGCATCAGAATTTGTAGTGACATTACTATTTCTTTGTAAGCAGTTTCATAAATTGTGGAGAGACTGTAACATAGGTCTGCTATTCGCTACATAAAACTATTTTTCACTGAGAGGCTATAACTGTATCGTTTTCAGTTTTTATTTCATTTTACTTCCTTGCCAATGATCTTCAATTGAACTTTACTTCGGTTGTAAACCTGCATTTACGACGCACATACGAGATTCAATCTCATACACAACACTTAACACCTCTAAACTGTATAAACTGCAATAGTTTCTCCAAACTAGAATTGTAATATAGCATGTCGTTAATGAGTTTCTTACTGGTTTCAAAATGTTTTATCTTATAACACACCGCTAGGTACAAGGTATCATACAAGTTATGAGACGCGATTGTTACTTTTTAAACTCCTGCGCTGCAGAGCAACCGAATAAATACGTCAACTGTCCAGTTAATTCCACCTGCTTTTGCTATATAAGAGAAGGAGGTCTTTAAGCTATATGTTGATTCTTGCTCTTAGACGTGACACGGTTTATTTTGTTCAGTTTTGCAGTCGGTGTTCGGCGATGTCCAAAGATACATGCAGAAAAGTCTCTCCTATCTGACTTTGTACTTACATCCCTGCTGATACTTTCATTATTTTTGCTAAGGTAGGGAGGCACCGTTCTTGATTTTACATGAATATGCACCAAAATGTTTACTGATGCTCTTTGTCAACAAATTAGCTTGGATCATGACAGCATTTTGTAATTCAGAATAAAATCACTGTCTTTCGTCACTTACAGTTCACCCATCATCCCTTCTAGGCACATACATCGCTTGCAGACTCTCAAAAAGTTAATCAGTTGGAATCATACGTTCTTTACTCTTATATTTCATTTTCTTTTAACTATTAGTCGTTGAAATCCTCAGTCATCGTATATCCAAAAAATATCGCGACAGCCCTTTTTCTTCTTTTTCTCCTTTCACTTTCCTTCAACTGCCCGTTCCCTGATTTTGCACAGATATTAGTACATCTAAGAATGACACCCATAGAAAAGAAAATGTGCATGCACAAGACTTACGTAAGTATAAATTCACTTATTTCAGGTAACACAGATAACATTAATTACAGAAAAAAGAGAGAAGAAATATAAACACGCCAGGAAAATTTCTCTCTCAGAGTACCATGGGGTAAAAAGATACCATTAACAGTTCGTGATATGATCTAATGTACAGAAATGTAGGCCCCTACTACAGACGCTTGATTACGAACTGTCTGAGAAGGAAACCGATCAATGAGTCAGAGCATGAAATAAATTAAATTTAACTGGTACTTGTTGTTTTCTAGTTCTTATTCACGTACAGCTTAACACGCGCCTCACAAGCTTACGATACACGTACGTGAGACAGGCTCTGATCTAATTCACGCGGCAAATTAACGACCGGTGGTTTGGTACACAGGACAGTCTGAGTGGAAGTTTTATTTTGTTTTTCACACTTGTCTAGACAAACGTTGGGCAGGTATGTAAAAGACACAAATACACACACACACACACACACAGACACACACACACACACACACACTCATACATACACACACACAAATTAACGCGATTCACTGGAGGGAGCTAATGACCTTTTTTTTTAAAAAAAAAAGGATAATTGACGTTTGCGGTGGCAAGAAGCGCACATGTCACAGGCGGACCAGTCGCTAAATATAATAAGACTAGTAGCTGATTCACAAGTAACTTATCTTATTGACGTTTGTTCTTTACTCAGATATTTGTTGGTGATATTTGGTAATCACCAGAGAACACACTGCTGATAGCAAAATTGGTCGGGATGAGGGCAGGTGCTTCCATGATTAGATAGTATTCATCGAGGAACATACAACTTCGACAGTTCTGAACAACATAACTGCGGTTGGAAGGAAATGTCTGCCTTACACAAATCGGAATGTAACGTCCGCAATAGCGAATTAGCAAGAGCTGTAGAGTTTGTTAATGACGAATGCAAAGTTCCTAGTGCATGTTCTTGACGAAGGTCGCATTGTAAATTTCACACACTGCAAGGGTTTGAAAGAATAGAGAAGTATACTTCAAACGTTTAAAAAAATCGATATTTACTTTCACGAGAAAATGTACACATACAAACACAGCAAAAAGTGCCTAGAAAGCAGTCTTTTTCATTACTTTATGATCCTTGTTTCCTTTCTAGCTGCGAAATTACGAAGAAATTGTGTATTTCTCTTTCAGTGGATCTGATTGTTCCAGCATTTTAGTAATTTTCAATTGAAAACTGTTTTATGTATTTACGTTCTTAGCTTTTTACAGTGCAAATGTTTTTTGTCCAGGTGGAGTAGTACCTAAATAATATCGTCCGTTTTCAGACTTTGGGTCCGTTTTGTGGGAGAAAATTTGAAGGCCAGGTATGAGGTCAAAAAAATGGTTCAAATGGCTCTGAGCACTATGGGACTTAACATCTGAGGTCATCAGTCCCCTAGAACTTAAACCTAACTAACCTAAGTACATCAGACACATCCATGCCCGAGGCAGGATTCGAACCTGCGACCGTAGCGGTCGCGCGGTTCCCGACTGAAACGCCTAGAAGCGCTCGGCCACACCGGCCGGCAGGTATGAGGTCCTCATACAGTGTTCGCAATATATCATCAAAACAAAAAGCACAATAAAACGAAGATTAATAAGTCACAACAACAACAAAAATGCAGTGTTATGATCTACACCTGCAACTATAATCTGCAAAGCACTGTGAAGTACATGGTAGAGGGTACGCCCTACTGTACCAGTTATTAGGGCTTCTTCCCGTTCCCTTCATGTATGGAGCGCGAGTAAAGTGATAGTTAAAACGTCTCTCTGTGTGTACTTTAATTATTATAATCTTGTCCTCACTATCCCTACAGAAGCGATATGTTCATAATTGCAGTATATTCCAAGAGTCATCATTTAAAGCCGGTTCTTGAAAACTTTTTAAGCTTTCACGGGGTAATTTACATCTATCTCCAAGAGTCTGCCAGTTCAATTTCTTTAGCATTTCTGAGACACTCTTCCACGAATCATTCGTATTCCCTTCTCGAATAGTCACAGGACGGTCACGGGTTTATTTTATTCATGTGGGTGTGTCACGCAAATGCTGATGAAACTGATCTGAGTGAACGCGTCAAGAGAAGGCTAATACTCGGCAAAGTTAACTGAAAACCTGGCCAGCGTGGCAGCACCGTCGCATGTACGCCCGAGACACACGGACAAAAACGGACGGTTGGTTGTACACTGTACTCTCGAATATTCTTAAAAGTGGATCGCTGCCACGTGCTACACGGCCGTTCGTCAATGCCTTGCGTAGCACAACAATCAAACACAGAGCGACACTTCCGTTTGACAATACACCTCGCACAGTACCAATATTGCAACACCTCATTTCCTGGCCTTGCCTGTGTGTAGTTTCTCTAGCTATTCTGCGACAGGGTCAGACTGTAGTCGATGGGCGAATCTCTGCTAATCCTCCTAAATGCGTTATCGCCGGAGTCCGCACGGCATGTTAACAGGGAGAGTAATTTCCCCATGACGGCCGCCGTTTCCAGCATCCGTTGCAGAAAAAGTTCCTTAAGTCCTACCAGAATTCCGCACCTTGCAGAAGCTCAGTAAGCAGAAGGGAAATGGCCGATAAGAACGCACACGTGCTGCTCCAGATTCCTATTGTCTTAAACGCCTCTGCCGGCCCTGATGACAGAGCGGTTCTAGGCGCTTCAGTCTGGAACCACGCGGCTGCTACGGTCGCAGGTTCGAATCCTGCTTCGAGCATGGATGTGTGTGATGTCCTTAGGTTAGTTATGTCTAACTAGTTCTAAGTCTAGCGGACTGTTGACCTCAGATGTTAAGTCCCATAGTGCTTAGAGCCATTTGAACCATTTTTTGAAACGCCCCTATGTTAACTGATTTATTGGACCATTTTGGTGGCTTGCGAAATCGAGGAGTTTGCCGGCAGAAGCTGTGTGCCCTCTCGGGCAGAGGTGGTGTTTTCGTTGTGTTTTTCCGAAGTCGGCGGTAGGTGAGACTTTTGTGACCAACCAAGTTACTTGCCGCAGTAAGGAAGACTGAAAAAGTTCGAAATGCCTTCTCGGACGTGGCATTGCAGTTCTCTCCAAGTAGTTTCAAATCCCTATTTCTTTTTCGGGGCGTGTTGTGTATTAGTGAGGGTGAACTCGTTAGGCACAAAGAGAGACCTCATCCAGAGCAAGGCACCGTTAGCTAGGTGTAGGTAGTGTTGGATGAAAGTGACGGACTTGGCTAGGGTTGCTCTACCAATGGAGCGACCCAAGCAGGGGTGCTTGGGTCGCTCAGTTGGTAGAGAACTTGCCCGCAAAAGGCAAAGGTCCCGAGTTCGAGTCTCAGTCTGGCACACAGTTTTAATCTGCCAGGAAGTTTCATATCAGCGCACACTCCACTGCAGAGTGAAAATCTCATTCTTGGCTAGGGTTATTCATGCCAATAAACTGACTTCGTATCCGGACGAATTTGAGAATAATGTTTTATGTGCTTCTCTCCGTACTGCTTCTGAACTTTCCTCCTGTTTTTGGGTTGTGGTAAACAGCTGGTGGCGGTCCAATAAACTGTTAGCGGCGAACATATTCCAGTCCCGTTGTCAGTTCTCGGAATCTTACCTGAAACTAGTTAGGTAGCTACAGCGCTGTTGTGGAGTTATGAGAAGATCAACCCTGTCTCGAGAGAGATTGGCGACCTTTAGTTAGATTGATTTTTTAGTGCTGCAGAGAATTAATCCGGGTCCACCAAAACAGTTCGCAATTAAATCCGCAGAGCCGTACGTCGCGCAATTTGTCTCGCGCCCCGCAAACCGTACTTCATTCCGACAGTGACCGCGAGTGCGATTTTGCACAACAGCACGGAAACTTCGAGGAACGGACTCCAGGGGTGTTTTACCGCGACAACTTTAATCCTCTGTGTAGTGAGTCTGTATAAACCACTGACCGCTTTATACTTATCCCTTTTGTGAAACTATGTCGTCTCGTTCGCACAAGATTAGTTTATTGTGGTAACTGTCAAAAGCAAATCTCACAGATCGAACAACTTCTCAGAACTCCCTCGCTAGCCTTCACATCTACTTCTATGTAACAAAATAATTAAGTTTTCACAAAACTGGTATGTCTTTGCTTTGTTCCTAGTAACGCAGTAGTTGCTGTATAATAGGACATATGTCCGTATCGTCAATGAGATATTTATTGTATGCACTTTGCTTCTTGTTCTTTGAGACTGGTACTTCAAACCTACTTCACCTGGCATTGTGTCCCTCCTTATGTAACTTGTACTTCATCGACTTACTCAGGTTTATCATTTTTCTTGCAGTATTCACCCCTTTCTCCTTCTCGTGGTCAATAAATTTGCGTTGGTAGTAAGTGACTGCCTGCAAAGCCCTTTCAGTGCTTACAGTGCGAGGTGTCAGCTACTTTGATTGTTTCGTGGCTGTACGTAGTCACGTCACCAAATTAATTCCCAGTACGGCCGGGAATGGTCATATTCAGGATATGTAGATTAAGATGCCAAAACAATTGATGTCATTAAGGTATTCAACACAATTTGTAATATCACTTTTAAAACCTACATTTTTAAAAAAAAAAGAACAAGCCGTGATTCATGTCTATAGATATATCTGTATTTTAGTTTTATAGATAACATATTCTAATCATAAGCAAACGTGCTTGTTATGCAAATGCGAGATAACAAATTAAATGTAAGAACTGAGTAAATTTTGCTTACACATTGCGTGCACAAAAAGTGTCACATGTCCTTGTAGGAGGTCGTATTGGTCAAAACTAGAAGAAAACTTTCCATAATTATATGAGCGGAGCCAGTTCCTGGTGAGATATGGGCCGTTTTACTTGTGTCGAGTAATGTGTAGCATTCGGTGTTGGTCGTCTTGCTGTTGCAGTTAACTGCTCATGTCTGTGTATATGAATTACCAGCACTACTGGAGAATATTGCCCTTGCTGAGAGACAACGGCTGTGGTTTACGTACGACCGGGCTCCACCCTGCTTTTACGGCCCGTGCGACAGTATCTCAACCCAACTTGTCACGGGCGACGCGTTAGCGCAGGTGGTCTGATAACCGGACGAGAATTCGTCGGATTTAAACGCTTTGGTGTATGCTCAACCTATCGGCAACGTACAGACGTGTCAAGAGCGTTTGACCAAGACACCCTTGCGCAATCCGAATGGAGCCAAGTGTATTTGCAAGTATGCGTGATCAAATGTGAAGAAGGGCTGAAGGACGCGTTATGGTTCTTACAAGGGAACCTCCCCATCGCACCCTCCTCAGATTTAGTTATAAGTTGGCACAGTGGATAAGCCTTGAAAAACTGAATACAGATCAATCGAGAAAACAGGAAGAAGTTGTGTGGAACTATGAAAAAATAAGCAAAATATACAAACTGAGTAGTCCATGCGCAAGATAGGCAATATCAAGGAGAGTGTCAGCTTAGGAGCGCCGTGGTCCCGTGGTTAGCGTGAGCAGCTGCGGAATGAGAGGTCCTTGGTTTAAACCTTCCCTTGAGTGAAAAGTTTACTTTCTTTATTTTTGCAAAGTTATGATCTGTCCGTTCGTTCATTGACGTCTCTGTTCATTGTGATAAATTTAGTGTTTGTGTTTTGCGACCGCACCGCAAAACCGTGCGATTAGTAGATGAAAGGACGTGCCTCTCCAATGGGAACCGAAAACATTTGATCGCAAATGACAAGTCTGATATATTGTATACGACACAGGTGACAGCATGTGCGTCACATGACAGGAATATGTTGTCTACCCACCTAACTTGTACACTTGGCGAATGGGTAAAAAGATTCTTCTACCTTGCCCGATTTAGGTTTTCTTGTGGATGTGATAATCACTCCCAAAAAAGTGATGAAAACGTAAGAGTTTGTCACATAAACTGCAAATAAAAAATTAAATTTTTTACTCGAGAGAAGACTTGAATCAAGGACCTCTCGTTCCGCATCTGCTCACGCTAACCACAGGACCACGGCGCTCCTAACCTCATATTATCCTTGATGTTGCATATCTTGCGCATGGACTACTCAGTTTGTGTATTTTGCTTATTTTTTCATAGTTCCACACAACTTCTTCCTGTTGTCTCGATTGATCTGCGTTCAGTTTTTCAAGGCCTGTCCACTGTGCCAACTTATAACTAAATCTGAGGGGGGTGCGATGGGGAGGTTCCCTTGTTAGTAACAATGGCTATTGTGTCTACTTCTACGTAACGGACAGACTGGGCCAATTCTCAACAGTTACCGGTTTCCAGATACACAATTATAGGAACTTTTCTTCTAGTTTTGACCAATACTACCTCTTATACGAATACGTGACACTTTTGCTTAAAAGAGCACCCTACGTTTAGTTCAAATACAGTACTTTGTCTAACAGTCAGCTTCAAACTGAAAGATTCAGATAACGTTACTGGCTAACTAGTTCGCTCCTACGCTTCTTGGTAATGACGTTACTTGTAATGCCTTCGTAAGAAAACGCTCACGTTGGTGGCTTCACCTTTCTATTACTTCACGAATCAGTATGCTATCCGTGAGACGCTATGTGTCGTAAGACTTCTTGTACGTGTCTCCATAGCGAATGAATTTACCTGAACTCAAGTATCTGAGTCTAATGAGAGGAAGTGAAAGCAGCACGTAGGTGCTGTTTTGGGTGAAGTGAGGCATGGAATAAGTCGACTTCCCGTGACACCGATCTCACTGCCGACTGTCGAAATTCCGTTAACTGTTCGTCTAAAAGATGTAGTAATCTTGCCAACTATAGTGGCACACAATTGCCCGGACGCTATTGGGATTTTGGTGAGGGATCGAGCGGTTTCAGAAATGATTGCTGACTCAGTTCGTATCACCCATCCAGTGCAGAATTCAGACAAACATCCTCATACAAAGTAATTATGTCTAGCTCAGCCTCCACTGTAAATGGTGACCCTGCGGCCAGGTCAATGGTTCTACATCTACATCTACATCTACATTTATACTCTGCAAGCCACCCAACGGTGTGTGGCGGAGGGCACCTTACGTGCCACTGTCATTACCTCCCTTTCCTGTTGCAGTCGCGTACTGTTCGCGGGAAGAACGACTGGCGGAAAGCCTCCGTGCGCGCTCGAATCTCTCTAATTTTACATTCGCGATCTCCTCGGGAGGTATAAGTAGGGGAAGCAATATATTCCATACCTCATCCAGAAACGCACCCTCTCGAAACCTGGCGAGCAAGCTACACCGCGATGCAGAGCGCCTCTCTTGCAGAGTCTGCCACTTGAGTTTGCTAAACGTTTCCGTAACGCTATCAGGGTTACCAAATAACCCTGTGACGAAACGCGCCGCTCTTCTTTGGATCTTCTCTACCTCCTCTGTCATCCCGATCTGGTACGGATCCCACACTGATGAGCAATACTCAAGTATAGGTCGAATGAGTGTTTTGTAAGCCACCTCCTTTGCTGATGGACTACATTTTCTAAGGATTCTCCCAATGAATCTCAACCTGCCACCCGCCTTACCAACAATTAATTTTATATGATCATTCCACTTCAAATCGTTCCGTACGCATACTCCCAGATATATTACGGAAGTAACTGATACCAGTGTTTGTTCCGCAATCTCATAATCATACAATAAAGGATCCTTCTTTCTATGTATTCACAATACATTACATTTGTCTATGTTGCCACTCCCTGCACCAAGTGCCTATCCGCTGCAGATCTTCCTGCATTTCGCTGCAATTTTCTAATGGTGCCACTTCTCTGTATAATACAGCATGATACGCGAAAAGCCGCATGGAATTTCCGACACTATCTACTAGGTCATTTATATATATTGTGAAAATCAATGGTCCCATAACACTCCCCTGTGGCACCCCAGAGATTACTTTATCGTCTGAAGACGTCTGTCCAGTGAGAACTACATGCTGTGTTCTCTTTGCTAAAAACTCTTCAATCCATCCATACAGCTGGTCTGATATTCCGTAGGCTCTTACTTTGTTTATCAGGTGACTGTGCGGAACTATATCGAGCACCTTCCGTAAGTCAAGGAAAATGGCATCTACCTGGGAACCTGTATCTAATATTTTCTGGGTCTCATGAACAAATAAAGCGAGTTTGGTCTCACACGATCGCTGTTTCCGGAATCCATGTTGATTCCTACAGAGTAGATTCTGGGTTTACAGAAATGACATGATACGCGAGCAAAAAACATGTTCTAAAATTCTACAACAGATCGATGTCGGAGATATAGGCCTTTGGTTTTGCGCATCTGCTCTACGACCCTTCTTGGAAACTGGAACTATCTGTGCTCTTTTCCAATCATTTGAAACCTTACGTTCCTCTAGAGATTTGCGATACACGGCTGTTAGAAGGGGGTCAAGTTCTACAAATTGTAGAAAAGATCGATGTCATAGATATAGGCCTATAGTTTTACGCATCTGCTCGACGACCCTTCTTGAGTACTGGAACTAACGATGCTCTTTTCGAATCATTTGGAAGCTTCTGCTATGTCAAGTACTACTGTAGCTCGCGCTTCCTAGAAGCTATCAACAGGAGCCAATTGGGGAACGCACTCGCCCTGTCCGAGCCGCACATCTGAAACTGAACGGAAGCGCGTTTGAATAAAGGACAAACAGCAGTTTTATGCGTGCCTACAAATTCCTTCAGTGACAGGCCAATGAACCGAGAGGGATGTGTATAACAGCAACTGTACAACGGCGGTCACACGTATCGTACCAGCAGTGGCAGCGGCAGCGGGTCAAGAATAGTTTTGTTATGACAGGCGCTGTCGCTGTTGCCACTCCCTGCACCAAGTGCCTATCCGCTGCAGATCTTCCTGCATTTCGCTGCAATTTTCTAATGCTGCCGCTTCTCTGTATAATACAGCGTGATACGCGAAAAGCCGCATGGAACTTCCGACACTATCTACTAGGTCATTTATTTATAGTGACAGGCCAATGAACCGAGAGGGATGTGTATAACAGCAACTGTACAACGGCGGTAACACGTATCGTAGCAGCAGTGGCAGCGGCAGCGGGTCAAGAATGGTATTGTTATGACAGGCGCTGTCGCTGTGACAGGTGGCGATAGCCGAGGCGGCGACGTCGCGGCGAGTGATGCATCGGCGGCGCCCTGACAGCGGGCAGACACCGGGGCGTGCCGCGTAACCAGATCACTGTTATTAGCGACAGCAGCGCCGGGCAGAGCGCGGCGGAGGAGTGGCGGCCGCGGCCACTCTCCACGTCGCGGGCGGAGCGGCGGAGGCGGGCCGGGCAGCGCGTGGCCCCGCCTAGCGGACGCCCGCCACCTGCCGGCCGCCGCCGCCATCGCTGACAGCTCGCCTCGCCAGCAGCTGTGCAGTGGCCGAGGTCCGGGAGGCGCACCACTACCTGCTACTCACACCTACGGCCCATTCACCGCCAAGAAAGTGAAGCCACGTTCACTGGACTTGTCTTAAGCCGTCGGCACACGGACCGTGCTGTCGAATGTCAACGTTGAACGTGCCAAGTTCAACGTGCTGCTGAACGCTCAGGAACGATCCGACTTGTGCATACGGTACGTGGGCCCCAACTTGGTATACGCGATCGCAACGCACTCCAGCGACAGTTGAGGGATGTTTCTAGTTCGTAAATCACACTGTTTACTCAACGGGCGCGCGTAAAATTCCCACGTTAGCTATATTAAAACGCACATTTCTTCCATCGTCCACGGAAAGGAAAGCACCATATCCAATCAATAAAGACACAGGCTTATAAAAGTTCCATTACAAACAGTGCGTTACAAATTTGGAATACTTCTCCGAATAAGATAAACATTATTTCATCATTCCCACATTTTAGTAAAACCCCAAGGTCACTCTTACTTTATCACTGTTCCTACCCAGTAGCAGAGTCTTTGCAACATGTGAATTACGAAGCGTAAAAGAAAAAGTAGCAAAATATCTGTATACAGGGAGCGCAACCTGTCCTGTAGATTAAGCCAATCGAACAAAGTCACCCCTCAAAAAAAAGGTGAACTTGTATTTACATAACATTAAATATTATGATCTATACTTATATTAAAATAATAATGAAGTATCAGAACCTAATAAAAACGTGAATGTTAAGACAAAAAAAATTGGTTGTGTCAGGACGCGAACCACCGCCCCAGCAAAAAACTCATTTCAGGACAAGGACGCTATTAATTACGCTAAACCAATTTCGCACTTTTCGTATCACCTCATAGTATCTTACCACTTGCTAAAAACCTTAATCGTAGATATTTTACTAACTGAAATTTAATTATAACAAATTGTACCAAGAACAATGCGTTTTGGGTGGATCTTCAGTGTGTCGCTGCCTTCAAATAGTCTACTCTCATTATATGCAAGTTACAATAATTCTTTTGCCACGAATAATGTTTCTCATTATTTTATTGGAATCACACAGTTAACAACGGGTTTTGCAGTGATTCTCAATTTGCTGGTGCTCGGAACGGCATATATACATATAGGCTTGAAATGAATGCCAATATGGCGCCTCACAACTGAAGGGAGACGGCGTGCTTGTGACGTAGGTGGCGTTGTGCCTTCTCATTGGTCAACGCTCAGACGCACGCTCAGAATATCTGACATGCCAGATATTGCTCTGCACGTTCGGAAAGACTCCCGAGCGTGCTGCTCCACGCTGTGACGTCAGAAACTCGGCACGCTCAACGCTCAACATTCGGATGCTCTGTCCGTGTGCCGACGGCTTTACCCATTTTTCCAGTTGCGGGTCCACGGTTCAGTTCTAGGAAAGTGAGAAGGAGTAGATCACAGTTTGTTATCATCTCCCACTTACCCCCCCCCCCCCCTTACGCTCCCCCCCCCCCCGAAACATATCTTGTCTTCACCAGCACTTTATGTACCTCAGGGGAGGGGTACACGTTTTTAAAAATTAAGTGTGTAAAACTGGCTACCTACCCCTCCTTAAGCACTGGTAAGGCTAACGAGGAGAACACGTCTAGTGCCATAAACCGATTTCCGGAAACTTTGCTCAGAGGAAGAGGAGTGAAAATAAGCGAACACGTGTCTCAACTTACCCGTAGATACTCGACCACTTCTAAAAAAGCGACAGTCGAACTTTTCGACCTACTTTAGACGACTTTTAGCGCGCTACAACCTCAGTCGAAATGGTGGCACAGTGGCTAGCGTCTCTTCTGTTTCACTTTTGCGCCCCATGTTCGAAACCTGATTACTCTTTTTGTTTACTTTATTTATTTTATTTTCTTTCGTTTATCTACCAATGTCCATAGAAGGTTACTACACGAGTGTTTCTTTTCAAGTTAAGTTCAAATGGTTCAAATGGCTCTGAGCACTATGGGACTTAACTTCTGAGGTCATCAGTCCCCTAGAACTTAGAACTACTTAAACCTAACTAACTAAGGCCATCACACACATCCATGCCCGAGGCAGGATTCGAACCTGCGGCCGTAGCGGTCGTGCGGTTCCAGACTGTAGCGCCTACAACCGCTCGGCCACCCCGGCCGGCTTCAGGTTAAGCGATACAAGGCAGTTACTGTATATTAATTGCAAAATTCAGCGGCGGTCACAACAACTATCATACATTTGTTATACAATATACGTGTGTGTAGTATTCCCAAGGTTTACAACCTCTTTAAATTCTCATATTCATATATTTCATTCTTATATCAATTCTTATACTACTTCTTATTCGGAGTAGGTATTAAAATCCATGGAGAAGAAATAAAAACTTTGAGGTTCGCCGATGACATTGTAATTCTGTCAGAGACAGCAAAGGACTTGGAAGAGCAGTTGAACGGAATGGACAGTGTCTTGAAAGGAGGATATAAGATGAACATCAACAAAAGCAAAACGAGGATAATGGAATGTAGTCGAAGTAAGTTGCGTGATGCTGAGGGAATATGATTAGGAAATGAAACACTTAAAGTAGTAGATGATTTTTGCTATTTGGGGAGCAAAATAAATGATGATGGTCGAAGTAGAGAGGATATAAAATGTAGACTGGCAATGGCAAGGAAACCGTTTCTGAACAAGAGAAATTTGTTAACATCGAGTATAGATTTAAGTGTCAGGAAGTCGTTTCTGAAAGTATTTGTATGGAGTGTAGCCATGTGTGGAAGTGAAACATGGACGATAAATAGTTTGGACAAGAAGAGAATAGAAGCTTTCGAAATGTGGTGTACAGAAGAATGCTGAACATTAGATGGGTAGATCACATAAGTAATGAGGAGGTATTGAATAGAACTGGGGAGAAGAGGAGTTTGTGCCCCAACTTGACTAGAAGAAGGGATCGGTTGGTAGAACATGTTCTGAGGCATCAAGGGATCACTAATTTAGTATTGGAGAGCAGCGTGGAGGGTAAAAATCGTAGAGGGAGACCAAGAGATGAGTACACTAAGCAGATTCAGAAGGATGTGGGTTGCGTTATGTACTGGGAGATGAAGAAGCTTGCACAGTATAGAGTAGCATGGAGAGCTGCATCAAACCACCCTCAGGACGGAAGATCACAACTACAAACAACACCATGTTTTATCAAACCACTCTGAGGGCTGAAGACCACAACAACAAACAACACCATGTTTTATTTTTATGCGTATTCTTTGGGAAGAATTGGTGCATTCCTTTGTTTGATATCGATCGTAGAAACCTTCGAAACACAGAAATTCCCAACACCTGTTGCATTTCCTTGCATGATAACAACCGTACCAACCTTCGAAACACAGAAATTACCAAAGCGTGAGCATCCCACAAAGACAGGTTTACAACAACGACATTCCTTCGTATGAATATCACTCGAGAAGCAAACTTTGTTAAAATTTCTGAAAATTTCACTCTTTGGCAATAATTTCGCAACAAACCACGCATAATGGATCACTTTACCGAAACCTGGCGCTTGCACCTGATTATAAATAGGATACACTGCAGGAATTTCAACGTAAACAATTTGAAATAATTTCCTCATTCTTTTATTGTTCTTTGTTTATTAATTTATTCACCAGAAATACAATTAGTATATGAATAAAGACAACGTTATGGTAGATAAATGAAAAGCAAATATTACAATGAGATACAGGTTTCTGATATGGGGCGAAAAGCATGAAGCCGTGATGCTGGCCCCTGTGCCATCGCTTCAATTGAACTGATTTCTCGCTGAAAGGCACATAAATCGCGTTAGAAAACTTTGACAGTCGTTTTCTCAGAAACGGTCAGTATCTACGGATGAGTCGAGACACGTGTTCATTTACTCTGGCCCGTCTTCCACGAAGCGGATTTTGCGGAGACTCGGTTTATGGCACTTGCCGCGTTCTGCTCGTAAATATCTACGGCTCGACGACTTGTCTCGCGTAGTGATAATAATTTATGTACAAAAATATTCCTCGTGGATCAGTCCATCTATTAATGAAAACAGCATCAAAATCCATACAGTAGTTACTGAGATTAGCCTCTATTCCGAGCAGGGGACTTCATAATATTTTAGATATGTCGTGATAGATATGTATAGACTGTAGTCAAGCTTCGCTGCTCTCTGGAGTTCCGTCGGCTGTTTACTGCTTTTTCGGACAGGCACCCCCACCTGACCAGCTCGTACCTCCCATTACTGTTACAAGGTGTCCGTCCTAACGTCTGTTAAATATGGAACAGATATCAATAGGCTATATATGTTACACATTCATTAATAATTATAAATTAGATACACAAACCTTCTTCCTAATGAGACTATCTATTAGTCGAAATCGTATCAAAATCCCTACCAGTACTCCCTGTGATTACCTGTCACATAAGCTACAGACAGAAAAACGCTGCAGGGCACTTTAATTTATGATATGTACAGAAATTTTAATATAATACTAATAATGAATTGGCTATGGAAACATGAATGGCGGCCGGGGTGGCCGAGTGGTTCTAGGCGCTACAGTCTAGAACCACGCGACCGCTACGGTCGCAGGTTCGAATCCTGCCTCGGGCATGGATGTGTGTGACGCCCTTAGGTTAGCTAGGTTTAAGTAGTTCTAAGTTCTAGGGAACTGACGACCTTAGAAGTTAAGTCCCATAGTGCTCAGAGCCATTTGAGCCATTTTGAAACATGAATGTGACACTTGACTATTCTACCTTTCAAACTCCCTCGAAATATTTTTCAATGCACTACACACATTGTTGAATGGAGACAAACACCACTGAGAAATGAACTTCTTAATCATGGACGAGGTAGATGAGAACAGCATGTCGACTAATCAAAAGTGTCTACAAGACGAAATCAATGCCAGTTAATGTCAGGATACAATACTACTGCAGAGTAATAGTATCGGAGACGTATTACTGCACAGTAATACCGTACTACGAGTAGACGCCCTAAATGCAGAAGAACCCCTTATAATGAATACAAAAGTTCTGATCAAGAATTTAGAAATAAGAAGAAGACAGATCTTAAGGAAAATTCTATGTCTGATCAGAGGAAATTGCGAATTCATGAGACAACCATGAACTCCATACAGATGTAGAAAAGATCACAGATACCATTCCTAGCTGGAAGATTATTTTCTATTGGTGTGTAGTCGGAACGTCCATAACTTTCTCAACAATAAAACCGAGGAGGTGTTTTCATCGACGTAGAAACAGATCTGCAAGAAGTGGGGAGAAAATAAACTCCAAAAAAAAAAAAAAAAGCTGCCGGACCATGGACTGAAGCGAAGGAGACCAGCACATGTAACGTATGGGGGAATACTGGGCTCAAGTTGAAGCTCAGCTCAGGGAAAAGAGAAAGTGCAGTTGAATATTGTGGGCCACAGATGAGCAAAACAAAAAAAACATATAATGAAATAATAAGTATTTGCTTATATCAGTGAATACTACATATCTCTAGCATGAACTCCAAATAATTGTCTTTCACAAAAGTTTAGTCTCAGAAAAGCATAAATTCATACAGTCGGGGAGAACACGCATCATACAAGTAACTCGATAACTATAATATCAAGGAACTCCCACAACGCTGATAATTTTATAATTTACATAATATAAAATTTAAAGAGCATCCATTCTCATCAATTACTTGCTATCTGCAGACTCGTAGTTTTCGTACTACCTTACTCACTAAAAGTTTGTTACAAAATTTGATATTTGATATCTGCATAAATATAAACGCTCCTACTATTTTTTTATTGCGGGGGGCGGGGGGGGGGGGTGGTATGACTCTGACTCACCCCTTTTGATCGGCGTCTTTATTTTTAGCGCGGAGCGCATTGAGTGTGGCTGAAATATCAGTAGTAGATGATTTGTATGAAAAGTGTGCTCAGTATTTTTGTGATGCGTTTGTAATAACTTTTATTTGCCCACTAGCCAGTTTTCGAACCGTTGCAAAAACATCATTTGATGGTGCGTATTTACAGAAACTTTATATTTTCCAGTTGGTGCTGCTAGTTTCTCTGATCCTGGCGAAGTCGTTTAATACAGCAGTTGGTGAGTATAACTGTTTTAAACATCCATTATACACAGCACTTAGATACACGTGACTCGATACAATGGAACTGTTTTAAGAGTCATACTCACAACCTCGGAATTACATCACATTCCTATGATTTAATTTGCTACAATTAATTTCGTGAAAAAATAGGACTATATGGAGTACGGAACAGGGTGTACTGATTAACCTTTACTTCCAGCACACTATTTTCAACGGGGCGAAATGATCAGATGTGAAAGAAACCTCTGGCGCACCCCAAGATTATGTTTAATGACCGTTGCTGATCACGGTATGTTTAAATGATCTGATTTCGACCATTTAGAACTGATTAAATCTTAGACTATATACCATCTAAATCAGCGGAGAAATTCAGATACTTGCGAACTTTAGTCAATACAGACACATTACTAGAATTTTATGTAGATTAGAAAAAGGTTGGGAAACTTTTCTAAGCAAAATCTAGTCACACAGACCGAAGATGACGATCTACGCTAACATTACTTCGACTACAACAATGTCTAGAATAAAAGTTCAGTTTAAAAGAAAGACCAGAGGTTGAAAATACCACTTCAGTTGTTAAGTTCTTTTATTATCACACGACAGGTTTCGGGCTCTTATAAGCCCATCTTCAGGTGTCGTAACTTGGTGCTGTGGCAACCGAGCGCCGCGAAGGACATGTACTAAGCGTGGTGTCCTACCTATGAGCGCAGAACAGGGGCATCATCAAATTGAAGCCCGTGATGATGAATTTCTTTCTTCCTGCTTTCCTGCTTACAGCACTGGCGGTGTCAGCACATCAGTAAGACTGATCTTTGGACTTGTCAAAGACGGAGACGATTGGAAGCAAGGAATAAGCAAAGAAGTTCCTCGTTTGATAGGTGGGTACTGGAAATAAGCGGGTGCAATGGGCTGCACGGATATTTGAAAATACAGTTCATAAAATTTTGGTGGAGAGAAAACCAAAGTAAATGCGCCATATTACCAGAGAAAGAGACGTTGGCAGGATGATCTGGAAAATGAAGTAATGAAGTGCATACTTCTAGTGACTGGAAGTAACTGGGTCTAGACCGAACGAGACGTAGACAACATGCTACGATCTTCAGAGTCAGAGCCTATCTCCTCATGATGCTGATCAAGATCAAATAAAAGCAAGCCAGGATACAAGATATTGCTTCCCTCCCGCAACACCCCCCCTCCACTCCCACGCCAGCATTTTACGTAGCCAAAATCATGCATGCCAGAGGAGTGACGCTCGACCACGATTATCCAGTTCCATTTCTTGGGGCGAAGAAATTCTCATCACCAGTACTTTTTTTCAAAATGTGGAGGAGAGTGACGTAAGTCTTGGTAGTCATGATTTGCGCCAATGTCCTGTATAAAATCCCGAATCTCTATGCAGAACCTCATGGAGTTGTGAGATTGTGATAATGGTGATCAGTGAGTCTGACGACTCCATTGGTGTTATTCTGGAGAAGTAAACTGTGTTCTGGCATCGGATGTACATATAAATTTGACAATTTATATCGACGACGGCAGCGGCAAATTAACACTTTTATAAGCTTGCTCCCCATCGTCCTTTATGCTCATTGCTTGACTACGCATCTTACTTTCTCTTTTAAGGAGCGAGTACCTCTCACCGATAGTCTCAAAAGATGAAGAAGTGGTTGATAACCGCCAAAATTAGAGCAACGACCAAAAAGTTCTAACTTTTAAGGCCACGTAAAAATCTAAAGGGACATGTCGTATAGTAAAAGACTACATTAAAATACAGAATATAGTAAGGAAACAGACCGTTAACATAGAACGACAGAAAAAAAACCACACACCACACACTCACAAAGACGTCTACTTCAACTTTTTAAGTGCTGAAGCAAAGCATCCGATGAAATATGCAGTGGTCGCTCCTACGGAGAATGTCTGGTGCCGTCATTCTGGTTAATATACTGTTAGCAGCAGTACAAGTCACCATTAATTTACGCTACAGCCTTTAACACGTCCTGAGCTGAGATCCTGACCACTCACCTCTGTCTCATGTTTTTCAGGTGATAGTTGTTCAGGTACAGTCTTCCAACAGGAGATGGGATTATGACTGGCAACTGACAACGCAGCTGACGACAGCAAACTTTGCCTAATGACTTGTGTAAACTTTTCTGACTCTGTCTGTATTCATGAGATGTTTGCATTCTGCCCGTGTGTTGTGTACGCAATGCAATACTAAATTTCAGTATACCACTTTACAAATACAACATGGTTAACGTTCATAGTAATCTCTTTCTTTAGTGCGATATAAATTCTTTTTCCCCCACTTTTACTTTAGCATAACGTTGTACGGTGTATTAATGGCCTCTACATCGCAACAGAAAATACACTGCTGTCCAAACTTAAAGTAACAAGCGCAGATTTTGCAAGGTTGCTTTTATTTTGCCACAAAACAGTGTAATCAGGTGATAGTAATGTAAAAACAATGTAGAGAACACAGGACGTAAACAACTTCAACATGCATAACGGTAGACAAAAATGTTCTTCGTTTTTTTCCGACCAAATGGACTTGCGCACACTTTCCGACAACTGGTTGATGTGCTCAGCATTGGACGTTACCAAGTGTGGCTACAAAACAGGCCTGACAACGACGAGGCATGCTGTGAATGATGTCATCAGCCTTGAGGCAATAGCGCCAATTCATCCTGCAGAGCTGGTCGTAAGTCTTGGAGAGTGGTTAGTGGATGGTGATGCTGATATGAAGCAAGCTGTCTCCCTTGTGCATCCAGACATGCTTTATGGGATTCAAATCTGGAGGGCAAGCAAAAAAAAAAAAAAAAAAAAAAAAAGGTTCAAATGGAGCACTATGGGACTCAACATCTTAGGTCATAAGTCCCCTAGAACTTAGAATTACTTAAACCTAACTAACCTAAGGACATCACACACACCCATGACCGAGGCAGGATTCTAACCTGCGACCGTAGCAGTCCCGCGGTTCCGGACTGCAGCGCCAGAACCGCACGGCTACCGCGGCCGGCGGAGGGCAAGCAGGCTACACCATGCGTGCAGTATCTTCTGTTTTTAAGAAAACATCAACCGCCCGTGGACGAAGCCCACAGCACCTCGCAACAACCACAAATTATGTCCCAATATCTCGTCGCGGTATCTGACAGCAGTCAAACCTTGCCGATTCACCCGTACAGTGTCATGAAGAAGTGTTGGGGTGGTCAACATAATCCCTGACCACACCATTAAGGTTCCTTCTCGATATCGGTCTCTTGCCTATATCGCGTTCCACGTTCCCTCCAAATACGAATGCGTCGAGAATCACTATCCAGACGAAATCGGGACTCATTTGCGAAAAGAACATTGACACGCATGTTGACTACTCCACTCTAGACGGTCCCTTTTGTGAAAACGCATCAGAGGTACACAAACAAAAGGTCTTCGACAGTAAAGATTACTCTGCCGAAGCCTTCTGTACACTGTTTGTATCGATACAACATGTCCAGCGGATGCGGCGAAGTCAGATACCAGTTGCCGTGCAGTTCTAAGGCTGTGCCATTGTGCCCTTGTAGGCAAATAGCGGTCCTCTCCTTTTGATATTACACGTGTTCGACTATGCCCTGGTTTTCGGGATACTTTAACCGTCTCTGTAAATTGTCGGCACATCCGAGAAACAATAGAACGATTCACATCAAGCCTTCGGCCCACATCAGTTTGCGACTGTCCTGCTTCCATTTTTCTTACGGCCCTCTATCGCAGAGAGTCTGGAAGGCCTCTTCTTTGCGCCATACTGCACTGTCTGTGACACGGCGATTTTGGATGTGGGATTACCCACCAAACACTACCGCCTTTGATAGATGCTCTGACGTCATCGTTGACGTGGTTGTCCATTGTCCTGAATGCCATCTTCCGCGAAGAACACGGTTGTACGGACATCTGTTGACGTCTTGTATGATTATACAGTGGATTAGACACAACACAAGGAAATCACGGTTTGTTGCTTCAGTTTTAGACACCAATGTACTTTCCACACCGCAACTGCAAAAAAGGTTTAGCCAGTGTGTAAAGTTCAATAGTTTCTTTTAGTTATGTTTCCTGTGAATACATCTGGCTAGCGCTAGGACGGCTCCATTATAGCATAGCGAACCCGCTATTCCTAAATCTACCAATATTTATCACTACTGAATTACGGTGAATTTTAGATTCTTTACTTCATTCGCTTCCAGTTTGACGTTAGATCATTACCTGATTCACTAAATGTGTTATTTTCCACTTCTACTGTCGCTATTCTATTCTTAATAGATTTAATACTTCCATCCCACTCTGGGAGTAATTTTCTTATGTCTTCGTTTCCATTCACAGATGTCTTTAACCGTTAACAAAAGCCAATTATTTCCCCAAATCTTATTGTTATCCTGTGTTACACCTGCCCCTAGCCGGCCGGGGTGGCCGATCGGTTCTAGGCGCTACAGTCTGGAACCGCGCGACCGCTAAGGTCCTGCCTCGGGTATGGATACGTGTGATATCCTTAGGTTAGTTAGGTTTAAATAGTTCTAAGTTCTAGGGGACTAATGACCTCAGAAGTTGAGTCCCATAGTGCGCAGAGCCATTTGAACCATTTTGAACATCTGCCCCTACTACGTTATAATCTATTTCATCATCCAATATTACTAGTCGCAGTTGTGGTCTTCAGTCCGTATACTGATTTGACGTAGCTCTCCACGCCATTGTATCCTGTGCAAGCCTCTTCATCTCTGCATAACTACTATAAACTACATTCATTTGAACCATCTTATTGTAATCAAGCCTTCATCTCCTTCTACAAGTGTTATCCCATTACTTCCTTCAGTTACCAGACAGACGATTCCTTGATACCTCTAAAATGTCCTGTCGGCCGAACCCTTATTTTAATCAAGTTGTACCGTCAATCCTTTTTTTCTCCAAATCGATTTGGTACCTCCAAATCAGTTACTCGATGCACCTATTCAATCTTCAGCATTCCTCTGCAGCACCACATTTTGGAAGGTTTTGTGATCTTCTTGTCTGAAGTGCCCACCTTCCACTTCCTTACAACACTATACTCAACAAATTTATATGAGGCTTTAAAACCTGTCTCTTTTTCCAGTAAAGATGTCTTTGCTTTTGTTGATCAGCGTTTTATATAATCTCTGCTTCGCCCTTTTCGGTTATTTTGAGCTAATAGCAAAACTAGTCGCCTACTTTTGGTGTCTCATTTCCTGATATAATTCTATCGATATAAAATTAGTGACAAAACAGTCTAGATCGCGAAGGTACTTTATTAAAATGACCGGTTTCGAACTATGCTTAGGCCATCGGCAGAAAGCACTGTGAAAGATAGTAAAAGTGCTAGCTGCGTAATGAAGCCAGTGGCTTAAAATTATTTATGCATATTAAAATTGAAGAGCCGCTACCCATCAGCTGAAGTTGACGATGCATACAATAGACAGTTGACCTCAGCCGCCGAAACTGCTGCTATAGGCTAGGCAGCATTGCCTTATATAGATCTGGTGAGGACGTGTTTGCGCTGTAAGATGTCAATGTAACTAGTACTTTTTCTACCTTTCACTGTGGTGTCTGACGATGGCCTAAGCATAGGTTGAAACCGGTCATTGAAGTACCATCGCGGTCTAGACTTTTGTCACTGATTTTTATAGATTACAAGATCACTGCATCCCGATAATGTTACCAGAAATTTTTAATTCTGTTGACATGTCCCGATCTTATTCTATAATATTCAGTTACCTTTGTTTAACTTTCGTTGATTTTCGTCTTATAACCTCCTTTTAAGCTATTTTCCATTCCGTTCAACTATTCGTGCATGTCCTCTACCTTCTCCGATAAAATTACAATTTTATCAGAAAACTCGGAAGCTTTTGTTACCTCACTCTGAAATTTAATTCTCTTTCCACATTTACTATTACTAATATGTTATTAGCAATACCACAGAAAATACGAATTCCTGTAGAAGGTAACATTTATTGTAGTATAGTTTCCACTATGTATTTCGAAAGACTGTAACTCCATCATCAGGTGTATTTACGTCAATTAATAATACATTGGTGTGTTGTATTTACGACTTGTCAGTAACCCTGCTTTTCCAGACGTATTTACTTCAGATACACTTGCTATACAATACATCAAAGCCTAAGTAATTGACATAAATCCTTCTCTTATTGAGGGTGCTATAGTCCTCCGAAGCCCATGGTGGAAAATATAATAATTGTGACGGGTTGCAGTAATTTCTTGTTTAAATTCATGTTCATTCACATTCAAAGTTAATAATAATAATTATAATAATAGACATGTTACTAGTACGAGGTGCATTCAAGTTCTAAGGCCTCCGATTTTTTTTCTCCGGACTGGAAAGAGATAGAAACATCCGCATTGTTTTAAAATGAGGCCGCGTTCATTGTCAATACGTCCCAGAGATGGCAGCACCGTACGGCAGATGGAATTTTACCGCCAGCGGCGAGAATGAGAACTGTTTTAAATACTTAAAATGGCGACGTTTTCCTTACTTGAACAGCGTGCAATCATTCGTTTTCTGAATTTGCGTGGTGTGAAACCAATTGAAATTCATCGACAGTTGAAGGAGACCTGTGGTGATGGAGTTATGGATGTGTCGAAAGTGCGTTCGTGGGTGCGACAGTTTAATGAAGGCAGAACATCGTGTGACAACAAACCGAAACAACCTCGGGCTCGCACAAGCCGGTCTGACAACATGATCGAGAAAGTGGAGAGAATTGTTTCGGGGGATCGCCGAATGACTGTTGATCAGATCGCCTCCAGAGTTGGCATTTCTGTGGGTTCTGTGCACACAATCCTGCATGACGACCTGAAAATGCGAAAAGTGTCATCCAGGTGGGTGCCACGAATGCTGACGGACGACCACATGGCTGCCCGTGTGGCATGTTGCCAAGCAATGTTGACGCGCAATGACAGCATGAATGGGACTTTCCTCTCGTCGGTTGTGAGAATGGATGAAACATGGATGCCATTTTTCAATCCAGAAACAAAGCGCCAGTCAGCTCAATGGAAGCACACAGATTCACCGCCACCAAAAAAGTTTTGGGTAACCGCCAGTGCTGAAAAAATGATGGTGTCCATGTTCTGGGACAGCGAGGGCGTAATCCTTTCCCATTGCGTACCAAAGGACACTACGGTAACAGGTGCATCCTACGAAAATGTTTTGAAGAACAAATTCCTTCCTGCACTGCAAAAAAAAAAAAAAAAAAAAAAACGTCCGGGAAGGGCTGCGCGTGTGCTGTTTCACCAAGACAACGCACCCGCACATCGAGCTAAAGTTACGCAACAGTTTCTTCGTGATAACAACTTTGAAGTGATTCCTCATGCTCCCTACTCACCTGACCTAGCTCCTAGTGACTTTTGGCTTTTTCCAGCAATGAAAGATACTCTCCGTGGCCACACATTCACCAGCCGTGCTGCTATTGCCTCAGCGATTTTCCAGTGGTCAAAACAGACTCCTAAAGAAGCCTTCGCCGCTGCCATGGAGTCATGGCGTCAGCGTTGTGAAAAATGTGTACGTCTGCAGGGAGATTACGTCGAGAAGTAACGCCAGTTTCATCGATTTCGGGTGAGTAGTTAATTAGAAAAAAAATCGGAGGCCTTAGAACTTGAATGCACCTCGTACTTCCACCGTCATTATTACAGCGCGAAAAATTACCACTAACATTCTAGTAAGAGCACTGATCTCACAATAACACCAAAGAACAATACTCATTCTATCACTACTCTCGTAATCTACGGATCTTAGATTGAGGTGGGCGCACACTTTACTTTACTTATCGGCTGAAAGCTGATTTGATTCACCCAACCCATAACCAGTTTCGACATACCTGTCATAGTGATAGTCTTTCATGACTGATGTCTCATAATCCGTCTGTACACATCATTTTTCATAGGCTCTCCGGTAGCTGCTTGTGTTCTGATCCTAACTTCGACTAGCAACGAGGAACACGTATTTAAGCTAAATTACCTATCATGTGTTAATATGTCCACGGCGACGGCAGTGTATCGTCAGAATTACGTAACAATATGAGGCTGAGGTATAGCACTCCAGATAATGTTAACCACATGTACCTGAAGATGATGTGTGAAACGGTGATTAGTGGAATACCAATAAACCAAACTGGAAATGGTTGCAGGTGTGATTCTGTTCTTACCAAATTATTTTATAGTGTCTTAACATTTTTGTAATTGGAGGAAAGACTAGGGTTAATCCATAATTCTCGGCTAGCTGTTAGACATTTTAATTGAAATAGCAGATTTTCATAACATGATTTGGTACACAATTATAAGCTACTTACTCATAACAAACACGAGTTGTATGCTACAGTGAAATTCTTCAGCAGCGAATTAACACATATCATTTTTGCTGGATGGCAAGGTCAATGAGAACATTTCATGTGTAAAGTAGTAGTAAAAATGAAGACACAGTGGAAAGAAGAAAGGTGAAGACTGGGCTAATAAATGCGCTCAGCCGCTAGAAGACTCTCGCAGGAAATGGTTTCTAAGACTGGATGGATTCTTTGAATACGTTCTACTTCTCAGAGTCTCAAGCAGGAAACCTTTTCAGTTATAAAACGTATAGTAATTGAGACATCTGCACCCTTCACGATTCTCGAACTGTGTAACTGGTATAGATTCTGGCAAATAATATTTGTACTTATTGTGAGCGACAGAATATTCATCTCCATTGCGTATTGGCGCATATCAAACGTCTTGCCCTTACCAAGTATGTCAGTTATGACTGACTGGTGAGGCTTTTCTACAAATCGTAGATTCTTTTACAATGCATGTGGTTTCTTTATTCTTCCACAGTTGCTTCTCCCGTCCTTAACAGCAGTGGAACAGAACTCCCCATTACTTCATCTAACTTAATATCAGTACCGGATAGACACTATCGAGAACACCCAATCACGTGCATTAGTTTACTTCGGGTAAAGTAAAAGTTCCACTGATACTCAACGTGATATATTAAAATAACCTCTAGTGCTATTAGACACAGCATCCCTCATCCTGAAAACAATGCGGTCGTCTCGTTGCCAGCCGATCACTTTTGGCACTCCTGTATGACGTAACATTCGTCTGCCGCATAGGGTGCGTCTTTTTGCCTGTTTGTCTAAAGTTAAAATTTTGTGATCAAGCGCTCCAGTGCGAGTCAGGAAACATATGTCTTGTTCGCTAAATGGCCATTACGGGAAAAAAAAAACAGAGAAATTAGAATTAATGCTGAGGGCCACCTGCATTCATTCTTTATTCGCAACATTCGTGAGGAGAAGCGGTAAATCGAAGTGGAGATGTATCCTCACAAGCACGGTGAAAGGAGACTTGCGAAGTATGCATGGTGAATCCGAACTGCACCGACAGTATTTCGATAATTGTTCAGTTACCGTGTAATCAGGTAATTATGATTTGTTGGATTTGTTACCCAAGTTATCTTTGCACCTATGAAAGAATCCTCCAGTCACCATAATGTGGAAGGATCCGGTTTCTCGTAGCCGTCTACGTCGTGTGCAAACGTAATGTGGTTGCCTTGACTGCAGGAACAGCTCGGCACAGATTCGTTGTGCCGTTCTTCCATTGCGTTCAGTCAGTCCACACATGAGGTGCGCATCGGCCAATCGCATGCTGCTGTGTATCAAAACACCTTGTGGAGAAACAAACCCGAAACAGAACCGAGCAGTACCGAATGCAAGCTTGTGGGAGAAGCGTAAAGTGGGCATTCCTGTTGTCCACAGCAAGCAGAATGAGCCAGTGAAACAAGTTGTTTCCAAAGAAGGCACACAGCACATACCACCGACAGTTGTACTGTCGTGCAAATATTTTCAGTGCAACACATTGGGGTGTAAGAAGTGAAACGCTGTTACTGTGTAATGAAAACAGGAAGACCACAATAACTAATATTCAGAAGATATCCCTAAAGAACTTAAATAATTTTGTTGCATTTGCAGGAGTAGAGAACGATTTTGACAATGTTAACTCAGTCCCACTCTACTAAATTGCTAAGGTAGCGGTAATAAAATCCAAGCAACCGGAAGTTATTAACAACTTTTGCAGAAACCACACTGCAGTTATAAGAGTCGAAAGATATGAAAGGGAACAAGTAATTGCGAAGGGAGTAAGACAAGGTTGTAACCTACCCAAATGCTATTAAAGGTAAGCAGGGAGGATTTGGGACGGGAAGTTCTGGGAGAAAAAATTAAAAAAAAACTTAGATTTGCCAACGACATTGTAATTGCGTCAGAGACAGCAAAGGACATGCAAGAGTAGTTGAACGAAATGCGTAGCGGCTGGAAAAGAAGTTATAAGGTGAACATTAACGTAAGTAAAGCGAAGGTAAAGGAATGTAGCCGAACTAAATCAGGCGATACTGAGGGAAAGAGATTAGGAAATGAGACACTAAAAGTAGTAGATAATTTTGCCATTTGGGTGGTAAAATAACTGACAATGACCGAAGAAGAGAGGATAAAAAGTGCAAACTCCTTGTAGCAGCTGAAATATACCTGAAGAGGAGTGATTCGTAAACAAAGAATGTAAATTTGAGTGTTAGAAAGTCGCTTGTGAAGCTGTTTCTCTAGATTTTAGTCTTGTACGGAAATGAAAAATGGACGATAAGCAGTTCAGACAAAAACAAAATACAAGCTTTTGAAATGCGGTGCTGTAAAAGAATGCTGCAGATTAGATGGGTAAATCGGACAACTGATGAAGAAGTACCGAATCGAACTGGGGAAAAAAGAAACCTATGCCACAATTTGATAAAAAGAAGGGTTCGGTTAGCAGGACACATGTTAAGGCACCAAATAATCATAAATGTTCTAATGGAGGGATGAGCTGGAGGGTAGAAACTGTAGGGTGAAACCAGGACTAGTGAAAAGATACAATTTATGACAGCTATCTCTAAATGCAGAAAAATTTAAGGTAATGCTGATGGGTAGGAAAAACATACCCGTAATGCTCGGATGCAGCATTATAAGTGTCCTGCTTGACGCAGCCACGTCGTGTAAATATGTGAAGGTAACATTGAAAAGCGATACGAAATGGAAGGAGCATTTGAGGATTGTGGTAGAAAAGGTGAATGGTCGACTTCGGTTTATTGGGAGAATTTTAGGAAAGTGTGACCAGCTTCAGGACGCTAGTGCGATCTGTTCTTGAGCACTGTACAAGGGTTTGGGATCGGTACGAGGTCGGATTAAAGGAAGACATCGAAGCAGTACAGGAGCAGGCTGCTACACTACTGGCCATTAAAACTGCTACACCACGAAGATGTGCTACAGACGCGAAATTTAACCGACAGAAAGTAGACGCTGTGATATACAAATGATTAGCTTTTCAGAGCATTCACACAAGGCTGGCGCCGGTGGTGACTCCTACAACGTGCTGACATGAGGAAAGTTTCCAACCGATTTCTCATACACCAACAGCAGTTGACCGGCGTTGCCTGGTGAAACGTTGTTGTGATGCCTCGTGTAAGGATGAGAAATGCGTACCATCACGTTTCCGGATTGTAGCCTATCGCGATTGCGGTTTATCGTATTGTGACATTGCTGCTCTCGTTGGTCGAGATCCAATGACTCTTAGCAGAATATGGAATCGGTTTGGTTGAGGAGGGTAATACGGAACGCCGTGCTGGATCCCAACGGCCTCGTATCACTAGCAGTCGAGATGACAGGCATCATACCCGCATGGCTACAAGGGATCGTACAGCCACGTCTCGATCCCTGAGTCAACAGATGGGGACGTTTGCAAGACAACAACCATCTGCACGAACAGTTCGACGACGTTTGCAGCAGCATAGACTATCAGCTCGGAGACCATGACTGCGGTTACCCTTGACGCTGCATCACAGACAGGAGCGCCTGCGATGGTGTACTCAACGACGAACCTGGGTGCACGAATGCCAAAACGTCATTTTTTCGGATGAATCTAGGTTCTGTTTACAACATCATGATGGTCGCATCCGTGTTTGGCGACATCGCGGTGAACGCACATTGGAAGCGTGTATTCGTCATCGCCATACTGGCGTATCACCTGACATGATGGTATGGGTGCCATTGGTTACACGTCTAAGTCACCTCTTGTTCGCATTGACGACGCTTTGAACAGTGGACGTCACATTTCAGATGAGTTACGACCCGTGGCTCTATCCTTCATTCGATCCCTGTGAAACCGTACACTTCAGCAGGATAATGCACGACCGCATGTTGCAGGTCCTGTACGGGCCTTTACGGATACAGAAAATGTTCGACTGCTGCCCTGGCCAGCACGTTCTCCAGATCCCTCACCAACTGAAAACGTCTGGTCAACGGTGGCTGAGCAACTGGGTCGTCACAATACGCCAGTCACTACTCCTGACGAACTGTGGTATCGTGTTGAAGCTGCATGGTCAACTGTACCTGTACACGCCATCCAAACTCTGTTTGACTCAATGTCCAGGATTATCGAGGCCGTTATTACGGCCAGAGGTGGTTGTTCTGGGTACTGATTTCTCAGGATCTGTGCACCCAAACTGCGTGGAAATGTAATCACTTGTCATTTCTAGTATAATATATTTGTCCAATGAATACCCGTTTATCATCTGCATCTCTTCTTGGTGTAGCAATTTTAATGGCCAGTAGTGTAGATTTATTACCGGTAGCTTCGAACAACTCGTGAATGTTACGGAGATGCTTCGGGACCTCAAATGGGATTCCCTGGAGGGAAGGCGGCGTTATTTTCTATCGAGAAAATTTAGAGAACCGACAAAAGAAGCTGACTGCAGATCAATTCCTTTAGCTTCAATGTACACTGCGCGTAAGGACCACGAAGATGGGATACGAGAGATTGGGGGTCATATGGAGGCATGTAGACAGTTGTTATTTCCTCGTTTTATTTTGTAAGTGGAGCAGGGAAGGAAATGACTAGTAGGGGTAAGAAGTACCCTCGGCCACACAGTGTATGGTGGAATGTGGAGTATCGATGAAGATGTAGATCAAAGTGTCTTCTGACTAAAGGCCACAACATTGTGACGGCTTCAGCATGTAGGTCTCCGACCCCGGTAGCTGAGTGGCTCGTTGATAGTGTGCCTGATCGTTACACATGTGGAGATCGGATTATTAACTGGAGGTGGACCAGGAAGGAAATTGCTCAAATAACAAGAACTTCAGCAAACAATGTACCGACTAACATTTTCTTCAGACCAGAGGAAAGTTACTACCCTCAGGCAAAAAATAACTCAGTGATTTTGTTAATGGGCAAATATACAAGTTATGTTTTTAACAATATTAGGAGCGATGAACATATTGAATACAAGATGTATATGGAAAATGAATTCGAGAAAGTACTTAAATATCAGAATCACAATAAGAAATATGGTAACATGCTCCGAATTGTCTTCAACAGAATGGGTATAGGTTAGAAACTGGATTCCTAGTAGAGAGGGAATGGGTTGGGTCACGTTCCCGACCTAAACCTCACCTGCAAGTCACACATGAAAAATAAATCAGTGGTATAGCAGATACAAGAATATGGGGCAGACATCTGGTGTCGGATATAAAGGAAGATCTTGAACCCTATGGATGCATTTAGAAGGCTGGAACTGACAAAAATAACAAGGCAGTGAAGTATTTTGCCGATGTCGCTGTTCGGGACTGCTCTTCTGTCCACGTAATTTACCCTGGAAGGAACACACATCAAGGGTGTATCGAATAATTGATTTGGGTCTGGGAAATAACGATGAGGAACCGGCTGCAGAAGAAGAAAATGTGCATGCTGAACTGTCACCAGTTGAAGGTGACAGTGAAGGTGCTAATTTGTGCTACAGCATTCTTTGAATGCTGTAATTTATGACTGCAATTATCTTTCACCTTATTTATGTCATTTCATCGTAGTCACTTTTGTTACTGTTTTTGTGGAATAAAAAAAAAAGTGGTCAGCGCGACAGACTGTCAATCCTAAGGGCCCGGGTTTGATTCCGGCTGGGTCAGAGATTTTCTCCGCTCAGGGACTGAGTGTTGTGTTGTCCCAATCATCACCATTTCATCCCCATCGACGCGCAAGTCGCCAAAGTGGCGTCAAATCGAAAGACTTGCCCCAGGCGAGCAGTCTACCCGACGGGAGGCCCTCGTCACACGCCATTGTTATTATAGCATGCAGGTGGGCCGCAACATGCGCTCTGGCGGAGTGTTGATGGTGTGTTGCATGAGTCTGCGTCGGGAGGTGTCACTCACGTCACTACAACATTGCGCTTCTCCCTCAAGGATGGGCAAACGCAAATACGTCGACAGGTATTTCTGCAGCATCTACATCTACATTTATACTCTGCAAGCCACCCAACCGTGTGTGGCGGAAGGCACTTTACGTGCCACTGTCATTACCTCCCTTTTCTGTTCCAGTCGCGTATGGTTCGCGGGAAGAACGACTGGCGGAAAGCCTCCGTGCGCGCTCGAATCTCTCTAATTTTACATTCGTGATCTCCTCGGGAGGTATAAGTAGGGGAAGCAATATATTCCATACCTCATCCAGAAACGCACCCTCTCGAAACCTGGACAGCAAGCTACACCGCGATGCAGAGCGCCTCTCTTGCAGAGTCTGCCACTTGAGTTTGCTAAACATCTCCGTAACGCTATCACGCTTACCAAATAACCCTGTGACGAAACGCGCCGCTCTTCTTTGGATCTTCTCTATCTCCTCCGTCAACCCGATCTGGTACGGATCCCACACTGATGAGCAATACTCAAGTATAGGTCGAACGAGTGTTTTGTAAGCCACCTCCTTTATCGATGGACTACATTGTCTAAGGACTCTCCCAATGAATCTCAGCCTGCTACCCGCATTACCAACAATTAATTTTATATGATCATTACACTTCAAATCGTTCCGCACGCATACTCCCAGATATTTTACAAAAGTAACTGCTACCAGTGTTTGTTCCGCTATCATATAATCATACAATAAAGGATCCTTCTTTCTATGTATTCGCAATACATTACATTTGTCTATGTTAAGGGTCAGTTGCCACTCCCTGCACCAAGTGCCTATCCGCTGCAGATCTTCCTGCATTTCGCTACAATTTTCTAATGCTGCAACTTTTCTGTATACTACAGCATCATCCGCGAAAAGCCGCATGGAACTTCCGACACTATCTACTAGGTCATTTATATATATTGTGAAAAGCAATGGTCCCACAACACTCCCCTGTGGCACGCCAGAGGTTACTTTAACGCCTGTAGACGTCTCTCCATTGATAACAACATGCTGTGTTCTGTTTGCTAAAAACTCTTCAATCGAGCCACACAGCTGGGCTGATATTCCGTAGGCTCTTACTTTGTTTATCAGGCGACAGTGCGGAACTGTATCGAACGCCTTCCGGAAGTCAAGGAAAATAGCATCTACCTGGGAGGCTGTATCTAATATTTTCTGTGTCTCACGAACAAATAAAGCGAGTTGGGTCTCACACGATCGCTGTTTCCGGAATCCATGTTGATTCTTACAGAGTAGATTCTGGGTTTCCAAAAATGACATGATACTCGAGCAAAAAACATGTTCTAATGTTCTACAACAGATCGACGTCAGAGATATAGGTCTATAGTTTTGCGCATCTGCTCGACGACCCTTCTTGAAGACTGGGACTACCTGTGCTCTTTTCTAATCATTTGGAACCTTCCGTTCCTCTAGAGGCTTGCGGTACACGGCTGTTAGAAGGGGGGCAAGTTCTTTCGCGTCTCCGCAGAACCTGGTCCGGTGGACACGTGACTCGGTACCTCTCGGATGCTTGTCGAGCATCATGAGCCGGTGCAGAGCCCTCCAGCGGCACTACCTGGGCGGCGGTGTGAGGGGCGCCCAGCCGCCGCTATCGCGGAGCCGCATCGCGAGGCAGCCCGGCCGGGCCGCGCTCGGCTCGTCTCCGCGGGCCGGCCGGCGGCTCGCGGCCCGCTCATTAACATTCCTGCCCGCTCTGCCCCCGCGGCTCCGCTGCTCGCGAGCATGACTCGTGGCGCCGCGACTGATTGCCATCGTCGTCCCACGCCGATCGGCCGCCGGCCCGGCAGAATTAGCGGCCAGCGAAAACGAGTTCTAATACAATTAAGTCCGGCTGCCGAGATTCTCGAGAAACTCATTATCCTGTCAGCGCTGAGTGCACTCGCTTAGCCTGGCAGGCTATAAGTCTTTGCACTGTCGGCGGCAGAAAAATTACTCGCTGCGGGTCCGAATAATCATTGAATCGACTGTGCTTCCCGATGCAGCGAACGTAAACACGTCTTTTTTTTTACAAGGCTGCAATCGTTTACAGGATCGTTATCGGTGCATTTGGATACGTCCGTGGCTAATAAAAGTCGAAGGCGTTTCCAAATGGTGTAATGAACTTGCAGTTTGGAGCATATGTGCACTCGGAAGAGGCCCTTGCCCCAAGACGAATTGTCGAAAATATTGGCAGAGTGGATAACACGCAGGGTGAAAAGTATTTAAACCGACAAACTCTGGGTCATCCTGCAGACATCTATTTAAGGATCTAGGGATCCTCACAGTAGCCTCACAGTATATATATTCACTTATGAAATTTGTTGTTAATAATCCAACCCAGTTCAAAAGTAATAGCAGTGTGCATAGCTATAACACCAGGAGAAAGGATTATCTTCACTATGCAGGGTTAAATCTGACTTTGGCACAGAAAGGGGTAAATTATGCTGCCACAAGAGACTTTGGTCACCTACCAAACAGCATCAAAAGCCTGACAGATAGCCAACCAACATTTAAAAATAAATTAAAAGAATTTCTAGATGACAATTCCTTCTACTCATTGGCTGAATTTTTAGATATAAATTAAGGGAAAAAAAACTTAAACATTAGTATCATGCAATATTTTGTGTAATTTAATATCTTGTACAGACATCTTTTATTAACCTGACACGTTCCACATCATTACGAAATGTCGTATTCATGATCTATGGAACAAGTATTAATCTAATCTAATCTAATCTAATCTGGGTGGTTGTAGGGGACATCAAAATAAATATTTTTCCCTAATGTCACTTTTTCCTATGAAGATTATTTAAACCGTTGGAGGCCGTATTACGCTCTTCAGTTGTTAGAGGCCGTATTACGATCTTCAGTTGTAGGTAACTGCTGTCCATCAGCGTAGCAGTGCATTGTCCATCTTTACTAATGGAGCGATACACCAGGAGTGAGTACACTGATATGGTTGGCGCGTACTACGTAGCGCACCACAACGGACGAGCTGCACCGCTGGTTTATCAACAACAGTATCCTAATCGCCATATCCCGCATCATCCGACCTTCGCTGCTGTGTACCAACGTCTGCGTGAGACCGGGCCATTTAGCAGATTACCTGGACAGGGACGCCGTCGCACGGTAAGAACGCTGCAATTTGAGGAAGCTATCGTGCAGCATGTGAAGCGGGATCCTTCAGTTATCACTCTTGCAATTGCACGTCACATGAGAACGAATCAGACGAATGTAAGAACAGTCCTTCGGGAGCAATTGTTACGTCCATTTCACTTACAGCGTGTCCACAACCTGGAACCAGTTGATTATCCACCCAGAGCACAGTTTTCACAGTGGTACCGGGAAGAGTGTGAAATGCATCCTACATTTCCATCCTCAGTGTTGTTTACCGATGAAGCAACGTTCGGGCGTGATGGAGTCTTCAACATGCGGAATTTCGCATGTTTGGAGTAAGGATAACCCACACGCCACTGTTACTAGCGCTCACAAGTGTTGTTCTTCCTTAATGTGTGGGTCGGTGTTGTTGGGGACTGTTTAATTGGGCCGTATCTGCTACCTAGGCCATTAAATGGCAGCCACTGTTACAATTTCCTCGCCAGAACATTGCCAGAATTGCTAAAAGACATCCTGCTCCCTACAAGACAACGCATGTCGTTCCAACATGAAGGGGTGCCAGCACATTTCAGTCGTCGTGTGCGTCAATTCCTGGACAGACGGTTCCCAAAAACGCGGGTTGGGGGAGGTGGTCCTGTACCATGGCCTGCTCGATCTCCAGATATGTCCCCTCTGGACATTTTTGTGTGGGGAGAGATGCACAACTCCTATTGCATCAGAAGAGGATCTGGTTGCCCGGATAGTAGCAGCAGCAGGAACAATTCAGAACACTCCTGGGGTTTTTGCCCGTGTCAGACAAAACATGATCCGACGGTGTAACCTTTGTTTACGTGTCAATGGAGGCATTTTTGAAAATATACTGTAACTGAAATTGGGTTGTGTTAATGTGTTGTCTCTTGGTCATAAAAAATGGAAAAGTGTTTCTTGGTTTAATTAATTTGCCGCCAGAGAAATCTTCCTCTACCGGTTTAAATACTCCTCATAGGAAAAAATGACATTAAGGAAAAATATTAGTTTTGATGTACCCTACAACCTCCCAGAGTTTGTCGGTTCAAATACTTTTCACCCTGTGTTTAACAACTATACGGAGGAACCAGACTCGATCTCTAGCTAGGTATTTTTCCATGGTGAGACAATTGGAGCGTGGTTCTCGTAACTTGTGAGGAGGCACTAGAAATTTGGAACCTAACTGGTCTCCGAATGGACCTTCAGCGAACACCTAAACGAGTTATTCGAAACGGCAACTGAGCTGTTAACTTGTTCAACCACCATACGCAGGAGCCGGGGTTCGATGTCCAGCAGTGCTTTTTTCCTATAGCGCTGTAAATGGAGTGGCTCCAGGCAGTCTTGTAATAAGTGAAAGAGGAAATGTTGCTACGGGTTTAGAAGCCAGATTAAGAAAGTTCGACCAATGACGCTTAATAGTAGCGATCTATTGGCCTGAGCGCGATCTTCGAGTTCAATTTTTTCTTAGTTTATTAGTTTATAATGTGTAAGGTATCAATACCACACCACTGGTTGTACTGTAAACGTGCAGCTGACTCTTGGTGAAAGCGACGACCCACTGTAGTACAGACTTCTCGAGGCGTCGAAAATGATAAGCAGCTGTCCTGATAAATGATCGCTCAACAGCATACAAGTCGTTCGAGAATGATCGGAACGGCATCAAAAGCGCTCACATGTCGACGCAGTTCGGGAGAATAGAGTTCACGTTAGTGTGTAAAATGTATGCGACTGCGATATACCATCTGACTTACGGAAAAATGTCAGCCAAACAATTCCGAAGATGGCTAGAGCCGACAAGTGTGAGAGTTATCGTACAGTCAGCTTAATTGTTCAAGCATCTAACTTGCTGACAAGAATAATATCTAGAAGAAGGGGAAAAAAATTTGAGGATCTGTTAGATGACCACAACTTTCGTTTGAGGAAACGTACAGGCACCTGAGAGGCAGTTATGACGTTGCGGTTGATAATGGAAGCAAGACTAAAGAAAAACCAAAACACGTTCATAGGATTTGTCGACCTGGAAAAGCGTTCGGCAATGTAAAATGATGCAAGGTGTTAGAAATTCTGAGATAACCATGGTAAGCTGTAGGAAAAAACGGCTAATACATAATGTGTACAAGAATCAAGATGAAACAATAATAGTGGGAGACCAAGAACGAACTCGTCGGTTTAAAAATGGTGTAAGACAGGGATATAGTCTTACATCCCTACTGAGTCGAAGAAGCAGTGACAGAAATTTAAAAAACAAATGATGCAAGTGTGCCATTAAAATTTGTGGTGAAAGGTTATCAATGATATGATTCGCTGATGTTATTGCTGTCGTTACTGAAACTGAAGAACTACAGGACCTGTTGGATGGAATGAACAGTCTGATGGGTACAACATATGGACTGCGAGTACATCGAAGAAAGACGAAAGTAATGACAAGGGCAGAAATGAGAACAGGGACAAGTAGACGAAGTCAAGGAATTCATCTAGGCAGTAAAATAACCCAGCACGGACGCAGCAAGGAGAACATGAGGCAGACTAACTCTGGCAAAAAGGGCATTCCTGGCAAAGAGAAATCTACTAGTATCAAACGTAGACCGTAATTTGAGGAAGAAATTTCTTAAAACAGAAGCGAACTCAAGCATTTGAGATGTGGTTCTACCTAATAAGGTAAGGACTGAGGAGGTTCGCTGCAGAATCGGCGAGGAAATGACTGTGACGAAAAAACCCGTTAAGACCTCAGGGAATAACTTCGATGGTCCTAGAGGGAACTGTAGAGGGTAAAAACTGTAGAGTAAGACAGCAAGTAATTGAGGACGTAGGTTGCAAGTGCTACTTTGAAATGGGAGGGTTCTACGAATAAAGACGAGAGGCGGACAGAATTGGAGACGACAAAGGTCTTGGGTAAACCCACCACACTGAGGCAACAAGGAAATCCGGAAAGGTGCTCGAGCTCGTCAACAGAACACAACGGAGACCATATCACACAACACTGTGAGCACTAAATGTCTGAAACCGACGCTATTAGTTAGATGAAGGGTTCTTCCATTTGTAGATGTGCCTTGTGTGACATTCGAATGTTGCGGCTAAATATCTGGTGAGGTGGTAACTCACACACGACATCTGAGCAGTCTGTTACAGGCAGGTGTGCAGTGTAAATGGAAGCACGTCACGAGTTAACCGACACTGAACGTGGGAAAACAATGGGGGCAAGACGAATGAGTCATCACACATCGAAAATTACACAATAATTAGGGTTACCTATTCTGCGTCTACAGGTAATCTTAAATATTGGGGAGACAATATTACCAAACGCACGAACTGCTGCATAGAACAAGAAAAAAAGTTTGACGGACGGTCACCTGCAGTCATACTGTGCGAGTGAGGTTCTGCTTTTAGTCAGACCGCCGCGGGTTTAAGTGTGGAGTGTCAGGAACCCACTGACTGTACCGAGACAAATGCACGAAACAGGCTTCAGCAGCCGATGACCGGTAAGTTGTCTTCTTACTTGAGCCAGAAATCCAGGTTACATAATTATGCAGTATTGTGATATACTGCTGAAACAACAGGTTACGTATTTAACATAATTGGACAGATAACGAGAAATGTGAATCATCTTCGCCCAGAACTGGGCAAAAGCAGTTGCACCACCTTCCGCCATCATTGGCTCTTGAACTCTCCATGACACAGACAAACATGAACAGCTGCACTGGAGATCCATTGTCAGTTATCCTCCGTGGTCACACTGTGTCGGTCCTTTGGAATATCCACATTTGACAAGATCAACAGCTAATCTTTGCCTGGTCGATGGTCTGCAGATGGACCAATCTGAAGTACCTCCAGGCGGTAATTTCATCCGCGTTTCAAGTTGCTCACATCTTGTTACCTACAGTTGTTCCCTGGCAGCACGCGAAGATGTACTTAGTTTTAACGTTGAACTGAGGAGACATATTTTGTATTTCGAGCTAGAATTGGTGATTAATAGTCATAAAGTGGGTGCAAATGCTTTACTTGAACCTTTTTGTTTCAACGATTGCAGTTACATTACGATGTACATCAGGTTGTGAAAAACCTGTCAAGCAGTAAACGTTGTCTGTAGACGTCGGTTTCAGACATCAGATGGTCAGTCGGGCAGCTATATTCACTGTGACGTCTACTTACTTTGAAAGATTCACTGTGCCTTCCCAAGACAAATGGTCTCAGTGTATACAGAGATGAGAAAAGTCATGGGATATCTCCTAGTAACTTGTCTGGCCTCCTTTGTCCCAACTTAATACAGCAACTCAATGAGATTCAGAAATTCGTTGGAAGTCCCCTGTAGAAATAATGAGGCATGCTGCCTTTATAACCGTCCATATTTGCGAAAGTTTTGCTCGTGAGGGATTTTTTTGCATGAACTGACCTCTCGATTATGGGATTCATTTCGGGAGATCTGGCTGGTCAGATCATACGCTCGAATTGTCCAGAATGTTCGTCAAACCAGTCGCGAACAACTGTGGGCTTGAGACATGGCGCATTGTCATCTATAAAAATTCCATCTTTGTTTGAGAACATGAAGAACATCAATGGCCGCAAGTGATCTCCAAGTAGTCGATCATAACCATTTACAGTCAATAGTCGGTTCAGGTCGACTAGAGGACCCAGTCCATTCCATGTAAACACAGCCCACACCATTGTCAGCCACTACCAGTTTGCACTGTGCCTTGTTGACACCTTGGGTCCATAGCTTCGGGATCTGCGCCGCAATGTAAGCCTAAAATCGGCTCTTACGAACTGAATCCGGGATTCATCTGACCAGGCCACTGTTTTCCAGTCGTCTGGGCTGCAACCGTTACGGCCACGAGCCCACGAGAGGCGCTGCAAGCGAAGTTGTGCTGTTAGCAAAGGCACTCGCGTCGGTCGTTTGCTGCCATCGCCAATTAATGCCAAATTTCACCTCACTTTCCTAACGGATACGTTTGTCAGACGTCCCACATTGATTTCTGCTGTTATTTTACGCAGTGTTGCTTGCCTGTTAGCACTGACAACCGTACGCAAACCTCGCTGCTCTATGTCGTTAAATGAAGACCGCTTTGATCGTGATGAGAGGTAATTTGTGAAATTTCGCATTCTCGGCACATTCTTGACACTGTGGATGTCGTAGGACTGTATAACCTAACGATTCCCGAAATGAAATGTCCCATGCGTCTAGCTCCAACTACGAATCCGCGTTCAAAGTCTGTTAATTCCTGTTGTGCGGCCACAATCGCGTAGGAAACCTTCTCACATCAACCACTCTCCTTTTATACCTTGTTTACGCGATGCTCTCGCCATCTGCATATGTGCCTATGACTTTTGCCACCTCAGTGTAAATGTCTCATGATGATTCTAACGACGGAAACAACGAGTTTATTAAACGGGAGCAGCAAAGCTGCCACTGTATCACAGTTGCGACTAGATGTAGCGTGGCGTCTAATTAAGGCCAATGCTCCAGGTGACCTCGAAAAGGTTATGTAGATCTAGTTATGAGACGTTTCGTTGCCACTGCATCTTCGGATCAGTCGTTTCATTTCCTTAGAGCAGTAACAAAAGAACCTGGCCAAGTCGCTAGACGTCCAACAGCGAGATGGTAACGTTAGACGACTGCACTTGCCTCCCTATCTCAGATTCCCTCCTACACTCCTTCTCCCTCCCCCTCTCGTCCCCCCAATGCCTTCCTCCTTCCCGACTGCTTAAGGAATCTTAACTTGTATTATTCAAGACCCGACTGATTAATGCATTTCTTATTCGGCTAAGTGTTTTGTAAACAATGGTAACAAAAGAACAATGCTGCTTCTTAAAGAAGAGTTCTTGAAACGCAGCAGTTTGATGGAGAAGAATGCGAACAAATTAGACATTCAAAAGCGTTTGTACTGTGACGGGAAAGAAAAGAGAAGCGTTTAGCCACCGCCGGCGTGTCCGAAACCATTCCCCCCCACCTTCCACCCTCCCCCTTCACTTTCCACCCGTCATTCGGCGAGTAGTTCCGTCAGCGCGCCGGAGAAGCAATCCACCACGCGAATGTATAATTCATCATTTTAATAGATTTCTCGCAGGTACGGGCCGATTAAAATATCAGCGTACACAATCCGGTAATGGATCTGATAGCGGGCACAATGGCCCCGGTGCGCCGGCTGTGATAGCCGACCGCTGTCCTCCGCCCCCGCCGCCTACCATCGCCGTCTTCATTGTTAGCACTGACCGCGCCGCCGCAGAAACGCCGCGTCATCGCCGCTGATGAATGAGACGTATCGCTCGGTGGGGGCGGCCGCTCCCTCCCGCTCTCCACCCCCCCCCCCCTTCCCCACAACACCTCCTATTGTTATTCTCGACGCTGACATCGAACAAGCGCCCTCTGACTTCTTCATTTTGAGAAATCGTGATGAGCGGTGAATTTTCTCCTTCCGCTCCGTCTCGCAGCGACCGCGCCGTGTCAGCTGTGTAATCGAAGCTTTTACGCATAACGCGCCGAACCTCTCGATAAAACGACGTGGCCCGCGCGCGCCCGCAGGAACAAAGCGGGCCTCTGTTAGTGCGCCCGCGGGGAAAAATGGTCTGCCAGGTGCTCGTGGGGTTTTTGCCCTTCTTAGGATCCTCTCAAGGTAGAGGGACGATGAAATTTTTAAGTGGACCCGGCCCGAGATGTATGCCTTGTCAGAGTAACGAATCTGTACTAAGAAGGCTGGCCCTAAAAAGTGTTTCTACAAAATCATCAGCAGTTCTCAGAACCTCCCTGTGAAGAATGTCTTCCAGAGACACTCACCTTGAATGACTACACAAGGCGAGCACAAACTCCCCAAACAAAATTTCGGAGGCTGCTCATGCATTTTTATCTGAGTATTTTAGTGCAAGGAATACGGCGTCTCCGGTGGCTTGTTACAGAATATTTGCATTTACTTTGGTTTATTACCGTAATTTATGTACGTGTTGTGCACAACAGTGCAAATGTCGGAGGTATGGCCCTATGTTTCTTGTTTGGAATCAAGCTCCGTTCACTCACGATATTATATTTGCTGTGGACAACAGTGACGCCCACTACATTCTCGGCCCAGAAGCTAGGTTTCAGCAATGCGCCGTTATGCCCCATTCTTATTTTCCGTTTCCGTTTGTGTTAGCTCTGCGTTAACAGCGATAAACAACAGTGTGGATAGTTTTGCTGATGGAAAGTCGGCCCTTATACACATTCATTATCGATTCACTGAATACAGTGTTCTATGACAGGTAGGTACAACCCGCTACCCGATGGCCACATGTGATCCCAAGTAAGTATCATTATTGTCCAAGAAGTTAGCATCTGTAAATCGATCGGACAAAAAATCCATGTAATTACGTTAATGTAAAACTGTAATAAACCGAATATTTTCAATCTGAAACTCCCGCCACACGATACTATTCTCTCATTGGTCCATATCGTTCTTAACATTGCCGTCCGTACTACAGGGTGTTACAAAAAGGTACGGTCAAACTTTCAGGTAACATTCCTCACACACAAAGAAAGAAAATATGTTATGTGGACATGTGTCCGGAAACGCTTACTTTCCGTGTTAGAGCTCATTTTCTTACTTCTCTTCAAATCACATTAATCATGGAATGGAAACACACAGCAACATAACGTACCAGCGGGACTTCAAACACTTTGTTACAGGAAATGTTCAAAATGTCCTCCGTTAGCGAGGATACATGCATCCACCCTCGGTCACATGGAATCCCTGATGCGCTGATGCAGTCCTGGAGAATGGCGTATTGTATCACAGCCATTCACAATACGAGCACGAAGAGTCTCTACATTTGGTACCGGGGTTGCGTAGACAAGAGCTTTCAACTGCCCCCATAAATGAAAGGCAAGAGGGTTGAGGTCAGGAGAGCGTGGAGGCCATAAAATTGGTCCGCCTCTACCAATCCATCGGTCACCGAATCTGTTGTTGAGAGGCGTGCGAACACTTCAACTGAAATGTGCAGGAGCTCCATCGTGCATGAACCACATGTTGTGTCGTGCTTGTCAAGGCACATGTTCTAGCAGCACAGGTAGAGTATCCCGTATGAAATCATGATAACGTGCTCCACTGAGCGTAGGTGGAAGAACATGGGGCCCAATCAAGACATCACCAACAATGCCTGCCAAAAGGTTCACAGAAAATCTGTGTTGATGACGTGATTGCACAATTGCGTGCGGATTCTCGTCAGCCCACACATGTTGATTGTGAAAATTTACAATTTGATCACGTTGGAATGAAGCCTCATCCGTAAAGAGAACATTTGCACTGAAATGAGGATTGACACATTGTTGGATGAACCATTCGCAGAAGTGTACCCGTGGAGGCCAATCAGCTGCTGATAGTGCCTGCACACGCTGTACATGGTACGGAAACAACTGGTTCTCCCGTAGCACTCTCCATACAGTGACGTGGTCAACGTTACCTTGTACAGCAGCAATTTCTCTGACGCTGACATTAGGATTATCGTCAACTGCACGAAGAATTTCCTCGTCCATTGCAGGTGTCCTCGTCGTTCTAGGTCTTCCCCAGTCGCGAGTCATAGGCTGGAATGTTCCGTGCTCCCTAAGACGTCTTCCTGTCGGGACACCTTCGTTCTGGAAATCTGTCTCGATACAAACGTACCTCGCCACGTCTATTGCCACGTGCTAATCCATACATCAAATGGGCATCTGCCAACTCCGCATTTGTAAACATTGTACTGACTGCAAAACCACGTTCGTGATTAACACTAACCTGTTGATGCTACGTACTGATGTGCTTGATGCTAGTACTGTAGAGCAATGAGTCGCATGTCAACACAAGCACCGAAGTCAACATGACCTTCCTTCAATTGGGCCAACTGACGGTGCATCGAGGAAGTACAGTACATTCTGACGAAACTAAAATAAGCTCTAACATGGAAATTAAGCGTTTCCGGACACATGTCCACATAACATCTTTTGTTTATTTGTGTGTGAGGAATGTTTTCTGAAAATTTGGACGTACCTTTTTGTAACACCCTGTATATTTCAACTCCTAGAGTTCTTGTAACTGCCCAATACGTCTGATAAGCTGGTCTGTTATCTTACGGCTACTTCGGTTGCGATTGCGAAACTAGAGATTTAGAGATATCTACGTCTCCTCCGAAAGCCACCTAATGGTGTGTGGTGGAGGGTACTTTCGGTACCACTATCTGATCTCTCCAACCCTGTTCCACTCGTGGGAAGAATGATTGTCGATAAGCCTCTGTATTGACTCTAATTTTCTCCTGGTAGTCAATACGCGATATGTATGTGGGGGGAAATAATGTGTTGTCCGACTCCTCCTGAGACTGGTGTCTGCTTTTTCCCGCTATCTGTTTTATATGGTCATTCCACTTAAGGTCGCTCTGGATAGTTACGCCTAGATATTTTACGGCAGATGCTGTCTCCAGCTGTTTGTCATCAATAGTGCAGCTGCACAGTAGTGGAACTCTTTTCCTGTGTATGCGCAATATGTTGCATTTATTTACGTTCAGGATCAACTGCCAGAGCCTGCACCATTCATCAATTCTCTACAGGTCGTTCTGGAAATTCTTACTATCTTCTGGCGTTGCTACTGCGAATAGCCTTAAAGAGAATCCGACGCTTTCTACTAGATCATTCATACACTCCTGGAAATTGAAATAAGAACACCGTGAATTCATTGTCCCAGGAAGGGGAAACTTTATTGACACATTCCTGGGGTCAGATACATCACATGATCACACTGACAGAACCACAGGCACATAGACACAGGCAACAGAGCATGCACAATGTCGGCACTAGTACAGTGTATATCCACCTTTCGCAGCAATGCAGGCTGCTATTCTCCCATGGAGACGATCGTAGAGATGCTGGATGTAGTCCTGTGGAACGGCTTGCCATGCCATTTCCACCTGGCGCCTCAGTTGGACCAGCGTTCGTGCTGGACGTGCAGACCGCGTGAGACGACGCTTCATCCAGTCCCAAACATGCTCAATGGGGGACAAATCCGGAGATCTTGCTGGCCAGGGTAGTTGACTTACACCTTCTAGAGCACGTTGGGTGGCACGGGATACATGCGGACGTCCATTGTCCTGTTGGAACAGAAAGTTCCCTTGCCGGTCTAGGAATGGTAGAACGATGGGTTCGATGACGGTTTGGATGTACCGTGCACTATTCAGTGTCCCCTCGACGATCACCAGTGGTGTACGGCCAGTGTAGGAGATCGCTCCCCACACCATGATGCCGGGTGTTGGCCCTGTGTGCCTCGGTCGTATGCAGTCCTGATTGTGGCGCTCACCTGCACGGCGCCAAACACGCATACGACCATCATTGGCACCAAGGCAGAAGCGACTCTCATCGCTGAAGACGACACGTCTCCATTTGTCCCTCCATTCACGCCTGTCGCGACACCACTGGAGGCGGGCTGCACGATGTTGGGGCATGAGCGGAAGACGGCCTAACGGTGTGCGGGACCGTAGCCCAGCTTCATGGAGACGGTTGCGAATGGTCCTCGCCGATACCCCAGGAGCAACAGTGTCCCTAATTTGCTGGGAAGTGGCGGTGCGGTCCCCTACGGCACTGCGTATGATCCTACGGTCTTGGCGTGCATCCGTGCGTCGCTGCGGTCCGGTCCCAGGTCGACGGGCACGTGCACCTTCCGCCGTCCACTGGCGACAACATCGATGTACTGTGGAGACCTCACGCTCCACGTGTTGAGCAATTCGGCCGTACGTCCACCCGGCCTCCCGCATGCCCACTATACGCCCTCGCTCAAAGTCCGTCAACTGCACATACGGTTCACGTCCACGCTGTCGCGGCATGCTACCAGTGTTAAAGACTGCGATGGAGCTCCGTATGCCACGGCAAACTGGCTGACACTGACGGCGGCGGTGCACAAATGCTGCGCAGCTAGCGCCATTCGACGGCCAACACCGCGGTTCCTGGTGTGTCCGCTGTGCCGTGCGTGTGATCATTGCTTGTACAGCCCTCTCGAAGTGTCCGGAGCAAGTATGGTGGGTCTGACATACCGGTGTCAATGTGTTCTTTTTTCCATTTCCAGGAGTGTATATATTGTAAACAGCAACAGCCCTAACACACTTCCCTGTGGTACTCCGGATATTACCTTCACATCTGTCGATTTAGTTCCGTTAAGAGCGACGTGTTGAGTTCTAGCTGCAAGAAAATCTTGAATCCAGTCGCAGGTGTGCTCCGATACTCTTAAATTAATGTCTGTAAAGACAAGAAAATCCTGTGTTATTTCTATAAAATCGTGATGAAGAACATATTTCACCGTATTTCTGATCACTGCAAGTCGGTACAAGCTAGAAATCTTATTGTGGATTGCAATTACTGCCAATGTTTGCTATCTAACAGTGACGTAATTCTGTTATAACAACTTCAATTCGATATCATATCTGTTACTACAGCCGGCCGGGGTGACCGCGCGGTTCTAGGCGCTACAGTCTGGAACCGCGCGACCGCTACGGACGCAGGTTCGAATACTGCCTCGGGCATGGGTGTGTGTGATGTCCTTAGGTTAGTTAGGTTTAAGGCGTTCCAAGTTCTAGGGGACTGATGTCCTCAGAAGTTAAGTCCCATAGTGCTCAGAGCCATTTTTTTCCATTACTACAAGGAAGAACCACATTTGTACATGGACGTCCCTATAATGAACTTTTTACTCTCGTGTGCAGTTTCTACCATGGCAGATGATCGGTATAAATGAAAACATATCTTAGTATTGTACATGATGGCAGAAGCTGCTTCCTTTGCCCATCGTCGTCAGGCAGTAGTTGTCATGCTCATCCTCTCACATGTCAGCTACAGTAGAGAAAGTGTCTTATAATGTGGTTGTATTATACCGTTTGGCGGCAACACCTTCGTCCCTGTTCTGCTCGGTAGATGTCGGAAACCATCGTGCCGGAACTGCTGTCAACCGATGCGAGCTAAAGTGTACGTTCTGCACCCGTCCGTCACCCGTCCCCAGCTTGTTTCTTCCTCTCAGCACTTATTGTTTGTATTAAGCACATTCTGTGCGGCCCAAAAATATTCGTCTTCTCCCAGTGTAGCTCACTTAAGCTGGAAGTTGGGCACCCCTGTTCTATGCCGATGGCAACCATGTCGCAGAACTTTTCAATCTATTGTACAACCACCTCGTAGCGTTGTTAACTTTTGGTGTTTGAATCGTATGCGCTTTTCCGCTGTTGTGAATGTATTTTCACAGAAACAAAGACAACAGGGTAACAAACAGAATACGTCATTAGTAGATTACAAAATTGTTGAGGCTTCCGTAGCGGCCACCAGCAATAAAATTTGAAACACTGACAATACGAGCAATTCGTGCTCACGAGAGATCAGAAATACGTTAAAGAAACATCGGCCGAAGATACCAAGACAAGAAACCATTGGTATGAGTTAAAACGTCGATTTCACTGCAGACCTTAGCGTACTGCACAATGGAAGAAAATTTAAGGTTCACTTTTTTTGAACCCCCGTAATTGTTTCCCATTCCGACACTTAAGTTTCAGATTTTGTTCAAAGGTGCCTTTCTGCTGTACTGTCGCGAAAGTGCGCCAACCTGCAACATTACCCTCGGGCTCAGCGACCCTTCAAACATCAAGCTGTTAACAAATTCGAAAAAAAGCCGCAGCTCAGACGTTCTTGTGAGGATTAAGTTTCACACATTTTGCCCAACGCCTTCGTGGACGATGGGAAGATCGTCAGACCCCTACTTACCCACATTTCAGACCTTCTTTTGACGCATCTGCAACGGAGGTCATAGCTGGGACACCCAGTGTTGAAATCAGGTGGTTTTCTTGTGTGTATGCGAAGAAAACCTTTCAGGTACACTCCGGCTTAGAATGGACCTCAGGGGGTGTCATAAATGGCGTCAATGAAACCACTCCTTCCGTTGGAGCGCTGATTTCCACACATTTCACTGACGAAAAAGACAGTATGTAGTGTCAGGAGCAACACGACGATGTTTTTGACAACTTTCGACACTGCGACCACCACCTGGGGGCTGCTGCCGTACTCTAAGAACAACGTGCGGCAGCAACACCAATGAACGTGATCTTACCCCTTTGAATCATAGTGTGACTGCGATTTATGCTCTGGTATGAAGGTGGAACTATTAGGGACCTTTCAAAACCAAGAGGTTTTATGCTCTTAGCTCTACTGTTTTGCGCTCTGCTGTGCGATCACGGAGGGGCGCTACATTAAAATGCTACAGTAAAATGGCAGATGGTCCCTCTACGAGCCCCAGTTCGGCAACACCGTCGGTGCCACACACGCACCTTTGTTGAGCGCATGGAAAATGTACCTGTCAGGTAGCCTCGTAGCTTCTCTAACGCCTGAGGACTAAGCAACCCCACGCGCCCTTCCGAAACCCATTAGGTGTGATTTGGCTGCGAGACAAAATTGGTCTTGGAAGTTTCCTACAGGTAAATTTTGAAGTGCTCAACGAAGGTACTTGGGTGGCACCGAGTGTTTTGCAGAAATGGCGGTCCTCTCTCTCTGCCATTTTATCACCCACATGATAATGTAGCATTCCCCCCCACCATGGTCACGCCTTAGTAACACGCGAAGCAGAAGCGCTGAAAAAGCGTAGAACCCCTTGGGTGCTTTGTATCACGTTCATATTCTTCACATATCGTCGAATGGATTTTAGCGGTTCCAACTGATTTTGAAACGCCCCGGGGGTGACAGCAGCGTCGAACGTTGTCAAGAACGTCGTCGTAGTCCTACTGTTCATCCCAATGCGAAGTACCGTTTTAGTAAGCGGAATGTGTTACTTAGTTTGTTACATGCTCCGTAGAGCATTTGAACGATTCTTTTATCGAAATGATGTGGAATGAATCATTTTACAAGATACGTATTCATGATTACTGTTAACAATAATGAACACGTTACCATTTTATTTCTACTCATGTAAGTACACTGAGAAACAAGTGTGGAAATCATCGCCGCAAGGTAAGGGCTGGTTTCGTTGACTCTCTTTATGCGTCCCCCCTCCCACCCTCCCACCCTCGCACCCCCCCCCCCCCCCCCCCGAAGGCATTTTCGTGTCGAACTGTTTCCCTCGGTTACTCAGTAGAAAACCTCGTTATTTCAACAGTGGGTGTCGCGGTTCTGATCTCGATCGCAGAGGCGCTAGAGGAAGGCGTGAAATGTAGGTAAGAGAGAGTGTGACACATGAGCTTCGGAGCTCGATCTTTGAAATGTCGCTGAGCCCGAGGATCTACCAGTTCACACCTGTTGCACTGCTGCAAACTAAACAGATATGAAACGTCCCCTTTGAACAATTTCTACAAGACTGTGCTTAAACTGACACACAATATTTTTAGCGCAACGCAATCTGACTTTCAAAAATCCCTGCAAAAGAATGGCCCTGACTAACATTAATCTATACCTTTCACAAATCACTTACCTCACCAAAAATCTCCGTTACTCGAACTACTGCAATACAGCGAGCGCCACTACTGCCAGCTAAATAAAAGATTCAAACTACGGAAGGCACTAACTACTAGTAGGCATAGTTAGCAAATGAAAGATTTTAATAGAGAACAAACATTGTATTTACCTTAATAGTCATAATATATATATCAGTTCATAACATCCATTCTTACAAATATCAAAACTCCGTCATTTCTCTCCGCACAATCACCACTGCTGGCGGCTCACCTCCAACTGCGCAACGCTACGCGCTGTTCACGTCCAGCTGCCCAACACTACAATGGCAGACAACAATGCTAACTAGCCACAGACTGCACACAGCACAGCCAGTGATTTTCATACAGAGCGCTACGTAACGTTGCCAATAAGAAAATGTAAACAGCCTACTTACAACACCTGTTGCACTGCTGCAGACTAAACAGAAGTTGGCTATAGGCCGTGCTCTCTTTCCTTATTGGCTGCACGTTTACAGTGCGAAAAGTCGCTCATTTCCCTCGGTGTGTGCGAAACTATGGCGGTGACTTCCCCTCTGCTATGCCCAACTGGGTTTCTCAATGTCTTCAGGAGCCACCCGAGGAACAGCACAGCACGCAGCAGTAAGGTGGCATTCGGTACCGCCGGCCAGAGAGTAGCCCACTCGGCCGGCTGTCTCACGCAACTTGGTCTGCCAGTGCGAAAAATTTTGTGGACGTATCGAGACGCCGCTATCTAACGACAGGAAGCTTCAAACGTGTGGCTGCCCACGTGCTTCTAATCCCACCTGTGGGGAATTTTAGCAAACAGAGAATTTCTCTTACACCTGTCCTGTCCTCTTCCCAGAAAGTCCCGGTCAATGCAACACATAATACAATTATTAAAGGTCGCATAGAGACATGTGACTGAACAGTATCGACACACATTCATCATTAAATTCTCTATTTTGGGGAAGAATGGGCTGCCACTCCTCCACAGACTTTTAGACGCTCATAGAAAGTGTTCCCAGCAGAGTGCAAGTCGTATAAAGGTGAATGGTGGACAAACCCAGTATTAATGTCCATTAATTGCATACTTTTGAAGCGATAGTGAACGTCACATTTCGTTGCACTCTCAGCCTATCTTCGGCAAGATCCGATCTTTACAGCTCTTCTGATTAGCGGAATGATCGCTCGAAAATGTGGCTGTGACCCCAAAAAATGGAAAACAAAATAAAGACATCTAAGTGCAAGTGAAGAATTGCTGTTTTCATAAAAATACCTTGAGGGCTACGCAGCTACACATAACATTCTCCTTCTAAAATAATGTCGAAAGTAATTATGATGTGTTTTTGCTCACTGCTGTCGCATTCGATTTGAGGAGAGCGAATGCAAATTTTACGATTCAGTCAACGACCCAGGACGACCAGGGGCGTTCAATAAGAAAAGCAACACTTTTTTTAACTGACCAGTTTCGCTTGAAAAGCGCCGAACTTTTTGCTGGACATCATGGAATATTCTCACTTCGGCCCGTACAGTTTCATGAAGTTCCGATACATGGCGGTGCTATACCTAGCCATCAAAATGGAATCTAACGGAGGTGCATTCCCACGCAGAGAGCTGTCACTCACTTTCTTTTGGCGGAAAACCACAGCATCGCGATATTCAGAGGCGCTTGCAGAATGTCTACGAGGACCTAGTAGCGAACAAAAGAGCGGTGAGTCGTTGGGCGAGGTGTCTATCGTCACCGCAACGACGTCACTCAAGCCTGTCCGATCTCCCCCGTGGCAGCCGGCCGCACACAGCTGTGACTTCTTCAATGTTGGAATGTGCGGATCACAACCAAATACCTCGCTCCACAACTGGACTTCAGTGTTGGTACTGCTGTCACACTCGTCGATCGGTGGGGGTACTCAAAGGTGGGTGCTTGCTGGCTTCCTCGCCACCTAACGGAAGGCCGTAAAGAGCAACCAAGGATGCCAACGGCTACACCATGTTGAATTGCCGGCACGATAGCACAGAGTGTTCGGTCGGAGGGTTAGCAGCCTTCTCTCATAAAAAAAAAACTGAGTGAATGGATCAAAAACGAACTTCAACGGGTGTCTTGGGACGTCCGCCCCGAACAAACGCCACGGAAAAAAAAGTACCATCTGTGCGGAGTTGCTTGCGCGTTACGAGGCCCACCGTGACAATTTGCTGTCGAACATCGTCATAGGCGATGAAACATGAGCCGGCCGGAGTGGCCGAGCGGTTCTAGGCGCCACAGTCTGGAATCGCGCGACCGCTACGGTTGCAGGTTCGAATCCTGCCTCGGGCATGGATGTGTGTGATGTCCTTAGGTTAGTTAGGTTTAAGTAGTTCTAAGTTCTAGGGGACTTATGACCTCAGAAGTTAAGTCCCATAGTGCTCAGAGCCATTTGTACTGTTTTTTGATGAAACATGAGTTCATCACTTCACACCGAAAACGGAAATATATGGATTGGCGCCACACCATCACCCATAGAAGAGAAAGTTCAAAGCAACACACTCAGCGGGAAATAATGGTGATGGTCCTCTTGCACTCTGAAGGGGTCATTCTGTTTCATATCCTCCCTCAACTTTAAAAATTGTGGTGCTCTCAGGAAACTGAATAAGTCGACTTCAGCGTGTTCTTCGCCACAGAAATGCAAACTCATCTCTCCTTCTCCATGACAACGCATGTAGTCACATAAGTTGTCACTCGAGAGGAGGTCACTAAACTTCTTTTGGCAGTTTATCGTCAGCCACCCTACATTCCAGACCTCGCTCCTTCTATATTCCTTCTGTTTGGTCCAATGAAGAATGCACTCCACGGGAAGCAGTACGTGGATGATGGGGAGGTTTATAGAGGGAGTAAGACGTCGTCCAGTGGAGTGGTACCATGCGGGAATACAGTCTCTCCCAAAAAATCGGCGTAAGGCTGTCGCAATGAATGGAGATTATGTTGGAAAGTACCGTTTTGTAGACAAAAGAGTGGGGTATAATATGATGTATTGGAATCCTGAATAAACCAACCTGCTTTCACAAGGAAAATGTGTTGCTTACTTATTGAACGCTCCTCGAGCGAGATCATGATCCCGCATGGTAGGTTTGGGATCGCCTCGAAGAAAGAGATGCGTCCGTTTTCGTAAGGATCCATTTAGGGCCATCCAGTCCTTCGGCTGTGACGGGTGTCACTTGCCGCCCCTGAGGGAAGAAACCAGCCGGCGAAGTACGAGGCAGGGCGCGACGTTACGCGACGGCCCGGGCACAGCCGCGGAGGGCTGCTCCCGCCACACGCTGCTCGTTTTTCTGCCGGCGCAGCGTTAATTTCCAGATGATAGATACCGACGTTGATTAATTGGGAGGTATCGGTTTTGCATAAAAGAATGAGCCGGACGGCGATTGGAAACCAGTGGCTCGGAGACGAGCGGAGCACGACCGAATAATTTCTTTCCTTTAAGTTTTTTTCTTCTCCCCCAGGTTAATTCTGTATTCCGCTGCGAGATGCGGCTGTCGGCAGATCGCTACGATGAAAGCGCGACTCCGTTCGGCGGAACTAATTTACATTATTTTGTGATTAAAGATTTGCTGTAGATGGGAATCGTGAGATCAAAATGGCCATTCTTCAGCGACTACACCATTCAACGAACAACCGGTCGTGTTTCCACACGCTTTGTCGCTACATATCCACAGTTTCGGTAGGTTATATTCTTGCATTCCTCGATGAACGAGTAAAGAGCTTCGATCGTGCAACTTCAGCTGGAACAGACAAATGCGAGAAACCCACCGTGAAAATTAGACATAGAAACACACACTTTCTTTGGCTTCCTAAATGCTTAAAAGTAGGAAACAGTCGTTATATTAAGGACTGACGATAGTGGTTGTGAGAATAACCGTTACAGTTATTCTGATGAGCCAAAACATTATGACCAGCTGCTTAATACACTTTTTTTTCTTTTGGTCATCAGTCTACTGACTGGTTTGATGCGGCCCGCCACGAATTCCTTTCCTGTGCTAACCTCTTCATCTCAGAGTAGCACTTGCAACCTACGTCCTCAATTATTTGCTTGTTTGCTTGACGTATTCCAATCTCTGTCTTCCTCTACAGTTTTTGCCCTCTACAGCTCCCTCTAGTACCATGGAAGTCATTCCCTCATGTCTTAGCAGATGTCCTATCATCCGGTCCCTTCTCCTTATCAGTGTTTTCCACATGTTCCTTTCCTCTCCGATTCTGCGTAGAACCTCCTCATTCCTTACCTTATCAGTCCACCTAATTTTCAACATTCGTCTATAGCACCACATCTCAAATTCTTCGATTCTCTTCTGTTTCGGTTTTCCCACAGTCCATGTTTCACTACCATACAATGCTGTACTCCAGACGCACATCCTCAGAAATTTCTTCCTCAAATTAAGGCCGGTATTTGATATTAGTAGACTTCTCTTGGCCAGAAATGCCTTTTTTGCCATGGCGAGTCTGCTTTTGATGTCCTCCTTGCTCCGTCCGTCATTGGTTATTTTACTGCCTAGGTAGCAGAATTCCTTAACTTCATTGACTTCGTGAACATCAATCCTGATGTTAAGTTTCTCGCTGTTCTCATTTCTACTACTTCTCATTACCTTCGTCTTTCTCCGATTTACTCTCAAACCATGCTGTGTACTCATTAGACTGTTCATTCCGTTCAGCAGACCATTTAATTCTTCTTCACTTTCACTCAGGATAGCAATCTCATCAGCGATCGTATCATTGATATCCTTTCACCTTGTATTTTAATTCCACTCCTGAACCTTTCTTTTATTTCCATCATTGCTTCCTCGATGTACAGATTGAAGAGTAGGGGTGAAAGGCTACAGCCTTGTCTTACACCCTTCTTAATACGAGCACTTCGTTCTTGATCGTCCACTCTTATTATCCCCTCCTGGTTGTTGTACATATTGTATATGACCCGTCTCTCCCTATAGCTTACCCCTACTTTTTTCAGAATCTCGAACAGCTTGCACCATTTTATACTGTCGAACGCTTTTTCCAGGTCGACAAATCCTATGAAAGTGTCTTGATTTTTCTTTAGCCTTGCTTCCATTATTAGCCGTAACGTCAGAATTGCCTCTCTTGGCCCTTTAGTTTTCCTAAAGCCAAACTGATCGTCACCTAGTGCATTCTCAATTTTCTTTTCCATTCTTCTGTATATTATTCTTGTAAGCAGCTTCGATGCATGAGCTGTTAAGCTGATTGTGCGATAATTCTCGCACTTGTCAGCTCTTACCGTCTTCGGAATTGTGTGGATGATGTTTTTCCGAAAGTCAGATGGTATATCGTCAGACTCATATATTCTACACACCAACGTGAATAGTCGTTTTGTTGCCACTTTCCCCAATGATTTAAAAATTCTGATGGAATGTTATCTACCCCTTCTGCCTTATTTGACCGTAAGTCCTCCAAAGCTGTTTTAAATTCCGATTCTAATATTGGATCCCCTATCTCTTCTAAATCGACTCCTGTTTCTCCTTCTATCACATCAGACAAATCTTCACCCTCATAGAGGCTTTCAATGTATTCTTTCCACCTATCTGCTCTCTCCTCTGCATTTAACAGTGGAATTCCCGTTGCACTCTTAATGTTACCACCGTTGCTTTCAATGTCACCAAAGGTTGTTTTGACTTTCCTGTATGCTGAGTCTGTCCTTCCGACAATCATATCTTTTTCGATGTCTTCACATTTTTCCTGCAGCCATTTCGTCTTAGCTTCCCTGCACTTCCTATTTATTTCATTCCTCAGCGACTTGTATTTCTCTATTCCTGATTTTCCCGATACACTAATGGCCATTAAAATTGCTACACCAAGAAGAGATGCAGATGATAAACGGGTATTCATTGGACAAATACATTATACTAGAACCGACATGTGATTACATTTTCACGCAGTTTGGGTGCATGGATCCTGACAAATCAGTACCCATAACAAGCAGCTCTGGCCGTAATAACGGCCTTGATACGCCTGGGCATTGAGTCAAACAGAGCTTAGATGGCGTGTACAGGTACAGCTGCCCATGCAGCTTCAACACGATACAACAGTTCATGAAGAGTAGATACTGGCGTATTGTGACGAGCCAGGTGCTCGGCCACCATTGACCAGACGTTTTCAATTGCTGAGAGATCTGGAGAATGTGCTGGCCAGGGCAGCAATCGAACATTTTCTGTATCCAGAAAGGCCCGTACAGGACCTGCAGCATGCGGTCGTGCATCATCTTGCTGAAATGTGTGGTTTCGTAGGGATCGAATGAAGGGTAGAGCCACGGGTCGTAACACATCTGAAATGTAACGTCCACTGTTCAAAGTGCCGTCAGTGCGAACAAGAGGTGACAGAGACGTGTAACCAATGGCACCCCATACCATCACGCCGGGTGATACGCCAGTATGGCGATGACGAATACACGCTTCCAATGTGCGTTCACCGCGATGTCGCCCAACACTGATGCGACCATCATGATGCTGTAAACAGAACCTGGATTCATCCGAAAAAATGACGTTTTGCCATTCGTGCACCCAGGTTCGTCGTTGAGTACACCATCGCAGGCGCTCCTGTCTGTGATGCAGCGTCAAGGCTAACCGCAGTCATGGTCTCCGAGCTGATAGTCCATGCTGCTGCAAACGTCGTCAAACTGTTCGTGCAGATGGTTGTTGTCTTACAGACGTCCCCATCTGTTGACTCAGGGATCGAGACGTGGCTGCACGATCCGTTACAGCCATGCGGATAAGATGCCTGTCACCTCGACTGCTAGTGATACGAGGCCGTTGGGATCCAGCACGGCGTTCGGTATTACCCTCCTGAACCCACCGATTCCATATTCTGCTAACAGTCATTGGATCTCGACCAACGCGTGCAGTAATGTCGCGATACGATAAACTGCAATCGCGATAGGCTAGAATCCGACCTTTATTAAAGTCGGAAACGTGATGGTACGCATTTCTCCTCCTTATACGAGGCATCACAACAACGTTTCACCAGGCAACGCCGGTCAACTGCTGTTCGTGTATGTCAGCACGTTGTAGGAGTCGCCACCGGCGCCAGCCTTGTGTAAATGCTCTGAAAAGCTAATCATTTGTATATCACAGCGTCTTCTTTCTGTCGGTTAAATTTCACGTCTGTAGTACGTCATCTTCGTGGTGTAACGGTTGCTCATGTCTTTGCGCTGACATAATGTTTTCACAGTTCATTTGCTGTTTCATCTGGAATACAAACACGGCTACCTTCCCCTAAAACTGCGTTATTTTTTGTGGATGGTCTTCCCTTCCATTTATTCTTTTAAAGCTTACACATTGCCAATTACACTTCTTGATTGTTTGTATAGTCCACTATATTCTGGTGTCCGTTGCAAGTCAGTGAAGGCTTCTCTTTGGTGGTCTCGGTGAACTCCATTATCTCAGCACTAAAACGCGGAACACCACTTGCCAGTCAGAGGTCAACTGCATTACTGAACTCTGGGAGGATGCCAGGCGCACAACGAACTGGTGCGGGGACAGGGAACTTTGTGCAGAAAACGGGTCTGGCTTTCCCCAGAATGTGTCGCAGGTGGACAGGCTGGTGTATCCTATTTATGGTACACCCTGTCCCCTAATCACAGTGTCCTCGGCTCTTTGCAGATGTCAACACATTCCAACTCCACACTCCGTGCAAGTGTCATAAACTCATCCGGACAGCCACGTGACACTACCGAGAGCGAAGACCATCGTGTCCGGCTTACGGCTCTGGCGCATCTTACTACATCTGCAGCACTAATTTAAGCGGCAGGTGGCACCACAGTGGCACAGCTAACTATTGCAAAATGGTTACTTCAAGGACAGTTACCAGCCAGGAGCCATCTAGCATGCATTCCGCTGATCCCAAACCACCGCCATTTGCGACCTTAGTGGCGTCAAACGAGAGCTCATTGGAGGGCAGGGGAGAGTTCTGTTGTGTTTTCTGATGAAAGCTGGTTCTGCCTGGTTGTAGTGATGGCAATGTGTCGGTTAGGAGGAGGTCGTTTAGGACCTGCAACGGACCTGTCTGCGTGCTGGACACACTGGACCTACACCTGGAATTATGGTCCGAACTGTCATTTCGTATGACAGCAGGAGGATGCAACCTGACTGCAAATATGTACGTCAGTCTGGTGAGTCGACCTGTTGTGCTGCCATTCATGAACAGTATTCCAGGGGGTATTTTCTAACAGGATTAAGCTCGCCCACATAACGAGATTGTAACTCAACATGCTCTACAGAGTGTCGCCATGTTGCTTTGGTCTGCTCGATCACGAGTTATGTCTCCAGTCGAGCACGTATGAGTCATCAGTGGACAATAAACCAAGCGTCATCCACAAACAGCATTAACTGTCCCTGTATTGATCACTCAAGTGCAACAGGCGTGGAACTCCATCCCACGAAGTGACATCCGGCACCTGTACAATACAATGTAAACACCAGAATGAAATTTTCACTCTACAGCGGAGTGTGCGCTGATATGAAACTTCACAGAACCAGGTTCGCAGAAGAGCTTCTGTGAAGTTTGGAAGGTAGGAGACGAGATACTGGCAGAATTGAAGCTGTGAGGGGGGGGGGGGGGGGAGGGCTTGTGTCGTGCTCATTTGGTAGAGCACTTACCCGCAAAAGGCAGGGGTCCTGAGTTCGAGTCTCGGTTCGGCACACAGTTTTAATCAGTCCCCTAGAACTTAGAACTACTTAAACCTAACTAACCAAAGGACATCATACACGTCCATGCCCGAGGCAGGATTCGAACCTGCGACCGTAACAGCAGTGCGGTTGTAAATAAATTTAATGCAGAACGAAAAGAGACTACCTTCTTATGATGTTGTTGTTGTTGTTGTTGTGGTCTTCAGTCCTGAGGGTGGTTTGATGCAGTTCTCAATGCTACTCTATCCTGTGCAAGCTTCTTCATCACCCAGTACCTACTGCAACCTACATCCTTCTGAATCTGCTTGGTGTATTCATCTCTTTGTCTCCCTCTACGATTTTTACCCTCTACGCTGACCTCCAATACAAAATTGGTGATCCCTTGATGCTTCAGAACATGTCCTACCAACCGATCCCTTCTTCTAGTCAAGTTGTGCCCCAAACTTCTCTTCTCCCCAATCCTATTCAACACCTCCTCATTAGTTATGTGATCTACCCATCTAATCTTCAGTATTCTTCTGTAGCACCACATTTCGAAAGCTTCTATTCTCTTCTTGTCTAAACTATTTATCGTCCATGTTTCACTTCCATACATGGCTACACTCCATACAAATACTTTCAGAAACGACTTCCTGACACTTAAATCTATACTCGATGTTAACAAATTTCTCTTCTTCAGCAACGCTTTCCTTGCCATTGCCAGTCTACATTTTATTCCTCTCTACTTCGACCATCATCAGTTATTTTGCTTCTTATCATACTCTGTGGAAATGACACAAAGTCAGCTAAATGTCTCTTAACATCTGTAAAATATTCCCTAATCAAGCGTGACAAGACCATCTCAAAGACCATGCCTTTTCTGGCTAATAATGGTAGCATTCGCCTTGGAAGGTTCTTAGAATCAAAAGCTGTATGGACGGACACCGAATACAAAAGTTTTGCAGCTGAAACGCATGCAAATGACATTCAGTTAAATCCGTAATTTCTCCCTCTGTTAGAAGATGAGCAAACCAGCATGAAACTGATAAAAACAAAAGAATTATCATAAAAATTAATTGGGTGCAGTTTTGCTACCTTTCAACCTATCTTAAAACTAATTTCTAGTAAAACATCTCATAGACTACAGCAGGCCAGTTGAGGATGGAGCTAGGTAAGCAAAAAAACGCTCATGTTGATGGCCGTCTGGGTTGTGGGCGCTTTCGGTAATGTGGGGCGGACGGTCACACGTCGTTACGTAGCCTAGCACGGACGACCGCTAGCGCAGAAGAAGTGTAAGCAATGTGCTTCTTTCAGAGGAATGATCATAATTGGGTTCGACGTAGCGTTACGAACATAACGGAAAAGGGAACACTACACCCAGAAACTTAACTTTTCTCCTACTTTGCCGAAAGCAACTGAATTTTCAAAAAGTGACTATTATGTAAGGCTGTAGTAATACCCAAGTTTTGAAGTCCATAACTTCACTGGTTTTCGAGTTTTGAGTTTTTAATATGATTTCAATGGTATTTTTGAAAGCCAACTTTTGGTACTCGCAGCAGAATTTACACATGCCAGATTTTGTTGGTACATCCACGAAACATAATTCAACGGTTCAGTGCATTCATTTTATGAGAAATATTAACAACTTGCTTTTAGCGTTTGTTTCATATGTCAGTCCTAAATTTTCTTTAATTATTGGTACATAAATGCGGTGTTAAAATAAATTACATTTTCGATAATATTAATGCATAGAAGTATTCAAATACATCAGTACTACTTCCTGCAAAAATTTCATTCAGAATGAATAGTATTTATGGTAAAAAAGTTGGCAATGAACTCAGAAAAACAAACTGATGGTAAAATGGATTTTAACATTTTGCCAAAGAGTGGATGTTACTACAAGACATACAACCATTAAAATTCACCAACACCATAACGTTTTCCCTTCCCGCTTAGATGATTGTGCTTCTTGTAATTTCAGGATCAGGATAAGCTTTTTCTTGAATTTTCTGAATAAAAATCTACTCACAGCCTTCTTGAGGAAGCGCAGTGGTAAGGATGTCTGATTGAAAGCCAGTGTCTATTTCCTTGAAGCTTGTTGATGATACTGAACAGGGCTTCAGTGTATTCCCTAAATTTATATTTACACAGTCAGCAGGTAAAGTAATTGATTTCCAAGGACTGACTGCCAATTGTTTCGCTTCAGTTTTCCTGGAACTCTTGCAACTTGTTTTTCCCAGTATGCGTTTATGCCAAGTTCGGAGTAAAGATGGTTTTTTTTGAGGGTGATATTAATAAAAAATCATCCTTGGCATCTTTCAGCGTGTCACAGTCGCTTACGCAGTCTGTATTCGAATACGGCCAAATCGTTTTGGGATCTAAGTGTAGATGTGAAATAGCTTTTTTTTAAAAAAAATTGAGGTTTTAGAGCGGAGTCTCCTCTTAAAATGGACAGTAGCTCTTTTTAAGGGGATGAAAACTATCATGATGGTCGGGTTGACAACTTCAAAGCGACCAAACCTATCAACATCAATGTGCCAGTACAGGACGCCTAGCCTACATGTTTATTGTATGCGATAGTGTTTTCATACAGTTAGTGTTCTTTTAAAGTGCTTTGGACCATTGAAAACAACGAAAAATTTCAGTGTACATCAACATTCCAGTAGATTCCAAGCAAAAGATTATGGGCATTTGGAAGGCGAGCATCGAGAATCCAACGTGGGAAAAACGAACAACTTTTAAGCGATGTGACTGAAGGAAGTATTCATCACACGAGAGCAGTGAAATAGTCTCTATAATGTTCCCAAAGCCCAGCCCGTCCGGTTGGCCGTGCGGTCTAACGCACGGCTTTCCGGACGGGAAGGAGCGCCTGGTCCCCGGCACTAATCCGCCCGGCGGATTTGTGTCGAGGTCCGATGAACCGACCAGTCTGTGGATGGTTTTTAGGCGGTTTTCCATCTGCCTCGGCGAATGCGGGCTGGTTCCCCTTATTTCGCCTCAGCTACACTATGTCGGCGATTGCTGCGCAAACAAGTTCTCCACGTACGCGTACACCACCATTACTCTACCACGCAAACATAGGGGTTATACTCGTGTGGTGTGAGACTTACCCTGGGGGGTTCACTGGGGGCCGAACCGCACAATAACCCTGGGTTCGGTGTGGGGCGACGGAGGGGTGGTGTGGACTGCGGTAGCGGTCGTGGGGTTGTGGATCACTGCGGCTGCGGCGGGGACGGAGCTTCTCCATCGTTTCTAGGTCCCCGGTTAACACACATACAATACAATACAATGTTCCCAACATTTTCACTACGAAAATACATTTTTGCGTTCAGGAGGAATACTCAGTGAATCGCAGTTAGATCAAGTTATCGTATCGCTTTTCAGCCTGCAAAGGGTTGCGCTGTTTCACTGATTTTCGGGTTATGTTGACAATGTGCAAACACGGCTGCAGCTAGAAATTACAGGCCTACAGCGCGGCGTTCGCATTAGTTTCATAGCAAAATTACTCTCGCAGACTTCTGTTTTTGTGTTTAACGTTTCATTAAAATGGTAACGAAGTATTAATTCATCAATTTAAATTTCGTCCTAAAACGTTAGTCGTCATAAGATTGCAACGGTCATAAGAAACACCATGTTTCTTGAATGAGATTTTCACTCTGCAGCGGAGTGTGCGCTGATATGAAACTTCCTGGCAGATTAAAACTGTGTGCCCGACCGAGACTCGAACTCGGGACCTTTGCCTTTCGCGGGCAAGCGCTCTACCATCTGAGCTACCGAAGCACGACTCACGCCCGGTACTCACAGCTTTACTTCTGTCAGTACCTCGTCTCCTACCTTCCAAACTTTACAGAAGCTCTCCTGCGAAACTTGCAGAACTAGCATTCCTGAAAGAAAGGATATTGCGGAGACATGGCTTAGCCACAGCCTCGGGGATGTTTCCAGAATGAGATTTTCACTCTGCAGCGGAGTGTGCGCTGATATGAAAGATACCAAGAGCGCTTGCCCGCGAAAGGCAAAGGTCCCGAGTTCGAGTCTCGGTCGGGCACACAGTTTTAATCTGCCAGGAAGTTTCACCATGTTTCTTACTTAGCTGCCCCCCACTCTTTCAACATCAGAGTATTGAAATATACTCGTATGTTGAATTTGATTGCCATTTCTCATTATGTTGAATTTCATTGTTAGTTCTTATTAACAGAACAGTCTTGAAAATAAATTTACCACGAAATGCCCAAGAGCTATATGGTTGCTGACTGCTATGGTGTGAGCAGGAACAGCTGTGCCGAACTGCTGGAGTTCTTAGCGTGTCTGTACCTGTGAAAATCCGTTTAGCCCGGCAAGGGCCGGAAGCTCCGTGCGAGTGTCACTCCGTGCAAATGCATTTTGTGCAAGTGTTCCAACCCCGTCCGGAGGGCGGTCTTTTTTGCGATCACACCGTTGCAGCAATCGTGTACAGTGGTTACGTTCCTGTCAAGTCTTTCGCAATATCACAAAAGGGACATTTAGCTTCTCGTAGCCGTTTTAGACGACCTCGTTCAAACTCAGTGAGGTACCGATAATGGCATCTTTGTCGTCTTAAAGGCATTCTTGACCAGCAGCAACTCACTACGTCCAAACTCAAAGGTAACTAAAGCTCACGACCGTTACCAGATCTGATTAGCATCCTTATGATACTGGCGCGAATTTTGAACAGATATCATTTTTCAGACGTGTAAACGCGTCTACCAAATTTCGTTTATGTCGCACAACTCGTTCTTGGTGTTTGCAATTATTTTGCCGTCAGTGTAGCAGAAATTTCAGTGTGGTTTTGATTAAGGAACCGTAGCTGGGTTCACCTTTCAGTGGTTTAAGGAACCGTGAAAGACGTATATATCGCCGACGGACGTACATTCGAATTTCAACTCCTTGCGTCTGCTAAGTACTGTATCTTAAGCACCTCACCACCTCTCTCGCCGGAGAAAAAGAAATTAACAGCAGATTCACGGCCGCGTGGAGGCCACAAGCAATCAAGCGCGACTGACGACGCTGACCAAAGTCTACGCCTCGCGAAAGCGCGTCTGCGCAGAGAGTCCTCCTGCTGGCGTTTTCTTTTTCCGTTGCCGTGACGCTAATGTCCGGAGATTTAGGGAGGCGGCGCGGAATTCCGAGTGTGCTTCTAAATACCTGCGGACACGGCAGCGGCAGCGGCAGCAGTCGGTAGGCGGTAGGCAGGAGCACGTAATGAGGCGCGCGCATGCAAAGCCGCCTTCCGGCCCGGCGGGGGGGCGGCGCGCTGCCCGGGCACGCAACGTAACGCAACGCACGCCCGGCGCTCCCACCAGTGCGGCCCGGCGTCACGGCCAGCGCACTAAGACGAGGCGCGTTTCTAGGGCGACGGCTCTTCCCGAGGCGCCAGAGCTTACCCAAAATGTGTATACGAGGTGCATTCAAGTTCTAAGGATTCCGATTTTTTTTTTCTAATTAACTACTCACTCGAAATCGATGAAACTGGCGTTACTTCTCGACGTAATCGCCCTGCAGACGTACACATTTTTCACAACGCTGACGCCATGATTCCATGGCAGCGGCGAAGGCTTCTTTAGGAGTCTGTTTTCACCACTGGAAAATCGCTGAGGCAATAGCAGCACGGCTGGTGAATGTGCGGCCACGGAGATTGTCTTTCATTGTTGGAAAAAGCCAAAAGTCACTAGGAGCCAGGTCAGGTGAGTAGGGAGCATGAGGAATCACTTCAAAGTTGTTATCACGAAGAAACTGTTGTGTAAGGTTAGCTCGATGTGCGGGTGCGTTGTCTTGGTGAAACAGCACACGCGCAGCCCTTCCCGGACGTTTTTGTTGCAGTGCAGGAAGGAATTTGTTCTTCAAAACATTTTCGTAGGATGCACCTGTTACCGTAGTGCCCTTTAGAACGCAATGGGTAAGGATTACGCCCTCGCTGTCCCAGAACACGGACACCATCATTTTTTCAGCACTGGCGGTTACCCGAAATTTTTTTGGTGGCGGTGAATCTGTTTGCTTCCATTGAGCTGACTGGCGCTTTGTTTCTGGATTGAAAAATGGCATCCACGTCTCATACATTGTCACAACCGACGGAAAGAAAGTCCCAATCATGCTGTCGTTGTGCGTCAACATTGCTTGGCAACATGCCACACAGGCAGCCATGTGGTCGTCCGTCAGCATTCGTGGCACCCACCCGGATGACACTTTTCGCATTTTCAGGTCGTCATGCAGGATTGTGTGCACAGAACCCACAGAAATGCCAACTCTGGAGGCGATCTGTTCAACAGTCATTCGGCGATCACCAAAACAATTCTCTCCACTTTCTCGATCATGTCGTCAGACCGGCTTGTGCGACCCCAAGGTTGTTTCGGTTTGTTGTCACACGATATTCTGCCTTCATTAAACTGTCGCACCCACGAACGCACTTTCGACACATCCATAACTTCATCACCACATGTCTCCTTCAACTGTCGATGAATTTCAATTGGTTTCACACCACCCAAATTCAGAAAACGAATGATTGCACGATGTTCAAGTAAGGAAAACGTCGCCATTTTAAGTATTTAAAACTGTTCTCATTCTCGCCGCTGGCCGTAAAATTCCATCTGCTGTACGGTGCTGCCATCTCTTGGACGTATTGACAATGAACGCGGCCTCATCTTAAAACAATGCGCATGTTTCTATCTCTTTCCAGTCTGGAGAAAAAAAATCGGAGGCCTTAGAACTTGAATGCACCTTGTATAATACCATCAGATCATTACGGGAAGCGCTGGCATAACAACTACCTTAAGGATTTGCGACTTTTCAATTAAGCTGCATTCGATTTAGGTACTGGAAAAATCACTGGGCGTGACGGACTGCCGTCCTAAGGGGCCCGGGTTCGATTCCCGGCTGGGTAGGGGATTTTCTCCGCTCAGGGACTGGGTGTTGTGTTGTCTTCATCATGAATCATGAATCATGAATACCCTTAGCTGCATACAGGCGTTGATATAAGTCAACGGGGACACTTGAAAATGTGTGCCCCGACCGGGACTCGAACCCAGGATCTGCTACTTACATGGCACACACTCTATCCTTCTGAGCCATCCCATCTAAGTGACTGTTTCATTCTCGTTGCACAAAAGGAAAGCACCTAAATGATCAATAATCTGAAAAATGCCAGAGTAGCCATTGTCCACGACGCCGTAGGGCAAAATGGCCACGTAGCAGTAAAGGACTAAATAAACAGCTACATATCTGTGCAGTCCGAGGCTACTATTATTTCTCTAAATTACCTTTCCCGCCACATGGGTGATTATCCCATTGTAGAGCGGTTTGATGCGTCACCATCCCCGTGGCCCAACTGGCCATCATACACAAGGTAGACGGGGTTTGGGCAAGGAATTGTCTCCTTATTCATTTAAGTATAGTTGTCCACCCCGAGAGCTGAACGGTTGCCGGCACGGTAGCTCAGCGTGTTCGGTCAGACGGTTAGCTGCCCTCTGTAATGAAAAAAATTGAGTTAATGGATCAACGACGAACTGAAACGGGTGTCTTGCGACGTCCGCCCCGAGCACATACAACAAACGAAAACGAACAAAATGAGATTAAAAAAAAAAAAATTGTCAGCGTGACGAACTGCCGTTCTAAGGGTCCCGGGTTCGATTCCCTGCTGGGTCGTGGATTTTTTTCCGCTCACGCACTGGGTGTTGTGTTGTCTTCATCATTACTTCATCCCCATCCGACGCGCAGGTCGCCGTGTGTGGCGTCGTATGTAATAAGACCTGCACCAACGCGGCCGAAACTGCCCCGTAAGGGGCCTCCCCGCCAATGACGCCAAACGCTCATTTCCATTTAGGTACAGTTTTTCACTATTTCTCGGACGGCTGAATACAGTGATTTCTCACAGGGCAATGAGATCGCACATCGCCACGTCAGTGGAATGAAAACTGGAGTTCTGAAGAAGCAACTATCAGAAAACATAAAGCGAAACTTTTTCAATATTTGGTTATCCACAATAAGTTTTTAAGGGAAATATTAGAAGGAAAATTTCGGTTAAGAAAACCAATGCAAGACCAAGAAAGGAAAGAGTGGAATATTTATTGGAGGTTAGAAAATGTCAAAATTATAAATATATGGACAATACAGCATGAAGTTTTTTTAGGGACAAGGAATGACCTTTAGAAAATGATGGTGATGTTCCACTCCTTTCATTCGGCAGCCGTAAAACGCCTCAGTCTAGAATGTTTCTTCCGGAACGGAGGGGCCACCTTCCGACAACATCTGTGGGCAGCAAACAAAAGGACCTGCGAGTTCATTTGCGACTTTCAGACAATAGAGGGCGCATTAAGATTCAGTGTTAGTTCTGCGAGGAGGAGGAGACAGGACATTGTCATGCCCGGAGAACCGTAATTAAACTGCCCGAAAATTAGTGTCATCCTCTGCGCTGTGAAGATAATCCACGTCTGAGGGCAGCGCCCATGTCACGTCGCCCGGTGTTTAGCATAAGTATGTGTAGATGTTTACAAGTGCCCGAGCGATACATGGTGGCAACTGTTAATTTACGCGTTAGCTAATCTCTCGCTGACAAGTAGGTCCTGCAAGTAAACAAAATGTTGTTGACATTTATGACCGAAGTGACGACGTAAGTACAGGGAATGGGTTATCTAGATACACGAGTGCCCCGTTAATTATCAGCGCTATGTGAGCGCATTAGACGGGAATTTTCTCTCAGTTCCCCTCGAGCAGAGCATCTGCTCTCTAAGTCAGGTCTCACTGTATACGATAATTGATGTTTATTGCGTTCAGTCGTTCGCACAAACGACGATGCCTGAAGAGGTTTCCTGTGATACTCATACACAGCACACAATTATTTATGCGATGTCACCGCATACAGACATTATGATCGTCAATCATTTAATAATCATTAGTTGACTCTTCTTTATGTGTGTAAACAAGTGAGTGTACAATCCTGAATACTACCAATTACGGGATACATGTTGCTGGTGAATAGTTTGTACCAGTAATATTCTTCCACTTCCTGTCTTACTTCTAATTTTGCCAAGTACTTGCGGAGGCTCTATTTATTTCGTTGGGAAACTGGCAAATAACGATGTGCGTCAACATTTATACATATATGCATCTACGCAGGTACTCCACATGCCACCGTATGGCACGTGGTGGAGGGCACTCCGTACCACAATTGGTCATTTCCTTTCATATTCCAATTGCAAACAGAGCGAGAGAAAAATGTTTATCTATATGCCTCCTTATGAGCCCTAATATGTCACATCTTATCTTCCTTGTCCTTACGCGCAATGTATGGTGACGGCAGTAGAATTGTTCGGCAGCCAGCTTCAGATACCGGTTCTCTAAATTTTTTTCAATAGTGTTCCTTGAAAAGAACATCGCCTTCCCTCTAGGGACTCCTGTTTGAGTTATCAAAGCATCTCCACAACACTTAAGTGTTGTTCGAACCTACCGGTAACATACGAGGCCTGTTCAGAAAGTAAGCTCCGATTGATCGCAAAATGGGAACCACAGTGAAAATTAGAAATGTTTTATTTTTAACAGTTAGCTACACCATCCAGCTACTTCTCTACGTAGTTGCCGTTCTGACTAAGACATTTGTCGTAGCGTTGTACCAACTTTGCAATACCCTCATCATAAAAGACAGCCGCCAGTGCTTTCCGCCAATTCTCTACGCTGGCCTACAGCCCGTTTTCTGTGCCAAAATGTTGTATTCATAGCCAGCGGTTCATGTGAGCAGAAATGAAACGCAGGGGGAGTCAATTACGGGCTGTATTGTGGGTAGTCAAACATTTCCAATTGAAAACGATGCAGGAGCATCTTCATTGCCCCTTCAGAATGCGGCTGAGAATATTGCCTTGTAGATGAAAGTGCACGACAGTTATGTAATGTTGGCTGTATAGCTTCAGGCGAAATTTCTCACCAGGTCCTCGTACTTGGCGGGAGACACTATTCTCTAGACAACTTTACGCGATCACTGTGAGCTCAGAAATGAGAGGAGTGACGTGATGCTATCTAGGGTCATACTAGAGACACTGCCCAACACATCTGTGCAAAGTTTTATCGGATTATCATAGTCGTTTCCATTTCGCGATCAATCGGAGCTTACTTTCTGAACAGCCCTCGTAGCTTGCAGCCCGGCTCTGAATTGCTTCGATGTCCTCCTTCAATCCGACCTACTACGGATCCCAAACTCTTGAGCAGTACTCGAGAACAGGTCGTATTAGTGTCCTATACGCCGTCTCCTTTACAGATGAACCACACTTTCCTAAAATTCTCCCGACAAACTGAAGTCGACCATTTGCTTTACCTGTCACAGTCCTCACATGAAAGTTCCATCTCACATCGCTTTGCAACTTCAAGCCCAGATGGTTAAACGACATGACTGTGTCAAGCAGAACACTACTAATACTGTACCCGAGCATAAGGGGTTTGTTTCATGCCCATTGTCTTACAAATTCCTACAATTAGAGAAAGATGTCATTCATCACACCATCTAAAAATTTTCTGTAAGTCATCTTGTATCTTCCTACTGTCACTCAACTTCGACACCCTGCCGTACACTTCGGCATCATCAGCAATCAACCACAGATTGCTGCGCACCCTGTCTGCCAAATCATTGGTGTGTGTAAAGAACAATAGCAGTCCCATCACACTTTCCTGGGCCACTCCTGACGATACACTTGTCTCTGCTGAACACTCGCCGTCGAGGACAACATACTGCGATCTATTACTGAAAAAGTCTTTGTCTCTCACATACCTGTGAACCTATTCCATATACTCGTACCTTCGTTAACAGCCTGCAATGGCACACCGTGTTAAATACTTTCTGAAAATCTAGAAAAACTGAACCTGCCTGTTGCCCTTCACCCACAGTGCGTTGTATACCGTGTGAGACAACTGCAAGCTGAGTTTCACACGAGCGATGCTTTCTAAAACCGTTCTGATTCGTCGACATAAGGCTATTCGGTCTCAAGAAAATGTATTACATTCGAGCTGAGAATATGTTCTACGATTCCGCAGCAAACTGAAGTTAGGGATATTGGTCTGTAATTTTGCGGTTTCATTATTTTACCCTACGTATACACAGAAGTCAGCTGCGCTTTTTTCCAATTGCTTTGGACTTTGAGCTGGGTGAGAGGTTCGCGATAAATGCAAGCTAGATAAGGGGAGAATGCCATATAATACTCTTTGTAAAACCGAGTTGGGATTCTATCTGGACCTAATTACTCATTTACTTAAAAATCTTTCAGTTATTTCTCTATCCCAGGCACACTCCGGCAGTCGTAAAACACTGCGTGTCGGAGATTACTTCGTACTAATATTACAGGTTTTCGTTCCTATTCTGACTGTATTTTGAGGGAGGACAATGTCAGTGTGTTCCTGCAACGACCTTATCCTTATTTTATTGTTTTCATGGACCCTACGCGTCATTTACTATTAGGGGTGGTAAGAAATCACGTCTCTCTTACAAATTACATTGACTGAGAAGTCGCATTATTCACAGTAGCAACTTTGTAGTATCTGGCCGTGTTTTCAGTCACAACTGTAAGTCACAAATAGCAATCAGCTATTAAAAGTAGCAGTTAACATTTAGTAGTGTATGTCATCTACTGACTGACGCACTTCTTTCTAAGAACCTTGTATCTCACGTTATGGACGTACAGTCTAATTTTGGTCGAAGAAATGGACCAAGAAGATGGAAGAAAATTTTACACTTCGCGTTTTATCAGGCAGCAGCACTGATATGTTTGCCTAGAGTAAGATATAGGATTCCCCCCCCCCCCCCGCCCCCCCCCACACACACTCGAAATCTGAGTTGTGTAGTATAGTCCGGTATCTAGTTTAGGCTGAAAAATGATAATTCAATAGCGAGTTGGTGAAACCAACGAATGTGAACGCCAAATAAAGGTTGTGGTAACAGAATGCCCTACAACGTAGTCGAGTCTTTACATTCGGCCATATTTAAACCCACTTAACGCACTTCGATAATGGACAAAGCTGCCATGGATATTTTGATGCGTATTATACACTTATGTCGTATATAAACTACGAAAAATGCATAGAGGGGAAGCGGGACATTTCACTGGTTTTTGTCAAATGTTTATAGCTAATTTATTGAAAAGATGGATATTTTTTTCTTCAATGCGATTCATAGGTTTATTTTGTGTGTCTCTGCGATCATTACACTTAAACTGTTTCCGTTGCCAATTTTTAACAGAAAGATTTTTACTTCCAACTCTTTTCACTTTCATATTGTCTACCTTAAAACACGCGACAAAGTCTTCATTAACAACAAAATGGCAGAAAATTTAGGCGCATAGGACGGTTTTAACAAGGGAAGAACGAAATTTTCATTATTCCCTTACAGTGCATTTCAAATTTATGTATCATCCCCTTCAAATCGAATAACGTCTTTAATGACACACTGTTGAAATAATCGGTTTGCACACTGCAGGCGAGAACGTATCACTCGATTTTACCTGACCAGAAATACCAGTTAACAATTATACTTACTAGTGCCTGTTAGTTGCAACTTGCGACTAATCACACTGCATCATCTGAGATGCTAAATTACAGAAATCCACATTTTAACATAGTGTGTGTGTGTGTGTGTGTGTGTGTGTGGCGGGGGGGTGGGGGGGATACAAATTGTGAATTGGTAAACAGCAATTTTACTGTGACGAATCACAATTAAAAATTAAATTACAGTTACCGAAAAGTAGCATTCACAGAAATGACACATAACGGAAAGTCCATGTCTATATACGATCGCAGCAGCAGAATTGTCAGCCTTCCTGGAATACCGGCTCTTTAACTTTACTCAGAATGGTTTCGGAAGAGAACATGCATCTTTCTTTTAGAGATACCTTTCGATGTCTGTTTTCACACTTAGTCGACAAGGGCTCCAAACACTGGGCCAGTACAACAGAATTGTCACTGAACATTACAAAACACTGCTAATATATGTGACAAATCTTTTACGTTTGTATACATCAGAGGTTCTATCACGCTTCCTTGGGGCGCACCCGACGTTACTTTCGTGTCTGTGGAACATTCGCCGTCCAGTATAATCTTCTCCATTCCCTAGGTCGATTATTCATCGACTCAGTCACATATCTGTGAAGATCGTAACATTGTGTCTCGCTTAGTAGTTGCCAACGTTGTGCAGAGTCGAACTCCTTTCGGAAATCTAGGATCACGGAACCTACTTCTTCATTTGCACCCACAGGCTGCACGATATCGTATACGTATAAATCAATCTGTGTTTCACAAGACTAGTTTTTTATGATTAGTAACTAAGTTAAAATGAAAAGCAGGTCCAAGAAAATATCTCAAAAGAGTGATCACCAATACACTATACCTCTGGAAATAGCTACATTTTCGGCAACTAACTAATGTGGTAACTATTATAATAGCGGAAAGGAGACAGGCTATCAATGAAGGAAGACACACAGTGTGTATGACACGTATTGTGCTTCTTAAAATATGTTATGTCTTTAGCACTGGGGACGAGCCACGAGCCGTTTCTTGTTTCTCTTAGCGTGGTACTAGTTCCATCAGTTTCGCCTCGAGTGTACACAACAGGAACCGTCTCCTAACAACAGTTTGGTGTTATGTAGTTACTGACAACGCTCAGGGACATGTTAGATACATTATGAAGAAAACCAGCTGCTTATAAACACAGGGGAGAGCAAAAAGCATCACAATAAATTGACTTTGACCATACGTTGGGAAATTTTACGTTAATTTACTATATATAAAAATATCGTCTATCAGATGTAACTAAGTCCCGAACGATAGGAGACAACCAATAATTTAATGCGAATTTAATAAAAAGAGAAAAAAAGCATTGAAGGAAATGTATTTTGAGAATGTATCCATGTAAAAAGAATAGTCTGGCCATTATACACGGTCCAGTCACATAAACGTGACCAGCTCTTTTGCACCGAGGACGTGCAAGAGGGGAGTCAGTGAAGTTCTGGGAGGTACCGACAGGTATGTGGAGCCGTGCCGAATCCAGGACAGTGGCGTAGGTTTCTCGGTTGAGGACCATTGACGTGAACAGCCTGATCGAGTGGTCCCACAGATCGTCGACTGGGTTTAAATCCTGAGAGTTTGGTGGCCAGGGGAGTACTGCAAACTCATTCTGCTGCTCTTAGAACCACGGACGTACCCGGTCAGCTGTGTAATATGTTGCATTGTTCTGATAGTAGATCCTATGACCCCTAGGAAAAACAGTCGGCATGTAGGTGTGGACATGGTCCCCAAGAATAGATGCATACTTGAGTTGATTCATTGTGCCTACCAGAATGACGATTACACCTAGAAAATTCTGCGAAAACTTTGCCCAGACCATAACCCTCACTTCTATGGCCTAGCTCCATCTAACGACTGCTGCAGGGTCATACACTCCTGGAAATGGAAAAAAGAACACATTGACACCGGTGTGTCAGACCCACCATACTTGCTCCGGACACTGCGAGAGGGCTGTACAAGCAATGATCACACGCACGGCACAGCGGACACACCAGGAACCGCGGTGTTGGCCGTCGAATGGCGCTAGCTGCGCAGCATTTGTGCACCGCCGCCGTCAGTGTCAGCCAGTTTGCCGTGGCATACGGAGCTCCATCGCAGTTTTTAACACTGGTAGCATGCCGCGACAGCGTGGACGTGAACCGTATGTGCAGCTGACGGACTTTGAGCGAGGGCGTATAGTGGGCATGCGGGAGGCCGGGTGGACGTACCGCCGAATTGCTCAACACGTGGGGCGTGAGGTCTCCACAGTACATCGATGTTGTCGCCAGTGGTCGGCGGAAGGCGCACGTGCCCGTCGACCTGGGACCGGACCGCAGCGACGCACGGATGCACGCCAAGACCGTAGGATCCTACGCAGTGCCGTAGGGGACCGCACCGCCACTTCCCAGCAAATTAGGGACACTGTTGCTCCGGCGAGGACCATTCGCAACCGTCTCCATGAAGCTGGGCTACGGTCCCGCACACCGTTAGGCCGTCTTCCGCTCACGCCCCAACATCGTGCAGCCCGCCTCCAGTTGTGTCGCGACAGGCGTGAATGGAGGGACGAATGGAGACGTGTCGTCTTCAGCGATGTGAGTCGCTTCTGCCTTGGTGCCAATGATGGTCGTATGCGTGTTTGGCGCCGTGCAGGTGAGCGCCACAATCAGGACTGCATACGACCGAGGCACACAGGGCCAACACCGGGCATCATGGTGTGGGGAGCGATCTCCTACACTGGCCGTACACCACTGGTGATCGTCGAGGGGACACTGAATAGTGCACGGTACATCCAAACCGTCATCGAACCCATCGTTCTACCATTCCTAGACCGGCAAGGGAACTTGCTGTTCCAACAGGACAATGCACATCCGCATGTATCCCGTGCCACCCAACGTGCTCTAGAAGGTGTAAGTCAACTACCCTGGCCAGCAAGATCTCCGGATCTGTCCCCCATTGAGCATGTTTGGGACTTGATGAAGCGTCGTCTCACGCGGTCTGCACGTCCAGCACGAACGCTGGTCCAACTGAGGCGCCAGGTGGAAATGGCATGGCAAGCCGTTCCACAGGACTACATCCAGCATCTCTACGATCGTCTCCATGGAAGAATAGCAGCCTGCATGGCTGCGAAAGGTGGATATACACTGTACTAGTGCCGACATTGTGCATGCTCTGTTGCCTGTGTCTATGTGCCTGTGGTTCTGTCAGTGTGATCATGTGATGTATCTGACCCCAGGAATGTGTCAATAAAGTTTCCCCTTCCTGGGACAATGAATTCACGGTGTTCTTATTTCAATTTCCAGGAGTGTATATGCCAACGACTATATGCCCGATGGAGCATAAAACGTCATTCAGCTGAAAAGGCCATCTGTGGCACTCTGTGGACGTCCAGTTGCGGTACTGGCGCATAAATTCCAGTCTTCATAGCAGATGAACAGCGGTCAGCATGAGTGTATGAACTAGACACCTGTTGTGGAGGCCCACAAGCAGCAGTGTTCGCTGAACGATCATTGAGGTGATACTGGACATCCAGTTGCGGTACTGGCGCATAAATTCCAGTCTTCATAGCAGATCAACAGCGGTCAGCATGGGTGCATGAACTAGACACCTGCTGTGGAGGCCCACAAGCAGCAGTGTTCGCTGAACGATCATTGAGGTGATACTGTTGGTAGCCTCTCGGATCATCTGGGTGGTCAGCTGCTCCGCAGTTGCACGTCTATTCGCCTGTACACATTTTCACAGCTATTGTTCAGCCCTGTCATCTAGTGCCCGTGGTGCACCACAGTTGCCTCAGCACTGGTTTTGGATGGCGCCTTTTGTGATGTGGTATACTCTAACCATGCCGGCACACAAACATTTTACAAACTTAGCCATTTCGGAAATGCTTCATCCCTTGGCCCGAAAGTAAATGTTCATGCTGTTTTGGGTGCCAAATAAATCTCTTCATTTCCGCATTACGACATCAACTGCACTGTTTTCCGCATCCCCCCTCACGCTTTATACAGGGTGTTACAAAAAGGTACGGCCAAGCTTTCAGGAAACATTCCTCACACACAAAGAAAGAAAATATGTTATGTGGGCATGTGTCCGGAAACGCTTACTTTCCATGTTAGAGCTCATTTTATTACTTCTCTTCAAATCACATTAATCATGGAATGGAAACACACAGCAATACAACGTACCAGCGTGACTTCAAACACTTTGTTAAGGAAATGTTCAAAATGTCCTCCGTTAGTGAGGATACATGCATCCACCCTCCGTCGCATGGAATCCCTGATGCGCTGATGCAGCCCTGGAGAATGGCGTATTGTATCACAGCCGTCCACAATACGAGCACGGAGAGTCTCTACATTTGGTACCGGGGTTGCGTAGACAAGAGCTTTCAAATGCCCCCATAAATGAAAGTCAAGAGGGTTGAGGTCAGGAGAGCGTGGAGGCCATGGAATTGGTCCGCCTCTACCAATCCATCGGTCACCGAATCTGTTGTTGAGAAGCGTACGAACACTTTGACTGAAATGTGCAGGAGCTCCATCGTGCATGAACCACATGTTGTGTCGCACTTGTAAAGGCACGTGTTCTAGCAGCACAGGTGAAGTATCCCGTATGAAATCATGATAACGCGCTCCACTGAGCGTAGGTGGACGAAACTAAAATGAGCTCTAACATGGAAATTAAGCGTTTCCGGACACTTGTCCACATAACATCTTTTCTTTATTTGTGTGTGAGGAATGTTTCCTGAAAGTTTGGCCGTACCTTTTTGTAACACCCTGTACACTCTCGCCTGCCAGTGCTGCCACCTACTGCCTGCGAGTGGTAATTGCACTTTGACATCGAACACAGGCGGCGCTCACAATAATATGACTGGACTGTCTAACGTCGTGAAAAGATACCGCCACAACGAAACACGTCTTTGTTTTAAAGATTTGTTCTCCAACAAGTGTCAGGTCTGTGACACTCTTTCCCCTATTTTGTTATAATACAAAACGAGCTTCCATTCTTGTTTCTCGTGATGGCTGTATAAAGAGAAGCAACATATACATCTTTGCATCGGTTGAGATTTGGATGTGATGTTGTACACCCTAACTGTAAGGAGCGATCATCAGTTATAAGCTTAGATTTATTCATTCATTTTTTGCACGTTAGTCCCACACTGGCGCTGGGCTGGCATTGCTATGAACGGATTTGCTTAGTTAATTCTAAGGCGTGCTAGACACTCTTCCTACCAACACCCTGTTCAAAAATGGTTCAAACAACTTCGGAACACTTAATTCACTATCTTCTCTCTGTTATCTTTTGTTTCGGTGCCGGTGTGGTCTCTGAGAGAATGAATAGATGATATTGACCCACTTGCTGATTTTACATACGACCAAAATCTCTTAGGCTTTTTACTCAGGTCTGTTGACAACGTCTTACTTTAAGATCATTGAACGCTTCTCTCATTACTCTCCTTACGCTCATTTTAGCTTCGTTCAGCTTTTGTTTGTCAGCTGGGTTTTGAATATGAGATGAAGTGCACTTTATTTACGTGGCGCTTTTCTTCAGATGGTTCAAATGGCTCTAAGCACTATGGGACATAACATCTGAGGTCATCAGTCCCCTAGACTTAGAACAACGTAAACCTAACTAACCTAAGGACATCCCACACATACATGTCGGAGGCAGGATTCGAACTTGCGACCGTAGCAGCAGAGCGATTCCGGACTGAAGCGCCTAGAATCGTTTGGCCACAATGGCCGGCCAACACCCTGTTACCCCCTGGGATCGCATATGGGCACCCCAACTGTCTGCGTCTAATGCTAGCTATGGCAATGAGCAAAATTCATTTAAATGTTAGAAAATTACAGGTGTTTGGTACCAGTCCAGTATTCACCCAGTGGGATGTAGGAAAACGCCTAAAAACCAGTGCAGGTTGGCTGACACATCAGCTCTCATAATTAATACATCAGGCAGATTCTATCCAGGGCCAGCACCACCTCCTTGGCCTGATAGCAGTGCCTTCAACATTCACAGCTATCTGGATGGGTAGTTATAAGTGTGAATTAATTCCCAGTAACTGGTCCGAGTAAGGGGGAATGGAGTACTGCATTGATCGTTTGGAAACGTACTTCAGCATTGCTAATACAATTGACCTGAACAATAAATTTCATCCATGAAACGATAAAGTTGTGGAAATACCCTCTACCTCACGTGATTTAAAAGTTTTAAATGTGTTTAGAAAACAAATATCAGAAGGGTTTGATTTACATGTGAATGTTAATATGTTTAAAATGTAGATATAGATGACAGGACAAGCAATAAACTTACCTGGGGTGGTTGAATAGGACCACTTTTTGATTTCTTAAGGTTTCACCTTTCGGGGAAGAAATCTGATGAATTTTATGGGTTGGCACAACCTATGGATATACAACCAGTCAGCATGATATGTGTCAAAAGCTATATTGCAACTAATTCGTATCTAACTGACAGGCAGGTTCATACACTCTAGAGATTCTGCCCTACGGGAGGCCTAGGATACATGATTCTTGAGGTGCCACACAACATCATACGCGTCCAGTGGCTGTCCAGATATTAGGCCATCTTGAATATTGCAGACCAGGACGGGAATTTAATTGATTCTCATGGTGAAGGGATAGTTATATATCACCACTTGACGCAGTGTGGGTGTAATATATAAAAGTGACACACCCAGCCATCAGTACAGCACTTCACGGCCGAAGAACAATGCAGTATAATTGGAGAATTACAAGTAACATAAACCGATAGGCTTGGAACCACATAATGACGTCACTTGAAATAACATCTCCATTTCAGTATGATGAACAAGTCATTCCCAGGAATATTTCTCCCACAAGCATTTTTCCTTTGTGACATTTAATAGCAGTGATGAGATTAGGACTCTCATTCAACACGAGGTCATATTTACTACTCCAAGCAACAGTTTCATGTACGATTAATGAAGAGAGATGGAGATCCTGCATCTACACTGCAACTTAAATGTAACATATTAGCTTATCTGTTTCAAGAAATACGACTTCACTTAAGTATTGTAGAAGTCAACAGCACGAGAAATGTAAGTAAAGCATCTATCCTCAACACATATGATCTGACTTCAGACTTGAATGGCCTACAAAATGGGGGATGGTTCACAGACAGATCGATAACTGAATACGACCGCTTTAGTGCGTATGCTGCATTTAAATTGATTATGGGATACTTCGAAGATATGAATGCTAAACAGAAATTTGGGATAACAGTTACAAAAAACTTAAATTCGAAAGATCACATAGATTATGTTATGGGAAGCCGAACCAAACACTGGCCAAACACTAAGGCATAACAAATTCACTAAAGAGATTGTCTACATTACATTTGGTCATCCTCTGCTACTGTTTGATGTGGGATGCTTACCAAATGGGATTGACGGAGGACATCAAAAAAGTTCAAATGACAGGTCGTTTTCTACATCGCGAAACAGGGGAGACAGTATCTTCGAGGTGATACACAAGTTGGGGTGGCAGTCATTAAAGCAAAGGCATTCCTCGCAGAAACGAGATATTTTCAGAAACTTCAACCTCTAACTTTCTCCCCTGAATGTGAAAACACATTGCTGAAGACCACCTAGATAGGGAGAAACGACCATCATAATCAAATAAGAGAAATCAAAGATGACAGGGAAAGATTTAAGTTTTCATTTTCCCACACACTGTTTGAGTGACGAACGGTAGAGAAATGGTGTGAAACTGGTTTGATCAACCCTCTGCCAGACACTTAAGTGTGAATTACAGGATAGTCATGTAGCTGTAGACAGCCGCAGTCTAACGGTTTCCTGTTTTTTGTACAGGTGGTAGTAGTATTCAGTCGCCATTACTGGGGAGCTGTAAGTTCTGTTTCCTAATCTCTGGCTCTCAGGAGGAGGGAGAAGCCAGCTACTTTGTATCCTTAGAACGAGCACCGTTAATGGCAGAGTTTTGCGACTGTAAGTACACATAATTATGTTCACATGTGTGGATGTGAATACTTCTTTCGTTATCCCTTGGAGAACTTTTCAGTAATGTTGCTGGTTGAAGGAACATATTGATCTTAATATCGAACGGAGGGCTCTCATGATATGTGACTCTGAGAAAGATTTTTTTTTTAATTAATGATTACTGCTATTTTTGGAGAATTTGAGAAACCACTGGGAAATTCATTGGTTACCACTGGAAGAACCGTAATGGCTCACATGATTATATCATCAAGCTAAATTTTAAACAGGCCAAAATCTTCCGTCGAGGATTAGCCAATTTGTGTATGGCTAAGGTTTCAGTGGAGTTGACATAGCTAGTTTTTCTCAGTAAGTGTATATTGCATGTTTCCAAACTCCAGTGTACCAGTTCCATTACAGATTTGCAAAAACTCATTTTGCAGACGGTAAATTATTGTATATGGATATAGACAGCTTTGTCTGTTGGGTGTAGGGTTGCAATAAGGCACCGCCCCAACGCATTTGACATGTCTGGATACGCGACCGATAATCCCTATGGTGTAAAACCAGCTGACAGGAAGGTTGTCAGCCTAATGAAAGATTAAGCGAATGGGACAAGGATTGATGAGTTTGTAGATCTTAGATTGAAATGTATGTGTACCTTACAGAAACCAGCATCATCAGAAGGATGTGTGAGTCTTCTGGCATCAATGGCACTCACAGTTGGTGATTATTTGGAGTGTTTACACAGTGGTGTGGATGCTTCTGCATATGGTGCGCCAGTTAAGCATTCACTTGCTAGATGGAGTGAAACAGACAGTATCACAACTGAAAATCGACCTGTTGCGTCATGATGACAAATGGTTTATTTCTGAGGAAGGGATTGATTACTCCTGTACTCACACTATTCAGTTGAGTGACAGAGAGTGAATGTATTTGAAGTGTGTGTGTGTGTGTGTGTGTGTGTGTGTGTGTGCGTGTGTGTGTGCGTGTCTGTTTGTTGTATATATTTTCCTTCACCTGCTGCTAGCCTTTCGGGTATTACATTTTCTAAAAGAAAAACACCTCTACTGTTAAAGAATAAGAATGATAGCTGTTTCTCCAATATTGTGTCAGCTGTATTGAAAGTGTCTACCAACTGTAAAAAAAAGTTATTTGTTGAAGCAGCTGTATTGAAGAAGGATGATATTCTTTTTTGAAAAGACTGTCTTTGGAGCCCTAGTAGTATCAGTGTATAAATATACCTAGTTATTATTAAGTACTATCAAGTCAGTATTATTAAAGTATCTGAAAGAAACTCGTATCTGAATTTTTCTAGTCATTTCTAGTCATTGTTATGTATCTCTCTCTCTCCCAGGATCCTCTGTTCAGTATTAACATCAATATATTCCTTCAACCAGCAACATCATTGAAAAATTCTACAAGAGAGAACACAAGAAGGAGAGTGCGTCAGATAAACACAACATTCACCCCAACACCACACTTATCACACATATAAACGTAATTATGTGTACCTAAAATTGCAAAATTATATATATAGAAAAACCAGGAATTATTCTTTTATCCGATGTCAGTATAGAAGTCATGATTTTTTTTTTATTTACAAAATCTCAATCCCATACTTGGTAGTTCCATTGTATGTAAAGTTGCATGGCCATTATAGCTCAGCTGACTGGTAATGTAGGCTCTTTATTTATTGTTAGTACCCTACGAGTAGGCTAGAGTGGCTGTGCATCTTTACCTACCTGAAATAAGCAGAAAGTTTTAGAGGTAGAAACAGTCATTTATTTTCTTTCTTTATATCACAAAACTATAGAATATACGATCATGTAGTCTTCACACATTATCTTAGTGACATGGGACATGGTGATGCATCATTCATATCATCTACAGAATCACAACACATATTGAAATTATTAGCGGAAATTTTCTCCAAAATATTCTCATGTTAGCTTTGTGAGAGCATACCACACATTCCAACCACCCAAGATGGTCATTCACAGCACACTGGGTGGTAGAGCTAGTAGACGTTAAGTTTCTGAACTTTGATTGCCGAAAATAAGTCTGCTCTGCACTATTCTCATTGTTGTACAGAGTGGGGCAAATAAAAGTGGCCTAGACGAGTGGATGCAATTGCACATGGAAGTATGCATATACTATAACCTGAGAAGTACACACCACATGTATGCCCACCAAGTGAACACTGGTTCAGGCTGCAGTGAGGGTTGTGTCAGTGTGAGTCAAGCAGTGCTAATGAGACGATGGTTCTGATAGTGGAGCTGATTTCTAGTTACAGTTTATTACGTTTCTCAGTTTTTTGAAGTGCAGAATTTTAAGTTTCTAAATATTCAAATCAAAGTGCCTATCTTTGTAACACTCTGAAATACTGTCGAGTTCCGAATGGACATTGGTGCAACTTTTCTCATTTTCTGTAACTGCTTCACCTGCGAAAAGTCTGATGTTACAATTCGTATTTTCATCAAAGTCATTAATATATCACATGACCAGCAAGAGTCAAAAGAAACCTGTCTTAGGTTCACTTGAAATTACGTCTACATCTGTCGACGACTCTCCATTCAAAATAAAATATTCCGTCCTCGCTATAGAGAAATCCTCCATGCAATCACATATTTCGTTTGATATCTCATACGATCGTAATTTCCATAATTAGTCTGGTTGTAGCGCTGAGTCCAATGCTTTTTGGAAATTGGGAAACACTGCAGCTGTCTGGCTGCCTTGCTTTCACGTTGTGATGTGAGAAAAATACGAGTTGGGTTTCATTTGATCGATGTTTTCGGAACCCATGCAGATTGGCATAGAGGAGGTCATTCTTCTCTTGATATTTCGTTACATTTCTAAGATTCTACAGCCGATTGGTGTCAAAGATATTGGGCAGTAGTTTTGTGGATCACTTTTGCTATTCTTCTTGTAACTGGTGTGACATGTGTTTTTTCCAACTATTAAGCACCATTTTTTGTTCTAGGAATCTACGGTAAATTATAGTTGAAACAGGTGCTAACTTAGCTGGAAATTCGGTATGGAATGTGATAGGCATTCCATCGCGCTCTGAAGCTTTGTTCAGTTCTAGCGATTTCAGCTGTTTCTCAACACCACTGACATTAATATATTTATATCATTCATATTTAGCGTGATGAGAGAGTTAAATAGGGGCATTATCCCTGGACATTCCTTTGTAAAGGAACATTTGAGAATTTCTGCTAATGATTTGATTTCTTCAGTTCCACTTCCAGTCTCATCCATGAGTATCGGAACTTCAACGTTGGTACTGCTAAGACCTTTTACATGTGACCAGAATACCTTCGCGTCTTGTGAGTGATCCTTCGAAAATATTTTGCTACGGCAGTCATTGAAGGCATCATGCATTGCCCTCCTGACACCCAAATGCGTTTCATTCAGCTGTATCTGTAGCCCCGTTCTTTGTTTTATACCTGTTATGCAGTAGTCTCCTTAGAACTTTATTTACTGCGACTGTATATTGTTGAGGGTCCCTACCATCACGAACCGTTGTACTAGGTGCACACCTATCAAGTCAGTGGTCAGTTATTCTGCTAAACCTGAACCACAATTCTTCTATATGCTCTTCCCCAAAGAAAATTATTTCTGAGTCTTAACTGAGAAACAACGTTACGGTCTTCTTACGCAGTATGTTGAACGTATAAATCCATCTACTTATTTTAGATGTTATTCGTACTTCGATAATTCTAGTTCCATAATTGCCTCATGGTATCTGATATCAGATTAAATGTGGGCATCCTCAAAGAGGATAGATCTGTTTGCTGCATCTAGATCCAGTACATTTCCATAATGAATGGATTTCCGAGCAACGTGTTCGAGGACGCTTTTAGAGAAGGCGTTTAGTAATGTTTCTTAGGACGTTTTGCCACGCTCGCCACTTGCAAAACTATAATTTTCCACTTAATATTGGATGATTTAAGTTTCATCCGACGATCATGGTATCACTGGGGAACTTACGTACTAGTCAGCTTACATTTTCCTCAAAGTTTTCGGCTACATGTGAAATTGCGTCTTGTGATCGATAGAAGAATCCGATTATAAGTTTATGACCACCCTTGATGCTGAGATTTGTCGAAACTAAATCACATGTAGTTTCAGTTTCTACCTCGGTGGATTTCTATTTCTTGTCTACTGCGACAAATACGTCCTCACCGTTTACCCTTAACCTATCCTTTTGATAGATTTTCCCCAAAAATCTAATTGCAATCGACTTCGAGTTTTAACCAGCTTACACTGCTTTTTAGGAACAGTTATAATACCGGCACTTTATTGATTCTGCTTCGCTAGTTTAATACTGTCGCCTGTAGGATCTTACATTGACATTTCTGGCTTATATTGACATTTCTGGTATTTTCAGTAATCAGTCTTCTGACTGGTTTAATATGGTCCGCCACGAATTGCTCTCATGTGCCGACCTTTCATTTCAAAGTAACACTTCCAACCTACGTCCTCAATTATTGCCTGTATGAATCCCAATCTCTGTCTTCCTCTACAGTTTTTGCCCTTACAGCTTCCTCTACTACCAGTGACGCTATTTCCTGGTGTCTTAACGAACATCCTGTCATCCTGCCCCTTCTTCTTATTGTTGTTTCCCATATGTTCCTTTCCTCTCCGATTCTGCGAAAAACCTCCTTTACCCCCTGAGTCCACCTTATTTTCAACGTTTTTCTGTAGCACTGTATCTCAAATGCTTCGATTCTCTTATGTTCCGGTTTTTCCACAGTCCATGTTTCACTGCCATACAATGCTGTGGTCTGAAAGCACATTCTCAGAAATTTCTTCCTCAAATCAAGACCTATGTTTGATACTAATAGAGTTCTCTTGGCCAGGAATGACCTTTTTGCCAGTGCTACCCTGCTACTGATGTTTTCTTTGCTCCGTCCGTGATGAGTTATTTTGCTTCCCAGGTAGCAGACTTCCTTTACTTCATCTACTTGGTGATCACTAATTATGGTGCTACGTTTCTGGTTGTTTTTATTTCTGCTATTTCTTATTACCTTCGTCGTTCTTCGATTTACTCTCAGTCTGTATTCTCTACTCATGAGACTGTTCATTCCATTCAACATCATGTAATGCTTCTTTACTTTCAATACGCTAGCAATATCATCATTGAATCTTAGCGATATCCTTTCACCATGAATTTTAATCCCACTCTTGAACCTTTCTTTTATTTCCGTCATTGCGTCTTCGATATACAGATTGAACAGTAGGAGCGATAGGCTACATCCCTGTGTTCCACGCTTTCTAATCGGAGCACTTTCTTCCTGGTCTTCCACTCTTATTGTTCCCGTCCTTGGTCTTCCATTCTTATTGTTCTCTCTCGATTTTCATACATATTATATAGTACCCTTCTTTCCCCAAAGCTTACTGCTATTTCTCCCAAGATTTTTAACATTTTGCACCATTTTACGGTATCGAAAGCTTTTTCTGGTCAACAAATCCTTTGAATGAGACTCGATTTTTCTTTAGTCTTGCTTCCATTATTTGCTTCAACCTCAAAACTGTTCCTCTGGTGCCTTTATCTTTCCTAAAGCCAAACTGATAAAATTTTCTTAATTTTCTTTTCCATTTTCTGCAAACTATTGTCAGCAGCTTCAATGGTTGAGTCGTTAAGCTAATTGTGTGATAATTCTCGCTCTTGTCGGCTCTTGCACTCTTGTGAATTGTGTGGATAATATTTTTCCGAAAGTCTGATGGTTTATATCCAGTCTCCTACATTCTACACACCAAAGTGAATAATCGTTTCGTTGCCACTTACCCCAGTGATTTTAGAAATTCATATGGAATGTTGTCTGTTGCTTCTGTGTAATATTATCTTAAGTTTTCCAAAGCTCTTTTAAATTTTGAGTCTAGTATTGGATACCCTATCTCTTCCGTACGGACTCGTGTTTCTTCTTCTATCACGCCATCACACAAGTCATTCTCCTCATAGGTGTCTTCAGTATACTCTTTCTATCATCTGCTCTTTTCTCCGCATTTAACAGTGGAATTCTCATTACCCTTGCTTTTAATTTCACCGAAGGTTGTTTTGACTTTGCAGTTCTTCAGACAATGATTTCTTTTTCGATTTCTTCACATTTTTAACGTAACCATTTCGCCTTAGCTTCCCTGCGCTTCCTATTTATTTCATTCCTAAGCGACTTGTATTTCTGTATTCCTGAATTTCTCTGCAAATTTTTGTACTTCCTTCTTTCGTCAATCAACTGAGGTATTTCTTTTGTTAACCATGGTTTCTTCGTAGTTATATTCCTTATATCTACGTTTTCTTCTGCAGCTTCTGTGATTGCCCTTTTTAGAGAAGTCCATTCCTCTTCAGCTGCACTGCCAACTGAACTAATCCTTCTCGTAACATCTATAGTCACAGAGAACTTAAAACGTATCTTCTCATTCCTTAGTACTTCCGTTTTCCACTTCTTTATGCACTGATTCTTCCTAACTCGCCTTTTAAACTTCAGCCCGCTCTTCACCATAACCAAATTGTGATCTGCGTCTATTTCTGCCTCAGAGTACGCCTTACAATCCAATATCTAATTTCCGAATCTCTGCCTGGCCCTGACGTAATCTAATTGAAATCTTCCTGTATCTCTTGGCCTTTTCCAAGTATTCTTCCTTCCCTTGTTATTCTTGAACAGAGTATTCGCTATTACCAGCTCAAATTTATTGGAAAATTCAGTCTTTCTCCTCTTTCGTTTCCACTACGAATCTCACTTTCTCTTTCTTCTGCTCTTTCCCCTACAAACGCATTCCAATCCGCCATGACTATTAGATTTTTATCTCCCTTTACGTACCGAATTAGCCGTTCAGGATACTCAAATACTTTCTTGATAGCTATCATTTCCACACTGCATGGAGAGTCAGCTAATCAAAAAGTCTTGTGTGCACCCTACAGACAGACAGCTAACTGGGTAGAAGCCCCTAATTTGTAGTGCTACCTGGCCAATTTATGGGGATCCTATAGTTCTAAGCCGTATGGTGCAGTTCCAGAAAGTTGAAACATAGCTTGTCTGTGGTGCAATCATTCCACTCGTCTCAGAAGCAAGGTGCATGATCTGTTGTGGGGAAAATGCTAAAATTGTGAGTCTGGCTGAAACTCCACAAGCAAGATTCGTCTTTTCAGCTTTCTCCGCCAGTAACTGGAATGATCATAGTTTGACATGCATCATTTCTTTCCAACCTGTGCCACAAGCTGCTGTTAGGTGCACCCTGTCCCCTCAGTGGGTGCAAGAATGTCTTCTTCAACGTGTTGAATGAGGCCCTCAAGCATACACACCGAGGGCATGCTACTTCCCATCCCTTCCTGCTATTTTCTTAAGGGGTGCCATTACTCGCCTTATGTTGGAACTGCCTACTATTAAGACACCGTACCCTTTTACGTTAGCCCACCCACGACGGGTGAAGAGAGCGTCACTGGTTCAGTCTCGATTTCAGTGGCAGATAGCACTTCAGACTTGTTGCTTAGCGGGGATTCTCTCCGCTCCTTGCCTCCACTGTGCAGGGAACCTGTCCCTACCACTGACACACCATGAACAGTCAAGTATACGAGAAGTGATACTCAGTAGCTGCAGCCCAGGTTGGATACATTGGGCACAACACACACATTCGCAGCAACCTCCAATCGTTTGTAAGTAGTCAGGACTATTTCCAGCTGCTTAGGAACGCCGAATAACCGTGTTGCATACTTTGTTCACAAAACAACGAACGAAAAACTTTAAAATGAGCTACCTTATTCTATTTTAATTTTGGAACCAGTTAAACTAAAAGTTTCTCTAATTTCTTTTGAGAATCAAAACAGTTAGTACACAAACGAAATTTCTGTTTAACGTAACACAAAAACCTGTTATGAAAATTGCTAATTTTCTGAATTTATTTCCGAGATGTACTTGCTAATAAACTAGGAAATAGCTAGAAAGAGGAGATATTGTTTCATGGATAGCTTGTTCACTTGATCTAGCCCTACTCCATCTCTATTTGTGAGGCCGTCTGAAAAGACATGAGTAAGGGAGATATACAGTGATTAAAGAACATCTCCTGACAAGATTTCTCGCTATCTGTGGCTTGGTTCGAACGGTAACAGGGCTGTTCGAGAGTATACAGCAGAGCGTTGCACGACATTACATCACAGAAGTTGGAGAACGTTTTTGTGAACAGTTGCTGCTAATATTGAACTTCGTGCAAGTTTTGCGTACGAATAAAATTACTACAAAAACGAGTCTACTTGGATCACAATAAATTTGTAAATTTAATATTGTCGCTTATGACTTCCAGTTCAGTAGCTTCCGGAGCGGAACTCCCTAACACAAATTAACACTTTTGCTTTTTTTAACATTCTGAAATTTGTATATTTACAGCGGAAGTACCCTCCGTACCAAAACAGCATAAACAGGTACAGTATGTGGAAAGAGAGAGCAATTTACAAATCTGGCGTATTAAAATGAACGTTACATGGAAAACGAAAACGATGGTATCGTACAGGATAACGTGCGATAAACAAATTTTCCTTGTCGAAAAAGCAAAGGAAATATTTGTTTGGATGTAGACTTAGCAGGAAACGTTACAAAGAGAAATTTTTATCCATCGCGCTAGCTGAGGTTGATAAACATTTACGTAATTTGTAGATTACGAAACATTATAGAGCACGAAATGCATAAAATATAAATATTTGATTTGTATTTTGTTTCAGCTGCCAAATCGAGCCGGCACATGATGAGCATGGGCTAGTACTAAATTCGTTATCTACTTCATGACCTTGACCAGTAATTTCGGATCATAGTGCAAGACTTCTCTCTAGGGATACACTTCTGTCATTGGGCGGTAATGACTCTGTTACATCGTAAACTGGTCCTGAAATACATATTTCTTTAGTACCAAGATTCATGAAGTCTGAAGCCAGCTCTGTTTCAATGAATTTTAGTCCTTCTAAAACTATTTTCTCTGACACTGTGGAATACTTTCATCGGAACTGTCATTTACATTAAATCGCGATTTATTTATTTTCAAAAAATATTTTTTTGGATACAGCATTACTTTTACGCAATAACGGTTTCTTTATAACCAAGTTTCATCTCCGCTCGGACATCATCGAGGGCTATACTATTTTTATCCGTTGCATGTTCATATGGTTGCGAAGCAAATTACCATCTGGCAATTTATATTAGTACAGTCTCAGATAGAATTTCTGCAGTTTGTTGTGTGGTGTCTATCTGCATAGAGGTATGTGCTATTTTGCTAACGGAAACTGTCTATATATGTAGATTTTTCGCCACGTGCAGTGCCAGAAATTTTCAGATTTTCTATAGTATTGACCTCATATCTCTGGTTAAGCTTGACATGAAAAACACTATGATTTTAATTTCCAAAGTATTCATGGTACGCATTCGCTTCTGTTCCACCGATAACAATATGGAATATGCCGTATAGAGAAGCTTACGACCCTAATCTCGAAAAATGTTTCCCCAGTAGAATTATTCTTCCACGAAGCAGAAGCTTAATGTACAAAAATCGGGCAACACGATTTAAATGTGTAATAAGTAGATATATACTTTTCTTACCAGCAGCTTTGTCGCAGACGTTCACGAATAAGTTGAATGGTTTCATGTTTGTACAGCTGGTGGCTCTGAGCACTATGGGACTTAACATCTGTGGTCATCAGTCCCCTAGAACTTAGAACTACTTAAACCTAAAGAACCTAAGGACAGCACACACACCCATGCCCGACGCAGGATTCGAACCTGCGACCGTAGTGGTCACGCGGTTCCAGACTGAAGCGCCTAGAACCGCACGGCCACACCGACCGGCGCTGTACAGCTGGTTGTTGAGGTCATTTCCAGTTCTTTCATAATACTGTTACTGTACATGTTTCAACGTGACAGGCTGCATCTACAGGAGAGTGTGAAGGACAGTAGTGGCACAACCTTCATATGGCCCCACTCTCCACTGTTGCCAAATTTATTCAAGATGGCGTATCCAAGATGACGGCGATAGATATGGCAATGTCATAATGACGTCATGGTGGAAAGTTCAAATTTTGGCTGGAAATTAGCTCAATTGGGCTATCTCCACTAAGCTAACCCCCTCCCCCAGAAAATGGTGGGAATTTCAAATTACAGGAGGACAATGCAACACACCATGGCTACCTCCCCTAACCTAAGAAAATAGCAGGAAAATAGGTCACTTGGGCCACCTCCACTAACCTAAGTCATCCGACTGCCACATCTTCCTAGGAATTGGTGGCAAAAGGACTCAGCCTGTGCTGTGCTGCTGGATAGAATGGATGTATGTCTTTATTTTGCATGCAGTCTTTATTTAAACAATTTGAGGCAGTAGCTCCATCCAGTCTGTTCACCATGAGGTGCAGAGTCCAACTGACCAAGTACACAATACTGCCAAAGGTTCTGTCGTCCCTCCTGTGACGTAATCCAAGATGTCGGTCTGAGGGAAAAATGGTGGGAAAATGACTCAGAGTGCGTTGGGCTGCTGGAGAGAGGAAGGAGTGTACTTTATTTATTTCGGAACAATTTATTTAGGGACGGATTACACGTAGTTCTTTTATTGCACTGATACAAAACACTCACTCTGACATGCTTGGGGTCACAATACACAGCCCTCCAGACCTGTTAACTACTCGTAGATTACCGAAATAATACAGTATACTGATGCGTAGATTGTCAAAATAAAGCATCTAAAATGCTCTGCAAACATGCTTGCTAATCGTCAACTGTCGAAATTATGCATTGCACAGCCTGCACACCAGTCACAAAATAATCCAACAGACACGAAAACAACTCATAAATTATCAAAAAATAATGCATGTGTAATGCTATGCTAAGATGCTCACAATGCTTAAGCAGTTGAAGATAATGCAGTAATTCCCGGCGGGGTCAGGGATTTTCTCTGCCTCGTGATGACTGGGTGTTGTGTGATGTCCTTAGGCTAGTTAGGTTTAAGTGGTTCTAAGTTCTAGGGGACTGATGACATAGATATTAAGTCCCATAGTGCTCAGAGCCATTTGAACCATAATGCAGTCCACAAACACTCATTGCATGTAAAAAACACTTTCGAACTATCATCAACCACAACGTATTAGCAAACTTCCCCTCTACAGAACTCCAAGGCATGCACACCGGGTGGCACGCTCAAGCCAGTCCCATAAGCGAGATGCATCTGGGACATGCACACGTCTTTACCGTTGCTGGCATGATGCCTCTCTACCTGCGGGTCACCATCATAGGCGGAGATAAAAGGCTGTTACTGTTGTACTGATGTCACGGGTCGCACTATAGAAATCTGTTGCAATACTTCCCAGAACAGCGTAGGATGCATTGTTCCTAGTGATCCTAACAGGACATGTGAAACGTGTGTAGCCGCACATGCGTTTACTGTGAATGACACATAGTTTCAAGTCCAATGTCAAGTGAGAGATGTCTGACTAGCTACTCACCATTGCAGGCGCAGTTAAAAGGTTCTCAGTGTTATATTGACATAACATGGCTATGTAAATAAGAGTCAAATCTACCTCTCAGAAATAGTAAAGTCCTACAAAAATAGTTAACGATCGCTTTTCTAAGATCTTTCGTCATGTCTCAGCTTATCTGCATGGAAATTCTTGCCCTAACAGGAGCTGTTTACGAAAATAGCTGAGAATAACACCGAATGCCTTCTTCCTGATGGTCCTATCGTGACACCCAATCCGTCAGGGGTTACCCTTCCTGGAAATCGTATTGTCCTATTTTCAACATGAGTCTCAGAAATGGTAAATGTTCACACCACTATGTAGAGGCTCCTACGTCCCAGCACAAAGGATGTCTTGTGAATGAATGGGGCGTTATGATTGGCTGATACTGAATTTACTCGCCAAACTGCTGATGCTGCTGGTGTGGAAGCACTGTCCTCCTTTTTCTGTCTGCAGACGAGGCTTTCAGTGGCAAAACTATTTTATACAGATCGCCATATTGCACTGACAGCTAAACCCTGCAAAGTGGCCTGCAGATCGTCAAATATGGAAAGACTCTCCCTCGTTTACACTGCTCTGCCACTGAGGACGGACGCTTGAATATTCCAGTATGAAACTGATCTCCAACCCGGCAGTATATCACCACATACCATGTCGATGAAGTAAACACACAATCCGTATCCTGCGCCATACAAAATCACCCCTTTTGCATTATTCATAAAGCTATCGACCGCCAGACACTAGCACATATACCGCGGAGACAGACAGCATAAGCACATACACAGTAGGTATACTTCTTGCGCTAGATATTTTCCCACAAAGTCAGGCGGTTATCCAACGAAGTCGATGGTCAAGAGTCATCTGCCCCCAATGCATGACCAGAGTGCCCTCAGCGGACCAATGTTACTCTCCGAACCGTTGTACAAAGGCTGGGTCGGTCCCCCTCGGTACAAAGGCGTCACTGTTTATAGCCCCTACCTACTTGCTTGCTACACCCCTCTCCAGACTCTGGGATTACAAGAACACACGTATTTTCACATCGTTTGCCAGAATATTATACCATCTATGTGATACTTTTCCATATCAAGCACACAGCAATATCACTTGCATAACAGTGGTATCGCTCGCACAGTATATATCTGAAGATATAGACTGGAAATTATTTCTCTAGAAACCCAGAGGTGTAGCATACTGTAAACCACTGAGTAACTGAAAACCTTATCCCATCTGCGAAGACCGGCCGCGGTGGCCGTGCGGTTCTGGCGCTGCAGTCCGGAACCGCGGGGCTGCTACGGTCGCAGGTTCGAAGCCTGCCTCGGGCATGGGTGTGTGTGATGTCCTTAGGTTAGTTAGGTTTAAGTAGTTCTAAGTTCTAGGGGACTTATGACTTACGCTGTTGTGTCCCATAGTGCTCAGAGCCATTTTAACCCATCTGCGAAGACCTTTATGTGAGAACTCTGAAAAACAGGGGAAATTGATATTTCCACTTGCGATTGGCGATGTCGGTGATGTAAGACATTCCAAATCATTCTTATAATTTACATAGTCAACTAAGGTGTTTCTCGTGTCTAGAGAACCAGCAAATGTGTCTTCCACCTGTCTTACACCTCCTAGATGCACGTACCACAATCGATGTTCCCTCCACTAAATAAAGCCGCTAAATGTGTAGAAGCAATCAACTGGACAATTTACATGAAGGGAATAATGGTCCATCACAAACACACGACCATATTGAATCATCACAAATTTCCCCACGATCACGAAAGCTGTCCAACACATATTAAGTATTAGCCCGCTATTCGGCCGTCTAGTGGACGCCATGGTTAAGTCAGCTACATTCCTGCATCCCACAGGCCTCTCCATTCTGACAGGTCCTACCATTAGCCAGAAACGTGAATGATTCCCGCCACAGGACACCAGCGCAGACAGAATCATCCTAGGAAATCGGCCACTTATACACTCCTGGAAATGGAAAAAAGAACACATTGACACCGGTGTGTCAGACCCACCATACTTGCTCCATACACTGCGAGAGGGCTGTACAAGCAATGATCACACGCACGGCACAGCGGACACACCAGGAACCGCGGTGTTGGCCGTCGAATGGCGCTAGCTGCGCAGCATTTGTGCACCGCCGCCGTCAGTGTCAGCCAGTTTGCCGTGGCATACGGAGCTCCATCGCAGTCTTTAACACTGGTAGCATGCCGCGACAGCGTGGACGTGAACCGTATGTGCAGTTGACGGACTTTGAGCGAGGGCGTATAGTGGGCATGCGGGAGGCCGGGTGGACGTACCGCCGAATTGCTCAACACGTGGGGCGTGAGGTCTCCACAGTACATCGATGTTGTCGCCAGTTGTCGGCGGAAGGTGCACGTGCCCGTCGACCTGGGACCGGACCGCAGCGACGCACGGATGCACGCCAAGACCGTAGGATCCTACGCAGTGCCGTAGGGGACCGCACCGCCACTTCCCAGCAAATTAGGGACACTGTTGCTCCTGGGGTATCGGCGAGGACCATTCACAACCGTCTCCATGAAGCTGGGCTACGGTCCCGCACACCGTTAGGCCGTCTTCCACTCACGCCCCAACATCGTGCAGCCCGCCTCCAGTGGTGTCGCGACAGGCGTGAATGGAGGGACGAATGGAGACGTGTCATCTTCAGCGATGAGAGTCGCTTCTGCCTTGGTGCCAATGATGGTCGTATGCGTGTTTGGCGCCGTGCAGGTGAGCGCCACAATCAGGACTGCATACGACCGAGGCACACAGGGCCAACACCCGGCATCATGGTGTGGGGAGCGATCTCCTACACTGGCCGTACACCACTGGTGATCGTCGAGGGGACACTGAATAGTGCACGGTACATCCAAACCGTCATCGAACCCATCGTTCTACCATTCCTAGACCGGCAAGGGAACTTGCTGTTCCAACAGGACAATGCACGTCCGCATGTATCCCGTGCCACCCAACGTGCTCTAGAAGGTGTAAGTCAACTACCCTGGCCAGCAAGATCTCCGGATCTGTCCCCCATTGAGCATGTTTGGGACTGGATGAAGCGTCGTCTCACGCGGTCTGCACGTCCAGCACGAACGCTGGTCCAACTGAGGCGCCAGGTGGAAATGGCATGGCAAGCCGTTCCACAGGACTACATCCAGCATCTCTACGATCGTCTCCATGGGAGAATAGCAGCCTGCATTGCTGCGAAAGGTGGATATACACTGTACTAGTGCCGACATTGTGCATGCTCTGTTGCCTGTGTCTATGTGCCTGTGGTTCTGTCAGTGTGATCATGTGATGTATCTGACCCCAGGAATGTGTCAATAAAGTTTCCCCTTCCTGGGACAATGAATTCACGGTGTTCTTATTTCAATTTCCAGGAGTGTATATTTTATTACTGTTTTTAAAATTAAATATTACGATTGCACTCTCAACTGGACGACGTTGGACAACGAGCAAAGTATCAAAAATACACCCTGCTGATGGATGTGTGTCTGGAAATAGAAATATCTGTACCGTTCTTACGACTTGACATACTTTCCCCTCTGCTATCACAATATCACAGTATCAAGCCCATACCTACGTTACCACTAGACATAGTCAGCCCCTTTGCAAATGTTGGAACATACACTCATACTTTATAGGTCTGATGCTGAAGGCGAACCTATCATGCATCCCCTACTACTAAGTATAATACTCCGCCAATAACTGATTGCTGGCGATACGAAATAATACTGACCGAAAATCAACGCTGGGTGGACACGTCTCATAAGTTTTTCTTGAGGGCGAAACAATACTGAGAGAAAATCAGCGATGAGTGGACATATATCATAAGTTTTTCCTGGAGTGCTATCACCTTGTCTTTGAGAGAGAGGCGTAATCATATTACAAAACGTTGTATGTTTAAAAAAATCACGATCGCAACAAATACAGTATGTTACTGTCGCAAGCAGTCTCGTTTCTACAGGTGTACACAAATATCCATGTTAAAATCTATGCAGGCTTTATAAATCGAGGTATGGCATTACCTCTGAATGAAGTAGTTGTTTCAGACAAATACCATGACACTGAATATGGACGGTGATCACCGGAGTGTATATTATCAGATCAACAGTGCGGTTAAACGTCTTCGACGTTGCAACCTGGTGATAAAATCACCAAATTTAGAAAGTGATTCGGCTAAGGAACATGGTATGAAACGTATTTGCAACTCCCTTACGCCGTCACTAAATATTTCTCCAGTATTTGTAACACATTCTGTCTCGATTCCACGTCAGAGGTTCAGAGACATATCCACTGGGTTATAGGCGATGGTTGATTGAGAAGGATCACGAACAGTAGATGATTGAGGTCGTAAGAAATGTACAGTAGCTTTTCAGGTCTCTAGTGTTACGCTATCCGGTAGGAATGCTGTCTGGGATTTGGAATCAAGTCTTTCCATTAAAGCACATATCTGTGTTGTATCAACTGGAGAAGTCCTTTAATGATTACACCCACCTGTGAATTACATTTCTGGCGCTCTCATATCTCGAAACGAATAACCTTTTTCGAAACTGGTGCTATAGTAAAATTTTATATAGTTCCTATACCTCTTGCAATTGCTTCCATTTCTGCAGCTTTGTGCATGTGATCGTTCCAATTTAAGTCGGAACTGAGTAGAAATCAGAGAAAGCTATATCTACCACCTTCTGCAACCCTTGTAAAAACAGGCTAAGCTGAGTTAGTGCAACAGGACGGGAACATGTTGTCGTAGCTCTCCCCAACTATTCACGATGTGTAAGGTCAGCGCCAATCAAAGCCCTGCTCCTAGGACTCGCAGTAGACCCGAGTTAGCGTTCAAGTGTGGATCCGCCCAGCTTTATATCTGGAGTGATGTTGGGGCCCAGATCCACAATGTGCCACGTCCAGGATAGGGTTTGAAGGTGGATCCGCAATGCACAATGTACGAAGCGATGTTGGGATGCAGATCGGCAATATACCACACGCAAGTTTGCGTTCGAGTGTGGATCTGCTACACAGTATATATCCAGACGGATGTTCAGAGGTGGATCCACCACACATCACATCACATGGCTCGCAGGTGGACCAACCACACGTTATGTCCGAAGATGTGTTCTATGTTCGAAAATGGGTTCACCAGCTGGAGACCTGTTCTTGGGAGCTGTCCGTGACACATGCACTTACACAGACAGGCAGAAAACAGAGCGAACGCACTGCAAATGTGGAATATGTGCGTGGAGGCGACTGGATGCAAATGAATACAGTGCTTTACTGAGCCTCCCGATCAGTGCATTTGAGCTAGGTGTTGGGAAATGTACTATATTTACAAGCAATTTTAGAACACCAGAAGGTACGTTATATCATGATCGCATGGGCTCAAGTGACATAAAAAATCGTTAGAATAGCAGAAAATACATATAAATTGAGAGAAAATACACCAAAATTCGGGGAAATTGAGGATGTAATAGTGTGTCTTCTTGTGGGTGCAGAAGAATTCTTGTACTTAGGAACGAGTATGCGACAGCAAGGGGAATACGAGAAAACGTTGACATGGAAGCATCGGGAACCCGGGAAACCGTCATTTTTTTCGTCGAGGCAGCATTCTGCTGTACGTCTGTTGAGGTAATAGTGATACACAAGAGCTGACTGCTGCCTTTGGTGGTCAGAGGGCGGCATGCATCTCAGACAATCTTAGCAACGCTTGGGAAGAAAGCGCTTGCGTGCTAGGCTCAGTGAACTCCCCCAGACCTTGCCGCAGTGGCGATTATGTATACGGAGTTTTCTCAGGAGGAACCAGGCCACCCACGCAAACGGCGTGTCCTGTAAGATAACATCTCACTGTTGTGAAGTAGCCGTGGGGTGCCTCCACAGGCGGCTGTTTTGCCTCGTGCAGCTGGCGCCTCGAGCGTAAACACTGTTAAACACTGAGAGGGCAAGGTTTCAGAAAGTTTTGGCGGGACGCCTTTTGACAGATCGGCGCTCGCAATCTTTGGGAACGGTGATTCGCCGTGGGGTGGCACTTGCAAGGTTTTTGTAACAGGGAGTTGTGATAGTTTGGCACTTGCAATCATCCAAAAAGTGACGCTCAGCCTTCCAGAATAAAATTGTTAGGAGTTTTCGGATTGGAGAAATAGAATACGCTATCTTAGACTGACCAGAAATAACAGTTTTGGTGGGCTTTAGTGCGAAGGAGCGGGAGAGCAAATTATCAGGGCATTTCTCCACTGCTGGTGGTAGGAGCACTTTGGTGTTAGGAGCTCGAGAGAGGTGTCTGTGCCTGAGGCTGACGCAGTTTTGAATTTTGGACCTGGAAAGGAGCAATCGATTTGTGAGCAGATGGGCCATCAAAGACAGCATTTTTCTTCGACCGCGACCTCGCAACGCCTCATCTCCCGCAATTTATGTAAGTTTCACAGCAAAACGGGGTACAAAATTCGTACAGGATGATAGTCATTTTGTGTCACATTAATTAATCAGTCACTGTATGGTGAGCTCTCCGCCATTATTTTACTCTTTGAGGTTCTCTTTCTCTTTACTCACGAACCTTCCAATGCAGCTAATTTAATTTCGCGATTAATACTTAACATAATTTCTTGTCCGTTCGGTCTGTTCTATGAGATCTATTGCGGTCGTTTACTTCTTGAAGATCCACATTTATCAAGTGTTCATATGTACACTATGTGATCATACGTATTCAGAAACCTGATTGAAAATGACTTACAACTTCGTGGCGCCCTCCATCGGTAATGCTGGAATACAGTATGGTGTTGGCCTCTCCTTTATGACAGCTTCCACTCTCGCAGGCATACGTACGGTCAGTTGCTGGGAGGTTTCTTGGGGGATGGTGGCATATTCTTCACGGAGTGTGTAACCTCCCCCTAACGTATCGACCTTAATGACAGTGAAAAATTAAACCGCGTGCACCTAATGGAAATTTGGGAAAAGCAATTGTCACCGAAGTTAATTTGTCGGTAAAGAGGGAGTAAAGGGTTACATCTAAATGAAAGGAAAAATGCAAATGCAACTGGTGGAAATTAATTTTGAGAAAAGGGTAAAATTAATGAAGAAAGTAAATGTGCGGTCGTTACGTTAACAATTAATTGGCGTTAATTAGATATTTGTGATTTGGGGAAAATTACGGTCGCCAGTCCTACGGACAACTACTATAATAACTGAAAATAAAAGATTCATGCACATATAATTAGCACTAAAAGCGTGGCAACTGAAGGTTGACACGTGCTGTGTGAAAACTGAATGTTTGTCAGAAGTAATAAATTTCGCTACACCCTGACTTAATTAGCAAAAGAACTAAGAAAACCGGAAAATTGAAAGTTAATTTAGTGACTGAAATTAATAGTGAACTTTGTTTCTGAAGCACTACGAAATTCAATAAAATAAGGTTAGTCTTGGGCTACCTCAACAATCATTTCAAAAGCTACTTGAATCTACGCAATTTAGAAATAAGAGATTTAACTTTGAACTTGAATTAAATGATTCTGAACAATTAACAATAGTAAAATTTAGTACGTACAAAGCTGAACTGCAGCCACAGGTAAGCTAAAACATGGTAACAAAATTCGCACTCTTAATTTGTGCTTGTGCAATCTAAATATTGTAGCCAGCTATGAATACTTTAACTGAACTTTGAAATTAAAGCAGTGAAATGGAATGATATTACTTTAATGCTGGCGTATGAATTTCAACGACACTCGGGTTCATTCCAGAAAAGGAAGGGACCCTGCTTGGTAATGCAATTGGGACAATGAGCAACAATGGTTCATGCTAAGTTGCTGTATTTTTGTGATGCAACAGTTTGAAAAGCTGAGGTCTGCCATACAGTTCTAAAACTTTACGAGCATTTAGTCTTCCTTGTTGGTTGATTGAAGGTTTGCAGTCTTCGATTGGGGAGGTCACGACAGTCACTCATTGTCGGCCGTCGCTGTTGCAGAAGCTGGATGTTGGCGCGCCTTCTTCTCGACACAGGCATCAGACGAAACGGGCTCTTGATGTGCGCCAGATAATGCTTCCCGCCAGCGACACTGTGTCAGAAACTATCATAGCAAGTCGAGCGCAATTACATGCTGCCAAACCCCGAAAGCGCGGCAACTCGCGGGAGCGTCACACAACACACCTGCTCCACCGCCCTACTCCAGCCAGACTCTCTCTGCCCGCGCTCCATGCGGCAGAGTTAACACTACCAAAGATATTAAACACTTTGGTTCTCCACACGACCTATCGATGTAATCGTTCGATAGCATAGTTTTCCCTAGGCCAGAATCAGCGTAAAAATACAAATAATATTTACAAAACAAACCAATTATACATCGACATAGTATATATATATATATATATATATGGTATATACATATATATAGTATATATACTACATATATACACTACTGGAAATTGAAATAAGAACACCGTGAATTCATTGTCCCAGGAAGGGGAAACTTTATTGACACATTCCTGGGGTCAGATACATAACATGATCACACTGACAGAACCACAGGCACATAGACACAGGCAACAGAGCATGCACAATGTCGGCACTAGTACAGTGTATATCCACCTTTCGCAGCAATGCAGGCTGCTATTCTCCCATGGAGACGATCGTAGAGATGCTGGATGTAGTCCTGTGGAACGGCTTGCCATGCCATTTCCATCTGGCGCCTCAGTTGGACGAGCGTTCGTGCTGGACGTGCAGACCGCGTGAGACGACGCTTCATCCAGTCCCAAACATGCTCAATGGGGGTCAGATCCGGAGATCTTGCTGGCCAGGGTAGTTGACTTACACCTTCTAGAGCACGTTGGGTGGCACGGGATACATGCGGACGTGCATTGTCCTGTTGGAACAGCAAGTTCCCTTGCCGGTCTAGGAATGGTAGAACGATGGGTTCGATGACGGTTTGGATGTACCGTGCACTATTCAGTGTCCCCTCGACGATCACCAGTGGTGTACGGCCAGTGTAGGAGATCGCTCCCCACACCATGATGCCGGGTGTTGGCCCTGTGTGCCTCGGTCGTATGCAGTCCTGATTGCGGCGCTCACCTGTACGGCGCCAAACACGCATACGACCATCATTGGCACCAAGGCAGAAGCGACTCTCATCGCTGAAGACGACACGTCTCCATTCGTCCCTCCATTCACGCCTGTCGCGACACCACTGGAGGCGGGCTGCACGATGTTGGGGCGTGAGCGGAAGACGGCCTAACGGTGTGCGGGACCGTAGCCCAGCTTCATGGAGACGGTTGCGAATGGTCCTCGCCGATACCCCAGGAGCAACAGTGTCCCTAATTTGCTGGGAAGTGGCGGTGCGGTCCCCTACGGCACTGCGTAGGATCCTACGGTCTTGGCGTGCATCCGTGCGTCGCTGCGGTCCGGTCCCAGGTCGACGGGCACGTGTACCTTCCGCCGACTACTGGCGACAACATTGATGTACTGTGGAGACCTCACGCCCCACGTGTTGAGCAATTCGGCGGTACGTCCACCCTGCCTCCCGCATGCCCACTATACGCCCTCGCTCAAAGTCCGTCAACTGCACATACGGTTCACGTCCACGCTGTCGCGGCATGCTACCAGTGTTAAAGACTGCGATGGAGCTCCGTATGCCACGGCAAACTGGCTGACACTGACGGCGGCGGTGCACAAATGCTGCGCAGCTAGCGCCATTCGACGGCCAACACCGCGGTTCCTGGTGTGTCCGCTGTGCCGTGCGTGTGATCATTGCTTGTACAGCCCTCTCGCAGTGTATGGAGCAAGTATGGTGGGTCTGACACACCGGTGTCAATGTGTTCTTTTTTCCATTTCCAGGAGTGTAGTATAACAATTACAATATATAAATATACAGAAATGTCATATCTTCCGGTAACAAAATAAGGAAAAAAATTTATAGTACAATAGGTGGAAATAGGAGGAAATGCATTTCGGGCGTTACAAGTGCTGCACTGAGGAGAGGTATCGATGTTGTTCGGTGAGGCCTGGCACGAAGTCGGCGTTCCAAAACATCCCAAGGGCGTTCTACAGGATTCAGGACAGGACGCTATGCAGGCCAGTCCATTACAGGGATGTTATTGTCGTGTAACCACTCCGTCACAGGCCGTGCATTATGGACAGGTGCTCGATCTTGTTGAAAGATGCAATCGCCATAGCCAAATTGCCCTTCAACAGTGGGAAGCAAGAAGGTGCTTAAAATATCAATGTAGGCCTGTGCTGTGATAGTGCCACGCAGAACAACAAGGGGTGTAAGCCCCTTCCATGAAAAACACGATCACACCATAACACCACCGCCTTCGAATTTTACTGTTGGCACTACACACGCTGGCAGATGACGTTCACCGGGCATTCGCTATATCCACACCCTGCCATCGGATCGCCACATTGTGTACCGGGACTCGTAACTTCGAACAACGTTTTTCCACTGTTCAATCGTCCAATGTTTATACACCTTACACCAAGAGGGGCGTCGTTTGGCATTTACCGGCGTGATGTGTGGCTTATGAGCAGCCGTTCGACCATGAAATTCACGTTCTCTCACCTCCCGCCTAACTGTCATAGTACTTGCAGTGGATCCTGAAGCGGTTTGGAATTGTTTGATGGTCTGGGTAGATATCTCCCTATTACACATTACGACCGTCTTCAACTGTCCGTGGTCTCTGTCAGTCAACAGAGGGGTTCGGCCTGTACGCTTTTGTGCTGTACGGGTCCCTTCACGTTTCGACTTCACTGTTGTTGTTGTTGTGGTCTTCAGTCCTGAGACTGGTTTGATGCAGCTCTCCATGCCATACAGTAAAGCTGCATGCCCTCGGGATAAATTACGGCTGTAGTTTCCCCTTGCTTTCAGCCGTTCGCAGTACCAGCACAGCAAGGCCGTTTTGGTTATTGTTACAAGGCCAGATCAGTCAATCGTCCAGACTGTTGCCCTTGCAAGTACTGAAAAGGCTGCTGCCCCTCTTCAGGAACCACACGTTTGTCTGGCCTCTCAACAGATACCCCTCCGTTGTGGTTGCACCTACGGTACGGCTATCTGTATCGCTGAGGCACGCAAGCCTCCCCACCAACGGCAAGGTCCATGGTTCATGGACTTCGCTATCACATCCGAAACATGGACCAAGGGATGTTTAGGAGTGTGGTAATCTCGCGTACAAACGTAGACACAAGTGACACCCAATCACCTGACCACGTTCGAAGTACGATAGTTACGCGGAGAGCCTCACTCTGCTCTCTCACGGTGTCTAAGGATTACTGAGGTCGCTGATATGGATTACCTGGAAATAGGTGGCAGCACAATGCACCTAATATGAAAAACGTATGTTTTTGTGGGTGCCCAGATACTTTTGATCACATAGTGTATATGTGCCTTCATTCTCCTTTGACGAGTATTTGATCTTTGTTTGTTCTGAGAAGCAATTTAAATTTTCAACCAAGAAAGGTACGTGATTTGTAACTGTTTTTACACTAAAGTAGCTGACAGTCCCCAGGACTACTCAGTAATTATTAATATTTGTCAGGGGCCACATATATAGTCCACATTTTAGGGCCAACCTTTTCCTTTCGTTTTCTGCCGCGCAGTTCCTGTATTTACACCTAGACCGTTCTTGGGGACTTGCACCTCGAGTGAAGATACTCAGTGCATGTCAGTGATAAATGACATTGACTGGAGCCTTAACCCTAGTAGGGTCTTGCAATATGGCGTACGTGTCTTTCCAATTTTTGTGCGTTAAATGCGGAAATAAGAACTATGCTGATGTTATTACCAATTGCGTCTAAAAAGGACCAATGTGCTATTATTTTTTTTCTTGGCTGTTGAAGGACAAACACGTGAAATACATCCATCAGAGAATGAAGAATGTGTATGGGGCAGTAGTCTGTCGAAAGCGACTGTTGTGGAATGGTGTGCCAAGTTCCGTGCTGGTCGCGATTTGACACAAGACGCCCGTCGATTTGGGAGGCCAGATTCATCCACTATGCACGACAAAAAGTGGGAGACACGCAAGCACCCGCCCTATACTCCTCTCCCCATGCGATTTATCAACCTTCTTAAAGAAGGACTCGAAAAGTTGACGACACCTGTCGGACAAGTATGTGCCAGCAGACAGTTACAGGCTTCTTCACACAGCAGGACACGGTGTTATACCAAACGGGTATCTTCAACCCGGAGCGTCGGTGGGGTGGTTGCGTAAGTGCTCACGGCAGTAGCGCTCTGGACTGTATAGGCTTCTAACGGAAACTTCTTGATCGTTCCTTATACAGTAACTCGCATTTTTTTTTTTTTTTTAGAAACTGTCTTATAATACCCCGTGTCAAACTATGGGATGCATCAAGTCTGTCAGATGAGTATATTGTCTTCTGTGTAAAAATGGTTCAAATGGCTCTGAGCACTATGGGACTTAACATCTGAGGTCATCAGTCCCCTAGAACTTAGAACTACTTAAACCTAACTAACCTAAGGACATCACACACATCCATGCCCGAGGCAGGATTCGAACCTGCAACAGCAGCGGTCGCGCGGTTCCAGACTGAAGCGCTTACGACCGTTTGGCCACAGCGGCTGGCTCTTCTGTGTAGAACAGATTTCTAGGTTGTTTTAATTGTGTAGCGAATTTCCATGCTCTCTGAATGTGCACGAAAAGCAAATACAGTTACATTTCTAGAGCAGATTTTTCGTAAATGAGTTTGGAAACTGGCTGACTGTTTCCTTTGATATGTGTGCAGACAAGATTTTTCAAGTCTGACATGTGCTAAAGCATACTCTCGTGCAGTATACCACATGATAAGGGCCTTAAGGCCGAAATTGCAAAAGTGAAAGTAAATAATATCAACAGTCAGTGGCAACTAAGGTTTTTTTTTAATTTGCAGATTGTCTCGTAAAGTCATTGACAGTAATATAAAGGATGTAAATTTTAAGTTGACAAACCAGAATAACTCGAGAAATAAGCTTCACACGAAAAAATGTGTAGAATCCAGAGTTGATTATTTTCGAAGGAGACATCTGCTGATGCTAAAATTAGCCCGCCACACCAGCCCCCTGGGGGTGGGGCGGGAGGAAACTTAAAAATTTCAAATGGGAATCCCCATTTCTTTTTGCAGAATAAGATTCTACATTAAAAACTACGTACATTTTGTCTTAAACATTTGTTTTAATTCTTGATAGTAGGCGCTATAACTCAAGAAAATCCATGTTCTCGTTTTTTGCGTGGAAAATGGTTACGGATAAACAGGAAACACTTATTTACGTCGCAAATTTTGATTCGCTAAAACTAAAACTCTCCCTCTCTCCCCATAGGGTGGGGTTTGAGAGAGAGGAATTAGAGTTTTACAAATGTTGACTCAAATACTGTATTAATTTTTCCTGCAGATTCGGATAAGTTTTGTTTGTTTCGTGGTCATGGGGGCACACAATTTTTAATTATCAAACCCCACCCTATGAGGAGAGAGGGAAAGTTTTAGTTTTAGCGAATCAAAATTTACAAAGTAAATAAGTATTTGTTATTTATCCGTATCCATTTTCCACGCAAAAATTAGAATATGGATTTTCTTGAATTACAGCGCCAACTTCCAAGAATCAAAACAAATGTTTGAGACAAAACGTACGTAGTTTTTTATGTAGAATCTGATTCTGCAATAAAAAATGGGGGTTCCCATTTGAAATTTTAAAGTTGCCTCCCGCCCCACCCCCAGGGGACTGGGATGGCGGGCTAATTTTAGCACCAGCAGATGTCCCCCTCGAAAATAATCAACTCTGAATTCTACACATTTTTTCGTGTGAAGCTTATTTTTCGAGTTATTCTGATTTGTCAACTTAAAATTTACACCCTGTATTTTTCTAAGTGCCAAGTCTGCCGTACAATTCAAATGGTTCAAATGGCTCTGAGCACTATGGGACTCAACTGCTGTGGTCATAAGTCCCCTAGAACTTAGAACTACTTAAACCTAACTAACCTAAGGACAGCACACAACACCCAGCCATCACGAGGCAGAGAAAATCCCTGACCCCGCCGGGAATCGAACCCGGGAACCCGGGCGTGGGACGCGAGAACGCTACCGCTGCCGTACACTATTTTAAAATTTGTGCCAAGTGAAATGGAACTTAAGAGAAGCTGTAAGATTTACTTTGTCTTTGGGATAAAACTGAGACACCAACAAGACGTATAAAAGTTGCAAAGTTGTACAATTAGTGCAGTAAATTGAAAATAAAACTACAAGATCTGTAAGCGCTGCTCAAAATCGAAAAGTATAAGCTTTCAAAACAACCCTTAGAAACACACTTGACGTTGCTCTTACAAAAACTGTGAAGAAATTAGAATTGCCAGACGATAGGACAAAAAAAAAAGAATCTGCACCTTGTAACTACGTTAAAAAGTCCTTAATAACGTGACTGGACATTGTACATTGTTTCAGTGACTTGGTCGTAATTATCTGAAACTATTATAAGTTGCAGATAAAGCCCTTAGTAATTGCGTAGTATCGACCTGATGGTCGCACGGTGATCGATTCGAAGTACTGCAATTGTTCTGTCCAGGGGAGTATCAAAGGCACTGCTGCTGAACGCAAGAGATCGCCGAAAAGGCGAATACAACGCGTATTTATCACGGGCCTTAAGTAATCAAGCAGAAATTTTGCCACCTTCAGCGGATTTTGCTTCTGTCTGTTGAGAATAAAACGAAGCGCGAAGCCTTGAACGATCGTGAACTCTGCTGCTCGGATATCACAGACGGACTCCGAGTGAGCAGTGTTAGAAGTTACCTGAAGGAGGCTGTGATAAATTCTCTGTGTCGTAGTGTTCGCTGCCTAGTTTGCCGACCCAACACGTGTTTGATGCAAACGAGTACATAATTCTCGAGACTGCTTCTTGACTTTCTTGAAGCACGGCCGGCCACTGAAAACCTAGCCTCATTAAACAAGATGGATGTCCGATACAAGAGAACACACGCGCGAGATTTTCTACGCGAGTCCTTGGAGAACTGCTACTAAGGAGGCAGATTTCACAGCGTAACCATATAATGTTCTTTAGTACAAATCGTAGGATACGCTAATGCTGCTGTAACACTGCTGTGTATAGTGTATGTAATTTTCTTCTTCTTCTGTAGTGGTCAATCCAAGGATTGGTTTGCAATGGCAGCTTGTCTCCATTCTGTGCGTCTTTCAGCTTTTCTCTTCATTTCTTTATAGGTGTCACATCCCACATCTTTCACGATTTGATCCATGTACCTCAGTCGTGGTCTTCCTCTTGGTCTTTTTCCCTCGACATATCCCTCTATGATTGTGTTCAGGAGTCCTTTATGTCGTAATAGATGGCCTGTAAATTGCACTCTTCTTTTAACAATGAAACTCTGGAAGCTTCTCTTCTCACCTGCTCTTTCCAGAACCACTTCGTTGGTGACCTTGTCAATCCATTTTATTTTGAGCATGCGTCTATAGCACCACATTTCAAAAGAATTTAGCTTCTGCTGTTCCTCTGTCCCGAGAGTCCATGTTTCACACCCATAGCATGCCACACTCCACACATATGATTTCAAAAATCTTTTCCTGGTTTCAAGGCTGATGCTCTTAGACGTTAATATGTTTTTCTTCTTGTTAAAAGTAGCCTTTGCTTGAGCTATTCTACTTCTCACTTCTGCCTTGCTCCTTCCATCCCTGGTAATATTACTGCCCAGATAAGTAAATTTATCAACTTGTTCAAGCAGTTCATTGCCTACATGAACTTGGACTTTCACTTGATCTTCTTTGTCGCATGCCATTACTTTTGTTTTTGCTTTATTAATTCTCATATTATATTCTTCACCCATAACTTTATCCATTCTATTCAGTAGGACTACAAGATCTTCTTCACTTTCAGCCAGGACAGCTATATCATCGGCATATCTTATCATATCTATTCGTTGGCCATGAATTACTACACCTGTCTGTGAATTTTCCCTTACTTTTTTCAGCGCCTCTTCAATGTATACGTTAAAGATAACAGGGGATAGTGCGCAACCTTGTCGGACACCTTTCCTTATCTGCACCTCTTCTTGTTTTGTCCGTCCACGGATAACTGCTGTCTCGTTTTTGTACAGGTTCCATATCATTTTTCTATCTTTATGGTCTAGTCCTACTTTTTTGAGTACCTCAAACATCTTATCCCACTTAACATTATCAAAGGCTTTCTCTACATCTACGAAAGCTATGTATGTTTTCAGGTTCTTATCTAGTCGTTTCTCTATTATTAGTTTTAGAGCAAATATGTAATTAGCTCACCATAAAGAAACGCACTAGATGTATCAAAGTTAATATGGCTACTTCTGTTGATTTTGTGGAGAGAAATGGATCAATAGAAAACTATCTGATGAGTGTAAACCACGATTCATTATTTATGTGCACAGGCTTTGACATTCAGTTTTAATCTGAATAAAATCACTAAAGCAATTATGAAACATGTTTCGACCACCTTTGTAGTGGTACTCTTCAGCGCGACTAAGTTGCTCAATTCTGAGACTGGTGTTCCCGGTACAGGTTGGTCAGAAACAGTCTGAAAAGCTTGTAATAGTATTGCGAGGCTGATTGTGGAGAGAAATAATTGTTAAGAAAACAAATTCGGTACATTGCACCATTTCTGAATTACTTAAACTGAAGTCAGCCAATGAGGTTACTGCGAGCGCAAATTCAAGCACTTGGGAGTGTTAAAATGCGGTAATGCACAGACATCTGTGGGTTCGTGAGTTCCACTTATTGAAGTGCTCATTACCAGTTAAATGTGCCTTTTTAGGATGTGATACATTTAAGCAAGGTGAGCAAAAGCTACGTTTGTTTGGTCTGAGGAAAACAAACGAATAACACCTTTGGCGACACTGTCTGCAGCACGCTGCTTCAATTTGGGCGCGACGACATGATTGGCTAACGTCAGTGCTCTGTCCGCCTCGCTAACGGCGGTGTTAGTGAGGCAGCTTTAAAACTGCAGGGGTCCGGGTTCGATTCCCAGCCGTCTCGGAGATTTTTCTCCACTCGGGGACTGGGTGCTGTGTTGCCCTTACATTCGTATCGTCATTGCTGACGCCTCAAACGCACTGTTGTACCGTCTTTCCAATACTGAGTTGGCTGCATGGACAGGAAACGAAAGCCAATAAATTCAAAAAAATAACACGGAAACGACGTAACATGTCGAATCCCTTTTAACAAGTGTTTTTAGGCATAGCTTTCCGTGCAGCACCCACAAGCTTGTCAGACTATTCCTGACTATCCTGTATATACCGCCTTACTAGGCTTGCCAGTTCAAGAAGGATGTCAAATTCTGGTAAACGGTTGTCCAGCTCAAAGTTAAGATAACTATGGCCGTGTTGCTGTTCGGCAGTCCATTGCGTGTGTTACTCTGCTAGGTGAATAGCAGGCAACAGTCAGTGGGCAACTTGTGTCCAGGTAACGGACAGCCTGTGCCCAGAGGCAGATTTTTCTTGCTGTACGGCAGTTCATCTCTGACCTCTTATTTATTACTGTTGAGCCCGGATCTTACGGAGCTGCTGCCTGATGAACATTAGCAGCCCGTCAAGAAGCCACTGTTGGGCAGACAGACCGTGGGTAATCCGTGACAGTCCTCCCTGTTCATATCGCTGGGGTGTTTAATAATTTCAATAGCCTCTCTCATTTTCAGCATCCAGGACTCCTGAGTAAGCCCATGGCTGTCTTGAAAATTGTAGCAGCACCATAGGTATCTCGACTTTGAACTGTCCAATAGCATACTTCAATGTGAGTCACTCGCTACATGACAACGAAAAATGACTATGTGCGGAGTGACGAAGATAAGACAGAATGTAAGCGAAAACAGGAAATTTGACGCAATGCATTTTAAGTTACAGCGGAAAATATGGCAAATATTCGGACGTACGCAGCTATTTTCAACGTTTATAGTTGCCGAATTACGACACCGTCGGCGTCGTTGTTTTTTTGATGGTTCTATATTTATTATTTACCAAACTGGGTGTTAGCAGACTGGAGGTGTTCAAAAATGGTTCAAATGGCTCTGAGCACTATGGGACTTAACATCTATGGTCATCAGTCCCCTAGAACTTAGAACTACTTAAACCTAACTAGCCTAAGGACAGCACACAACACCCAGCCATCACGAGGCAGAGAAAATCCCTGACCCCGCCGGGAATCGAACCCGGGAACCCGGGAGTGCGAAGCGAGAACGCTACAGCACGACCACGAGATGCGGGCTAGACTGGAGGTGTGTATAGTGGTCCAACGAATGATGCAAGGAATCGTGTGAACCGACGGCCAGGTGGTGAACAAAGGGAGGGTATAGTTGAGAGAGGTTCTGCAACATTTTAGGGGTAGTTTCCGTAATTTCGACATTCTCGATGACCAAATGCTGCCATTTCTTCCACACCGCCATGATAAGTATGGTGTGGTCCCTCCCGCCTTCCGAGATGACAACAGACGCGTTCACAGGGCAGCACGCATTAGATCCTGGTTTGTCAAACACTCAGCCACCCTACGATAATGACGGAAGCTGGAGAAACGAATTAAAGTTAGTGCCACGGCCAGGACTCGAACCTGAGTCGCCTGGCTGATGAGACAGGATTGATGACCATTAAACCACCCAAGCGCTATGGTCAACGTTGCTTCACGGATTAGCCAAATCCAGTACCCTCACTAACACAAACTTCAGCTTATTTTCCCCCCAAATCGTCAGTATTGTTGTAGCTCTCCGGCACTGGAATAGCACCCGAGCCTTAGATGTATTGGTTAAGTCATGTACCTCAGGTGATCTTATAGATCTTATAATTAAATTTTCCCTGAAACATTTAAGTCTTACCTTTATCTGCAATAATGATGGGGAGCTGAATAAACGAATTAAAATTTTTGTCACAGGCGGAAATCGAAAACGGGTCACCTTGCTTACAAGGCAGAAATGCTGACCACTACACCACCCGCTGCGCTGTAATCAACATCGTGGTGGAAAACCAATGCCAGAGAGCCCCTGCAATAGTGACAATTTAGGAGGAAAATTAGTTGAAGATACGAAGTTTGCATTGGGGAGGACACTGGACTCGAGTAGTCCAGGCAGCGTTGTTGACTATAATGCTGCGGTGGTGTAATGGTCAGCATTCGTGCCTTGTAATCGAAAAGACCAGAGTTTGAGTCGCAGCCATGCCACAAACTTTAATTCGTTTCTTTAGCTTCCATTATTATCGTAGATAAAGATGATACTTAAATGTACGAGGAAAAATTTAATTATAAGATCTATAAGATCACTCAGACATCCTGTTGCACCTCGATTGGCCCTCTAAATAATTCCATAGAAAAAGCCTGGGACTATTTGGAACAGCAAATGAAGCAAACCTCATCCCCGCACATCTGCGTTCAACGGTATCGCCAATTAGTTTGAGTCACATATGGCATATGTGAAGAATCTTGTGGGATAACTCTCTCTTCGAACTGTGCCATTATCTGTGCTTGAAGGCAGTACGTGGTATTCTCTGCATGTCTTCTTGGAGTGATTAGCTTTTTTTGTCTGGTGAGTTTACTTTCATTCTTGGGATCTCAAATTACTTACCAATAAACCGTAAGTACAGGGTGGGCCAGACGTCACAGTCGGAAATGTTTAATGTTTTGTATTGAAACAAGAAGGAACATGAAAGGGAAATAGGAATATGATACAACTCCCTAGCTGTAGCAGAAATTGTGTTTTAAGGTATGTGCAATAATAACACAAATAAGACAAAAACGAATGTTCTTACATATTTATTACGTAATTCAAACTCTCTCTCTCCTTATGCTGACCAACATTCTCGGCACAGAGTTGGAATAGCTGCCATTGCGTCTCCTTTCCCGGCGCAGTATTTCGGAAGTGATGATTCTCATGGTTGCCTTTCTCTCAGATATAAACATTTCGAGACCGGGAGCTAAGATACACAGCACATTCGTCTGTAATCACATCCTTACGGAGAGCTGCTGATGTTGGAAAAGCTGCAGGTAACTGTTCGCACGAATCACGTCACGTATTCATGCCATGATAACTAAATTCATTGAAACTGTCAGGTCGAAACGAACGGTAAGCTTCTTCCTTCATCTAGCGGCGTCTGGAGGTTCTGAGAATGTTCATCTCCGCCGACCGCTTACTTGTCGAATTTGCTAGTGAACGAAGCTATTATATACTCAAGTGTTCAGTTGCTCCATTATCGTTGTCGTATTTCTTGGGTCTTTCACTGTGTGATGCACCCGTCACAGATCCAGGCCTTTCCAGTTTCCTAAGATTAGCTTCCGATGGAGCTTCTTTCTTGAAGCGATTATAACATTTTCCCTAATTACAACATTTGTGTTACCCGTTCTTTTTTTTTCATGTATTCGTACATTAAAGGGAAGACGTTCTGCAATTGTGAAACTGCTTGTATGCGCCATTATAGCACAAATGTTTGCAGCTGTGTCATCTTGGTAGAAAAGCGTGACACGATCACATGGCGTAGAATACACCAGAAACACAAGCAAAATAAGACGATCACATGCCTTATTTTCATGGAGTGACGCCTCCATTGTTGCAGTTTGAGTGAATTATAACAGAAGACGGAAGTACTACAGAGAGAGAACGTTAGTTCCAATCTAGGATACATTTCCAGATACTTGTAACCGCGAAAGTAAGAGGGTAATTTCAAATTTTCTGCACGCCGCAAGACAGAACTGAAGAAAATAATTTATTTTACAAAATACCTTTACTGGCCTACATTATAATCGCCATTCTTTCCCATGGAAGTTTACCAACGTTTTGGCAACTTCTGTATTCCGGATAGGGTACCTTTGTTGTTGAGCTGCCCGACTGCTCATGTCACCTCAGTGGGAGTTTCAGCAGTTGTATCAAAAAGTTTCCCAAGGAGCGGTTCCTTCAATTTGGGGAACAAATCAAAGTCTGGTGGCCTCATATCAGGACCTTATGATGGGTGAGAAAGTGTTTCAAATCCCTATTTATCGAGCGTTTCTCTCACTGGTAGGGCAACATGCGGTCCAGTATTACCGTGTAAAATGAGGACACCAGCTTCAAGCATGTCAGGCTTTCTTTGACGAATTTTCGCGCGCAAAACTCTTGCAGGAACTGCTTGTTGTACGCGCCGGTTACAGACATCCTCTGAGGTACTCTGTTTGTAGCTAAGACTCCATTCATGTCATATGTTAATATCACCATCAATTTCATGTTAGATTGTTGGAGGCCGAAACATTTCGGGCGTGGACAGTCGGAACATTCTATTCTGACGAGTGGAACTTCAATTCTGCCTAAAAATTTGGTATTCAGATTTTATCAAATGCAACAGTCCTTATCATAAACTGTTCTCCTTCTGTTTGATAATGTTAAAGTGATTCCTCCGCTACTCTTTTGAGACCTGCTTTCTGGTCTTCACTCAGATAATGCGGAACCCATCTGGCAGCAATTCTTCTCATCTGTAACTTTACAGCTATAATTCTGTAAAGTAAAGTGACAGACATTCTGGCCTCATATGCAAATTACTCACATATTTTTCATCGATCCTCTCTCAGACTGTCATTAACAATCCAATAATACACCGGTAGTACCATACGGTGTGTGCATGTGTGATGGCTGCCAATGCTATGTACGCAGTGGAGTCGTCATGCCTAAAAAAAGACCAATAAATTAGGCCTGCCATAGACAACCTGAAACCGAGAATAACATGTGATTTAATTTCCCAAGTTGTTCTAACACTCTACACTAACTAAATCAGGATCAGTATTTGGAGTCTCATCTTAGGAAAAGTAAGAGTAACTGGGCACTGACAAGACATTCATTCTAACAACAACACTCAAAGAAAAATGTGTAAACTGAACAAGTATTGACCTAGAACGTTAAATCCTGTTCATTAATGAGACTGGTAAAGCATCAACGACTTGAATCGAAGTCGTGTCCCCGTTTATCCGACTGTAGCACTAAATGTTTGATACTGATTGTTATCAAAGTTAAGAAAGCCTCAACTTTGTCTGGCACTGATGGTAAAGAAGTCTGTGATCAAACTAATGGAACTTACCACGTTCACTGTTAAAGATTCCCTGTCTGCCATGGTGCGTATGTAAACGATTTCAGTACTGGAAGGGCAGTTCTAGAGCCCCGATCTGCGCAGTGGTGCCGGCCATCATCCACTCGAAGTGGTTGCGTAGCCGTAAATTCTGACTACACAGAGGACGTCAAATGGCGTTCGTAAACTACCTCAGTAAAATGCCGGACAAGAGTTCTGCTTGCTCATAAGCCAGGAGCAGAGACTTAAGTGTGTGGTCGTAAAGAAGCACTTTGCAATGCATTAGTCTCCACAAAGAGGTTTCTCTGCTGACAGAGAAACGAATGATGCCGTTCCTAGTGACTATATCAGCAATTCACCGAATCTAAAACTGAAACTTTCCGTGGTGCCTTGCCAGCAGTGTCTCAAAACGCTATTCCACTATGTGTGTCCTGTCGACACCCGCCACAGAGTCTTCCCGCTGCGCAATTCCCAGTTTACAGAAAACCTTGACTCGTTAGCGTGCGCTCTCCATGCAGCCAATCACTACGCCCATTGCCGGCCTCTGTGGCCGAACGGTTCTAGGCGCTTCAGTCCGGAACCGCGCCGCTGCTGCGGTCGCAGGTTCGAATCCTGCCTTAGGCATGGAGGTGTGTGATGTTCTTAGGTTAGTTAGGTTTGGTTGTTTGGGGAAGGAGACCAGACAGCGTGATCATCGGTCTCATCGGATTAGGGAAGGATGGGGAAGGAAGTCGACTGTGCCCTTTCAGAGGAACCATCCCGGCATTTGCCTGGAGTGATTTAGAGAAATCACGGAAAACCTAAATCAGGATGGCGGGACGCGGGATTGAACCGTCGTCCTCCCGAATGCGAGTCCAGTGTCTAACCACTGCGCCACCTCGCTCGGTTTTACGTAGTTCTAAGTCTAGGGGACTGATGACCTCAGATGTTAAGGTCCATAGTGCTTAGAGCCATTTGAACCCTTTTTTGAACTACGCCCATTCTGAACTGATTACGTCTCAATCTACGAGCCATAAAGATGTCAGGAAACCGCTTTTAGCTCATAGTTCGGCAGAAACTTCTAGAAGAAAATCTAACCCCTCCTCTGATTATGAACTCAGCCAGTCGGATTCGTTTCACAGCCTTGTGGCGGGAATATGCCTTAGCGTCTGGCGTGAGAACTTCTGCGTCCATCTGCTTGCATCTGCGGCAGGCAATTCTTGCGAATACCGATGTGCTAAAAAGGCTGGTGGTGGCTGTTGTAAGCTGCTATCTCTGCAATCTTAAGCTTTCATCATCCCCTCGCCACCGATTCTTCCTTAGCAATGGCACAGTCGCCCTGAGGAGTTCGTTCCACTGGCTTCTGAACAAAACGACAGTCCTAGACATGAATGATCCCACTGTCCTATTCTTTTCAGAGTCACAAAAAGCTGCCCTGTGTGCCTCCAGCTCTCAGTTCGTGTTGTTTTCGAAGAGCACGTGGCCCTCGTTCTCCCTGCTGTCCGAGCCAGTGTGAAATTATCGGATGGAAGGAAGACCGGGTTTAACGTCCTGTAGACGTCGAGGGCATTAGAGAGATAGCGTACAAGCTCGGATTGTGTCAAGGATGGTTGGGGAACGAAATCGGCCGTGCCCTTTGAAAAGTACTAACCCAGCACATGCCTGGAGCTCAAATGGCTCAAATGGCTCTGAGAACTATGGAACTTAACAGCTGAGATCATCAGTCCCCTAGAACGTAGAACTACTAAACCTAACTAACCTAAGGACATCACCGTAGCAGCAGCGCGGTTCCGGACTGAAGCGCCTAGAACCGCTCGGTAACAACGGCCGGCGCTTGCCTGGAGCGAGTTAGAGAATTCACGAAAAATCTAAGTCTGGATGGCCGGACGCAGGTATGAACCGTCGACCTCCCGAATACGAGTGAAATTACCCTTACACCACGCATATCTACAGAAATTTTAGTATGAGGCTACCCAATATCAACCAATAATGATTAATACCTCGATAACCCCACCTAAAAATTCGATTCAATATAAAGTAAACTTGAAATATGAATTATTCATGTATGGTGGCAATATCTTGGTGTCTGATGACAATAACCTAGGAGATGTAGTCTGTTGCAGTTGATGGCCTTCCACTTGTTGTGTTGTCCTCAGTGCTTACCTGACCTTCACGGAAACAAGTAGATCATCGTGATACTGTGCCACGATCAACTACGCTATTCCCACACACCTCTCTCAAAGCATTTTGAACTTCTGTTGGGGGTCTTTCCTTGTAGGGATTAAAAAAAATGGTTCATATGGCTCTGAGCACTATGGGTCATCAGTCCCCTAGAACTTAGAACTACTTAAACCTAACTAACCTAAGAACATCACACCCATCCATGCCCGAGGCAGGATTCGAACCTGCGACCGTAGCGGTCGCGCGGTTCCAGACTGTAGCACCTTTAACCGCTTGGCCACCACGGCCGGCTTGTAGGGATTCGGTTTGGATGTAGGAACGGTGGCCACTACGTGTAACCCGATCTGAGTCTGTTTAAAACTGAATTACTCACACACAGACACACGAAGCAGCAAACATACATGCGACCGTCACGACTAGACTGTCGCTCGCTACTGACAAGAATTTCTTCTTCATCTTGCCGTTGTAATGGCAACGCGTGCGCACTGTGCAGGACTTTTGATATGACTCTGGCGTATGTTAAGTTACTTGAGTTCCACATCGTGGCTTCTGGCCCAGCCTGTAGATCGCGGAGTCAAGGCTGAGCTGATTGGGAAACTAGAGGACAAGCAAAGTGGCCAACAAAAAATGGTTCAAATGGCTCTGAGCACTACGGGACTTAACATCTGAGGTCATCAGTCCCCTAAAACTTAGAACTACTTAAACCTAACCAACTTAAGGATATCACACACATCCTTGCCCGAGGCAGGATTCGAACCTGCGACCGTAGCGGTCGCGCGGTTTCAGACTGAGGCACCTAGAACCGCTCGGCCACATCGGCCGGCAAAGTGGCCAGCAGACGGTCCTCCAGGATGGCACAGTAGGCTGGTAGGACGGCGGGGACGGAGTAGGGGGGCGCGGCCAGAGCAGACAAAGCGGCGGGGCATCGCGTGAAGCTCTCGGCTTCCGGCTGGGCCCCGCTGACTGACAGCCGCGCCTGGCCGGCGCTGGGCTCACGCCAGCCAGCGTCAATCAGGTCGCCGCCCAAGCGAAATCGGCCCGGCCAAGAACAATGGAATTACGCCCATTGTGCGCGCCGCCGCCGCCGCGGACCGATATTTATACCGGGCCCGGCTGCCGGCAAAAACGGCCCGGGAAGCCGGAAAAATAACGCCGTAACGAGCGCGGCGCTGCTTCCTTTCATACACTAATTTGCTTCCCGTCCTTTCGCGGCGGATGTCGTATCGGCGCCCGCCAGCCCACTCACAGCCCGCGGCGGAGATACGCCCGCTTCACGCCCGTTTGCTCCCTCTTCCGGCCAGCGTGATGCTCTCCTTAGCTTCTATCCTCCTGGACCACAGGAGTCAACGAGGAAGCAATGGAGACCGGCCTGCAAACGGAGCGTGGTTGTACCAACGAATGTGATAAATCGTAGCCGACTTGCAAATATTTGTCGCGGAGGCAAAAGATATAGTCACGGTAGGAAAAGTCAGTTAAATCATCACACGGACGCTGAAATGGCAGATACTGAGAGAAGTGTAAGACTGAATCATCCCGTGCAACTTAATTAAAGACAACAGGCTCTTTGATTCCGTACATTGGGCTTGCTGTGCTGGCCAGCGTGCATGTTGGGAGGAAGCAGAAGTCTTGTTTACATGTGGTATAAACGTACTGCACAGACCTGTTCAAGAAACTGGAGATGCTTTTAAAATGAAACGAACACCCTTAGCTGCTTACAGGCGTTGACATACGCAAACGAGGACAGATGAAAATGTGTGCCCCGACCGGGACTCGAACCCGGGATCTCCTGCTTACATGACAGACGCTCTATCCATCTTTTTTTTTTTTGCATTGTGTTCATTATTGTTGATCATTGTGTTCGATCGTTGCGGACATCGCAAGGCATCCTGTTCAAGCTCGGTGGTTGATCCTTCCACTCAGGTTTTTATGAAAAAGGCCAACCGGCTCTCTGGCCGGACACGCTGAGCTACCGTGCCGCCGATCCATCTGAGCCACCGAGGGCACAGAGGCTAGCGCGACTGCAGGGATTTATCTCTGGCACGCCTCCCGCGAAACCCACATTCTCAACGTATTGTCCCGCACTACATTCGTAGTGCCCCCGCCCATTATACTCATTACTCGCGGCGCGTTGCCGATTCCCGTAAGAGTTCGGGCACTGTTTGTGCATTCGCACAGAAGAAGAAGATGGTCAAGTGGCCGGTGAGCCTTAACTATATATATATATATATATATATATATATATATATATATATATATATATGTATATATATATGTCCTAAGATGGTATCTGTTCTTTCGGACATGTGCGAAACAACAATACGTTGAGAATGTGGGTTTCGCGGGAGGCGTGCCAGAGATAAATCCCTGCAGTCGCGCTCTCCTCTGTGTCCTCAGTGGCTCAGATGGACTGCCGGCACGGTAGCTCAGCGTGTTCGGTCAGAGGGTTACGTGCCCTCTGTAATAAAAAAAAACTGAGTTAATCGATCAACAACGAACTTCAATCGATGTCTTACGACGTCCGCCCCGAGCAGATGCAACGAACAAAAGCGAACAAAATGAGATTAAAAAAAAAAAAAAGGATGGATAGAGCGTCTGCCATGCAAGCAGGAGATCCCGGGTTCGAGTCCCAGTCGGGGCACAATTTTTATCTCTCCGAAAGAACAGATACCATCTTAGTATATATATTGAGGTGCTTTATCACCAGTCCACCACCTGTGACACAACCAACAACTATACAGTTGTGTACTGCGGGTTGCCAACAGTCCAGTCCAATATTGGCACTAGTCTCCCTTTGCAGAAGAACAAAAACAATCCGATATCAACACAAGTACGCTGCTTTGTTCTAATTCAAACTTATAGCCACCGGTACTGAAATGGCAAATACTGAGAGAAGTGTAGCGACTGAATCCTCCCGTGCAACATAATTAAAGTCAGCATGCACTTTGATTCTGTACATTGGGTTTGCTGTGCTGTGCAAGTTGCGAGGAAGCTGTAACTCATCAAGACAAGATTAAGTCTTGTTTACATGTGGTGTAAACGTACTGCACAGACCTGTTCAAGAAACTGGAGATGCTTTATCACCAGTCTACCACCTGTGACACAACCAACAACTCTACAGTTGTGTACTGCGGGTTGCCAACAGTCCAATCCACTGATGGCACTAGTCTCCCTTTGGAGAAGAACAAAAACAATCCGATATCAACACAAGTACGCTTCTTTGTTCTCATTCAAACTTACAGCCACCGCTACTGTACCGTGTGGTACCAGTCTCTCCACCACAGGCATAAGCATCGTTGCAAACAGCGCTGCCATCAAGGCACTACCTAAATTCTGAGGGTCACGTCCCCCTGGAGTGATGAGCCTGAATTTGTTAACCGTATTGGTATTTAGTTAGCCGCCCCACCACTGTGCAGCCAGGTCAGACTCTGGGCTTACATCGTCTGCGCCTAGCAGCTCATCAGTCGGAATTTACTTTGCCAAGCCAATGAGCAGTATCTCACTGTAGTGTTCACAGGCTTCACACATTATCCATCCTCAAGCATTCTATCCCTCACCGCCAACCAAGGCCACCACAGCCTTCGACTTCAGCCATCCTCGGGCAACATTCCACTCAGCGCCAACCACAGCTGCAAAGACTTAATCTATCCTCGAGCATTCTACTGCTCACTGCTGACTGGTGACCCATGGACTTCGTCTATGTGAAAACATTCTAGTGGAACATCAGAGAATGACTCTTCTACCTGATTCAAGAAGGACTACTCATATACCAAGGAACGGCGTTCTTGTATTCTATACGTTAAACTTAACAAACATACCATTGCTGCTTGTTACTGGCGCACATCAATAGTCGCATGTTCTTCTCCTTGATTACAGACACCACAGTGGTGATGGTGGCGGGATGTTTGCGAAGTTTAGTTACAGTTTACACCACCGAGGATCAGAGAGGCAGCATCCTCGTCCCACCCACAATGGAACTGAGGATCAATGTTTGCAAAATATGGTCACAGTGTGCAGCACCAAGTATCGAAGGCCTATGTCCTCATCCCAATACAATGACGACCAGAATAATTGAGGTAGGGATTACATCCAGACCGTGACTGACGTCCAGACTGTTGGGCTTTCGCGGTTGCCCAGAGTAGCCTTTCATATTCATGCACTGCTTAGCATTGCTGTTGATCCTTTCTGCCATGTATATGTGGGTTCTCAATGCCCACTGTCCCTTTTCAGTATGGTCTACATCTACATCTACATCTACATTTATACTCCACAAGCCACCCAATGGTGTGTGGCGGAGGGCACTTTACGTGCCACTGTCATTACCTCCCTTTCCTGTTGCAGTCGCGAATGGTTCGCGGGAAGAACGACTGACGGAAAGCCTCCGTGCGCGCTCGAATCTCTCTAATTTTACATTCGTGATCTCCTCGGGGGGTATAAGTACGGGAAGCAATATATTCGATACCTCATCCAGAAACGCACCCTCTCGAAACCTGGACAGCAAGCTACACCGCGATGCAGGGCGCCTCTCTTGCAGAGTCTGCCACTTGAGTTTGCTAAACATCTCCGTAACGCTATGACGCTTACCAAATAACCCTGTGACGAAACGAGCCGCTCTTCTTTGGATCTTCTCTATCTCCTCTGTCAACCCGACCTGGTACGGATCCCACACTGATGAGCAATACTCAAGGCTAGGACGAACGAGTGTTTTGTAAGCCACCTCTCCCAATGAATCTCAACCTGGCACCCGCCTTACCAAAAATTAATTTTATATGATCATTCCACTTCAAATCGTTCCGCATGCATACTCTCAGATATTTTACAGAAGTAACTGCTACCAGTGTTTGTTCCGCTATCATATAATCATACAATAAAGGATCCTTCTTTTATGTATTCGCAATACATTACATTCGTCTATGTTAAGGGTCAGTTGCCACTCCATGCACCAAGTGCCTATCCGCTGCAGATCTTCCTGCAGTTCGCTGCAGTTTTCTAATGCTGCGACTTCTCTGTAGACTACAGCATCATCCGCGAAAAGCTCTAGCCCTGCAGCTTCTGCTTTGCCAACAGCGGTTATAATAAGACACCTAGCGTCTATTACAGAAGTTAACTCTCTTGTACACTGTGTTTGCCCTGGCTTCAGTGATGCAACCACTGTTATCGCAGAAATTCAGTGAAGAGCTGGATCCATGGCCCCCCTTTCTCAGAGGCCGGAATGATACTACGGTGCCACTTCAATTCACAATTATGCTAGGCAACGAGATTTGCCTGCTCTGGAGTTGTTCTACATCTATTACGACACTTCCCATTGCAAGGCACCACCCTAGGCGACAAACCTTCATGCTTCCGTATACATTCACTATTCTGAGACACTTCCATGAAGTCACAAGACTCATTCGTCTTCCGCCTGCTTCTCCAATTTTTCATGCTCAGTTGCACACTACACAACCTCCATCGACTTCCACACCACTCCTCAACTCCCTGCTGCTCCTTAATTCTTATCAGTACACCGGCATGTCTTCCTCTGCCTCATCCGTCAGTTGCACATCTGCCATCTGCACATTTGCCACCAGCAGTTCCAGCACCAGCACTTCTGCCGCCAGCAACGTCTGCCTCCAACATATCTGTGCTGCACGGGGTAGCCACGCGGTCTAGGGCGCCTTGCCATGATTCGCACAGCTAACCCCATGAGTTTTAGGCGGTTTCCCACATGCGACTAGATGAGTACCGGGCTGGTACCCAAGTTAAATATGGCGTTTCAGTCTTCGATCGCTGTTCCTTATTTTCAATTACCGGTTTCGGGCTAGCTGCCCATCTTCAGATCATATGTTGTAGTTACAGAGTAACTTGTCCGTACAGAACACACAGTTCCCTGTCATAAGTAAAGTAAATTTACTTTACTTATGACAGTGAACTGTGTGTTCTGTACGGACAACTTACTCTGTAACTACAACATATGATCTGAAGATGGGCAGCTAGCCCGAAACCGGTAATTGAAAATAAAAAATAGCGATCGAAGACTGAAACGCCGTATTTTACTTAATGAACGATCGCGGAATTCCCAGTGAGACAACCATGTCTAGTTTTGATGGTCCCCAAGTTCACAAACATTTCGAAAAGATTTCCGCATACTTTCACGCATTCCATCCAAGAGGAGAACGGGGTAGCGACAGGGAGGGGCATCTAGCCACCTCTTGTTTTAACGATAATAAATCCATTAATAACCATGCCGAGCATGCGCGGATGCGCAAGACAGGCAGAAGCAAAAGTGGAAGAAGGATATCTCTATCAGAGGCATATAATGAAACTGAGAGATGGGTCAGTGCGGGGCAAGGTATAAAGGATCAAACTGCCAATAAATATCAACAAAAGCTTGTACCGGTGTGGCGAATTTAAGTTCGTACCCAGTAGAAAAATTCAAAATTTCATTTCTTTGTGGCACAACGAGGCATGACAAACAGCGTACGGAGGACAGTGGTTGAATTCCGTACGGTAACAGCAGTGGAAACGTTTCTTCATGGTTTTAAAAGTTATGTATTAACAACACGAAAGCCAGAAGAATAGAAGCCGTGGGAATGAAATGTCGTATTACTGCAGTGACATACACACCAATGAAGGTTTCAGATAAGAACTAAATGTGTGGGAATGAAGTCTTCCTTAGTCATTTTTACTGGTGAACTCTTCACAGGAAATCAACTGTGTGGCACCTTCGTCTTGGAGCAACGTTTCAGTGAGTTTCCTACTCGCTGTCCTGCCTGAAGACATATGTTAACAACAGACAGAACCAGAGTATCAAAGATATAGCCGGACAATACGCGTAAACGAGAGGAAAGAGATCTCGTATCACAGAAGGAATCATTTTGGATCAGGACTTTTTGGATCAGGATCAGGACAGGTACCACGAACCAGAAATAGGCTCACGCTTGATTCCTCTGTTGAGTGTGTATTTAGAAAACCAACTGTAATAAAATGAAACTTCCGTAAAATAATAATAAGAAAAATTTGACAATGGTGTAGCTAATGGTGATATAAAATGTATCAGTGTAATTTGTCTATTTTGAGAGCAGCAGTCGTGATATCAGTACAAAACAGCGCAGGCCTCAAGATCATCACGGACGGATTCAACATATTACCTCAGTTTAAGCACGACTAGTTTCGCATCGACTTCTATCATCAATTGTTAGGCATCTGTAAACTAGCGCGCATTTTAATTGTGAAGAAACAATTCTTCAAATCACAAAAACCTCCCCATGCCTATCGTTAAAAATGAGGGGGTGAGACATGAAGAGACAGTCAGAATCCTCTGTTTATTGTCACGTAACACTGACGAGCATATGCATCACAACTAGCTGCTAGTTTTGCTAACTGATTTTGTTGTTTGATCCATAGGACCTGTCTAGATTTTATTCCTCTGATACGAAGAATCGTTCCTCCACACTTAATTTTCACACATTCGTCCATAGGGCAGCCAGTTACGAATGCACGTTGTTCCGAAACATGCCTCGTGTTAATCAGTTAAAATGTAGAATACAGCAGTGGTCATTTTAAGTTCTGCGGAACCCTTTTCCATATACAGATAACTGTTAGACAATAACTACATACAAGTGGAAATAATGCATTATTCGATATAAGTCGTACCGACCGAAAATCTACAGCCTCTGCCAAACTATGAATTATATCCGAATATGTAAACGTAATGAAGTGAAATTTATTGTTTCTGGATTTGGAAGAAACCGTTACGCAACCAAAGCTACTATAACGATCACGTTAGAAATGTCTGCCCCTAGTGGCTGAGTGGTCAGCGCGACGGACTGTCATGCCTAACGGCCCGGGTTCGATTCCCGGCTGGCTCGGAGATTTTCTCCGCTCACGGACTGGGTGTTGTGTTGCTCTAATCACCATCATTTCATCCCCATAAACACGTAAGTCACCGAAGTGGCGTCAACTCGAATGACTTGCACCAGGCGAACTGTCTACCCGACGGGAGGCCCTAGCCACATAGCATTTAGATTTACGTTAGAAATTGGTAAACAACACCCCAAAAGAATTTAAATTACAAAAATACCATGAATTTTTTTGAAAATAACTGGGATTGATTGCCATGTCGCTCACTGGGGCTCTAAAAAACAAGTAAGATCTCATGGCTTAGAGAATGCGGTTACATGACGAGTTCTAGAACATAAACATTTCTGTCGACTACAGCTTTCAGATTCACACTTCCCAGTGCGTTTATAGTATGTGGCAATGAGGAATGAGTTGCTTTATTTCTACTGATCGAAACCAAAGATAATGCAATTCAGTTCACCACATACACCATTTAAATACGTAAAACTGCGTAATACAATCACAGCACACACAAATATTTAAGAAAATACCGCAAAATATACATGCAAAAGCTAGCCAAATGAAAGAGAGGGAAATCTATTTGGCAATGGCAGAGTAAAGACAATGCAGCAGATAATGGCAACGGGAAATTTTGAATCTAGCTGCGTTTGTTCAGAGACAACGACTACTGAACTTAAGTCAAAAAAGACATGAAATACATTTTAACTGAACCCAAGTCCTTAGTTAGTGTGAGAAAGAGTTTTTATTTTAAGTTTCCCAACCGTGCGTGGGAGGCGATGTTCAAATGTTTCAAATGGCTCTGAGCACTATGGGACTCAACATCTTAGGTCATAAGTCCACTAGAACTTAGAACTACTTAAACCTAACTAACCTAAGGACATCACACACACCCATGCCCGAGGCAGGATTCGAACCTGCGACCGTAGCAGTCCCGCGGTTCCGGACTGCAGCGCCAGAACCGCTAGACCACCGCGGCCGGCGGAGGCGATGTTGTCGGCAGCTCGGCGATGGCAGCCGCGAAATGGCGATGGTGGCGGCGAAACAACCTTAGATCCGCCAGTGGGAAACTGCAACTGTTACAGCCTCTTACAAGGTGCATGATCCACTTGGCGGTGATATTGTTCCTTGGTCATCTTCCTTTGAGTACAGACTGGTCTGCAGCTGCTGATTTGGATCGGAGTTCGTATCTGTAGGATGATAATATTACTGACACACACGATGCTGCTATTAACGTCAAATACACGGACCTGTAAAAGTAAAATTCACTTCATTTCGCCGTCTGTTTCGTCACATGGGAATTCACAGTCTGGCGGATAACTTTATGTTGCAGTAAACTACTTAATTGTTTTTATAGTGACTGTTAGAGATTAAATGAGCGTGAACTTTATCAAATTGCAAATGAAGTATCTTAGAACACATTAGTTTTTACAATCCACTCCACAGGAGACAACACTAACAGACAATAATCGCAATCCGCTGGCATATGCACTGTCATTTAAACTACTAAGAGTCAACCAAGCTCATACCGCCCAAAACAGACTAACACTTTCTTGTCTTAATGACCTCGTGAATATTAAGTCCACGCCTAGTCGGAATGCAAGACTTCGACACTACCGTATTTTACTTGCGTTTTCAGTCGGCGCGATACCAGTCCGCTATTCACACCATACGTGGGCGAATTCGTCAGCGCCTTCCTCTTCGATCTTCAGCTATTGATATTGTTCTCGGTCATACAGTTTCTGTACCAGTATTCCTTTGTCCATTACATTATTCAGAGTTATTAGAAAGATTATCATATAAATTAAAGTTATTGCATACACAAAAAATGAAAATGAACGGAGCAGCAAGAACATCGTGTCATAAGACAACAGTAATACGTAGTTAGACTCTATAATATAGAACAAAATATACCTGAACCATCAAAGATATATACATAAAGAGAAACGAAAAGAAAAAGGAATTACTACTCACAATTACCAGCGTCTTCATATTGTGTGTGTGTGTGTGTGTGTGTGTGTGTGTGTGTGTGTGTGTGTGTGTGTGTGCATGCCCGCATCTGTGTGTGTGTGTGTGTGTATCTGTATTCGCGTGTGCCATATTTGGTAACATTCCTGGGTTGTATTCGAATGAAATCTTTGGCCATCTGGAAGCTAACTCGGTGGCTGGAGCATGCCTGAGTGCCCGTCACGACATGGAGAGAAACATGCGCCGTTAGTCTAGTCTTCTACTGTTTGTTACAGAGAGCAGACGCGTTAACCAACTCGGCAAATATCGGGTTGACCACTCGTGTAACATAATCAGTTATTTATTTCTGGTATTCCTTTTTGCGACTTTATTCTTGATCACATATTTCTGTGTCCAATTAATAGCTGTTTATTCGTATTTGAAAGTGGCTTTATTCTTTGACATGAGTTGGTTTGCTTGAGGATATTTCGGAGCATAGAAAAAAATCAGTTTGCTTCACTTTTTAACAGATATTAGCATACCTCATTAATAACATCCCTCTCCTGGTTTTCTTTCGACTTTTGAGACGTTTTGTTGTTACGAGAGACAATTTCAGATTATTATTCCTACAGTGCCCATATTGATTATTTAAACACATCTGTATAGTATTAGATCTGAAAATGATCCTGAGTGATCGAAACATGTTACCTAACTACACTACTGGCAATTAAAATTGCTATGCAGATGATAAACGGGTATTCATTGGACAAACATATTATACTAGAACTGACATGTGATTACATTTTCACGTAATTTGCGTGCATAGATCCTGAGAAATCAGTACCCAGAACAACCACCTCTCGCCGTAATAACGGCCTTGATACGCCTGGGCATTGAGTCAAACAGAGCTTGGATGGCGTGTACAGATACAACTGCCCAAGCAGCTTCAACACGATACCACAGTTCATCAAGAGTAGTGACTGGCGTACTGTGACGAGCCAGTTGCGCGGCCACCATTGACCAGACGTTTTCAGTTGGTGAAAGATCTGGAGAATGTGCTGACCAGGGCAGCAGTCAAACATTTTCTGTATCCAGAAATGCCCGTACAGGACCTGCAACATACGGTCGTGCATTATCCTGCTGAAATGTAGGATTTCACAGGGATCGAATGAAGGGTAGAGCCACGGGTCGTAACACATTTGAAATGTAACGTCCACTGTTCAAACTGCCGTCAATGCGAACAAGAGGTGACCGAGACGTGTAACCAATGGCACCCCATACCATCACGCCGGGTGATACGCCAGTACGGCGATGACGAACACACACTTCCAATGTGCGTTCACCATGATGTCGCCCAACACGGATGCGACCATCATGATGCTGTAAACAGAACCTGGATTTATCCGAAAAAATGACGTTTTGCCATTCCTGCACCCAGTTTCGTCGTTGAGTGCACCATCGCAGGCGCTCCTGTCTGTGATGCAGCGTCAAGGGTAACAGCAGCCATGGTCTCCGAGCTGATAGTCCATGCTGTTGCAAACGTCGTCGAATTGTTCGTGCAGATGGTTGTTGTCTTGCAAACGTCCCCATCTGTTGACTCAGGGATCGAGATGTGGCTGCACGATCCGTTACAGCCATGCAGATAAGATGCCTGCCATCTCGACTGCTAGTGATACGAAGCTGTTGGGATCCAGCACGGCGTTCCGTATTACCCTCCTGAACCCACCGATTACATATTCTGCTAACAGTCATTGGATCTCGACCAACGCGGGCAGCAATGTCGCGATACGATAAACCGAAATCGCGATAGGCTACAGTCCGACCTTTATCAAAGTCGGAAACGTGATGGTACGCATTTCTCCTCCTTACACGAGGCATCACAACAACGTTTCACCAGGCAACGTCGATCAACTGCTGTTTGTGTATGAGAAATCAGTTGGAAGCTTTCCTCATGTCAGCACGTTGTAGGTGTCGCCACTGGCGCCAACCTCGTGTGAATGCTCTGAAGAGCTAATCATTTGCATATCACAGCATCTTCTTCCGGTCGGTCAAATTTCTCGTCTGTAGCACGTCATCTTCGTGGTGTAGCAATATTGATGGCCAGTAGTGTAGAAATGCGCAACTGCGACTGAAGAAGAAATGAGACGTATCTTTAATCTCGATACAGTTCCTGATTCTCACTAGACGAAAATGTCGGCTATAGTGCCCTATGTATAAAATAGAAGGCTTTATTAAGAGAAAAGTATAGTGAATGGCCGCTGTTTGTGTCTTCGTTGTCGTGGGCATTCAAGCCTATATCTCATTATTAATTTTCCCACATTATTGCAATTTACTGCCCGACGATGGAGATTTCTTATTGCTTATTATAAGGAGTAAAGTACATATTTTATGCCGCTAACGGTGTTCTCTACCCTTGATACGCTTGATCATACTTTTGTGCTTTCTTACCTTTCTTTAATAATTTTGTGTTATCTACAGTATTGGTTGGTATTCCTTGGTTATAACTATTATAGAAAACCGACTGCTGTTTTTAGAGTCGAAGGTTACGAAGGGAAAGCAGTATTTGTCAAATGAAGGAAGATTAGAGATTAACGACCAGACGACAACGACGTCACTAGAGAAGGAACAGTGACTGAGAACAGAATGTTACTCGATCATGGCCTACACTCGAGATTATTCAATCTCAATACTAAGCAGACGGCAAAGGAATTTTGCAGGTCAATTAAAGTTCAGGGAGAAGAAGTAGAAACATTACCTGTGACACTACAATCCTGCTAGAAACGGCAAAGGACCTGGAAGATCACTTGAACGGAATGGGTAATAGCTTGAATAATAGGTTAAAGATGAGTATCAAAAAGTAAAAGGATGATGATGGAATTCAGTAGAATTTACTAAGCTGATGTGGAGGGAACTAGGTTAGGAAACGGGACTAAAGGTATAAAGGGCATCAAATGAAAAAGAGACGCATGGAAAAAAAGTAAATTTCTGTGTATTATTTGCAAAGTAGTCACCGTAACGGTTAATACATTTATCCCACTGTGATACAAGACTGTTAATGCCTTCTTGGAAAAATGTTTATCCTTGTGTACGGGAACAAATCAACGACCACGCATGTTTTTTTTTTTTCCATTACTCCAAAATATGGAAATGGCATGGGGAGAGATTGGGACAGCATGAAGAACGTATAAGGGCATCCCAGCAAAACCTGCAGTGTAATCAAAAATCAAAACCTCATTGACAACACGGGGTTGGGCATTATCCTACAACAAGATGGTACCGTCCGTCAACATTTCTGGGCCTTTGGACTTAACGGCCCGCTTAAATTTTTGCAGTGTCCACGCACCGCTGCGCGCAATTGTGGCGCCGTGTTTCAGAAAGTCAATGAGCAGCGAGCCCTTCCAGTTAAATTAAAAGGCCATCATACTGTAGCGGAGCTGGTAAGCCTGTTGTTTCGACTGCGCTGCAGAAGTTTCGCTGGGAAATGCTTACACACCCTCCATAAAGCCTCTATCTCTCCCCATGCGATTTCCAAATTTCTGGAGCTCTGAAGGGAGACTTTCGTGGACGTCGATTTGTTTCGGACGAAGAGGTGCGAGCCTGGGTTCAATCAGAGTTTCACAGACCATGACAGACATTTTTTTCATGGGGGCGCTGAACGTACTGCTTCACAGTACGACAAATGTATTAACAGTTACGGCGACTACTTTTGAAACAGTAAACAGTTTCCAGACTTTTCTTCTATTGTCTCATTTTCATTTGACTGCCCCTCGCAGTTTTCTGTTGGGGAACAAAAAATTGACATTGGCCGAAGTAGACAGGATATCAAATGCAGGCTGACCGTAGCAAGAAAAGCGCTTCTGAGGGAGAGAAACTAATTAACACAAAATTCAGGACGTCTTTTCTGCAGATACCGGGTGGTTATAATACAGAGGTCTAATGTGAACTGTAACTATCGTATGGCATCGAAAATGTACAGATACTCTAATGCGTTAATGCTGAACAGATTTACTGTGGAAAAAAAATAAATTACTTCCAATTTTGGCCACCAGGTGCAAATCTGGCGCTGAGAGTGCAAGAAAGACGTATATAAATGTTTCGATGTGTAATGGCTTAGCAACGGGACGTGGGCCGAAAAGGTCAAACAAATGAGAAAGACATAATGTTGATTTTATCATCAGCTGTTGCTTACATGATATGTTCAGTACGGGCACCGGAGACATCGACGAGGTGCTGTATCTGTAAATTGACGTGATCATCAGCTGTTCCATTGGAATCTGCGTAATCTGTTTCTGTATTCTGGCCTTCAGGATCGAACGTCTTTTAGTTATCCGCAGAGCCAAAAGTCACATCGATTGAGATCAGGTGACCTTGCAGACCATGAGTCAGGAAAACTTCTGGAGATTACACGTTCGTGGGAGCTTGCATTAAGCATATCATTCACTGGGCGAGCGTCATGAAGTGTTGCTCCATCTTGAATGAATACAGTGACTTCCACAAAGCAGTGCTCTTCGAGAGCAGGAATCACATGCTGTACAAGGAGGTCTCGATACACCTAAAGGCCTGGGTGTAATCTCTTCAAAGACGAACGGACAGAGTAAAGGTGCTTATCCACACAGTCACATACGGCGAGTGCAATGGCTATTCGTGCAAAATACGCAGTTTATTAGTACCCCATTTTCGGCAGTTCGTTGTAATCACTGCACCCTGTAGTGTAAAAAGTGTCTCGTCACTGCATAGAATATTGCGCGGCCACATACCATCACCGCCGATCAGTGCCAGAAACCGAAGAGCAAATGCAGAACGTTGCTGCAGATCATGAGGTTTCAGTTGCTGCACTGTCTGGATCTTGTACGGGTACTGGTGTAAAACAGACCGCAAAACTTTCCGTTCTATTAGGATATACAGTTCTCGTGAGATTGCTCGAGCACTAGACGTGTCCGGGCTCTTGTCGCCTGGTCAATTACAGCGACAGCAACCTCATCAATAACTTACACCGGGATATGACGCCTTTCTCTTCTAGGTGCACCTCCAAGGTGTTTCCGAATTTCATTGTCATCTTCTTTAAACCATTTAATGACATTGGTCTTCTCCTCAGACATTCAGTCGGCGATACTCTCTTCATGCAGGAATGTAATTGCTGCCGTTCACATAAAACAGTTTCTCTATCAGCGTGCCGTCTCCCTTCTCGATTGCCATACTGTCCACTCACGCTATGGCTTGTCAAATGACAGTGTGGAAGTCATACCGTAATACTAACAGTGTACAGCGCCAAATTTGCACGTGGTGGCCACAATTGGAACTAATGTTTATCCAGTGTAAATCGGTTCCGTGTTAACGCATTAGCATATCTACGAAGTTTCGCTGCCACACGATTATTACAGCTCAAAGTGCACTTTAATTGCAACCATCCGGTACTTGTCTGGAGCTTTAGCCTAGTAAGGAAGTGAACGGCGGACGATAAACAATGCCGCACAGGATGAGAGCAGAATCTTTTGAAGTGTGGTGCTGCAGGAGAATGCAGAGGATTAGTTGGTTAGATCGGATAACTAACGAAAATATACTGAATCGAACTAAGTATGTTCCAGCAGCCATGCATCGATTAAGTGGCTAGCAGAGGGTCGACAGGTGTGCGGGGTTGCATCAAACGAGTGTTAGGGCTGAAACCCACATCTACAACTTGCGTTGGTCTTCATAATCAGTTTTCAGTATTTAGGTAAATCTCCAGTTGACAGGGAGCCCACGATCTGTCAATTTCTTAGATATGTTAAGTAATCCTTTGCGCAAAAGGAAGTTTAGGAGCATGCATAGATAGGTTCACTATTTGCTCTATCCGATACAATACCGAAGTAGTTCTAGTTGTATCTTCAGAAAATACTGATGGAAAACGTGTCTGTTTGAGTCGGAGAAGGACACAGTAGGTGACAATACCTATGCATAAGCAACCGGTATACAAATCTGAAGTCACTTCTTTCATCCCCCCCCCCCCCCCCCAGATGTAGGGAGGCGGTACGCCGGTGTCGTGAGTTAACCCCGCCGGATAAAGATCTCTTAATCGACACATTTGTTTCCCGACTGACTAGCCCGTGGAGGCCGACAGTGAGCAACGATAAGCGGATACCGAATCGGTGCTCCGATTCCCCCCAGAAACAGATGCAACACAATGGGCAGGATCGGTGTTTGAGTACGGCTAAACTAATGAGCGTTTCGTCGGAAATCCTTCAGGCGGCTCATTACGGCGCTCCCGCGGGTCGCTGACGAGCCCTACCTGTCTCCAGAGCGCACGCTATCGGTAATTAGCGGGCGACGTCGGTCCGGTCTAATTGAATAGCCGCGGCGGCCGGGCCGACGCCGGCAGCTACCGGCTCCACGATTTACGGAGCCGCGTCGGACCATGCGTCATCTCGGCGGCAGCTCGAGGGCCGAAATAGAATTTCAGCGGTAATTACTTCGATTCCCTATCGAACAAAGAGCACCACAAGGCGCCCGCCGCGCGCTCAGCATTTCAGCTCCGAACAGTGGAGGTTCACACACACACACACACACACACACACACACACACACACACGAGCACAATTTACGGTGGTCGTGAATTAGAAACGTGCCTCGTATATACAAGCCGGTCTTAATTATACACTACAAATTGTAAAATAACTCACGAGCTGGCGCGCGCGCTCTCGTTACGTGGAAGGAGCTTGCCGGACGCTGCCCGCAGGGCGGTCAAGCCTTCCCAGTACACAGTCTGGCGTACAGCCGCATCTTGCGCGCTTTCATTGTTGAAAAATACGAGCAGGACAGTACTCCGACTCCTTGAGGTTGACCGAATACACGTTTGATTTCGTGATACCCACTGCTCTTTCGTCTGCGTCTACATGACTACTGCTTTGCAATTCACACCTAAGTGTTTACAAAACTGTTAAGACTTTCGTGGATACTTGTTGGCAAACTGCCACTCGGCTTCTGTCTCAGGTTCTTCGGCCGACGCTTTTGTTTGATGACTCGTCTGACGTTCCGCCAGCACGAGTGGCAAGCATTGTCAAAGCATCACCCTCCATTGTTGATGGTGGAGTCCACTACCAGCAGTAGAGGATGACGCTCTGACACATCCAGCCATTCGCGCAGGCGAAACGTCAGAAAAATCATCAAACAGATGTCGGCAGAAGAAACCTAGACAGAAACCAATATTCAGTTCGTCCATAAAGTGTTTGTTAGAGTGTTCATAGAACCACTTTCAAACCATATTGAGAGCTCTACTCTCGAACAGCTCGTGGGGAAAATAAATTCCCAAAAACCTTTTCGTGTGATCTCCGATCGCTCTCACTTTATTTCGATGGTGATTCCTCCCTTTGCGGGTGGCAGTAAACAAAATACTATCGCATTCGGCAGAGAACGTTGGTGACAGAAATTTCGTGAAAAAATCTTGCCACACTGCATTTGTTTCAATGATTTCCACTCAATTCGCTTATCATACGCTGAACAGACGAAGAAACTGGTACACCTGCCCAATATTGTGTAGGGCCCCCGCGAGCACACAGAAGTGGCGCAACACTACATTGCATGGACTCGACTAATGGCTGAACTAGTAGTAGAGGGAAACGACAATATGGATCCTGCAGGGCTGTCCATAAATCCGTAAGAGTACGAGGTGGTGGAAATTTCTTCTGAACAGCATCCCAGATATGCTCAATAATGTTCCCGTCTGGGGAGTTTGGTGGCCAGCGGAAGCGTTTAAACTCAGAAGAGTGTTCCTGGAGCCACTCTGTAGCAATTCCGGACGTGTGGGGTGTCATATTATCCTGCTGGAATAGCCAAGTATGTCGGAATCCACAATGGACATGAATGGATGCCGGTGATCAGACAGGATGCCTACATACGTGTCACCAGTCAGAGAAGTGTCTAGACCTATCAGGTGTCCCATATCACTCCAACTGCACACACCCCCTCACCATTAAAGAGCCTCCACCAGCTCCAACAGTCCTCTGCTGACATGCGGGGTCCATGGTTCAAATGTTTCAAATGGTTCTAAGCACTATGGGACTTAACATCTGAGGTCATCAGTCCCCGAGACTTAGAATTACTTAAACCTACCTAACCTAAGGACATCACACATATCCATGCCCGAGGCAGGATTCGAACCTGCGACCATAGCAGCAGCGCGGTTCCAGACTGAAGCGCCTACAACCGCTCGGTCATAGCGGCCGGCGGGGTCCATGGATTCATGAGGAGTCTATCCTCTCTAAACAATTTGTCACGAGATTCGTCCGACCAGGCAACGTGTTTCCAGTCATCAACAGTCCAATGTCGGTGTTGACGGATCCCGGTGAGGCGTAAAGCTTTGTGTCGTGCAGTCGTCAAGACTACGCGAGCGAGCCTCCGGCTCCGAAAGCCCACTTCGATGCTGTTTCGTTGAATGGTTCGCACACTGACACTTGTTGATGGCCCAGTATTGCAATCTGCAGCAATTTGGGGCAGGTTTACACTTGTGTCACGTTGATCGATTCTCTTCAGTCGTCTTCGTCCCGTTCTTCCAGGCTCTTTTACCGGCCGCAGCAGTGTCGGAGTGTTTTAAGTGATTCCTCATATCTACGGTACACTCGCGAAATGGTCGTAGGGGAAAATCTCCACTTCATCGCTAGCTCGGAGATGCTGCGTCTTATCGCTCGGGCGCCGAGTATAGCACCACGTTCAGACTCACTTAAATCTTTATAACCTGCCATTGTAGCAGCAGTAACCGATCTAACAACTGCGCCAAACACTTGTTGTCTTATATAAGCGTTGCCGACCGCAGCGCTTTATTCTGCCTTTTTGCATATCTCTATATTTGAATGCATATGCCTATACCAGTTTCCTTGGCGCTTCAGTGTATATGTGACACTCTGTCCCCTATTTCTCAATAATACAAACCGAGCTGCCCTTCTGTGAACTTTTCCGACATCCTCCGTCAGTATTTTGTGGTAAGCAGCAATTTCCCAGAAGAGGACAGGCCAGTATAGTGCATGCACTTTCTTTCGTAAATTTGTGTGCTCTTCTAAGTATTTTGCTAATAAAACACAGTCTTTGGTTCACCTTTCCCGCATTTTCCGTGTGACAGTTCCATTTTAAGTTCGAGCAAAGTTTTTGTTCCAAAATGCTACTGAAAATCTATGATAATTGAGTGGATTACTGCTATTTCCTTTCTTGTATATTATTGTGACCCGTGTAACTTTCAGACTTTAGGTACGTATATTCCGTTGAGGAAACGGTTATTTGACTGCTAAAATGGAGCTATTTTATCAGCATACTCCGCGAGGAACCTTATTGGTATAGAATCTGGACCGGAAAACTTGCCTTTATGAAACTGTTTAAGTTGCATCATTACACAGTTCATACTGGCAGCTATTCTTCATTCGAATTCTCGAATATTCACTGCATCTGCATAAGCAGTGAGACGATAGAATATTAATCAGTAACTGAAAGCTAGACAAGTGTTGAAGTTTTTTTTCCTTCAAACCTATGTCGAGTAAACACAGACCATCAATTGCAAAGAGCGAAAATGTTTATAGGACCTTGGAAAAGTTGCAGCCGTAAAAGTTACTTTTTACTTCACCTACACGAACCCCTACCACAGTCTGCCGCGAAGCGGGTGAGCAATTGAGTCCGCTGTTGCGTGACTTGCTTGCGCCCCTTTTGTACGAAGAAGTCAGGCGTGATTCTGTACGCCCACGACACGGTTCCCAGGGTGGCTGGGAAACTTGGGCAGCATCGCGTGCCTGTGAACCGGGGGGCAATCACCAGGAAATTGAGAAGGAAACCCATCGCACGCACCACCTACTACGGTAAACAATGGATACGAATAACAGTTGTACCAGAAGTGACGTTGAACCTGTAGGAACACCTAATCCACAAAGGCTGGTGCTAAGTGTGCTCTGGAGGAAGTAGCGATAGTTTTCACGGTAAGATTGTATGGGACCAAATTGCTGAAGGAAGTAGCCATTCGGTTCAGGTCTGCCAGTCATTATTATGTGGAGGCAGCCGGGATATCCATAATGAAGAAGAGGAGGAGAACTGGTGACATGAGCTTATGATCAAGAAATGCTGCACCAATGTTCTATTAAATCTCGATTCCATCCATAGTGTCTGATACAGTGAAGGCAGCAGAAACTGACAGCCATTGCCCTCATGTCGTTATTTCAGAACAGGAGGGACATGAGCTGGCTTTAGCTTTCGACCTATCCCTTCTCTCTAGTCTATAACAAAACATCCGTAGAACAATACCCTAATCACAAGCACCATATTCCACGTAACAGATACACATAGATTTCCATCATAATAGAATGGAGGAATAGATAGCATACCGTCTCGACTTTGACCTTTGCCTGTACAGGTGCAAAGTAGTATTCCCTCTTCCGCCTCCCCCCCCCCCCCCCCCAATCATCGGACTCCGACTGCCTGATTAAGCTACTTACTTTGCTCTTGATATATTAATAATACTTTTTTATCGACTAAACTATGAGACGGGCCTATTACGAATTTCACATGCAATAAAGAAACGTTGGCTCTAGAAGAAAGTGAAGTAAACTGAAAACCGAATGTTTCTCAAGACTAAGAATACGCCTTAGACCAACGTTTAACATTTATCTTGTTAACGACGTTATGATGACCGTGATGATTCTTTCATTTATGGTTAGTATCTAGTTGCTAGATTAGGCGTTTAGCGATTGTGTGTCATTCTCGTATCTTTAATCATCTAACTGTATCATTATGATGCACTGTGACATTTGATGAATCCGTTTAAGCACTATACTTACTTATACATAGACTAGTTTTGTCATGTTCTCATGTTCTCTTGTCTGCCTGAGTCCGCAGCTCGTGGCCGTGCGGTAGCTTTCTCGCTTCCCACGCCCGGGTTCCCGGGTTCGATTCCCGGCGGGGTCAGGGATTTTCTCTGCCTTGTGATGACTGGGTGTTGTGTGACGTCCTTAGGTTAGTTAGGTTTAAGTAGTTCTAAGTTCTAGGGGACAGATGACCATAGATGTTAAGTCCCATAGCGCTCAGAGCCATTTTGTCTGCCTGAAAACAGACATGTGTGATTGTATTGTCTGCCTAATACTGGTTTTGTAGATCTAGCCTACGAAACACTGCTTTCATAATACAGAAGTACACAGAAAGATTTCGTATTACGCGTCGTGGAAAATAAGACTATGGTTCAAATGGCTCTGAGCACTATGGGACTTAACTTCTGAGGTCATCAGTCCCCTAGAACCTAGAACTACTTAAACCTAACTAACCTAAGGACATCACACACATCCATGCCCGAGGCAGGATTCGAACCTGCGACCGTAGCGGTCGCGCGGTTCCAGATGTAGCGCCTAGAACCCCTCGGTCACTCCGGCCGGCAGTAAAATCTTCAAATTCGCCACCGTATAGAGCAGACCGTTGGAACTTATTTTTCGTTCTTGGAAAGCTGTCATACTATTGTTGCCGAGCCCTTACTTCAATGTGATGAATAGCTGGAATGTCTCCGACGAATATACTGTATATCAGTTTTAAGAAGCCGATTACACATTGGTCTAAGAGCTAGCAGGGGTATCGTATCCAATCTTCGTTCGTCTAAATAAGTAGATCACAACATATATCACAAATTATGTAAGGAATAGATTTTATTCGATTCTGCTGTCGTTTGTAGGTAGCTTCCTTTGTCCTTCTAACAGAAAATTTCTATACGGTAGGCATTGTCAGTTTTGACTTTTAACAGTGAGACGAAGACTTTTAGTGTAAGAATCAAAAAACAGATGGTTCTTTAGCGGACAACAAAGATACGCACCTTGAGAATCATTAGGACAGGAAAATAAACAACTGGAACATGGATTAGGATGGAGCGAAGACAGCAACATGTATTAACTTACCGCGATAAGACTGCCAGGTTGGTGAACAGTGTCGGCATTCGAGAACAGCTTGAACGAGAGTTTTGTAAGCTACTTTAGTCGATCGATTATACGAGGTGCATTCAAGTTCTAAGGCCTCCGATTTTTTTTCTCTGGACTGGAAAGAGATAGAAACATGCGCATTGTTTTAAAATGAGGCCGCGTTCATTGTCAATACGTCCAAGAGATGGCAGCACCGTACAGCAGATGGAATTTTACCGCCAGTGACGAGAATGAGAACTGTTTTAAATACTTAAAATGGCGACGTTTTCCTTACTTGAACATCGTGCAATCATTCGTGTGGATGTGTCGAAAGTGCGTTCGTGGGTGCGACAGTTTAATGAAGGCAGAACATCGTGTGACAACAAACCGAAACAACCTCGGGCTCACACAAGCCAGTCTGACGACATGACCGAGAAAGTGGAGAGAATTGTTTTGGGGGATCGCCGAATGACTGTTGAACAGACCGCCTCCAGAGTTGGCATTTCTGTGGGTTCTGTGCACACAATCCTGCATGACGACCTGAAAATGCGAAAAGTGTCATCCAGGTGGGTGCCACGAATGCTGACGGACGACCACATGGCTGCCTGTATGGCATGTTGCCAAGCAATGATGACGCGCAATGACAGCACCAATGGGACCTTCTTTTCGTCGGTTGTGACAATGGATGAGACGTGGATGCCATTTTTCAATCCAGAGACAAAGCGCCAGTCAGCTCAATGGAAGCACACAGATTCACCGCCACCAAAAAAATTTCGGGTAACCGCCAGTGCTGAAACAATGATGGTGTCCATGTTCTGGGACAGCGAGGGCGTAATCCTTACCCATTGCGTTCTAGAGGGCACTACGGTAACAGGTGCATCCTACGAAAATGTTTTGAAGAACAAATTCCTTCCTGCACTGCAACAAAAACGACCGGGAAGGGCTGCGCGTGTGCTGTTTCACCAAGACAACGCACCTGCACATCGAGCTAACGTTACGCAACAGTTTCTTCGTGATAACAACTATGAAGTGATTCCTCATGCTCCCTACTCACCTGACCTGGCTCCTAGTGACTTTTGGCTTTTTCCAACAATGAAAGACACTGTCCGTGGCCGCACATTCACCAGCCGTGCTGCTATTGCCTCAGCGATTTTCCAGTGGTCAAAACAGACTCCTAAAGAAGCCTTCGCCGCTGCCATGGAATAATGGCGTCAGCGTTGTGAAAAATGTGTGCGTCTGCAGGGTGATTACGTCGAGAAGTAACACCAGTTTCATCGATTTCGGGTGAGTAGTTAATTAGAAAAAAAAAATCGGAGGCCTTAGAACTTGAATGCACCTCGTACTTGCTTAGAATATTTTCTCTCTCGTCCGTCTTTTGCTGTTCAGAGCTTCTCAGAAGTTAAATTGTCCCTTGTCAGCTGTACTTGTACTGTTCTACAAAGTGATGGAGATGCATAAGGCCTGGATGCAAATAACACTCGGATCATGCCATCTAAAGACAAAAATAGAGTACAGGCAGCCGAAACGCAGTTCCTGTAGGTGGGTGACAAGGAGATGAGTAAATGGAGAAGGCACAAATTACGATTGTATGAGAGTAAGTTTCTCATAATAGTCTTAAACCATCAGCGTGAGGGTAAGGAAGCATCGGACAAGCACTAAAAAAAGACAACAATGGAATAGGCCCAGAAAGACCCAGCCTTTTTATGGAGAAATTTGAGGACATCGCCTTGGGCACGGCTAAGGCAAGTTACTTTTATCGTTAATTCGACGACACTTTTGTCATCTGCCCCACGGGCGTGAAAAACTGGGAGAATTCTTAGAAGGCCTCAACAGCATTCACGACTACATTAACTTAACGATGGAAATAGACATAGACGGTGCTTTCCCCTTCCTTGACATTCTCGTTCTCCGGAAAATCAATGGGCGCTTCGACCACAGTGTCTACAGGAAATTTATAGGCACGGACCGGTTATCTTCCAGCTCTCAGCCACCACCACCCGAATAAAGATAGTAGCGTACTGAACACCCTCGTCCATCGTGCTAAAGTTGTCTCAGGCGTTGAAAATCTGCCACTAAAGCTAAGACATCTCGGAAAAGTCTTCCGGAAAAATGGATACAGTCACGACCAGGTATCATAAACTGTTTCTGGTGAAACGCGCAGAAGAAACACGACCGAAGAAAAGAACAAGAAATGTGTTTATGCCTTTCTGCGGCAGAGTGTAGGGAAATATTAGCTGGTTGCTGAAGAGACACAACATTTCATCAACGTAAAGGCCTCGAGCAAAAATACGAGCACCTCCCCCCGAGGTTCGATCGAGTCCTCCCTCGGGCACGGGTGTGTGTGTTGTCCTTAGCGTCAGTTAGTTTAAGTAGCGTCTAAGACTAGGGACCGATGACCTCAGCAGTTTGGTGCCATAGGAACTTACCACCACCATCAAAAATACCACTGCTCATGAGGTCTGTGAAGGAGGATCTTGGGCCTTAAACGCTTTGAGTGTACAACGTACCCTGTTCGTGTGGCTGCTTCTAAATCGGCCAAACAGTACGCAGTGTGGAGCAACGCCAAACGATACATGAGAGGTGCCTAAGCCTATGCCATCCTGAAAAATATGCCGTGGCAGAACTCGCTTTAAAAATCGACACCGAATTTTATTCGACTAAACATCTTTGATTATGAGGAAGAAGGGATTTTGGGATAGCGTTGTAAAAGAAGTTATGGAAATAAAAATATCTGAAAACACCATCAATAAAGACGGCGGTTTCCGACTCAGCGAAGCCTGAAACCAAGTCATCGCGGGGTTCAAGCGTATGCGATGGACGCGGGACGAAAAAATTACCACATTTGGAGAGGAAGAGAGCACCAGTGACGTCAGAGTCAGCAGCGCGGCTACATTACGGCGGGGCGGGGCCACGGCGACGCGGCAGTCATGTACAACTTAACAATGGCCGAGGAGAGCTCGATCGAAAGCTCGTGAGACTTTAACCACCTGATGTGGCTGGAAGTCCGAGAAGATTGTGTTAATTCTGTTCACTGTGTCAGTCTCTTTGACTGTGTCATTGCTTCAAACACCCGGTTAGGATGGTTGAGGCCGGAACATTTCCGTGACTACCATAAGCTATGTCTACTTCATCGGCTTCTCAGTGCGCATCCGTCCCAGTACCTCATGAAAGACATCAAGTATGTATTATCATAATCACAACACAAGTCTCACTGTTCTAGTATCCTCGCTGTGTCCATTCATAAAACATAAACATTCGCCTTCACGTTCTTGTTGTTACATTTCTTCTCTGTTCCCTTTAAGAAAAGGCTGAAACACTTACTTTTGTCAGCCTCATTGCCTTCCCCTAAATTGTGAACTAGGATCTCTCTTGATCATCGAGTTAATTCAGATGAATGCATCTGAGGCATTTGTCATACCTAGATGTATAACTTTTCCCAGTGGCGTTATCTTCTGATAATCCTGACATGAGAATTATCATGTTGTTTTTAATGGATAGCACACCAACCACTGAAAAATTTTAGTGTCGTTGATTAATTTATAGTTTCCACCAAGAATTTCTCATTTGATTACAGGAATGCATATGACATTTAAATTTTGCAGTTAGCAATTTTAGGTATAACTTCTGATGTATGGCAGTCATAATCAACCACTGTCGCAAACCGCCACTCAACGATAGCAGTATATTTGTACATTTACAAGGGCTATTCGGAAAGTAAGGTCCAGTCAGTCGTGAAATCGAAACCACTGGGAAAATCAAAAATGTTTTAGCAGCAACAGCTAGCTACACCTTCCATCTACTTCTGTACATAGTCGCCGCTCCGACTTAGATGTTTGTCGTAGCGTTGTACCAATTTTCCAATACCATCGTCATAGAAGGCAGCCGGCTGTGCTTTTCACCAATTTTCTAAGCTGGTTCACAGTTCGTTGTCTTTGCCAAACAGTTGTCTTTCAATGTGAGCAGAAATGAAAATGAAATGGAGCCACATCTGGGCTATATGGTGATTAACACTTTCCATCGAAAACGCGGGAGGGTCCTCATTGCCCTTGCAGTGTGCGGCCGAAAATTGTCATGTAGAAGGATACACATAACAGTTATGTTATGTGGGCTGCATGACATCAGGCGAAATCTCTCACAAGCACTCATGCTTGACAGGAGACACTGCTCACGAGGGCTGTTCAGAAAGAAAGGAACGATAGGTCGCGAATTGGAAACCACTGTTTTATTTGCAACAGTTAGATACAACTTCCAGCTACTTATCTCCATAGTCAGCGATCCGACTTAGACGTTTGTCGTAGCGTTGTACCAACTTTCCAATATCCTCGTTGTAGCAGGCAGCTGCCAGTGCTTTCTGCTAATTCTCTATGCTGGCCTATACCTCGTTGTCTATGCCAAAATGTTGTCTTCATAGCCAGCGCTTCATGTGAGCAGAGATAAAAGAGGGAGGCAACTGCAGGCTGTATTGTGGGTAATCAAACATTTCCAATTGAAAACGATGCAGGAGCATCTTCATTTCCCCTGCCGGTCGGGGTGGCCGAGAGGTTCTAGGCGCTACAGTCTGGATCAGCGCGACTGCAACGGTCGCAGGTTCGAATCCTGCCTCGGGCATGGATATGTGTGATGTCCTTAGGTTAGTTAGGATTAAGTAGTTCTAAGTTCTAGGGGACTGATGACCACAGCAGTTAAGTCCCATAGTTCTCAGGGCCATTTGAACTATTTTTTTTCATTGCCCCTGCAGAATGTGGCTGAGAATTGGCTTGAAGAAGAAAACGCACGACAATTATGTAATGCTGGCTGCATAGCTTTAGGCGAAATTTCTCACCAGGCCCTCGTACTTGGCGGGAGACACTATTGTTCTAGGTATCTCTATGTGCTCCCTGTGTGCTCAGAAGTAAAAAGAACGACGTAAAGCGATCGACAGGCGTACTAGAGCCACTGCCTAACACGTCTGTGTAAAGCTTCATCAGGTTTTCACTGTGGTTTCCTTTTCGCGCCTGATATGACCTTACTTTCTGAACAGCCCTCGCAGTATCGTCTAACGCAATCACAGAAAAGCTTACACCGTAAACTGGTATCGACCACCGCTAGTCATCACCATAATTAGAAAAGAAATAGCAGAGAAAATCTGTTTTACTTTATCAACTCTCTGCAAAGGATGCAAGAGAAGAAAGTAGAATGGAATTATCTACTTACACCGTTTTTATTTTACTCTCTTATGTTGTCACTTATGAAGATTTGACAAAGTAAAATATTTCTCTTCTTTTTTTTTTTTTGCCTAGTCCTGATGATGGCCGATCGTGGCCGACACCGGATAACGACATAAAATTTTTTCTGTCATTACTGCAGATACAATATTAAGTGTACAATTCAAGAGTTAGTCACTGTCTCTGGGACAAAATGTCATTTTTTTTCGACAATATGTAGCATAAGATCTTAATATCATTTGACAGGTCTTGAACGTGGTGTACATGCCACATTTTCAGCAGGAATGCGGACGTATCAAGTTATCAAACGAGTGTCGGTGACATATAAAATAGCTGACAAACTCAGTATTTGCCCGGGTACTCATTTTGTCAATTTTCTATTAGAAACGGAAACAAAAAAATGCCGAAAACAAAATATGATCAGTAAAATATCAAATCAGAGACACCTTCAGCCATATATATTTCCAATTTAATTTTTTCAAAAATATAGAGGGCTGAAGATGTTTCTGATTTGACGTGTTATAGTGAACAACCGAAGTTCCACAGCATCTTGTAAAAAGAAGGAAATAGAGAGAAAAATGAACAGTGAAGTGTAAAATTGAAAGAAATTCATTTCCATGTATCAGTGAAAACACATCTGAAATGATGAAACCGTCGTACAAAGAAATATGCACAATGTACAAATGTATATTACAGAATCCAAATTAAGTAACATGGTATACGAGATAGAAATTCTCTGTAATGTTTATTTAACTCGGTGTCTGACGTTATATCTTTTGTACTATGTATCGTAAAATGATTAATTTGTGTAGGTGTACGTGGATATAGTGTCTGTGAAATGTGTTGCAACTCGAGTTACTATCAAAGAGGTAATAAATTTAAACATCATTTATGATACGGCAGTTTTTGACGCATATCAATGTTCATGACGTCATATATCCTGAACTATGTGTGGCACCATGATCTACTTCTGTAGGTGCATTTAGCACAAATGTGGATCCTTTCTGTGAAATTTATTGGAATAGAGATAGCAGCACAGAAGTAACAAAATTAAACGTCATGCGCGATAAGGCAATTTTTCACGCGTCTCATTGTTTATGACGTGATATTTCCTGAACTATGATGGGTGAGTACTTCTTAGCCATACAAAGGCTACAGCCTAACAGTAGGGGATATGTGTACTAAGTTTGGTTGAAATTGGTCCAGTGGTTTAGGAGGAAATGTGGAACATACACACACACATATATACATCCGATTGTATACTATGAATCGATATTGATGCCAACGGCCTTGTCGCAGTGGTAACATCGGTTCCCTTCTGATCACCGAAGTCATGCGCTGGGTTTGGCTAGCACTTAGATGGGTCACCGTCCGGATCTGCCGAACACTGTTGGGAAGCTGGGTGCGCTCAGCCCTCGTAAGGCTAACTGAGAAGCTACTTGACTGAGAAGTAGCGGCTCCGTCACGAAAACTGACAACGGGCAGGCGAGCACTGTGCCGACCACATGCCTCTCCATATCTGTAACCACTGACGCCTATTGGCTGAGGATGACACGGAGGTCGGTCGGTACTGAGAGAGAGAGAGAGAGAGAGAGAGAGAGAGAGAGAGAGAGAGACAGAGAGGGAGCGATAGAGAGAGAGATTATATTGATGTTCTTCTATTGAACTCAATTTTGAGGCAACTATGAGTTATACATCTGAAAGAAAGATGCTAAAAAGATGTTTTGTCCATTACCAGAAGATGTTCCACATAAATTGAAACTGAAAAAACATTTCAATAAAATTATACAGCAGCTGATGGCGTAAATAAACATGTCTAAATCTGTGGAACACCACATTCCAAATTACGACTTGAGAGAGGTGTGCAAAACTTAACGCCCGGATACACATTTCCAAAATAGGACCCATATATTCCCAGCGATCTCCTTCGATGCCCCACCGCTGGACCAACTGAACAAAAAGTAACGGCTCCACAGGCGTACAATAATACTGATCTCCCGGTGCGCATTTAGCGAAGCAAATTCCGAGAATATTTTTACTCCAACGTCCGACATAAAACACACACGGCAGGTAGATGCGCCGGAGTGAGGAGAAAAAAAGTGCCGAAGATGGATGTGGTACTCCGCGTCAGGGTTGCCAATATTGCCGGCAAACTAGTCTCGGCGGGCCGCGCGTTTTCTTCCGCGTCGCGAAGCGCGCGAAGAGTTACGGCCTCAATTTGTGAGTTATTAGCCAGCGTTCTCCAGCCGGCCACCCTGCCTGTGTGCCTCCCACCCTCCGTCACGCACCGCACACACGCTCCGCTCACTTCCCAAATACCCGCACCCGCCGCCGCCGCCGCCGCCATCTTCCCCCGCTGGCTGGGTTTTTACCCTGCCGGCCAGTGCCACCTCTAAATCTGGCGGCTGCCTCTTGTCTCTCGTGCCCACCCTTTTTTTTAACTGCCCCTCGTTTTTTATCCGTCGCGTGCTCCTCTTCCTCCCCCTCTGTCTCTCCCGCACGCGCACGCCACATACGCGCCAGTGAGCCCAATGATCCTCCGGCGAGCAATTAAAATATTTCGCCCTATATCAGCGGAAGGACGCCCGCGCCGCCGCCACCGCCGCCGCCGCGGCAGAGTCCGTCGGGCCGCGATAAAGAACGGCGGCTCGCAAATCCGCTCGTTATAAACGTCCCGGCCACGGCTCGTAAAGAAGTCTGCGCGGCCGCCGCTGTATATTACGCACGGCTTCGCTCTGGAGGGCCTGCGGTCCCACGGCGCGCACAGTGTCTGCGAGTTCCGCCAGCGTTTATTGCCCGCTTGACCAGCCCTTTATTGGTATTCACATTCGAGAATAAGACGCAAGGTAGACATACACTGTACGGCGCCAATGGTTGGGCACTTATTGGACAGTCACATCAAGTTAATATCTACACTGCCGGAAAAAGAGATAGTACACATGGAGAGACGACGTCGGTTTTGATCCGATGACGTCACATGCCGTCTGGGGGATAGTAGGTGTACTGTAATGGTTCAAATGGCTCTGAGCACTGTGGGACTCAACTGCTGAGGTCATTAGTCCCCTAGAACTTAGAACCAGTTAAACCTAACTAACCTAAGGACATCACAAATATCCATGCCCGAGGCAGGATTCGAACCTGCGACCGTAGCGGTCTTGTGGTTCCAGACTGCAGCGCCTTTAACCGCACGGCCACTTCGGCCGGCTGTACTGTAATGGTTTCAACATTGTCCACCAACAGATATCGTAGTGGCGTAGCTTCAAAAAAATGGTTCAAATGGCTCTGAGCACTATGGGACTTAACAGCTATGGTCATCAGTCCCCTAGAACTTAGAACTAATTAAACCTAACTAACCTAAGGACTTCACACAACACCCAGCCATCACGAGGCAGAGAAAATCCCTGACCCCGCCAGGAATCGAACCCGGGAACCCGGGCGTGGGAAGCGAGAACGCTACCGCACGACCACGAGATGCGGGCAGTGGCGTAGCTTCCACAGCGCCATCTGTGTGTACCTTTTAACAGAGAATGCTCACACCCAGAAGTCTGAGTGTGGTGCAAACATGTGAAGCAAGCCAGCAACCGCGCAACGAAGACACGCTCCTGCTTTTTACAGCCAACTGAGCGAGTTGGAAAGAGCTGAAATTGTGGTCTCCCCAGTGGCGAGATTGTCCATTCGGAGAAGAGCAACACAATATAGTCGTGCTGCTTCAGTTGTGCAGCTGTGCTTGTGTCAATGGTCACGTGAACGTTCTCACACCTGTAAATGAGGTTCTAGGCATCCACATAGCACAGATACCAGTCGAGAGCGTCGTATTGTAAGGGCAGCAGTGGCACAGATAAGAGGGCTTTTGGGGCCAGATATGTCAATACAAACTCTTTGGAATCCTTTACTAGCAGTGGAACTACAGGCACGCGAAACTGTAGCCTGCCTTCCACTCATGCATGACTCGACTGCTGCTGTCAGAGCGTAGTTGGACTGGCGCGCTATGGTCTTCAGCGATGAAAGCAGATTCTGCCTGCATGCAAGAGATGGCCGTTTGTGCGTACAGTGTAGGTCTCGTGAGCACTGTACTGTTTCCAGACTCCTGCAGTCTTCAGGAGAGAGCCAGACGGGATGCGGTGGTGAGGACCAAGTTACGCTCTAGAGCACCAAGATAGTATCATAGACAATAACACATTTATTAGGCTGTAATGCTGGTTTGCCTTCCAAAGAGACATATCTCAGCTAGGCTGGCAGAACAGCACATCGTCAGCAGAGGAAACGCGACGTACAGTATGGCCAGCACAGTGGCGGCTGCCATGCCACAGGACAGCCGGTGGCCGTGGTCTCCGGCGGTCTCCTGTGCTGCATATCGATCTCCAAAACGCTCTCACTGACGTCGAAGACTTGCACTCAGCAGTCTCGCCCCAGGTCCACCTGAGGTACATGTTGACGCCCAACAAGGGTGGACCCTCAGACCCTGTTTGGGAAACGGGAGCCATCGGCATCTGTGTTGGCCTCAGGAAGGCAGAGGCGGACAGTGTCCAGGTCTCGCTGGTCCAGCCTCCAGCAGGCCTGCAGGGTGATGGCGGCCGCACCTCATCAGTTGGGATTGCAGCTGGCAGCGGCAACGTACCCCCAGCAGGAACCGTGCTTTCATAGACTTATCAAAGACAGCTATATGTGCTGATTGTCAGCTTTCATGGCTTATGCTCTGCAACTGACACAAGGGCTGATACTACGTAGTAGTCAGTCGGCAATCATCACTCAGCAATCAGACATTTGCTAAGAAAGGTGAGGTACTTATGTTGGCACTTCCTGTGCACTCTGCGGTGGTGGCGATAGCTATGACATCATGTGGTTTGTCAGCTTTGAGTGACTTCACACTTTCGCGGCTTCACCTTTCAGAGGCTTTTTTCTGCTGCCTCGAAACATGCTTTTTTTTAGGACATCATATTCGCTGTTGACTGACTGTTGTCCTTTTAAAAACTTGTACATGACTGAACCCCGACCATACAAAGTTAATGAATACTTATTGTTGCATTGTACCTGGTCTTCTTTACGAAACTCTGCTTTGTCGCTTGTATGCGGTATTCCCAGGCTTCCGTAATGTCACTGTGCTTCTCTTGCAGACCTGGGCGGCGATAGCTTCCTTGTTTGCCGCAACTCGCTCAGCATTTCCCCCTAGCTGGCAGTCTACTGGTCACTGACACAGGTGGTTCTGCTTCCAGGTGTTGCCTGGATAGAATTTGAACGAATTTTGTAGTGTCCGCTTGGGATATTAACCTGGAGCGTAACAGCTGTCTCATAGAGTCCATTCATCCAGGACACATTGGCCCCATCCCACGCCTTATGATCTAGGGTACAAATGAGCTACAACTCCTGTTCAACTTTGGTGTTTCTGGATGGGATGCTAACCAGAGCTCTGTACGTGTAGAACTTTGTTAGATCAGTTCTTTTGCCATTCTTACAACAGGAGGTGATGTGTTGTTCCAAAACGATAATGCTCGCCTACATAAGGCCCGTGAAACTCAAATGTGCTCCATGAAGTGCAGCAACTTCCCTGGCCAGCACAGTCTCCGAACTTGTGTCCAGTCGAGCACACGTGGGACTGATAGGACGAGATGTGACACGTGCGTCTCGTCAGCCAACAATTCTTACATAACTACGTGAAAAATTAGGGCAGGCATGGCATATTGTATCCCTGGACAGTAGTTGCCAACTGTACGATCGACTTCATGCAGAGTCAGCGCTTGCTTTGCCAGCGGTGGAGGCCAAATGGTTCAAAATGGTTCAAATGGCTCTGAGCACTATGGGACTCAACATCTTAGGTCATAAGTCCCCTAGAACTTAGAACTACTTAAACCTAACTAACCTAAGGATATCACACACACCCACGCCCGAGGCAGGTTTCGAACCTGCGACCGTAGCAGTCCCGCGCTTCCGGAGGCCAAATACTTTTATGGGTGTTTCAGCATGGGTCGGTACCTGGTGCCGCTTTACCGGTTGTGCTATTGTTCTTCAAATGTAATCATTTCCTGTATACCATATGCACTGATCCGAAAATAAATCATGAGTGAATTGGAAACCTCTAAAGGGTCGTACTAATTTTCTTTCTGGTTATGTAGTTGTAACGTTTCAAGACTACGTGAAATGGAGGGTTAGTTGTAGACATGGCGAATGGTCGACTTTGGTTGTTGGGAGACTACTAGGAAAGTGCAGCTTATCTATAAAGCGGATACTTCTAGGAAAATGTAGCTTACCTATAGAGCAGACCACTTTCGTAACACTTGTGCAAAGCATTCTTGAGTTCTGTTTGAGTGTTTGGGTACTGTACCAGGCCGGATTAAAGGAAGACATCGAAGGATTTCGGAGGCGAACTGCTAGACTGCCTACCACTTGTTTCGATTAACACGCGATTATTATGGGAATATAACGTGAACGCAAATGGGAATCGCTGGAGGGAAGAATCACTACTGAGAAAGTTTACAGAACGGGCTTTTGATGCAGATTTCAAAATGGACCTGCTGCCATCAACGTGTAAGAGGGAAATCAAATGCAAATGAGAAAGATGGGAAAACAGTCAGTAAACTATTTATTATTTCAAAAGTATTCGCTATAATTGTTAAAACGTGTATCACAATGTGAGGAGAGACGGCCAGTGTATTTCTAGATGTGCACTCTTCGTTCGAAGCAAATCTTCGCTCATGAATGCGTTTCTTCAAGGTTCCAAACATACGGAAATTTCGTAAGGAGAGATCGGGTCTGTGTGCAGAATGTGTAAGGGCTTCCAGAGAATATGCAGTGTAGTCGAAACAACATGCCAACAAAATGCCCGCCTCCATGTTGCCAAGATTGTTTCTACTACGCTGGAAAGCCCTTGCACATCCTTCTTACAGTGCCGATCTCTCCCCATGCGATGTCCATGTTTTTGGAGGCATCGCGAAGACATTCGTGGCCGTCGATTTTGCTTCGGACGAAGAGGTGCACACCCGGGTACAATCATGGTTCCATAGACAGCCGCAGTCTTTTTCCATGAAGGCACCGATCATCTTGTCCATCTTGTCTCACAGTGAGATAAATGTATTTTCATTTGATTGGCCCTTACACATCTCGAGTAAGGATCGCAAAGAAAAGAGAAATTGGGGCTCGTACCGAAACATACAGGAAGTCTTTCTCACAGCCCCCATCGCCAGGTGGACCAGGCACCCTCCGCCATACACCGTATGGTGACTTGTGGAGTGTGTATGTGAATTGTACCGCGACTATGGCGAACCATACCTTGTCCTAGAGTTATTGTAGGGGATGCACGCGACAATAGCCGTACATTACTAACGTTAGTCTGTTGTACAATTGTCGAACATGTTTCATACTCACCTATCATCTCTTTTCTCAATAACGCAAATCTGCTGTTTAACAATCAACATGGATTCCACAAACGGAGTCCTTAAGAAACTTAGCCTGGTCTGCTCGACCGTGAGGCCCAGATCGCCATAGAGAACGGCATCCAAGTTAATGCTGTGTACCTTGTCTTTCGGAAGGCTTTCGATACTGTTCCAGACTGTCATACGGTCCTTTAGCGAACAACGTACGAGCTCACCGAGTATCAGACGAGATTTGTGAGTGGATTCACGACTTCGTTCTTAACGAACATAATCTACAGATGTGCAGGTATTTTCAGGAGTACCACAAAGAAGTGCAATGCTATGTCGCTATTGTTTGCAGCATATGTTAATGATATACACAGTCCGGTCACACTAATGTGACCACCTCCTATGCTCGACGTCAACGTGCAATAACCACACACAGGCGACAGGTGGCAGCACTAGGAGTGGAGGCTGTATAAAGTGTGTCGGAGGGGACGCGGGAACAGCACGGCATTTCTACTGTTCGACTCGCTGCGTGTCGCATCGTTGCTGCTGTCGCTCGTCTCGCCGACTACACATCACCGACATGTCTGGCCACAGAAAAGGAGGCAAAGTTGCTGCTGTAGCAGAATTCCTGCTAAAGCTGGCCGGGAACGGCCCCGGCAACGAGAAGACCAAGAGATGCAAGGCGAAGAAGGAGCAGCACTGCCGCTGCCAGAAGATAGAGCATGTAGCAAAGACCTGCACTGGCGCAGTGGCTTGTGTGAAATGCGCTGAAGCGCGTGATACATGCTACTGTGTCAAACAGAGATGTTGCTGCCACATACGTGCACTGCTGCGGCGTTCACGCTGCCAATGCTAGCAGATGCAGCTACATAAAGAGCGGGAAGAAACAGAAGAAGGGAGGCAAGGCTGCCACACATGCGACACAGCGCCCTCCCCCCCCCCCCTCCCCTGCCCTATACAGGAGGAGGAAGCGGGCCGCGCCGCCACGAAGAAGGCAACGGTGACTTCCGCGCAACGTTGCGGAAAGCCACCGACGACGCCAGCCACCACCAGGCATGGGATAGACTCACCTTGGCCAATGTGGAAACGCATGCAGCTAGGCTGATGGCCATGAAGCTAGAGATTGTAGCCCCAGAGGTGGCACCGGCACCTGCTCCCTCTCGCGAACCGTGGGCTGCAAGAAGAAGACGAGCCGTGTTTTGTCTTCCTGTTGTTTGAGGGCGGCGATCCACAAAATGACTGTGTCTCTCCACGAGAGCTCCCATCCCTACCAAGACTATCCCTATCCCTTCTCCCATACCACCCCTATCATTTCCGCTGAGGGAGTTAACACTTGAATTGGAAATTCAAGAAGCAGGAGTTCATTCCGAGACAAGCTCTCTAGCTCATTAATTCCTATCCCATCTTCTCCCCCAGAGACTGAGAAAACTTCACCAAGGAAGCGAACAGGTACAACCAGAACAACACCACACAGGATCCTGCCCTCGGTGATCTTTTAACATCAAAGCCGACAAAGAAGAAGAAGAAGAGAACTAAGGCCCTTCAACCACTCACCACTAACGTCCAGCCTGACTGGAAACCATGTTACTTTTGTCCCTTCCAGATCATTCTCAGGCCACTTCATTATACACACGTCATTATCACTACTCCATGAGAAACAGGAGGAACAGAAGTTAACTGCGATACCATCCATGACCTAGGTCTAAGGATAAGGTCCGTCTGTCAGCGTCAGCATGGGAGAACACTGCAGTCGTTGTCGAAACGCGGAAACAGGCAAATTGGCATCCAAAAGGGCATGATCTTTGGCTTTCACGCCACGCATGGAGCCGAACAGTTTCTGAAATGGCTAAGTTTGTAAACTGTTTACATGCCGCCATGGTTAAAATATACCGTGCGTGACATAATGGCGCAATCCAAAACCGGAGCCAACGCAGCTGTGGTTCACCATAGGTCATAGATGACAGGAGTGAATGACGGCTGCCAAGATGTGTACAGACGAACAGACGTACAACTGTTGAGCAACTGGCCAACCAGATGAACCAAGGAACACCCAACAGTATCTCCTCAACGACCGCTGAGCGAATGTGCCTATGGCCCTCTGTAACAGGAGCTTGTCTCACGTACCCATGACGACCTTTGTTCATCGGCGACGAAAGATGGAATTTGCACGCCAATATCCCAACTGGATGTACGCTGAGTGGTGACAGGTGGCGTTTTCAGATGAACCAGGTTTTATGCTCCATCGGACAGAAGGCCACTGGCGTGTATGACATGAAACATCCGAAAACAAATTTCCTGCAACACTCATCAAAAGGGTCTAGGCTCGACGGCGTTTCCTAGGTCATCATTCTGGAAGGCACAAAAGGATGCATCTATTCTTGGGGGCCATGCAGACCTCTACAGGTAGATTGGTTTTTCTCAGCATGATGGCAAGACCCATTCTCGACTACTGCCCTTATCTGTTCCACTTAATGATAGAGATGTAGCAGTCCAACGAAGAGCGATATGTTTCGTCACCGGACAATTCGCATGGCGCGAGGGCGTTGCTAAAGTGTTCAACCAACTCCAGCGACGTACGCTACAAGACAGACGTCGCCCATCACGGAAAGGTTTATTACTAAAATTCCGAGAGTGTTCGTCCCAGGAAGAAGAAGACAACATACTGCTACCTCCCAGATGCATCTCGAGAATAGCGACAAGAAAATCATAGAAATTAGAGCTCATATGGAGGTTTACCTAAAGTCATAGATGACAGGAGTGAATGTTTCTCCCCATGCACATCTACATGGATACCCTGCAAATCACACTTAAGTCCCTGGCAGAAGGTTCATAGAACCATCTTCACAATTATTCTCTCTTTCCCCACTCCAGAACAGAGCGCGGAAAAAAGCGAAAAACCTATAGCTTTCCGTGCGAGCTCTGATTTCCCTTATTTTATTATAATGCTCGACCACCGCTCGTGATCTCGCGATAGCGTTGTCGCTTCCTGAGCACGGGGTACCGGGTTCGATTCCTGGAGGGGTTAGGGTTTTTTCCTGCCCCAATATGATTGGGTGTTGTGTCGTTTTCATCATAATCATCCATTCCCATTACGGTCGGAGGAATGCAACGGCAAACCACCTCCATTAGGACCTTGCCTAGTATGGCGGTGAGGGTCTCCCGTATCGTTCCCCTACGCTCTGTCAAGAAGAATGGAACGTCATTTATTTCTTCATCTACATCTACATGGATACTCTGCAGATCACATTTAAGTGCCTGGCAGAGGGGTCATCGCACCACCTTCACAATTCTCTATTATTCCAATCTCGTATGGCGCTAGGAAAGAATGAACACCTACGTCTTTCCGTACGAGCTCTGATTTCCCTTATTTTTATCGTGGTGATCGATCCTCCCTATGTAAGTCGGTGTCAACAAAATATGTTCGCATTCGGAGTAGAAAGTTGGTGATAGGAATTGCGTGAGAAGATTCCGTCGAAACGAAAAACGCCTTTGTTTTAATGATGTTCAGCCCCAATCCTGTATCATTTCTGTGACACTCTCTCCCATATTTCTCGATAATACAAAACGTGCTGCCTTTCTTTGAACTTTTTCGATGTACTCCGTCAGTCCTATCTGGTGAGGATCCCACAACGCGCAGCAGTATTCTAAAAGAGGACGGACAAGCGTAGTGTAGGCGGTCTCCTTAGTACGTCTGTTTCCTTTTCTAAGTGTCCTGCCAATAAAACGCATTATTTGGTTAGCCTTCCCCATAACATTTTCTGTGTGTTCCTTCCGATTTCAGTTGTTCGTTATTGTAATACCTAGGTATTTAGTTGAATTTATGGCTTTTAGATTAGACTGATTTATCGTGTAACCGAAGTTTAATGAGTTTCTTTTAGATCTCAAGTGGATGACCTCACACTTTTCGTTATTTAGGGTCAACTGCCACTTTTCGCACCATTCAGATATTTATTCTAAATCGTTTTGCAGTTTGTTTTGATCTTCTGATGACTTTATTAGTCGATAAACGACAGCCTCATCTGCAAACAACCGCAGACGGGTGCTCAGATTGTCCCCCAAATCGTTTATATAGATAAGAAACAGCAAAGGGCCTATAACACTACTTTGGGAAACGCCAGAAATCACTTCTGTTTTACTCGTTGACTTTCCGTCAATTACTACGAACTGTGACCTCTCTGACAGGAATCACAGATCCAGTCACATAACTGAGACGATATTTAATAAGCACGCAATTTCACTACGAGCCGCGTGTGTGGTATAGTGTCAAAAGCCTTCGGGATATCCAGAAATACGGAATCGATCTGAAATCCCTTGTCAATAGCACTCAACACTTCATGTAAATAAAGAGCTAGTTGTGTTTCACAGGAACGCTGTTTTATAAACCCATGTTCACTGTGTGTCAATAGACCGTTTTCTTCGAGGTAATCCATTATGTTAGAACATACTACCTTTCTTGAATATTGGTGTGACCTGTGCAACTTTCCAGTCTCTGGGTACTGATCTTTCGTCGAGCGAACGATTCTAAATGATTGTTAAGTATGGAGCTAATGCATCAGCATACTTCGAAAGGAACCTAATTGGTAAACAGTCTGGACCAGAAGACTTGTTTTTATTATGTGATTTAAGTGGCTTCACTACTCCCAGAATATTTACTTCTACGTTACTCATGTTGGCAGCTGTTCTCGATTTGAATTCTGGAATATTTACTTCGTCTTCTTTTGTGAAGGTATATCGTAAGGCTGTGTTTAGTAACTGTGCTTTGACAGCGCTGTCTTCGATAGTATCTCCATTGCTATCGCGCAGAGAAGGCAATGATTGTTTCTTGCCGCTAACATACTTCACATTCGACCAGAATCTCTTTGGATTTTCTGCCAGGTTTCGAGACAAAGTTTCGTTGTGGAAACTGTTATAGGCATCTGGCATTGAGGTCTAGGCTAAATTTCGAGCTTCTGTAAAAGATCGTCAATCTTGGTGATTTTGCGTCTGTTTAAATTTGGCACGTTTGTTTCGTTGTTTCTGTAATAGTGTTCTAAGCCGTTTTGTGTAGCGAGGAGAATCAGCTCCGCCGTTTGTTAATTTATTTGGTGTAAATCTCTCAGCTGCTGCCGATACTATTTCTCTGAATATAAGCCACATCTGGAATGAGTGGATATTGTCTCTCAGGAAGGGGTCAAGTGAATTTTTATCTGCTTTTTTGAATAGGTATATTTTTCGCTTATTTTTCGAGGATTTGGGGATTACAATATTCAATCTCGCTACGACAACTCTGTGTTCGCTAATCCCTGAATCGGTTTTGATGCTCTTTATTAACTCAGGATTATTTGTTGCTAAGAGTTTCCACCTAGGTGGGTCGGAGTCAACAAAATATCTTCGCATTCGGAGGAGAAAGTTGGTGATTGAAATTTCTTGAGAAAAGCCTGCGCAACGACAAACGCCGCTGTTTTAATTATGTCCACGCCAAATCATGTATCATGCCCATGACACACTGTAAGTAGGGTGTTTATGTTTTCTTATTGGCAACGTTACGTAGCGCTCTGTACGAAAATCACTGGCTGTGCTGTGTGCAGTCTGTGGGTAGTTTGCATTGTTGTCTGCCATTGTAGTGTTGGGCAGTTGGCTGTTAACACCGCGTAGCGTTGCTCAGTTGGAGGTGAGCCGCCAGCAGTGGTGGATGTGGGGAGAGAAATGGCGGAGTTTCGAAATTTGTAAAAATGGATGTCATGAACTGCTGTATATATTATGACTTTTGATGAATATTAAGTCAAATACATTGTTTGTTCTCTATTAAAATCTTTCATTTGCTAACTATGCCTACTAGTAGTTAGTGCCTTCCGTAGTTTGGATCAGTTATTTAGCTGGCAGTAGTGGCGCTCGCTGTATTGCTGTAGCTTCAGTAAGGAAGATTTTTGTGAGGTAAGTGATTTGTGAAAGGTATAAGTTAATGTTAGTCAGGGCCATTGTTTTGTAGGGATTATTGAAAGTCAGATTGCGTTGCGCTAAAAATATTGTGTGTCAGCTTAAGGACAGTCATGTATAATTTGTTCTAAGGGGACGTTTCATATGTCGACCCTTAGCCGAGGATACCTCACTGGAATCTTCTGATTTTTTCTTGTAGTTTGTGTAATTAGTGTGGATTTTGTTTATTGCTAGCGCGTAATTGTAGAGAGAATCTCCTTTGTAGTTGCAGTCTTTCATTGTTGTACAGTAAAACAGTTGTGGCATGCATGTAGATTTGCACCAAGTATTTCGCAGCTGCGCTTGCAATTAACGAAATATTATTTTCAGTGCTATGTTAATGTGTTCTCTTATTGTTGCTCTTCAAATTGTGTTTTTCTGTGTTGTCGTGTGAAATATTGTGACAATAATGGCGTGTGAAAAACGTAATACTAGGCTCCAAAGTAAACTTAGAAATGACAGTGAAGACGAAAGCAGTGTGTTAACGCCACCATGTAATGAATTAACTAATATTCAAAGTAGTAATTTGGTAACTGTGCATAGGGAAATGGAGCGGGCGTCAAATAATGGTGTAGACAGTTAAACAGGTAGTGAACAGGGAAGCATTATCGATCGATCGGTCGGCAACAGCTCCCCTCAGGAATCGGGAATGACAGAACACAATATTGCAAATACTGTAGACTCAGGTTTTGGGTTCTTACCGTTTTCTCAAATGAGTCGAGACACATTTTCCGCTTGTCAAAATGTGAATGTTGCCGGTGCAAATTCACAGCCGAAAAGCACTGAGGAATATGTTTCAGACACCAGTGCATTGTTATTACAATTAATGCAACAAATGGGACAAAAGCTTCAAAAGTTAGACACAATGGAACAAAATCTTCAAAAGTTAGACACAATGGAACAAAATCAGAGACAAACACAGCAACAGTTAGACACAATGGAACAAAATAAGAGACAAACACAGCAAAAGCTTCAAAAGTTAGACACAATGGAACAAAAGCTTCAAAAGTTAGACTCAGTGGAACATATGCTTGAACAAACACGTTAAGATTTAACTACTGAGTTACATAAAATCGAATCGAAATGTCAAAAGGTCTGTAATGACGGAAAAACACAAATTTGTGAGCATTTCCAACCTATTTTTTCGCGGCATGAAAATGCATTACAGAATCACGAAGCAGCCATAAAAGAACTGCAAACTATTGTTCATGAAAATCACGACACCTTGCAAGCTAAAATTGACTCAGTTGCATCTACCGATTCGGTTACGCAACTTGCAAAAACTCAAGAAAACTTAAAGGACACAGTAGATACGATTTCAACACAAATGGACACTCTGAAACTTGGTTCAGAAAAACACACTGAGGAAATAAGTACACTATCGGAGAAAGTAGCCGAACTTTCGGATCAGTTCACTAACTTATCTGCAAAGGTAGATGATGATCTGAATGACACAAGACCTGTAGCCTTCACTGACACAGAAGAGTATGAACAAATTAAGAAATTCAAACAAAATCAGAATCAAATTAATACGCAATACAAAAGAGAAATCCGGGAAGTACAAGATCAGTTGGCACAAGTAATACAAAAATTTTATATTTCAGAGGACACTCGCGCTCCAACACGGGAAGAGGAACTTAGAAATACGGAAAAGCCACAAAATAATAACACAGGGCATTTCGGAAATTATGAAAGAAATTGGCAAGGTGCACCGAATTTTGAGATGGAACCGCCGACACGACGTAACAATGACCGATATGCTACTCGCCGACACGATGATTTTGACTATAAGCTGTTCATTACTACACGTAAATTCAAAACGTTTAAGAATTATGCCAACGACATTCATCCACAAGCATGGCTTCATCAATTTTCTCATTGTTTTCCTCCCAACTGGTCACAGGAGCACAGGTTAGAATTTATGTGTGGCTACTTAGAGAATGAACCAGCTGTAAGAATGCGATCGGTCATTCACGATTTCCATGGTGAAGGAGAATTTCATCATGCCTTCCTCTCAGCATATTGGTCTCAAGCTACACAAGATCGAGTAAAACACAGCATCATAATGATGAAACATTTCGAACAATCTGAATTTTCCAGTCTTGTGAAATATTTTGAAGACATGTTGCACAAGAATCAGTACCTGTCAAACCCATACAGCCCCTCAGAACTCATCCACATTTGCTTAATCAAACTGCCTGAACATTTACGACATATTATTTTGGCAGGACTTGCAAAGACGACATTGAAGCTTTTCAGGGACTCTTACAAGAATTAGAAATTGACACAGACAGTCGCGGGATGCGAAAACGAGAAAACAATTACTACAGGTCACATCCGTCACAATTCCGTGATGACAGAAACAATAACTGGACACGACAAGCCTATTCTTACAACGCAAATCGTGACCAAAACAGACACCACCCATATAACAACCACTGGCAGAGTAATAATAGTTACAGAGAACGATCGCATTTCTGTAGTAATGAATATGACAGAGACTACTATAGAAACAGACAATATGGGAACAAAAACAATTATTATCAAGGGAGACAGAATAACTTCAGATGCAACAGTTCAGCCCGCAGTTACGATTCCGGGAGAAATTCTCCACCACATGACCGACAAACAAGAAACTATGTAAACTACCGACAAAACGACAGACGTGAATTTCATCAGAACTGGCGGGGTTCTAACAGGGCTGGGCCCTCTCAGCAAGGCGAATTTGTAGAAGTTAGGTCTCCTAATCCAAGTAACGACGCACGCCCACAAAGAAACAGACAATGACTCGCACCGCAGGCAGCCGCGTGCGCCGGCTGGCTCGGAGAAAAATAACATAGACGCTAACCTTGACAAAAATTTTAGCACTCCTCACGGACGTATACCGCATGATAATTCCGTTCAAGTTGAAACTCTGCGTACTAGGAAGTGTAAAGGTTTACACCACATTTCACATGTAAAACCGTTTATTGAAAGATAATCTGCTTTTTAACTTTGTCTTTGCCATAAAACGTTTCACTTCACGTTATTAGTATGCTTTAGAAACTGTTACCATGCAACAATGTTTGAAGTTAAATATCCAGTCAAGAACCAAGAGAACTTATTTAAACAGAAATTACGAATGCATTATTATTGTGAACAGACGACACAGTGTTATTGTGTATGTACATTCTTTCTTGTTAGCTGCACGATTACGTAACGACTATAAGGCTCACTTACTTAGAACATTTACCAGTACTGCTAATGAGATTTTAATGCAACATTTTGGTTTACTTGAAAATGCATTCTGGATTTAAAGTACTTTCTGTGAGATACCAGATGACACAGTGGTTAGTTTATGTGACAGCTACATGATTTTATCACAACGCTACTAATGAGTGACAATTTACAATGTTGCTTTTGCGGTGTATCTGTTTCATATCTGCACAGTTTTTCTGAATTATTCTGCAAAGTAAAACATGTTTTAGTAGTAACTTTTGTGGTATAGCTACAATGAGACAGCCTTTTCCGTAGCACAACAATACGTTACAGCACAGTAATTTCTTCATCACAACAAAAAGCGTAATAACTAAGATATCTATACGCAAAGCATTTCACTTTTGTTTATCATGAGGTAAGTACATTGACTTCTGCAGAACTTAGCTTTCGGAGGACAATAACTACGACACTTCCACAGAGATTATCTTACAGCAAGACGCACATTTAGCGCTACAGTACACGTATTTGAGTGATTAATTTTGTACTTAAATCATTTATTTTTAAAGATATTTGAAGTACAACGATACAAAGGTTTTCCGTGATACATTTCATTCCATTGCTGTAATCTGTAACACCTGAGGGTATAATTACATTAATCCTCAGGGGGGTACACGCCTACTTTGTGTATCATGTGTTTGGCAAGCACAAGGAGCCCTAGCTAATATGGTATTTGTTTACACAACTTTACACATCGGTACCATATTTCTCTAACACAGAATTACACAGCTATCTGATCATTTAACTGAGAGAGACAAACATTTATTTTATTACATCAGTGCCAGATGTTTGTGTAATTACACCATTGGGTAACTTCACACTTAAGAAATTGTATTTTGTCTGTACATTGTGAATTGTTCATATTTTTTTGGACCCATTGTGATACTATGAGAGCTATGAATGATATATTTGGTATGGGATCACGATTTTTAAAGTATGTTTGAGGCAGATGACACTTTTGACATGAGCAGTGAATTTTTTTTAATTATTGGAGGAAGCTACGACGATTTTGAGAGTTGACTGAAGTGTTATGATATTATTATTACAATGACTATGTGTATTATGCTGTTGCGGTATGTTTATGATCAATAAGCTGATGCTATATGAGTTATTTGATTATCTACGTATCTGTTATGATGACATATTGAAGTGTCGACGAATAAGGTAAGGAATAATGAGTAGTGGTTAGGGACTCTGGTTTGTGAAAAAGGATGTTGGAAACCAAGAATCGTACTTTAAGAGTTATGAAATGTGTGTAAATGCGTGAATGTATCACAATGCCGGCGAAAATTTTTTGGACACTCTTATATTCATAAGATTTTGTTTCTACACATTTGCAACGCAAATTCTCGACCCGTGAAATTTTGTATATGAGACTGTCACTGTAGGGGAAACTGCTGTCGTAAATATTTCCGTAAGAAAGTTAAGTGACCACCTGCACATAATGCGTCATGGGCACCCAGCTGTGTCAGACGCCTGGAGAACAAGCCATTAGTGTGTGCCTTTTCAGAGGCACAGGTAGAAAAAAAGAAAGGGGAGGCCATTATCCTCGCTATTGACATTTCCTTGTTGAAAGCATACTGTGGAGCTTGTAATTTATGATATTTACTAAAATGCCTAATGAAATGATGAGAAACATTTTACATCTATTGTCTTTGTAGTTGAGAGATTGCTCATTTTGTTTAATATCTGGTTTCCAGCTGTGTTGCAGCATTAGTTTTATAAAATAAACTTAGATGCATTTGCTAATGTGAACACTTTCTGTCAACAGATCTATTAAATAATTATTTTATGATCCACATTCTTCGAAAAAGGAGCTCTTGGAATGGAAAGAACAATAAGAAGGGACTGATAACAATAACTGCATATATAACTTTCTTTTCAAGTACCTGGTAATTTTTTGTAGAATTAGTTTTTGTGGTGCACCACTTGAATTACATAGACATTAAGATGTGAATATACATTTCCCTTGTCTGCATTATTGCCTTTAATGTAATATTTTTTCTGCTTGAGCTATGTCATGTTTAGATATAAGTTATTGCATTTGCTGCTGCTGTTTGCCAGGCATAGTGCTACTAAATTTTACTTTGTATTACTCTGTTAAGCTAGTTTTACTACTGATTTATTTTTCTTGTTGCTGCACATTGGCTCATATTAGTTGTAATGTTGCATTGCTTGGTAATTTAGAGTTACTGTAGCTTGCTTTGCAATTTTCCATTTTTTTTGTCATTGCTGTTTGTGTTAATTGTTTTGTGCTGCTGCATTGCCTCGTCCCTTAGTTTAGCATCTGAGCTCAGTAGATTTAAGTTAGCTTAAGATGGGGTAGGCCATATAAGAGAACAAGTTGCGATGAATTGGAAGAAGTGCATTGAGAAGCTATAAGAAAATGGTTTGGCCAAAAAAGTGTTTTGAAAGAGGATATGAACAAAAAAAAGTAGGGTTTAGGGACAACAGGTTTAGGTAGGATTTTCTTGGAAATAAATGATGAGGTAAGATAATGGAAAATAAATAATGAGGTAAGAAATGTGTGAACATATAAATACAGAAAGCATGCTTGGATAGAATTTTTCTGCTGGAAACAAATGTTGAAAGAAGAGGAAAGATATATGGAATGAAGTTTTGGGGTGGACTGCAGTACCAAATGTTACACTGAAAACAAACCCTGTCCTTTCCTTTTGTGTTATCCCACTATGTGTTTGTGTACCCTTGTGTATTTGTTTTCTTCCTGTCTCTGTGTAGTTTCATAGAATTTTTTCTTCTTCTAATACTAAGCTACATTCACTATGATGAGGAATACTGTTATCCTCAAATATAATTGGCATTAATAATATGTTAAAATATGCTTAGACATTATTTATTCTGTTTTGTTTTAATGCTCATGTGTAAAGTTGATGTTTCAAAAGTTATTCTGATCTTTTATGTATTTACTTATGTCATAATTCTTGCAACACTGATGTATATGTTATTTCGATTCTTTTGCAAAGCTCGTATTACTACAAATGTTATCTGTATTGTTATGTTCTTTAATGATGTATTTTGTACCTTGTAATTGTATTCTTATGTTATAAAATTGTAATTGACACCAGTTCATCATATTATTAACTTGTAAGTTACATTTCACTACACACGTTTCTGTTGGTCATAGTATTTGGACAATATGTGAGAAGTAGGGACTGTTAGTGTTTGCACGTGTGTTAATAATTCAGCAAGGGACTGGATAACAGAATTGCTGGTTCTAAGGACAATTCCAAAAACTTTGTGAGTGCACAAGTGGTGGTTATGGACTTGCTCTATTATCCGCAAGACTGTTCAATGGTGATTGTGCATCTTTGATGACCCAACAATACCATCATCTCTACAAGGACTACAGTGGGTCTGCATCTTTGATGACCCACCAATACCGTTATTTCTACAAGGACTACAGTGGGTCTACACCTTTGCTGACTCACCAGTACCATTATTTCTACAGGGACTGCAGTGGGTCTGCACCTCTGGTGGCTCACCAATACCGTAATCTCTACCAGGACTACAGTGGGTCTACTCTGTGATGACCTACCTACCAATATCCTTCAAAACGTCGAATGACTCTGCTGTGGGTTTGCTCTGTTGTGGCCCATTACCTGTCAGCATGTCAAGAGTCAGCACTGTCTTTCCGTTGGAAGGACAACATTACTTCTTCAAGACTGCATGGAAATCCACTACTTCCATGTGCATTGTCTTTTACTACTCAGACTTTGAGAAAAGAAACGGCAGTTTTACTGTGATGAATGATCAGGACTGTCTTTATGGACTGTGAGAAAATTTTAGCTTTTGACCAACATTGTATCAATAAGTGTGTGCATTTGATATCTTTGTTATTGTAATTATGAAAAATTTTATCAAATCATTATTGGCCACTGCCCAAAACAATTTGTAAAATTTTTTGTGGGGAGCATGGGGGCTATGTAAGTAGGCTGTTTATGTTTTCTTATTGGCAACGTTACGTAGCGCTCTGTACGAAAATCACTGGCTGTGCTGTGTGCAGTCTGTGGGTAGTTTGCATTGTTGTCTGCCATTGTAGTGTTGGGCAGTTGGCTGTTAACACCGCGTAGAGTTGCTCAGTTGGAGGTGAGCCGCCAGCAGTGGTTGATGTGGGGAGAGAAATGGCGGAGTTTTGAAATTTGTAAAAATGGATGTCATGAACTGCTGTATATATTATGACTTTTGATGAATATTAAGGTAAATACATTGTTTGTTCTCTATTAAAATCTTTCATTTGCTAACTATGCCTACTAGTAGTTAGTGCCTTCCGTAGTTTGAATCTGTTATTTAGCTGGCAGTAGTGGCGCTCGCTGTATTGCTGTAGCTTGAGTAACGAAGATTTTTGTGAGGTAAGTGATTTGTGAAAGGTATAGGTTAATGTTAGTCAGGGCCATTGTTTTGTAGGGATTATTGAAAGTCAGATTGCGTTGCGCTAAAAATATTGTGTGTCAGTTTAAGGACAGTCATGTATAATTTGTTCTAAGGGGACGTTTCAACACTCTCCCCTGCTTCTCAATAACACAAAAAGTGGTACTCTTCTTTGAACTGTCCCGTCGTAGTTCGTTAATTTTATCTGATAAGGATCCCACGCCTCACAGCAGTACCTCAAACGAGAAAAGACAGGTGTATGTTGCTTCTTCTAAGCATTCTGCCAATAATACACAGTCTTTGGTTCTTTTTTCCCACAAAATTTTCTATGTGTTCTTTCGAATTTAAGTCGTTCGTAGATGTAATTCCTAGATGTTTAGTTTAACCTTAGGCCTTTAAATTTGACTGATTTATCGAGTAACCGAAGTTTTAGCGGATTCCTTTTAGCACTCATGTGGATGACCTTTGCACTTTTCATTATTTAGTGTAACTGCCAATTTTTACGCCATACAGATATCTTTTCTAAATCGTGTTGCAACTTATTTTGATCTTCTGATTACTTTACTAGACGCTAAACGACAGCGTCATCTGCAAACAACCTAAGACGGCTGCTGAGAGCCTCTCCTAAGCCGTTTATACAGATAAGGAACAGCAGAGCGCCTATAATACTACCTTGCGGAACACCAAAAAACGTTTCTGTTTCACTCAGTGACTTTCCATCATTTGCTACGAACCGTGACCTTTCTGACAGGAAATCAGGAATCCAGTAGCATAACAGAGACGATATTCCATAAGCACGCAATTTGATAACAAGCCGCTTGTGTGGTATGGTGTCAAGAGCCGTCTAGAAATAGGGAATCAATTTGAAATTCCGTGTCGATAGCGGTCATTACTTCTTGAGAATAAAGAACTGGTAGTGTTTCACAAGAACGATGTTTTCTAAATCCATTTTGACAGTGTCTCAATAGACCGTTGTCTTAGAGGTAATTCATAATGCCTGAACAGAATATATGTTCCTAAATCCTTAATGATATGGATCTGTAATTTGATGGACATCTCGTTGCCTGCCTTAAAGATTGGTGTGACGTGTGCAACTTTCCAGTCTTTGGGTACGGATCTTTCGTCGAGCTAGCGGTTGTATATGGTTGCTAAGTACGGACCTGTTGCATCAGTATACTCTGAAAGGAACCTTTTCGGTATACAGTCTGAAACGGAAGACTTGCTTTTATTAAGTGATTTACGATGCTTCAGTCTTTCGAGAGCATCTATTTCTAAATTACTCATGGTGGCAGCTGTTCTTGATTCGAGTTCTGGAATATTTACTTCGTCTTCTTTGGTGTAGGCATTTCGGAAGACTCTTTATAGTAACTTTGTTTAGCAGCACTGTCATCGATAGCATTCCATTGCTATCGCGCAGAGAAGGCATCGATTGTGTCTTGCAGCTAGCATACTTTACATACGTCCAGAATCTCTGTGGATTTTCTGCCAGGTTTCGAGACTAAGTTCCGTTGTGGAAACTATTACCTTATAAGCATATCGTGTTAAAGACCGTGGTGAATTCCGAGATTCTGTGAAAAGAATAAAAAAATGAAATAACGCTGTGGCACTGTCAGCCGGGAGACCCCATCCGAGGAAGTTCGGCCGCCGGGTTACAAGACTTAAGTCAGGCGACGCCACACTGGGCGACTTGCTCGTCGGTGATGATAATGAAGGATGATGACTACAACACGAAACACAGTCCATGAACGGAGAAAATCTCTAACCCGGCCGGGAATCGAGCCTGGACTTGCTGCGTGATCGGCAACCACGTTACCGCTCAGCAAAGCAGGCAGTCGATTCTGTAAAAGGTCAACAATCTTGTGGATTTTGCGTTCGGTTAAATATGGCATGCATTTTTCTTTGTTCCACAACAGTATTCTGACCTATTTTGTGTACTGTGGAGTATCAAATGGTTCAAATGGCTTTATTACCTTATAAGCATATCGTGTTAAAGACCGTGGTGAATTCCGAGATTCTGTGAAAAAAATAAAAAAAATGAAATAACGTTGTGGCATTGTCAGCCGGGAGACCCCATCCGAGGAAGTTCGGCAGCCGGGTTGCAAGACTTAAGTCAGGTGACGCCACACTGGGCGACTTGCTCGTCGGTGATGATAATGAAGGATGATGACTACAACACGAAACACAGTCCATGAGTGGAGAAAATCTCTAACCCGGCCGGAATCGAGCCTGGACTTGCTGCGTGATGGGCAACCACGTTACCGCTCAGCAAAGCAGGCAGCCGCTTCTGTAAAAGGTCAACAATCTTGTGGATTTTGCGTTCGGTTAAATATGGCATGCATTTTTCTTTGTTCCACAACAGTATTCTGACCTATTTTGTGTACTGTGGAGTATCAAATGGTTCAAATGGCTCTGAGCACTATGGGACTTAACTGTTGAAGTCATCAGTCCCCTAGAACTTAGAACTATTTAAATCTAACTAACCTAAGGACATCACACACATCCATGCCCGAGGCAGGATTCGAACCTGCGAGCGGAACGGTCGCGCGGTTCCAGATTGTAGCGCCTAGAACCGCTCGGCCACCTTGGCCGGCGTGGAGTATCAACTCGGTCGTTTGTTAATTTCTATGGTATAAATTGTCAGTTGCTGTTAACACTATTTCTCTGAATTCGAGTCACATATGGTCTACATATACATTGTTAGTTTGGAAGGAGTGGAAATTGTCTCTCATGAAGACGTCGAGCGAATTTTTATCTGCTTTTTTGAATAGATATATTTGTCGTTTACTTTTGGACAATTTGGGAGTCACGGTATTCGTCCTCGCTGCGACAACTCTGAGTTCTCTACTTGTATCCGTTTTGACGTTCGTTATTCGTTCAGGATTGTTTGTTGGTAAGAGATCAAGTTTGTTTTTACAGCAGTTTATTATTCGAGTGGGCTCAAAAACTAATTGCTTGAATTAATTTTCAGAGAATTCGGATGATATTTTGTACGTACCACTGAATTTAAACGTGTATTTTTGCCAAAGTTTCGAGGGTAAATTGAAGTCACCTCTAACTATGAATCGGGTACATGTTCAAAATTAGACTCAAGTTTTCTTTGAACCTTTCAGCAACTGTAGAAAAAGTGATCCAATTATTATTTTAATCCAGGTTGCCAAGAATGACCTCTGCCCATACCAAGTCACTATCTACTTCAATTTATCTACAAGGTAAATTAGTTCTAACAACGACAAACACTCCGGCATCAACTGTATTTAGCCTATGCTTTCTCAACACTGTTAAGTCTGTCCCAAAAATTTCAATTGAACTCAACTTCGGCTTTACCCAGCTCTCAGTGCCTATAACGGTTTGAGCATCAGTGCTTTCTATTAGCGCTTGGAGCTCTGGTACTCTCACAACACAGCTACGACAATATAAAACTGTTATACTGATGGTTCCTAGATCTACGTTCTTCCTGTGTTCGACATGTGCCCTTTGAGACTGAAGTCCTTTTCGGGTTTCTTCAAGACTTCCTAACCTAAAAAGCCGTCCAGTCCATTCCACACAGCCCCCACCAACTATTTAGCGGAGCCCGAAACCCCACCACCCTATGGCACAAGTCGAGGAATGGGAAGCCTAAACTGTCGAAGACCCATCTGAGCCTCTGATTCAAGTCGCTCCACTCGGCCCTGTAGGAGAGGCCCACAGTCAGCCCCTTTATTTCGCAAGGAAGACTGCCAGCCTTTATCACTCCTGACAGCCTCTCGAAACAAGAGAGAATCTCTTCTGTTCTAACGTGACGCACATCGTTAGTACTGACGTGAATCACCACCTGCAGTTCGCTTCATGGGTTCCAGAAGGGCCCATTCCAAACTTGCAATGACTCCACCCGGTACGGGTTTTCTTCCTCTCCTTAGCAGCCATATCCCTAAGGGTCCTCGTAATTGCCTAACACTGGACCTCCCAACTACCAATAACACTATCCCCTCTGACTACCCATATCTTGCAGGCTGGGAGGTTTCCTCTGGAGCAGAACAAGCCCTGCATCTGTCTGAGGGGTAGTGTCAGCCATAGACAGCACCTGGAACCTGTTTTGTCAGACTAAAAGGTGAAACCTTGTATTCGCCCCCCCCCCCCCTAGGAAGTCTTTTTCCAGCCTGCCACGCCCCAAGGTGACCTCCCACTCGACGATGAGTGAGGGGTCTACCTCGTGTGGACTGATCGGCAGGCTCGTGGGTCGTGCTGGACGTTTGTTCGACTGAAGCCATTCAATGGTGATTAGATCCCCAATTTATACCAAATTAAGCGGATGTTGTTTGCTACAGTTTAACCGCTGCTCCAAAGAAATCCAGCCTTTTTAATGGATATGATCAGGTGATTTAGCAACTCAACTGATGTGCTATATGGTGTCTGAGTGTTCCTTAACATATGTGTACTGTCCTATGAACATGGGTGCTGTCATGTTGGACAATGGGTGTCTCCACAAAATACTCATCATAAAGGTTTAAAAGAAAGGTGACAACGTAGTCAGCAACAGTGTTAAACATCCTAGTTATTGTTTATGGTAACCTGGATGACTGGTACCAAATAATGGTACGAAAAATACTCCCAAAACTTCACAGAACCAACTCTGGCCTCCAAACGGTGTGGGTTGAACGCCTTATTAGGATGACATGTTGTATCGTTTAAAAAGAGGCTAAATCGCGACCATTCAGAACAACAATACTTTACACAACTCCAGTCCCTACTGGCCAGTTTCTGTGTTGTTTGGACCACTGAAGACGTGTTGTTTATATGCTGCACTGAGCAATGGCCTTTTGTGAGGCACTGTTACAATAAATGACGGCAGCAGAATCTAAAATATCTGTCACCGGCAGATTTCTGCCACTTTGTGAGTATCAGTTACGAAGATCGTTCGTTAACTTTCTGTCATCTGAAGATGTTCGTTTAGAACGAAACCGTCGTGACTCAGTAATCGCACGTGAAATATAGTGGTGGTGACGTTTATATAATTCCGCTATGGAAGCACAGTGTAGTCAAGATTATGATTCAAAATAACCGATTGGAATGTATTTTACTTTCCTGCCACTTCACAGCCGTGGCCTAAGTCAGCGCCGGAGGTACACGCGACCTTCTGGTAAAAGCTTACATTATCAACAGCACTCCAAAGTTAGCAGTACGGTATTTCAGTGAGGTATTAATATTTGTCCAGTGGTGTCATCTATGCTTAAATGTTACGAAATGACACAAAGTAGAACGAACACATACAGTCAGCTGTGGTAAGGCAACCGACGATCTGCACTTTATTGGGAGAGTTCTGGGTTCAAATGGTTCAAATGGCTCTGAGCACTATGGGACTTAACTGCTGTAGTCATGAGTCCACTAGAACTTAGAACTACTTAAACCTAACTAACCTAAGGACAGCACACACATCCATGCCCGAGTAGTTCTGGGAAGTTAGGCGCATCTGTAAACGAGACCACGCAAAAAAACGCTTCTGCGACCAATCCTTGAGTACCACTCCAGTATTTGAGATCCCCCATCAGATTGGATTAAGTGAACACATCGAACTACTACGTGCTCATTGATTTGTTCGAGTCGGTTCGATCGGGCCTAAAACGTTCGTAAGCTTAGAAAGGAATTTTGGAGAGTGGAAAGTGAACATTTCGTGAATATTTATTGAGGACGTTTAGAGAACCAGTATTTGCGACAGACTGCAGAACGAATCAGTTGTTGCACAACACGTTCTTGCCAGTAGTCAGACGATTAACTAAGACTGAAAGTTTGTGTTGTGACAAAAAGCAAAGACTACCCCAATAACTTGTGATAATCAGCCCTGAAATCTTCAAGTAACGCAAGATGTATAACCCTCATGTCCCACGAGAACAATGTGACAGACTGACTCATAATGTTTACTACAAATGGTCACACGAATATGTAGTTTCATAACTCAGCGCAACTGACAATAAATGTACTTGAATAGCTAATCCACTCGAATATTTGTTTCACGACGGAGGTGGAAAAGGATGTCTACCTTTATTCATTGATATGTTGGTCAGGAGGAAGGTTTATGGTAGGTTGGGACACGCCGTTTATAGGAAGCCTACACATACTGACTTGTATCTAAAGGCTGTTAGTTGAGCTACCCGGCTCAACGTGAAGGAGTACCTCTTACCTTAGTTCACCCATCGACTTACTTCGGCTGAACCTGCAACATAATAGTACACAAAGAAAAGTTGCTTATAACTAATGTCTTGTGAGATCAGAATTCGATAATCGACTTCCGAAACGACCTGAGTATTTGTTGATCGTGAAGTGAGGCCACAGTTTCCAACGTGATGGAGGCCGTACAATGGGGATCGATGTAGCGCCCCAATGCAAATGATAATAGCCAAATAAATTCGAAAGAAGTAGATTGATGGTCATTTATATTGTAACTGAACACAAAGGAATGATCTGAGAAGCGCACATGGGTTCTCAAAGGTATTGTACAAGATTCAGATTCGCGACAAGCAGCTGGCACATCGTATTTTCATCTCATAGTTTTGGACCAAAATTTATTCAGTTAGCGAACAGGGAATCACTGAACGAAAAGCCGTTAAAGCATCACTGAATACTGCTGTAAACGGAAATACAAAGAAAGATAGTAAGATCTTTCTATTTCAAAAGAGCCATAAGAAACTGATTTCAATTTTTTAAAGATATAATACTACGAGATAATAATTGATTTCAGTTTACCTGACATGTCAACATGAAAATTTCATCTTCAACACTGACAATGCTAAGCTTCAATGGCCAAATTCAAGTGCATTGTACAGCACGCTTTAGACGGACATGTACCGAGAAAAATCGTGAGGAATGGGAAAGATCTGCCGTGGTTCGACAACTAAGTTAGACAGCACAAAGGGCTTCATTGCAAATTTAAACGAATCCAAAATTAGCCTAAAGAGGGCCACGCGTGAGCGTAGAACGAATTCGAAAGTAAAATTCTATCTGCGAATTGACAGAAAATCCTAACAAGTTTTGGTCTTATGTTAATCAGTATCGTGCGGCCGTGAAGTCATTGAAACAGAGGATGAAAGAGAGAAGACCAAAATACTAAACGTCTTTTTTCAAAACTGTTTCACAAAGAGAGATCGCACAGTAGATTCTCCTTAAAATCGACGCACATAGAACAGAATGACAAATATCGAAATAAGTGAGCAAGGGATAGAAAAGCGACTAAAATCACGCGACAGAGGGAAGGCCACTGGACCTGACGGGATACCGGTTCGATTCTATACAATGAGAAAGAACTTGCCCCGCCCCCTTTTCGCAGCAGTGTGTCGTAGGTCTATGGAGGAGCGAAGTGTTCCCGACGATTGCAAAAAGGCGCAGGTCATATTCCCGTATTCAAGACAGGGCGTCGAACAGACGCAAGTTGTATCTCTGACGTCGGTCAGTTGTAGAATTTTGGAACATAATTTATGCTCCCTTATTATAACACTTCTGGTGAACGAAAATCGCCACTGTAAGAATCAACATATGTTCCGTAAACAACAATGGTGTGAACCCAGCTCGCTTTGTTCGTTTACGAGGCCCTGAGCGTGTGGAATATCAGACCAACTGTGAGATTGGTCTGAACAGTTTCTAGCAAACAGAACACAGCGTGTCTTCAGCGGAGAGAAGCCTTCAGACATAAAAGTAACTGCGGGCGTGCCCCCATGGGAGTGTTTCAGGACCATTACTTTTCACAATGTACATAAAGGACCTAGTAGATAACGTCGGAAGTTCCGTGAAGCATTTCGCGGATGGTGCTGTTGCGTACAGAGAAGTTACAACGCCAGAAAATTGTAGCGAAATGATGCAGAAAGACCTGCAGAGGATGGACGCTTAGTACACGGTGTGGCAACTGACCCTCAACATAAACAAATGTGAGGTGTTACGAATGCAAAGACAGAATGACCCATTACTGTATGGTTACATGATTGCAGAACGAGCACTGGAAGCAGTTATTCCCATTTCTTCAGAGGTTCATTTAGTAAGAGTCAAAGAGTAACTGAGATGCTCAATCAGATCCCAGTACCAGACGCCGCAAGAGAGGCGTATTGCATCACAGTCTGCTCTACTGTTAAAATCCCGAGGGGTTGCGCTAGAAAAGTCAATCAATATATTGCTCCTTCCTGCGTATATATCGCGAAAAGACAATGAAGGTAAAATCTGAGAGTTGATCCCACGCAGAGGCTTACCAACAATCGTTCATCCCGCGAACCATACGCGACTGGAACTGCAAAAGGGGAAATAATACTGGTGCACAAAGTACCCTCCGGCACACACCATAAGTTAACTTTCGGAGTGTAGTTGAAGAATCGAGTTGAACTTACGAGGGCTTAAATCAGGGGAGTGCAGTAGGTGGTATAGCACTTGGCAGCCCATCAGTCAAACAAATCAGTAACAGCTTGCACTGTACGTGCTTTAGCATAGTCCTGCAAAATGATGGTCAGGTCCTGCAGAAAGTCTCATCACTTCTGTCTCTATGCTGTTCATTTTTGAAACACAACCTACGACCAGCTTGGACACAGAAGTGATGACACTTTCTGCAGGACCTGACCATCATTTTGCAGGACTATGCTAAAGCACGTACAGTGCAAGCTGTTACTGATTTGTTTGACTGAAGGGCCTGCCACGTGCTATACTACCTACTGCACTCCCCTGACTTAAGTTCAACTCGATTTCTAAACTGAAAGAAACTATTCACGGTATTCGCATCAGAACTGCTACAAATTCGTCGGGCAATAGACTGTGCAGCTAGAACTATCAACACAACTGGCATTGCTAAGAGTATCATACGACTTCCACATCGCTGGCAATGGGCTATACACAATGATGGTGACTACTTTGAAGGTTAGTAAAACTTTGGAGCACGTATCTATTTTGTACGAGCTGTAAATAAATAGTTTCCACTATTAAAGTTGCTACTCTCGTATTATTAACGACTGCACAAACGGCTTAAGACCCAATGATAAATATCTACCACGGCGAAGCTATTTCAAGTAATACGATTTTACTACTCTTTTCATTAAAAGCCAGCCATAAAAATCAGTTTGCTGGTAACGTCTTTCAAGTGGACAGAATTGCACCAGAAGGAACCTTTGCAGCATTTACGACACATATAAGGTGACAGAATTAAAGGCCCGCTGGCCAGTAATTACTATACAATGGGTGAATGTGTTTTAGGACTTATATAAATTAGTAACTATTTTGGAGGATCTTAAGGTTAAACAAAAGGCTTTGCAGCACAGTAGCCGAGCAAGACACCATGTTAAACTTCAACTACAAGCCGCCTGTAGATGGTGTCGCTTAGACTACGTCTAACGGGATTTATAAGAAATCAGGCGCATTAGATCACCTACAATTGGTATATCAAACACCAAAGCAAGCTAATCGCTTAATTACAGAGGTTACAGGAAAACGAACAGCGGAAATAGACACATTTACAGAGGGTATCAGTAACTGAGCCCGATGAGCAGCAACGGTAAATAAACAAATGATAAGATAATTATCACAGAGACTGTTAGTTCTGAAAAAAAGCAAATGACAAGTAATATGAAGTAGATGAAATCAGCTGACCAGCTGTCTTACAAAAATAGACGCTTTTTCGACATATGTATTACAAAATCGCATCAAAATACGAATAATTAAATGATTTTGTATGTATTATTACGAAACATGTGTTATACTTAGGCATTAATTTCAATTGCAAAATTCGGAAGTTTTATTATCTTTATGATAAGACGTAATTGAAGCTGTTATTAGCAACTGAGGAAAACGACTGCAAATATTAAAAATAAAACCGTTTGGTGATTGTCACCAGATCGACCAAATCATACCTTTATAAATAATGCATTAAATAATGCTAGTCTGTCCTGGAACCCACGCACAGAAAATGCTAGACACTAGATAATATGTCAGGCAGGTAGTTTACAATTAATCTCAACAGTAAGTACCTTAAAAACTGCAGTAATGAAATTCACGACACATTGAAGAAGGCTAGGCAAGCACGGCATACGTAAAAAAAAAAAAAAAAATCAGGCAGATAACCTACAGAATGATATGACAGAAACCACATCTTGCACAAACAAAATATCCAACCACACTGCTCAGTAGCTTGGTGAGTACACAACAAAATTTGAAATATAGTACAGATGTACAGAAATCGGCCAGCCACGGCCAAACAGCAAAACAAAAATGAGCAGCTTTGGGTCACAACAGCGAACAGGAGGAACGGCACGCTTACCGAGCAGACCTGAAACGAACCAGGCTGCAGTGGCATACACATAAAATTATTGCCCATTACAAAAAAGGTCTCACCATTAATCCACAATCTGGGCTGCAACAGTTCCCTGAGGAGGCTTCCTTCCTTCAATGGTCGAGTAGCTGACAAACTCCAACTGACGCCAATAACACTCTACAAGCCAGGTATCAGCCTTCCAGCTATGTTTGGCCCAACGGTGCGCTCCCGCGCCCTCGGAAAATTCGGACCTCCGGCCACTGCTGCCAGCAAGTCACTTCCCTATAGCTTGCCGACCATGCCTCTGCATCCACGTCCGTCGCTGCTAATGAACACTCTAGCAGCCAGGCGTTCTTTGGTCTTCCAGCAACGTCTGGTCTCCCAGCACCGGGCCAGAGACAAACACAGAGGAGATACTTCCAGAATGAGATTTTCACTCTGCAGCGGAGTGTGCGCTGATGTGAAACTTCCTGGCAGATTAAAACTGCAAAGGTCCCGAGTTCGAGTCTCCTTCGGGCACACAGTTTTAATCTGCCAGGAAGTTTCACAGAGGAGATACTACCAACACACAAGCTCCAAGGAAGTCACGTGTGCTCAGCGCAGTTATTATTGTAATAACTTCACTGCCAAACATTTCAGTCACCAACTTCAAGAATCTCTCATTAACCTCCTCGCAGTTCTTCATTCGTCCTTTATCATTTACTAAAATAGACACCCCAACTTTAGCCAATGCATCATTGGCAATACCACTATATAACACTGGTATTTCTTAAGTTTACACTAGCTCTACATTTCTTCTTCGTCTCTATCAAAACTAAAATATCTACCTGCTGTTTCTCAACGTGTGGTACGATCTCTTGGAGTTTATTGCTCAAGCTTTGTTCCAAATCCATTTCTAGTTCGAATATTACTTTTATGAAAGCATTAGCGTTTTCCAGGATATCCACCAGTTACTTCTTTCTCTCTGAGATGTGTAACGAGAACTATTTTACCTGCACAGGGAGCCGGCCTGGAGCAGAACGCCCATCCTGGACGAACAGGGGACGTTTCCTTCTGGCATACCGCCGCCCTAGAGGGACTGTCTTTACTGCGGCTGTGAGATCCCTTTTCCCATCGCTTCTGCAGTATCCCTTGAAACCACGGTTCCTTCATCCGTCGGTTCCGCCATTCTGATGTTCTCTGTCTCCACCTTCATTGCCGTTGAAGTCTTTGCCATACGCTGGCAAGGGGCCCTCACGAGGTACTATCACCCAGGCGAGATGCACCAAGGATTTTTAATGAGACGTTACTCCTCCTCCTTTCTCACCTGGGCTTGGGAGCAGCTGAAACAAGGACAATAAACAATCTTTCACGTTTCAGTATCAGTTGCTGAAAGATATTCTTACTTATCAGTGGGCAAGTGAGTGCGGCAGAGAACTACCAGATTTTAAACTGATAAGCCTATACTTTATGACCATCTGCTTAATAGCCACCATTGCAAGGCACTACAGAAGCGATTCAGCGTCATGTAGATTCGACAAGTCTCTGGCGGGTTTCCCGAAGAAGTTTCTCTGGTGGTTTGTGAGGGCGGATACACTCCATACAGTGTCCCAGAGGTGTTTCATCAGGTTCATAGTAGACGAATTTGGTGGCGCAAACATCGCCGGGAATTCACTATCAGACTACTCAAACCACTGCAGCGCGATTCTGGCCATGTGACATGGACAGTTGCTGGAAGATGCCATCACCGTCAAGAAAGACATCAAGGGTGGCGGAATGCAGGTGGTCTGCAATAATGTTCACGAAGTGCACAGGTGTCATGATGCCTTCGATAACGAGCACAGTTCCCATGGAAGCCCAGATGAATGTCTCCCATAGCATAATACCGCGTCCATCGGCCTGCGTCAGTCGCACGGTGTGTGCGTGTTTCGAGCACTTCACGACAGTAGTATATGAACAAAAATTGGACGACATTGTCCGGAGGAGTAACAGCGATCAGTTGATACAGCTGGGTTAAAACAACAGTCTAGATAGCAATAATATTTTATTAATGAGCGAATTCCACTTCATGTCGAACTCATCTTCAGAAAATGAGCACCATCTGGCTGCTACTGGCGCTTCCTCGGATGCTCACTCAGCAACACCGTCGTAAACTGCTGAAGAAAAATTATTGCGATCTAGGCGGTTGTTTTAACTCAATAGCACTTGAAAAGGCAAATGGCTTCGCCATTTCTGTTATGTTCGTTCCCAGGCACAAGAGCATAACATTTTGCCCTTTTTCACAAAGTAGATTTCCCCATTTGTGATCCTTATCATCTCTAGAATGTTTCGTTATTCGTCCCTGCTCCACTTATACGATTTTCCTTACCGCGATAAGTACCCGCACTGCCAACAAATGGCGTTCTGTCCCGCTGTGGCAGAGGTTTAATGTTTTGGCTAACCAGTGTATGATTCAGTGAAGTAGTCCTTTGTTGTTCGCGAAGCTCATATGCTCGTTTGTTGCACTACTCCCTTTGTTCAGAAGTATTCGCCTCTTAAGTTATTTGATATTACGGAGCAACTCCGCGTTCGCATAGGACTAACAATCATCAACGGGCCGCCTGAAGAGAGCTGCCAATTAAAGGAGGGAGCGCTGCGGCCGCGGCCGCCGGCAACTCGGCCAGAAATTGAAATATTAAAATACGAGCCGCCCTTAAAAGGCCGGCGGCCGCCGCATTCTGCTGACAGTATTTCTCCGGTGCGCATAGTAATGAGAGGACGGCGCACAAAAAGCCGGCACTCGCTTTGAGGCGCGCGGCATTCATCTGCGCGCTACTTTTGTTTATGAAAAGCCGCTCGTTACCGCAGCGCCCGCGGTCCGTAGGCCTTCGTTGCCCCCGTGTACGGGCGCCAGCTGAGACCTTCGCGTGCCTGAAGATTCCCGCCGCATGGTTCGAAACGCTTCTGTGTGTTGCTGGTCTGTTAAAACTAGTTTTTCTGTACTTCCGAATTAACTGTTTTGGCTGCAAGTCAAGATAATTTTCAGTCTGCTGCAGATGGACATAAGTGTCTAGGAACAGGTACGAGTACAAGGATGGTTTGAAGGGGGTCAACTGAGTCATGAGCTTCCCCTACCCTTTAAAAGCATTAATATTTTTACCCATACACTGAAAGAGGTGGAAAAAAGACCAAGCGCGAGGAAGACTTGCGCACTGACGGTACCTTGCGAAATTCTGTATATGTATAATTTATGCACCCTGGAAATCGAGAATCTCAACGATATTTGTCTGTTTTAGAAATAGATACTGGCAAGGTCGCGGGAATTCCTAGACCGTATCAAAATTTCCACAGAAGCTCCTCAGACTTGCCTACACGTACAAAAAGAAGCGAACAGGGGACTTTTACTTTATACACCGATATAGAGAATTTGATAAAACATTTTTATTTACTTACTAAAACGTAACTACAACTTACATTTTATGTTTGCATACAGTAAACCTTCGGCACACGGACCGTGCAACCGAACGTTGAGCGTTGAGCGTACCGAGTTTCTGACGTCATAACGTGGAACAGCCCGTTCGGGAGTCTTTCCGAACGTGCAGAGCCATATCTAGCATGTCAGATATTCTGAACGTGCATCTGAGCGTTGACCAATGAGATGGCACAACGCCACCTATGTCACACGACCGGTCTCCTTTCAGTACAGAGTTGTGAGGCGCCATATTGGCATTCATTTCAAGCCTATACGTAAATATGCCGTTTCTGGGCACCAGCAAATTGAGAATCACTGGAAAACCCGTTGTTAACTGTGTGATTCGTTCCTATAAAATAATGAGAAACATCACATTCGTGGCAAAAGTATTACTGTAACTTGCGTATTATGAGAGTATGTTATTTGAAGGCAGCGACACACTGAAGATCCACCCAAAACGCATTGTTCTTGGTACAATTTGTTATAATTAAATTTCAGTAAGTAACATATCTACGATTAAGGTTTTCAGCAAGTAGTAACATGCTATGGTTGAGTGTCAATAGTGCGTTGTTGGTTTAGCGAAGTGAGTGCTGTCACTGATCCATATGAAGTAGTCTATTTGGGCGGCGGTTCGTGAATCGACACTTCGAAACTTTTTTCCTAACATTTGCCTTTTTATTAGGTTCTCATACTTTATTATTAGTTTAATATAAGTATATACTATAATATTTGATGTTATGTAAATATTTCACCTTTTTTTGAGGGGTGACTTTATTCGACTGGCTTGCGCAATTTGTATAAAGATATGTTGCTCCTTTTTTTTTTTTACGCTTCGTAATCCACATGTTTCAAAGATTCTGCCTCTGGGTAGGAACAGTGATCAGGTAAGGCTGACCCTGGGGTTTTACTAAAATGTGGGAATGATGAAATAATGTTTATCTTATGTGGAGAAGTTTTCCAAATTTGTATCACACTGTTTGTAATTGAACTTTTATAAACCTGTGTCCTTATTGATTGGACATAGTACTTTCCTTTTCGTGGACGATGAGGAAGTGTGCGTTTTAATAGAGCTAAAGTGGGAATTTTACGCGAGCCCGTTTAGTAAACAGTATGATTTACGAACTAGAAACATCCCGCAACTGCCGCTGGAGTGCGTTGTGATCGCGTATACCACGTTGGGGCTCAAGTACCGTATGCAAAGTCTCATCTTTTCTGAGCGTTCAGCAGCACGTTGAAGTTAACACGCTCAACGTTGACATTCGACAGCACGGCCCGTGTACCTACGGCTTAACGTTCGTCTATTATGCTTTCGACGGATGATGAATGCGATGTATGTTCTAATGGCAAAAACATTATTTATGTGATGAAATTACAGTGTAAGATTTTTCAGACATTTTTACACCACTTGTACTGCGAAACCTTGCTTATTGCCAAATTTCGTGATTCTACGTCAACGAGAAGTACCCTGTAGGATGAGTGAGTTTCAGAGTATCAAAATATGTGACATAAATGAGCGATTCTTCTGACTGAGTAGACTTGGAAGCTAAAAATTTTTACACTGCCAAGGGACCATAGACCTCAGAATTTGACATAAATTTGAACTTGATACGTTTATCTGTTCCCGAGAGAAAGGATTCTTGACTGTCGGTCTAACAGACAGGCAGACGGACGGACATCAAAGTGATACCATAAGGATTTCATTTTTACAGATTGAGGCAGGGAACCCACCACGAAGCAGTTATGCAAACATATTCATGCAGATATCGACGGAAAATGCAAAATTGTAAAATTTGGCGGCCGATGGATGAATGCAAGACGCTGCACCGCAACTTCACCGCGCAGCTGACAAGAATAGTAAATAGGGGCATGTCGATACCACGGTATAAAGTCCTTGTGAATTTCATTCCGTGTACTCAGTTGGACACCAGTTGCTGCTTCAGTAACCACAAGGCATTAATATGTGGCTCACAGGAAGAGGGCTGAGCTCACGGCACACCTTGCACCACTGACCTCAGTACAACAACAATCACTTTCGCAGTAATGTCGGGCTCATTCGGTCTGGTATCTCATTGACTGCAGTAAAATTGTCTTTAGTGCTGAGTCCTGCTTGAAATTAGCTCCGATGACCAACGAATACATGTCTGGAGTCGCTCCGGACAGAGGTGGGATGTCAACGTGACTGTCGCCCACCATACGGCTCGACAAACATGTGTTGATAGTCCAGGGTGCTATTTCATTTCACAGCAGGATCTCTTTGGCTGTCATCCTTACAGCATATCGGTACGTCGACGATATTCTACACCCCATTTTGTTGCCTTTAATGGCAAGCCATCCGGGCTTACATTTCAGCAAGTTAATGCCGGCCTATAAACCGAGAGAGTTTTTATTGCTTATCTTCATGCTTGTTAAACTCTACCTTGGCCAAAAAGATCGACGGATCTCTCCCCAGTTGAGAAAGTTTAGAACATTATGGGCAGGGCCCTCCAACTAGCTCGAGATTTCGACGATCGGACGCGCCAATTGGACAGAGTCTGGCACGATGTCCATCTGGAGGACATCCAAAAACTCTGTCGTCAAGGCCAAGCCGAATGACGGTTTGCATAAAGGCCAGAGGTGGAACAACACGATACCGACTTTCTCAATTTGCGAATCTCTTCCTCTTGAATAAATCATGTAATTTTTATGAAACACTAGTAATTTGTTTGTCTGTACATGTACATTACGTCTACCAATTTCCGTCCCATTCGGATTATTCCCTCACGATGCATCTTTTTTCTGTGCACTAATTTATACATTTTTTACCTAAGTAGGAGAATACGGTATGAGACCCAAAAGTCTCCTAAATAGCAAACAACTCTAAAAAAAATACGAGGTTCGCTTAATACAAAATGCTTTTCGGTTGTGTTCCTAACGGATAACACACATAGATGGATTTGCTACCTGACTGGCTGCACAAAAGATTATAGCTATAAAAAGGTGCCTATCCACAGATTTACCATGCCTGTTACCAACAATAAATTTTACTCGGTCACGAGTCCACGGAGAAATCGACAGAAAGGCAAAACAGCAGAGTATAGGTGCTCCACTGAGAAGCAAAGGACAGATAGATTGTAGTCTGCAGATCTGTGTTCACATTCTTAGAGCTATCTCAAATATTAATTATGGTGATGCATATGCCTGTTTTATAACGCATAAATTATAAAGTTCCAAAGTGCTGAAATTTGTTTGCTGTTACTGCTCTTACAAAAACTGCGTTACTCAGATTCAGATTACGTATATATCTCAACTGCAATTCCTTGGAAGTTTTGCTAAAGCTGATTCAAATGAACAGTATAAAAGGTTTTAGTATAATAATGATGTAATGGTATTATTTCGAAAATCTTAAACACCTATGGCTTAATTAAATTGGTAGTAGAATAAATATGTTTTACTTCCGTCTATGATCACAAAATTGTTAGGTCCTTGAAGTACCGGTTTCGCTCAGCGATAACTACCTTCAGATCTGTTTTGAAACATGTTCTGATTACCGTATTTCAAATATGTGCTATGATGCTAAGCTGATTTTATGTTTATGTTTTGACGATGCCACTATGGCGTCATTACATTGGGATGTGTTTTAAAACAGATCTAAAGATGCTCAGCGCTGACGGAAATCCGTTGTCTAAGGAACGATTTTGTGGTTATAGCCGGAAATAAATTAAATTTAGTCTACACTTTCTGGCTCACTGTTGTATTGAAGGTCATGTCGCAGGTTGTGTATAGGGAGGGTAACGGCAAATTATCAAATTATTTTTGGAGAGAGGGGGGAGGTATCAAACTTCAGTTACACCAGATTTCACATGCTACGCTCCTCGTTTTTTCTGTAGTCAATAATTCACTTCCATATATGTTATGCTCCAGACCTAGATTTTGAGAAGACCTTTTCTCAAGTTAAGATTTAGGATTGATAGTATTAGACTTCTTCTGGGAGAAGAATGCTCTCAAGGCTGTGCTAGTTTGCTTGTTACGTCCTCCTTGCTTGGTCGATTCAGCGCTAAAAGCATTTCCAATTTATGCCTTGTTGGTACATCAACCAGTACACAGATTGTGGTGAAAAGAACAGTCTTGGTTGCAGAACTGATTTTATTGCTTCCTTTATTCATGATGCGCGTTTCGCCCATTACAACGCATCTTCAGAGTGACCAGTATAGTGTTGGGAAATGGGTTTTGAGTGCTACGATTAGGGCATTTCTATGTATGACAAGGGCAGTCTATTTTCGCAGATGCCCTAATCGTAGCAACCAAAACCCATTTATGAACACTGTAGTCGTCAATCTGAAGATTTCTTGTATTGGGCGAAACTCGTGTCTTGAATAAATACAGAAATAAAATCAATTCTGCAACCAAGACTGTTGTTTTTACCACATTATGCGCTTCTTTTTCTCAGGATGTACTACAGCACGATGTAGAAGGTTAGATATCTATAGATCTAAAGTGTTTCATGTCCTGAACGGTATTCAACAAATTAGGACCGATGTACAAAGACACATTCCGACCTGTCTAAATACACGCGGTTTTCGCGCACTATAACGGTACATTGCGACAACGTGCGGGCTGGTGCTAATCGTGCAGAATGAAACAAAGGCATGTGCCGTAGCTAGATAAGTATATAAAAATACATAAATGCATAAATACAGTGATGGGATTGGAAACTGCTACACCGTTGACACTTTATCCGAGTACTACCAAACTAATACTCCAGTATTTTCAAGCCTGTGGGCTATGTTGATTAAAATTTCATTCTTATGTGAGCTTAATTTCAGTTCAGTAGAAAGCCATGATGGCTGCTGTGTGTGACTGACGTTCGTGGTATTTTTCAGGTGGTGCTCTAAATGCCCAGAAGATGTGCACATGCATTTTATCCAATCTATCTGACTATGAAAAAGATCAAATCATTGGCACGATGACATACCAGTATCATACACGTAGATCACAGAGGTACTTGGCTTTAATGCGATGGCTTCAGAACGAATGCTGGCGAGATAGGCTAAGGACAACAGTGTGGCAGTAAGCTCTTATCCTTCGAGAAGGACTACTTCAGTAAGGGGAGCTAGACTTGATCGACTCGATCTGACGAATAAGTGGATGATAACAGCTGATGACAGGGGAGAGGCTACAGGCAAAGTGTCATCACGAACTGTCGGGAATATGTTACTGGAAGCTGGGTTGATATCTCGCAATAGCAAGCATCGCTTATCGCTGACACCATACCGAACAGGAAGCATCTACTCTCGTATTGATACCTCTCCAACTCCTGGGGTCTCTGTGTGAGGAGCAATTGGCTATGACATGAGAACTGATTCGGTAACTGTGAAACGTCCCCTTAGAAAAATTATACATGACTGCGTTTAAACTGACTCACAATATTTTTTTTAGCGCAACGCAATCTGATTTTCAGTAATCCCTACAAGAGAATGGCCCTGACTAAATTAACCTATACGTTTCACAAGTCACTTACCTCACAAAAATCTTCGTTACTCGAACTAGTGCAATACAGCGAGCGCCACTACTGTCAGCTAAATAAAAGATTCCAACTACGGAAGGCACTAACTACTGATAGGCATAGTTAGCACATGAAAGATTTTAATAGAGAACAAACAATGTATTTACCTTAATAGTCATAATGTATATAGCAGTTCATGGCATCCATTCTTACAAATGTACTGTTTCTGATGGACACACCTCCAGATTATCCATTCTCAGAAATCCGCCATCTCACTTCCCCACATCCACCACTGCTGGCGGCTCGCCTCCAACTGCGCAACGCTACGCACTGTTAACAGCTGACAGCCCAACACTACAATGGCAGACAACAATGCAAACTAGCCACAGACTGCACACAGCCCAGCCAGTGATTTTCATACAGAGCGCTACGTGGCGTTACTAATAAGAAAACCTAAATAGCCTACTTACATCTGCTGCAGTGAGGCCGATTGGTCGCCACTATTTGGTAAGAATGGTTAACTCCGTTTTCATACCCTTCTCGACTTGAGTACCTAACAGCACTACAAAAAGGAGTTGAGAAATGTCAGATCCGCAACCGCCCTGTTGAGCCCCCTAACCTGTCCCCCAGAGAGCATATCTGGGATGTGGTTGGAAGACGTATGCTTTCACACCAATTCCAGTCAGTAATCTTCATGAGCTGACACAGAATGTGTTTCACGCACGGCAAGAAATTCAGCTACGTGTCAGCAACAAGAGTACATTCGTACCTGTAGGGGTCGCATCTAATACTGATGTTAATGGTGGACAAGGAATGGATGGTTCAAATGGCTCTGAGCACATGGGACTTAACATCTGAGGCCATCAGTCCCCTCGACTTAGAACTACTTAAACCTAACTAACCTAAGGACATCACACACATCCATGCCGAGGCAGGATTCGAACCTGCAACCGTAGCAGCAGCGCGGTTCCGGACTGAAGCGCCTAGAACCGCTCGGCCACAGCGGCCAGCGACAAGGAATGGAAGTTTAGTCATCTAACACACGTTATGTGAAGAATATCTCGCCAAAATTTGATAGATATCGTTATTGTTCACGTGTTACACTTTCCGTTTCCGTCAGAATATGTTACCCATACTATCGTCGTAATTTATGGGACGCTAAAGATAATGCTAGATTTTTCTAATGGCTATTGATATCAATATGCCTCCGCCTAATAACATCGCTCCCAACTGCAGGTACACGCTGTAACTATCAGGGTCTTCAATTAGTTCTGCACTCGCAAGCACTGGTTTGGTTCACGGCGTTTTTTCTTTCCCACGACGTGGCGTGTCAGCGCCCGCCACACGAATTTGCACACGCACCTCGTGCGCACGCCACGTGCTCGCCCGTCGACAGCTGTCACTCCATCGCTAGCAATGCGTAAAGCCGGAAGGAAGCCCCGGCGTTCCTTCAAATTACTTAATAAGGGGCATATTCGTCTACGCTCCGCTGATGTTGAAGAAAATTGAGGTAGGAAGAGAACTGTCGGATCTCATTTATCTACCTGACCCGCTTCAGTCCTGCATAGTAAGATTCGCAGACAATTCTCATATATGCTACTAATACTACTACTTTACCTGGGGGCTGTCCCCACCCGGTAGCTGAGTGGTCATCACAACAGAATATTAATCCTAAGTGCCCGGGTTCGATTCCTGGCTGGGTCGGAGATTTTCTACGCTCAGGAATTGGGTGTTGTGTTGTCCTAATCATCATCATTTTATGCCAATCGATGCGCAAGTCTCCGAAGTGGCGTCAGTTCGAAAGACTTGCACCAGGCGAGCGGTCTACCCGTCGGGAGCTCCTAGTCACACGACATTAACATTTATTTATTTATCTGGGGGCTATTAGTGTTGTTGTGGAAATTCTAAAATGAATAGCGAGTTAGGGGAGACCATTTCAGTTACTTGTGTTTAGTAAAAGTGGTTAGGTTTCTCGGTACTGCTTGGTCCCAATTACCCGTGGGTGCAAGGAAGTTAGATCAACGGATGCTGATTCGATGATTACTACTTGTTGCATGTTGTGCGGTCTGAAATCGTACATTAACATGATCTTACATAAAGACGCCATTCTGTATTTCTGTGCTCAGATTGGTTACTGATTCTTTAAATCAAAATCAATGATTACAAAACTGAGGAAATATGCTCATTGCACAAGTGGTTGCTATAAGCAGGAAACTAACACTCGTTCAACTTGGTTTACTGCGTTTACAAATCAGTATACTCACTGTGTAATTTTCAAATATCAGCTGTCCAAACTCATTTTATCAGTTGCGAAGGTTGATGGAACTTCATGTGTTAATTATTGCTGTTGTTCTGTAGGAGTGGGCGTTTCCCAGCTATTTTCTGAGCCACAAGAATTATACCTTTTACACAGCTTGGATGTTACAAGGCTTAACTATCACCACTTGTGGATGTAGTCATTGCTTTTTATCACAACAAATGCCTTCCTTTGGGCAGAAAGAACAGACAACACGTACTCGTATAACTGATTTCGGGAATTTTACACCATTACCTCCCGTCAGACGATATGCTCATTTGAACAATTAATTACGTGAACAGTCCGCAGCTCGTGGTCGTGCGGTAGCGTTCTCGCTTCCCACGCCCGGGTTCCCGGGTTCGATTCCCGGCAGGGTCAGGGATTTTCTCTGCCTCGTGATGACTGGGTGTTGTGTGCTGTCCTTAGGTTAGTTAGGTTTAAGTAGTTCTAAGTTCTAGGGGACTGATGACCATAGATGTTAAGTCCCATAGTGCTCAGAGCCATTTTAACCATTTTGCCAATTACGTGAACAACAGCTAAACTCGGAATCAGACTACCACGCAACATCGAATTTTTCATTTACAATAGTCCTGCTAGGAAATAAAATCATTTTAAGTATGAAGAAAAATTATGAGATACACCATCGAGCGAGGTGGCGCAGTGGTTAGCACACTGGACTCGCATTCGGGAGGACGACGGTTCAATCCCGTCTCTGGCCATCCTGATTTAGGTTTTCCGTGATTTCCCTAAATCGTTTCAGGCAAATGCCGGGATGGTTCCTTTGAAAGGGCACGGCCGATTTCCTTCCCTAACCTGAGCTTGCGCTCCGTCTCTAATGATCTCGTTGTCGACGGGACGTTAAACACCACTAACCTAACCCTAACCTACGAGATACACCAGTCTAACAACAATGCTCATGTCTTGAGTGATAAGATACTGCACTACAGAGGACGAACTATGCCAGCATCTTCACAGAGGGTGAGAATTAGTACCCCTAAACATGTTGTGACATTGTACCCACATGGGTAATCAACGACATGGTCGTTCACGTCCTAGCGTGGCTCGTAGATACTTATTTCTTAGAATTGCGGTTGAGAGACGGTATCTCAGGTTGGGGCAGGATAAGGTTAAGGTTATGGATGGGCCTTAATCAGTAACTCTCGGTTGCACAACAAATAAGTAAACTTTATTTAAAGAAATTACAAATTTAAAACAATCTCTTAAAAAAACATAATTGACTGTATGACGGCTGAAGGCCTTATCACAGAAAAAAATTCCACAATTTTAGAGCCTAAGGCCACCAACAATAACCACAAGCAACAGACAGCTGAAGGCCTGAATTAGAAGTCAGAAGAACAATTCCAAATAAGACATATTAAGATAAATGCTTCTTTTTATAACGAACTGTAACACGGCTGAAGGCCTTATTATAAAAGAAGTAAAATTATTACTCTGCTGAAGGCCACACCAAACATAATTAGAAAATTACAAATACCCTTAAAACAAACATCACACTCTAAGGAATCAGGACAAGCGGTTCGCAGCAAGTTTTCCAAGGGTTGGCATGGGAAGGTAAGTCAAACATAAGGTAAGGTGAGACAGGCAGCCAAGAGTTGTACTCACGTAACGGGATGGCAACTCAGCCTAGGGGCAGCTTAAGCACCAACCGACCAACTAACCAATCCGCCTAATGTCCGATAACCAGTACAACGATGGAATATTTTTAGGCAAGGGGGAAGAGACAGACAGCATTACGTCTTCAGAAAACATCCAAGGTCGAAAGAAACACTAAAACCAAGGTAGACCTCCCAAAAATATCCACAATACAATACAAGAGACTGTCGAACTACACGACGTGTAGGACAGCATCAACACGACGAGGAAAGGTACACTGCCGGAAAAGTACGCTAACCTCGAGGGCGGGTAACTGGGGCGTTAGCGGCCACAAGGCAGAAAATACCGCTGGTTGCACTTCGCTAATAAGAATAATACTAAATTCAATGATGAATAACAAATAGAGAAAGATGGCTGCAATATTTCACCGCCTCGAAACACTTCACTCGTTATCGCCAGCCTTAGCGGTCCTGGGACCAACAACCCACCCACCAAAGGTGAGATCTCAGAACAGTTGAGGCTGCATTAGCAGTTAGCTCTCCACTCAACTCGAACGTCCAGGGTTCGGTGTGCAACGAAGTCGTCGCTCTCGCTGCTACCCCTCCTCGATCCGGCAGTGGCAGCACGCCGCCAGTGGCCCCGGCTTGCCCTCGAGCTGCACGGACCTGCTCGCTGCTGCGCCCCAGCCGAACTGATCTCCGTTCGCAACTCCTCGCAAATCCAGTATGCAGACAGTATTAAAATAACCGCTCATTCAAAACCACAAGACACACACGGATTCGGGAAAACAGTTCCAGCAACAACACCGACAACTGACAATACTAAAACCAGTCACTGTGAAACAACACAGACGAATTATCAGTCGGCACAAACACAGAGAAGCCAGAAGCGGTCGGAAAACCAAATGCAGGTCGTCCGCTGCGACGAGCGACTGAACGACCAACCAACGGTCGTCACCACTCAAGTCAGGCACGGAAAAGATCCCAATATAAATCGTTCACTGACAACTTATTGCCATGAGGTCACTTCGACGGGCGGACGCACACACACACACACACACACACACACAAGCGAAAGTTGCACTACTCGAATATCACGGTCCATTCCACTAAAACTCGCTGAAGCCGGTCCTTGACGTGGTAGTGCACTCTCGCGACCGTCGGACAGTGCATGTGTGTCACCACTGGCTGTCCGGGCCACGCTGCTGCTCCGTCCCAAATCAACTAGCTCGACATACGACGATCCGGAAATACTAGAGGCCGCTCCAGAGATGGTACCACAGTACGCACTATCGATAAGCGCTGCTGCTGCCACTCACGGACAGACAAGGCGAGCAAACGTAGTGGCGCCAGTGAACACACTAAGAAAACGAGACGCCACTGTCGCTATTACAAGATTCCAAGCTATGAACGGCATCAACGCCAGCCGCACACGGCTCAGCGGTTGTGTTTCCGTGGCCCTCTAGGACGACCTGGCCAGACAGCTAAGTTGGCCCATTCGAACGTCTTCTTCCGCAAGTGGATGAAAGAATAGATTCGCACCGAATAAGAAATTGTTGTTGAATTACAAGAGCAAATTCGCCAAGTGTTAGGAGGATCGTATCAGGGGTTTGGCAAAAACTGTAGGAAAGTAATCGACGTGAGCATATAAGCTAACATGTTTTTTTTATATAAATTATGCCCTATAATTAAAAGTGTAATTCAGTTAGCTGATACTGAGGGAATTAGGAACTGAGTCACCAGAAGTAGCTTTAGAGTCTTGCCACAGGGTGTAGCAAAGTGTCACGGCAAACAGAGTTCCAGGGTCTAAGAAACACAGTAGAGGAAGTGAAACACAATACTGACCTAACCATTCATTCATCTCTTGCCACTTTGGGGCCCTAGTCCGCGTTGCTGAATGCGGATAGGAGGTGACCTGCTGGAACTGCTGCAGTCTCATCCTAAATGTTCTGTTGCGATATACGAGGTGCATTCAAGTTCTAAGGCCTCCGATTTTTTTTCTCTGGGCTGGAAAGAGATAGAAACATGCGCATTGTTTTAAAATGAGGCCACGTTCATTGTCAATACGTCCCAGAGATGACAGCACCGTACGGCAGATGGAATTTTACCGCCAGCGGCGAGAATGAGAACTGTTTTAAATACTTACAATGGCGACGTTTTCCTTACTTGAACAGCGTGCAATCATTCGTTTTCTGAATTTGCGTGGTGTGAAACCAATTGAAATTCATCGACAGTTGAAGGAGACATGTAGTGATGGAGTTATGGATGTGTCGAAAGTGCGTTGGTGGGTGCGGCAGATTAATGTAGGCAGAACATCGTGTGACAACAAACCAAAACAACCTCGGGCTCGCACAAGCCGGTCTGACGACATGATCGAGAAAGTGGAGAGAATTGTTTTGGAGGATCGCCGAATGACTGTTGAACAGATCGCCTCCAGAGTTGGCATTTCTGTGGGTTCTGTGCACACAATCCTGCATGACGACCTGAAAATGTGAAAAGTGTCATCCAGGTGGGTGCCACGAATGCTGACGGACGATCACATGGCTGCCCGTGTGGCATGTTGCCAAGCAATGTTGACGCGCAACGACAGCACGAATGGGACTTTCTCTTCGTCGGTTGTGACAATGGATGAGACGTGGATGCCATTTTTCAATCCAGGAACAAAGCGCCAGTCAGCTCAATGGAAGCACACAGATTCACCGCCACCAAAAAAATTTCGGGTAACCGCCAGTGCTGAAAAAATGATGGTGTCCATGTTCTGGGACAGCGAGGGCGTAATCATTACCCATTGCGTTCCAAAGGGCACTACGGTAACAGGTGCATCCTACTAAAATGTTTTGAAGAACAAATTCCTTCCTGCACTGCAACAAAAACGTCCGGGAAGGGCTGCGCGTGTGCTGTTTCACCAAGACAACGTGCTCGCACATCGAGCTAACGTTACGCAACAGTTTCTTCGTGATAACAACTTTGAAGTGATTCCTCATGCTCCCTACTCACCTGACCTGGGTCCTAGTGACTTTTGGCTTTCTCCAACAATGAAAGACACTCTCCGTGATCGCACATTCATCAGCCGTGCTGCTATTGCCTCAGCGATTTTCCAGTGGTCAAAACAGACTCCTAAAGAAGCCTTCACCGCTGCCATGGAATCATGGCGTCAGCGTTGTGAAAAATATGTACGTCTGCAGGGCGATTACGTCGACAAGTAACGCAAGTTTCATCGATTTCGGGTGAGTAGTTAATTAGAAAAAAAATCGGAGGCCTTAGAACTTGAATGCACCTCGTACCTTAGACTTGAGGGCTCCCCACGCACAGTGATCGCACAGTGACAGATCAGGTGACCTGGGTGGCCAGTTAGGGCTGCGACCAGACTGACGTCTGGTAATAACTCTGTCGGGCGTGAAGACTGTGTAAATGTGCTCCAATGGGTGCAATGGATCACATGGCAGGCGCACATGTCGTGCGCGCGTCACGGGGTGTGATTATGGGCATACATTCACCTCCGATCGTATCCACTCGTCCGAGTCAATTTTATTTGCACAACGCTTTGTACGTGGAGTGAAATAACGATAGCTTAAATAAAGACGATATAAAGTACAGACTTTTAACAGCAATAAAGGCTCTTCTGAAGAACAGAGATACGTTAGCATCTAATACAAATTTAAGTGTCACAAACTCTTTGTTGTAAGTGTTTGTTTGGTTTATTGGTTTGGTCTACAATGAACGTTGGGTTCCATGTTCCAAGGTAGTTAGCTTTTACGATTTAGTTTCATGTTACCTCAGAATGTGGTTCTCATTGCCACGAAACCGGTTGTAATCTGATAATAAAAAGATGAAATACAGCTGAAGCTGGTTCTTAATCCCCCAAGATCACCTGTTATAAGTGAATGAGGATTTTGTCATACTGTGTTGCCCGCAGCTCGTGGTCGTGCGGTAGCGTTCTCGCTTCCCGCGCCCGGGTTCCCGGGTTCGATTCCCGGCGGGGTCAGGGATTTTCTCTGCCTCGTGATGGCTGGGTGTTGTGTGATGTCCTTAGGTTAGTTAGGTTTAAGTAGTTCTAAGTTCTAGGGGACTGATGACCATAGATGTTAAGTCCCATAGTGCTCAGAGCCATACTGTGTTGACCAATCTGCTGCATTTACGAGTGACGTGACTTAATAACGTAGTAACGTGCCATCGACATTGTGGTCATTATTGCAAGGTTATAGTTTTCATGATATTTAATATTATTGCACCTCACATGACATTTATGAGGAGGAAGCACTCCGCTCGTCACAACTTGGTTTCTGAGACTTTCTTGAAAACAAAGATATTCTACATTTCTTAAAAGTGTGTTTGGTATAATATACACTAAGCAGCAATAACAATGTGGCCACTGTCCAATGCAAGAATGGATATCGTCTGGTGCCGTTGTGGGCGTGTCACGCTGTGAGGAAAGTTTACCCGAAGTTTACCGAAAAACTTTCAGTGGTGATATAATGGACGAAAACAAGAACAAAACGTCTAATAGCATGGGCTCCAAATTGTATAGCTTAAGATCTATGAGCACCCGTTCATCTTCGATACTGTGAAATAAAGTTCTTCTAGCGCCAGCTCTTTGCTTTCCATATTCTGGGAGGAGACAATATGAACCAAAACAAGAGAAAACCTCAATTATCTTGGTCATTACAATGCTTCGTTAAGAGCTATGAGCACTTTTTCGGTAGAAGAGGTGTGTTTAACAGTAGAGAAGGTAGTGTTCATACCTCTTGAGGTATGCACTTTTTTGTTGTTTTTGGTCCATTACTAACATCGCTGGACCTTTGTCACTGGAGTTCTGGTTTTCATGAACGGAGCGGAGACGAATGTGGTGATACGGGTTGCAAATGCGGAAATCCAGTGACATAAATGACTCTGAAAGATTGCCATGGCCCGGATCCTGTGAATGATCAGTTCGGCAATACTCGTCGGCTGTTCGAATGCTACTGCCGTGAGCATCTACGGATATTGCTGACAAGGTATTGGACGTCTAAGTCTCATTACAGTACGTGGAGGACAAAGGGTTATATGCTATGTAAAGTATGAGAGGTGGCAATCTGTGGCAAATCTGACGACAAAATCAATGTGATTCGGAGCACAGTGTTCAGCGTACACTGTTGGACGTGGAGCTCCGCAGCAGACACCATTTACGCAGTATTTTCGAAACTGGACCTCGGATAAATGGTCACGGGTCGCGTGGTCTCATGATTCACGTTTCTTGTTAGACCAGTTCCATGATGGCATCTGTATACAACACAAAGGCAAACAGCTGCTCGACACATGCAACGCACCTTTCGACGAATGGGGAAACCTGTGAAAATAAACAGAAAATCGCCTATAAATTAATTTGTGTTTATCAACATTTAAAAAAAATACACATTATTTAAAAAGTATTAAAGTATAAAATTGTGAATAACGTACCAGGCTTGCTAAAGACTCAGCTGGCCACGTACAGTATTGGTCACAATACCGTCATTGCTAAGTATAACTCAGAAATAAATCGAAATAAACTGAAAATGCCTCAGACACATTTGTCCGTGTATTTCTATAGATTCACTTAGGAATAATGTTGTTATGGGCAACAGTGTACTTAGATAATGGTTCATTAGGTAGTATGGTACTTTTCTTTACTATTTTTTCGTCGTAATACCTTTTAAATAATGTTTGTTTTAAAGATTGTTAAGTGATCACATTAACTGAATATCAATTTTATATTTATTTTCATAGATCTGAAGATTGTGGTCAGCCAATCGAAACCTCTTTTTAGCAAATTGTAATTTTACGCTTTTTTCTGATCACTCCTACTAAAAAGTTGTATCAGTTTACATAGTGTTGGGCTAGACCTCATCACGCCTACATTCCTTGCGCCTCACAACAACGACTTACGATATTGTTACTTCATGTTGCCTGACCGTGGGTTTAGACGCTTTTGCATGTAGAGCTTTTTATTTTTTCGACTAACCACGCCTTCCTCTTTCATCCTATCCTATTCTCATAGCAATTGCTTCCAGCCCTTGCTCTTAGCGCTGCATTTCGTCATAAGTATTTCTAGGTGTGCCATTTCGTCATAACTATTTCTAGGTGTGCCTCCTATTTGCCAAACTGTGCTGTACTTGATTGTTAGGGGAGGAGGATTAGAATTCGTGCCCAACCAGCTTTTTATTTCATATTATTTCACAAAATTGCTTCTTCATACAGGAAACCGATTACTTATCCTGGACCATTCTGACCCCATGCACCAACAATGAGTTCGCCGTCAACGAGAGTGTAATCTGTAATCTTATCTTGCGTTTTCCTTTCTTTGCTTTTGTTAGACGTAGTAGAGGAAATACTGTAAAGGATGCTTTCGTTGTGTTGATTGTCTCACAAGGCCAGACCTACGAAGCTATTTTAAAGCCAAAACATATCAATATGTTTGTGCAAATGTTCTTTCGTAAACGATAGTAGGATTGCAGTGTGACACCGAGCGAGACGGTTTTCTTAAGGCAAAGGCTGGGATGGTTTCTTTGAAAAGGAGATGATCCATTTCCCACCTCATCCTCGTCCTATACGAGACTGTGCTCGGTCTATAATGATACCATTATCGACCGAACATGAAGCTCCTATCTCTCTCCTTCCCAAATTGTCATTTCAAAATCTTTTGATTTGCAGTTCGAAATCATGAGACATGCATATGCTTATCCTCTGCTCGTAAATGCCTTTGTCCGTTATTGTGACTGCTGTGAAGACAGAAGTAAACTGCATCAGGTGGTTAGTGGAAAACTGCCGTTCTTTAATTACTCTACGAAAAATAAAAGAAGAAGGAAACAATGATAGGGCGTATGGGAAACGCGTTGGAAGGCACCCTGTAATTAAGCCAGCGCGAATGGGAATATAATTCATGGCTGAAAGACGTAAAAATGGTTATTATACTTGACGGTGATTGGCGAAGCCGTTTACCCAAATTAAGATCCGGAATCAAAGGGAATCAGCAAAAGGATGAGGAGTTGCAATTAACTTTAATCACGTCCTGTAACCAGCCTAAATAAATTGTAGATAGGAGGCAACTGATATATAGTTTTTGGAGTGGCGTGCATGATTTCCCAATTCATAAAAAGGTAAAATTTCTCTTTCTTTGTCTGTTTTGTGTAAATATCGTTTGTCAGGGAAAGTGATGCTTCTGATAAAAAGTCAGAAAGATGTTAGTTAATCCCAATTCAGCGCGCATTCGGCTGCATAGAAATTAATAATTCTGGAAACATTACTCAGTCTATGGCTAAACAATTCTCCAATATATCTTTCCCCCAGGAATGTAAGCACGGCAAAATCTGATGGATAGCGTCTAAGAGCTCGGGCGGAAGGACATAGTTGCTTGCTGGCAGATTGTAGGATTTGACGCTGTCGCTTCGAAAATGTTCATGATGAGAGCGTAGTCATGTAAAGATCCAAATTAATTCTCGCACAAAAAATAGCAAGCAGTCGCTGTTATAATGTTGTTTATTAAGACCTAATAGCACCGTTATTGGTTTAGAATTGATGGATTCAACGTCAGAGGTTGTTAATATTTCTAATTGCGTTTAATAGCCGTCTGATGACGAACTTGTCGGTGTGAAACTGCTAGCGACGATATCACGGATTAATAAATACCCAGTGACTGGTTGTTTTTTTATTTTTTATAAGAATTAACCTGTGAAAATTTGAATCGAGCTCAGCCAGTAAGAAACAGCACATTAAAGGTGTTGGGTCAAATTCGAGACCCGATGGGGTACGGCTTTTGTTTTTTAGACATCAGTCTTCTGATGAATTTGATGCGGCCCGCCACGGATTCCTTTCCTGCGCAAAAATTTTCATCTTCGTCTCAGAGTAGCACTTACAACATGGCAATCTACGTCCTCAATTGTTTCCTCTGTGTTTTCCAATCTCTTTCATACTCTACAGTTTTTAAACCTCTGCAGCTCCCTCTAGTTTCTTGGAAGTTATTCCCTGATGTCTTAACAGATATCCTGTCATCCTATATCTTCTTCATGTCAGTATTTTCCTTACCCATTTTCAGAAGAACCTTCTCATTCCTTACCTTATAAGTCGACCTAATTTTCAACATTCTTCTGTATCACCGCATCTGGGATGCTTCCAGTTTGTACTTTTCCGGTTTTCCCACAGTCCATGTTTCATTACAATACAATGCTCTACTCCACACGTACATTCTCAGAAATGTCTTCCTCAAACGAATGTCTATGTTCGATACGGTAATGCACTTTTTTCCGGTGCTAGTCTGCTTTTTATGTCCTTATTGCTCCGTTCGTCATGGGTTATTTTGCTGCATTCCTTAATTTCATTTACTCCGTGATCATCAGTCCTCATGTTTGGTTGCTTACTGTTCTCATTTCTGCTATTTCTCCTTACTTCGATTTACTCTCAATCCATATTTTGCGCTCATTAGGATGTTCGTTCAGTTCAGCATATCCTGTAATCCTTCTTCACTTTCCCTGAGGATAGCAATGTCTTCAGCGAATCTTATCCTTGACAACCTTTCACCTTGAATTTTAATTCCACTCTTGAAGCTTTCTTTTATTTCCGTCATTGCTTCTTCGATGTATAGATTTAACAATAGAAACGAAAGAATACATCCCTGGCTTACACTCTTATTTAACCTAGCACTTCGTACTTGGTCTTCCACTCTTGTAATAATAACCTCTTGGTCCTTGTATATTGTGTATATTACGCGTCTTTTCCTATAGCTTACCTCCATTTTTTTTCAGAATTGCCAACATCTTGCACCATTTCACATTGTCAAACGCTTTTTCCACGTCGACAAATCCCATGAAGGTGTCCTGATTTTTCTTTAGTCTTGCTTGCATTATCAACCGCAACATCAGAATTGGCTCTCTGGTGCCTTTACCTTTTCTAAAATCAGATTGATCGTCATCTAACACATCCTCAATTTTCTTTTCCATTTTTCTGTAAATTATTCTTGTCAGCAACTTGGATGCATGAGCTGTTAAGCTGACTGCGACAATTCTCGTACTTTTCGGCTCTTGCAATCTTGAGAATTGTGTGAATGATTTTTTTCCGAAAGTCAGATGGTATATCAGCAGACTCATACAGTGTACACACCAACGTGAATAATCGTTTTGTTTATACTTCCCTCAATGATTTTAGAAATTCTGATTGAATATTATGTATCTCTTCTGCCTTTTTTTGATTTTAAATCTCTGAGAACTCTTTTACATTCTTATTCTAATACCCGAATGCCCCTGTCTCTTCTGTACTGGCTCCTGTTTCTTCTTCTTTCACGTCATCAGACGAGTCCTTCAATGCATTTTTCCCACCTATCCGCTCTCTGCTCTGCACTTAACAGTGGTATTGCCATTGCATTCGTAATGTTACCGTCTTTGCTTTTAGTTTCAGCGAACGTTGTTTTGACTTTCTTATATGTTGAGTCAGTCCTTATGACAATTATTTAGTTTTCGATTTCTTCATATTTTCACGCAGCCGTTTCGTCTTATTAGCTTCCCGGCACTTCCCATTTATTTCATTCACAAGTGACTTGTATTTCTGTATCCCTGAATTTCTCTGAATATTTTTGTACTTCCTTATTTCATCGATCAACTGAAGTATTCCTTCAGTTACCCATGGTTTCTTCGTAGCTACCTAATTTGTACCGATGGTTTTCTTTCTTAATCTGTTGCCAATGGAGAGGTCATCATGACACTTTTCAATTACAGGCCACATATCCTGTGGATGCACGTTATGTGTCTTCACTGCAGTGTTTTCCATTGCCTTCTGCATCCTAAAACCGTTGATAATTGCTGATTCTTCCGCCTTTAGGGACAGTTTCCCAACGCAAATATTCAAATGTGTATCAAATCTTATGGGACTTAACTGCTAAGGTCATCAGTCCCTAAGCTTACACACTACTTAACCTAAATTACCGTAAGGACAAACATACACACCCATGCCCGAGGGAGGACTCGAACCTCCGCCGGGATCAGCCCCAACGCAAGGGAAAGAGATTGCCCTGAACATCTGTCCACTCCTCCGCCCTCCTTGCCGAGGCCATTGGCTGAATGACTGATGGCTTCTTATGCCGGAAGTTTTCTGGTGGCACTGCTGATGATTTTTATTCGAAATTTAAGTCGTGGTGGGCTTCGAACCCGGGACCGAGGACGCTTTGATTAGTAATCAAAGACGCTACTCCTTTTTTATCTCATTTTTTCTTTATTGTTCGTCGCATTTGTTTGGGACGGATGTCCCATTACACCCCGTCATGATCATTGTTGATCCATTCACTCAGTTTTTAATATTATTATTGTTATTATTATTATTATTATTATTACTACAGAGAGCAGCTAAATCTCCGACTGAACAAGCTGAGCTTAAGTCCGGAATCTTTTGCCAATGGAGAGATCATCATTACACTTTTCAATTTCAGGCCACTGTCCTGTGGGTACACATTATGTGTCTTTAATGCAGTGGTTTCCATTGCCTTTGCATCCTCAAGACGTTGATCATTTCTGATTCTTCCGTCTTTATGGGCAGTTTCCCAGCCCAAGTGCAAGAGAGTGCTCTGAACAGCTGTCCACTCCTTCGTTCTCTTTGACAAGGACACTGTCAGAATGAGGGTTGTCTTCTTATGGCGGAAGTTTTCGGCTGCCACTGCTGATGATTTTGACTCGAAATTCAAGCCGCGGTGGGGTTCGAACCCGGGACCGAGGACGTTTAAATTATGAATCAAAGACACTAACCCTAGACCACGTCTGCCGTTTGAAAGTTAACGCAGCCATATACTTTAATTAACAGTTAATTGAAACCATGTCTGAGGGATTCTCGATAAAATGATTGTTTAACTTGAAAACCTTTGACGTTGCTGGAAGACCGAGGAGAATGTTTTAAGCCTTGAAACAATGTATATTATTTATTTCTTAGTAAAATGTTTTTCACCAACTGCGACATTTCTTAGTAACTCTTACACAAAGGATGCCATAAACTTCACTACCCGTTTGTTCCATACCAGCCACAAAGTACTTTGAAAATTATGCGTAAAAATGTCTGACCGGTGCTGTGGCCGAGCGGCTCTAGACGCTTCAGTCTGGAACCGCGCGACCGCTACGATTGCAGGTTCGAATCCTGCCTCGGGCATGGATGTGTGTGATGTCCTTAGATTAGTTAGGTTTAAGTAGTTCTAAGTTCTAGGGGACTCACATGTTAATTCCCATAGTGCTCAGAGCCATTTCAACCATTTTATTTTAAAAATGTCTCCATAAGTTCAGTTCGTAAGAAAACACTTAACTTCCCAGACATTTGAAGTAGGAATTGTAAATACTACCAATTTGAAGGCGTGTCTCGAAAACAACATTTGCCAATCAAAAAGAAGGTGAAGCACCTGTAAAAGGGGGGGGGGGGGAGGAGGAAACTAAAAGGAGCTACGCAGGTTGAGAGGATATGTGATATTTCAGTGATTACAAAACAGAGTTAAATTCACAACACAACCGTATGACTCAACCACACGACGTTGCACCACTGGCTGTGTACTCGTGGTGATTCGATTGAGAAGGATGTCACAAAACTGTTGTATACTTTCGTGAGGCAAGCTGGACCACAGCTGTTGCCACTGGCCCTGGATGCGTTGGATAATGGCAGTGTGACAGGTATACTCTGTCGGACACAGATCAGGGGATCCTGGTGGCCACAGATGCGGCAGGTGCACCTCAGCAGCACGCTGACGGTTTATGGAGAAACGTGTCACTTTGGACAGGCACTGTTCTGTTGAAAAATGACACCACGATATTGTAACATCAGAAATAACACATGATGACGCAGAATGTCCGTGACATACCGTTTTGCCGTCAGAATTCCCTCAGTCACCACCAACTATGACTTGTAGTCACACCAGATTGTTACCGACATCGTGACGCCAAGGTAACACCACTATACGTCTCCGTTCCAAACGGAGCCGTTTGTGTTGTGGTTTCAACAGTAGCCAACACATGGGACAGTAGTTCTCTAATCCGGCTGGTGCTAGTCCCTGAACAATGGTGCGTAATGGCACAGAATGTTGTAGGCAGTTCATTACTTGTTCACGGATGTCAAGCGCAAAAGTGAATGGCTTACGATGTGTTTGGTGCACAGTGTCCTCCATTTCGATAGTCAGATGTGGTCGACCTTAACCTGGACGATGTGTATATCGACCCTCACGATCCCACCCAGACCAATATCGATTCACTGCTCCATTCGAACGTCCCACAAATCTACATATTGCACGAGTGGGTCATCTGGCCAAGTGGAATCCACAATGGAGTCCCTTCCAATCTATGTCAGGTACTGATACTCGCCATCTCTGAGTTCTTCACAGGCCGGGTAACAACATTAAACACGAACAACACTAACGGGCTCTGGTGGCCATTATACCCAAGGCACTGGCAGACAAGTCTAGTGATATACGTATCTGACGATGGTGGGTCGTGTTCGAAGTTATACAGACCTCCGGACATGTCATCTGGATGCTTCAGTCCATTTTTGTTCAAATGGCTCTGAGCACTATAGGACTTAACATTGAGGTCATCAGCCCCTAGACTTAGAACTACTTAAACCTAACTAATCTAAGGACAGCACACACATCCATGCTTGAGGCAGGATGCCAACCTGCGACCGTAGCAGCAGCGCGGTTCCGGACTGAAGCTCCTAGAACCGCTCGTCCACAACGGCCGGCCAGTTTTTGTCAGATCATGTGTAATAAGACAAAAATAACGAACAGTGAACACATCAAAAGGAATTGCTGAAGTAAACAATGAAGTCACTGAATCAGTTGATGAATTTTTGTATTTACGGTTGCTGAAGACGTTGGCCAAATGGAGACCTAAAGAAATAAAAAAAAGAGTAAAGCCGAACTGGGGCGCATTTGACGGACTACACAGCATTTTCAAAACCAAGCTTGTGTCAGAGAAGAAAAGTTAGAGTCAATGTGTAATATGAGTTTTGATTAGTGGGGATGATACGTGGACTTTCAGTTCGAAAACCACTGGAATAAAATGTATTTTTTGGAATTAATAGGAGAGATAAAAAGAAAGGTCAGGCAACAACAGCATGAGGGGAAGGACGTAATTATAACTGCAATAAAAGTGAATTGATGATGGACGGGACATGTATCTGTGCAAAAGTTTGGTCGATAAACCCAAGGGGTTCTTTTCTGGAAACAAGACATAAATAACCGAGACGACGAAACCATGGAAGATGACATTACAAAACATTCAGCACCAACATAATACGCACGGCTGAAAACCACAGTGCATGGCAAAGTCTTGAGAATACCTTTGTCCTGTAGTGGATGTCAAATACCTGATTTTTGATGAAAATGACGACGATGAGACATATACGTACACAGAAGAGCCTAAGAAGCTGGTACACTTGCCTAATATCGTGTAGGGCCCCAACGAGCACACAAAAGTGCCGCAACACGACGGTCCATGGACTCGGCTAATGTCTGAAGTAGTTCCGGAGCGAATTGACACCATGAATCCTGTAGGGCTGTCCATAAATCCCTAAGAGTACGACGTACTGGAGGTCTCTTCTGAACAGCACGTTACAAGGCACCCCGAACAATAATGTTCATGTCTGGGGATCTTGGTGGCCAGCGGAAGTGTTTAAATTCAGAAGAGTGTTCCTGGAGCCACTCTGTAGCAATTATGCACATGTGGGGTATTGCATTGTTCTGCTGGAATTTCCCAAGTCCATCGGAATGTACAATGGATATGAATGGATGCAGGTGATCAGAGACAATATGCCTACGTACGTGGCATCTGTCTGAGTCGTATCTAGACTAACAGGGGTCCCATAACATTCCAACGGCATACGCCCTATACTTTTACAGAGCCTCCATCAGCTTGAACAGTTCCCAGCTGACATGCAGGATCCTTGGATTCAAGAGGTTGTCTCCATATCTGTACATGTCCATCCGCTCGATAAAGCTGAAACGAGATTCGTCCCACCAGGCAACAAGTCGTCAAGAGTCCAATGTCGGTGTTGACGGGCCCAGGTGAGGCATACAGCTTTGTGTTGTGCAGTGATAAAGGTTCACGAATGGGCCTTCGGCTCCGAAAGCCCATATCGATGATATTTCGTTGAATGGTTCGCACGCTGGCACTAGTTGATGGCGCAGCATTGAAATCTGCAGGAATTTGCGGAAGGGTTCCACTTCTGTCACGTTGTGCGATTCTCTTCAGTCGTCGTTGGTCCCGTTCTAGCAGGATCTTTCCCCGGCCGCAGCGATGTCGGAGATTTGACGTTTTGCCAGAATGCTGATATTCACGGTACATTTGTGAAAATGGTCGTACGGGAAATCCTCACTTCGTCGCTACCTCGGAGATGCTGTGTCCCATCGCTCGTGCACCGAGTACAACACCACGTTCAAACTCTGTTAAATCTTGATAATCTGCCATTGTATCAGCAGTAACTGATCTAACAACTGCGCCAGACACTTGTTGTCTAATGTAGGCATTGCCGACCGCAGTGCCGTACTGTGCCTGTTTACATACTCTGTATTTGAATTTGCAAGCCTACACCAGTAGGCAAAGGTACCGAGTTCGAGTCTCGGTCGGGCACACAGTTTTAATCTGCCAGGAAGTTTCATATCAGCGCACACTCCGCTGCAGAGTGAAAATCTCATTCTGGGCTACACCAGTTTCTTTGGCGCTTCAGTGTATATCGAAAGTGTATATACCGTCTGCATCGTTCTCTTTGAGTGGCTGTCTTAGGAGTACGTATATTACACTAGAAAGGCCTTTAAAAGAGAGTATCACTGCTTGCTTCAAGGATTAACACATCTCTTGAGACCTGAATCTTTAGTATAACCAAGTCACAAGGTTATGAAGGCGGGAGTGACGTACAATGAAACTGAATCTTGGTTCAAATGGCTCTAAGCACAATGGGACTTAACATCTGAGGCCATCAGTCCCCTAGACTTAGAACTACTTAAACCTAACTAACCTAAGGACATCACACACTTCTATGCCCGAGGCAGGAATCGAACCTGCGACAGTAGCAGCCGCGTGGTTCCGGACTGAAGCGCCTAGAACCGCTTGACGACAGCGGACGGGCTGAATCTTGGAAAAAGTGCAATGTTGTAATATCAACCAGTTCGTTCATGCGATAAAAAGAGCCCATCACTCGTAAATCCCATAGGAAGATTAATACAGGATGACAACGTAATATAAGGGCTAGACAGTCGAGCATCATCTGCTCTGATAGCGCAATACTGCAAGATTGCGATATGCTATGATTTCTCCTGTGCTCTGAATAGCGAGGACGTATTGCCTTTATGTTTAAATGAAGAGTTCTTGTCCGCCCATCCACAAATAGCCCAAGTTAAATTTTGTGAATGTTCGATTGAAAAGAGCTAGTCCAATTTTCGTCGCAATCCATCCTCCATCGAAGCTTGCGTTCCGTCTCTAGTAATCTTTCTGAGAAACCCTTATCTCTGTTTCTGTCTTCGAACATGACACACCTCCATATAGTAAGAGCTGATCAATAAAGACACTGATGTGTCGACTTGCAACAAATGTTGTCTTACAAATGACTCTGTGGTTGGAGAGTCCGTAGCCGTGGAAGTACATTTTAGGGGAAGAACTCCGCTAACAGTTGTATCTTGGACTAATTTTATTAAGACACGAAACCGGTAGTATGTTAATAAAATTGGTTCAAGATACAGCTGTTTGTGCAGTTCTTGTTATAAAATGTTGTCTTCTCTGATGATTCCCGTGCTAGTTTCGACTACAGAAGTGCCAAAGTGTATGTGGGACTCTGAGGGAGTGAACGTTGTGTCCTGGTGGGCACATAAGAGAAACTCTTGTTATGTGGCACTGTAGAATGATCCTCAGCTGCTCCGAATTGTTGAAAGCCAGAACAGGAAACCTGTACATTCTGAAGTGAGCCACATTCTTAAGTGTACTCATGGAATTTTGTTTTAGCAGTACAATGCACGTGCAAGTATGTCAAGGACCGTTCATCTTCTGTTCTGAAATAAATGTACAGCATCGTTTCTGTTCTCCCATTCGTGTGATATGTTTGCAAAATTACAATACGCCAAGGTTTTCGTTGGACTGACTTTCGAATATCCTCCAGTACACATAACAGTTGTATCTGGTTTCTGCTCTTCAGACACACACACATCTAGGATCTTTTATGTCAACGTCAGATCGTCTAAAGGTTCTCACCAAAGCGGTAAAGCACAGAGTTTTGTACATTTGGCAGAATTATGATGTCATCGGAAATCCTCAAGGTTTTTATTGCTTCTCCCTGAACTTTAATTCCTAATCAGAAGTAAACTTTAAAAGATACAGTGCAATGCACTATAGCCTTTAAAGTTTACATTAAATTAGGAATTAAAGTCCAGGGGGAAGAAATAAAAATTTTGAGGTTTGCCGATGACATCATAATTCTGTCAGAGATATCAAAGGACTCTGAAGAACAGTTGAACGAAATGAACACTGTCTTGAAAGGTGGATATAAGATGACATCAACAAATACAAATAGGATAATGAAGTGTAGTCGAATTAAATCAGGCGGTGCTGAGGAGTTAGAGTAGGAAAAGGGACATTTAAAGAAGCAAATGAGTTGAGTTTTGCTATTTCGGCAGCAAAATAACTGACGATGGCCGAGGTAGAGAGGTTGCAAAATGTAAATTGGCAATGACAAGACAAAAGAGAAAACTGTTAACATCTAATACAGATTTAAATGTCAGGAAGTCTTTTTTGAAAGTATTGTTATGGAGTGTAGCCGTGCATGCAAATGAAACGTGCACGATAAGCAGTTTACACAAGAAGAAAAGTAAGGTTTCGAAATGTGTTGCTACGGAAAAATTCTAAAGATTAAGTGTGTAGATCACATTACTTATGAGGAGATACTGAATAGAACTGGGGAGAAAAGAAATCTGTGGCGCAACCTGACTTTGAAGAAGGGATCATTTGACAGAACACATTCCATGACTTACAGGGATCACCAATTTAGTTCTGGTGGGAAGCACGGGGGAGGGGTTAAAATAGTAGGGGGTGGCCAAGAGATGAATACAGCAAGCAGATTCAAAGGATGTAGAGGTTGAGGTTGTTGTGGAGGAGGAGACCAGACTGCGAGGTCATCGGTCTCATCGGATTAGGGAAGGACGGGGAAGGAAGTCGGCCGTGCCCTTTCAAAGGAACCATCCCAGCATTTGCCTGGAGCGATTTAAGGAAATTACGGAAAACCTAAATCAGGATGGCCGGACGCGGGATTGAACCGTCGTCCTCCCGAATGCGAGTCCAGTGTGCAAAGGATGTAGATTACTGTAGTTATCCGAAGATGAAGAGGCTTGCACATTACACTGTAGTATGGAGAGATGCATCAGCCAGTCTTTGGACTGAATACTACAACAATAGCCGGGCGGTGTGGCCTGGCGGTTCTAGGCGCTTCAGTCTGGAACCGCGCGACTGCTACGGTCGCAGGTTCGTATTCTGCCTCGGGCATGGATGTGTGTGATGTCCTTATGTTAGTTAGGTTTAAGTAGTTCTAAGTTCTAGGGAACTGCTAACCTCAGATGTTAAGTCCCATAGTGCTCAGAGCCATTTGAACCATTTGAACCACAACGATAACATATCAATATAGGTATTTCTTGGAATAAACTTCTGATGATTCCTTTCCAGTTCTGATATTGTCATTAGTCATGTTTTATTCATGCGATCAGAACTCTATTGAGTAACAAGCAATAAATAAGTAATAAGTATATCTCACATTTTCTCTTGCATTTTCGTTATTCACAATTTTTCACATGCTGGAAGCCACGCAGTCTCTAATTGCGTCAGTAAAACACCAGCGTTGTGGGAACATAAATTCACAACATATGTGACATTCTCTGTGGACAGACTTCACTCTACTTTTGTCGTATGTGTTGTGACTTGGCAAGACAGCCAAGCCACTATAATTGGTAGCCGAAAGGCACGCGTTAAGCTCACGCAGGCTGGCGTGAGGTCTGGAGCAGTTAAAGGAGTTGAGTCCAGTAAAAATAATACGTAGCTGCTGGAATACTTAACCTTAATCCATAATTGGTGAACATCGGTCTGACGGTACATGCATCACAAGATAAATAGCAAATGATAATGGCACCTTGCTAGGTCGTAGCAAATGACGTATCTGAAGGCTAGGCTAAATATCGTCTCGGCAAATGAGACCGTAATTTGTCAGTGAACCATTTCTAGCAAAGTCGGCTGTACAACTGGGGCGAGTGCTAGGAAGTGTCTCTAGACCTCCCGTGTGGCGGCGCTCGGTCTGCAATCACTGACAGTGGCGACACGCGGGTCCGACGTATACTAACGGACCGCGGCCGATTTAAAGGCTACCACCTAGCAAGTGTGGTGTCTGGCGGTGACACCACAGTATGGTAGATATATAAGTATGATTTCGACTGTAAATGTAACAGCATAGTCTAACAAAAAAGTTTACATGCTTATATATTCACATATATGAGCCACATATTACACTACAGGGTGCAGTCAAGATACATAACTGCCGAAATTGGAGTACTGCTAAACCGTGTGTTGTGCATGAAGAACCATTGCACTCGCCGTATATAACTGTGTGGCGTCGCTTCACAAGCACCTTCATTCTCGGTCTACTTCTTTGGAGATAATGCACCCAGCGGGTCTGTCAGGGGTACCGTGACATCTGCAAGTCATGGAGAACTCCTCGCACAGCCTGCCGTCCCTGTTTTGTAAGAGTGCAACTCTGTGGAAACCACTGCTATCGTGCAAGTCGCTGGCCCAATGAAAGATCTGCTTAATGTAACGGCCGCACGGGATTAGCCGAGCGGTCTCAGGCGCTGCAGTCATGGACTGTGCGGCTGATCCCGGCGGAGGTTCGAGTCCGACGTCGGGCAATAGTGTGTAAGCTTAGGGACTGATGACCTTAGCAGTTAAGTTCCATAATATTTCACACACACACACTTAATGTAACGTTCCACGAACGTGTTGTCTGCAGAGGTGTTCCAGATGCATGGCCTGCAAGATAATCCGTTCTGAATCGAAGTCACTAGCCGCGCGGGGTAGCCACGCGGTCTAGGGCCTCTTGTCACGGTCCTCGCAGCTCCCCTCGCCAGAGGTTCGAGTCCTCCCTCGGGCATGGGTGTGTGTGTATCGTCCTTAGCGTAAGTTAGTTTAAGTTAGGTTAAGTAGTGTGTAAACTTAGGGACCGATGACCTTAGCAGTTTGGTCCCATAAGACCTTACCACAAATTTCCTATTTTTTCCATGTCACTTGTAGCTCTGGACATCTAAAAGAACACGTTTATCGAGGGCACATTGGGTCTCTGCTTGATCTGGAGGCCAGCATTCAGGAACCCACTGCTCAGATGACAGTGGGCTGAAAAGTCATTAGGTACCTCTTAGTATCTCGTGGGACCTCGTTTTGCCTGGCGTAGTGCAGCAACTCGATGTGGCACTGGCTCAAGTCGTTGGAAATCCGCAGCAGAAATATTGAGCTATGCTGCCTCTGCAGCCGTCAATAATTTCAAAAGTCTTGCCGGTGCAGGATTTTGTGCACGAATTGACCTCTCGATTATGTCCCATAAATGTTCGTTGAGGTTCATGCCGCGTGATCTCGATGTTCAAATTGTCGAGACTGTTCTCACACAAGTCATGAACAGTTGTGGTCTGAAACTTCCTGGCAGATTAAAACTGTGTGCCCGACCGAGACTCGAACTCGGGACCTTTGCCTTTCGCGGGCAAGTGCTCTACCATCTGAGCTACCGAAGCACGACTCACGCCCGGTACTCACAGCCTTACATCTGCCAGTATCTCGTCTCCTACCTTCCGAACTTTACAGAAGCTCTCCTGCGAATCTTGCAGAACTAGCACTCCTGAAAGAAAGGATATTGCGGAGACATGGCTTAGCCACAGCCTGGGGGATGTTTCCAGAATGAGATTTTCACTCTGCAGCGGAGTGTGCGCTGATATGAAACTTCCTGGCAGATTAAAACTGTGTGCCCGACCGAGACTCGAACTCGGGACCTTTGCCTTTCGCGGGCAAGTGCTCTACCATCTGAGCTACCGAAGCACGACTCACGCCCGGTACTCACAGCCTTACATCTGCCAGTATCTCGTCTCCTACCTTCCAAACTTTACAGCGGAGACATGGCTTAGCCACAGCCTGGGGGATGTTTCCAGAATGAGATTTTCACTCTGCAGCGGAGTGTGCGCTGCAGAGTGAAAATCTCATTCTGGAAACATCCCCCAGGCTGTGGCTAAGCCATGTCTCCGCTATATCCTTTCTTTCAGGAGTGCTAGTTCTGCAAGATTCGCAGGAGAGCTTCTGTAAAGTTTGGAAGGTAGGAGACGAGATACTGGCAGATGTAAGGCTGTGAGTACCGGGCGTGAGTCGTGCTTCGGTAGCTCAGATGGTAGAGCACTTGCCCGCGAAAGGCAAAGGTCCCGAGTTCGAGTCTCGGTCGGGCACACAGTTTTAATCTGCCAGGAAGTTTCATATCAGCGCACACTCCGCTGCAGAGTGAAAATCTCATTCCATTTGTGGTCTGGTCATACGACGTCGTTGTTTGGGAACATGAACTCTATGAATGGCTGCGAATAGTTTCCAATTAGCCGAACATAACCATTTCCAGTCAATGATCAGGTGAGTTGGATGAGAGGAATCACTCTCATTCCACGTCAACACAGTCCACACTATTATTAAGCCACCACCAGCTTGCACAGTGCGTTGTCGACAACTTGGGCCCGTGGCTTAGTGGGGTCTGCGCCTCACTCGAACCATACCATCAGCTCTTACCAACTCAAAACGGGACTCATCTGACCAGGCCATGGTTTTCCAGTCTAGGTTGCAATCGATATGGTCACGAGCCCATGCGATGTCGTGCTGTCAGCAAAGGCACTCGCGTCTCTCGTCTTCTGCTAAACTCTATTAAAGCCAAATTTCAGCGCCCTGCCTTAACGGATACGTTGATTTTTGAAAAGGAATGTGTCAAGCATCTTGCTCCAGTAACCATTCCACTTTCAGAGTCGGTTAGTTCCCGTCATGCGGCCATAGTCACGCTGGAAAGCTGTTCACATGAGAGCTCCAGCAATACACTGATCTTCTATACCCTGCTTACGCGATACTATCGCCATATATGTGTGTGTATATCGCTATCCCATACCCCATGACTTTGGTCACTTCAGTGTACACCGGAAATACTGCGAGCAGCTGTTGATCCCACCGTTTTACGGATGCATCATCTCGCCGACGTCTGTGGTGCACGCAGTGAACAAATTGTATAAGTGGTGGTTAATAATAAAATCAACAATATGTCTTTCTCACTCGTTTGATCTTTTCTTCCTACTTCCCGTTCCTAATTCATTACATATGGATACATTTCTGTACGTCTTTTTTACATTCACAGCTCTAGATATGCACGTAGGACCAAAATTGGAACAATTTTTCCAGCATAAATCGGTTCCGCATCAACGCATTAGAATATTTATCAGGTTTCGCTGCCATACAATAATTACAGCCCACAATGGACCTCTGGGAGTAGCTGCACTTTAATTATATCCAGTCAGTGAAAGACCTACTTTATGTAGTCATAAAGTTTCAGTTATCACCAAAAAATAAAATTACGTAAATCGCGTCACAGTATCACAGCGCACCGGTAGAGGAGCCAAAACAAAATGATGCGGCACATTTGTAAAGCGGAATATAATGCAGGAATCCGTTTTCAACAACATTAAAAATACTGCAACTGTGTAAGGCCAGTCCACATTAATTTAGCCTCCGGCTACAGTACTGTAGAGGGGTGATTCCAGCCCGCAGCTCGTGGTCGTGCGGCAGCGGTCTCGCTTCCCACGCCCGGGTTCCCGGGTTCGATTCCCGGCGGGATCAGGGATTTTCTCTGCCTCGTGATGGCTGGGTGTTGTGTGCTGTCCTTAGGTTAGTTAGGTTTAAGTAGTTCCAAGTTCTAGGGGACTGATGACCATAGCTGTTAAGTCCCATAGTGCTCAGAGCCATTTGAGCCATTTTTTTGGTGATTCCAGTCGTTACCAGAACTGCAGGTATGTACGTGCAGTTAACAAAAAATTAATTACATACTTTATTTTTCAAGGTTGTGATTAAAACCTATCCTACTCCTTCCTAACACACACACACACACACACACACACACACACACACACACCCAGTTAGCGACGTGTCTCGTATTCTCCTAATCTAAGTACATCGAATTTTCCACATTATTCTGTACATCGTGTTCTGGTGTATAAACTGACCTGACTGAAATTCGTGGAACATTATGGTGCTGCCTAAATTAATAAGAGTGAGAAACGAAGAATAAGGAACGCGGTGCATACAGCTGCGCAGCAGCGTAATGAGCTTCTGTTCTACCCGTGCGTTGAAGTTTCCACGAGCGAAGCGGCCGGCGTCCATAACTCTTGCCGGCAGATACATTTCTGGCACTCCTTCTTTTTGTTCAGTTAACGTTTGCTCCGCTTTGCCTCTCGCCGGTCACGACGCGGGACCACATCCAGCGCCAGTCACGAATTCATCTCGTAAAGCAGAGAGCGCGTTTTAAAACACGGCCGGCGAGCAGCGTTCTCCTCGAAGAATATTATCTCCATCTTTATACGGAAACTTCAATTAACCTTAGATGTACCTGTTTAACAAGTTATAGTCCCCATACAGGTGCCCATGAGCTTATTTTGTTCTAGCCCGCCTCTGGAGTCGTAAAAAAAGCCTGCTAGCCAATCAGCTCAGACGGTGCAGCCCGTCGGAACTACCGCCGGCAGAGGCCTCAACACCAATCAACTCGCCGTCAAGGCTATTACTACAAAAAGTAATAATCCGAGAGCAAAAAGGAAACGAAGGAGCCGAGAAAACACGTTCGGGGCAGAATGTGTCGGAGGTGGCGAGGAATTACCTCGAAATATTAAAGGCAGTATACCTGGGATTACTGGCTACGCTTATTATAAGGAGAACTCCCAAGGTGACTGATACTGAGATTTACGTTGACCACAAGAGATACCGCTGTTACCTTTCCACGTGATTTAAACGACTGTTTATCTATAATGTCCGGTGAAAACAATTTTAATGCAATGAATTCACAATACCTACAGTTGCGAATCTTCTTTCTCATTGCACCCGTTTCTTTCTATAGATTCTTACGTAGGACACACCTGTGCCGCGCTGGGGCAAATGAAGATCTGCTCAGGACACTAATTCAACACACTAAAGAGGCAGTATAGGAAACCAAGTGGCGTGGCACGATGGTTCAGGCAGCAGACTCTCATTAGAGACATGCGGAGTTCATACCCTTTCCGGCCATCTAGATTTAGGATTTCCGTAGATTTCACCTGAATCGATTGAGATGAACGATTACTTTGAAAGAGGACGCTACCGATATTCTTCCTCACCCTTTTCCTTTCCGCATTAAGGCTCCAGCTCTTAAGGTCAGTCGACGGGCAATTAAACATTCATCTTCCATCTGGCTTCTTTTAAATTACAAACAATCCAAAGAGGCGTGTAAATTACGCGTGAGGCTCGGAAATATGGTACACTGAAATATCTTCATCGCCTCCATTGTCTTTATATCGACATCTGAATAAAAGTCTCTCCAAGCATTACCCACGCATTACGATCTTCAATTTATGAATCTTCCATTCTTTCTGTCGTGCTATGAAACATAAAATATACTTGTAAAAATAAATCTGCAGTCTCTTAGATTAACACAAATAAGTAGTGAAGTCACCTTCATCCATAGTCTACCTCGTTTCAGCTGTCTCGATTTTGACATAAAACTACACGTTTCTTTCGTTGCTCACCATAGCCGATATCTGAATTGACGTTTTCCCTATAAGTAGCTGGGAGACATACTTACGACCAAGGGACTGACATAGAGTAGTTTCAACCAAATTATGCTGTTCAACGTAGTCACATGGATCATTTACAGAAGTATGCAACAGTTAGTAGAATTCGTCGAGGAAGATCAGTTTGGATTGGTGAGAAATGTAAAAACACAAATCCATACTGATCGTATAGTTTCTCTTAGAAGACAAATTAAAGAAAAGTAAGCCTACATTTATAGCATCAGCGGATGCAGAGAAGGCTTTTGACAGCGTTGACTTAATACACTCTCTGGAATTGTAAAGGTAGTAGGAATAAAATAGACGAAACGAAGGATTCAGCTCTCTGTGCACAAAAAAGACTGCATTTATAAAAACAGAGGAACATGAAAGAAAAGCAGTTGTTACAAAGGGAATGAGACAGAATAGTAGCTGTGAAGCAAACCAAGGAAAAATTATAAAACGGAACTAAAATTCAGGGAGAAGAAATAAAGCCTTCGAGGTTTGCCGATGACATTTTATTTCTGCCAGAGATGATAAAGGACTAATAAAAGCAGCTGAATGAAATGGAGAGTGTCTTGAAAAGAGGTTATAAGACAAATATCAACAAAAGTTAAAGGATAATTATTTATTTTTATATATTTATTTAACTTGATCTCATTAGGGCCAACATGCTCTCTCTTAGGCCGGTCCAGGATTTCACGCATACAGCACCTTTTTTTACATCATAGGTTTTCTAAGAAATAACTATTTTAATATGATAAATATAGTAAAATGACGTGTCTGAGGAGACAGTGTGAATAAATAATACTGATTGTGAACTAACAAAGTTAATGCTGGAATTACTAGTACTATTGCAGCTACTGCCACTAATGGTGTTCATAGTAATAATAATAACAATAGTGGCACTGCTGCAGTGCAGAATGAAAAACAGTTAAGAAAATCAATTGTATACAGTGCAGCGCAAGAAATACTGCAGAATGCCAAAAACTGCCAAGTGCAGATGTGAAATGAAGCCTGTCGACACCAACCACTGCTAACAAGAAGGGAAGGAGCAGAGATTATGTAAAGAAACACCAAGAACCACGGAAAATGCTTTGTAAATAAAAGCGAAACGCGTCTGGTGTAACTCTTTGTAATTTGATTGCAGTCAGCTCAATAAGGAGAACCTATAGTAACAGATGTTAACAGCTGCTGTGGAAGAGGGCCACGCAAACAAACGTATGATATTTAAGGAGATTGCGCTACCTAAAAATACCTGGAAAAGGGGAAGATCTTTTTTATGTGTTACTTTCTGTGCGTCCTAATACAACCATCTCAATAGTGGAATGTAAATTCTGACGATGCGAATGTGAGGACAACACAATACCCAGTCCCTGAACGGAGAACATCTCTTACCTGAACGGTAGCTGAACCCGGGCCCCTTTAGTTAACATTCCGCTGTGCTGGCGGAGCAGCTGCCGAGGCAGACAAAGAACTTCAGGTTGGGAAGGTACAAGGGTAACGCATGCGTACAGGGACACTGGTAAACATTTTTGTTGCTTTGGTAGATATGTCACTACCTGTCTTCTGAAGCTGTAGATGTCATTTAGTTCCCTATTATAACGCGGAAAGTTGTTCTAGAGTCTGGTGCTTGTGCTGAGAAAGTCTTCGAGAAAAAGGGTGGACGACGGAGTGGGACAGAAAGGATTTTGCTCCGATGGGAACGGATATTTCTTCTGTGCTTTTCAGATAAGAGCGTTGATGGCCCTGAGTACTATGGGACTTAACTTCTGTCATCAGTGCCCTAGAACTTAGAACTACTTAAAACTAAGTAACCTAAGGACATTACACAAATCCATGCCCGAAGCAGGATTCGAACCTGCGACCGTAGCGGTCGCGCGGTTCCAGAATGTAGCGCCTAGAACCGTAAGAGCGTTGAGATTGAGGTGAGGTATGAGAGGCAGTGTTCGTTGATAAGACAGTGGAGAAGACAGAGAGTACGGAAATCTCTGTGCTTGTCTACATGCAGCCAGGATAGCTGAGCATATGAGAGTGAAATATGATAAAAGCGTAAAACATGACAGATATAACAATCACAGATGAACAGGTGAATGGAACAAAATAGAAGTAACTGAGAGTATTAGATTAGGAAATATGACGTTGAAAGCAGTAGTGACTTCGGCAGAAATAGAGGGAATATAAAATCCACACTGGCAAAAGCAAGAAAAGTGCTTTTCTAAACGAGAAGTTTGTTAATAGCGAAAATAATTTACTTTGGAAGTCTTTTCTGAAAGTATATGACTGGAGTATAGGCTTGTACAGAAATGCAACGTGGATAATAAACTGTTCACACAAGATGAGAACAAAAGCTTATGAAATGTGGTAATAATGAAGAACGCTGAAGATTAAATAAACAGACCAATAACAAATGACTAGGTACTGATTCGAATTTGTGAGCAAAGAGGTTTATGGCACAAGTTGCCTGAAATATCGGTTGATAGGACACATTCTGAGGCATCAAGGAAAAGTCAGTTTGTAAAATGGTTCAAATGGCTCTGAGCACTATGGGACTTAACTTCTGCGGTCATCAGTCCCCTAGAATTTAGAACTACTTAAACCTAACTAACCTAAGGACATCACACACATCCACGCCCTAGGCAGGATTCTAACCTGCGACCGTAGCGGTCGCGCGGTTCCAGACTGTATGTAGCGCCTAGAACCGCTCGGCCACCCCGGCCGGTGTCAGTTTGTAATCGAGGGAAGTGTGGGGGATAAAAATTGTAGTGGGATAGCAAGGCAGGTTCAAACAGATGCAGGTAGTAATAATTATGCAGTGATGAAGAGGCTTCCACAGGACAGACAAGCCCGGAGAACTGTATCAATTCTGTCTTCGGACTGAAGACCACAGCAGCAACGGATAGTACGTTCTCAAGGAAATTTCGGTGAAACTGGACTTTGCCACTCTTTTAGGCGAAAATTGTATTCCTTCTTTCAAAAGTTAATTAATTTCGTTAAAAAAAGAAAGCATCGTTCTATTTAAAAAGTCTCTATAATTACATTGCCAGTAAATTTTCGAATATCTGCCACAAATGAAAATATGTCTCTTAATATCGCTGCCATACCTCGATCAGCAACTATTTGACATCTACAAACCGCAACAGGAGTTCCGCCTCATTGCTATGAAAGATTCTAGATTCCTTCTATGGTCACTGGAATCCGCGAGCACAATAGTTCTTTCGCTTTGAGAGCCTTGCACAGGAATGTGGATTTCCTTTCGCTAGGATGGTCTCGAAACCAAAGAAGTTGCCTGGGACGGCAGCGGTCTGTGTGGGATGAACAGCCAGTCGGTAGTGCCAAGTAGGCAGAGGGTCCGGCACAATCGACCGTGCAAAGACGGAGACCTCGGTGCGCGCCAGGGGGTCCCAGCTTCGCCGCAGGGGGCCGAGGGGGGCCTAGGGGGGCCCCCCACGACCCATGGAACGGACGTGCCTACCCGCCCGCCTCCGCGATCCGCACTCTCGTGCGGGCACCGCCTCCTACTCTTCAGGACAAAGCGATACAATCTGGTCCGCCATGGAGCTCCAAAACAGACCACTCTGCCCTCCTTTAATTTGGTACGGTACCTGGGTTTGTGAGCCACTGTGTTTTCAACATGTCGTATCGTGACTATGAATAACATTACTTGCAACTGTGAAAGTTGCTGTCGAAGTCAGTGGATAAGTGCAGCTCGGTTTGCTTGCAGCGTTAGATTTGTTTGTATACTGAAGCTTCCACAGACTTCCTGTCTTCATGGTTAGAAGTTAACTGACACACTTAAGGGCTGTCGGGTACTTCCGTACGTGGTCAGACGAATTATGTAAAAGTCAGGGAACTTCAGTATGTTACCACAGATTAAGTAGATGTCTGTAGCGCAGGTACTTGATTAGCATACCTGATACCATCAGATGGTGGATTACTCAGCTTACTTCTCTGTAGCCTTACAGCTACGAACGTCTGTTCCCATGCCCAACTGAAGGTATAGCGACTATCCCGATTATAGATATAGTTGCACGCATAATATCAACGGCCTCTTTGATGTCAGAATGACGACAGTTAAATGCTTAAGGGGACTGGTTTGTAAAAACAAAGGGAAATCTTGAAAAAATTTTCAGTTTTCTAAGTAGTGTAGCTCAAAGAATAAGTAAGTCCAAGTAATGCTCACCGTATTGCAACAGATATATTGGGAACATTCTGATGTATGAACCACAGCCTTTGACCTCAAATTTTTTTCTGATCTGTATTTTGTGTTGCAAGTGAAAAGTATAGCCAGTTAAATATTTACGTACAGCATAGGTACACATATCTCGAAACAAAAGCAAAGTAGAAGCTTGATTTTTTACACCATCATCATTAAGGCAAACTTTTAAAAAGACGTTGCTGTCATAAATTATGGTTCAAAAGTTATTTAATAACGATTTTAAAAAATTCAGTAATTCAGTAATTTTCCCGGTGTTTTTACTTTAAAAAGTCTTTAATCCTCAAATTTAACTCATAAGAATAGTCAGCTTTTTAGTTATTGTTATGCTTTAAGAGGGTATACAAAATTTCAACCCTCTATCTTTAAAACGTTTTAAACAATGTGTACCAGAACATGAAAAAAGTGTACTTCTGAGAAATTCAAGATGAAGTCAAAACTAGTTTCTCTGCCTAACCTGCGTCCCAGGTCCATATCCATCTTGTTTCTGATGCTGTTCTTCCTTCCTTTTCTTTTGCAGACTTCTTCTAATTCTACGTTCTTTGGTGGACTCCAAAACTGATTTCTCTGCTTCAAGGGTTTCCTGCGGTCAATGGCAATTAAAGATCTTTGCATATTTAGTCCAACAGACACTCCCATCAATTCTAAACCTGTGAGACTGCACCATAACTGAAACATAGCAGAGCATCAAGAACACCTATTTTCAGAGTATTTAGTCGTACCAGATGAGATTTTGGTATCCGTTCCCATATACAGCGGCAAAACAATGACTAAATTTGTCTGTATAAACTGAAACGTCCCCTTAGAACAATTATACACGACTGTGCTTAAACTGACACACAATATTTTTAGCGCAACGCAATCTGACTTTCAAAAATCCCTACAAAAGAATGGCCCTGACTAACATTAAACTATACCTTTCACAAATCACTTACCTCACAAAAATCTTCATTACTCGAACTACTGCAATACAGCGAGCGCCACTACTGCCAGCTAAATAAAAGATTCAAACTACGGAAGGCACTAACTACTGATAGGCATAGTTAGCAATCGAAAGATTTTAATAGAGAACAAACAATGTATTTACCTTAATAGTCATAATATATATAGCAGTTCAATACATTCAGTCTTACAAATTTCAAAACTCCGCCATTTCTCTCCCCACATCCACCACTGCTGGCGGCTCACCTCCAACTGCGCAACGCTACGCGCTCTTAACATCCAGCTGCCCAACACTACAATGGCAGACAACAATGAAAACTAGCCACAGAGCGCTACGTAACGTTGCCAATAAGAAAACATAAACAGCCTACTTACAAAACAAGAGCGAAGCAACCAACACACTGTCTTAGAGAAGCCAATATTTGAAACAAAAAAAGTGAAAATAACAAGCAAGTGAGAACAAAATTCTGTTTTTAACAGAGCTGTCTGCATGACATGGAGGCATGCCTCAAGTGTCCAGCCACTTTTAATTCTTTTTTGATAGAATTCCTCGAAGTAAATTTTTTCTTCGTTCAGAAAAACCTTAGCGAGCATTTAAAGAAAAAAATTAAACAATCGATTTTTTGACACTTATTCATGCACTAGTTCCCTTTAGGGAAAATTTTCGTTTCTTTACAACATAACTGTTTGTTTGTGAGGCTGTATTCAGTAAGAGGTTTTTCACAATCGCGATGTTCAACGTAACGTCGGAATGGTGTGCATAGGCAGAATCCTAGACAGAGAAGGTATGCAGCCTTTTTTCCGAATTCCCAAGAAAGTTAAAGCAATGCATCTCCAAGTAAAAGACAGCCTTGGTCTCAATATTCCTGGAATTTATAAACCGGCTAACTGCATCCGTGGTGTGGCATTGGCAACGTCCAAACACGATAAATCTTTTCTGACATTCCGTCAAGGCGCATCGTCTTACTGCGCCGATTCCATTCAAGCGACTGTCGCTTTCGCACCACTTCACTTTAGTCAAAGGCGCAGAATCACGCCACCAGCTGGTACTGGTTATACCATGCAGAGAGCTTCAAACTGACCAGTGTGTTCTTTATAGGGGCTTACTAACATTTCGCTCGGTGACCTCACTTGTATAACGATATTACATCAAAACATGAAAACCTGCAGGAATAGCTGTATGAATATTCTGCCCAAAATGAAAGGGTCTTTCCAGTCTCAAGTATCATTTTGGAACAATATTAGGTCCCTGGCCTGTGACTATTATTATTATTATTATTACTATTATCATATGGCCTGATAGAAAGTACAGTATACAAACACAATTAATTCACAGATTAATGTTTAAATCTCACAGCCAGATGGTAGCACTCGGTTTCACTTCACGCAAGTCCTTCAGTCCTCCCTTAAAAGCGTGCATTGGCCAGCTCTCCATGACATGTACTGTTATCTGTTTCCCCTCATCACGTTCAAGCGCTGCACTTTCACAGTAACCCTACGTTTTCAAGATTTTGCATCATCTCGTTTGCCTCTTTCAGATACGGTCGAATCTCGGTCATTCGCTACAGGGAATATCGGACCCTGAAACCTCCATCGATGGTTCTGACATGCAATTATCTGTTGAGATCAGGTTGTGAGACAGCCAACTTTAACCGGCTACATGCAGAGAGGTGGGTGGTAACGGGCGCTTGATGCTGAAATGCTACAGAAAAATAAGCTATTTGATTTCTAATGGAATCAACATGGTTAATAATATTCCTCCATTATAGGCATCGACGTCATCTATGGCTGACGTCCCCATGACAAACTTGTAATTCGGCCAAGTACAAACGAAAGTGTCTCACGACCTATTAGTACGTCACTCAACTCCCGATGATGACTGAGGACGTCTTTATAAGCTTGAGTGTACAAAAAAATCTGACACTACAAGAAAACTGCGAAATGAAGTACATATGCAGACTGATGCGACGGATGAATATTTGTACCAAAGCCGGGATTCGAAATGGAACTGGCAGAAATTTTCATTCATCGCTTCAGTCTGCATATATATATCGTACATATCTGAGACTGGAAAAGGTCTGTGGAAGCGTATAGTTTCATTTGATCAAGAACTTCTTCATTTGTCGTTTTCTTTGTTTTCCGGCCTCCTTAATTTGTGTGGCGACGGTGTCCGTATCTGGTTCACAATTATTGAATGCGTTTTATATTCGTCTGTGTGACTACTTACACAAAAAAGAAGCAGGAACAAGTATAGTCAGAAGTAAGCAAACAAGCAGTGGTGATCATACAATGTAGGCTTTCACGGCTGGTGTTGTCTTCAGTTAAAACTTCCGGGCTGAGAGGCCGTGGTCGATGTATAAAATTTCCACCTGACGTTTCGTCTCCTTCTGCGGGAGACATCTTCTGAGGTCGTCCCGCAGATGGAGACGAAACGTCAGGTGGAAATTTTATACATCGACCACGGCCTCTCAGCCCGGAAGTTTTAACTGAAGAAGCAGTGGTGATGCTACGTTTTTTTGTATTTCACGTCAAGAAATGTGTACTGTTGTGAGCAAAAAACACATCGTTCCCAAGGATTACAGCCGACATTTACCTTTTCACACGATTCTCTGGTCGTTATCTACCGATCAGCACGGACGAGTTGATCGAGGCGGTCTTAATTCCGAGGGATGACAGCTGTGCAGGGTCGAACGGGCCGTGGCTTGTTATGCACACCCTTTTCGCCACCTTGAAAATGCCGTGCCCATCATCTCACATTGCTCACGTCTATTGCATCGTCTCCACACACATTTTTAAAGTGTCAATGGATTTCAATCGGCACAGTTTCTTCAGAAGTGAGGAATTCAATCACACATCGCTGTTTTACACGTGTGTCCATTACAGATTCCATTTTGGAACACTCCATTGCTGGCACCAAGTACGGAAAAATAACAGAACCACCTGCAAATGGCCGGCCGGTGTGGCCGTGCGGTTAAAGGCGCTTCAGTCTGGAACCGCGTGACCGCTACGGTCGCAGGTTCGAATCTTGCCTCGGGCATGGATGTGTGTGATGTCCTTAGGTTAGTTAGGTTTAATTAGTTCTAAGTTCTAGGCGACTGATGACCTCAGAAGTTAAGTCGCATAGTGCTCAGAGCCATTTGAACCATTTTTGAACCTGCAAATGGAAGAGGAAAGTTCAGGCATTAGCACTACACCAACGACATCTGCCCCGGACATCCAAAGTCACCACAAAAAAAAAAGGAGGTATTACTTTCGGAACGACTCACGTAGACATGGTAATGAGCTCTTGTTGCCTTACTTATTGAAAGACATTCGAACGCTGACAATGGAGTTGAGATGATATTTACGTTCAGGATATACAGTTGCAAAATGCGACCATAGGCACCATTTCGGGATTGATGACCATAGATGTTAAGTCCCATAGTGCTCAGAGCCATTTGACCACTCAGTAATGGAGGCAGACCTAGTAGTATTTACTCGACCAGGAAAGTTCTCTGATACAGGATTTTGCGTCTCCGTGACATTGATATCGTATTCGTCAGAGACCGAGCTAAGTTGGAGAATGGCGGAAGACGAAAGCGGCATTTTTTACGTTCTTCAAATGGTTCAAATGGCTCTAAGCACTGTGGGACTTAACATCCGAACTCATCAGTGCCCTAGACTTAGAACTAATTAAACCTAACTAACCTAAGGACATTACACACATCCATGCCCGTGGCAGGATTCGAACCTGTGACCGTAGTAGCAGCGCGGTTCCGGACTGAATCGCCTAGAACCGCTCAGCCACAGCGACCGGCTTTGACGTTCTAGTCATTTTCGCCACTTGTAATTTACAGAGATCATGTAAAACCTAAATCTGGCTTCCTGAGAGGGTATTTTAATCACGTTCGTCCAGTGCGCAGTAAATCCCCAGCCAGTTTGCTTAGTGTCGAAAAACGACGTTGAATCATGACCGTAGCAGGAGATGACTACAGTTAGCAAATATAGTACAAATGGCACGTATAAAACGTAGAATTCTAGGAAGTATGAAATGGAGAAAGGCATAGTAAACAATGCCAGAAAGTCAGCTGAAAGAAGGGATATATTCTGTGCTGTCACTTGAAACTTCAACAAGCAGTATTATAGAATATACGCGAGGAAAGAGACTGGATATTGTGGAACAGAGTATTAACTTCTTGGATTGTACCATTTATGAAGCATATACAGATTGTCGAAAGAGTTGAAGAACTACACTAAGTTGCCTGAAAGACTGTAGCCCTTTCGTTATTGTTTGACTATTTATTTTTTGTTGGTCTTCAGTAGTAAGTCTAACACGTAGCAGACTTGTTAGGAAATCATTCATTTTGTTTTAATTTGCTTATTGGTTTCTCTGTCCTGGAAAGGCAGTGTCGTAGAACCATCTCTTACATGTAACTTGGCGTTCGTGGAAGTTTACATTACATTCATAAACACATAAAAATTTCTTTCATGTAGTGTGAAACTTAACACTTACTGGTAAAAACAGTAGAAACAGTCGAAGGGAAAAGACAAACATCTGTGGCTGAAAAAAAAACAAAGTTAATACTTGTTTTTGATGATCAGAATAATAAATGAGGATATTCATAGTCTAATTACGACCGAAAACCTATTAAATAAAAGAGTACTGTGGAACATCAACTGTTTTATGTTTTTAATTTGTAATGATATAGATAATTTACAGGCTGGGAGATTTAGACAGTGGGTCATCGCATTAACTCAAATTTTTTGCAGTGGAATGTTCCCAATCTGGTACAATGAGACAGAATTTGTAAGGGAAGTATAGAAATGAAAGCTATTTTATGACCACTAATTTCTACCATGCTAAACACGATGCCAGGCAAAGATCTAATTCTGTATGCTAACTTCGTATTCTTGAAAACGACACGTGTGCTACAGCCGATAATACATGAAGGCTAACCGAGAGATTGAGAAAGATGCAAGGGACAAAGAAACAAGGTCGGACCGGCTGGGATGAAATAGAATAACCCGGCGAGTAATAAAAACAGGGCAATACATTCCGGCTGCTCCACAGTTCGGCTTCACTCTTGTCATGAATATGGATAAGCAATCCTCTCCGAAATTAACGGATGCTACACTTTTTCCCGAAGAATGAATATTAATCCGAGATGTTATTTAATGATAGACGTGGATGGGTAATTATTTCAGTGGTGCAGCGGGGAGGGATGGGAGACAAAAAAAAAAGGGGGGGATGGAGAGACGAAGATATCTGTAAGAATGGGGTCCGGATAGCAGATCGGCCCTCGGGAGTGGCACCGGCGCGCCGTCCGTCGAAATTGTAGGTTTGCGAGACGCTCTGGGATTGGAGCGCGCGTCCCTGATCGAAGCGGCGCTAATTACACGTTGGAGCGGAGGCGGCCGTGTGAGCCCCGCCGGTCGGCCGCGCCGGCCATCGGCCGAGATAATCGCCGCTTCGACGGCGAGCGTGGCCCAACGATTAATTGCCGACTGCAGCGTGTTATTACGTGTCCGCGGCCGAGGAAACGGGCGCAGGTACCAGCGCGGGCGGCCGCTGCCCGGGGGCTCTGTCACTGCTGCCGGCGCCCCCAAACACCGACGGTGCATCGAACCGTGGACTTCTCGATTCTCCGTAGTTTTTATTTTCATCAGTTTTGTGCACTCTCTGCTTTTCCTTTGTCGCAGTTCTTTCTTTCTTTCTTTTGTTTGTATCGGTTTTTCCCGCTGAGACGCAGGGTCGGCATGGTTAATCTGGTGTGGCAAAGTTAGTTGAAGGGGTGGCCGGATGCCCTTCCTCCCGCCACCCCGTACCCCCCCCCCCCCAGGATGGAATTAGTACACCCCAACTGTCTGCGACTAGTGTAATCCATGGAATAGTGCGAAAGTGTTCAGATGTCTGCGAGCCGTGGAACTGAGGCGGAACGTGGGGACCAGCCCGGTATTCACCTAGGGGGTGAACCGCCTAAAAACCACATCCAGGCTGGCGGGCACAACGGTAGATGTAGATGTAGATGTAGGCCCTCGTCGTTAATCCGCCCGGCGGATTCGATCCGGGGCCTGCGCGCCTGCCTGAGTCCAGGAAGCAGGGCGTTAGCGCGCTCGGCTAACCTGGCGGGTCTTTTCCTTAGTCGCAGTATAGGAAATTATCTTCGTCGGGTACAAACCAGATTTTTTTGCTACTAAATGAAAGCTGTTTACTTCACTGCTGCAATAGCTTCGGTTCTTTTATTTTCGTACTCCTTCAGCAGATTTCGGGATTTTCGCCGGTGCGTCTTCTAAAATCACACCACAACTTGCCATACACACATACACACACACACACACACACACGCGCGCGCGCGCACTCACACACATGTATACGTGGACACACAGCTCTTTTATAGGCCAAATTATCGTTAAGTGCCAGAGAAAGAAACAGCATCGGTTTGAAATCAACTGGCGACTCCCTGATACACTTCTCAAAAGAATTAGGGGAACTTGACTCTGAGCGTCTCCCATGCTCCAATAATTGAGAACTGGGTATGTTAGCAAATTATATCCTTATCTTCCACAAATTAAGTACACAACAAAACATCATTACATCCTGGATCATTTACATTAAAAAAAACTGAAATGTCCGATAGGTAGAAACAATTATTCATTCCTTTATCCTGGAAACTTTTCATTTACATAAAAAGAACTTAAATGTCTGAAAGGTGAAACAATCATTCATCCCGTCGTCCTGGGAGCTTTCCAATGGATTGTGAGAGTTTCAGTAATTTTATGCCCTCCGTGAGCGTTTATCACTGACACCTACGTGGCAAGCACCGTACAAGTCTACAGTGGTCAACCTGTATTGTCCGTTCCTATTCATGAGAGTCCGTGAGAGTTCTTGGAGAGTCTGTGGCGGAACAGCACGACCACGAACACGTCTGTAAAGCATCTCCCACGTTTGCACGATGGGAGTTAGGTCGAGATTTGCTACTGGTCATTGCATTACTTCAATGTACAAAGCTTCGCACAACATCCCTGTTGAGCCCCGCCACATGAGCCCTGGCATTAGAAGAAATTCAGTGCCAGCACAATATCCAGCAGCCATCACATGGGTCCAACAGGATGTGTTACATGTACTGCCTGGCGATAATGATACCATGGGCAACGACATGATCCGTAAGGTTGTCAAAACCGAAATCTCCCAACAATATCACAGAACCGTGGAATTCTGTCGAAATGGAGAGCATTTGGCAGCTAACGCTCACCTCGGGTCTCCGCACGCGAACACGGCCATCAGCTTGCGTCGAGGATGTCTGAACTCGTCTGTGGATGACACATTTCACCAATGATGAAACTACAAGTTGACGTGGAAACCACGAGGTGCAAGGGTTGACCTATCGAGCGGGATACTCGAACTGTGTCACCTCTCCTCAGTGCAGCACTCCGTGAAGAATGGGCTGCCAATCCCCAAGAAACCTTCCAGCACCTGATTGAACGTTTGCCTGCGAGAGTGGAAGCTGTCATCAAGGCTAAGGGTGGGTTCAAATGGTTCAAATGCTCATCAGTCCCCTAGAACTTAGAACTACTTAAACCTAACTAACCTAAGGACATCTCACACATCCAAGCCTGAGGCAGGAGTCGAACCTGCGACCGTAGCGGTCGCGCGGTTCCAGACTGAAGCGCCTAGAACCGCTCGGCCACACCGGCAGGCACTAAGGGTGGGCCAACACCATGTTGAATTCCAGCATTACCGATGGAGGGTGCCACGAACTTGTCATTTTCTGCCAGGTGTCCGGATACTTTTGATCACATAGTGTACCACTGTGCTGTAAGGGTGCCGCGGATCACAACCAAAGGGGTCTTGCTATGAAAAGAAATGGCACACCAGACCATCACTCCTGGTTGTCGGATCGTATGACAGATGACAGTCGGGTTCGTATCCCACCGCTGTCTGTGTGGTCTCGTTACATGTCTTCGGCCTAGAATCTCACTGAGTCGAATAGAATTGTCTTTATTGGTGAGTCTAGCTGGAAACTGAACTCCAGTGACCAGTGATGACATTTAGAGACTCCCCCGGACAGAGGTGCGAATACCAACCTGACTGTCGCCTGCCATATTGCCAGACAACCAAGGTGCTGGGGTGCCGTTTCTCTTCATGGTAGAACGCCCTTTGGCTGTCATCGCCGGTACCCATACAGCACAGCGGCTCGTGACAATATTCTATTAATTTTGTAGCCTTTCAGGGCAAGCCATTCTGGGCCTACACTCCAGCGAGATGATGCCCGCCTTTACACGGCGAGTGTTTCTACTGCTTGTCTTCGTGCCGGTCAAATCCTACCTAAGCCAGCAAGATCGCCGGATCTCTCTCCAGGTGAGAAAGTTTGGACCATTGTAGGCAGAGCCTCCCTACCAGCTCGTGGTTTTGACGATCTAACGCGCCAATTGGACTGAACTTGACACGATGTCCCTCAGGAGGACATCCAACAACTCTGTCAGTCAATGTCAAGCCAAGTAACTGCTTCCCTAAGGGCCTGGGGTGGACTGAAGCGTTATTGACTTGCTTAATTCATGAAGTTTTTTTCCTGGATAAATTATCCAATTTAAAGTAAATAAATTATACACAACTGCAACCAGTCACTTTTTTTACTTATTTATCTCACATAATATCTTATGTTCAGTATTCATCTTATTGTACATTTTGTTCTGGTGAATGTTTCTCATAATGATGATGTTTGCCTTATGAGCTACAGCATTTTGTTCATTGTGTTTTAGTTTAGCTGCTGTACATGCAATTTTTGTGTTAACTATGAGGTCTTTAATGTTGCTTTTATTTAGTGAGGGGGCAATGTTGTGCTTAAGGCCTTTGTTTAACAGCTTTAATTCATTACTACTGAAGCATATTTCTGTAGTATTTATCACTTTATCAAAAAACTTATGTTCCGTTTCAGAAGAGATACTGGGGGACCTCACTGCATTCTTGGAAATTAGAGCATTTATCTTTTTCTCGTGTCTATGTGAGATGATAATACGTTCTTTGTTTACATATATATTGACATAGTCTAGGAAGACCATGAAGACATGAGCAACAAGTTTATGGCTAAGTTCTAAGTGCATACTATACAGCTTTGAATTGAGCAGATCTTTCTTTTTGTAAAGAGACCTGATTTCAGTTTTTAACCAAATAATTTCACATCGTGCTTTTGCTATCTTGGCTGACATACTTTGACTCGTTATTTTTATTCTGATATAATTTGGAGACACGTTTTCTGAGAGACATTTTTTGTTAAATCTTATTGCAAGGATTGTTTTCGTTAGTTTAAGTTTACATTGCCGAAATTCGCGCATTGTTCTAATTACCTGGCGTGGTATCAAAAGATTATGCTTATCCATTACGGATATTTTAGAACCGTGACTGTATATTAATGTAAATAAATTATCCACAACTGCAACCAGTCACTTTCTTTACTTATTTATGTCACATAATATCTTATGTTCAGTATTCATCTTATTTTTACTTATTTATGTCACATTTATGTCAAAGTGACTGGTTGCAGTTGTGTATAATTTATTTACATTAATATACAGTCACGGTTCTAAAATATCCGTAATGGATAAGCATAATTATCCAATTTTTCTGAAGTTGTAATCATTCATTCGTTCGTACATGTACGTCACGCCTATCGATTCCGTCACCTTCGGATAATTACTTCGTGGTGCGTCGCTTGTTTTTATTTTTTTTTAATTTTCTTAGAGTGTATCTAGCAAAGTTTAGAGCTTTCCAAGTAAGATATTGGCGTTTTCCGTTTCTTTAATTATTTTTTAAATTTTTTTTAATGGACCTACTTTCTGCTGCATCAAAAAGAGATTTTGGAGGATGTCCACGATAACTTAATGTGTGGAGCTTGTGCCAATAGTAGCAAGACAACAGCGCCATAAGCCTCTCTCTTCTCGCCAGCAGAAGTCCCACAATCGTGCGCCCCACTACACCAGCTCCAAGCAACGACGGACCTCAGGTGCGCTTCATGTGTTCACCCGTGCGTTTGAAGCGTACCAGTCTGTGCTCTTCCATTATAGATGCCAGACAACCTATTCGTTAAATATCACATTGCTTTGTAGCTATGTGTCATAACGTAGTAGGGTCGATCTGGTTTTCGGATAGAACCGTGGACACACAGTGTTGTTAGTTGTATCAAATTCAAACAGTTGACGAAAAACTTACTTTTTTAATTAATCAGCCCTGTGACCAGTACAATCCGCCTTCCACGACTTCCTTTATATGCCAACCTCTTCATCTCCTCTATGTTGTTGTTGTGGTCTTCAGTCCTGACACTGCTTTGATGCAGCTCTCCATGCTACTCTATCCTGTGCAAGCTTCTTCATCTCCCAGTATCTACTGCAACCTACATCCTTCTGAATCTGCTTAGTGTATTCATCTCTTGGTCTCCCTCTACGATTTTTACCCTCCACACTGCCCTCCAATGCTAAATTTGTGATCCCTTGATGCCTCAAAACATGTCCTACCAACCGATCCCTTCTTCTAGTCAAGTTGTGCCACAAACTTCTCTTCTCCCCAATCCTATTCAATACCTCCTCATTAGTTACGTGATCTACCCACCTTATCTTCAGCATTCTTCTGTAGCACCACATTTCGAAAGCTTCTACTCTCTTCTTGTCCAAACTAGTTATCGTCCATGTTTCACTTCCATACATGGCTACACTCCATACAAATACTTTCAGAAACGACTTCCTGACACTTAAATCTATACTCGATGTTAACAAATTCCTCTTCTTGAGAAACGCTTTCCTTGCCATTGCCAGTCTACATTTTATATCCTCTCTACTTCGACCATCATCGGTTATTTTACTCCCTAAATAGCAAAACTCCTTTACTACTTTAAGTGTCTCATTTCCTAATCTAATTCCCTCAGCATCACCCGACTTAATTTGACTACATTCCATTATCCTCGTTTTGCTTTTGTTGATGTTCATCTTATATCCTTTCAAGACACTGTCCATTCCGTTCAACTGCTCTTCCAAGTCCTTTGCTGTCTCTGACAGAATTACAATGTCATCGGCGAACCTCAAAGTTTTTACTTCTTCTCCATGAATTTTAATACCTACTCCGAATTTTTCTTTTGTTTCCTTTACTGCTTGCTCAATATACAGATTGAATATCCTCTATATCCTCTATATCTTCAGTTATTCGTTGGATGTTTTTCCCCTGTCCTCCCCTGCAGTTTTTACCCTTTGCAGTTCCCTCTTGTGGCATGGAAATGATTTCCTACTATCTTAAAACGTGTCTTATCATTCTGTCTCTGACGGCCACTGTGGCCGAGCGGTTCTAAGTGCTTCAGTCCGGAAACGCGCTTCTGCTACGGTCGCAGGTTCGAAACCTACCTCTAGCATGGATGTGTGTGGTGTCCTTGGGTTGTTTAGGTTTAAGTAGCTCTAGTCTAAGGGACTGATGACCCTAGATGTTATGTCCCATAAGTGCTTAGAGCCATTTGAACCATTGTGTCTCTTCTTTTTGTTAACGTTTTCAATTTGATGGTTTCTTCGCAGATCTGTGGAGAACTTTTTCATTCTTTGTTTCATCAGTTCATCTAATTTTCAACATCCTTTTAAGAGCACCACATCTCAAACGATTCAGTTCTCTTCTTTTACGGTTTCCCCACAGAAACCTACGGATGAATAAAGCTACTACTACTACTACTACATTACCACATAATGATCAGCTCAAAACGTATATTCTCAGAAACATCTTCCTCAAGTTAAGGCTGAGATTTGGCCCTTTACATGTACTATTCTACATCGTATCTCTTCCATGCTTCATCAGTAACGTATTATTTTGCTTCCAAAGTAGTACAGTTTCTTGACTCACAAATTTCTATGATAAGTTCATCGCTAATCTCATTTTTGCTACTCTTTATTACATTCGTCTTTCTTAGATTTACTCACAATATATGTTTTGAAGATATAAGACTGTCCTTTCCACCTAATTTTTCATTCCGTTTTGAACTTTTCTTTTATTTCCCTCAATGAATCTTCGATGTACATATTTAACAGTAGAACAGTAGGGGAGGAAGACTGGTGCAATTCTTGGTCTTCGATTCTTATTATTTGTCCTTAGCTCTTAAGCTTATCGTGTATTACCCGTCTTTCCTTACAGTTTACTCATATTCTTTGAGAATTTCGAACATCTTGCACCGTTTTACATTGTCGAATGTTTTTTCTTGACAGTCAAACCCTATGAATGTGTGCAACGTCAAAATGCCTCTCTGGTGCCTTAGCTTTTCCTAAAGCCAAACCGATCGTCATCTAACATATGTTTACTATTCTGTTCCATTCTTATGTATAATATTCTTGTTAGCAATTTTGATGCATGAGTTATGAAGCTTATTCTACAATATTTCTCGTTCTTATGTGCCCTTACTATCTTCGGGATTGTATGGATGAAATTTTTTCGAATGTATGAGGGTATGTCTCCAGATGTGTTATTGGACTGCCCCTGGAGTTACAACCAATGGAACTCCTGCCCAGCCTCAAGGAGAAATTTTTCGGCAGTGAAATGGACGAGTGTTGTAGTATGTGGATTGTAATGACTCTTAGTCCAAAGCGACTGCCACCAACTGAGTATATATTTGGTACGAACGCAGGTGCAACGGTTTCGTTTGTGTCCCACCTCTTACGCGACGTTTCCGGCAAGTGCATGAGAATACGCCTGTAGTAAGCTCATCGTGAGCTGCTGCTGCTCTGGAAAAGTCAGAGAAGTAGTTGCGAAGCGAGTGACTGCGTGTGAGATCGCTCCCTAAGTTTTTATATATTTTTAGGTTTCAGATACATATTTTAACGGTTTTTGTGATAATATTTACTATATAAGCGACTTATTAGTGGTTTCTTCATTCACATCTGCCTTTCTTGTGTTGTGACCTGATATTTGTGAGTGCTTCGTATCGAGCAACTTAAACTCTTACCTTTGTTTACATTCCGTGCTGACCAGTTGCAGCTGTAGCGGCGCATTGAAAGCTAAGTACTAATTAACTGTGTGTGTATAGTGGTTTATTTAGGAACTTTAGTAGTCTTCAACCAGTGTTCTTGGTGTTTTCTGGTGAAATAATTTCAGAAGAACCTTTTGGGAACTGTTTTCAGTTTCGTTTCTGTGTCATTAGACGTTTGATTCTCTTTCTGTATTAGTCTTTTGTTATATTCTCATTTGTTGTTGATTAATGCTGTTAATAACAGTAGTTACTTCCCTTGTAGAGTAAGTTTGTGATTACTGTAGTCAGGTTTTTAACATCTTCTTATTGTAGTAGCGGAACTTAGACGATGTAATTTTCTTGTTTCAATAAGTGTAAGATTTTACCATGAGTGAGAAGTGTGGGCTTTGCCGTAGGTTCGTGAGTAGTGGATTGCGGTGTGAGACTTGTTTGAAGTATTTTCACTGGGGTGAATGCAGTGGGGAAGCCAGTGGGCATTCTGGTAGGATCCTCTCCTGGAACTGCAGGTTGTGTAGCAAGAGTAAGTTGACAGAGGAGCAGGAGCGTAAGGTCTGTGCCCTTCAGGCGCAGTTGAAAAACGCACAGGAGGAGCTAGATAGGATGAGGAGGGAGAAGGGTGTTGGGGAATGGGAGCTGGCTGTTAGCAAGAGATCTGCTAGGAGAAGAAGATTTTCAGACAGTTTTACTATTGGTGATTGCAATAGATATGACCAACTGTCAGAGTCTAGTGCAGAGGAATCTCTAGTAGCTGTAGATGTAGGAAGTATGCAGCAGACCTCAGCAGTTACAGTGGCTAGGACAGTTGCAAAGTCGAAGAGGAAGAAGAAGGTTCTGCTGTTAGGTAGTTCTCATGGCAGAGGTGCAGACCAGCAGTTGCAGGAAGTGCTGGGGAGTGAATACCAGGTCACCAGCATAGTGAAGCCTAATGCAGGATTGGCTCAGGTGACTGTTAACGTAGGGGGGTTATGTAGGGAATTTACTAAAGATGATCAGGTAGTGATTGTGGGTGGGGCTGGTGATAGTATTGATAGGGATGGGGAGTATGACATAGATGGTGACCTGGAAAAGATAGCCACTCAGTCTGGCAACACGAATGTGAATTTCGTGGCACTGTTTCAGCGTCACGATCGCCGTCATCTTAATACAGCCGTCAGGTGTAATAACATGAGACTTGGGGGTGCGCTGATGACAGAAAGCATGTGTCACATTTCAGTGGTGCCGGTGGAGTCTATCAGCAGGACGGGGTTCGCTAGACATGGCCTGCACCTAAACAGGTATGGAAAGGGGAGGTTGGCAAAGCTTATAGGTGACAGCATAGGTGGGGTTGGTGGGATCACTCATGGGAAAATTCCTGCAGTAGTGGGTGTCAGAGCTGCACCTTTTTTAGACTGAAGTCAGCTGATAGGTATTCCTGCTTAAGGGAAGTCTCTCTAACAAAGGAACCACTTTTGACAAAGCTTAGGTATCCGAGTAATGAGGGAATTAGTATATTTCATCAAAATATACAAGGTAGTAGAGATAAAGTTAGTGAACTGCTTATAGATGTTGACTCTGAAATTATTGGTATATCTGAACACTTCTTAAATAAGGAGATAATTCAGAGGTTTCCTTCACCAGGGTACAGGTTGGCTGGCAGCTTTTCTAGGAGCTCTTTGCGGTGTGGGGGAGTAGCCATGTATGTGAAAAACGGCATCCCATTTGAGTCAATTGATGTTTCAAAATACTGCACTGAAAAGGTGTTTGAATGTTGTGCAGGTGTGGTTAAATTTAACGGAGCTAAACTTCTAACTGTTGTTATTTATAGAGCCCCAGACTCCGATTTCACAACATTTTTGCTAAAGCTAGAGGAGGTTCTTAGTTCACTTTATAGGAAATACAAAAAGTTAGTTATATGTGGTGACTTCAACATTAATTGTATAAGTGGTTGTGCAAGGAAAAAGATGCTGGTAGATCTCCTTAATTCATATAATCTTATGCAAACCGTATTCTTTCGAACGACAGTGCAAGGGAACAGTAGAACAACCATAGACAACACTTTTGTTCATTCCTCATTACTAGAAGGGCATTCTGTTAGAAAAAAGGTGAATGGCCTTTCAGATCACGATGCACAAATTTTAACTCTAAAAGATTTTTGTGCTGCAACACATGTTAAATATAGTTATCAACTGTTTAGGAACGCTGATCCAATTGCTGTAGAGACCTTTGTAAACCTTATCAAGGAACAAGAGTGGCAAGATGTCTATAACGCTGATACAGTAGATGATAAATATAATGCTTTTCTCAAGACTTTTCTCGCGCTCTTTCAAAGTTGCTTTCTGTTAGAACGTTCGAAACAGGGCACTAGCACAAATAGGCAGCCAGGGTGGCTGACTAGAGGGATAAGAATATCTTGTAGAACAAAGTGGCAATTATATCAAAACGTTAGAAACAGGCAAAATCTAAATGCAGTAGCCCATTACAAACAGTATTGTAAGGTGCTTAAAAATGTTATTAGGAAGGCAAAAAGTATGTGGTATGCAGATAGAATAGCTAAGTCTCAGGATAAAATTAAAACCATATGGTCAGTCGTAAAGGAAGTGGCTGGTCTGCAGAGACAGGTCGAGGATATAGAATCAGTGCGTAGTGGAAATGTCCGTGTTACTGGTAAGTCGCACATATGTACAGTATTTAATAATCACTTTTTGAACATAGCAGATAAACTAAATAGAAACCTAGTCCCAACAGGGAATCATATAGCGCTCTTAGAAAAAAGTGTTCCGAGACTGTTACCTGAAATGCTCCTCCATGATACTGACAAGAGGTAGATTGAGTTAATAATTAAATCGCTAAAGACCAAGAACTCTCATGGATATGACGGGGTATCTAGCAGAATACTGAATTATTGTTCTATGTATGTTAGCCCAGTACTTAGCCATATCTCTAACTTTTCCTTTAGGAGTGGTCGGTTTCCTGACCGATTAAAGTACTCGGTAGTGAAGCCACTTTATAAAAAGGGAGGGATAATGTTGACAATTTTAGACCTATTTCTATGCCATCGGTGTTTGCTAAAGTTATCGAGAAGGTTGTATATACAAGGTTACTGGAGCATTTAAATTCACATAATTTGCTGTCAAATGTACAGTTTGGTTTTAGAAATGGTTTAACAACTGAACATGCTATATTCTCTTTTCTCTGTGAGGTTTTGGACGGATTAAATAAAAGGTTGCGTACGCTAGGTGTTTTCTTTGATTTAACGAAGGCTTTTGACTGTGTTGACCACAAAATATTACTACAGAAGTTGGACCGTTATGGAGTAAGGGGAGTAGCTTACAATTGGTTCACCTCTTACTTTAAGAACAGAAAGCAGAAGGTAATTCTCCGCAGTATTGAGAGTGGTAGCGATGTTCAGTCCCAATGGGGCACTGTTAAGTGGGGCATTCCCCAAGGGTCGGTGCTGGGGCCACTGCTGTTTCTTATTTATATAAATGATATGCCTTCTAGTATTAAAGGTGATTCAAAAATATTTCTGTTTGCTGATGACACCAGCTTGGTAGTGAAGGATCTTGTGAGTAATATTGAAACAGTATCAAATAATGTAGTTCATGAAATAATTTCATGGCTTGTGGAAAATAATTTGATGCTAAATCACAGTAAGACTCAGTTTTTACAGTTTTTAACTCACAATTCAACAAGAACCGATATTTTGATCAGACAGAATGGGCATGTTATAAGCGAGACGGAACAGTTCAAGTTCCTAGGCGTTCCGATAGATAGTAAGCTGTTGTGGAAAGCCCATGTCCAGGATCTTGTTCAGAAACTAAATGCTGCTTTATTTACCATTAGAACAGTATCTGAAATAAGTGACAGTTCAACACGAAAAGTAGTCTACTTCGCATATTTTCATTCGCTTATGTCGTATGGTATTATTTTTTGGGGTAATTCTTCTGATTCAAAAAGGGTATTTTTGGCTCAAAAACGGGCTGTTCGAGCTATATGTGGTGTAAGTTCAAGAACCTTTTGTCGTCCCCTATTCAATAGTCTGGGAATTCTGACATTGCCCTCACAGTATATATTTTCTGTAATGTCGTTTGTTGTTAGCAATATTAGCCTATTCCCAGGAGTTAGCAGCTTTCACTCAGTTAATACTAGGCAGAAATCAAATTTGCATGTGGAATGCACTTACTTGACTCTTGTGCAGAAAGGAGTGCAGTATTCTGCTGCATCCATTTTCAATAAGCTACCACAAGAACTCAAAAATCTTAGCAGTAGCCCAAACTCTTTTAAGTCTAAACTGAAGAGTTTCCTCATGGCTCACTCCTTCTATTCTGTCGAGGAGCTCCTGGAAGAGCTAAAAAATTAAGCAAATTCCAGTGTTACATTGTTGATTTTCTTTATTTAAACTTACGACTTGTCGCCTGAATATGTTTTTTTATATTTCATTTTATCTGGTTCTACTATCTTGTTATAATTTCATGTATTGACTCGTTCCATTACCATAGAGACTTCTCCTTAATTTGGTCCCACGGAGCAATAAATAAATAAATCGACACTTTAAAACTTTTCACTGATCAAAGACGTAGTTCAAGGTCGACAGATATTTGCGCACTAACACGCTGCGACAAACGGATTATTAGCAAGTAGACCAGTCCCATTTCCTTAGCGCCTAACAATAAGTAAAAAGAAAAAAAAATGAAGGTTGAATAAGTCCCTCTCAGCACATTTATTCACAAACAACGAAGATTATCAACCAGTCAACAGAAGCCTTTAAAGAGACTGACTCAGCTGCACAATGAAAAGGCAGGAAAAAGACAGCAGGATTTAAGAAACGACGTTGATCTTCGCACAAGGTTTTCCAGTGGCACTTTTTTGCAAATCACTTCCTATAAGTGCTTACTGCACTTTCGTTTATTATTACATGTTTCAGTTACAGTCATCGTCGGTGCCAGTTCAAGTTAAACCTATGCACAATTTTTATTGCAATTCATATTGAAATGTTGTTTCACGAATTGTAAGAGGTGGACATGATGGTGGCAGTGGCCGAAGCATGTAGTAATAAACGAAACTACTTTGAATCTACACAGTATTATTTTTAAACATTCATAATGATCGTGGACTCATTTAACGAATGACTAGTTTTATTCTCAACTACATGTACGTGTTTACTCTGCTATTCACAATAAAGTGCCTGGCAGAAGGTTCAATGAACCACCTTCAAGCTGTCTCTCTACCGTTCCACTCTCGAACAGCGTTCGAGAAAAACGAGCACTTACATTTTTCTATACGAGCTATGATTTCTCTTATTTTATCTTGATGATCATTTCTCCCTATGTAGGTGGGAGCCAACAGAATGTTTTCGCAATCGGAGGAGAAAACTGGTGATTGAAATTTCAGGAGAAGAACCCGTCGCAACGAAAAACGCCTTTGTTTTAAGGATTCCCACCCCAATTCACGTATCATGTCTGTGACGCTATCTCCCCTATTTCGCTATAATACAAAACGAGCCGCCCTTCTTTGTACTTTTTCGATGTCATCCGTCAGTCCCACCTGACGCGTATCCCACACCGCACAGCAATATAAGCAGTCTCTTTAGTAGACCTGGTGCATTTTCTAAGTGTTCTGACAATGAATCGCAGTCTTTGGTTTGCTCTACCCATTACATTATCAGCGTGATTGTTCCAATTTAGGTTATTTGTAATTGCAATCCCTAAGTATTTAGTTGAACTTACAGCCTTCAGATTTGGTGACTCATCGTGTAATCGAAATATAGCGGATTCCTTTTAGTACTCGTGTGAATAACTTCACACTTTTCTTTATTCAGGGTAAATTGCCACTTTTCGCACCATACAGATATCTTATGTATATCATTTTTCAATTCGTTTTGGTCATCTGATGACTTTGGACGACGACGATGGGGTCCCATACTCCTTGACAGAGCGTAGGAGACGATGTGGGAGACCCGCACCGCCATACTAGGTAGGCAAGGTCCTAGCGGAGGTGGTTTGCCATTACCTTCCTCCGACCGTAATGGGGATGAGTGATGACGATGAGGACGACACAGCAACACCCAGTCATCTCGAGGCAAGTGAAAATCCTTGACCCCGCCGGGAATCGAACCCGGGACCCCGAGAACGCTACCGCGAGACCACGAGCTGCGGACCTGATGACTTTAGAAGACGGTAAATGACCGAATCATCTGCAAACAATCTAACACGGCTACTCATATTGTCTCCTACATCGTTAATATAGATCAGGAACAAAAATGGCTCTGAGCACTATGGGACTTAACTTCTGAGGTCATCAGTCACCTAGAACTTAGAACTACTTAAGCCTAACTAACCTAAGAACATCACACACATCCATGCCCGAAGCAGGATTCGAACCTGCGACCGTAGCGGTCGCGCGGTTCCAGACTGTAGCGCCTAGAACCGTTCGGCCACCTCGGCCCGCTGATCAGGAACAATAGAGGACCTATAACACTTCCTTGAGCAGCGCTGGTTATTACTTCTGTTTTACTCGATCACTTTCCGTAAAGCTTTTGGGAACGGCAGAAATGTAAAATTCGGATGGTCAGGTAGAGATTTGTACACAGCGATTCACTAGTATTTTAACCATTGCACCATATCTCTCAGTAAACTTAAAGCTGTATTATTGGCAGGGTGACCATCTCTCCCGCATTTTCCGGGATCTCCCGTATTATAGCAATATTTTTTAAAGCTCCCGGCTCTCTTATTGACGGCCTGTTTGTCCCGTATATTTCGTCAGTGATCACTATTGTAGATATTAATCCCACGAAGTAATAACGATAGTTCAATCCTTATGACCAACAGATTTGAAAGTTTTCGTATAGTAATCGATACAGTTGTCGACATTTACTCAGTGCTTTAAGGAAAGAAGACGGTTGTGTTCAAATGAATGTGAGAAGTATGGAAACAGTGACAGAGTCTGTGCGTCTAGAGAGATCGGTCAGTGCTGCGCTTGTCTCGTACTAGCCCGCAGCTGTCGTTCAAATAACACGCGGAAGTAACAAGGACTCACAAAAGAGGATTATAGAGACGTTCATGTTTTAACACGCTAGTTACTTTATTTATTTCTCAATTGACTCACGAAATACAACATTTTGCAACGTATTTTCTCTTATGAACAATAAATGGACTGATATATATAAAAAAAAAACAGTATCAGCACCTTCGCACTGATTAATTCAGAGCCTATGATTGAAATCAGTTTTGATTGTAACTAAAAAGAGTTTTTTTTTATTTGCACAGTAATATTAACAATTACAGATCTCAGCAGCATCTATAAATAAGTAGTTGTAGGATGCACAAAATAAACGTGTGTAAATTAGAGAAATTTCATTTTGATTATATTTGTGTGTTACATGCGAAGAACGAATGGACTATTTTGTTTAGATTAATTTTACATTCTATGGACCCAAACATTATGGGATTCTCGTAGATATCGAAGATCTCAGAAAACATAATACCATATAACAAACATATTTAGAACGCTTGAGTGTAATATTCATTTCTGAATCTGAGACGAAAGAGTCTCATCACACGCTTTTGTACTCTAAAATTGGAGTTACCAAAAATTTGATACCGTATTACACAATGGAATAAAAGTATGCAAAATATGCGAATATTTTTACGTTTATCTCTGCATTGTCATCCATTCCAAGAAAATAAGACAGAGTTGTGCAGACGAAATTTATTGGTCTCAAATCTCCCTTAAAATCATGATCAGATGTTGGTCATTTCCCTTAAAACCATGATCAAATGTTGCTTGCCATAGTTATTGACAAACGTAAATGTGAATAATTGATAATTAATTGAAACCCTCAGTGCCGACAGGTATTGTTGATATACCTCGAGGGGGACAGCTGAAAATGTGTGTCCCGACCGGGACTCGAACCCGGGATATTCTGCTTACATGGCAGACGCTCTATCCATCTGAGTCACCGAGGACACAGATGAATAGCACGACTACAGGGACTTATCCCTTGCGCGCTTCCCGTGAAACCCCACATTCGCAACTGTCAATTAATTATCAATTATGCTACAGAAGCTGCACGGTCATCAATGGTACCTGCTCTTTCTAGAACAGTTACTATCTTCATATATACAGTAAATGTGAATTTTTCCGATGCGATATCTGAGAAAGAAGTTTATCTGTAAATGTGAAACACATTTTTGTTGAGTGGTAGGTGAATTACATGTTACATAATAGGTTCGCAACTGGTTAAAAAGAGCAGAGTGGGAAGTTGGAAGAGTGTTACAGTAGTGCTGAAAGATGGACTACGGCAGTTTAGTGATTATTTTGAGGAAAGTTTTTAGTTTGTTGAAGATCTCCTGCCGGGAAACGCGCCTTGACATACAGTAGAGTGTTAGTTAGCAGTGGGATTGGAGAACAGGTATGATTGGAAGCGGCCGCGGCGCTGCTCCGCACGTGACGCGCCTACCCGACAGTCGGCCGTGGGAGTCGCCGGCCGGCGGACGTGTTTAGTAATTGGCTCATTGATATTCAGCTGCCGCCCTTATGATGAAGCAGATCCAGCCGATTATCTCCGCTAGGCATCTACACAGCCGAGTGCATAATCACCCAGATCTCTGTCTCTCTCTCTCTCTCTCCTTCCCCAAAAACAAAACAAACAAAGGAACTCTTTCCCCAGAATGATTCGTTTAATTGGTAATGACATTCGTGGCTTTTTACTCCTCTCCGCCTCTGCGAGCACAAATGCAGTTGCAAGTGGCTGGCTTTTTTCCCCTATCCTGTGTGGCTCTACCCCGCTGCAATCAGAGCGGCGTATAATGGCAGCCGAAAAGAAAATAACTGCTTATTTTTGTCAGAAGTATTCCCCGTTATTTAAAGCGTCGCGAGAGCCGAGGAACGGAAGAAGACGGACGGGTGGGGGAGCAGTGGGGGAGGGGAGGGGGGGTATGGCCGGGCGCGAGTAAGTCAAAGCTCTGGGGCTGTTTTCTGACAGATAGCCCCCACCTGAAACTCCCCCGCCTCCCAGCGACTTGTCTACGGTCTCGCTCGTCCTAGCCATCCTCGCAGCTCCTCCATATTTCAAAGAAGCCACGAAACGTGGGGAAAAAAGGCAACAAAGGAAAACCAAAAAAAAAGGGAGACGTAAAAGATGAAGCAGGGGGAGGGGGGGAGTGGGGTGGGGTGCTGAGCCCAGCGGGCCCTCCGCCTCTCCCCCGCCCCCTAGTCCTCCAGCAGCACATAAATTGCTTTTGCTTCTTGTTAATAGCCCGGCGAGCCCCTGCGTATTACCGCGGGCGCTGCCTGCCTTATGAGCGAGGAGTTTTCCATCTCTGCGCCCGGCAGACCGCCCCCTTAATAATCCGGCGCGGCCAATGCGATACGCGGCCAGCGAGCGTCCACTCCACTCCAGTCGATCTCCAGGGCCTGGCACGCCATATCGAGCCGGCTGCCCTCCCCCCTTCAGCCCCCTCCACCACCCCACGACGACGCATGTCCCACAGCCTTTCATCAGCAATTCAACTCCATTTACATGCGATTACGGCGGGCGGCTCTGCGCCAAACTGCTGGCTAGTGAGCGTGTAAACGTGTGCGGCGGTAGCCTCAAGCTGAAGGCTCCTCCTCTGGGCGGGCACTCGAACTCGCAGTAATCTGATTACCGAGCGTGGCGACGGCTGTCACTCCTAAGACGCCTTCACGCTCTTGCGCACGGCGGCTAAGATGCCCGTGTCCCTGCGGGCATTTAGACACGAATGCTTCCTTTGTACCTTCCTTCGACTTAACATACTTTCGTGGTGGAATTTTCTCACCGTCGAGCTATCGCTTTATGAATCACAAGCCTCCGATTTCCTCGAAATAGGAAGCGATATCGAAATGTACCAAAAGCGAATAAAAAAAACATAAAAAGTAGTGAAGATAAGTCTAATGGTCTTCGGAAGTTTATACTGAATGAAAGGTTAACAGCAGGACAGATTATTAAGCATTCTTTTGCTATCTTCGTAAGTCTAAAGACCATTTCAATCCCATACGTGGCCAACACTTTCCGGATGTGGTCTGTAATTTTGCAAGATCAAAACTTCCCAGCTCGTAGCCGTTGTTACCCGTTATAACTGGATTTCTTTTCTCTTGGAAGGAGTGCGCCATTCATATTCTCACTTGCTGCACTAATCATTTTTCTTGGAATCCTGCAACCTCTATTGCAAATAAACCAGATCGCAAAACTAATTATCCTACTCCACCGAAGTTAAAATGACACATGTTTCTTGTCTTGGGTGATGACCCGATTCCTTATGGAGGAGGTGTCGATCAGTGCGTGTAACGTCGTTGTTCACTTCACTCCTCCATCAGTTTGATTACTGATATATGCAGAAAATTAAGTTGCTCCCTGTTCTCTTCCTCCATCGTAAGTTGACTGTTTGGGAACGATGATCGATTATTTTAAATCGAGAACGATGGCGTGAGGCAGGGGTAATCATCACGTGACGAACAGTGGTAGCCCCTCAGCGGCCTATAAATTCTAGGGCCCTTAATATATCTGCCGTTCTACCTTCAAAGATATATCCCTCAGCTGGATACGAAACATCAGCAAACAGTATTAAATATTGACTACGGCCTCTCATCCCGGAAGTCTTAACTGAAATAAATGCCGGCCATGAGAGCCAACATTGTACGATTATTCACACAACAGTTACACAGTCTACAATTGAATTTTACTCAAGTGTAAGGGACCCATACCAGATCAGAATAAGAGGCGACATCGACCACATACGAAGAACTGCGACGCGAATTACGGCAGGCTTGATCGACTGGTGGGAGAGAGTCTAATAGAAGTATTTAAGACTGTTAAGTAGCAGACACTCAAAGCAAGACGCCCTTGCTTCTCCGAATATTTGGTAAATCTTTGCTGGAAATTACAAAAATTCTTCACCCCCAACGTATCGAACACGGAGAGACCGAGAAGATTAAATTAGGCAAACAATATCTCGACGAGGCATGAACAAGAGATCATTCTTCTCGCTCTACATCCATCAGGGGAACAGAAAGAAAATAGGTCAGTACTGTACGTTCTGGGACAGGTAAACATCGGGCGACGCATCACTTCTGGTCATACGCTAACGCTATAACTGATGAGCAGTATTATAGCAAGAAGTGTTCGAGCCAAGACAGCGATCTTATTACAAGGTCACTAATAAGGACTTCCAGTCTCAGGTTACGCACTTGGGTGAGGTCACCCCTCACTCTCCGTCCCATAGGGAACCATTGGAAGTTGATCAAGGTCATCCAGCGGAGCCCCCTTAGACAAGCGGCCTACTTCCACTCATACAGGTAAGAAACAGTGGTCGCTGCACTTTCAACTATCCAGTTTCAACTACTTTTCTTGTAGGTAAGAAACGGGGGTCGCTACCCTTTCAATTACCTACTTCCAACTTCTTTTCAGAGTCACCCAACTACCCACTTCCCCCATCCAAAAGACATACATGTAGATCATTATACATGGGACACATATTAGGATTTTTCGCAGGGTAGTGAATAACAGAACACATTCTCTTACAAAAACTTTTATTTTCCGTATATATTTACGTGCAGAAAACAACTCTGTATTGTTGTATGGTGTAATTTTAATATCATTCAGCTTCACTTTTAAGTTATAAATTAAAAATTAAGCTTTATGTTATTACAACTGAGACACATAGTCTCTACCTGAAAATTATCGTTCGCTGGCACAATCAATATGAGACTGTCTTTACTCGCCGACTGAGGGTAACTGAAGATTGAAATGAGCATGGTAGAACACGGGTGTAGTGAAGTCTGGATAAATTCGCTATATCAGGAGTATGTGGCACACGGAGATGAATATCTCTGCTCCAGCTGAGCAGATTATGTCTTAAGCTGTCCAGCGTATCCTTGATTTTTCGCTGGCAGCAGAGCTAGAGAACAGCATTTCAGTCGTGTCTGGTGTCTGATTCTAAGAGGGAAGCGCAGTTGTGTTGGTGGTGAATAAATGTCAGAGGACTATGCTGGTGCGTCAAGGACCGATGTCAAGCTGGTGGTAAATAATGTTCAGTGGAACGTGCGGGTGTGTCGTAGTCCACTAGGGTTAGGGATTAAGGGTTTGTGAAATTAGAGTTGAGGAGACGCTGTTTACCTCAACTAGACGGTATTCCTACTACTGGCCAAATGCCTCTCGCTATGAAAAACAATGACGTCCAGCAGAGTTGCAATGACAATGCAGTGAATGCCACTAAGGTGTCTACCTTTACTGATGAGCTGTCTGTAACTTGCAACAAATTCTACAAGTGAACTCTTTAAGTGAATACCCAAGACCGATCCAAAGTATGTATGTAGTAGTGGCACCTGCACTAGCTACTTATCGAGCGACTGCAAATTCCTGTCACGAGCTTTCTGTTGTCACGTGAAATAACACTGTTTCCACAACCACTTTAATATGCTGCTCTCCTCTCTCATTTTCGCCCATCTTACGAAGGAGTAAGGCATGCCGTCTAGACTCATTAATAACAACAATGGTGACACGTACTTTCATCAATTTAGCATGGGACTATCTTCAGTATAGAATGGGGCTGTCTTTATTTTTCAGTTTTTTGGGTACAAAATTATTTCTGGCTGTCTGTTTGATTATCAAAAGAAGCGTTTGCAGTAGCTGCAGGGAGTCACCACCATTACGTAGGGAAGGGGCACGGATGGCACGATCGTCGACTGGGAGTTTAGAATCGCTAGAGTTGGGGTGAAACCGACTGCTGCTACGATTTGACTTTCTGTAATAGATCTGGCATTGTGGCTTCTGGTTAGAATGGAAGACTTTTTTTTTTTTGCCACCGATTATCTCTTTGGCTTGATGCGGCCAGGCCGGCCGATGTGGCCGAGCGGCTCTAGGCGCTTCAGTCCGGAACCGCGCCACTGCTACGGTCGCAGGTTCGAATCCTGCCTCTGGCATGGATGTGTGTGATGTCCTTAGGTTAGGTAGGTTTAAGTAGTTCTAAGTTCTAGGGGACTGATGATCTCAGATGTTGAGTCCTATAGTGCTCAGAGCCGTTTTTTTATGCGGCCAGCCATGAATTCCTCAACATCCTTTTAAGGCTATAGAACGCACAGCTATTAACAAACAAAGATGGAAGGGAGAGTATGTTTTTACGTCCCATTGTCGACGAGGTCATTAGAAGCAGAACACTAGATAGTATACTGGATGACTGGGATAGGGAATCAGCCGTGCCCTTTCAGAAGAATCATTCCAACATTGCCTTAAGTGATTTAGGGAAGTCACGAAAAACATAATCCTAGATGGTCGGACCACCTGAATACGGGTCTTGAGGGTGTCGATTCACTGTACACATACACAACTTGACAACTCCTAAGGAACAGAGACATTGTTGGCCAGGAATAACCACAGGCAATGATGGACGACGTGAAACACAGTGCACACATTAAAGAAGCTGAGTGATATATTTATAACGAAAAATGGTACAGATTTCACCACATGATAACAGACATAATTAACGCTCATGTTTGACACAGGTCAGGCTACGAACGTAAAGATAGACATAGGACTCCCAGTAAGGAATACGCCCTTCTCGGACACTAATGCACATTTTTCAGCTATTATTCATGCTGGCAACCAAACTGTTGAGAAGTCCTTAGGGGATATAGTCCGACTCATCTCTCAAGGCAGTATTTAGTTCTTGTACGGTTCGAGGAGTGGGTGTTCGTCGAGAAACATGTCTTCCAAGAACATCCCTGGCATGTCCTACAGGGTGTAGGTTCGGGAAGTTTGCAGGCCATTGCATATGTTCAGTATCTTCACCTTCAGTGTATCAGACACCTCAGCGCTCCTGTGTGGGCTGGCGCCACCGTCCATAAACAGAAATTCTGGATCCACCACATCGTTAAACAAACAAGATCCAGAATAATGTGCCTGCAATATCGTTGTGCTGTAACCGTACCTCGCAGAAATATTTGCAGCTGTGTTTGGCAAATACGCATAATGTCTGGACACACTATAACGCCAAGCCCGCACCGATGACATTCATGAACATTCTGTACAATGTAAAGTGTTCATTTCTCTGTAGCCAGTATCACTTGTCGCAATGAAGCGGGATTCTTCGGACAGCATCACTCTGGACCACTGTTGCTGACACCAACCCAACTCCCTACACCAACGAACTCTTTCTCGACAATGATGTGGTTGAGGCAGCACGCATTTAACAGCTCCCAAGCATACAAATCACGGTGATTTAATCGCAGTAAATGGTTCTGGCCTGTGTAGCAGTAGGGGTTGCAAAGTCTGTAGCGATCTGCCTAGCAGTGAGATGTCGGTCCCTGTTCGCCACTACGGCTGCGTATCGATACTCAATCGGTGTGGCGGTCTGTCCGCAACGACCGGCATGCTTTCACATAGCATTTCCACCTTCGTCGGCATTTTTTAAATCGCGAGATGAGCTTCTGGACACACCCATTACTGTGCCCACAGTGGTGACGTATTGATTGGCTCCGAGCTGTCCAACTGCTCGCCCACGATCGTAAACACTCAAATGATGTCTTCCAGACATGTTGCCGAACCGCACGGCATGTCACACTAATAGGTCGCACTAATCGGATCCGCAACCTTCGTCAAACACCGTACTGTATGAACTGTCAAATGCATACAGATCATTCGCGCGCAGTGTTCGCTGCGGTTAACGTATCTCGCCCTCTACATTCCTTTTTACTACCATTGGTCAAGTATTCCGCAGCAATTGGCAGTTGTTCCTTAGCGAGTGTCCTTTATTCCTTAGCAGTTGTCAAGCAGTAGACGAATGATAGGCATTTATTGTAATTAAATAAAGTAGCGATCTCGCTTCACACGCCTGGTTTCCCGAGTTCGATTCCCGGCGGGGTCAGGGATTTTCTCTGCCTCGTGATGACTGGGTGTTGTGTGCTGTCAAAATGGTTCAAATGGCTCTGAGCACTATGGGACTTAACATCTGAGGTCATCAGTCTCCTAGAACTTAGAACTACTTAAAACTAACTAACCTAAGGACATCACACACATCCATGCCCGAGGCAGGATTCGAACCTGCGACCGTAGCAGTCGCGCGGTTCCGGACTACAGCGCCTAGAACCGCATGGCCACCGCGGCCGGCTGTGTGCTGTCCTTAGGTTAGTTAGGTTTAAGTAGTTCTAAGTTCTAGCGGACTGATGACCATAGATGTTAAGTCCCGTAGTGCTCAGAGCCATTTAAACCATTTTTAATGAAATAAAGATAACACTGCATTATCCAATACTGTTATATTTTAGAAGTACAGTATTACAACAACCTGTTTGCAGGTACTAGGTAATGCGATATGTGTAATAATAGTAATAATAATGACTATTTGTTGGAAACTTAAGAGTAGGGGTACTCACGCTGATGCGCCAAAACGTTATGCAACAGACCGCCGCTAGACTGAATGCCCCTGGAGGCGTGACGGGCACGTAGTGCTGTAAGGAAAATATGTAAGCAGAGCGGAAACGAATGGGGAATTATTCTACTGACGATATGGGCCGCAAAAGAGGAAATCCACAGATGTAAGTGACATCGACGAAGTGTAGAATATTATGAGGCAGTGTCTGGGAGCAAGCATCTATGAAAAGGCGATCCTGGTCGGCTGTTCACGAACTACTGTTGTGAGCATCTGTGGAAGGTGATTGAAAGACGATCGAACAACCAGTGTGCAATCTACGTCCACGCCTCACCACAGAACGTGGAGGTAGGAGGCTTGTCCGCTCTGCAAAGCGGGGTATCCGGCGATATGTGGCAGATCTGACAGTGGTGTTACAGCCACAAGTGTTTCGCTGCTCTACGTTTAGTGTACATTGTTAAAAATAGTACTCCATACGTGCTCCCATGTTGAAAGAAACATTGTCAGTTACGACTGCAGTAGGTACAGGATCATCGAGAGTGGAACGTGGATCAGTGGGAACTGGCCGCCTGGTCGGATGACTCACGTTTGTTGTGATACCGGGTAGACGGTCGTGTCCGAATACGCCATCATGCAAGAGAACGGCGCCAAAGACAACGAACCATTATTGGGAGCCACTTGCATGTTTAATGTCTTCCCCGACGGCGATGACATCCTCTACCAGGATCATTGTCAGTGCCACAAGGCCAGAATCGTGCTGCAGTGGCTTGACGAACACGATAGTGAGCTCACGCCCATGTCTTGTCCACCGAATCCCCCTGATGTGGATCTCATGGAAGACCTCTGGGGCGCTATCGGTGGTCAGCTCTGCACTTACAAATCACCGCGTCGTAGTTTTATGCGATTGTGTGATTGGTGCGTGGACATATTGTGCGACATACTACCGGAAACCTCGACTCGCGCTGTGTTGCGTTCCAAAAGTGGTCCAGCACGCTATTGATCAGTTGCTGATAATGTTTCGGCTTATCTGTGCATCTCTAAACGTAACACCATTTGTAGGTACGTAGGTACGTACCTTTGAAAATCACATCAATCCCCACCTAGAACCAACAAGTTAAAGCAGAAACTAGCCATTGTTCTATAGTTTTGTGCAAGATTGGGGTACAAATAAATTATTCACGTTGAAACTGGTCTGCCACTTTGCTCCACAAAACATGTCATTTTTTTCTTATTTCCTTCATACCAAGACCATTTCGGCTGCTGCTTCTCGCTTTTGATGGTTTCAGTGCAATCGGATACCCCAGCGAGCTATTGAATTAAGCCTGATGGAGAGCAATAATGAAAGTGTGTGTGTTGGTAGCGTCTAACGTGGTGTGAGAGGTATGGTGGCGCCCCCCTCTCTCCTTTCTCTCTCTCTCTCTCTATTGTGTGCGTGTGTGTGTGTGTGTGTGTGTGTGTGTGTGTGTGTGTGTGTGTGTGTGTGTATGTAGAAGTTAATAGTGAAATGATTAGAACATAGGACTGTTATTAAGAGGTTCTAGGCGCTTCAGTCCGGAGTGGCTCTGAGCATTATGGGACTTAATATCTGAGGTCATCAGTCCCCTAGAACTTAGAACCACTTAAGCCCAGCTAACCTAAGGACATCACACACATCCATGCCCGAGGCAGGATTCGAACCTGCGACCGTAGCGGTTGCGCGGTTCCAGATTGAAGCGCCTAAAACCGCTCCGCCGGCCCTCGGGCGAGGATGTACTGATGTCCTTAGGTTAGTTAGGTTTAAGTAGTTCTAAGTTTAGGGGACTGATGACCTGAGATGTTAAGTCCCATAGTGCTTAGAGCCATTTGAACCATTTTTGTTATGAACAAAAGGAGATTTATTCCGGTATATTATCTACATCATGTGAATTGTTTACCGCTTGAGAAGCGACCTACCTATATCACTCCAAAAAACGATCAATGGACGAATGTTAACATTCTCCGCTGAGCGGAGTTGTCCTTCACTGCTTACTTTGCAGCCATATCAGCGAACTCATTACTTGTCATTCTGGCAGTGTAGCCAACCTATGCAACAGTAATGAATCTTCGGGTTTGCGAAACTACGACTCCTGAACGCACAGTCATTCACTGAACAAATCGCGACTCACGCGGAACAGACACAAATACGTGGATCAACGCACCAATATTCCCAACTTCGTAACTTGAATTATTTGTTGGATTTTGCAAACAAAAATACTGCCCCTGCTGTCAGAGAGAACCTCCCTCTACTCCATGTCAGGGGCAGAGGTCGCTTGAAGACCAGGAACGACCAAGAGGTCATCCTGTGTAGGGAATCGACCAATGGTGAATGGTGAAGAAGAATGACATAATTCGAAGAGAAGGGAAGCAGCACGAGTGGGTTAACAGACTCACCTCCTCAAAAAAGTTTGGGGATGGATCCTGTTAGGGTGTACCAAAACTTAGAACAAGTAATGTAGCTAGCGCCCCTGAAGGAGCCGGCGGTCCTCACCACAGTTCTGAGGCATGCGGTGCGTGTCGGCCACGAGTACGGGAGAGACGTCACCTTTTCGGTAATGGAGGCTGTGGACAGGATACAGCACAAGACAATAAATCTCCCCACTGACTTCGCAGCCCTGCGGGACTTAGTCAAAAAAGTTTTCGAAAGAAGAAACGAAAAGTTCGACCTGGAAGAATCCTGCAATCAGTCTGTCCTAACAAATGGGAGGATAGCGCATGACTGGAGGAAAACCTGGCCAGAATCACACATTCACACATACTTCCCATGACCAGTCTTAACATGGGGCAGATAAACGTAAATAACAGTAGATTGGTAATGCAGAAGCTTCGAAGAGTGTTGGAGGAGACGAGTCTGGACGTGCCTGGGCAGATCCCATTCATGGCCGCTAATTGGCACGTGATTCGCAATGGAGCAGACCCAAAAGCAGAAATTATAGTAATAAACAAGGCATTGACAGTCACGGTTCAATCATAACTTTCTAACTATCGCTGCAACGTCCTGGAACTTCAGTCACCCCATTAACATGTATTTTCAGTATGAGAAAGAAATTGACGAGATTTTAGACAAGCAAGTTCAAGTGGGCACGGAGTTGCGGGGGGCGTAGATTCATTGTGGTGGCGGATATAAATGCTAAGTCCCCCTTATGGCTCAGTGTCACTCAGAATGACAGGAGAGAGAAAGTGGAGGAGACTATCATGGCAGTACAACTCATTGTTGCCATAGACGCGGGAACCCTCCCCATCCACCCCCACCCCCCTACCCCTCCACCTACACTGGCGGATGGGGCGAGGGTACAAACATTGACGTAACGTTAGTAACGCCAAATCTTGCGAACAGTTTAAAGGAGTAGATAGTCTTGGACCAAGTTACCACCAGTGACGACAATTTCATAAAGCTTTCACTGTGCGATAGTGAATGCCAATGGAACATGGGGTGGGAAATACAGCTCAGTTAGAATAGGGCCAATTGGGAGCACCTAGCGGGGGAATGTCACGTACTGGTACAGTCGGAGGGGGACGACAATGTAGAGGAATACGCTGAGCAACTGGTGAGAGTAGTTACAAGGGCAGTGAAGGCATCCATTTCAACCAGGAGGAGAGCAGTTGCGGCTTCTCCGTCACCATGGTCAGCTGAACTAGGGCAGATGCGTCAGTATTTAAGGAGGGCGAAGAGGTACTACCAGCGGAGTGTCGTCTAGGAGTAAAAACAACGCTGGTTGCACTTATATCAGGAAGCAAAAGAATAATTTCAGAAGTAGCTAGTGGCAGTGAGGTTAAGGAGCTGGGAGAGTTATCTACAGAGCCAATTGATTACAGACCCATGGGGCGTGCCGTACAGTTGGTACGGGAGAAAATAAGGTTACCAATGGGATTGTCCACCGTCAGGGATGGGGACCAGATGACGGAATCTCGGCGGGAGACCGGCGAGGTCCTTCCCCAAGCTCTGTTGCCTGACAACGAGGAGGATGATTCGGATGAGTAACGCCGAATCAGGATGGAGGATCAGCAAGAGTACGAGAACAACACCTTGGTGTATTCCTTCTCAGAAGAGGAAGTTGCTGCCCAAATCAAAATCTTAAAGAGGGGCAAAGCTTCAGGCCCCGACGGTACTATAGCGGAAGTGGTACAGTTCCTTCCCCTCAGTTGATGGCACCTGTGTAATTAGTGTTCGAGGTTCAAGAAATTCCCCTCTATATGGGAAAAGGCATTGTGGTGATAATAAAGAAAGGTCTAGACAAAGACCCGAGAGAGGTAAAATCGTAAAGGCCCATCTGTTTGCTGGACCTGCTTGGGAAACGTATTTTGAAGCTGCTAGTAGACAGACTGACAGCGCACCGAGTGCTCTGTGGAATGAGCGACAGACAGTTCGTCTTTTGGTCTGAACGATCGGCGTCTGGTGGCTGAGGTCTGTGACTCAGCCCCGTACAGGTACGTAGGCGGCATCATGGTTGATAACAGTGGCGCCTTTGACAACCTGTGGTGGCCTTTGCTCTTCTCCTGCCTGTGGGAGAAGAAGTGCCGAGGGCCGCTGTATGGCTGTCGTAGGAGCTGGCTATCGTACCCTAACGGGAAAATCAGTGAAATGACAACAAAGGGGCGTCCACAGAACTCTGTCCTGGGGCCACTCTTTTGGGATGTTAACATGGAACCTCTTCTGGACAGCTTGAAGAATGCAGATGACCTCCTCCTGCTGGCTGGCGGTCGTAGCCGCGAGAATCTTGAGACGTAACTGGAAAGGGCTATGTCAATATTGACAGCATGGTACCGCAGAGCAAAGATGACGGTAGCACCTGGAAAGTCCACTTATTTATTACTGAAGGGACAAATCAGCAGAAATCCAACTGTCAGAGTTGACGGCTCACCACTTCTTCGCCGCCCCGAGGCCTGATACTTGGGAGTCGTCGTCGACGAGAAATGGAACTACGCGACACATATCGACACAGTGATCCATTGGTCGCTGGAGTCAATAATCTGATCGAAATTGGCATAAAAGTTTACAGCTACCAGCAGACCTAATGAAGTTGTACCACAACAGCATCCTTACATCCAGTGTAGGGTATGGTTCGGGTGTCTGGGCGCACAGGCTAACGAGGGTCATGCCTGCCATGGCTGCCAAGGGTGCAGCGGAATATGCTCCTGCGCTCGGTAGGGCATACAGAAGGACTCCTAGGGATGGGGGCACTGTTAGTGGCAATGGGACTGTCCACTTCATATCAAGATCAGGGAGCAGGCAGCATGGTACTGGGCAAAGAAAGATAAAAGAGAAGATAAATCAAATAATGGGAGTCCAAGTAGGAGACAAAGCCGCAATCAGAAGAAGGGCTGAGGAACTATGGCAGGAGCAATGGCATGGGGATGAAACTGGGCGAAGAACCCTTGAGCTGCTGCCGAATATCAGGGGGCGCCTGTAGTTCAGGTACTTCAAACAAACCAGAGGACTGCTGCACTTTCTCACCGGACACGGACCGTATCCCGCATATCTATGCCGGTTCTGGAAGCGGGCTACACCATCGTGTGACTGTGGCGCCTTGCAGGGCACTCCAGACCGTGTGGTGTGCGAGTGCCCTGTGTTTGACGATGGAGCATCACAACGTGGGCAACAGTTACCCAGTCCCGACACACACCACCTGCTCAGGGAACATGACACATTCGAAACGGCCGACAACGTAGGTTTATATATCACACTGGCATACGTGGAACGTGGCAGGTAGTGTAGACTAGTTTTAAGTATTTGTACAACGTAGTATAGAATCATAAAACAGACACTAGCGCATTAACCACGCAGAACAGCTTAGAAGTAAGAGTAACAGGCAGAATGAATAATGATAGCATAAGCAAGAGATCATCATAGTGGAGTAACAACATAACAAAATAAACAACCTATAGTAAAACAATGTTGCTGCAGTAACTGTAATGTATATGTAGAGTTAGGACCCACTAATGAGTAAGGTAGTGGGTTGTTTATGTATCAAATTATTCAGAGTGAGATTTTCACTCTGCATCGGAGTGTGCACTGATATGAAATTTCCTGGCAGATTAAAACTGTGTGCCAGACCGGGACTCGAACTCGGCACCTTTACCCTTCGCGGGCAAGTGCTCTGCCAACTGAGCTACAAAAGCACGAAATTTCGTATCAGCGCACATTCCGCTGCAGAGTGAAAATTTCACTCTGGAAACATCCTCTAGGCTGTGGCTAAGTCATATCTCCGCAATATCCTTTCTTCCAGGAGTGCTAGTTCTGCAAGGTATGCAGGAGACCTTGTGCGAAGTTTGGGAGGTAGGAGACGAGGTACTGGTGGAATTAGACGTGTGAGGACGGGGCGTGGGTCGTGCTTGGGTAGCTCAGTTGATAGAGCACTTGCCCGCGAAGGGCAAAGGTCCCGGATTCGAGTCTCAGTCCGGCACACAGTTTTAATCTGCCAGGAAGTTTCATATCAAATTATTCTTTTGAAACAAAGAAAAAATTTTTTTTAGAGAAAAGAAAGATCAGTTTTATGCAGGACGCGTCCGAATGGTAGTAACGATTCCCACCGCATCCTCTGTTTCCCATTGATGAAGTACGTTCAAGAGGAAGTGAGTGTAAAAATATTGTGCTTGTGGCCTCACCGATTAATACGCGGATAAGCTTTTTTATCTCCTGCATTTTGATTGACAGACTGACAGCACACAAGAAATAAATAGGAATAATTTGAAATAAGTGAAGCAAAGAGCAGAGAAACCTAGACCACCGACCATTACAAGCATATTACCTGGTCCAACGAGTTTTCTTTCACAATGTGCGTGCTTCTCCAAGGAGCACACCAGGAAAGCGTACAGACTCTTTTTTCCTAACGTTTTTGGTGCTGCAATCGACACTGTAGCCAAAATCTGTGAAACGAAAATGGATGATCAGCAAGGGACTGCCATTTTTCTTTACAATAAACGTATCTCACTTACATCGCTGGAAATGGGCAAGATTGGTCTGATGACAATGTAGATGACCTAGCACAATCGTCAGTCTTGAATATTACCGAGCCATTGTGATATGTAATGGGAAAAGAAGAGTCCCTTAATTTCCTCTAGCATCCCTCAAGGAATTTAAACAGTTTCCTGTTGTACACGTACTAACTACCGCACACAAATTATACCCAGGAACATACAGGTCGTTTTGGATGCCAAATGTGGCACTGCACGGTATTCGAGAGAATGGCTTCCTCGACCATGTAAACAAGATAGGCACAAACATGAGATCTAAAGACAATAAAGAAAAGGATGGAAAGCTGTTATTCATAAGTGTGTTGCTTGAACCAGATAGACGGGTCGGTCATTTTGTGTACCAAAAGCCGACAAATACGGACCTGTATCTCAACAACCGTACCTCCATCATGCAGCTCAGAAAAAAACTGTGTTGAGCGCCTCGCCTTAAAACAAAGAGTCAGATTAATTTCTGATGAAGACCACCTCGGCTCCGAGATCAGTTATCTGCCGATGGTGTTCAGAACAACTGGAAGAAACATTTGGGTCAGTAGAGATGGACCACAAACTCGGATTCTTTCAAACAGGAGCATGGAAATGAATCGTGTCCTCTTAAAGGAACCGCCTGGAACGATTTAGAGAAATCACGGAGAACCTACAGCAGGATGGTCCGAGCGGATTTGAGCCCTCGTCCTCTACAGTGTGAGTCCCGTGTCCTAACCAGAACAGTTTCATATTCAGTCCACGACACAATTTCGACAACGTCTAAGGAAAAAGACGCGATATCTCTCAACGAAGTCGTATAGCAGTGCAACAACAACTAAGCTGCGAATGTGGCGACAGTTACGGTGGGCAGTCTGTACTACTGCCGTTCACTAGGCTGATCACCAACATATCTACAAAACAAAATTTTTAAAAATATCAGCGGAGGGCGAACACAGTCTCATGAACACAAGTATGTTTGAATACAAAAAGAATCTGGCTTACGGTTGCAGGCACAGGTGCTCTGTAATTAGATAAGTCACTGAAATTCGACTGAGTGACAATAAAGTTACCAGGCATCGGCTATACTCTTAGCATTATGTGGAAGAAGGCGCTTCAGAAAGGGAGGTTACAGAGGAGAGCATCATGTACGCTGACGACACAATCAACACCTTAAAAAATAACTATCAAACGACAGTCTACTATTTCTATGCCTTTCGAATGTGTTGATTAAAATTTCATCATTACGCAAGCGTATTTCAATTTCAGAGATATACCATTATTATAGATGAAGAATGGTGTGAGTATATCGTTCTACTGGGTATGCCCAACGTTACTGGAAGTTTTCATATGTGGATCTCAACACAGCGTGTTCGGAGGACGTATATGGGCATTTCAGTGGGATCTTTTAGACTACTAGAAAGTTCGAATTATTGGCACGAGGGAGGTGACAGCATCATATTAACAGACTGCGCAGACAATTTTCTGTAGCGCAATGACTGCAGAACGTGTGGTGACGTACTCGGGACAACGGCGTAGCAAGAAGAACAGGCACGAGTCTTTCCAGAAGAATTACGACACCTGAAATCTGCTGAAAGATCACAGCATTCAGCAATTCTTGTGATCGACACCTCTCTAACTGTTGGAATCTTGGCGTGAAGAACCATTGGATATGACAACAGAACCGATGTACGCTGAAGAAAGTGGTAGACATGGCTAATATTGTGTAGGGCCCCCGCGAACACGCAGAAGGGCCGCAATACGAGGTCGCATATTCGACTGATGTCTGAAGTACTGCTGGAGGGAAGTGACACCATAAATCCTGCAGGGCTATCCATAAATCCGTAAGAGTACGAGGGGATGGAAATCTCTTCTGTGTGGGGTATCACATTGTCCTGCTGGAATTTTCCAAGTCCGTCGGAATGCACAATGGAAATGAATGGATGTAGGTGATCAGACAATATGCTTACGTACGTGTCACCTGTCAGAGTCGTATCTAGACGTATCAGGGGTTCCATATCACTCCAACTACACACGCCCCACACTATTACAGAAACTCCACCAGCTTGAACACTACCCTTCTGACATGCAGGATCCATGGATTCATGAGGTTGTCTCCATACCCGTACACATCCATCCGCTCGGTACAGTTTGAAAAGAGACACTCCCGACCAGGCAACATGTATCCAGTCATCAACAGTCCAATGTCGGTGCTGACGGGCCCAGGTGAGGCGTAAAGCTTTTTGTCGTATGGTCATCAAGGGTACACAAGAGGGCCTTTGGCTCCGAAAGCCCACATCGATGATGTTTCGTTGAATGGTTCGGAAGCTGATACCTGTTGATGACCCAGCATTGAAATCTGCAGCAATTTGTTGAAGAGTTGCACTTCTGTCACATCGAACGATTCTCTTCAGTCGTTGCTGGTTCCGTTCTTGTAGGATCTTTTCCCGGATGCAGCGTTGCCGGTGATTTGATGTTTTACCCGATTCCCGATATTCACGGTACACTTGTGAAATGGTCGCACAGGAAAATCCCCACTTCTTCGCAACCTCGGAGACGCTGTGTCCCACCGCTCGTGCGCCGACTGTAACACTACGTTCTAACTCACTTAGATCTTGATAACTAGCAGTAGTAACCGATCTAACAACTGCGCCAGACACGTGTTGTCTTACACAGGCGTTGCCGACCGCAACATATTCTACCTGTTTTCACGTCTCTGTAATTGAATTCATGTGCCTATACCAGTTTCTTTGGCGCTTCAGTGTAGTAATTGCTGAAAGGAGGCTGAATGGTCACCCAGCATACGGCAAGAATAGCCTTCGTTACCAAGGTCGTAAATGGTTTCATCCAGCAGGATAATGCAGCTGACACCACAGACGCCTTGAAAAATGTAGGGATGTTTGACGGTCCCCTAATTTGTAGCCCATAGAGCACGCCTGAGTCACGACGGCCACTCCTATACGCTCATACCAACTTGCAGCCTTCATGAACCAACGCTGTGTGTGTTTCAGACACGGCAAGATTTTTTTCGAAATGACATTCAAAAGTTATTTTCTTCCAGGTCACAACGAATATTCGTTGATGATGGACATCAGTTACGAATGAAGTCTACATCTACAATTACGTCTAGATGACCACTCTGCAAATTCACAATTAAGTGCCTGGGAGAGGGTTTCGTCGAAAAACTAATACTTAAATCTTTACTTCTGAGCTCTGATTTCTCTTATTTTATTACGATGATCATTTATCGCTGTGTAGATGGGCCCCAGCAAAATATATTGACATTCCGAAGAGAAAGTTGGTGACTGAAATTTTGTGAAGAGATCCTGCCGCAACAACGAAGCCTTTCTTTTAGTGATTGTCATCCCAACTCGGATATCATATCCGCGACATTCTCTCCCATGTTTCGTGGTAAAATAAAACGAGACGCCACTCTTTGAACTTTTTCATTTTCCTCATTTCTATCTGACGAGCATCCCACACCGCGCAGGATTACTTCAGAAGAGGACGGGCTAGCGTAGTCAGCTTTTAAATCTGTGCGCTTTATCGTGTAACGTAAATATAACGTATCCCTTTTAGTAGCCATGTGGATGACTTCACACTTTTCATTAAAGTCAATTGGCACTTTTCGTATTATACAAACGTACTGTGTAAAACATTTTGCAAACGGTTTTGATCTTCTCGTGACTTTAGGAGGCGGTAAATGACAGCATGAGCTGCAAACACTCTAAGATGGCTGCTCAGATTGTTTCGTAAATCATTTATACAGATTTGGAACTGAAAATGATCTATAACACTCTCCTGGGGAACGCTAGATTTCACTTCTGTTTTACTCAACGACTCTTCGTCAACTGCTACAACACGTGACCTTTCTGACAGCAAATCACGAATCGAGTTGCAGAACCGCGAGGCTACTTGGCAGGCACGCTACTCCATTAGAAATTATTTGCGAGGAACTGTGTCAAAAGCCTTTTAGAAATCTAGAAACATGGACTCAATTTGAGATCCCCTGTCGACAGCACTCATTACTTCGTTGAATAAAGGGCTAGTTATGTTTCGCAAGAGCAATATTTTCTGAAGCCGTGCTGACTATTTGACAATAAATCGTTTTCTTCGAGGTAATTCATAATATTCGAACATGGCATATGTTCCAAATTCCTACTACAAATCGTACGGATCTTTCACCGAGGGAGCATTTGTATACGATTGCTAAGTATGGAGCTATTGCATCCGCATACTCTGCAAGGAACCTGACTGAAATGCAGTGTGGACCGGAGGATTTGCCTTTATTGATTCGATGTATCGACTTCTAAGCTATTAATGTTGGTAGCTATTATTGATTCAAATGATGGAACATTCTCTTCGTCTGCTTAATCATTTAATATACGTCATGTGGTGAACCGATACGGTCGCAGTTTCGAATCCTGCCTTGGGCATGGATGTATGTGATATCCTAGTCCTGAATTACTGGTTTTTCAAAATTGATTTATATCTTGTCTACATTCATTCACAAGGTTGTAAGGAAGAAAGTAAAAACTGTTTTGATTATTTATTTTTATTTAGTATTTCCAAAAATGGGCGTCCTTCCAGAAGGACGTCAGGACAATAAGGTAACATGTTTTTGAAGTATATGACATTGCACAATGAACTTGTTTAGGTTTTTATACTTTCAAATAAACATAAATAAATTTTAATTATGGGCTAAAACAGCTAATAAATACAAAATAGAAAGAAAATAACCTATAAACATATTTTATGCACTAGTATCATAAGACAAAAAGCAACAAACATGAAGTGGTTCGTCACATTTTACGCACATAGTAGTAGTTTTTTTTTTTTTTTTTTGTGGCAACTTCAACATTTCAGCTGCTGCTTCTTTTTTGCTATCTCGTCCATTGGTAATTCAGCAACATAATGTTCTCTTCCATCAAATCTAGTTTTGCCCTCTTATTAGGACGTCCTCTCCTGGTAGTGACTCTTTTATTACTTTTAAGAATTACAGTGACAATTCGATGACGAAATGTCAGATGATCTATGGGTTCTTCGTTGTGCTTGTAAAGATTCCAGACATTTTGCTCTGCAGTGTCTATAAAATGTGCAATGATCGGGAAATACCACTGTTTCCCTCTTATAGAGCATCTATCTAGGGATACATTTTGGTCAGCTTGATCTATGAATCCCATATGAGTATTGTAGGAGTGTAATAAGTTAGGTTGAGGCAGGCCCTTTTCTTTTGTTCCCTGGAAAATCTTGCTACAGAGCGTGCTGAAGACTCTGTCAAAGTTGGTGGCTACAGTAACAACATTCTTGTCATTCCAGCGTACAATGGAAATCCCAGATGCTGAGTCAGAACAAACTTCATATGATCCTCTATTTTCTTTTATCATTTTATCTACAGATGATGGAGTACAATTCTTAACTCTGTTTCCTCTTATTGTTCCTGTTGCTTCCACACCCGTCTCTTTTAGGTCATGTAGTAGTTCAATGCTGGTAAAGAGGTTATCAAAGTGTATTCGATATGGAACATGTGGAAGTAACTGGTCAACATAAGTCATTACCACACCGTACCCCATACCTTTCGTTTCATAATCGTTGCTACACGTTCCAGCTCCTTGGTAGGGTTCGAACCAAATAATATATCCACCACTTGTGCCTCCACACCAAAATTTGAACTTATGAACAATCACCTAGTCTATTTCTCTTGGCTGTGTACTGATTTGTGTAAGTGACCATCATTTGAAGCACTTCGTTATCAAAAAACTGTTGGAAATGTTCAAAAGTGTTCGCCCTTTCTTCATTGCAACTGTGAACATTAGAGGCCATACAGGTGTTGGATTAACTATTTCACAACTTTTCCAGTTATATTTCTTGAGTTTTAGAACTTTATTCTTCGATAGCCTTGCTGGTTCGTTTGTGGTTGTTGTTATTGTTGCCGTTTTTGTACTGCTGGAGGGTCCTGGAATATCATCAAAGGTAAAGGATTGTTTCCTTGTTGCACTGACAGCATTACCACTCGTAGAAATGGCCAAATCACAAAGCGCAGTAGCATTGAGCCGACTTGCTGGTAATTTATCTACACTTGGATTTTCTTCAGCACCCGAATCTTCATCTGTTACGTCATCAGTTGAATTTAGAAGAGGGTGTAATGTTACATTCACACCAGTATTAGGTATTTCCTCTTCTTTTGATTCCAACATGTCCAAAAGTTCCATCAGTGTACATCGTTTTCTGTGAATACAAAATGACAACATATTACCCTGACGTCCTTCTGGAAGGACGGTTGAAAACATTATTGAATTACAACTGACGAAAAGTTTCAATCGTATTATGAACCCATAAATAATATAGGTTAATTCTTTGAGATATTATATGACAAGTTTCAGAATTATTGACGCAATATGAAAGAAAATATACATACCTATCGATGACAAGGTCAGTCAGTTCGTCCATGGTAAAATCGGCCCTATTTTCAAGACACAGTTTCTCACTCACTATGAACGACAGCGTCAAACTGACTGTCGCAGCGCGAAACTGACTCTGTCTACTTCATATAACAATGCGTCACAGTCCATTGCAACAATGCGTTATTCACAAAAATAAATAATTTCAACAGTGAGTGACGTCGTCCTTCCAGAAGGACGTCAGGGTTATCTGAGTTAATATACGTCATGTGGTGAACCGCTACGGTCGCAGTTTCGAATCCTGCCCTGGGCATGGATGTATGTGATATCCTTAGGTTAGTTAGGATTTAGTAGTTCTAAGTTCTAGGGGACTGATGGCCTCAGATGTTAGGTCCAATAGTGCTCAGAGCCATTTGAACCACTTGTAAGGAATCATCCTTTTCTGGCGAGAAACGCCGGCCGCGGTGGTCTAGCGGTTCTGGCGCTGCAGTCCGGAACCGCGGGACTGCTACGGTCGCAGGTTCGAATCCTGCTTCGTGCATGGATGTGTGTGATGTCCTTAGGTTAGTTAGGTTTAAGTAGTTCTGAGTTCTAGGGGACTTATGACCTAAGATGTTGAGCCCCATAGTGCTCAGAGCCATTTTGAGCCTGGCGAGCAACGAGGGGCGTTCAATAAGCTATGCAACCCTTTTGTCTGAAAGCAGGTTGATTTTTTTCAGGATTCCAGTGCACCATATTACTCTCCACTCTTTTGGCTACAAAGTTCTATTTTTCTACACGATCTTCCTTCAATGCGACGGCCTTATGCCAGCTTACTGGGAGGGTCTATATGCATGTTGCCACTCTACTTGTCGACGTCGGTGCCAACCGTCTTGCTGTGTCAGTACCTCCCCAGCATCCACGTACTGCTTCCCGCGGAGTGCATCCTTCATTGGGTCAGACCCATGGAAGTCGGAAGGAGTGAGAGCCGGGCTGTGAGGAAGAACTGTCCAGTGTAGTTCTTTGATCTCCTCTAGGTTGCACAGAACTGTGTGAGGCATTGCGTTGTCACAGAGAAGTTCGTTTGCATTACTGCGGCGACAAGCACGCTGAAGGCGTTCCTTCAATTTGCTGCAGGTAGCACAATAAGCGGCTGATCGGACAGGTTCCCACGACGTTGTTGTGATCATGAGAGACGCCTCGTCCAACGACTTACCGTGCTTTTGTTCACTGTCAGGTGTCTGTAGACATACTTCCATGCTCTGGTTTCCCCCCAAAGGAACTGGATGATAGGTCTCTGCTTGGAACGCATCTCCATCACATATGTCATTTTGAAGGCAACCTATCGGAAATTCATGAAACTATAGGGGCTAAAGAGAGAATATTCCACAATGTTCCACAACTAATTCCGCATTTTTTCAACCCAAATTGTCCGAGGAAAAAATGTATTGCATGAATATCGTATATTCGTGTAGAAAAGTCAACTTGTACGATGGGCAGAGATAATGAGCTACCACAGTGGTCACAGTTATTATCTATGACAATTTTACATGCACAATATCCACTTAATAATACTTTAAAAGAAATGAAATGGCATTTGTAATATGATAATATGAAAAGGGAGGTTCTTAATCGTGAGTAGCAAGTTAGCTTCGTAAAATATGGGTATACATAATGCCCTTTTATCTGCGATATTTAAAAGTCTCTTTATATTAAAATTTTCGACAAATAGTAAGTTTTAGCGCAATATGGGTATGTAATGTCAGAAAGCGGTTTAAAATGCGTATCCCTGTATGATTACTGTATGTTTAGAAAAACTGAGTTTGATTTGAGGAATAATATATATTATTTCATGCACAAAGTTAACCTGTTCTCGTTGTGGTCTTCAGTCTGAAGACTGGTTTGATGCAGCTCTGAATGCTATTTCTGTCCTGTGAAGCCTCATCATCTCCGAATGACTACTGCAGCCTACATCGTTCTGAATCTGTTTGTTGTATTCAACTTTTTGTCTCCCTCTACGATTTTAACCCCCAACACTGTCCTCCAGTATTAAATTGGTGATACCTTTATGTCCTAGAATGCGTCCTATCAGTCGATTCCTTCTTATAGTCAGGTTGTACCAGAAATTTCTTTTCTCCCCATTTCTATTCAGTATCTCCTCGTTAGTTACGTGATCAACGTACCTAATCTTCAGTATTTTTCTGTAGCACCACATTGTCTAAACTGTGTATCATCCATGTTTCACTTCCAAAAATGGCTACACTCTATTCAGATACTTCCAGAAAAGACTTCCTAACACTTAAATCTATATTCAGTGCCAACACAATTCTTTTCTTTACAAACTCTTTACTTGCCACTGCCAGTCAACATTTTATATCCTCTCTACTTCGGTCATCATTAGTTATTTCGCAGCCCAAATGGCAAAACCTATCTACTACTTTAAGTGTCTCGTTCCCTAATGTAATTCCCTCAGCTGATTTAATTCGATTACATTTCATTATCCTTGTTTTGTTTTTGTCGATGTTCACCTTATATCCCCTTCCAAGACACTGTCCTTTCTGTTTAACTGCTCTAGTAAGTTCTTTGCTATCTCTGACAGAATTACAATGTCACCGACAAACCTCAAAATTTTCAGTTCTTCTCTCTCTCAATTTTAATTTCTACCCCGAATTTTTCTTCTGTTTGCTTTATTGCTTGCTCAATGTACAGACTGAATAACCTAGAACTAAGTTATTTTCAAAGTTACTCTGTGCGACCCATGTACACACCACTGCAGAAGCAAAGATTGCTTCTGGAAATGCGATGGAGCAGTCGACAGCGGAGGGTGGGCCTGATTTGGCAGGCGGGGGTGGCGGAGGAGGCGGTCCGTCAGCGTGGCAGCAGACAGCAGACAGCAGGTAGAGCCGACTGAACAATGGCGCAGCGGGGCGCGACTACCTGCCCGCGGCCGCCATATGCCGCCAGCAGCTGCGCCTCCTCACAAATTTACGGCCGGCGCCGTTTTAAAAACGCTGCGCCCTTTTCCAAAGCCTCGTCGGAAACACTGTTTCACTGATGGTAAACTAATAGCTGCGCTCCGGTTACAAACCCACAAAAATGCTAGTTTACTATCTTTCCCAGGGAATGAATCCCAAAGGGGTAAATTTATGGCTCTTCTCGCCGGAAACGCCGGCCCTTTTGTAATTCTGGCGTGTTATGTGCAGTAGCGGTGGTAGGCAAGAGAACCACTAGCGAACTGAAACAGGAGTACTGTATGTCCTCATTATTAATGTGGGTTATTGTCCACAGCACATCGTCTAGTTTCAGGGGAGGGTGTGCTTTGATTCATAGTGAGGTACGTGCTCCCAGATAGTTAGTTACGTGTTCCATAGATCATTTGAATGATTCTTTCAGTTTCAAGAGTATGTGAACGAAGGACTTGTATACATTATTAGTATTAACATTATTATTTTTAGTCCTACTCATCAAACTATTCTTTATTTATTTATTTATTTTTACTGGCTACCAACTTATCAGTGGAGTAGTACGAACTGACCAGGAAAAATTATTTTAAATTTGATTTAAATATTGCTTCGAAGACATTTTATGTTATTGATCAAGAGATCAAAAAATTTTGTTGCTACATATTGAACTTCTTTCTCAGCTACTGACAGTTGTACCAATGGGTAATAAACCGCATTTTGGGAAATTTCGAAATTAGTGATAAGGTCTTATGGGACCAAACTGCTGAGGTCATCGGTCACTAAGCTTACGCACTACTTAATCTAACTTAAACTAACTTACGTTAAGAGGACAACACACACACACCCATGCCCGAGGGAGGACTCGAACCTCCGAGTCCGAGGGGGGGGGGAGGGGGGAGGATCCGCGTCGACCGTTACAAGACGCCTAGACCTCGCGGCTACCTCTCGCGGCCGGCATTTTTCCCTCTATTCTTGTAGATATGGACATCACCGTTTCAAACTGTGATGACCCCTTTATGACGATATTCATGGCCGAATTTACACTGAAGAGCCAAAGAAACTGGCACACCTGCCTTATATCGTGTAGAGCCCCCTTGAGCACGCAGAAGTGCCGCAACTCGACGTGGCATGGACTCGACTAATGTCGGAAGAAGTGCTGGAGGAAACTGACACCATGAATCCTGCAGGGCTGTCCATAAATCAGTAAAAGTACGAGGGAGTGGAGATCTCTTCTGAACAGCACATTGCAAGGCATTGCAGATATGCTAAATAATGTCCATGCCTGGGGAGTTTGGTGGCCAGAGAAAGCGTTTAAACTCAGAAGAGTGTTTCTGGAGCCACTCTGAAGCAATTGTGGATATGTGGGTATATCATTGTCCTGCTGGAATTGCCCAAGTCCGTCGTAATGCACAATGGACATGAGTGGATGCAGGTGATCAGAGAGGATGCTTACTTACGTGTCATCTGTCAGAGTCGTATCTAGATGTATCAGGGGTCCCACATCACTCCAACTGCACAGGCCCCACGCTATTACAGGCCGTCCGCCATCTAGAACAGTCCCCTGCTGACATTCAGGGTCCATGGATTCATAGGTTGTCTCCATACCCGTACGCATCCATCCACTTGATACAGATTGGAACGAGACTCGTCGACCAGGCAACGTGTTTCCTGTCATCAGCAGTCCAATGTCCGTTTTGACGGGCCCAGGCGAAACATAAGGATTTGTGTTGTGTAGTCATCAAACCCTAACACAAGTGGTCCTTTGGCTCCAAAAGCCCATATCGATGATGTTTCGTTGAATGGTTCGCACCCTACGATTCTCTTCAGACGTCCTTGGTCCCGTTTTTGCAGAATCTTTTTCCGGCCGAAGCGATATCGGGGATCTGATGTTTGACCGATTCCTGATATTCACGGTACACTCGTGAAATGGTTGTACGGGAAAATCCCCACTTCATCGTTACCTCGGAGATTCTGAGTCCAATCGTCGGTGTGTGACTAGAACACCACGTTCAAACTTACTTAAATATTGATAACCTGCCATTGTAGCAGCAGTAGCCGATCTAACAACTGCTCCAGACACTTGTTGTCATATATAGGCGTTGTCGACCGCTGGGCCGTATGCTGCCTTTTTACGTATCTCTGTATTTTCCGTATGCTGCCTGTTTACGTATGTCTGTATTTGAATACGCATGCCTATACCAGTTTATTTGGCGATTTAGTGTATGTATTGTGACGATGCAGTTAAAATGCCTAGCTCCTTGAATAGGTACCTACATAACGTCTGTGGGTGAGCATCAGAGCATCAAATATTATTGTTACTGCTAGCGTTTGTGCAAGAATTCCGTGAGACATCATTGAATGGATAGACACAAAATACGTTAGGAGGTTGATACGCATGTTTCCGTGATTATTAATTATTCCAAGAACAATAGTAGCTGAACATGATTATTTTTAGAAGCTTAGTAATACGCTTCTTCCAGTTCAAGTTCTCATCAGTATATACACCTAAATGTTTGGGGCATTCTACCTTATTTACTGAGTTCTGCTCATGTGCTACATCAATTGTTAGAAACACTGTTTGTTGCACAGAACTGAATGTTGTACCTTTTTTTTTCAAAATTTAGGGAAAGTCCGTTTTCAGAGAACAGTTAATAATTTTTACTAAAATATCATTTACCATCTCTTCTTCTGCTTTCTCTCTAAAGGAACATATCGAATGCAAAAAGTACCAACTTTGCATGTTGAATGTTAAGTGGAAATTCAGTCACATATATAAGGAATAGGAGTGAACCCAAAATTGAACCCTGTGGCACTCTCTCTGTGATTTCTTTTTTCCCCATTAACTAAAATTTTCTATCTTTCTCACATTGTCTGAGTTATTGGGCACAATCTTTTCCATTCTGTTTGTTAACTGTGATTCAAACCAGATGTGCATAAAGCAATCAGTTCCAGGAAAATTTGAGCATTTCTAAGATAGTTATTAATATGTACACAATCATTTGGAAAGATCACAAAAAATACCAACTGGCTGTGTATTATTATTTAGGGCTTGTACTATTTGATAAATGAATGTGTAAATAGCATTCTCAGTCGAGCAGCACTTCTGGAATCCAAACAGTTATGTGCCAAGTAAATTGTTTCCACTTGAGTGTGCGACTACTGTTAAGTACATTTTTTTCGAGTATTTCGGAAAAAGTAAGGAAATTGAACGGTAACTGGTATAATGAGATAGATCCTCCCGCACGTTGGGGTGTCCTGTAAACTGCACCCACTGAAACTTATAAGCGTTGAAACGTGCACTAAGAAAAGATGGAGGAAAGGGCCACTAACACTTCTGTCCGATCTCCGCAACTTGCCCAGCAGGTATAAGAACCAGAGGGTTCTTACGAACTGTTTTCCTTTATAATAACTATGGGTGAAGAGGACTGGATATGCTCGAAGAAGCACAGTAATTATGGAAGGTGATCTTAATTTCTTTACTTTTTGATGTGATGATCACAAAGTTTATACTTATGACTCAATATTCATAAACTACAGTGGAAAATAAAATCCAAATTACAAACACAGAATTTAAATAGTACCTCCTCTATTCAGCAAGGTTCACTTCAAAAGAAAAATGAAATAAAATATGATCCAATCCTGAGGAGTAGCATGTAATGTGTGTAAGATACGTTTTCATATATGGTATAAGATGTATACAGCTTTTCTTCCCACTTTAGACCTAGATGCGCAGTCCTCTACGTGTGACTTCTAAACGTGAAAACAATTTCCTTTATAGTTAAAATTTTGGATGTGATTGACATCATGCCAAGTGGAAGTTATAAGAGCATTATAAAATGTATAGTAAATAAGATACACAATGTGTCCATAATTGAAGTACCAGTTTGATAACGCTGTATGAAGAGAACCACTGTTCAAAAAAATGGTTCAAATGGCTCTGAGCACTATGGGACTCAACATCTTAGGTCATAAGTCCCCTAGAACTTAGAACTACTTAAACCTAACTAACCTAAGGACATCACACACACCCATGCCCGAGGCAGGATTCGAACCTGCGACCGTAGCAGTCCCGCGGTTCCGGACTGCAGCGCCAGAACCGCTAGACCACCGCGGCCGGTGAACCACTGTTCAGAATAACGCCAAATTTGAACAGCATATCCTTGACGCAGGGATACCGTCATGGAAGAAAGAAAATTATTGAAAATTTTTACAATACATCACTCTGTAAGCATCTTAACCTCAATGGGGTCGGCTACAAATAACAGATGAATCGCAATACGACGGCTGCGGTTTGAGTTGCACATTACCCCAAAGATACTTTCCAATGTGCACGACTGCACAATTTCGGCAGTCAACAGCTGTTGTACTGTTAGTTAGGTATGCCCATCCACCACGCCAAGTTCGTCTCACATCGGATGGAAAAAATCGAGTTTTAAGTGTCCTGAGACCAAAAACCGCATAAAAAGTGAACTGACGTCGGTTTTTAATAGTGCTGCTGTGAAAACCCGCATAAGAAGATATCAAACTGACATCTGTTTCTAATTGTGAGCCTGGCGCGAGACATGTTCAGTATGCTTTCTGTCACAAGATCAAACTGAAGAACAGCATGTTCTAGAACACATCACAGTGTTTCCGGTGTCACTTTCAGAATACGAGGCGCAATGCGTGCCATCAGTTCAGCTGTGCTCGGAAATTGATCTCTGAACACAACCTCTTTCAGATAATCCCACAGCCAGAAGTCACACGGAACTGGTCGGCCATTTCCGAAATGCCTCTGCAGCAGAGGCTTCAATGGTTGCACAATGTGCGGAGGAGCGCCACCTTGCATAAAAGTGATTTACCCACACATCCATGCCGTTGGAGGGTCGGAATAACGTTGATGCTCAAAAGACTTTCATGGTGTTTATCTGTGACGGTACAGAGAACAGGACTCGCAGGATTCATCCCTCGAAAAAATGCCACCCTATAATAATCGATGCCGTCGACCCGCGCCACTCATTTGCTTTTGCAGAACGAAGCGGTACCGGTTGATATGCGTACGGATTTGTCGTTGACATGTCCAGCAATTCTGCGTTTTGGCATATCCTTGGATATGGAAATGGGCTTCACCTGTCCACAGAATGTTCCATGACCATTCCATACGAGCAAGATATTCCACAACGAACGTTTGTCTTGCTGGCAATTCAGAAGGAAGCAACTCCTGAACATGGGTGATTCTATATGGATAGCAATTCAGGATGTTTCGTAGGATTTTATGCACCGTGATCGCAGGCGTGACCAACGTTCGGGCAATTCGCCGTGCACTGCATGTTTGCGTGCACTGCTCGACTCCATACCCATAGCATACATCGGACTAATGACTTTCTTCATACCCTTGAGTGCCCGTAACCTCTTCAGATGCTGGCGCACAATTACCCTACTTGTGTCCGCCCCGACAGCTGAGTTGTCAGAGTGACTGATTGCGGTTCTACGGGCGCGGGTTCGATTCCCGGATGGGTCGGGGATTTTCTCCACTCAGGGACTGGGTGTTGTGCTGTCTTTCTCATCATTTCAACCCCCTCTGGCGCCCAGGTCGCCCTATGTGGCGTCGAATGTAATAAGACCTGCACCAAGGTGGGTGGACTTGCCCCGCAAGGGGCCTCCCGGCCAATGACGCCAAACGCTCTTTTCCATTTTACCGTTCTTGTGAAAGAGCTTTGTCAGCAGCGAACGATCCTTCATCGAGAAAGTCGTGCTGAGCGTCTCAGACGCCAACTGAGGAACATCTGTGTGCCGCCGGCTGGGATGGCCGAGCGGTTCTAGGCGCTACAGTCTGGAACCGCGTGACCGCTACGGTCGCAGGTTTGAATCCTGCCTCGGGTATGGATGTATGTGGTGTCCTTAGGTTATTTAGGTTTAAGTAGTTCTAAGTTATAGGGGACTGACTAAGTTCCATAGTGCTCAGAGCCATTTGAACCATCTGTGTGCCGCGTATCTGTTGGTGTCCATATTCTGACGCTTAGAGCGCCAAATATTGATAAAATTTTCGTTAACTTTTTTATTCCACGCCATTTCCCCCTGTGTCAATGTTATGCTGTTCACATTAGACGCCGTTCTCAACAGTGGTTCTCTTTTTAAAGCGTTTTGAAAAAGGAACTTTAATTATAGACACCCTGTACTTTCAAAGGACTGTATATGTATTATAAAAAAGAAAGCACCGAGTTCAAACGTTAAAGCAACTAAAACCAGGTTAATATACGTATGAGTTGTGTGAGAATTTATGAGGCAGCCGACATACCAGCAGACTTAAGGAAAATATCGTCCACACTATCCCAAAGATAGCAAGGGCAGATGAGTCTGAGAAATATCCCACAGTCAGGTTCACAGTGCATGCATCCAAGCTGGTGACAAGTATAATATACAGAGATGAATGGAAAAGGAAACTGAGGATCTGTTGATTGACAGTTTGGCTTTAGGAAAGCTAAAGACAACAGAGAGGCAGTTCTGAAGCTGCGCTTGGTAATGGAAGCAAAATTGACGGAAAATCAACCTGGAAAAAGCGTTGGAAAAGTACAAAATCGAAATTCTGAGAACTAGAAGTAAGCTATAGGGAAATATGGATTATATACAATGCGAGTATGTACAACAACCAAGAGGGAAGAATAAAAGCGGAAGAGCAAGAACGAAGACCTCGGGGTGAAAAAGTGTAAGACTGGGATTAGTCTTTCGCCCCCAACTATTCAGTCTACACATCGGAGAAGCAAAGACGAAAATAAAAGAAAGGTTCGAGAGTGGGATTAAAATTCGAGGTGAAAGGTCGTCAGTGAAAAGATTTACTGATGACATTGTCATCCTCAGTGAAAGTAAAGAAGAATTACAGGATCTGTTGAATGGAATGAACAAGCTAATGAGTTGATAATATGGGTAGCTAATCGAAGAAAGACGAAAGTAATGAGAAGTAGCAGGAATGAGAAAAGCGAGAAACTTAGTATCAAAATACGTGGTCACGAAGTTGAGTATTCTGCTATCCTGGAAGCAAAACAACCCATGACGGACAAAGCAAGCAGGACGTAAAAGGCCGAGAACAGCACAGGAAAAGAGGGAATTCTGGGAGAGGAAGTCTACCGGTAACAAACATAGGCCATACTTTGAGGAAACTATTTCTGAGAATGTACGTTCTCTTTCAGAAACATCGGATCACTTCCTTCTTTGCATTTTGTGCAACTTTCCATTATATCTTCAATGTATCTCCTTCTCACAATGTCATCCGAAAGTAATTTTGTTACTACTGTGTGTACGAGGTGCATTCAAGTTCTAAGGCCTCCGATATTTTTTCTAATTAACTACTCACCCGAAATCGATGTAACTGGCGTTACTTCTATACGTAATCGCCCTGCAGACGTACACATTTTTCACAACGCTGACGCCATGATTCCATGGCAGCGGCGAAGGCTTCTTTAGGAGTCTGTTTTGACCACTGGAAAATCGCTGACGCAATAGCAGCACGGAGAGTGTCTTTCATTGTTGGAAAAAGCCAAAAGTCACTAGGAGCCAGGTCAGGTGAGTAGGGAGCATGAGGAATCACTTCAAAGTTGTTATCGCGAAGAAACTGTTGCGTAACGTTAGCTCGATGTGCGGGTGAAACAGCACACGCGCAGCCCTTCCCGGAAGTTTTTGTTGCAGTGCAGGAAGGAATTTGTTCTTCAAAACATTTTCGTAGGATGCACCTGTTACCGTAGTGCCCTTTGGAACGCAATGAGTAAGGATTACGCCCTCGCTGTCGCAGAACATGGACACCATCATTTTTTCAGCACTGGCGGTTACCCGAAATTTTTTTGGTGGCGGTGAATCTGTGTGCTTCCATTGAGCTGACTGGCGCTTTGTTTCTGGATTGAGAAATGGCATCCACGTCTCATCCATTGTCACAACCGACGGAAAGAAAGTCCCATTCATGATGTCGTTGCGCGTCAACATTGCTTGGCAACATGCCACACGGGCAGCCATGTGGTCGTCCGTCAGCATTCGTGGCAACCACCGGGATGACACTTTTCGCATTTTCAGGTCGTCATGTAGGATTGTGTGCACAGAACCCACAGAAATGCCGACTCTGGAGGCGATCTGTTCAACAGTCATTCAGCGATCCCCCAAAACAATTCTCTCCACTTTCTCGATCATGTCGTCAGACCGGCTTGTGCGAGCCCGAGGTTGTTTCGGTTTGTTGTCACACGATGTTCTGCCTTCATTAAACTGTCGCACCCACGAACGCACTTTCGACACATCCATAACTCCATCACCACATGTCTCCTTCAACTGTCGATGAATTTCAATTGGTTTCACACCACGCAAATTCAGAAAACGAATGATTGCACGCTGTTCAAGTAAGGAAAACGTCGCCATTTTAAGTATTTAAAACAGTTCTCATTCTCGCCGATGGCGGTAAAATTCCATCTGCCTTAAGGTGCTGCCAATCTGGGACGTATTTACAATGAACGCGGCCTCATTTTAAAACAATGCGCATGTTTCTATCTCTTTCCAGTCCGGAGGAAAAAAAAATCGGAGGCCTTAGAATTTGAATGCACCTCGTATAGTAGACCGTGAATCACGGGAAGCGTTTCTGGCAGATGCTGTCATGACTTAGTGAACAACTAGTTTTCGAAGAGTACTGGTGAAAAATATCAATGACCGGTGCTTTCATACATCCGCTCATTGATCTGTGCTCCGTCCTCCCGAGACAAGTCGACTGTGCTGCCCTATCATGGTGAGTTTCCTGTCATACTAGCAGGTACTCGACTTCTTAGCAAATCGAATGGACTTAAGATTTTTTATGAGTGTGTGAATTCGTAAGGGACCAAACTGCTGAGGTCATCGGTCCCTAACTTACACACTACTTATAATAACTTACGGTAAGGACAACACACACCCATGCCCGAAGGAGGACTCGAACCTCCGGTGAGAGGGGCCGCGCGATTCGTGACATGGCGCTTCAAACCGCGCGGCTACGTTTTTTAAATTATTTTTTTATTATTGTTGCTGCACATGATAATACTGTATGTTGTTTAATTGCTGCTGGTGTATCACATGTCAATACTATACCATCGATGCCGTTACACTGGCAACAGACTTGCAAGTTTCCGCCCAACACCGTCAGCGACTACGCGGCATGCGGTGGAGCCAGTGAAGCACCCCCGCCGAGTCACGCCACCAGCGGTCTGAACTACGGTTGCCCTCTGCCGTCACTATATAGGATGGCCGGCAGCAGCGCCCGCTAAGGGACGCTACGCTGACACTGTCTTGTAGCCTCATCCACGTTGACATTGTGATGGCTGGACACTGTTTCTTGCTGCAATATTTGTAATGCAACTTTGTTGCACAGAGAAATACAAGTTAAGTAAATCTTTCGTTTGTTGTGTTAACTTGTTCGCTAATCATTTCTGCTCCTGTCCAGTTTTCCTACGACGACATTTCCCGCACCGATCTGTTGCCGACCTCTCCTAACAGTTGCGTACGAAGTCGTACACAACAGCTGCTGCAGAGCAGACGCCGTAGCCTTGAATGCTGTGGCGGGCTGCTGTACGTCATAATATCGTATTTTTACCCCAGTTGTGACAGCAACATTTAGTATACGGAAGTACTGATCCTACCAAAACCACGAGTTCGTTTTGATCCATTACACCACGAAAATGGTGGACATAAACCACTCATCGGTATCCAATATAGTATAAAAACAAAAACTTATTTCTAAACATTTGGTTTCTTAAGCATTGTGTTCAGCGACACATCCCTCATATAGGACTCAGTTACTTTGTTTCCTTGACTGGTTGATTGGTTATTCTAGGAGTAATTCACTACATCACACAAACATACACAAAATATAATATTCAATTATTACGACAACACTCTGAGCTATTAAGAAAAAGAAAATCCTGTAAAACTGTTCTAAAACTTACTTTACACTGAGACTGGGTGAGGTACGTAACTTTTTCACATCAAATAACTTTTGATTCGTTAAGGATATTTGTAATCTCTTTTCACCTACACAAAATGTTGATAAATCACATAGATGCAGATATCTTTTTTTTCCAGTGAACGTATGGTATTATTTCCTACCAGAATAGTTGATGTTTATGAGCCAGATATAGTCAGATAATTTTGGATCTGATAAAGGCATCATGCGGTAAAATAAATAGAAGCTGGGGACTTTTATGGTGTTCTTGCAACGTTTTGTTGTTTACGCTAACTTCCTTGGAAACGAGTGCCGCCGAGGCAAGCGTGCAAGCGACATATGATGTTTGCGCAACTCTCGATGGAGATGACGTAAACATCCGAACAGCGCGCCATTCAAGCTGCCTCTGAACCAAATTGTGGAGACCTCCAGTATCGGAATGGAGATCAGCCGATGTGTGGACTCGAGAGAAGTATTTAGTCTCATGGCCGGCAGCAGACGTAGGGTGCCATTCAGCATCGAAGGCTTTGGTGAGAAAGGTTAGTCAGCATGGTCTGCTGTGATGCACTAAATTGATTCATGTAAAATTGCTGGCCGTTGTGGCCGAGCGGTTCTAGGCGCTTCAGTCTGGAACAGCGCGACCGCTACGGTCGCAGGTTCGAATCCTGCCTCGGGCATGGTTGTGTGTGATGTCGTTAGGTTTAAGTAGTTCTAAGTTATAGGGGACTGATGACCTCAGATGTTAAGTCCCATAGTGCTCAGAGCCATTTGAACCATTTTTTTGTCATAATGACGTATTATTGGAAGTATAAACTGAGTGACTCAGGAAATGCGTGAAGTTTCTGGCCCTCCTGCGTACACTACCTGATCAATAGTAACTGGTCACCTATTAGTGGAGATTAATGGATTAATGTCTGTGGAGAAATGACAGCCCGTTCTTCCTCAAGAACCGAAACTAGAGAAGGTAGTGATACTGGACGCTGGATTCTGGAGCGATGCCTACGTTCTAATTCACTCGAAAAGTGTTACATTGGGTTCAGGCCGAGACTCCCTGCAGGGCTGTCCATCTCAGGAACGCCATTGTCCAGAAACGATTGCCTTAGAGATGCTACTTTGCGTCAGGGTGCATTATCACGCTGATACAAACAGCCATCGTCTCCAAGCTCTTCCTTTTTATTTCGCAGGATACAACGCTGAAAAATGTGTTAATACCATTCTGCACTTAGTTATTTCTTAAACGCAGTAAGGGAACCCTAATCACAGGAAACACCTCGATACCGCAACACTACGTCCTCCGTACTTCACTGTTGGTATTATGCATGGTGGCAGGCATTCGAAAAACCCATAGCCATCCAACGATTTGCCGCTGGGTAAAAGAAGCAGCTACTCGGGTAGCAGAGTAATTGTGGAGTGCGCATGAGGGCTTTTTAGGCTAGACGGTAGTTCGAGGTGCTCTCATCAACACTCGTCAGTCGATAGCAGCAAGGGAAGACAGACGGAATTCAGAGTAAAGACACTTCACCGGTCAAAATTTTTCAAGTGAACTGTCGAAGTACTCCTAATAAAGTTCCCGAATTTACTACTCTCCAGGAAAGTTCTTGCGCTCAATTTATTCTTGGGGCCGACAGCTGGTTGAAGCCCGAAGAGGAAAGCTCTGAGATATTTAGCGGGTCGTGGAACGTAGATCGGGAAGACTGATCAGAGGCTATAGGAAGGGAAGGGTTCATTGCAATTGATAAAAATATTGTCTCTGTTGAGGTCGAGTTTGAGTGTGACAGTGAAGTTATCTGGTAGCGTATAACAGGTGTAAGTGACACTAAGTTAATTGTTGATTCTTTTTACCGGTCACCCAACTCCTTCGTGATTCTAGAGCCATTCAAACGAAGTCTGCGGTCAGTATTACACAAATACCCAGACCATGAAATACATGTTGGAGGTGATTTTTACTGGGATGTCTATGGATACATTGCGAGTGGTACTACAGACACTGAAGCAAAATAATTTTGAAAACTATCTTGAGCAGCTAGCTTGGCAACCCGCACGCAGCGTAAATGTCTTGACCTAGTAGCTATAATGAGGCCGGTTCCTATCGACAATGCTAGTACTGAAACGAGGATTAGCGATCGTCATTATTGCAACTATGGTCACGAAAGTTAATAAATCAGTCAAGAATGTTAGGACAGTGTACTCTGCTAGATAGGGCAGATAAGCAGCTCTTAGCATCTCACTTAGAGAGTGAATTGACATCACCTAGCACCAGTAAGATGGACGGAGAGGGATTATGCGCAAAGTTGAAGCTGATTGTCAATCGTGGTGTGGAGAGTTATATACCTAATAAGTGGATAAGTGATGGAAAAGACCCACCATGGCTTAAAACGAAATTTGGAAGATGCTGAGGAAGCAACGGCTGTTGAGCTCTCGGTTCAAAAGAGAACGCACAAATGACGACAAGGAAAGCTTAGTAGAGATACGTGCGTCTCTGAAATTATTTATGCGCGAAGCGTACAAATACCACTGTCACATCTCAGCAAAAGATCTAGCAGAGAACCCGAGAAAATTCTGGTTGGTTCAAATGGCTCAGAGTACAATGGGACTCAACATCCGAGGTCATCAGTCCATTAGAACTTAGAACTACTTAAACCTAACTAACCTAAGGACATCACACTCGTTCATGCCCGAGGCAGGATTCGAACCTACGACCGTAGCGAACGCGCGGTTCCAGACTCAAGCGCCTAGAACCGCTCGGCTACTGCGGCCGGCTTTTACATTAGACTGAATTATCGAGTAACCGAAGTTTAACGAGTTCCTTTTAACACTCATGTGGATGACCTCACACATTTCGTTATTTAGGATCAACTGCCACTTTTCGCACCATTCAGTTATCTTTTCTAAATCGTTTTGCAGTTTGTTTTGATCTTCTGATTACTTTATTAGTCGATAAACGACAGTGTCATCTGCAAACAACCGAAGATGGCTGCTCAGATTGTCTCCAAAATCGTTTATGTAGATAAGGAACAGCAAAGGGCCTATAACACTACCTTGGGGAACGCCAGAAATCACTTCTGTTTTACTCGATGACTTTCCGTCAATTACTACGATCTGTGACCTCTCTGACAGGAAATCACAAATCCAGTCACATAACTGAGACGATATTCCATAAGCACGCAATTTCACTACGAGCCGCTTGTGTGGTACAGTGTCAAAAGCCTTCCGGAAATCCAGAAATACAGAATCGATCTGAAATCCCTTGTCAATAGCACTCAACACTTCATGTGAATAAAGAGCTAGTTGTGTTTCACAGGTACGATGTTTTATAAACCCATGTTGACTGTGTGCCAATGGACCGTTTTAGCTCTGAGCACTATGGGACTTAACTTCTGAGGTCATCAGTCCCCTAGAAATTAGAACTACTTAAACCTAACTAACCTAAGGACCTCACACACATCCATGCCCGAGGCAGGATTCGAACCTGCGACTGTAGTGGTCACGCGGTTCCAGACTGTAGCGCATAGAATCGCTCGGCCACACTGGCCGGCAATAGACCGTTTTCTTCGAGGTAATTCATAATATTCGATCACATTTCGATACGGTTATTCCTTCACAATTCACCAAGACTCGACTTGGGCAGCTTTTTGATGGGTTTGAACATCCCCAATGGATTGATACTCAAGTGACATACAATTAGCAGTCCACGGTCGAAGCCTCTGAGGCATTTTGCTGCTGCTGCTTCTCTACTGGCAACACATCTGGTGGTCAGCTCCTCGTTACGTCCAGTTCTAATCAGATAGTCTATCTCTCGTGAAAAGACCACATGGAGTTAAAATTAGAGAGATACGAGCTCACAAGAATGCATATCAACAATCGTTCTTCCTGCACACTATTCGTGTTTGGATTAAGAAAAAGGGGGAGGAGAGGGGAACGTGAAATGAGACATAATGTACTTCATGATGGCATTCGGAGCATAGATCTCTCTGTAGATGAAGAACCATGCGTAAACTTCGTGCACAAGCCCTGGAGGACCCTTCGGTATCGACCAACCCCCGCGTCATGACGTCACTGGTTGCTGAGTGAAGGGGGGATGCGGTCAGCACATTGCTCTCCCGCCGGCAGTTTTCTAGACCTGTAGCTGCTACTACTCGGTCGAGTAGATCCGCATCTGGCATTAAGAGGCTGTGTGTACCCCATTCCAGTCCTCCCTCCAACGAAAAATCCCTGCCAGTGTCGGGGATCGAACCCGAGCCCTATGCACTGCAGCCAGCTTTGCTGACCACTCAGCTATGGAGGTTTGTTGGTTGATTTGTGAGAGGGGATTAAACAGTGGGGACGTCAGTCTCATCGGATTAGGGAAAGAGGGAGAGGAAGTCGGCCGTGCCCTTTCAAAGGAATCATTCTGGCATTTGCCCGAAGCCATTTAGGGGAATCACGAAAAACTAAAATCAGATAGGCCCGATGCGGATTTGAACCGTAGTCCTCCAGAATGCGATTACAGTGTACTAACCACTGTGCCACTTCGTTCAGTCAGCTGCGGAGGCAGACAAAGTAAATAACAACGCATCTTTTTTCGTATCTTTACGAGCACCACATTCTATTACGTTTATTTATATTTATAGTTACCTGCCAGTGTATATTCCTGGCATGGTCAGTCTGGGGGCGATCTTCAGAGTACGATAACTGAAGAAAACTTAATGCGCCAGGCAGTCGGTCAACATCAAATGAAGAAAACTTAATGCGCCAGGAAGTCGGTCAACATCAAATGAAGAAAACTTAATGCGCCAGGCAGTCGGTCAACATCAAATGAAGAAAACGTAATGCGCCAGGCAGTCGGTCAACATCAAATGAAGAAAACTTAATGCGCCAGGCAGACGATAACTCGTTCTCTCCATCCTGTACACCCGATACTCGCCTACGCATAGCAATACTTGTATCAGTTAAGTCCACTTAGACATCGAGCGACATATTCATATGATGAGAAGTTTACTGTAAATCGATAAACACAGGTGTTCTAAATTCATCTTTAACACCCTCCATTGTACATGGTGTTATTTGTATATAAGATGTAAGTGAAGACAGCAATCGCATATTTGTCTTGTAATAAATGCTGTCGTAGAACGAAAGTAACACTTATAATAACTCAATAAGTTTTGAAAAATATATTGTAGTAATCCTGGGATATTTATTTAGATGTATAAAATGTATTAAACAGCTTTTGAGATCCTGTAAGAAAGGACAGTATGCTCCTTTTCAACATCATACTGATAAAAATTGTTCTACATTTCCGTGTATTGCTTTGATTTATTTCCTGCATTAAGCCTAAGTACAAGTCAATATCATTTTCTTAGGTAGATCATGTTGAACGTTATTCCACTCATATCTCCGTTGAGTAACTAGACATCGGGCGACGTAAGGGATATAGACGAATATCCTAATTACATGCTTAAAATTATATAAGGTTGTTATTTTAACGGCGATCTGCTTACAATATTGCGTGTACAGCACTGTTTTCTAATATTGTCTAGCCATTATGATGAGAAATTTCTAATTAGAGGCTGTTAAGCAAGAGCGCCATCGACATTACACACAGATCGCCTTAGTTCTTTCACAGCCCAACGGAGGGAACCTTTGTTCTTCACGCAATGTCCATAAAGCATTAGCTAACTTTGAGGTCTTGAGTGAGATACACAAGCAGGGACATGAGTTTAGCTTACGCGTCGTATGTATCAAAGACGTTTGATGCCGACTGCCAAACGTTGGTTCCGAGACAAAAATAAAGAGTGGATACTGCAGGAGGACTGTGATCCAAAACATTGCAGCAGACTTACAGCGGCTGGAAAAAGGAGAAAGGTGCAGGTACTGGATTAGCCCTCACAGTCACCTGACGGTGGTAATACTGAATTGTGATCTTACATCAAAAAGTTGCAAGAAAAAAATTTTCTCTTCAGTTTGAAACAACTGATAACGAAAATTAGATGTATGTGGGTCTCTTCCAAATGAATACGCGGAAAACATTGTTTCAAGCGCGCCTCGGAGATACCAAACAATTATCGACGCTGTAGGTGACTGGAGGTATTATCGATTCTAATTGCATTTTTCTTTTCTTCATATACGATGTATGTATATGTTTAGTTTGTTGTCAAATATAGTTTTCTACTAATTAATCTGACCACGATCTTAAGAGATTGTATAGATAACAGATGTAAATTATAAATAGTGACAGAGTATACAAGAATAGCGACATCCTGTTTGAACAATTTCTTTCTAAATTCTTTTCTACAAGTAACATACTAGAAGCCTAACTCTTGTTCCCTAACGTATGTCACACGTATTTTGTCCTACAGAATTATCAAAGGTACACATATTAATTATATGTAAAATTCCTATATTTCTCTCGCTTACATTTCATAAAAAAATGGTTCAAATGGCTCTGAGCACTATGGGACTTAACATCTGAGGTCATCAGTCCCCTAGAACTTAGAACTACTTAATCTTAACCAACCTAAGGACATCACTCACGTCCATGCCCGAGGCAGGATTCGAACCTGCGACCGTAGCAGTAGCGCGGATCCGGACTGAAGCGCCTAGAACCGCACGGCCACCGTGGCCGGCTTCCATTGCATAATAATGAAAATAAAGTTGTGTTTGTACAAGTGCTGTTTAGAGAGTAAGGAACGGTCAGTCCCGGATTGGAAGCCACAGTGAAAATCTGATGGGGCTTTGCACAGACATGTTGGGCAGTATCTCTAGTTCTGAGCGCACAGTGAGCGCAAAGATGCCTAAAACAGTAGTGTTTCCCACCAAATATGGGTGTCTGCTGAGAGAGTTCACCCGATTTCATGAAATCCCACATAGCTTAATTGTCATGCTTTTCCTTCTTCATGACCGTTCTCGGCCCCACACTGTAGGGGCAATGAGGACGTTACTGCATCGTTTGCGATGGGAAGTGTTTGATCACGCACCACTTGGCTTCCTTCGATTGTCATCTCTGTTCAAATGAACTGTTGGTTGTGAAGATAACAGTTTGGTACAGACAATGAGCTGTAGTTCAGGGTAGAAAATTGTCGGAAAGCACAGCAGGCTGCCTTCGGCGACATGGGTGTTGGAAATTTGATACAACGCCACGACAGATGTGTAGGTCGGAGAGGCGACTATGTAGAGAAGTTATTACCACAGGAAGATCGCCGCACAGCCGTGTGTTTTCAGAAATTATTTAATTAGACAAACAGTTTCGACATCTCATTAATTTCATATGTCCGGACAATGAGGTATATCGATACTTGCATAACTGGAGCTGCCGGGTAGGGTGGCCTAACGGTTCTAGGCGCCTGTCTGGAACCGCGCGACCGCTACGGTCGCAGGTTCGAATCCTGCCTTGGGCATGGATATGTGTGATGTCCTTAGGTTAGTTAGGTTTAAGTAGTTCTAAGTTCTAGGGGACTGATGACCTCAGATGTTAAGTCCAATAGTGTTCAGAGCCATTTGAACCATAACTGGAGCTATCAGTATCTGGATTCCGTGATTTTAGGTTTTTAAGTGTTGATGTGGAAGACTTTGGTGAAATATTTGACCGGCCGATGTCCCGTATCCACGATGGACAAACAGAGATGTAGAGAAGTAACTGGAAGGTGTAGCTTACCGTCGCAAAGAAAACAATTTCGATTTTCACTGTGGTTTCCATTTCGCGACGCATCGTTTCTTATTTTTCGAATAGCCGTCTCACATAATGCTGTTAAATTCGGCATGCCGATGTATAGTGATCCTCTTGTAGTGGGAAGGGTACATGCAATCTGAAGCAACTTGCAACACTGATGGACGACATGTAAAAAGTTTTAAGGCATAACGTATGCTGTAATTCCAGAGGTTATGTGACGAGGCATTACATCAAGTTGTAATATCATGAGTGTAAAATTTTGATCTCAACTTCTGTTCATTCTCTTGCAGATCCAATGACGACGGCATAGCTCTCTTGAAACCGGTCATCCAAAAAAATGCTTTCTTTAGCATTTGAGAAATATTTCAAGCAGGAGGATCGTACAAACATACCGCCGTTTGAGTCTCGTACAGATTCCCGTATGGAGAACATAGACATCCCTGGGTTTGTGAAGTAGCTGAATGGGTTGAAAATAAATAAATCGCCAGGTCCTGATGGGATTCCAATTCGGTTTTACAGAGAGCACTCTACTGCACTGGCTGCTTACTTACCTTGCATTTATCGCGAATCTCTTGCCCAACGTAAAGTCCCGAGCGACTGGAAAAAAGCGCAGGTGACGCCTGTATATAAGAGGGGTAGAAGGACGGATCCTCAAAATTACAGACCTATATCCTTAACATCGGTTTGTTGCAGAATTCTCGAACATATTCTCAGTTCGAATATAATGAATTTCCTTGAGACAGAGAAGTTTCTGTCCATGCATCAGCACGGCTTTAGAAAGCATCGCTCCTGCGAAATACAACTCGCCCTTTTTTCACATGATATCTTGCGAACCTTGGATGAAGGGTATCAGACGGATGCCATATTCCTTGACTTCCGGAAAGTGTTTGACTCGGTGCCCCACTGCACTAAGGTACGAGCGTATAGGACTGGTTCCCAAGTATGTGAGTGGCTCGAAGACTTGTTAAGTAATAGAACCCAGTACGTTGTCCTCGATGGTGAGTGTTCACTGCAGGCGAGGGTATCATCTGGAGCGCACCAGAGAAGTGTAGTAGACCCGCTGTTGTTTTCTATCTACATAAATGACCTTTTGGATAGGGTGGATAGCAATGGGCGGGTGTTTGGTGATTATGCTATGGTGTACGGGAAGGTGTCGTGGTTGAGTGACTGTAGGAGGATACAAGATGACTTGGACAGGATTTGTGATTGGTGTAAAGAATGGCAGCTAACAGCAAATATAGATAAATCTAAATTAATGCAGATGAATAGGAAAAAGAATCCTGTAATGTTTGAATACTCCATTAGTAGTGTAGCGCTTGACACAGTAACGTCGATTAAATATTTGGGCGTAACATTGCAGAGCGATATGAAGTGGGACAAGCATGTAATGGCAGTTGTGGGGAAGGCGGATAGTCGTCTTCGGTTCATTGGTAGAATTTTGGGAAGATGTGATTCATCTGTAAAGGAGACCGCTTATAAAACACTGATACGACCTATTCTTGAGTACTGCTCGAGCGTTTGGGATCCCTATCAGGTCGGATTGAGGTAGGGCATAGAAGCAATTCAGAGGCGGGCTGCCAGTTTTGTTACTGGTAGGTTTGATCATAACGCGAGGTTACGGAAATGCTTCAGGAACTCGGGTGGGAGTCTCTAGAAGAAAGGAGGCGTTCTTTTCGTGAATCGCTACTGAGGAAATTTAGAGAACCAGCATTTGAGGCTGACTGCAGTACAATTTTACTGCCGCCAACTTACATTTCGCGGAAAGGCCACAAAGATAAGATAAGAGAGATTAGGGCTCGCACAGAGGCATATAGGCAGTCATATTTCTGTCGTTCGGTTTGGGAGTGGAACAGGGAGAGAAGATGCCAGTTGTGGTACGAGGGGCCGGCCGGAGTGGCCGTGCGGTTGTAGGCGCTACAGTCTGGAACCGCGAGACCGCTACGGTCGCAGGTTCGAATCCTGCCTCGGGCATGGATGTGTGTGATGTCCTTCGGTTAGTTAGGTTTAAGTAGTTCTAAGTTCTAGGGGACTCATAACCTCAGAAGTTGAGTCCCATAGTGCTCAGAGTTATTTGAACCATTTGTGGTTCGAGGTACCCTCCGCCACGCACCGTATGGTGGTTGCGGAGTATGTATGTAGATGTAGATCTTGGTTTGTGACGTTTCCTTCAGCTATCGTCTCGGTTGGCAATGCTTTACTTCTGACACGAGACATTTACCAGAATGGGAGAAGACGAGGATACGTGCGACGACACGCTTGTCCTGGAAGGAAGGGTGCTAGCGCCTGCGTCCCGCTGTGCAGGTAGTGGACAGGCCGCGGCGAAGAGCGGGGGAGTACCTGTTGTGGCGCGCTGGGTCGGGGCCTGTGATGTGACAGCCGGGAGTGACTTTTGACCCGCGCCGCTATTATGGCCCGGGCGCACAATGCACGGCCGCGGCCGCGGCTGCATTCCTCCAAACGGTTTTTGTCGGCCCGGTCAGCCCGGCAAGCGCCCGCCTCTGTGTTCTCCTCTCCTCTCCCGAGCCGAGGGCAGCTCTGTGCGGGTCGCTGGGGGCAGCGGGGGCGGCGGGGGTCGGGGGACGGCGGCCCGGCCTCGCCGCCCTCCCGCCTCCCGCGAGGGGCCGAGGAATGCCGATCTCTGCGCGCGCAACAATATCGGCGCCGCCGTGCCTGTTTGTGTAGGATAGGATAGGATGCTCTTTTAAGGCTGCCGTGGGAGTTTCGGCCGAGACCTGCCCTCCCCTTGCAGCATCCCGACGCATTCCACCGGTCGATGGTCCTTCTCACAAATAAAAAACGGACCCTTCTATTCGTACTTCGCCGCCTTTGCCGCGAATTTGTCCCTGTCTCGGTCCATTGTTGATGCCTCGCACTTCAGTACGTGCGTTGGTCTCTGCAGGACGAAAGCACAACAAACACGACCGGCCCTATGGGCTGCCGTATTACTCGAGGACAGAAATGTCACCAAATAGTTGTGACACTGGACAGCACTGCCCTAACAACACATCTGGCAGCCATACCGCAGTGTCTCCAATTTGCTTAGCAACAGGTAAGACACCCGGCTGTCATACAACCGGACTCCTAGAAATATTTATACATCTTCTTTTTCTTCTTCTTCCTTTCTTCCTAGGCTAAAGCCTGTTCCCTTCAGTACTCCTCTGTCTAGCCTGTGGTTGTCACTCGACCTAGGACTTCCTATATACACAACACTGTCCATTAAAATTGCTACACCGAGAAAAATGCAGATGATAAACGGGTGTTAATTGGATAAATATATTATACTAGAACTGACATTTGATTACATTTTCACGCAATTTGGGTGCATAGATCTTGAGAAATCAGTACCCAGAACAACCCCCTCTGGCCGTAATAACGGCCTTCATACGCCTGGGCATTGAGTCAAACAGAGCTTGGATGGCGTGTACAGGTACAGTTGCCCATGCAGCTTCAACACGATACCACAGTTCATCGAGAGTAGTGGCTGACGTATTGTGACGAGCCAGTTGCTCGGCCACCATTGACCAGACGTCTTCAGTTGGTGAGTCATCTGGAGAATATGCTGGCCAGGGCAGCAGTCGAACATTTTCTGTATCCAGAAAGGCCCGTACAGGACCTGCAACATGCGGTCGTGCATTATCCTGCTGAAATGTAGGGTTTCGCAGGGATCGAATTAAGAGTAGAGCCACGGGTCGTAACACATCTGAAATGTAACGTCCGCTGTTCAAAGTGCCGTCAATGCGAACAAGAGGTGACCGAGACGTGTAGCCAATGGCACCCTATACCATCACGCCGGGTGATACGCCAGTATGGCGATGACGAATACACGCTTCCAATGTGGGTTCACCGCGATGTCGCCAAACACGGATGCGATCATCATGATGCTGTAAACCTGGATTCATCCGAAAAAAACGACGTTTTGCCGTTCGTGCACCCAGGTTTGTCGTTCAGTACACCATCGCAGCCGCTCCTGTCTGTGATGCAGCGTCAAGGGTAACCTCAGCCATGGTCTCCGAGCTGATAGTCCATGCTGCTGCAAACATCATCGAACGGTTCGTGCAGATGTTTGTTGTCTTGCAAACGTCCCCATCTGTTGACTCAGGGATCGAGACGTGGCTGCACGATCCGTTACAGCCATACAGATAAGATGCGTGTCATCTCGACTGCTAGTGATACGAGGCCGTCAGGATCCAGCACAGCGTTCCATATTACCCTCCTGAACCCACCGATTCCATGTTCTGCCAACAGTCATTGGATCTCGACCAATACGAGCAGCAATGTCGCGATACGATAAACCGCAATCGCAATAGGCTACAATCCGACCTTTATCAAAATCGGAAACGTGATGGTATGCATTTCTTCTGGTTATACGAGGCATCACAACAACGTTTCACCAGGCAACGCCGGTCAACTGCTGTTTGTGTATGAGAAATCGGTTGGAAACTTTCCTCACGTCAGGACGTTGTACAAACCTTGTGTGAATGCCCTGAAAAGCTAATAATTTCCATATCGCAGCATCTTCTTCCTGCCGGTTAAATTTCGCGTAGCACGTCATTTTCGTGGTGTAGGAACTTTAATGGCCAGTAGTATATATATATATATATATATTGCAAGCTGGTGATTTATTTGTTATGATTTCACTGTCTTCCATCCATCCATCCTGTCTATGTGTATGTTCCATTCAAGCTTTCTCTGATGTACATTAATGGAGCCCAATTTTCATTTTCTAAAGCCTTTATTTCTCTCTCTATCCATCAGTGTCTTCACTATTAGCCTTCGCAGAATTTTCATTTCCGCAGTTTCCAATTTTTTTTGTTTCTTTTTTGTTTTCTGTGTTTCCAGTGGTGTCTCTGCTGTGTATGTTATAACTGGTCTCACTAGTGTTTTGACTCTTCTTGCTTTTGTAGTTTTTCCTATTTTCTTGTTTCACCAAATAGTAACTTTTAAACACTTGTCCTCCAACTTCAGTTTCGAATATTTCCACTGCTGGACATGTCATTCATTACCTGCTGAATGATTTTTCCGTCCACTTCCAATTTGCATGTAATTGGTTCCACAGATGTGATCATACATAATTAGGCTTTTGGCTGCCACATTAAGTACATGTAAAAGTTTCTGCGGGCTGTCTTCAGTGTTTGCCAGAATCGTCAGCATAACAAATGATATCTATTTCGTCGTCCCCTATCCTATATCCCCTACCTGCCAACAGCTTTATCACCTCGTCCATGACTACACTGGCCGGCCGCGGTGGTCTAGTGGTTCTGGCGCTGCAGTCCGGAACCGCGTGACTGCTACGGTCGCAGGTTCGAATCCTGCCTCGGGCATGGGTGTGTGTGATGTCCTTAGGTTAGTTAGGTTTAAGTAGTTCTAAGTTCTAGGGGACTTATGACCTAAGATGTTGAGTCCCATAGTGCTCAGAGCCATTTGAACCATGACTACATTAAAAAGTAGCGAGCTCAAAGAGTCAACTTGTCAGATACCACTATTAATTGCTATGCAGCTAGTTAACCTGGAACCAGTTTTCCCTTCGCTGTTTTTATTAAGGCTGAATCCCTCGATTGGAGAGCAGTTTTAAAACATCCAGCCCGCATCTCGTGGTCGTGCGGTAGCGTTCTCGCTTCCCACGCCCGGGTTCCCGGGTTCGATTCCCGGCGGGGTCAGGGATTTTCTCTGCCTCGTGATGGCTGGGTGTTGTGTGCTGTCCTTAGGTTAGTTAGGTTTAAGTAGTTCTAAGTTCTAGGGGACTGCTGACCATAGATGTTAAGTCCCATAGTGCTCAGAGCCATTTGAACCATTTAAAACATCCCTTAACCGAACCCTGTCGAAATCCTTTTGTAAATCAATAAATCACAGATAAGCTGGGCTGTTGGATTCAGTGGATTGTCCTACAACCTGTCTCTATGTATACATCGAAATAACTAATCGTACTACTGCGTGCAATATGTAGCTACTGCTGACATTGTTCCACAGTCGTCAACATGGCAACCTCTGCCGGAAAGCACACTACTCCATGTAGCCACCTAACATTTTTTAATTAACGTTGTGTGAACGAATACCACATAGAAATAATTTATTTATTAACTGTAAGATATGTATGCCATGATCAACAGTCAGGCCTGACACAGAAAGAAAAGCAATGTTTATACATTACATCTGAGTTCAAAAATATAAATTCTCTCTTGATAGTGATACTGGTTTGAGGTCGCTCAACAGCATGGCTATCAGCGCCCTTGTGGGATATTGACTAAATGCTTATATAGAATAAATTCTCTTCGTAAGCAATCTTCTTGAGGCACGTAGGCACTGTCTGGCAATGACAACACTGAGAATAGTTGACCATGAATATGTTAAAATGTAGACAAATATCACGCATGAGAACGTGCCTGTCTACATGGACGATCGTGCCCTGTCCTTAGGCTGATAAAAAACCGTAATGTAGTCGTAACAAGAAATACTAAATAAAACGAAAAGAAAGCTGAAAAATTGTTAAAATTTATTCCTTGTTGTCAGATGACCGCAAATAAAAACAGAGAAAAAGTCAGCCGCTGTGAGAATAAGTAAATGGTTCAAATGGCTCTGAGCACTATGGGACTTGACATCAGAGGTCATCAGTACCCTAGAACTTAGAACTACTTAAACCTAACTAACCTAAGGACATCACGCACATCCATGCCCGAGGCAAGATTCGAACCTGCGACCGTAGCGGTAGCGCGGTTCCAGACTGAAGCGCCTAGAACCTCTCGGTCACAAAGGCCGGCCGAGAATAAGTAAATGTTGGATAACATACGTGAAAATATGTACAATAAGCAGCGTTTTATATACCGATAGCATGGCATTGTACAATGAAAATTGTACGCATTTTTGTAGGATTTGTACACGAAAAAATATTTTATGATGTTAAGGATATGACAGTCGCTAGCGAATGCATAAAATATTTTATAGAATTCGTATTTTTTAGAAGTTATCCGAAAAAAAACTTATTGAAAAGATTTTTTAATTTCTAAAAATGTAGTTATTTACACTCTTTCCTGTGCTTTTAACATGGTAATTTTAAAGATAGCTTACAACAACTATTAACAGATATATAGAGCTCTGTTAGCTACTCCATTTTGCCTATGGCCTTTTCCCTCTCAATTTTCTGAAAGTACTCTCCCCTATAATCAGTATATTACCAGCAAATGGCAATACTTTTATTTTAGTCCTTTTTCAACATGTAACGATGTGACGCACTTCATTGTTTTAGAGTACATGATGTTCAAAGCGCATAATTGTGACTCATGTATCTTGGTGATTCATTTTTCTGGATTAATCCTATCTGAAGATGACAACTTTCAGCTTAAATCGTTAATTGAATATTACATATTTATAAGTTATCGTGACATAATATACAAAGTAAAAACAATAGAAGCACTAAAGCTACGTATAACTCTTGAAAGTACCATGAAGATGAATCAGAGAGATTCGAATCCACACGGAAGCTTACCAGCAATCGTTCTTCCAGTGAACTGTATGGGGCTGGAACTGGTACACAAAGTACCCTCCGCCACACGCCGTAAGGTGGCTTGTGAAGTACAAATGTAGTAACTTACTGCTGTGGTTCAGAATGTAGGGTATATTTCACACTAAGTATGCACCATTTTGAAACTCCTTGGCAGATTGAAACTGTGTGCTGGACTGGGACTCGAACACAGGACCTTTACCAACTGAGCTGTCGAAGTACGACTCAGCATCCATCCTCACAGCTTAACTTCTGCCAGTACCTCTTCTCCTGTTATCCAGATTTGAAGTTTCTAGACATCCAGGCTCCAGCCAGCACGCAATTTTAATGTACTGTTGTGGTGACAGCAGCAAAGTGTATTGCAGTTGGTGGCTGAGGAATGAGCATTTAATTTAGTTAACTCGGAAATTAAGACAGTTATTGAATCAATGATTAGCATAAACGTGAGTTATGTGCTCTCGATCGTTTTTTTTCGGTTTTATGTTGCGCCTAGCTTTCGGATATCTTCATGGGACATTGGACACTACATAAATGCTTTACTGGAAACTACTCATATTAAAATCTCCTTCAGAATCTAACGTTCGTCTTGAAACATTCAGTGTAACATACAACGATACACAGCATCGTGATTTATTGAAAATTTGCTTTCTATCCCAAGCGTTCGTATTATCTTTTAGAATTTTTCTCTTTGTCACTTACAACAAAATTATTGCAGTGTCCTACACGAGCATTTCTTGTAGCAAGTCAGCACTGACATAAATCCGCTCGTGCTACCGTTTCGTGGGTCTGGGTGCTCAGTTCAGCACGTAAAACACACTCGAGTAATGAATCGCGAAAATACTGGCCACTCCCATGTTATGGACGTAATCTGCTCTTTGTGTGTCGTGACGGCGGTATTTAAGTTTGGCCCCTCCTCTGCGGGTCGCATCCGCTAATTTATCGCTCCTGGAACCGAACCAGAGGCTTAACCGTCGGCGGGATGTATCACGTCACGCATCAGATCGTATATTAACGTCACGGGACGCGGCGTGTTGAATAATTTATCGCGCCCGTAGTTGGCAACGTTTCATTGCCGTTTTATAAGTCACTTTTCACTTTCATCCAACGCTAAAACCTTCGTCTGCTCTCCCAGTAGCATTAACAAGCTTGTATTAATATTCATAGGTTCTAGGCTGTGCACGCAAGGTCGTACGTTTTCTGCATTGCACAGAAGGAAGGAAAATCTGGTGGCATCTGATAGGTATAGCTACTCTTTGTCGTATGAATAACATATGGAAATCGAAACAGTTCATTACCTTTTGTTTCCTGAAATAAACGTTATCCTCGTTGTAACGGAGACTAAAATGTAATGTCACTGATCCCACATTTCTATCAATACCGGGTTGTTTCAAAGCTCTCGTCACTATGTAATGATAGCTGGTCCACGTAATCTTCAAAATCTCAATTTAACACTGTTGTTACAAAACAGTCTTCAGTATACTAGGCCAGAGTCGAAGAATTAAGCGTCATCAAACAATATGAATATATATGTTTTATACTTACAAAGAGATGCCGATTTTAATATAATTATGCACTCCAAGGCAAAGAAACGACTACTAACAAGATTCGACTTGTTAAAACTTTATTATTCACTCCTTTCGGACATGCCCCATCATCTGAATATCAGAGAAAAGAACCGAATACCGCGTGTCATGGCAACGTTACGATAAATATCTCTGTACGCGGCCGTGCTCAGTATCCACCGAAACAGATCAGTGGATGAAATACCAGTGAAGTACAGTGACAGCGAGTGCGGTTTCTCGTAAGCATTTTACGAGGCTAGTCGGCCACCAGTTTTCCAGGCTGCGCATTTCTTAATGACACTCCACCACCGCGAGGACTTCAGTTAGCACCTGGATATGTCCGAAAAAACAGATACCACGCATTCATATAAGCTACCTGGCCTAACTGGGTAATGGATCCGCCTTCTTCGGTGCGAATGCACAAATACGTCCTATATCCTGCGGGAATCTCAGAGAACGAATATGAAGGACATGAACAGGGATGACGTATAGGTGACTCTCGATGGGAATGTGGATCAGTCGTGAGGCATGCCGAGATAGTTCGCACAGTGGCGAGGTCACTGTGTCCCGGATTGGCCAGTGGTTAACCCACCTTCCTAGTAAGCAGAGATCCCGGGTTCGAATTCCGGTCTGGTACACGTCTTCACTCGTCGCCGCTGATTCCACGTAATGTACCGATGCAGCTGACAGCAGTGATACCCTCCGTTTCCTTTTCATTTCTTCCTCCACCCATCTTCGATTTACATATAGTGTATTACAGCTGCGGTTTCTGCATGGTCTCTGTTCTTTCGGACATGTCCGGAAGAGCAGACACCACGCATACTTATAATTTAATCTCGTTAATAATTCTTTGGTCGGTATCTTAGTTGAAAGTAATCAGTCCACCCACGTATTATTAAGCCATCAACTCCAGCACAGCCGAAAGAAAAGGGTTTCACACAGGCGTCTTTAACTATGTCCATCCAGTCCTTCGGAAGCTCAGCTTTTGTTTTACGTCTGAGTCCTTGTTGCTTTTCAGATGTGAATGTCCTCTAACTGGGAATGTTACACTAATGAGTTCAAAGCGCTTTGCGTGATAGATGTGATAGTAGATGGGTCTGGATAGGATGTGATTTTTGCTGTGATCACAGCGAGTCACAGAAGATTTCCAAAATTTTAACCGCTGCGTCCTTTCTGACATTATGATACTGGAAATAAAGTACTTTTTTTTATCCTTTCCTCTCTATTGGCTGAGGATAAAGTAACGCATTATCGTCTGAGAGTCGATGTTAAGTAGACATAGGTAAAGCCTGCGCTTACAATGGACTATATTGGTGCTGATGTTTGGATGTGGAAGATTCCGTTGGAAATAAGTACGTATCGATTCAGTGTTTGTAAATTTCCTGTTTCTCGGTCGAGACTGTCTTTTATGCATCAGCTTTTCGGCGGTGTAGTTCGTATTCAGTCTCCTCTCTGTCTTAATATTATTTTGAACGTCTGACCCTCCTTCCCATCTGTTGCGTCTCTTAAATTTTTTATTAAATGTAAATAGGTTTCATATGATACTTAACATGTAGGATGTGTTTTTTGAAACATCTACAACATATTCTTAATAGTTAGCACTTCTGGAAAATAGAGTTTATGTGTTTTATAGAATTTTTGTGTTTTATTTACGTTGTAATGGCTGGACCTTACTTTAAATGGCATGATTTGTTGCAGATGTTTTGCTCTGTTTCTGTTGAAGGTTTGAGCTTGCTATCTGTGTTTCGTTCGTTTGTCAACTGTACACTTCATTTTCTAAGGAATTCCCAATAGTTTTAATGTTTTCTTTGAAATCCCCTGCAGCGATATAAAGGCCTTTACAAACAGTCAATTCTGTTATAGTCATAATGAAATGTATGATCACACACAGTACCTACTGTCCCCTCTCTGTGAGGTCTTTAGCGTTGAATATTATCAGTAGCGGTCAGTCCTGTCAGGTGACAAGTTTGCTAATTCCAGTCCTTCAGCAGATCGAAACTGGATATGAGTTTAGACTTTTCTGGATCAGTTATCATATCAGTGCAATTCTTCTTGCAGTTGCAATACTCTCCTACGTCGTGTGACATAGTTTTTAGTTTTTTAGATACTTCAGATCGTCTACCACGATTCTGTCTTTTTCTGCACTTATCGCTGCTGCTTGATTCAGGATATTCCATTATCGATTATAAGGCAGACCGCAACTCGCTATTACACGAATTCAATTCCATCACGTCACAGAGCAGAAAACGTAATCTCAAGTCTGCTCCCTGTAAGCAGAAATCACAAACTTTGACACTACAAAAGAAAAAATGACACTGCATTTAACAATGTCAACAATAAAACTTCCTTGATAACAAATGAAAAAATGAATCAACTCAGAAATACGCATCTGTAGGAAGTCACTCTTTTGTCCATGTTTTTAATGTACTTGACCCTTTTTTTCAGTGTATACTGCATTTTTATGTGGCTATAACTCTGAGACAAAACTCACTACATTCAGCTAACTTGACACAACTGAAAGTAAGTCTGATGAGCTACACAACGAGGCAAATAACTCATTTTCGGTAAATTTGGGCTTCACCCCTTCCTTTCGTGTAGTTTTCAATTAGAAAAATTCTGAAATCGAAAATATTCATTGAAAAAAGGAAATAACCATGCCTCTGAAACAGAGTTGAATGAGAATATGGTTATCGTTGTCTGTTGTTACAGTATCTTAGGGCTTTTGCTGAGTAGTTGTTCATCCTAACAGCAGTGCATGTGAGCAAACCACTTGCCTCTTTACCTGTGGTTACTCGTACGAGGGTTGTTCACCTAACAATTCTTAACTGAATATAATGAGTATTACACAACCCAAGAATGGTGTTTTATATACACAGCATATTTTTCCACGTAATTTCCATCCCATTGCATGGCCTTGCTCCAGCGCGACACAAGGGCGTGTATGCCTGAGAGTATCAATCCTTGCCCTGGTGGCGGAGCCAGTCTTCACTGTGTGAATCACCCCTCATCGTCCTCAAAATGTCGCCCACGAATGGTCGCTCTCCTTTAATGGCCCAAACAAGTGGAAGTCCGAGGGGGCTAGGTCAGGACTGTAGGGTGGATTGGGTAACGCTGTCCAACCCTGTTTTGCGATGTGTTCAGCATTCCTCAGACTTGTATGGCGCCGAGCGTTATCGTGTTGCAGCAAAACATCTCCTGGGTTACTGTGGCGCCGAAGTGGCCGGAAGCGCGTCTCGAGGTTTGTTAATGTATTGACATGTGCTTCTGAATTAATCGTACCTCCTCTTGGCATCATGGCAATGAGAATCACACCTTCACAGTCCCAGAACATTGTGATCGTGACCTTACCAGCGGAAGCAGTTGCTTAGAATTTTTTTCTTCTGTGGGGAGTGGGACTGGCGCTATTCCATCGACTGTCTTTTTTCTCAGGCTCAAAATGATGAACCCAGGTTTTATCACCTGTCGCAACCCGGGACAAGAAGGCCTCCCCTTAGCTTCAAAACGTTGCAACACATCAAGACAAATATTTTTTTCTGTGCGATTTGTGATCCACCGTTAGACACCGTGGGACCCATCTTGCACACACTTTTGAATATCCAAGAGTGCGGATAATTGCGTCCACACAACCTTTGCTGCTTGACAGCAGCAGGCCAACTGCAGAGTCGTAATGCGTCTGTCCCCGCGAATGACATCAGATCACTGCAACGTGCCAGATGTGAGAGCCGTGGATGGTCTCCCCGACCGCTGCAAATCGTGGAGTTCCGCCGAACCGCCTTCTGATGTTCTCACTGTCCGTGCCCAACGACTAACTGTACTTCTGTCGACAGCAGATGCTCCACTGACTTTGCACAAGCGTTTGTAAATATTCCCCACAGTTTCTTTCTCTGCAATGAGAAATTCAATGACAGCACGTTGCTTGCAACGTACATCACCTATAGACACCATTTTGAAACTTCCCTGTAGCTACGCTATCTGTCGGAAGTGCCGGAAACATGGCGCGCTCGCTCAGGAGACTTTAAATAGTTCGCACGTAACGTTTCGCAGTCGTAGCGGTGTTTTAGGCTGAGAAAAAAGATGCGGTGCATTACTTACTGGCCAACCCTCGTACTTTAGATAGTTGGACTACTCACGGCTCTGTTGAAAAGGAATAGCTCGATATAGTCAGAGGGTCGAGCTGCGTACGTCTGCTTTCAAACCCAGCAGCCAATTCGCTGCAAATAATAACCAGCAGCTGTGATCCTGCAGTCAAATAGTCTATGCATTGGCTGGAATTGCGACTTAATAAAATACAAAGAAATAAAAGTTAAATGAACAATTTAATAACAAGTTTCTTATGCTAATGTTTGTAACTGACGTAGACGACACAGAAGTATGTAGAATAATGTTTATTCAAGAAAGGACATCTGGGATAAAAGGGAAGTGGTCCTACGATATTCAGTCGTATTATAGAGAGAAAGTACCCTTATCGAATGCAGTGGATTTATGCTGAGAGCGTAATCTGAATGGTAGCAAAATCCCCAAACTGAATACTCATGAAAAATACACGAAAAGTAAGTCCATTTCGCAATCAAAATAAATGAACATGCCTCAGCTCAAAATAGTTCAGAGTTCAGCATGATGCCTTACAAATTATAACTGGTGAGATGACGAGTAGAAACTCATACTCAGTAACACAAGTGGAAGAAGTTGGAGTCCTATAATGGAACACATTCAGACATCTCGAAATATGAAGTCCCTTGAGAAGTTAAAGAATGGTAGCGGCCGTTCACCATCCAGTTGATCAAACACCTCCACAGTCGAACTCATTAGCACAGGCAGGTCTGCCTGCTTCCAGAACTCATGTGAAAGTGTCAGGAATCACTCCCCTAGCTCTTGACTCGAAAAGTCCTAGTCTCCACTTGACTCCCGTAGTGTTCCGCTACTGTATGCTTCTCTCACCAATAATACATCGCCTCTGCGGACATGATTTGATTCAAGCTGACCATTTCCCTTACTAAACAAATGTATTACAACAATATTCAAACAAAGAAATGTCATGAACTTTTGACTACACTCAGATCATTTACAACAACTATAAGTAATAATTAGTTCATACATAAATAAGCTAATATTCTTGCGCAAGTGTACTCACGATAAATGACAACAGATTTCCCTTAAACATTTTTAAGCAATTATTTGGTTCTCTGTACAGTTGTTCTTTCCGCTAAAAAATGCGACTGATCAATTTTAAATTAGCACAGTTTTTTAATAGCACTTGCAGTCAACATTTAAACAAAGTTACTGGGAAAATACTAAACTGTTCATTATATGACAACTCAAGTATGACAGTGTATGAGGTACTGACGCTGTGTTCATCTGCTGTGTAAATGTGGAGAATACGATGTTCTGACAAACATTTACAGGATGAAAGACATATAAAAGACGTCGTAAATTAATAAGTGAAAGAGATATAGATATGTAGCTTTCAGAAATGATGACTATAGTGCGTTGCTATCATCTGCGATGCCGTCTGTTAAAATCGGATGGAGCGATTAAAAGTTGTTAATTCAGAGGGTCATGGTGTAAATGTTTATTCGCACTGAGATAGTAACTTCAATAGTTTTCAAGATATTCAAATATTCTTGTGTCATTGAATGTGCCTCATTTCTCTGGGATCGCAGATGTATTCAGATTTGCACTAATATTTGGCTGTGAGTTATTTTCGAATCTAAAAGAGCTGTAAGGTAGCCATCTTTAAGATTCTCTGACACTGTACCGTTTCTTGGAACATCTCCTGCACAAAGGCCATGCTGTCCAAATTTCCAGCTTCGCAATTTTCCCCATTTCTGGTTATACCGTGGTACTACCCAATTCTTTAGAAAATAAAAATTACAATCGCACCACAGTTATTTAAAGGAAATAAGAAGCCCGGGATCACTGGTGATGGACAAGCTTGTGATTGTTATACAATTTTAATTTGACTCAAAACAGACTTAATTATAAACTTCAGTTCGGACATATGCTCTCTTACTGATGCAATATACAAATCTCCACTGTGATTGAAATACATAAACACAAATAAGTATCATATTATTTCGCGTCTGCAACCAAAATCATTGATAGAAGGCACGGTGAGTAATTAATCACAAACCATCGTTCTTGTTTAACCATATCTCAAGAGACTAATGGTTCAAATGGCTCTGAGCACTATGAGACTTTACTTCTAAGGTCATCAGTCCCCTAGGCTTAGAACTACTTAAACCTAACTAACCTAAGGACATCACACACATCCATGCCCGAGGCAGGATTCGAACCTGCGACCGTAGCGGTCACGCGGTTCCAGACTGTAGCGCCTAGAACCGCTCGGCCACCCTGGCCGGCTCAAGAGACTAATAACACTATACACTTCCAACCAAAGTTACACAGCCACATAATAACACAACTTCATAAAGGACAAAGAGATCTTAAAGCTTAATAAAACTGAACTGCCCACATAAAGATCCACAATGAAACATGCTTACACTAAAAATACAAAGTGGGCAAACCAAAGTCGCAAAGTTTGCACTCAAGAATAATAACAAGTTGCACGTTCATTAAAGATACACAAATGATTAACACAATTGTTAAATAAGAAGGGCTATGCATAACTCAACCAATAAAATTACTTACAGAAACGCTAATATTAACAGGGTGGCCTCTCTTAACTGACGGACATAATGACTCAGAATTCCCAAATTGCATTTAACTTTAGAGAACAGTGTTAAGGCCCATAGCAGTGTTTGGAAGCAATAACGCTACGTCCGGCAGGCAAATCTCGACAGTCTGTAACTTTATGTCGCTATAATTCTAATGGTTTTCATGCTATTGATCTGGAATTTAATTGATCAGTATGTTTTTCTTTAATAAATGTTAATTTGGTGAAAACAGCGAACTGTCTGGTGGGTCTCCCTTCCACGTGTTGATGTTTGATCCTGTCCCATCCTGAACCTGTTACCTGGGTTTCGAGGACTGCTACGAAATGGAGGTTACTGATAACTTTCAAATAATTTTTTCGAGAGAAGACCGCGTATTGGTAGTTAAAGATTTAGGGCAAGAGTTAGACAGAGAGAGGCGCTGCTAGTGAGGAATCTGATTTGGCAGACGAACTTCAGCAGCATCCATCTGCAACACTCAGTCCACTCGTCCAGATACGTATAATGGTGAAAAATCTAGTGAATGCAGCTGGTTAATACGGAGTTAAATGTCGTTAATTTTTCAGTAAATTCACGTTGTCTTTTCGTGACCAGCCACACAGGATCAGTTGCATGTGATCTCTTTTTCTCTTTCCAGTACGACCATGCAATCACTGGTTTCATATCACGGCTATGTTGTGTGGTATTAATACGTTAGGAAGTTTAGTTGCACCAGCCCTGTTTCTCTGTCAAACTAACTCAAGTCCTATTAGTACTTATAGTCGGCGACAGCGTACGTGGCCTCTGGTCGTGCGGCTCACAAGGAATGCTGCGTTAACTCGACCGAAAGTGTACCGATGTCGCCAGAGAACGCTGCAGTGTGTCCCAGCACTTTGGTAACCGTTCAGACCGGCTCGCCTGAATCTGCCTCACGTTTTGAAAACGAGTACATTTTAGGAACAAGGTCCCTTGCCTGTTTGAGAAACACTTGACGCCTTGTACGAGTTTCAGCCATTGTGAAAAAAAAAACTCACAGAACACACCTATAAAATATCTTCTGGTAAACCTTCCGGGATGTAAGGTCGTGGTCCATGAAACTCTTCAGCTTCTAACGTTTCATCCAGAGCTGCGCTGGACATCTTCAGAGGGGTGTTTCTCCTCCGGTGAGTCTTGCCGACTCGGCAAACACACCTCTGAAGATGTCCAGCGCAGCTCTGGACGAAACGTTAGGAGCTGAAGAGTTTCATGGACCACGACCTTACATCCCGGAAGGTTTACCAGAAGATATGTCATCCGGTCGTGAAAGCCTTCATACACCTAAAAAAGCCAATCGTAGTTTCACGCACATAAAACACGATAGAACGGTCAATATGACGGAAGTTTTCACAGTAAGGAACGCAGAAACCGGCTGAGTATTGATTGGTTATCTGTGCAGCTCTCTATTGCGTGATGGCCATAAAAAAATGGTTCAAATGGCTCTGAGCACTATGGGACTCAACTGCTGAGGTCATTAGTCCCCTAGAACTTAGAACTAGTTAAACCTATCTAACCTAAGGACATCATAAACATCCATGCCCGAGGCAGGATTCGAACCTGCGACCGTAGCGGTCTTGCGGTTCCAGACTGCAGCGCCTTTAACCGCACGGCCACTTCGGCCGGCTGTGATGGCCATAAACGGAGTTACGGACTATACATGTGTCATTTTCGGTGTTGCTGTTGTGTGCCGATTTAAAATCTTGTAATGTCCTTTGTAATTTTATGCACCCAAGAATTTGTAACAAGTAGTGGGATTTATCTGGGTCAAGCTTTTGATTTCGTTCGTTATTAGTAAATCTCTTTCATGACAGTAAATTATGGGAATACTGGTACCTGGAATTGAATACTAAGGCCACTCTTTTCGTTAACTGCGTTAATTAGATCTGTTGCATAAATTTTACAAAGAATTTGAGTTTTGGGGAGTGATCTGGTGCTCAGCATGTCCATCTGATGCAGATCAATTTAGGCTCACAGCACTATTTCACACAGTTAACAAGCTAGCAACAGGTTCTGCGAACTGATATGGGGCCTCTGTCTGCCGAGGATGATTCATCAGTCTCCTAAAACCAGAAAATGGGTTCCACGCCCGCTCACGGAACTGCACTTACGAATTATTTCAAAGTGTCCCTCATTCTTGACTCGATATACTCAAGAGTCAGAAATATCACCCCTGTCACACAGGCATCAATATGAGGGCTTCAGTTCGACTTTGTCGATTTCAAAAGCTCCCAGCCGCTCCAAAAACTGTTTCAACATATAGGCCTATCATTCAGTCAGCCTCGTGATTAGAACTGAGCCGTGCTCCCAGGTCAATAGCTCGTGCATGACGAGTTGATCACTTTCTTTGCCAGTTCGCGAGTGTTTGGTCTTTCTCCGTGGTAGGAAGGAAGGAGTGGAGGAGCGAAAGCGAGGTGGTCGAGGGGAACGGTTGTCGGTAGTGGTGACCAGCGGAGCACACGTGCTTCTTGGGTAGCAACTAAAGCTGACGCACGGATTTTCTGGTCCGAGCATCATGGGCTGGCGTTTACCGCAAAAGACGATGCAGTTCTTGACGTGATGTGCTCGGCGAGGCTACCCCTGTCTTGGTTGTGATAGTTCGTGTGGTTTCGGGATTTTTCCTGGAGAAGTCAGAGCGATTGGGTGAAACCTAAGAAACGTACCCCAGTCTGACATAGGCGCTCAGAACGCCTTCATCGTGGTATTTTGCCGGACACTGGGTTAACACCTAACTTTGTTTGCCGGCCGAGGACAGAGCAATGTTCTGCAAGTCGTGGGGCAAAACTGGCATCACCCCATTCTGCATTAAAAAAAAAATTATACAAGAAGGAATGGTGGTACCACCCCACTCTGTATGGTTGCCAAATTTATAGTTCCCCCTTAAAATACTGTTCTGCTAAGTGGTTTATGACCCACTGAGGATAATCCATCCTTTCGAGAGACCCTGACCCCTTCCCCTCCTGCTTCAACCCCCACCCACATTTTTCTACTCTCTCCCTCACCAATACAAGCACATTTTATATAATATTAATTGACTAATTAATTTAATCGATAAATTAATTACCCCCTCTCCTCTGGGAAATCATACAGCCCTCCCCTCACATCTTCCACTTCCGCTAACACCCCATCTCGAAACTGGTTGGAGAAGGAGTCAGTCTGTGCTGGAGAGGAAGGATCTCATGATAAGAAATTGAGGTCAATTGCAATTACACAGCAAAGGATACAATGTTTATTTATAAATTTAAATTTTCTGAGGTTGAATATCTTTATTTAGTGGGAAAAGCTCACATCCAGCAAGTAGATGTACTAATTACGTAATTACACTGTTGCAGATTGGAGGTGTTGAGTTGTTGAAAAAAAACTTTCTTGTGTTTGCTCACCTTGACATGAGGAGATTGACTGAGCTAATGCACTATGCCACCAACAGAGGATGTCCTACCCATACCCACATGTCACCCCATCCCTCCCCACCTTTCCCAAATAAAATTGGTGGAGAAAGACTCACTCTATTCTGGGGAAGAAGGATCTCAGGAAGGGAGATCAAATCAATGTCAATAATATGCTGGTGTCCAAAATTAAAGCAACAAACCACTGTTTCTCTGTCCTGTGTCTAATTCATGATATATTCATACAAACTGTCAACCAGATGTAGGTACAGTCGTGTTCTGCACGGAAGATGGCATTCCGGTCAACAGACAACCATGCCAATAATGACGTCAACGAGGTAGTGTTTGCCGGGTAGCCCCACATCCACAATCACTGTCTAAACAGTCACAGACGGTGCAATATGGCACAGAGAAGGCGCCTACCAGATCCTCTGTGGTGGAGGGTCACAGAAAGAAAGGAAACAGCACAGTCGTAAACTGATTTGGCCCGGTGGCTTAATGTGAGTTGTTAGATTGTTTCTCAGTTGTGGCGACAGTTTATAGAGATTATAACTGTATCCCAAAGACCAGGGTATGGCCAACCACGTGTGACATCAGAAAGAAATGACCATTGTTTGGCTGTTAGGGTACGGCAGTACTGCCTCAGTACTGCATGGCAGCTGGCGTCTGAGCCAGCAGTATCCACTGGATGTGTTGCATTGAGGCAAAAGATGCACTGAAGGATTCCGAAAAGTGTGCTTTATTGTCAGAGAATTGATGTAGATGTACCCCTGATGCATCTTCACAGAAGGGAACCTTTAGGGTGCAGTCATCAGCATGCCACCTGCATCGTCGAACAGTGGCTCAATGTTCTTTTCACACATGAGTCCTGATTTAGTCTGGAGAAAGATTCTCATTGGACTCGCATCCGGAGAGCGCATGGGAAACGATTTCGGGGCCCAAACATTTTTGAGGAGGATACCTAATAGTGTGGGCTGAGTTCATGCTGACCCCTGGAACCTCTCTTCATGAAATTGTACGAGTGAATCGGCAAAGTTTAACTGCTGTCATGTATCGTGACAAGCTCTTGGGACCTCATTTCTAGTTGTTGCAAGCTGCTGTGGGTCCAGACTTTGTACTGATGGACGATAATGCTCGATCTCATAGGGCACAAGTGATTGACATTTTCTTGGAAATGGAAGCTACTGCATACATGGTGTGGCCTGCAAACTCTTCTGATTTGAATGCCATAGAGCATGTCTGGGATGCACTATGGAGACGGTTGCATCACACTTCATCATCCACCAACACTCTCCAAGACTTACGAGCAGCTCTGCAGGAAGAATTGGCATTATTGCCTTAACATGAGACTGATGACATCATTCACAGCAAAGCCCCATCGTTGTTACTCCTGTATTGCTGCCAGAAGTGGACACAACCCATACCAAGCACATTAACCAGTTGTCTCAATGAGTGTGCGAACCTGTTAAGTTGGAAAAAACTAGGAACATTTTTGTCTACTGTTATGGATGTTGCAGTTGTTTACATCCTGCATTCTTTACACTGTTTCTACTTTACTATCATCTGTTTGTAATGTTTTGTGGCTAAATAAACGCAATGTTGCAAAATTTCCATTTGTTGTTTTAATATTGGACACCATTGTATATTGAGGTATATTCTTTATTCAATCACTTTGCTTGAGACATGATCCCCCTATTTGGGTAGAGAGCACATCTGCACCATCACTCCCACTTCCCATTAGTTGTAACCGAGGAGTGGAATAAAGTTTGGTATGACAGCCACCACTGGGGGGGTCTCCTGTGCCTGTGTCTGTCACCCGAACGCCGCCATGTAGGTCAAAAACCGCCCAATACTAAATATCACCCAGCACAGACCAGATGTCGGCCTATTTGATCTTGTGGCCCCAAAAAAAGCATCAGGTGGCTGAATTTTCTTGACTTGGAAATTCCAGACTCTGTTCCTGTCTCCAACTCTCTCAAGTGTCTACTTCCTGTTTTTCTATGTGAACCAATGTCTCCAAACATGCAGATGGAGGGTTTCATCCCTCCTCACAATAGTGTGTTCCTATTCGCTAATGCTGGGGATAAAGGGCGAGCTGACGCAATTTCAATGTCAAAAATAGAGGTAAATAGTCCATTTGCACTACCCTATGAAATCAATTGTTCAGCAATTTACAGGAGTCAATTGTGTCACTTAAAAGACTAGTCATTACCATACGATGATCCTTCTTTGTCATATAAACATTTTTTCAAAGTTGTAGTATCACGTGCAAACATTATGAAAATCAAAAAATTAAATTTCCGCCACAAATAGAGCGTAGCACTAAATATATCTCAGGTCTTGTATGCAACTACGTTTCAGAAAGCAAGCACCTTCTTCCTCCACAATGTTTCCACTAAACATATCAGGTGAAATAATCCAACTGATCACACACACTCGCCCGCATCTCGTGGTCGTGCGGTAGCGTTCTCGCTTCCCACGCCCGGGTTCCCGGGTTCGATTCCCGGCGGGGTCAGGGATTTTCTCTGCCTCGTGATGGCTGGGTGTTGTGTGCTGTCCTTAGGTTGGTTAGGTTTAAGTAGTTCTAAGTTCTAGGGGACTTATGACCACAGCAGTTGAGTCCCATAGTGCTCAGAGCCATTTGAACCATTTTTGCCACACACACTCACGATTGCGAGACTGCAAAGAGCATACCATCAACCAATGGCATGGAGCTGTGGTGGCGCCATCCACCGCCGGCAAGGACATTGCATTGTCTTGTGAGCGCCAGTGACGAGAGATATACACACGTATCGATTACACTGGCAGCTGCACGCCCATCCCCGAACATCCACATGCCCACCACACCAAATGCTCAGAGGTCGGAGAGAGACTGTCACCAAGCACTCAGCTGATCAATTTACATGTATGGAACAATTTTCCGTCGCAAACACTGGTCATTTTGAATCTTCTCATGCAACACACACGTCCGTTTCTGTCTCCTCTCACCCAGTACACTGGTCACTTCGCTAGCTCCTGCTGTCATGGGTAAGAACAGACAGCTCAGCACATTCTTTGTACCTAACTGCCTATCACAGGCTGAGCTAGTCCATTACTTCCAATTGCCTACTCCTTGTGACGGTTCCTGCTGCGGAACATTGCGAGCCAAATAGTAGTGGCTTGGGTGTATACAGTATTTCTGACCTATTCCACCCCGGCATAGACCTCCAAGTTTAAAAGATATACTTTACCCAGTCTGAGTCAGTGATGTTGTTGATCATACACATTGACTGAAATACAGATTTCTACCTTTTATACAAGTTATTTTCAAAGACAGTATAAATCGAGGTAAACACAGACATACAGAAAGGATAGCACATGCACTGCAACTTTAGAACATGTGTTTGTATGTGACTGGATGCATTTGAGTGCAGTGCTATACTGTATTGTCTGACTAATGTGCTGTTCCATCTCGTTGATAAGAATAATACGCATACAGCAGTGTATCTGTCCATCCAATGGACATATAGCACACAAAATAGCATGACTGTGGTTATCATCTGCCATCATCATGGATCTTTAGAGTATAAAAAGATGTGTGGTAGGTGCAGCAGGACACAGGGGATGGTTGTTGTGACTGGAGAATCTACACAGTATTGTTACAAATATTGGTAATATAAATTATATCGTAGATGGTATACTCTTTAGCAGGATAAATGTCAATGTGCTTACACCTGCTGCAGAAAACTTTTTCAAAGAGAATTTCGCTATTTGTAGGGCTGTAGCACAGTTGAAAATAATATACCCTTGGTTGAAATCGATACTTCACGACTGTTGATAGGCATGCAGAGTCTCTCTGTGTAAGTATTTAGATCTGTCAGCGGTGGATGGTTGAGGTTTGGACGCATAGCTTGCTAACTGTTCATCTACAAATGATGCTGCCAGGGAGACTCCCTCTGTAGGCGGAGAAGGGAAAAACTTATGGCCCTAGATGCTACCTGCAGTCAACAAACTGTCAACTAACAAATAACTTATTACTAGGGGAATAAAAGTAAATACCCAAAAGCTTTGGTTTGTAGATGTCCTGACAGGGTTGCAGGTATGTATCAGAGATGGAAGGTATAGACAGAAATAATTAAATATATCTCATAAGCAATAAGACCATATACTTATGGGAAAAAAGATATCTGAGCAGCAACAGCAGCTCTGTACACATATCAAACACCTGTTGCAGATAGTTACAAGATGTAGTGGAAGTGAAATGAGCATATAGAACTGTTTCTATACTTTGAGTTCCCATCAAGTGCAGCACTACACGAGGCTGCAGACAGGGTTTCTGATGGACAAGAACAGTACACGGAATTGTTTCCTGACGTCAAGTTTCCAACACATCCATCATCTGCAACAGTCATTGAGCTTAAGATAGATATGAAACGACTATTACTATACTTTTCATGACCATGCTTTCTATAATGCATCCATGTCAATCATCGGGAAGAGGGGACGACTTAGGATTTTTAGTAGGCTGTCGTATAAGACGCCCAAATATTCTTGTAGAAAATCAAACACCATATGCATATGACATCAATATGACAGCATACATGTGAAAAACTGTGGGAAAAATATTAAAAATAACATAAATCGGTAAAATTGGAGGAAAACCTGGTATTATCATGAAAAATTGATAGGAAATACCTAAAATTGAGGGTAATACGATGCAATATGTAAAATCGCGAAAACCTAGCAAAATAACAGAAATTGACAGTGAACCCACAAAATTAAAGAAAAAAAACAATGGAATGGGTACCAACAGAAATCAATAAATTTATGTGTTGTGGACTGATTGTACATATACACACTTTAATGAGGAGGCATTCTAGAGATGTGATGTCAGGGCGAAATGGCCATATTATCCCACACATGAGCAACAAAACCTAACACCAGGCCATGACTTGTGTATGCAAGAGGAAGGTTACCAGGGATGTGGTAAACTGTGGTAAGACTGTTACATCTGATCCGGCTACTGATCATGGTGTTTACTTCCTTCTAAGATGTCGTCATTTCTTAGTATGCATTTTCAGCTGCCAATGATCGTTTTATAGGATTGTTGTGAACAAATCACAATTTCTGAACTGTAATCATCCTTGAATTTCGTAAACAGCAGGCACCATAGATCTCCAGAAACCTATGTAGTGTTTATGTTACAAGGAATCGATGTTTTCTTTTATGTGCAAGATGGTCGTTTTACCACGGTAGAGTTCGTCACCACAGTTTACCAGAGAAACTTGAAGAGGAAACGTACCTCATATGTTGCAAACAATTTTCCTGTATTAGAGTGTTAAGACTGTTGCATTCCACGTGACTAACAGGTCATAAACTGCACAGCTCTAGCATTATAGCGCTTTTAAGTACAGAACTGTGTAGCCTCTGGCATGTTTTTATGTTCCATGATCATTTCTATCTTTCTGGTACCTTCTTGGCATGGACACCAGACACTGGAGCAATAAATGGCCTTGAGCACTATGCGACTTAACTTCTGAGGTCATCAGTCACCTAGAACTTAGAACTACTTAAACCTAACTAACCTAAGGACATCACACACATCCATGCCCGAGGCAGGATTCGAACCTGCGACCGTAGCAGTCGCGCGGTTCCAGACTGAAGAGCCTAGAACCGCTCGTCCACCGCGGCCGGCCACTGGAGCAATACTTCGGAATCGTTAGCACAAGTGATTCACGTAAAATGCTTCAAATTTCATCCATCTGGAGCTGCACCATGCACAAACACCATGTTTCCTGTTGCATCAGCTCATCCTGTTTCTCCACAGGATGCAGAAGGTGGCAAATATAGTGCTCTCTGACTTCTGCTCAGTTCTGACTTAAATTGGAATGATTACAGGGACAAAGCTGCGTGGAGGGTGGGACAGACTCAGAGGAACAGTTACAAGATGCAGATAGACTGTATAAAACCACGCTGGAGCTTTCCTGTATAGGGTTCTTAGCAGATAGGTCTGAAAAAGGTGACTCACTTCGAAATATGAAAGGGGCACGAATATGATTCACCAGTGGCTGTAACCACTGAAATACATCTCTATAGGATCCAATGCAAATGTGTGGCAGAATGCAGAGCCTTGTTTCCAGATGACTAACAGAATTTCTACCAGATAGCATAACACTATAGGTCAGAAAAGCCGGTGCATTGGTGATAGGATTTAGTACATTTCTTATGACTTCAAACTAGGGCTGCATTTTTAAAGTGATTCCTCACATAGCACACCATCTACTGTATGTGATCAATCGCAATCAACCATCATCCTCCCTCACCTATAACCCTGTGGATGTATCACATAACTTCTGTTACACTATCTACATGGCACCAAGATATAATGTGTTACAAATACTGTTTGTTAGCATGAGAAATATCTAGCAGCATCAAGGGGGAGTTGCAAATATCGGCTTAATATTATGCTCCTTAGCTGAATCACTTTCTAAATTCTGTGAAAAGAATGCTTTTATTACGACTTTACGCAGCTGGCGACATGCACCTGCAATTTTGGCCTATTAATACACACTCCAGCTACCACAGCCTATATTCAATGTCATGGTATTTGTGTGGAAGAACACTTCATTCAGAAGCAATAACGAACCTCTTTGTATAAAGCACGTATAGTTTTTAACATGGATATCATCAGCAACTGTTGTGTGTCACTGTAGAACCAAAACCACATTTTTGCAGGGTGACAGTAACATAGTCGTTTCGATTGGATTTTTAATAGCACGGTGCTTAAGTGAAATGTGGTAAAATCCTCTTGTGGTCAGCTTGAGATGTTGGTTCTCAAAAGTGTTCCTCAAAAACAACACTGCCTTCCCTCCAGGGATTCTTATTTGAGCTAGCGGTCAAGTGTAATCCGACTTTTGAAAAACAAAACATGCAAAGTGACTCTCACGATCTTTTTAATTAGTTAGCATGTCAATTTGATATCAATGAAGTGCCACCTGGCTGGTACAAGCGTTGGAGTAGTAATCAGGCATTTTTTTATTACAGCGATATCTGTTAACATAATTTCAGTCTCCCACTTACACATGGAGAGACGACCATCGTAAAAAAATTTCAAAAGTGATACATATTACAAACGTGATACTTACAACTTCTCTGTTCTGTTACCATAAGGGTTTCATATGTTGCAGAACATTTGGTTACTTTAAAGGAGTTCGAAAGTGAGGCGGCATCCTGTGACAGAGGTATGTCTTAGCACTCGGCCATGAGCTAAAAATTTATTTAATATGCTAGTCCTGCGATGCAGGATGTGACAGATCTCAAGCTGATTAAAACAGATGTTTTTACCTCATGAGAGAATACTCAGAGGAAATATAGCCTATACCATACTGTTACAGGAGTTCCACGCTAAGTAACGATACTTTAGTGATGTGAAAACGTGTGTATGCCCCAATTTTTCGGTCTTTGAAAATAATTTGTATAAAAGGGAGAAATATATATGTAGTTTGAGAAATTCGAGGTGCATGGGCAACAACATCACTGACTCGGATTGGGCAAAGTGGATTTTCTAAACTTGGATGGCCTATGTCAGGGCTAAATTGGTTAGAACTACTGTATACAGCCGGCCGGGGTGGCCGAGCGGTTCTAGGCGCCACAGTCTGGAATCGCACGACCGCTACGGTCGCAGGTTCGAATCCTGCCTCGGGCATGGATGAGTGTGATGTCCTTAGGTTAGTTAGGTTTAAGTCGTTCTAAGTTCTAGGGGACTGATGACCTTTGAAGTTAAGTCCCAAAGTGCTCAGAGCCATTTTGCTGTATATATCTAAGCCCCTGCTGTCTGACTCACAGCGTGTCATGGCAGACGTGGTCTCAAGGAGTCAGTAAGTGGAAGTAACAGGTGTGGTGTCACCGCCAGACACCACACTTGCTAGGTGGTAGCCTTTAAATCGGCCGCGGTCCGTTAGTATACGTCGGACCAGCGTGTCGCCACTATCAGTGATTGCAGACCGAGCGCCGCCACACGGCAGGTCTAGAGAGACTTCCTAGCACTCGCCCCAGTTGTACAGCCGACTTTGCTAGCGATGGTTCACTGACAAATTACGCTCTCATTTGCCGAGACGATAGTTAGCATATCCTTCAGCTACGTCATTTGCTACGACCTAGCAAGGCGCCATTACCAGTTACTATTGATGCTGTAAAACATGTACCGTAAAGAGTGATGTTCACCAATTATGGATTAAAGTTAAGTATTCCAGAAGCTACGTACGTTATTTGCTATTATAATTACCTTGTCCTGTTCCAGACCTCACGCCAGCCTGCGTGAGCTTAAACGCGTGCCTATCGGCTTCCTCCTAGTGGATTGGCTGTCTTGCCAATCCACAACAACAGGCTTGCTCAGCTTGTGATGGGCGGTTAGTTATGAAGAATGCATCGACCCGTGTGCTCTTATCTGCAGCACTGGGACCGGTGTGCTGGGTGAGTGGCAACAGAAACGAATGTGTGTGTTGCATGAGAAGATTCAAAATTATGGGCGTTTGCGCTGCACAATTGTTCCACCGATGTAAATGGATCAGTTGGCTGCTTGGTGAGTTTCTTTCTGACCTCTCAGCGTTCAGTATGGCGGGCGCGTGAATTCCAGGGGATGGGAGTGCAGTGCAAGCATAGCCGGTATGTCTACCGAGCTCTCCTCACTGGCGCTTGTGAGCTGAGATGATGTAGTATCTCTGACAGTGGCTGGTGACGCCACCATGGCCCCCAGGAGCCAGCGGACAGAGCGCTCTTTGCAGTCACTAGTGTGTGTGTGTGTGTGTGTGTGTGTGTGTGTGTGTGTGTGTGTGTGTGTGATCAGTTGGATTTTTTTCACCTGATATCTTAAGTGGAAACATTGCTGTGTAGGAGGGTGCTTGTGTTCTGAAATGTAGTTGCAAACAAGACCTCAGATATATTTTGTACTACGATTTATTTGTGGTGGAAATTTAATTACTTGATTTGCATAATGTTTGTATTTGATACTCAGATTTTGGAAATATGTTTTATTACAAAGAAGGATCATCACAAAGTGCTGGTGAGTGTTTTAAGTTATCTATTTGACTCTTGTAAATCGCTAACCAATTAATTTGGTAGGGTAGTGCAAATGGACTATTTATCGCTATTTATGATATTGAAAGTGCGTCAGCTCTCCTTTTGTCCCCAGGATTAGCCAATACAAACACAGCATTCTGGGGAGAGATAAATACCTCAATCTCTGTGTTTGGATGAGTTGGTTCACACATGCACAAACAAGAAGTAGGCTCTTGACACAGACATAGAAAGGAAGCGAGTCTGGAATTTCCTGACCAACAGAACGCCACCAATTTATGCCTTGTTTGAAGATGTGACAAGTTCAAAACAGGCTGACATTCAGTCTGTGTTGGGGAATATTTAGTATGATGATCTGTAATTATGGTACTGGCCGGTTTTGACCTATATAGCGACGTTCAGAAGACAAAGACATGTGCGGAGACACCCAACAGCAGGTACTGTAATGCACTTCATTTCATTCCTCAGCGCTTACAGTTATTACTCAAGAAAAGCAGGGATGAGAGGGTGCAGACATGAGCTCTACCCAAGTATGGGGATCCTATCTCCCACAAACTGATTAAATAAAGAATATGACTCAATGTATTATTGACAGTCATCTGAGTTTCATGTTGTTAGATCCTTCGTCTCCAGCACAGAACGAGTCTTTTTCTCGCCAATTTTTTCTGGGAGGGAGGGGCGGGAAGGGACGGGGATGGGTGTGGGGTAGGACATGCTCTGGTGGTGGGGCTGTGTACTAGCGCAGTCGATCCCTGCATGTAAAGGTGAGCACAGGGACGAAAATTTTTACCAACAAGACCGTACCTCCAATCAGCAGCAGTGTAATTACGTAATTAGTACATTTAGTTGCTGCAGGTGAGCTTTTCCCGCCAAATAACAGTAAACCTGTCGGTCATCAGAGGACTTCCATCTCATGTGTGATGAAACTTCACACTGGTCCGTGGAAGTGACATCAATCTCTGATCTCTTTCTCCAGTGTATGTATATTTAATGTGATCAGGTGTCAATAAGCAGATTATATTTATCTCCCAGATATAACTGAAGAGATAGTTGTGGTAAGATCTTATCGAGCTAACTGCGAAACAACGCTAGCGAGGTTCTTATTGTTCATAGTTTTATTTCTTTCGATGGTACAAAAACAGAGAGGGGAGAGAGAGAGACATTTTGCTGTCAATGAAGACTTGGTCACCATTACACAGTCGGATTTGTGGCATGGTAACCATAGGAACACGGGAATGGAGATTAAAACATGTATGCTGTGATATTTATAGACTGTCATTCGATTTCGATGAATTGTAGGTGTTGTGCTTCTGAATTTCTTTGTGCAGTCTGCATGGTTTTGAGTTTCATCCTGTATGTAAGTGTGCTGTTTTTCGGGTTGTGATAGCCCTCTACCTGTCAGCTTTCTAAGTAATAGAACAGTGCTGTCGGAACCTGAGCCACGTATTGTGAGAAAACGTATTACAACCTCTCACATACGCCTTGCGAGATGATTTCAGTGAGAAAATTAGGAGTTAATACGTTCGTTTCCTACAGAGAGACAAGCAGCAGCAGAAGTTCTGTCTTTTGTATACTCAATCAATAAGAGACAACATTGTTTGGGGAGTGTAGTGTTTCCATAAACGGATGGACTGACATCTTATAAGGTAGATATTTACATCCACATGCTCACTTCACAAGCGATTGTACAGTGTGTGTCGGACGGTACCCCATACCACTAGTAGTCATTCCCTTTCCTATTCCACTCTCAAGCAGAGCGAGGGAAAAAAGAGCACCTATATACCTCCCTAAGAGCACTAATTTCTCGTATCTTATTCCCATGGTCCTTCTGTGAAATGTATTTTGCCGGCAGTAGACTCCTTCTGTCATCAGCTTTAAATGTCGGTTATCTACAGTGTTCCTCGAAAAGGACATCGTCTTCTTCCTAGGGATTCCCATTTTGAGTTCTCGGATCATCTGCCCACTAATTTGGCAGGAGCCAATAGGAAGTTTCTACAGGGCTGTATTCTGTGTGAAACCTAGGTCTACAGACTCGTACACGTTCGGGATGAGGGGTCAGTAGACAGGTATTTTGTTATTGCTCACTGAGTCAGCGTTTCGGGGAAATTCGAAAACGTATCCATCCTACTCAGAACGTTTCGGTTTGTGGGAGGGTTGTGGGGAAACGTATTATTCAACATCCTGGTATTTACCCCAGCGACATTTAAGCGCCCAGTCCTTCTGAGAAGGACAGGACAACTTTCACGAGTCTGGAATCATTAATAGCTGTCCGGCACCGCGAGTGGTGGGTTGTCGGACGTGCGCAGTGCAGCCCTGACGCGTGGGCGAAGATTTGCGTCCCGTTGGCGGCGGTGGAAGCTGCTCACATGCAGTCCGGTGGCGGCGGCGTGGAAGGGGCGGAGAAGAAACATCCTAAGGACCCCGTAGACCGACAGGTCTCGGTAGTATACCAGAATTCTAAGCGACTTAAATCCAACATGACTAGATAGCTGACAGACAGATCACAGTTACCGTTAGACGTCTTCAGTTGTTCGGCAACGGTTACCAGCCATTTTGTTATCGGAAGAAGTAACTACCTAGCCTGTGGGAAGCATGCAGACACGTCACGCGTCTGTAATAGTTATCTGGCGAGTGTAATCCGACAGCAGGAAAGAAAAATACTTGCTATACAAAGGGACTCTCACGATCAATTTGATATCAATTACGTGCCGCCAGACGCGTGGAAACGAAGGCGATAGTAACATGGATGTGATTCAAGAGATGGATCAGTAATCAGGCTTGACGAAATTTCAATCTCCCACCTACACAGGGAGAGAAGACCATCGCAATAAAGACAGATGTATTACCGAATTAAAGTGATACATAGTATAAACTTGATGTTTACAACTTCTCTGTGCCGTTACCTTAAGAGACTTTGTACGTGGTGGAGAATTTGGTTACTTTCAGAGAGTTCGAAAGTGAGGAGGCACACTGTGACATGAGCCAAAAGTGAGTTTAATGTTCTTGTGCTGTGATGCAACACGTGGCAGATAAAATCAGAACTTACTACCTGACGAGAGAATACTTAGAGGTAATATAGCCTACGCCGTACTGTTACAGGATTTTCACAACAAGTTATACCACTCCAATGCCCCACGTGGTCAGAATCTGCCGCTCTTCTGCCAAGAGACATTACATTCATTAGAAATGAAGACACAAAACATATAATAAAGCCATAAAAAGGGGAATATGAGAACATAATAAAGGGGGAGATAATGGGAGTTAAAAACAGACTAACATGGGGACGTTCATTGTGAGACACAGTTAAAAAAGGGTCTCATGAAAATAAAAACGCATTTGACAATGTTTGTAGCACATAAAAGACATTGGAGCACAAGCACAAAATAAGAAAAATTGGCCACACCAGAGCGACAGCAATTCAAATGCACTGCACGAATTGTAGCACACATGACAAAGAATAAAACTGCTGTGGGGGAGGAGTGGGGGAACCTTCTGAGGGAGGGGTGATCTGAGAGGAGGTGATAGAAGGGGGAGAAGGGGCAAATGGGGGAGGGGCTGTAGAGGGTGGGATGAAAAATGGGGTAGGTGGCCAGACCAAGGGCCAGGAGACAGGTGGGGTGGGAGACGGAAAGGAAGCCAGGATGGAGCGCAGAGATACGAAAGGGGTTCGCTGGAAATGTACAGGGTGTAGAGGGAGGAAAAAACCACTCAGGGTAAGGGAAAGGAGGGGACAGGGAGTCATTGGGAGAGGGGAAATGTGGGTTTAGAGTTGACAGAAAGCGTAGATATCAGGATGAATCTCATCATTCAGGATGGGTAGTCGCCAGAAGCTGCACTGGTAAAGGAGGTGGTGGGTGTGGTGATGGAGTGAGGGTGGGACACAATGGTAAAGGCGCAGCAACAGGTAGGTGGTATTGATGATAGGAGATAAAAAAAATGGCTCTGAGCACTATGGGACTTAACTTCTGAGCTCATCAGTCCCCTAGAACTTAGAACTAATTAAACCTAACTAACCTAAGGACATCACACACATCCATGCCCAAGGCAGGATTCGAACCTGCGACCGTAGCGGTCGCGCGGTTCCAGACTGTAGCGCCTAGAACCCCTCGGCCACTCCAGCCTGCTGATAGGAGACACCAGGGGGTGAGGGGGAGCAAATCTGCAGATGATGCACAGGGTTTGAATGTGTTCGAGGAAAAGGAGAAGATGTGGGAAGGGGATGAAGGCATATAGGATCCTTGTGAGGGATGCGAGGCAGATATGGAAGGCAAGGTTGTTCAAGGATTTGGAGGACATTATAGAAACTGGGTGGGGTGGATATTCAGGCAACGCTGGCATAGCAAAGGATGGGATGGATCATGGATTTGTAGGTATGAAGGATGATGGAAGGATGCAATCCCCATGTCCACTTGGACAGGAGTCTCAGGAGGTGGAACTGATTGTGGGCTTTGTCTCGGATTGTCAGGATATAAGGAGTCGAGGAGAGGTGACAGTCGAGGGTGAGGCCAAGTTAGGAGTAAGTTAGATAGGACAACCATGAACGGTATGGTAAAAATCTTGGAGCCAGAAGGATGACGGTTGTGTGGAAGAGTCGATGAGAAGGATCCAATCGTTGCACCAAGTGGTAGACTGGTCGATGTGGGTTTGAAGGGTGCATTGGGACCATTGGAGGGTCAGGAAGGAGTGGTCATCAGCAAATTGGAGGACTTCTCTTCTAAAATAACTCGTATAAAAAGGAGAAATCTACATTTTGCGTGAGAAATTCGTAGTGTATGGTGAACACATTTTCTAAACCTGAGGAGTCTCTGTCGGGGACAAAACTACTGTACACATCCCAGCCATTGGTGCTTGACTCGCATTGCACTGCAGCTGGCGGCGGGAGTCACATGGGGGTCGGGCAATGACGAGATGTTGTAGATTAGCCTGTACTCCAGTGGCCAGTGGTTTCTTGGCTGGCCACATCTTCAGGTGCACAATACATTCAGTAGATGTCGCTGGATTAGACCGGAAGTGAATGGTCAATTTATTTTTTCGCCTTGAGGCACCATGTTCAGGAAAGATAACAAGCACTAAACTTGTAAAAAGCGTTATATTATATATTTTCCATGTCTCTGATGGCCAGGAGCGATGTGCAACATGTAAATAGCTGTAAGTGTGTTTCATTACCAAATGATGTTGGTACATGAGCTCTGCATATAGTGCCCGGTTGTTACAGGTGCAGTGGGAATCTTGAGAGTTGGATCCCCTCACTGCTTGGGCTACACGCAGGGTGGCATCAACAATTTTGGAATAGCCACTTGCCTTTGCTGCTGCTGTCTGTGCACTGGCCATTGCTGTTGTCTGTCTGTCCATAAGCCGCTGCTGCCAATCTGCCAGCCAGCCAGCCAGCCAGCCAGCCAGCCAGCCAGCCAGCCATCCGTCCATTTGTCCATCAGTCAGTCACCACTGCCACCACCACCGCCACCTGATGGGGCTCTGCCCCGCCCCCATTGCTGCCCTCGCTACTGTCCCCAGCCGGGGATACTGAGCCCCCCTATTGCCATCATCGTCCAGCTCCAGCCACTGCCTGGAGGGATTCGCTGGACTGCCTTCACCACCTTCACCACCTCCAGGAGGGGCTGCTGCTCCACCCTGGTTGAGTCGCTGCTGGCTCCCTCATTGACCTTGCATCCGTCATTGTTGCAGTCCTTTGCCACCGCCACTGTCCTCGCTGCAGCCGCCGTTTTTCATCCATGCTGCCATCACCGCCACTGTCACCTGTCCACCCCACTCCTGCACTGTTTTCAGCTGTCACTTCCCCTGACTCTCCCTTACCCTCAGCTGTCACCTCATCACCATCTCTGGAATTCCCACCACTCTCTGCACCACCTAAATCGAGCTCCTAGCCAGCACAGATCTCAGTCCACCATGCTACAGTCTCTTCCACACCCATACCCCCACCCCCTGCATCATCTGCATCTCAGGAAGGTCCTGCCCCCTGACACCTCCCCCTCCAACCTATCCCCCAGCCCCCTACCCAACCTGTTCTGTCCAAGAAATCTACCAGATGCCCTAATGTTGACCTTGCCCCAGCCCTCTCCACAAAGAAAACCCCTGATGCCCCAACCCACCCACCCCATGGACGCAATCCCCATCCTCCACCCCTAAAACTCCTTTGACCCACACCTTCATCCTCTCCAATCCTGCCCCTCAATTTCTTGATACTCATACCCCCACCCTGGCCATCTGTAAATACTTCCCCAATGCCCTATCCCCTCCTCATTCCTTGCAAGGACTTGATCCTCATCAATTCCCCCAGTGCCCTCTTCCACATCGATCTCTCCAAAGCCCCACATATCCAAATTGGCCCATGGGCCACCATTACTCCCTACCACACCCCCTCCTCTCCCTTACAGCCTCAACCTCCATGAGGTCCACCGACCTTCACCACCATTATCGTGAAGTGAGGCCCCGTGATCATGGAGGCTGAGGTATGGGTGGAACTCAATTCTCATCCCGATATTGAAATTTGCTCGGCCTGTTGCATCTTTAATGATGCTGGGCTGACTTACCTTATGAGGCTATTCACAGAATCCTCCTCCATCGACTGCCTCCTTACAGAGGGAGCCCTCATCTATAATAGATGCCAGAAAGTTGACCCCTACTGTCCCCCCTCCAATCCTACTGCTTCCAATGCTGCCTTAACTGTAACGACCATGTCACTGCCAACTGCAAGAGTCCCCCTACCTGTCTGCACTGCAAATATTCCCACTTCCTGAAGAACTACTCCACCCTTTCCTCTTCCCCCTCCTGTAATACCTGCAATGAACCCCATCCTACCTACTCCCACAAATGTAAAGCAAAGCCTCCTCCTGTCACCCAAGAGCTCACTGTCCCCATCCATCCCGTAGATGATCCCAGCTACCCCAACAACTCCCTGCACCCTCCTCCTACTGCAGAGGACATCATCTGCTTCATCACCATTGTCCTACAAAACGTCTAAACCTTCCAATGCCCCCACACCCTGTCCCAAATCGCCCTCACTACCTGTTCTATCTTTCACCTCACCACCTATGCCACCTATTCCCACAACCAGACCCACTTCACCTTCAACCCCTCATCACCCTCATCTAAATCTCCCTTACCATGGTGTGACAACATTACAGTATCCTTAACCAAAATATCCGCTTCCTGCCCACCCACAAGAACCTCTTCCTCCACAGTTCAATCAACACTGAGTGGATGCCTTCAACTTAAATGAAACCTTCCTTCAACCCCATCTCTCCATCTCCACAGCTCCTTACACACACCACGCCGATAACCCATACCCCCAGTGCGTGGCAGGGTTACTATTTTCCACTTCCCTGTTCGACCCCAACCTCTCCTCAACAATCCTGCCAAGCATCTCACCCTCAGCCTCTTCCTCCCTGCCCTTATCATCACATGTGTCACCATTTACATCCAACCTCGCACCCCCATCCTGTACAATTTCCTGGCCCACACTGACTGCACCTTCTCCACCTACATGATTGCTGTATACCTCAATACACACAGCCGTGCTCCTGCCGATATCCAGTGGTGGTATCAGTTTCTCACCACCCTCCAGGGAGACCTGGTTCCTCCCCCCAACACACCCAACCCAAATCCAACACCACTCTTGATGTGATCATAGCCTCTCCCAACCTCTTTTGACCTAATTGCCAGTGACCTCGCCTCCATCCTCCTCACTATCTCTGATGGATGCCTTCAACTTAAACGAAACCTTCCTTCAACCCCATCTCTCCATCTCCACAGCCCTCCACCCCATTCCTCTATCTGACATTCCTCCTAAACTTGTGCATAATTATTTTTGCACCAACTGGGATTTCTACCGGGACTCCATACACACCCCGGTCGCTACCCTCCAGTCTCCCAACGATATCTCCCAAACCACTACCTTCCTCCACCAGACCTTGACTGACGCTATAGCCACCCGTATCCCTATCAAAGCATTACACCCTCACTGCCCAGCACTACCCCACAGGCTGTCCTTCTCCTTACTGATTCCCATCGCCTCTACCAATCCTTCGACAGACATGCACACAACTCAACACCATGCTCCCAATAAACTGTTCCAAGTATTGGTCTGCTTCCCAACACCTTACTGTGAACCGCCCTACCACCCAGTACCCTCTCCTCCTTGATGACTGTCCCTTTCCTGGTAACCTCAGAAAGGCGGACTACTTTGTCCACCAACTATCCAATGTCTTTTCCATTCCAAATGATCCCCATTTTGATTATTTCCTCTTCGCCAATATACCTCTGCTCCTGGCTTCAAGTACTTGGGCCACACACCACCATCAGAACTTAACACTCCCATCACTACACAGGACATCATCTTCACACTCCACACAAAACGCAACACTTCCCCTGGCCACGACCACATTACCTACTGCCATCTCAAACACTGCCCTTCCTCCTTCCTTGCAGTCCTTGCCACCCTCTACACTGTAATTCTTGCCACCAGCTTCTACCTCAACCGGGGGAAAACCTCTCATATCCTGTTGCTCCCCAAACCTAACAAGCCCCTGTCTGATGCTTCTTCTGTCGCCCTATATGTCTCACCTTGGTGTTCAGCATGCTCTTGGTATCCATCCTTACCTGGTGTATCCAACATCACCTCCACCAACACCACCTCCTCCCCAACACCCAACGTGGCTTTCTACCTTCCTTCTCTGCCGACGACCAACTCCCACACCTCACCCATCTCCTTTCCCTCCAGCTTAATTCCCATTGCTCTGCCAGTTTTATATCCCTAGACCTTGAAAAGTCCTATGACTGTGTACGGCATCCCAGTCTCCTGTTTAAACTCCAGACATGCAATCTTCCTATCAACTGTGTCCGTGTGATTGCCTCCTTGTGTTATCATGGAGAAGGTGAAGTTCATTTGTATTGTCAAACTGATCGCAATACTGTAGTCACAGCTGTGTGTGGCTGACCGGCATACGGGAGATCCGACAGTTTTGCGACCTTGCTGCACTGATGATATACGCTTCACCGAAGGACTCATCGTGTTTTTTTCCGCTACAAGGTTTTTGTAGACATTCTGCAAGTGTTTATGTATATTTGTGATGCTCTAGTTTTCCGCCAAAAGAACCTCAACGGCAGCACTGGTTCAGACGGTATGTTGAAAGCTATGCATAGCGACGCCATCTATTGGAACTTCAATGAAATTATAGGGGCTGAAGTGGGAATTTTCCACGATGTCTCACAACGAATCCGCCTTTTTTCAAACGAATACAGAATTTCATTTGTGCTTCGGTTCTCAGTTTTCTTCCTGAGGTTCTTCCAATTGTTCCCCAGAGAATTTGATAGTTAGTGACCTTCTTCTCAATGTCTTTGTTATAGTTAAAACTAAGCCCCTCCCACCTACTATAAGTCCCTCCAAATCCTTGAATGCCACGCACTTCGCCTCCCCTATCACATCTGTCTCCCATCCTATATGACTTGATTCCCTTCCCTCGCCTTCTCTTTTTCATCGAACTGATATGGATCCTTTATACCTCTTGCAAGCTCGTTCCCCTGCACCCACTTTTCTCTCCCATCCTCGCCCATCCCAGCGCGCTGTCACACCTGCATTCTTGCATCCCACCTACTCTCCATCTTCACACCCTCCATACCCTTGCCCAAGGTGGCTTCCGCCAACTCCCCCTCCCTGATGATGTCCTAGTTCCGTCCATCTACCTCTCCTAACTGCTCTGACTCTCCCCTCCCATTTCTCCCTTTTTCCCCCAGGACTCCCTCTATCCCTCCTCACCTTCCTTTTTCCTCCCTCCTCTCTCCCACATCTCCTGCTTCCACCCCCCTCCCCGGGCTTCCAACCCCTCCTCTCTCCTCGTCCCACTCTCCCTTCTTCCTCCCACTGGCTTCACCCCCCTCCTTCTCACCCTCCTACCTCTCCCTTCCACCTGGAGGCAGCCCCCTCCCCCTCCCTCATCAGCGTGTTTGCGAGTGCTTCGCTGATGATCGTCACCAGTGTTTCCATGCGTTAGTGTTTCTCCATTGTGTGCTACAGTGTTTTCATCGCTGTTCTCCTACGTACGCATCTCCAACTGGATGTCTTCGTCTGTTCAACTGGTAACACTCTTTATGTACAGTGCCTTTCGTCGAACGACTTCTAATATATTGTGGAATGTTCATCATGTATTTAACATGCTCTTTATGTTTCTCTCTCTTCTATGTCTATCTGTTGTGTCTCTTGGCCAAGAGCGGCGTATGTAGGCCACTGACGGCCCGTCTCATCTGAGGCATGAAATGACAATAAAGGAAAAAAAAACCATTAAAACTAATGTTACATCCTAGATTACTTAGGTCCATTGAGCCAGGAAAGCAGGAATTCATGGAAGGTTATGAAATCATTCATTGTTTGCCGAGTGATCCACATTCGTTTATCAGTTTAAAAAAAACAACAGTAATAAAACCTAATGATAACATAATGGTACCAGCCTAAAGAGCTACTGACCCAATGTTTAATACCGTCCTTTAAGAGACCTAACAAAATTTAAAGCAAAACATTTTTGAAAATCAACTGTAACAATGACTAGCATAAATTTACTACAAGTAAAATGTTTAAGGCAGTTCAAGTGTCCCAGGCTAATAGAATGGTTTTAATTACGCATCAAAATGTTTTAAGACGTAGTGTAACAACGACTAGCGCGAGTTTAATAATAGGCGAGGTGTTTAAATAATTTAAATGTCCCAAGGAAACAGACTGGGTTTAAATTGCAGACCAAAATTTTTGAACGATCAAATGTAAGAACGACTAGCACAAATTAATAACATGTCAAACATGTAATCAATTTTAAATGTCCAAACTAACAGAATGGTTTTAAACCACAGACCAAAATCTTTGAAGATCAAATGTAATAACGACTAGCACAAATTTACTATCAGGTATACCGTGGTCTTCAGTCTGGCGTTAGCTGCCGCAGCGGTCGCACGCTCCTCAAGTTTGCCCCGTGAACGTACAGTGTTTACGCCAGTGTTTTCGTGTTTTGTGACGTTTTGCACGTGAATTAAGCGTTATCAATTGCGCATTTGGTCTTCTTTCGTGTCATCTTTCTACGAAGTGCCGTTGGGATTTCGGCGTTGTCCGAGATTTCTTCGCTGCAGAACACCATGGCAAACTCCGTGAGAAAAAACACCGTGATTTTCACCTTCGACAAGTACACCCGTCGAGTACAGCCCTCTGCACTTGAAATACACGACTGGATTACCGAGGTAATTGGCCTTCATTCTGAATCTGTTCATACCATGCAGCTGGACTCTGATGAATACTGCATTTTTGTAAAGTTTAACGATTCCGCGAGTGTAGACCGCTTTCTGGCAAAATTTGGTTATGAAACGGAATTTATACACCGTGATGGTACTAAAAGTACTGTCAAACTCCGGAATTCCGAGTCTGTAATTAGGAATGTTAGGGTTTTGAATATTCCCATAGAAGTAGACAATTCGAAAATTAAAGATGTCCTATCAAAGTATGGGGTTGTCAGGCAAATAGTCAACGAAAGGTGGGCTTCGCATTTCAAGCTGCAGTGCTTTAACGGCATTCGCTCCGTGGAGATGGAAGTGAAAGCAAACATTCCCTCCCACATCTTTGTTGACGGGCACAAGGCGCATGTTATGTACTCAGGGCAAACCCCTACATGTCATGTATGTAACGAGTCTGGTCACCTCCGTCAGGACTGCCCTCGCCGTGTATTTGTGCTAACAAATAACCTTACGCAACGCCGGAAATTGACACTCAACGATTTGTTGCCAGCCAGTAATACAACAGAGCCGGCGGCGGTCGTGGATCCTGTTACTACCTCTGAAAATGTTGCACTTAATGTTAATGACTTTCCGTCTTTAAAACCTGCATTAACTGCTGAAATTCCGTCCCGTGACAGCGAGATTCCCACAAAAAAGCGTCCTCTAGAGGACACTGAAAGAAATGTTGATGAGGACTCTTCCTGTGAAACACCCGTTGCCAGGAGGCCGAAGCCCAGTCCTGAAGATCTGTTAGAAGTGGAAAAAGGAGATGGAATGACGGTCGATGTGGCTCCCACTTCCGCACAAGGACTCACACCGCCACGAACAGATAGTGACGCAGCGGATAGTGATTTTTCACGGAAATGTGACCCTGAGCCTGAGGTCACGGCTGAAATAACCGCATCAAGTGCACAACCCATGCAGTGCAAACCGTACGAGGAAGTACCAGGTAAAGAACCTGCTGACTCCGAAGCGCAACGCCGCGCCGAAGGAGGAAATACACAAGCATCACCGCCTCGCCAGCAAAACAACACAACAGACACCACGCCGGAGCCAAACATTGACGACTCGCAAGCCACGGCCGTTGCCCCATTTAGCCACCGCCGGCGGCTGCGACAGACACCGGGTCTTGCTGTCACGCGTCATCAAGCGAAAGTCACACCAGAGAAGAAAGACGTAAAGAAAAAGAATATTAAATATGAAGTCATCAGGGCCAACACTGACGAGGAGAAAGAGAATGGCCACAGTGACTTATAGCAATGCGTTGTCAGGATTTCAGGATACTTTTCTTCTCAAGCTATTTGTTTAAAAGCAATGCAAATTTTTGTAGGCAGTTAGTACATGTAATGGGCACACAGCTTGTAAAGATCGTGCCTTGTAGGGAAGCACGTTTGCTGCTATAATCATACCTAACCTCATCTCAAATAGCTTCTTCCGGTATGTCTGTGCTGCAAGCTTATAGCATTACTACTATTAACATTAATAAAATACAGTCACCCTTGAAATTGGCAGCACTAAAAGAATTCTTGTACCAGTCCGGAACAGATATCGCGTTGCTACAAGAAGTTGCGATAGCGGAATTTCGGATCCCAGGCTTTTTTGAAATTGTTAATGTTTCTACGGAAGCCAATATCGGTACAGCCATTCTTATAAGGGAAGGCATTCCGGTGACTGAAATCGAACGACTAGAATCAGGAAGAGCAATAGGCATAAAAATTTTCGATGTGACAGTGATTAACCTTTACGCCCCATCAGGAACTTCCCACAAATTGGATCGTGCGAAGTTTTTTCAAGATGAACTGATTTATTTATTGAGGAAAAATCCGTGTTCTCTTATACTAGGTGGAGACTTTAACTGTGTTTTAAACCAGAAAGATCAACAACCCAACTTCAACTACTCGCCACAGTTAAAAAAGTTAGTAAGTGATCTACACCTTAAGGATGTGTGGGAACTTCAGCACCCGACGTCAGTCGGGTTCACGTATATAACCAGCCACTCTCGCAGCAGACTAGATAGAATTTACGTGTCATCAAATTTGCAAAATTATTTATTAAACGTTGAGACTATTCCAGTGTATTTTAGCGATCACAGTACACTTTTAACTTGCTTTAATCTAAGTGTACAGCCAACCCGTCGATTCAGAGGCCAATGGAACTTAAATATCTCTGTTTTAACTGACGAAGAACTGGAACAGGAAGTAAGGTTTGCGTGGACTATGTGCCTCCGCACAGTAGACAAGCACCCAACAGTCATTGACTGGTGGACAAGGAGGGCTAAACCTAGGCTGCGGAAAGTTGTCATGCAGTATAGTGCAGCGAGGCACAGGGAGTTGAGGAATACAATGGAGTTTTATTATAAGGTTTTAAGAGACTTATATAAACAGGCACATGATGACGTAATTCGTCTGAATGATATCAAAAAAATAAAAGCCAAGTTATTAAGCATTAAACGGCAACAGATGGAGGGACTAAAAATTAAATCGAAAGCCACATCAGTCATAGCAGATGAAACAGCTTCTCTGTATCACTTGGTGCGGCATGCTAAAAATAGACGTCAAACTTTTATTGATGAAGTCCAGACGCATACTGGTACAAAGCTCACATGCCAGAAAGAAATACTGGACGAAGTCCACAGGTACTATGAAACCTTATATGCCCCTACCACAGTGGAAGATGCAGCTCTCGCGGATTTTCTCACTATTTTAGGTCCACAATTGTCGGGAACAGACAACGCTGACATCCTGTCACCTATTACTAAAGATGAAGTGCATGAGGCAGTGCGTAACTCACCTCTCAAAAAATCTCCGGGACTTGATGGCCTCCCTGTGGAGTTTTATGCCCGCTACTGGTCTATAATTGGGGATAAGATCACTTCCATGGCAAATGAGGTCCTGAACGGAAAAACGGTCCCTGCAGAGTTTAAGGAAAGTAAAATAGTACTGATTCCTAAGACTAAAGGCAAAACCAACTTAAACAATTTTCGGCCTCTTTCGCTACTAAATTCTGATTACAAAATAATTTCGCGTATTATCAACAAAAGACTCTCTGCCTTTTCCAACAAAATATTGAGTCATCACCAATCTTGCTCTCCGACCAGAACGATATTCGAAAGTCTATCTGCATACAGAGACGTCATTGCAATTACCTCAGTGACAAGTATAAAATGTGCTTTAATCTTTATAGATTTCAACAAAGCTTTTGACCGCGTTAGTCATAGATACCTCTTTGCGACGCTGTCAAGAATGGATTTCCACCCCCAGATTGTGAACATGCTAAGGAATATTGCAACAGGTGTAAATGCGAAAATAGCAATCAATGGCCAAACATCTAAACCCATACAGATAAGGCGAGGGGTTCCACAGGGCAGTCCCTTATCAATGTTTTTATTTTCAGTATCTTTAGAGCCCTTCCTCCGCACTGTCCACGCAAGATTAACAGGCATAACATTGGGTGGTGAGAAAACTGTCATACGAGCTTATGCTGATGACGTGGGCGTTGTAATAAGGAATAAGGAGGAGACAGTTACACTGGAAAGAGAAATCCAAAGATATTGTCTAGCGTCGGGAGCGACAGCAAATGAAAACAAAAGTCAAATATTGAATCTACGGGGCCTAGATCACCTTCGACTGGCATGGGCAAAACAAGACAACAAACATAAAACTTTGGGAATCACCTTAATGGCATGTCCGATGCGGATGGCTGCTTTTAACTGGACGGAAACTAGGAGGAAAGTTCATGGTGCTGTAATGGAGAACATCCATCGAACTATGGACCTGGTGCAAAAAGTCAGATTCATCAACTCCTGCGTTTTGTCTAAAGCGTATTTCACTGCGCAGGTATTTCCAATCCCTAAACTAGTAGCGAAAGGGATCATGTCCACTGTTACCAATTTTTTATGGAGAGGAGACATATTCAGGGTTGGTGCGACTACGGTTATACTGGATGTCAGAAACGGGGGCCTCGGTTTGGTGGATATTCGCAATAAAGCGTCTGCTCTGTTCCTCAAACGGACTTTCCATATACTCAGAGAACTTCCACAATGTATAACCGCAAAGCTCTTTGAGGCTGTGACACCCCATAGCCTGCAAGCACCGATTGATGTGCGAAGGATTAATGCCCGTCTGCAGTATGTGAGGAACTTTTTCCTCGAAGCAAGTTATCTTAGTGACGAAATCAGAAGCAACACACGTATCACAGCGCGCGACATCATACTTGAAAGGAAGTTAAATGAGGGTAGAAACAAAATTGAAACGAAATTCCCAAATTGTGACTGGAAAGCTGTATGGCGGAACATCAACTATGCCGGGCTATCTACAGACGCTATTTCCGCATGGTACAAAACAGTTAATAATGTCATCAGCACCAACGAGAGACTATATGGGATCGGTTTAAACCAGACACACCTTTGTGGAAAATGCAATCTGGTGGATACACTCAGCCACAGATTCACCTGTGGTGGCAATGTGCATAACTGGAATTGGATCAGGCAACAAATCGCCTTTCTCACCAGATCCTCTACGCAATATATAACGCCGTCGCTCCTCCTGAGACCGGACATGACATACTTTCCGAAATTAAAAACCAACGCCATTAGCTGGTTAATGGGAAAATATGTTAGTTATGTCATCCACACACTTGGGTCGGACAACGAGATAGAATTCCGCGTTTACATGAAGTGTGAATATGCAAAAATCAGCACGTATCGCAACCACAAGAAGCACTATGGCAACATGCTGAAGATCATTTTTGAAAGAATGGGTGTTGGTTAAATATGTGAAACCATTACAACACCTTGAACGAGAACGAACAGAAGAAAAATAAGTCACTTGGTTCCTTATTATTATTTACTTTAACCTTGCTTCCGGAACTTTTTCTTTTTTTTTTTGTATTTTTTTTTTTTTTTGTGTTATTGTATGTGTTTAATTGGATTGTATTTAAACTGGTTCATAGTCAAGAAAACTGGTATTAAATATGCTATTATTTTTTATTCAATGGACAGTTTACAAATTAAACAGTGAATTCAACTTTGAAGACAAACCCACTGATTGGGTGACAATAGTTTGCACCTAGAATAATCTCAGTTATCTTGAGCAAAGTTATACTGTAACCACTTTTAAAGTTTGTTTTACCATTATTACTGTATTAGACATATTTAGCATATAAATAGTTTAAAACTGGTTCTTTTTTTAATGTTGCAAATGGTTTAATCATTAATTGTACTGTTGAATACTTGAAATGTATGTTTTAATAAAATACAATTAAAAAAAAAATAAAAAAATAAAAAAAAGGGGTAGCGTGTTTGATTCATAATCAAAACGTCTTCGGTCGTGGGTTCGATCCCCGCCACTGCCTAAATTTTGATAAATAATCAGTATTGGCGGCCGAAGACTTCCTGCATAAGAAGACAGCCTCATTCTGCCAACGGCCTTGTCAAAGAGGGCGGAGGAGCGGATAGAGGTTCAGGACACTCTCTTGTCCTAGGGGTGGGAAATTTCCCCTAAAGGCGGAAGAATCAGCAATGATCAACGACATGAGGATGCAGAAGGCAATGGAAATCACTGCATTAAAGACACGTAACGTGTATCCACAGGACATGTGGCCTGTAATTGAAGAAGTGTCATGATGATCTCTCCATTGGCAAAAGATTCTGGAATAGTCCCCCATTCGGATCTCTGGGAGGGGACTGCCAAGGGGGAGGTTACCATGAGAAAAAGGTTGAATAATCAACGAAAGGATAACGTTCTACGAGTCGGAGCGTGGAATGTCAGAAGCTTTAACGTGGTAGGGAAACTAGAAAATGTGAAAAGGGAAATGCAAAGGCTCAATCTAGATATAGTAGGGGTCAGTAAAGTGAAGTGGAAGGAAGACAAGGATTCCTGGTCAGATGAGTATCGGGTAATATCAACAGCAGCAGAAAATGGTATAACACGTGTAGGATTCGTTATGAATAGGAAGGTAGGGCAGAGGGTGTGTTACTGTGAGCAGTTCAGTGACCAGGTTGTTCTAATCAGAATCGACAGCAGACCAACACCGACATCGATAGTTCAGGTATACATGCCGACGTCGCAAGCTGAAGATGAACAGATAGAGAAAGTGTATGAGGATATTGAAAGGGTAATGCAGCATGTAAAAGGGGACGAAAATCTAATAGTCATGGGCGACTGGAATGCAGTTGTAGGGGAAGAAGAAAAGGTTACAGGAGAATATGGGCTTGGGACAAGGAATGAAAGAGGAGAAAGGCTAATTGAGTTCTGTAACAAGTTTCAGCTAGTAATAGCGAATACCCTGTTCAAGAATCACAAGAGAAGGAGGTATACTTGGAAAAGGCCGGGCGATACGGGAAGATTTCAATTAGATTACATCACGGTCAGGCAGAGATTCCGAAATCAGATACTGGATTGTAAGGCGTACCCAGGAGCAGATAAGGACTCAGATCACAATATAGTAGTGATGAAGAGTAGGCTGAAGTTCAAGACAGAATAAATACGCAAAGAAATGGGATACGGAAGTACTAAGGAATGACGAGATACGTTTGAAGTTCTCTAACGCTATAGATACAGCAATAAGGAATAGCGCACGGAGTAGGCAGTACAGTTGAAGAGGAATGGACATCTCTAAAAAGGGCCATCACAGAAGGAAGGAAAACATAGGTACAAAGAAGGTAGCTGCGAAGAAACCATGGGTAACAGAAGAAATACTTAAGTTGATTGATGAAAGGAGGAAGTACAAACATGTTCCGGGAAAATCAGGAATACAGAAATACAAGTCGCTGAGGAAATAAATAAATAGGAAGTGCAGGGAAGCTAAGACGAAATGGCTGCAGGAAAAATGTGAAGACATCGAAAAAGAAATGATTGTCGGAAGGACAGACTCAGTATACAGGAAAGTCAAAACAACCTTTGGTGACATTAAAAGCAACGGTGGTAACATTAAGAGTGCAACGGGAATTCCACTGTTAAATGCAGAGGAGAGAGCAGATAGGTGGAAAGAATACATTAAAAGCCTCTATGAGGGTGAAGATTTGTCTGATGTGATAGATGAAGAAACAGGAGTCGATTTAGAAAAGATAGGGGATCCAGTATTAGAATCGGAATTTAAAAGAGCTTTGGAGGACTTACGGTCAAATAAGGCAGAAGGGATAGATAACATTCCATCAGAATTTCTAAAATCAGTGGGGGAAGTGGCAACAAAACGACTATTCACGTTGGTGTGTAGAATATATGAGTCTGGCGACCATCTTACTTTCGGAAAAGCATCATCCACACAATTCCGAAGACGGCAAGAGCTGACAAGTACGAGAATTATCGCAGAATCATCTTAACAGCTCATGCTTCGAAGCTGCTTGCAAGAATAATATACAGAAGAATGGAAAAGAAAATTGAGAATGCGCTAGGTGACGATCAGTTTGGCTTTAGGAAAAGTAAAGGGACGAGAGAGGCAATTCTGACGTTACGGCTAATAATGGAAGCAAGGCTAAAGGAAAATCAAGACACTTTCATAGGATTTGTCGACCTGGAAAAAGTGTTCGACAATATAAAATGGTGCGAGCTGTTCGAGATTCTGAAAAATGTAGGGGTAAGCTATAGGGAGAGACGGGTCATATACAATATGTACAACAACCAATAGGAATAATAAGAGTTGACGATCAAGAACGAAGTGCTCGTATTAAGAAGGGTGTAAGACAAGGCTGTAGCCTTTCGCCCCTACTCTTCAATCTGTACATCGAGGAAGCAATGATGGAAATAAAAGGCAGGTTCAGGAGTGGAATTAAAATACAAGGTGAAAGGATATCAATGATACGATTCGCTGATGACATTGCTATCCTGAGTGAAAGTGAAGATGAATTAAATGATCTACTGAACGGAATGAACAGTCTAATGAGTACACAGAATGTTTTGAGAGTAAATCGGAGAAAGACGAAGGTAATGAGAAGTAGTAGAAATGAGAACAACGAGAAACTTAATATCAGGATTGATGGTCACGAAGTCAATGAAGTTAAGGAATTCTGCTTCCTAGGCAGTAAAATAACCAATGACGGACGGAGCAAGGAGGACATCAAAAGCAGACTCGCTATGGCAAAAAAGGCATTTCTGGCCAACAGAAGTCTACTAATAACAAATACCGGCCTTAATTTGAGGAAGAAATTTCTGAGGATGTACGTCTGGAGTACAGCTTTGTATGGTAGTGAAACATAGATTGTGTCAAAACCGGAACAGAAGAGAATCGAAGCATTTGAGATGTGGTGCTATAGACGAATGTTAAAAATTAGGTGGACTGATAAGGTAAGGAATGAGGAGGTTCTACGCAGAATCGGAGAGGAAAGGAATATGTGGAAAACACTGATAAGGAGAAGGGACAGGATGATAGGACATCTGCTAAGGCATGAGGGAATGACTTCCATGGTACTAGAGGGAGCTGTAGAGGGCAAAAACTGTAGAGGAAGACAGAGACTGGAATACGTCAAGCAAATAATTGAGGACGTAGGTTGCAAGTGCTACTCTTAGATGAAGAGGTTAGCACAGGAAAGGAATTCGTGGCGGGCCGCATCAAACCAGTCAGTAGACTGATGACCAAAAAAAAAAAAACGTTTAAACAATTTTAAATGTCCAAGCTAATAGAATGGTTTTAAATTACAAATCAAAATTGACAAGGTCCTATGAGAAAGCTAACAAATTTGGGTGGTACAAGGGCCAGCAAATCGACCGGCTGAGTAAGGAAAACTTGATGCTGAAATGCCACGGCACCAAAAGGGATCCAAGTTAAAAGCCAAAAATATCCGAATTCTGAAAAGATTTAGGCCCGAACCAGAGAAGAAAAACGACTTAAATTGTAGTCACCGCGCTGCAGAGCTGCTTCAAACAAGGTAGCGGCGGCTGTCGAGTTACATCGTGCCGCCAGTGCGCTCACCCTTGTCAGGCCGGGCGAGTTGAACGCATACACAGCAGAAACAGTTGCTGACCCATCAGGCAACAGCAGGGCGCTCTTAAAATAGGTGCCATGCCGCAAGAAGATGTCTAGAAACACCGACATGTCAATGAGTACGGTAACACACTTTCAGCAAACAGCTGCCTGAACAAGCAGTCAGGATAAGTTGCGACACGCGGCAAGCACCGTTTAACAGATTAAACTAAGAAATTCAAGAATAGTACAATTTAAGCATTGGCGGGAACCAAGTGTACTAACATAACCAAGTTACAAACTTAGTTTAAATGGTTTTTAAACAACAATCTTGCATCCTGGTTCCCTTAATGACAGAATGGTCAGATACCAGTACAAGACGGCTGACAGACCTATTCAGACTCCAAGAATCAAGTAAGGAATCTCGTCTTAGAACACCGAAGGGTGCCAACACAGAAAATTTTACACCTTTCCGGCAGTCCATCCGGTATCCTAATAGAAAATAAAACACAATTAAAAGAGCACATTAATCATAAACGTTCATAACAACACTAGTAGCACCTGCGACCACCGTCCACTCCCATTGCTTGCACAGGCTGTGACAACAGTAATGTCAAGCAGTATTTTGCACGGATAAACATTATTAAATCCAAACATTAAAAAACTATCGCCACGAAACTTCCTGGCAGATTAAAACTGTGTGCCGGACCGACTCTCGAGCTCGGGACCTTTGCCTTTCGTGGGCAAGAACTGTGCCATCTGAGCTACCCAAGCACGACACACGCCCCCTCCTCACAGCTTTACTACTGCCAGTACCTTGACTCCTACCTTACAAACCTTATAGAAGCTCTCCTGCGAAACTTGCAGAACTAGCACTCCTGAAAGAAAGGATATTGTGAAAGGTCTCTGTTGGATTCCTTTCATGTTAATTTCTTAAAACTGTTGTCATTTACGGCATACATTCCACTTCTAAATTTGCTGTAGTGTTTCTGACTATTTGGGAGGAGACTGAGCAGTGGAACGTGTTACTTTTACACATAAACAAGAACGATCTGTCACACTACTACACTTTAAATCACAGTTTATATGTAATTCATGTCACACAGTCTCATACGGAACCTACATCCGCTTTCTTTTACATACCGTATATGATAAGATACTGTCATCCCCCTTCCCTTCTTGAAACGTCCCCTTAGAAAAATTATTGAGTTACTGTGAAAGGTCTCTGTTGGATTCCTTTCATATTTAATTTCTTAAATCTGTTGCCATTTATGGAATAAATTCCTCTTCTAAATGTACTGTGGCGTTTCTGACTATCTGGGAGGAGACTGAGCAGTGGAACGTGTTACTTTTACACATAAACAAGAACGATCTGTCACACTACTACACTTTAAAGCACAGTTTATATGTAATTCTTATATGTAATTCATGTCACACAGTCTCATACGGAACCTACATCCGCTTTCTTTTATATACTGTATATGATAAGATACTGTCATCCCCCTTCCCTTTTGTGTGAGAGGATGAATGAGCATATGTATTTCTAGTTGCATGCTTGAGGGTAGCAGACAAGGCTGTCTGCTAGAGAACAGTAGGACCAACGTCGGAACAGGTAGCTACGCTTCCTAAAAGCAAAGAGGTTTCTATCCTTAGTATGGTCCTGTCCGTCCGTTGTCATGTTGGTATAGGAAGCTGCCCCTCTGGCCACTTCCGTTGGTCTTTGTGAGACCGAGGAAGCACGCTGGGCAGTAAGGCAGTTGCTGTGTGGCCGTGGGGAGCGTCTGAAGTGGTAAGATCTCCGGCTAAGCGCGTGTCTGTTAAGTCCGTAGGACAATGGATTTCTTAAGTTCAGCCTAACTGAAAATTTAATCACCTTGATTTCAGGTTTAGCTCTAAAATATCTAATGCTATCTTAAAGTGCAGCGGAGTGTAATTCTCGTGTTAAATTCAGATTATTTTGCGGTAGTTGCTTTGTTACTACTTTGTGAGTAAAGTGGAACCACGTGTTGATCAGTAACTCTAACTAAGTTCATCAATCTTAAATGCGAATGTTTGTGTGATTATAACGTCTCGTCTTGACTATATTTTCAATATAGCAACTTTTCTTTATGTTCAGCTCACGTGGGGTGTACTTTGCGAGACCACTACCACGTGCTTATATAACTGTTTGACCCATCAGGTTAATAGTAAGACGTTAGTAACCAGTTCAAGGTTTTTCTTTTGTCAAGTGCTTTTCGATCTAATGTATTTTAACTATCAAAATTATTGTGGAGTTGTACGCTTTGTGTAAACCAAGTTGACCACGTGGAGCATGTGGTGTAATCATCAAAGTAGCCCTCAGCTATTCTTTTTGCGAAGACTTCACAAAGAGTTAATATGAATTTAGTATACCAGTGTGTGATAATTACATGACGGACAGGATTGTGGTATGAACGTAATTTCTTTGGGTAAAAACTGAATCTGTTGGTTGTGGTTAATTTCTTCTTGCTTATGTTTCAATGTTCTTCGTGTGTTATTTTATGAATGCAGTGTTGTATCCAGTCTCCCAATCTTGGCTCCATAGTTTATGTGTTCCGTAAGATTACAATCTCACATTCTTTTCAATCGTAAATAAGGCACCAGCTCAGTTATAACTCACGTATAATATGCTGAAATTCCAATGAACAATCTTAAAATAAATTTCCCAGTATAAACTGATTTCTTTCTTTTTATTTAAATTCTCCTTTATATATATATATTTTACCGGTTTTGTATGACTATTAAAAGATTAGCATTCATGTTAGGCTGCTTGGTAAACCTAGACTAAATATCTGATGAAACAGTTGCCCAGTAATCCACGGTTAACGTCCCCAGACAGATCACGGCTTTTAACCCACTTTCATTGTCAACTAGCACCGATATAAGCATACCAAATTAAAGTTACAACCTTACACATCAGCATACAAAATTAAAAGTAGCAATATTACAACTGTGCTGATAAACCTCTTACATTATTTCATTTTCAAACAGCTGAACAAAACTGAACGTAGTCCCACATTACTCTCTTTACTTATTCTGATCAACACTAAACTGACACACAATGTTCTTAGCGCAACGCAATCTGACTTTCAAAAAACGCTACAAAAGCATGACCCTGACTAACATTAACCAATACGTTTCACAAATCACTTACCTCACAAAAATCTACTTACATGGGACCTTTGCCTATCGTGGGCAAGTGCTCTACCATCTGAGCTACCCAAGCACGACACACGCCCCCTACTCACAGCTTTACTTCTGCCAGTACCTTGCCTCCTACCTTCCAAACTTTATAGAAGCTCTCCTGCGAAACTTGCAGAACTAGCACTCCTGAAAGAAAGGATATTGTGAAAGGTCTCTGTTGGATTCCTTTCATGTTAATTTCTTAAAATTGTTGTCATTTAGGGCATACATTCCACTTCTAAATTTACTGTGGTGTTTCTGACTATTTGGGAGGAGACTGAGCAGTGGAACGTGTTACTTTTACACATAAACAAGAACGATCTGTCACACTACTACACTTTAAAACACAGTTTATATGTAATTCATGTCACACAGACTCATACGGAACCTCCATGCACTTTCTTTTACATACCGTATACGATAAGATACTGTCATCCCCCTTCCCTTCTGTGTCTAAGGATGAATGAGCAAATCTATTTCTAGTTGGATGCTCAATGGTAGCAGACAAGACTGTCTGCTAGAGAACAGTAGGTCCAGTGTTGGAACAGGTACCTACGCTATCTAAAAGCAAAGAGGTTTCTATTCTTGGTATGGTCCTGTCCGTCGTTTGTCATGTTGGTATAGGAAGCTGCCTCTCTGGTCACTTCCGTTTGTATCTGTGAAGCACCCTCGGTAGGGGCCCAGGCAGTCTGTTCGCGGCGAGCGCCTGAAGTGGTAAGATCTCCGGCTAAGCGCGTCTCTGCTAAGTCCGTAGGACAATGGATTTCTTAAGTTCAGCCTAACTGAAAATTTAATCACCTTTATTTCAGGTTTAGATCTAAAATATCTTATGTTATCTTAAATTGCAAAGCAGTGTAATTCAAGTGTGAAGTTCAGAATATCTTCCAGTAGTTGCTTTGTCACTAATTTGTGAGTAAAGTGGAACCATGCGTAGATGACCCGTAACTTAACTAAGATCATCGATCTTAAATGCGAATGTGCGTGAGGTTTGGAAGGTAGGAGAAAAGGTACTGTCTGAAGTAAAGCTGTGAAGACGGGGCGTGAGTCGTGCTTGGGTAGCTCAGATGGTAGAGCACTTGCCCGCGAAAGGCAAAGGTCCCGAATTCGAGTGTCGGTCCTGCACACACTTTTAATCTGCCAGGCAGTTTCATATCAGCGCACACTTCGCTGCAGAGTGAAAATCTCATTTTGGAACTATCACCACAATCGTCATACCTGTGGAACACAACTAAGTTACTTTTGAAGGAAGCAACCCACGGCGCTTAGCGATCACGGAGGAAACAGGCTCAAACAGTTTCTACACTCCTGGAAATTGAAATAAGAACACTATGAATTCATTGTCCCAGGAAGGGGAAACTTTATTGACACATTCCTGGGGTCAGATACATCACATGATCGCACTGACAGAACCACAGGCACATAGACACAGGCAACAGAGCATGCACAATGTCGGCACTAGTACAGTGTATATCCACCTTTCGCAGCAATGCAGGCTGGTATTCTCCCATGGAGACGATCGTAGAGATGCTGGATGTAGTCCTGTGGAACGGCTTGCCATGCCATTTCCACCTGGCGCCTCTGTTGGACCAGCGTTCGTGCTGGACGTGCAGACCGCGTGAGACGACGCTTCATCCAGTCCCAAACATGCTCAATGGGGGACAGATCCGGAGATCTTGCTGGCCAGGGTAGTTGACTTACACCTTCTAGAGCACGTTGGGTGGCACGGGATACATGCGGACGTGCATTGTCCTGTTGGAACAGCAAGTTCCCTTGCCGGTCTAGGAATGGTAGAACGATAGGTTCGATGACGGTTTGGATGTACCGTGCACTATTCAGTGTCCCCTCGACGATCACCAGTGGTGTACGGCCAGTGTAGGAGATCTCTCCCCACACCATGATGCCGGGTGTTGGCCCTGTGTGCCTCGGTCGTATGCAGTCCTGATTGTGGCGCTCACCTGCACGGCGCCAAACACGCATACGACCATCATTGGCACCAAGGCAGAAGCGACTCTCATCGCTGAAGACGACACGTCTCCATTCGTCCCTCCATTCACGCCTGTCGCGACACCACTGGAGGCGGGCTGCACGATGTTGGGGCGTGAGCGGAAGACGGCCTAACGGTGTGCGGGACCGTAGCCCAGCTTCATGGAGACGGTTGCGAATGGTCCTCGCCGATACCCCAGGAGCAACAGTGTCCCTAATTTGCTGGGAAGTGGCGGTGCGGTCCCCTACGGCACTGCGTAGGATCCTACGGTCTTGGCGTGCATCCGTGCGTCGCTGCTGTCCGGTCCCAGGTCGACGGGCACGTGCACCTTTCGCCGACCACTGGCGACAACATCGATGTACTGTGGAGACCTCACGCCCCACGTGTTGAGCAATTCGGCGGTACGTCCACCCGGCCTCCCGCATGCCCACTATACGCCCTCGCTCAAAGTCCGTCAACTGCACATACGGTTCACGTCCACGCTGTCGCGGCATGCTACCAGTGTTAAAGACTGCGATGGAGCTCCGTATGCCACGGCAAACTGGCTGACACTGACGGCGGCGGTGCACAAATGCTGCGCAGCTAGCGCCATTCGACGGCCAACACCGCGGTTCCTGATGTCTCCGCTGTGCCGTGCGTGTGATCATTGCTTGTACAGCCCTCTCGCAGTGTCCGGAGCAAGTATGGTGGGTCTGACACACCGGTGTCAATGTGTTCTTTTTTCCATTTCCAGGAGTGTATATGCAATATATACCACACTAAGGCGGATCCAAACTTCCCGGAAGGCACAAATTCGCAACTCAGAGAAGAAGCATATAGGGCAGGGCAGTAACATCAGAGTCCGCTAAGGCCACCAAACTAAATGACAAGAAGTAAGAGGTGGCCTCTCAGAGCGCCGGAATCAGGAGATCATAAAGTCGTTCCCATTGAAACGATTTCCTCAGAGTGAATCGCCCAAGACACCACCCACCTTGCCTCCCGATGACTGCCCTTACAGCCATTCGCCCGCCTCGCAAACATTTCGAATCGGAAGGGGCAGCGCAAGAGCGCCACCCGGCGACCAGAGGGAATATGATCTACAGACCGCAATCGATACGAGCCGACACGGCTCAATCACAAGTGGGATACTTGTTCTAAAATTTTCTCATTGTTATTACTTTCGATTTGACTCTATTCTCTCTACTTTTTAATAAATGAAATGTTCCTCGAGAGCGAGTTTTGGTCATGAGTATGATACTACGCTCCGGAGGAATTAATCCCAAGGACTCTGAGACCGTAACACTTCCTTACCCTTCAAGGACACTCGGTAAACGACGTCCTGTCATGCGAGAGGCCCCCTTTCTGATCGGGAACGGCACAGGACCGACAGTGGCTCTTATAAAATTGTCCTAATGAGGTGCTTTATTAAGACGACGAGACGAGGCCAGCTTTAACAAGCAATTGGGAACGGACGTAACGCCCGCCGGCCCTTGGAATGCTCGCGGCGGGCGAGGACGGCGGCGTATCGCGGCCGCATCGCCCTCGTTTCGACCACGCAGCACCGCCGCCGCTGACGCAGGCGGAGACGCAGACGGACCATCGCCGTCGCCCTAATGGAGACGCCGGTAAATTACACCGGCGGTGTTTTGCTGCCCACCGCTCGTCCGCGGAGGTCAGCAACGGCTTATCCCAGCCATCGCAAGACCCGGTTCAGAGTTTCCATAAATTACGTCCTCCAGCTTTTAAATACTCTCAGTGGCGTGTGGTCTACGCACGGACGGGGTACTGCCTGTGGATGACTGGTAAGAATGAAGCATACAGTGAATCTTGACAACTGGTAGTTTGTCTGCAGCCAAATGGGGCAACAAGTAGAATTTGAGCCAAAAGAATGTCGGGGATTTACTTGTAACATAGTGCTGCGAGCCGACTAAATACTTTGCCAGTTTCTTCATTTAAATGCTGACATCGTCACTGGGATGTATCGATCGCACTACTGTTAGTAACATGAACATTTTCTGTCTCGATCACAAAATATTTTTCTAAATATGCTACTGACTTCAAAGCTTTATGCACCGTCATTAGACTTAAAGAGTCAGAACAAACGGGGGAAAACCTAATGGAAAAACCGAAGATTATTGACCTAAGTATCAGACAGATGAATAAACTGAATACATAATATTGCGGGTTTAACATAATATTAGTTGTGTAAAACATTTGTGACCTCGGAGGTCAAGCGGGGGACGGGATGTTTCGTTATTGCAGTCCCACCAGAACGGTCCTAGGTTCAAACTTATGGGTCTTTGTTTGGTGAAACTACTGAGTACGTTAGCTGATTCCAGCGCTCTGAGAGGGTACCTCTTGCCTATTGTCGGGCCGTGTTGTGTGGTCTAGTTTAGTGGCCATAGCGGGCCCTGTTGTTACTGCCCTGCCCCACGTGATACTTCTCTGAGTTGCAAATTTTTACCTTCCGGAAAGTTTGGATCCGCCTTTATTTATCGTCTCAACACTTACCTACGGAATTTTCCGTGACAAAGGCAACTCAGACTTGACCTATTTATTTATTACCCACAATATACAAGTCCGACTCAATCTGACTGCTAAACAGTGACAACATGGCTTCAAATAATTAACACAGAAGAATGGCGCTGAATTGCAAAGAATCCAAACAATAAGCCATACTTTTTCATAAGTCACTTACTTCACAGATCTTCATAACACGAACTACAGCAATTACAGGAAGCAGCAACTACAGCCAGCGAAATAAAAAGATTCTACTGCGGACTCTATCAGGAGGCATATGCTTAGCAAAAGAAAGATGTTGTTGAAGAGCAAACAATGTATTTAGAAGATTTTACCTTATTCGTGTGACATCCAGTTCGAAAAATTATATACACACCTGGAAATTGAAATAAGAACACCGTAAATTCATAATCCCAGGAAGGGGAAACTTTATTGACACATTCCTGGGGTCAGATACATCACATGATCACACTGACAGAACCACAGGCACATAGACACAGGCAACAGAGCATGCACAATGTCGGCACTAGTACAGTGTATATCCACCTTTCGCAGCAATGCAGGCTGCTATTCTCCCATGGAGACGATCGTAGAGATGCTGGATGTAGTCCTGTGGAACGGCTTGCCATGCCATTTCCACCTGGCGCCTCAGTTGGACCAGCGTTCGTGCTGCACGTGCAGACCGCGTGAGACGACGCTTCATCCAGTCCCAAACATGCTCAATAGGGGACAGATCCGGAGATCTTGCTGGCCAGGGTAGTTGACTTACACCTTCTAGAGCACGTTGGGTGGCACGGGATACATGCGGACGTGCATTGTCCTGTTGGAACAGCAAGTTCCCTTGCCGGTCTAGGAATGGTAGAACGATAGGTTCGATGACGGTTTGGATGTACCGTGCACTATTCAGTGTCCCCTCGACGATCACCAGTGGTGTACGGCCAGTGTAGGAGATCGCTCCCCACACCATGATGCCGGGTGTTGGCCCTGTGTGCCTCGGTCGTATGCAGTCCTGATTGTGGCGCTCACCTGCACGGCGCCAAACACGCATACGACCATCATTGGCACCAAGGCAGAAGCGACTCTCATCGCTGAAGACGACACGTCTCCATTCGTCCCTCCATTCACGCCTGTCGCGACACCACTGGAGGCGGGCTGCACGATGTTGGGGCGTGAGCGGAAGACGGCCTAACGGTGTGCGGGACCGTAGCCCAGCTTCATGGAGACGGTTGCGAATGGTCCTCGCCGATACCCCAGGAGCAACAGTGTCCCTAATTTGCTGGGAAGTGGCGGTGCGGTCCCCTACGGCACTGCGTAGGATCCTACGGTCTTGGCGTGCATCCGTGCGTCGCTGCTGTCCGGTCCCAGGTCGACGGGCACGTGCACCTTTCGCCGACCACTGGCGACAACATCGATGTACTGTGGAGACCTCACGCCCCACGTGTTGAGCAATTCGGCGGTACGTCCACCCGGCCTCCCGCATGCCCACTATACGCCCTCGCTCAAAGTCCGTCAACTGCACATACGGTTCACGTCCACGCTGTCGCGGCATGCTACCAGTGTTAAAGACTGCGATGGAGCTCCGTATGCCACGGCAAACTGGCTGACACTGACGGCGGCGGTGCACAAATGCTGCGCAGCTAGCGCCATTCGACGGCCAACACCGCGGTTCCTGGTGTCTCCGCTGTGCCGTGCGTGTGATCATTGCTTGTACAGCCCTCTCGCAGTGTCCGGAGCAAGTATGGTGGGTCTGACACACCGGTGTCAATGTGTTCTTTTTTCCATTTCCAGGAATGTATTTGTCAATAATTCCACTACCTAAACATTACCAACTACATCCATCGTCATTTTACAATGCATGTCCTACCAACATTGAGTCTGTACTAATAAATCATGTCCAAGCCCTTCTATAGCGTCAGCCGGTGTGGCCGAGCGGTTATAGGCGCTTCAGTCTGGAACCGCGCGACCGCTATGGTCGCAGGTTCGAATCCTGCCCCGGGCATGGATGTGTGTGATGTCAGGTTAGTTAGGTTTAAATAGTTCTAAGTTCTAGGGGACTGATGATCTCAGATGTTAAGTCCCATAGTGCTCAGAGCCATTTGAACCATTTAAACCTTCTCTAGCCGCTCGCTAACTGCTACTCCGTCCAGGTACAGAATCTCATGCAGAGGGCGCAGAGCGCTGTCAGCGATATTGATACAGTCTATAGCGCTGCCAACATAGAAACGTACAAACAGGCTACTTACAAGGTCTATTAAGGCTGTTCTCAAACAAGTCGGCGCACCTTACCCCCCCCCCCCAAAAAAAAAATACGAACGAATTATTCGAATGGCATGGAAATTGCACGAGGGTCACTCCAAAAGAAATGCACTGTGGTGTGGGCACTATAAGACCTTCAGTACACACACCATCAGATTATTTGACTTGTCGCTCTAACGAAGTAGGCGAATGTCAGCAATATGTCTCGTGGTCTTATCGTGGCGTGTTTATCTTCTGCCGTTAGGTCAGACGATAGAAATGCCACTTGCACACTTAGAGTAGCAGAACTTGATTAATTTTCACACACATTTATTAAAATAATAAAAAGCATAAAAATTACTTTACTTGGTTCTGGATGCTATTTACAATTGACAGTCTGAAGTTCCTTTGGTATTGGTACGTTAATCTTATTCTCACATATATGTCTGATACTTGACAGAAGTGTCTATACATTTATCTTCATGGCTATGTACAGGAATATGGTAATCTTATTAGGTGCAGACTGAAACTTGACTATATACTGGTACAGACAAATGTAGAACTCGCACAGACTGGGACAGACTAATGCAGATTGGTACAGACTGGTGCAGACAAAGGCAGACTGACTATTTGGAGGTCTGTACACTCGTTATAATACCTCGGGTGTTCATGTATCATTGCGCGAGTGTGGTCCGCGAGGAGAAAAGGTTTCTACATTAGCAGCAATCTCATTCGCTGCGTTACATATTAATACGCAGATCAGCGGAAGCAGAATTTGGTCCGTCTCTATGGCAGCGCCATCTCATAGTGCGGAGACGGATGAGCGCTGCGCCTGCGCTGTTGTGCTTAGTGGGGCGCGCTCTAGTGGGAAAGTTGTGTACGCCCTGACTTACGCGGAACTATGTACACAGCATGCATGCTATTTTTTTTTAAATCCATCTTTCATTCTACATGTCTGAAAGTTTCACAGTGTGTAGATACATCCTTTAGGAACATTATTTTCATTTATCCATATAATTTCCATCCCCCTCAACTGCCTTCGCCATCTTGGAACCAGCACCTGTATACCCACACAGTAAAATTCTGGACCATCCTGTTGGAATCACTGTTTGGCAGCATGCACAAGGGAGTCATCATCTTAAAACCTTGTTCCACGAAGAGAGTCTTTCAGTTTCCCAAAGAGATGATAGTCACATGGAGCCAGGTCAGGAGTGTAAGGCGGGTGTTTCAGTATTGTCCATCTGAGTTTTGTGATCGCTGTCAACATCCTGGGAACCCACCTGGCACAAATCTTTTTTAACCCCAACAGTTTCAGTATTTTGCAAACACTTCCTTCCACTGTCCCAACGTAGCGTGCCAATTCGTTCACTGTGATGCGTCTGTCAGCAGTCATCAATTCGTTAACTCTCTGCAAATTTTCTGGAGTGTGTGCAGTACGAGGCCTGCCGCTGCGAGGACAATACTCAATATTGCTGTGCCCGCTGTCATCACGTAACCTGCTTACCCACCGACCAAATGTACTGCGATCGACAGCAGCATCTCCATACACCTTTTTCAACCTCTAGTGGATGTTTCCCACTGTCTCGTTTTTACTGCAAAGGAATTCTGTGACAGCATGTTGATTCTGACAAACGTCAAGTGTAGCAGCCATCTTGAAGACAAGCTGCGACGGCGCCACTCACGGGAACAGGTTGAACTAAGTTTGAAAACAAGCGGGAATGATGTATCTACGCACTGTAAAACTTTCACACATGCAGAATTAAAACTGTATTTTTACAAAAATAGTGTGCATTTGTTTTGGTGTGACCCTCGTAGATGTGATTTACATGTATAGACAAACAAATGATTACAGTTTCAGAAAAAAATGGAGGTTTTGTTGAAGAGACAGAACGTTATAAATTAAGCAAGTCAGTGACGTGTTGGTCGATCTCTGGCGCTTACGAAAGCAGTTATTCCGCTTGCCGTTGATCGACAGAGTTACTAGATGTCCTCCTGAGGGATACAGTGCCAAATTCTGTCCTACTGACGCGTTAGGTCGTCAAAATTTCAAGCTGGTTGGAGGGCCCCGCTCACAATGCTCCAACTCTCTCAATTATGGAATGATCTGGCGATCTTGCTGGTAAGGTAGGATTTAGCAAGCACATAGCAAGTGATATAAATTCTCGACTTGTGCAGGTAGTAAAATCGTCAGACTATCGATTCCAATTACAAAATGATCTAGAGAGAATTTTTGTATGGTGCGAAAAGTGGCACTATACAAAGAAAAGTGCGAGGTCGTCGACATGGGTACTAAAAGAAATCCGATAAATTTTGGGTATACGAAAAATCACACACATCTAAGAGCTGCCAATTCGACTAAATACCTATGAATTACAATTAGGAGCAACTTAAATTGGAAATACCACATAGATAACATTGTAGGGAAGGCGAGACAAAGACTACGCTTTGTTGGCATAACACTTAGAAGATGCGACAAATCCTCTAAAGAGACAGCCTACATTACACTTGTCCGTCCTCTACTCGAATACTGCTGCGCGTTGTGGGATCCTTACCGAGCAGGATTGACGGAGGACATCGGAAAAGTGCAAAGAAGGGCAGCCCGTTTCATGTTATCGCGCATTAGGGGTTAGAGTGTCACTGATATGGTACGCGAGTTGGGTTGGCAGTCACTGAAACAAAGGCGGTTTTCTCTGCGGCAGGATCTATTTACGAAATTTCAATCGCCAACTTTCTCTTCAGAATGCGAAAATATTTTGTTGACGGCCACCTACATAGGTAGAAATGATCATCATAGTAAAATTAGAAAAATCAGAGCTCGAACGGAAAGATATAGGTGTTCCTTTTTCCCACGCGCCATTCGAGAGTGGAATGGTAGAGAAGTACTACGAAAATGGTTCGATGAACCCTCTGCCAGGCACTTAAGTGTGATTTTCAGAGTTCCGTGTAGATGTAGATGTGGGCAATATATTGCTGAAATGTAAGCCCAGTATGGCTTGCCATGAATGGAGAGAAAACGGGGCGCTTAATATACCGCTATGCAGTAAGGATGTCGCGGATGACAATAGAAGGTGTCCTGCAACTAAATTAAATGGCACCCCAGATCATCACTCCTGGTTATCGGGCGGTGTGGCTGGTGAAACCGCTGTTTGGGGCGTCTCCAGGCACGTCTTCGGCCTGGAATCTCATCGACTGGAGTAGAATTGTCTTCAGTGACGGGTCCAGCTTCGAACAGAGTCCCAGTGCCCAGCGACAGCGTGTCTCGAGACGCCCCGGACAGTGTTGGGATAGCAATCTGACTATCGGTCGGTATACAGCCTGACAGTCATGAATGATTGTCTGGGCAGCCATTTCTTTTCATAGCAAGAGCCCTTTCGGACTTTCAACACTCTACTGGTTGAAAACACTCGCGACCCTTTGATGGACTAGATCTAAAAAACAGCTCACTTTATTTCTAGGAGAGAGAATTAAAGGTATAAAAAATACTTCAATACGTTTCATATGTTTGCATAGACGAAACCGATGAAAACTATAAAACCATATTTAGACGGGTGGTATTGTGTTCTGCAGCACATGGACTGAATTTACTAAATCTCTCGCCTTCAATGGCAATAGGAACCACTCCCAGCGATTCTTAGAAAGTGGATTTATATTTAATCGTCACACACGTCTGTCAGAAAACGTGACAACGAATTGAACTGAGCCTTCCGCGAACTGCGCAATGATATTTTACAACAAATATTGTTCCACTAGCTAAAAGGAAAACTAAGTCGCAACGACGAAAACTGAGCCTCTTGTTAACTGCGATTACATTTACTCTCCGCAAGGCGCATGGCTGAAACTTGATGCAGAGTGATTGCCAACTCCATTAAGGGTGATCAAAAAGTTTCTGTTTCACTGCGTTCCTGCAGCGTACACCATGTGATCAAAAGTATCCGGACACATAGCTGAAAATGACTTACAAGTTCGTGGCGGCCTACATCGGTAATACTGGAATTCAGTATCATGTTGGCCCACCGTTAGCCTTGATGATAGCTTCCACTCTCGCAGGCATACGTTCAATCAGGTGCTGGAAGGTTTGTTGGAGAATGGCAGCCCATTCTTCACGGAGTCCTGCCCTGCGGAGAGGTATCGATGTCTGTCGGTGACGCCTGGCACGAAGTCGGCGTTCCAAAACGTCGCAAAAGTGTTCTATAGGGTTCAGGTCAAGGCTCTGTGCAAGCCAGTCCATTACAGGGATGTTAGTGTCGTGTAACCACTCAGCCACGGGCCGTGCAATATGAACAGGTGCTCGGTCGCATTGAAAGATGCAACCGATATCCCCGAATTGCTCTTCAACAGTATGAAGCAAGAGGGTGCTTAGGCTTAGGCCTGTGCTGTGATAGTGCCACGCAAAACAACAAAAGTGCAAGCCCCCCCCCCATGAAATACATGACGACACCATAACACCACCACCTCCGAATTATACTGTTTGCACAACACACGTTGGCAGATGACGTTCACCGAGCATTCGCCACACCCACACCCTGCTGTCGGACCGCCACATTGTGTACCGTGAAGAGTCACTCCAAACAACGTTTTTCCATTGTTCAATCGTCCAATGTTTACGCTCCTTACACCAAGCGAGGCATCGTTCGGCATTTACCGGCGTGACGTGTGGCTTATGAGCAGCAGCTCAACCATGAAATCCAAGTTTTCTCACCTCCCGCCTGACTGTCATAGTACTTGCAGTGGATCCTGATGCAGTTTGATATTCCTGTGTGATAGTCTGGATAGATGTCTGCCTGTTACACATTACGATCCTCTTCATCTGTCGGCGGTCTCTGTCAGTCATCAGACGAGGTCGGCCTGTACGCGTTTGTGCTGCACGTGTCCCTTCAGGTTTCCACTTCACTATCACATCGGAAACAGTGGACCTAGGAATGTTATAAACGTATGACACAAGTGAAAACCCAATCACCTGACCACGTTCGAAGTCCGTGAGTTCCGCGGAGCGCCCAATTCTGCTCTTTCACGTTGTGTAATGATAACTGAGGTTGCTGATATGGAGTACCTGGCAGTAGGCGGCAGCACAATGCACCTAATATGAAAAATGTATTTTTTGGGGGTGTCCGAATACTTTTGATCAAATAGTGTATATGAAACGTACCGCGGCTCAGATGCGGGCATGTAACCATCGACATGCAGGCAAGGGAGTGTCGCATTCCTGCCTTTCCAAAAAATGAACAAACGTGATGACGTTGTTGCCAAATTCGTCCATGCAGGACCAGTGTGCTGTCATTCTTTTCTTGGCTGCCGAAGGACAAACACCGGACACATCCATCGTAGAATGAAAAATGTTTATGAGAAAATATGTCTGTCAAGAACTACCGCTGTTGAACCGTGCGTCACGGGATGCTCTTGCTTCTTGATAGCGCACGTCCCATACCGAAAATTTCGTAAGAAAAAGTTACGCGAGCTCAGATGGGAGACACTCGAGCACACGCCCCATTGTCGTGATCTCTCTCCCTTTGCGATTATCAAATCTTCGCTCCTTTAAAAAAGGCCTTGAAGAGTCCACGGTTCCTGTCGGACGAGGGTGTGCTGTAAAGTGTTAGGCTCATGCTCACACACCAGCACACGGTGTTTTACCAAACGCATATTTTCAACCTGTTGCGTCAGTGGGACGGTTGCCTCAAGGCTCACGGCTATTTTGCCTGACTGGCGTACCGATTTTCACTGTACAGTCTTCGAACGGTATTCGTTAGCCCACGTACAGAAGAATGTCAAGGGCACTGAGAACTGAGTGCGATCTGGTCATGTGCACCTGAGGGTTCGTCATGGGACATATGAAAACAGACTATTTACAAATTTGCACGAGGCGCTTCGTCGTTTTACGTACATGTTTCATCCTTTCAAAGAGAAGAAGATGGACTGAAAAAGAAAGACGCAGCGATACGAAAGCAGTAATCCGTAAACATATAGTTCACTGCCGCGTTTGTCGTCTGCTGCCAGTTATCTTATATGTCTGTTGTGATGAAAGGTTGCGGAACCGGCAGCTACCCTTCAAGCCCTCGAATGCCTTGAGCATATTTTCTAAGTGGTATGTTATTGCTCCGTTTACAAGAACAAGGTCACAACTTCTTCACTGCTACTTTTAACTTTTCTTTTTCGAACTGATTTTCTTCTGTTAACTTCTTTTTTTTTTCCTTCTACACATTCTTGTGAGAGTGAGGATCAGACTGATACTTTTCATAATTATCCTGCACCTGCTTCCTTCTGGAATAAGACTGCAATATCGTCGCCGCCACTATAGAGTCTTGTACCGAAAGGAAGCAACAACAACACAAATGCACGTGTGGGTTAATAGGTTCTTTATTTACATGAAGTGGATACTTAACTATAATAGCGTCCATGTTTTGCGATATAAAGTCTTCAGTAATAGTCCTCTTGCAGACAGTATCGATAATCTTGCCATTTACAAGCTTTAGTTTCACAGCTAGTCCTTCTATCGTCACTAATCTGGTCGCTGTGTGCTGTCGTAACCTGCCATGTGAACTGATCCCACTCTGCGATTGAACTAACAGAGGCCAAACTGGAGCATGAGTTATTGTACATCTACATCTACATTTATACTCCGCAAGCCACCCAACGGTGTGTGGCGGAGGGCACTTTACGTGCCACTGTCATTAACTCCCTTTCCTGTTCCAGTCGCGTATGGTTCGCGGGAAGAACGACTGTCTGAAAGCCTCCGTGCGCGCTCTAATCTCTCTAATTTTACATTCGTGATCTCCTCGGGAGGTATAAGTAGGGGGAAGCAATATATTCGATACCTCATCCAGAAACGCACCCTCTCGAAACCTGGCGAGCAAGCTACACCGCGATGCAGAGCGCCTTTCTTGCAGAGTCTGCCACTTGAGTTTGTTAAACATCTCCGTAACGCTATCACGGTTACCAAATAACCCTGTGACGAAACGCGCCGCTCTTCTTTGGATCTTCTCTATCTCCTCCGTCAACCCGATATGGTACGGATCCCACACTGATGAGCAATACTCAAGTATAGGTCGAACGAGTGTTTTGTAAGCCACCTCCTTTGTTGATGGACTACATTTTCTAAGGACTCTCCCAATGAATCTCAACCTGGTACCCGCCTTACCAACAATTAATTTTATATGATCATTCCACTTCAAATCGTTCCGCATGCATACTCCCAGATATTTTACAGAAGTAACTGCTACCAGTGTTTGTTCCGCTATCATATAATCATACAATAAAGGATCCTTCTTTCTATGTATTCGCAATACATTACATTTGTCTATGTTGAGGGTCAGTTGCCACTCCCTGCACCAAGTGCAAGTGAGGCCCTTCGGTCGGCAGCGGCGGCTTAAATACATGCTGTCGAGAGGGCGTTGGCGGCATGTTGCTTGTCAATGAGTCTCTGGCCTCCCACGTGATAGGCGCGCTTGACCCGGCGCCTGCTGTCGATCTTCGCTCTACACCTTTGCCGACCAGTATGCTGGCGACAGCTTATGCCAGTACAGTGATAATGCTTTTCTGAAAATTCTTCAAAAATACTGGGTAGCATCTGAGATAACGTTTCAGTTCACATAGATATCAGCATTTTCACTGTTTTCTAATGAATCTTACGGATGCTTGCTGAGATGTTTGCACTCTAGTGATACTATCGTCTGGGAAATTGTGATGGCATTACTCGCTCACTATTTTTCACATCAACCTCTGGCTTCACTTATCACACTGCCGTTCGCAACGTGCCCGTTTAGCCATCTCAGTCAATTGTAACGATACGAACATAAGGAAAACACAGCACCTAGAACTGAGCGGAGAAAATCTTCAACCCCACTGGGAATCATACTCAGGCGTCTTTGTTGAGCAATCCGCCTCGTTGATCACGCAGCTACCGAGGTGGACGGGCACACAGTTACGAGACTACATACGTGTAGTCGAAACTTCAGTGGCTACTCTAGTAGCTCCCTGCGATGAGACTGAAAGACAACTGTTGGCTGTGCCACCACCACCTTGAGTAGCTGTAGGTGGCCGAGGATTGCCAAGATTTTGCAGTCACTAGAATTGCCTTAGTCCTGCAGTCTTCTGGTAGCTATTCCCATGGAAACGTACCGTGAAATGTTATTGTAACTGGTTCTAATAATTATGTTTCGAATTCTTGTTCATTTACTTTTACGGACATAAGCTCTTTATTACTTAGAGAACTACACCGAACACGTCTGTGTATCAGGCGAGGAGTAGAGTGACGTTCAGCTGCGTGTTGAGGGAATAAAAAACACTGCTCTCATTCTGCTGTCTACCATCTTAATGAAACTGATGTCACACGGATCGAACACATTAAGTGCCCTGCTAACTCTAAGTCCTCGTAGGAGAAAGTCGCGTGTGATCAGGAAGTAAGATTCGTCCTTAGTTCTTACACCCACTGCCATTCTGACTCATCATCGCCATGCTGAATCTTTATCATTTCTTGTACACCCATGCCCTTACTATGCAAATATTGTACTTTGTTCCTCCTCTGAGCAATTTCATCTACTTATCCGAATTAGTGTTCGGCGAATTTATTGTAATCTACTTGTCGTCACAGTCGTTCTTCTAACCAATGAGCCGAAAATCGACGGTGATACTGTATTTGCTGCTTTTTTTTTTCAACTATCTAGCCAACAGAAACTGAATGTTTGTTGTGATTTCTACACTCCTTTATGCTACAAGACGGAACAGAAAGGGACGTCAGCACCAAGGATTCTCATGAGGGAAGTTTTGACGTCAACGTTCGTATGGGGGAAGAGCGGCGACGCCTGCTAATGTCTTAAGTGTAGCCGTTCTCGCTGCGTTCAGTCATGTTGTTGTACTGCAGTTTTGTATTTGTACCTTCTCAATTTTTATTTTTTGCTTGCATTGCTTTGCTGACACTGTGTAAAGATTCCGGGAGAACTTCAGTATTTTTCGTACGTGTGTCCTGTCAGAAAAGAGGAAAATATCTGAAGGCGAAATTTGATACACGCTTTTCAATATCTGGTCAAAAACGAAGCCTACAATATACATGTGTGTTGAAAGATAAATCGATGAAACAGTTTTCATGAAAAACAGTTTCTTAATTACGATAGATTCAACTCCATTGATGGAAAGTGGTTTTTGAAGTTATTTGGCACACAGAAAATTAAACAAAGTGGACAAGGTAAAAAGAAGCTTTGTATTGCCTTCCAAATACTGTTTTACAAGGGGCATACAGTAGGTAACGGACCTTATTTTTTGGTTATATTCACCACTACAATGCACCACATTATTCCCTACACTTTTGGCTACAAAACTCTATTTTTCAACATAATCTCCGTTCAGTGCGATGGCCTTACTTCACCTTGCTGGGAGGGGGTTGTATACCGCATAGTACCATTCTACTTGTCGATGTCAGAGTTAACGTGTCGCTGGACCAATAACCTCCCCATCATCCACATACTGCTACCCGCGGAGTACATCCTTACTTGGGCAGATGGAAATTGGAAAGTGCGAGACCTGGGCGACGAACACACTGACATGGTTTTTTCAGCTTCCTGAGGGTAGTACAAAATACTTCAGAGTTGATCGTGGCACCACGAGAGAGGACGTCAAACAGGACAAGGCCTTCAGAGTCTCAGGAGGCCGTGGCCATGGCTTAACCGGTGAAGGGAGATGCTTCGAACGTTTTCTTCGGAGGAGAGGTGGTGTTGCGCCACTCCTTGGACTACTGAATTGTTTCTGGTTCGAGAGATGAAAACATGTTTCATCGTCTGTGATGATGTTCGACAAAATATTTTCACGATTTTTAATGCGCAAGCAATTCCGCATAGATGGTCCTTCGTTGCTCTTTATGGTCTTCTGTTTTCTTGTTTCTTGTTCTCAAGCTGTGTTGATTTCGAAACCGCCAAAGCAGTATACAGCTGACAGCACTTAACGAAAACTGTCTTTGTTTAATTCAGCTGTATATTTAAATGTCTCAAAGTTTTAGCCAAGTACGTTCGTGGTTTTGGTGGCTACAACTGATCTGTGTTTAAACTGACATATTAACGATTTAAATGCTGTTTTCCATTCTGTTGGTTTCTGTCTGTTATAGGTTCAAATGGTTCAGATGGCTCTGAGCACTATGGGGCTTAACAGCTATGGTCATCAGTCCCCTAGAACTTGGAACTACTTAAACCTAACTAACCTAAGGACATTACACAACAACCAGTCATCACGAGGCAGAGAAAATCCCTGACCCCGCCGGGAATCGAACCTGGGAACCCGGGCGTGGTCTGTTATAGGAATCAGTCACTTGTTAACCAGTCCATTTGTTGTCGCCATTCCAAGGCGCCAGACGGCTGGTTATGTCAACACCAGTGAACCAGAATTATACCTCATTTATTGTTTTCAAACAAGAGCGATTGATTAATACAGCAGGTAAACGTTTTTAATTGTTTAATAATCTCACTGACATTTGAAGTAAAGGTTGCTTATTCATATAGCTTAAGGTTGTCCGAAAGAACAGACAGCTTCTTCATACATCTCGGTGTGCTTGACAAAAAAGCCTAATGACATTTTCTTGTATCATGCGCTTCATTTTTGTATTATTAAAACCTAATGTTCGTAGGATAGATAGTATACGCATTTCTGTTTACGTAGTCAACCGACAGTACACGGCGTACCGAGCTTATTGCCTACAATGACGGGACGGCCAGAGAAAGGCAACTAGCCGACCAGAGGATTGAAATCATTAGACGCGTACAACGACGTGGTGTGATAATCAGGTGGTACCGAAAAAAGAAATGTAAACGGTTTTTGGGTTGTCAATAATGTGTAATTCGCTTTACGTGAATTGAATACAACCAGTCTGTTTCTCAACAAGTCGATAACGAACGTCGTAGTAGTAATGACAAGCTAATATCAAACACAATGTATTTCCATGAGTACAAATTCAGTCAATCAGGGATAGTTGTGCATTAATTACAATCAACTGTTTCACCTTTTTTGGCAATGCCACAACGAATACTAAATTCACATTATTTTCCTTGTGTACAACAACATCGTAACGAAAAGAAAACCCATTACTTCGTTTCCTCTTACACCAATACTACAATAAATGTTCGAAATGACCACCATTCGCTTCTACACGTGCTTCATTACGGCGAACCTAGTTTCGTCGTACTCGTTCACACACATGAGCATTGGCTTTTATGGTATCGGCAGCATCTAAAATCTTCTGCGTCAATTCGTACACATTATTTACTGGCTCAGCATAAACAAGTTCCTTCATATGGCCCCAAAAGTAAAAATCCAGTGGATTTAAATCAGGGCTGCGTGCTGGCCATCGACGTGGACCCGAACGCCTGATCCATCGTCCTGGAAATCGACTATTCAAAAATCTGCGTACTCTGTGACCAATGTGGGGTGGAGCACCATCATGGAGGAACCACATGTTATGACGTATGCCTGACGGAATGTCTTCTAACAACGTTGGTAACAAAAATCTGCGTACTCTGTGACCAATGTGGAGTGGAGCACCATCGTGGAGGAACCACATGTTATGACGTATGCCTAACGGAATGTCTTCTAACAACGTTGGTAACAATGTTTCCTCTAGAAACGTTCGGTAATAGTTACCAGTCAAACGTGCAGGTAAAACACAGGGCCCAATAATGTTATTATCGAGCATAGCCGCCCACACATTTACGGAAAATCGTCGCTGAAAATGTGTGTACACTCCATGTGTGCATGTTATGGAAATTAGTTATTCCGTCGCGAGTGAAACACGCTTCATCTATGACGAGCATTTTGTTGACAAAATCATGCTGCGCACTGTGTAACAAAAACCACTCTGAGAATTCACGTCGTGGAGGGAAATCTTGATCTTTCAATGCTTGTACGCGTTGAATGTGGTAAGGCCACAGACGCTCCTCTTGCAAAGTGCGATGAACGACAGTGTGCGATATACCCATGTGGCGGGCGATGCTTCTAGTACTCTGAGAAGGATCCTCCTGGATGCGGTCCAGAATTTTTTCCTCAGCTTCCAATGTACGATCGGCGCGTTGTGGGCCTCTGCCTTCTGCGCGGGGCAGTAAAGAGCCAGTATCTCTCAATCTAAGGAAATTAAGTACGTACTCCAGAATGAGATTTTCACTCTGCAGCGGAGTGTGCGCTGATATGAAAATTCCTGGCAGATTAAAACTGTGTGCCTGACCGAGAATCGAACTCGGGACCTTTGCATTTCGCGGGCAAGGGCTCTACCATCTGAGCTACCGAAGCACGACTCACGCCCGGTACTCACAGCTGTACTTCTGCCAGTATCTCGTCTCCTACCTTCCAAACTTTACAGAAGCCCTCCTGCGAACCTTGCAGAACTAGCACTCCTGAAAGAAAGGATATTGTGGAGACATGGCTTAGCCACAGCCTGGGGGATGTTTCCAGAATGAGATTTTCACTCTGCAGTGGAGTGTGCGCTGATATGAAACTTCCTGGCAGATTAAAACTGTGTGCCCGACCGAGAGCATTTGCCCGCGAAAGGCAAAGGTCCCGAGTTCGAGTCTCGGTCGGGCACACAGTTTTAATCTGCCAGGAAGTTTCAAATACGAACTCGTCAGTTGTATTCTGTCATGATGTAACAAAAACGGAAAGCATATCAGAACAGAAGATACGTTTCCATACGGACGAAAATTTACAAAGGTGCAGATAATACTGTACTTTATTAAGATGTAAATGCATAATAATCGCATACAAGTAGAGAATTACAATGACACAAACCATTGGTGCACAGCAGCAAATGTCTTTCGTGCAGGAAGTCGTCGTTGTGGGAAGCGTTCTCAATAAATTCGTACAGCTGCCGTCGCAACACCTTTTGCCTTGCCATAAATTAAATGCATATCGCATAGTTTGAAACGTCTCCTTAGAAAAATTTACTGTGCTGGTAAACCCCTTACGTTATTTGATTTTCAAACAGCTGAGCAAAACTGAACGTACTCAGACATTTCTCTCTTTCCTTATTCTGATCATCACTAAACTGACACACAATATTTTTAGCTCAACGCAATCTGACTTTTAATAATCCCTAAAAAAGAATGCCCTGACTAACAATAACCTATATCTTTCATGAATCACTTACCTCACAAAGATCTTCATTACTCGAACTACTGCAATACAGCGAGCGCCAATACTGCCAGCTAAATAAAAGATTCTAACTACTGAAGTCACTAACTACTGATAGGCATAGTTAGCAAATGAAAGATTTTGATAAAGAACAAACAATGTATTTACCTTAATAGTGTTCAAAAGTCATAATATATATATACAGACTGAGTCACCTAACGTTACCGCTGGATATATTTCGTAAACCACATCAAATACTGACGAACCGATTCCACAGACCGAACTTGAGGAGAGGGGCTAGTGTAATTGTTTAATAGAAACCATACAAAAACGCACGGAAGTATGTTTTTAACACAAACCTACGTTTTTTTAAATGGAACCACGTTAGTTTTGTTAGAACATCTGAACATATAAACAAATACCTAATCAGTGCCGTTTGTTGCATTGTAAAATGTTAATTACATCCGGTGATATTGTAACCTAAAGTTGACGCTTGAAACCTCCGTCGTTCAGTTGCGTGTTGTAACAAACACGGGCCACGGTCGGCGAGCAGCATCTGCAGGGACATGTTTACGATGACGACCATGTTTACGAGTGTGGCTGTAGTGCACTGTTGTGGTTTGGTCTAGCTGTCGCAGTGTCCGCATGTAGCGCTTGCTGCTATTGTTATTCTGCATTCGTCTCCGCACGCAGACCAACTGTAGTACACCGTGTTACCAGACGTCTGTGATAGTGTAGTGTTGTAGGAACTGTGACCATGGTGTATTCGAACTCTGAAAAGGCGGAGATGATAATCATCTATGGCGAGTGTCGACGAAATGCAGCTGAAGCCTGCAGGGTGTATGCAGAACGGTACCCGGACAGAGAGCATCCAACGTGCCGCACATTGCAAAACATTTACCGCCAACTGTATGCAACAGGTATTGTCGTAGCACGCAAACGGGTCCGTAACAGGCCCGTCACAGGAGAAGCGGGTGCAGTTGGTGTGTTAGCTGCTGTTGCCATGAACCCATACATGAGTACACGGGACATTGCGAGAGCCGGTGGACTGAGTCAACAGCTGCAACATACATCGCGTTTCTACAGAATGATCTGCCAACGTTGCTCGAAAATGTCCCACTGGAAACGCGTCGACGTATGTGGTATCAGCATGATGGTGCACCTGCACATTCCGCAATTAACACTAGGCTGACCCTTGACAGGATGTTCGACGGCCGTTTCATAGGACGTGGAGGACGCATAAATTGGCCAGCCCGTTTTCCTGATCTTACACCTCTGGACTTCTTTCTGTGGGGTACGTTAAAGGAGAATGTGTACCGTGATGTGCCTACAACCCCAGAGGATATGAAACAACGTATTGTGGCAGCCTGCGGCGACATTACACCAGATGTACTGCGGCGTGTACGACATTCATTACGCCAGAGATTGCAATTGTGTGCAGCAAATGATGGCCACCACATTCAACATCTATTGGCCTGACATGTCGGGACACACTCTATTCCACTCCGTAATTGAAAACGTAAGAGGTCCGAGCAGATGTAATTTCGATGTATTGCTCACGCGCTGCCTGTGATATGTAAGGTATAAGAGAATCTCAGACCTAAGAGCAGTGTTGACTGCAGTAGGAACTGTGTAGCTGTAGGAGTAAGTTGTTGCTAGCGAGCAGTTTGGTCTGGTGTATCGTGTTTGCTGGGCCGGTCGTGGTGCAGCGATGCCAGAGTCTGAGCATTATTGTATAAGGTAAAAAAGCAGCAGTATTGTTATCTCAAGTCCCATGTAAATGTTTTAAAAATCTCCTAATAATAATCTTTGTCATAAAAAGTAACTTTTAGCAACCATTCATTTCAGTTTAAAGAATTTACTAATTTCTCCAATCCATGATCATCCCGATTATTGCAAAAGAAGAATCATTTGTTTCCTTTCATAAATGACAAATCTATCGGCCAGCATTGCACAGAGCTGTGCCAGAAAAATTTATTGTGAGAGCAGATATACATGCGTTATCCGGCGACTTCACTGAGGTAAGAATTTTTCTTTTTTATTCAGAATGATCTTTCAGGGCCATGACGCAGCACTGCTGACGTCCAAAATTTACAGGTTAAATTCACAGTTAATTATTGAAAAGTTATAAGTGAGCGACAATTTAATTGAGAGGTTAGTTACATTGTATTATTACCAGGTTACTGAATTTATTTTTTGTTGGGACGTTACACTGAATGTGAACGACATAATTATAATTTTACTGTTGAGAAGTTTAGGAATTTTTCTGTTTTGAGGTTACACTAAATGTGAATTATTTTTGTGGGGAGGTTACACTTGGCGACAACCGGCCAGGATCGTATTTCTTTGTGAATTTCTGAGAAGTAGTCAGTTATATATCTGCTCTTATTTACTTAAATGTAGTTTGCATCTGGCGCAACGCATTTACTAATTTGTCACTCTTTCTTTCACAGATCATCGGCAATTTATTGCTCTTTGTTGTAATTGTGTTTGTTCCATTTTGGTTCGTCTTTGTTTCATTTTGTGCTTAATTTTGATTTGTGAAAAGTGCCGCGAAAAACTGTTAACAGTACATCGCGATGTGCAATGAGTGAAATAGCCGACTCGAATAATTTGACCGATAATACTTGCGACACTCAGTGTAATAGTGATAATCCCCTAATTACAGATAACCAGTGTGTGCCGATCACTAGTAATGATATTGATCCTAATGATGAGCAAACAAATTCAATTATGTCCACCGTAAATTTAACAATTGATGATGCGGCACGTTCCGTTACAATGAACGCTGTCCAGTTTGACACACCTGATTTGCAAAATTTGCATAGTGAACAGATAAATTTTTCTCACGAAGATGAACAATGTAGTCAAAATACGTCAGATTTATTTGATTCCGAGGTAGTGACCCACAGTGCACATCCAATTGGCGAACCTTTTCAAGAATCAGAGAATGACCAAATGGTTACACAAAACGTGACAATTGCAGGTACGCCATTAAACAGCACAGAGAATAGAGTAGGTAATATTGGCATGGATCAAGTTATGGCATTATTGCTACAACTTAATGAAAATTTCAAACAACAACTTAATGAAAATAATGAAAATTTCAAACAGTTGAATGAAAAACACGAAACCTTAATGAAACGAACAAATAACTTAATGAAAAACTAGCCAACAATTCCAAACAGTTGAATGAAAAACAAGACAACAATTTCAAACAGCTTAGTGAACAGATTACAGCCGTTGCCGTGCAATGTCATGATACTAAAGAACAATTACGTGAGGAAATTAAGAATTGTGCTAGGAACAGTAGTGAAGAAATTAGATCTGTTGCACAAGAATTGAGTAATACGCAAGCAGCCACAACTAAATTACTTAGAGATGAAATTAGTGCAGTCGCTAAACAATGTTCTGAAAACACAACACAGTTACGCGACGAGTTTAAATTAATGACAGCAGAACTTTCACGCACACTGGATGCGAAAGTAGACACGAAATTTGAACAACAAAACAGACAAATTGACGAACGTTTTAATCACCACTTACAAAACAGTGAAACGCGTTACCGTAAATTTATACAGGAACAGAATAGAGTAAAGAAACAAGTCATGGAAACAATTACTGCACAGAGACAGGAAGATAAGCGAAAGTTGTTTACGAAAGCAAAAACATAGGTAGACAACAATATTGCTACAGTATCAGACGAAATTAATACTATCAAACAGTTGAACACCGAATTGCATGATGAAATCTCCGATCTTAAAACAAAAACAGACACAGACACACATTAGACTTTCAGACAATGACCAACAGACTTGAAAAGTTGGAACTAGTACAGGATCCCGATGCCATCAAAGCAGACGTTAAGAAATTGAACAAAACCACATGTAAAATACAAAAACAAATTAATGCTTGTGATACTAAAAACGATGATCAGGTAAAAGCACTGACTGAAAAATATGATGAATTGGCCAGTCGTATTGCCGTTATCGAAAGTAATAATGACACCAAATCAGACGATACTTCACCAGTTTTGCTTAATCAAACACCCGAATTCCAAAATTTACAGCAGACGATCAGTGAGATAGGTTCGTCCAATAATACATTACGTAGAAAATTGTCATATTTACAGCACGAATTGACGGAGATGAAAAATATTTCAGCCTTTAACACATCACAGCAAACGCCACTTTCCGAACATTTGTCAGACTCACACAGTCAGTGTAATTTAGGTAATTTACAGAGTGTACGTGACTTAGATTCCGAACAGTCACAGATAAATAGATTCTCATGCAATCCTGAACCTGTTCACACATTCAGAGACGATAACGTTGATTGTAATCAATTTTTATCCGTAAAAAAATCTAAGGTATTTAAAAGTGACAGAACACAAATACGTCCTTTGGACTGGATACGACAATTTGCTTTTGTATTTTCATCAGCTTGGCCTGTAATGCAGAAACTGGAATTGGCCTGGATACAATTTGTTTTTGAATTTTCACCGGCATTGCCTGTAACGCAGAAACTAAAATTTATTTGCAGCGCGTAAGTGACATCAGGGGATTCATTACACTTCGATGAATATGTGCCGTAGCGTGCACAGGGCCCCGAGCCGTAGTAGTGCTATTTCATCTTTAGTTTTCTGCACTGCTGCCTTCTCTTCTACTGTACTTTATATCTATCAAAACAGCTCTTCAACTATTGATCTATCTAGGATTAAGAATTAATAAAGAAAACCTAATATGATAAGTTTTACCGAAAGTGACAGTTTTCATTAGACACTCGCGAAATGACAACCACCAGAACTTCAATAACAGACAAAATTTTAATCATCAATATGTACAAAATTTTCAGCAACAGCAAACACATTTTGGCAACAATAGAGGTTTTTCCCCCACAACAGCATCAAAACAAGCCGGTTATCATACCTAACCAACAACGTAGTCTGCAAGGTCAACCAAGCTTTAATGTTTCGCCGCCTAGACGTATAGCGTCGGCTCCATCAAATAGTAACGCACCGCAACAAGGAAATCAGTACGTACAGAAAACACATCATTTCAACTCCTATCGCAACGCGCCGTATAGCAATGATTATCATGACAGACGTAAAAGTAATGAGCACAGTTTTCAGCGTAACAGTCGGTCTTACCAGCAGCAGAATCATCCGCAACAACAGATTATCATGAATGAACCAGACAGTCGGTATCATCCCGAACCTAATACGTCAGGAAGAAATAATAGAACAGTACAAATAGTTGAAATGCCACAGCATCCTCCCGCAAATAACAGCACGTCAGAAAGAATTTGACTAGATACAGTACAGGTTGCATCTTCCAGCAACGTAAGCCATACTTTTGACACACAGAATCTTGTTCACGAAAATGTTATCAGTTTTGACGACATCCGAGACACTCTTTTGCATGAAAGACAGAATCACAACGTATGTAGACGACATCGTTATCGCATAAACTAACTGGTCTGAACACAATCTGATTCTTGAACAACTGTTGCAAACTTTTCGTGCACAAGGACTCACAGTTACTCTTAGGAAATCGCACTTTGGTAAAACTTCCATAAAATTTCTTGGACATGTAATTTCAGCAGAAGGCATTGCGCCTCACCCGGAAAAACTTCAAGCTTTACGTGACATTACTGTACCTACGACGAAGAAACAACTACGCAGCTCTTTGGGTTTAATTAAATTTTTTCGTAAATTTATTCATTACTCTGCTTTAGACACCCCTAGATTATGCCAATTGACGGGTAAAAACACTATTTGGTCATGGGATAGGCAAGCACATTCTGAATTTGTTAATTTGAAACATGCCTTGTTGAATCCATCACTTTTATCACACCCAGATCTTTCTATAAATTTTTCCATTGCCACCGACAGTTCTAACACCGCTTTAGGCGTACACATTTTTCAGGAATTTCAAGAAGACGGTACTACAGTAGTTAAAAACATCGCCTTTGCGAGTCGCATTCTGTCACCTGCGGAACGTAATTATTCTGTTACAGAACTTAAAACATTATGTGTTGTATGGGCATTTACGAGATTTAGGCATTTTCTTTATGGAAGACATTCGACCGTTTACACAGATCATAGAGCTATACAGTTTTTACTTTCCGCAAAATTTTCACATGACAGATTAAGCAGATGGAAACTTTATTTACAGGAATTTAATTTTACAATTGTTCACATTCCCGGTACACAGAATGTTGTAGCAGACGCACTATCCCGTTCTCTCAGCAACAATCAGCAAGACATCGCAACCAACTTCTGCCAAGCAAATTTTAGCGTCATGTATATTCAAGAAGTTGCATTCGAAAATTTTATTTCGTCATCATTACGAAACATAGCACAGGACCAAGGCAAAGATAATGTATGGAAAGAAATTAAACGCCTTTGGCAAGATAAGAATAATGTTACCATCAGAAACCATTACACTGTACGCAATAATATTCTGTTTCGCCACTCTCACCCTGACAGCAACAATTGGTTATTATGTATTCATGACGAGCTTGTTAACAAATTAATTTGGTATACTCATTTAAGTTACGCACATTATGGAGCCAGGAAATGTTTTCTTACACTGAGACAGAACTGTTATTTTGCGAACATCGAGAAACGTATTCAACGAGTTTTAGCGTTATGTAAAATCTACCAGAAAGCTAAATCAGACAGGACTTCACATATTCCTCCATTACATCCAATTGTACCTGTTAAATTGAGACACATGGCCGCTGTAGACATTTTTGGTCCGATTCCCAGAACTAATAGAGGTTTTTGCTACATCTTTGTCGCTGTTGAACTCACTTCGAAATTTGTTACCTTCACTCCGTTACGAAAAGCTACTGCTAAAACTATTTTGAATGCATTTGTAAAACATTTTTTATTCCATGTAGGACATGTATTGAAAGTAATTTCCGACAATGGATCACAATTTCGATCTGCTATATGGACACGTATGTTACGAACAAGAAACATTTCTCCGATCTATATATCCAAGTATCACGCTTCTTCGAACCCTTGTGAACGACTAATGAAAGAAATTGGTAAACTATGTAGAATATACTGCCATAAAAAACATATTGATTGGGACACACACATACTCTCATTCCAGGATGTAATTAACTCCATACCAAATGAATTTACTATGCTATCTCCGACTGTTATATTGAAAAATGTTGAACCACCTAACAAAATTAAAGAATTAGTATCCTTTCCTACATCTCGTCGACTACGCCACCATGAAATAATTGACATTGCACTCAACAACATCAAACGTGCCGCAGAGCGCCGGAGAAGACAGCAAAAACAGGTTTGTACACGCCGTGACTTTCACATAGGACAGAAGATATTAGTACGTACAGACTATTTATCCAACAGAGGAAAGTGTAGATGCAGTAAATTTGAGCTTCTATACGCAGGTCCATATCGAATTCGCAGCATTACTCACCCCAATGTAGTACATGTCGAAACTTTTGAGAACCAGAAAAAGCAAAGGCAATCACCATGTCTCCAATATTAAACCCTTTATTGAATGAATATACTTTATGATTTATCATACTGTAATACCATTTCCTGAATTTTATATGACCACTTATGCAATTATATTTATATGAACACTTACTGATGATTATCATATTTTTTTCTTGGCAAGTTCCCGGCAAGGTAAGGTTAGCAGGTCGCTTTTCTTGTCGTTACACATCAGACCGTGCACATTTTTCCCGTTAAACTTACATATTTAATGACCACTTATGCAATTCTATCTATGTGACTACTTACTGATGATTATCATATTTTTTGTTGGCAAGTGCCCGGCAAGGTAAGGTTAGCAGATCGTTTTTCTTGTCGTTATATATCAGACCGTGCACATTTTTCATTTTTTGTGTATGTATGATTGTTTTCCTATCGAAAGTAGAATTTTTGTCAGTATGCACTATGTAATCTTTGAGATATAACAAACACCAGTTGACTTTGACATTTTTTCTTATGATATCTCAATATCTTGACTATTCTACATTTTTTGCTACTGCATTATGATACTGTGTATACATTTTTTGCACTTGAAAACTGTCTATGTTTTTGACATAATACGTTTTCTGTCATGCTATGCTGTATGCTTAGTTGTATCACTAGAAACAAGTTTTTATCTAATGGGTATATGATTTAAATGCAAGATATTAATCCTTATTCATCATTTTCAGAAATCAATAACGCGTACAAGAAATAAATTAAACAAACCACAGTGGTTTGCTCTGAAATGGAAATTTTACCATCGGAATGAACGAAAGAAAATGCAATATCTTGTCATGAAGAGTAAATGGATCAGAATTAACAAGCATTAACCAGAATATACTATACACATCGTATGATAGCAGTCTTGACTAATTATTTTTCTTTCAGAATACGAGGCGATTGATGCAGGCTGTCAGACAGAACTACACATCTTAGTTTTAGTGATGAAATATGCTAGAAATAAGAAACTCTATAGTATGAATAGTCGTATGAAGTAAATGGAAATATGAATAATGAATAATGAAGTGTCCGTTTTTGCAGATGATAATAAATGATGATGAATAATTATATGAAGAATATGCTAATATGAATAATGAGGTTTTTCTTTGCAGGTGATGATAATGATGAAGAATATGGTAATATGAATAATGAAGTTTTTCCTTGCAGATGAGAATAATGATGAAATTTATATATATACTATTAGCTAAGAGATGCTATGTAGTTATTTAAGTATTCGTTGCAGTTCCTTTTGACAGTATGTTTTATGTCGCATTGTATAATGAGTGAATCTTTTGGGAAAGACAGCTAGAGTACATACATATTAAGTACACGTTTCATTACCTGTTAATTCGAAGTTTACTACTTTTCAGCATAATATACATTTTTTCTTTCAGGGCAATAATCCACTTTGTATTTTTTCCAGGAGAAGCTTTTCATGATACTAATATGCTATAAGCACTTAATTATTAAATCTGTTCTAGTACTTGCATTTTTTTACCCAGTTGTGTCTATCATTTATGAATGTGATCACATATACTGCCTTTATTTCATAACCTTGCTACAGCTGACTCATGACGAATGACGTCATTAATCCTTATTTCCAGCAATAAGTCAAAAGCATATGTTTTCATGCCCCAGCAATTATCGACCCCAACGCAATGCATTGCTAACACAAAAAAAATTATTACCAGTCCCAACTATTACCAGCATACAACCAAATAATGCTACCAGTTTAGGATATATTTCTAGTCCTAAATATATTACAAATTTCTCAGATGTATTGAATCCATTATATCTATGTATTATTGGACCACAGACCTTGAGTATTAGTTACAGTGTGTTACATTTTAAATATGTCCTATGTCACTTGAATGATGAGTTCTGAGTAATACTGAATGATGTCTTGTAATAATGCATAAATGCTATGCCAATAATTTCTACAAATAATATTTTTGTTATACTCTATAAATGCTATGCCAATAATTAACTCTTCTTTTGAATGATGACTTCTGAATAATACTGAATAATGTTTTGTAAAACTATACGAATACTTTGTAACTGGCCAATGAGTGCCAATAATTACTGCAATCAGATTAGTTATGAATAGTGTTTTGTAATATTCAATACTTGCTACATGTTTAGTAACTGGCCAATGAATGCCAATGATTACTATAATTAGATGAATTACATACAAATGCTATGCCAATAATTAACTCATTTTGAATGATGACTTCTGAATAATGCTTAAAACAATGCTTTGTAACTGACCAATGAGTGCCAGTAATTACTATATTGAGATGACTTATGAATAATCTTCTGTAATACTCCATACATACTACTTAAATGGTGTGTAAATAGCCAATGAATGCCAATAATTACTCAAATCGGTTGATAGACTAGTGTAATTCTCAATGATGACTAGCATAAGACTTAATATCCTTCACCTTCTGACCTAATTACCAGAAATTACTGCAATATACGTTTGTCCTGTCCATCCTCATGATCATGGAGCACTATATTTGGTTTTTGCACTAATTCTACGTTGGTGAAAGGGTATGGATTCTACAAGAATGTGGTGTTGACACATCATGCTGTCCACCACCTTGAACGATGGAGATGTTATTATGGTCCTACTGTTTGGCGTACCTAATGTACTACCAAAATGATAACATTGAATATTAATACAACATTTCAGTGTCTTGGCTACACTGATAAATACTTCAGGGAAGAGAACTTCAGATTGTCTCACGTGGTGTTGTGCTTCTGTAGAAAGATATGGACTTTCAGTGCAGCTATGTGCAACCTACTGTGCTACAACCATGATGCAATCCTTCCCATTCCTTTCCTAGTTCTTGTAAAATGGTAAAGACTTATATAGTGCGTTTAAATTCTTGTAAAATGATACAGACTTATACAGTGCGTGTGCACTTTATTTCAATTGTTAATATGATCAGTCGTCCTAAAAATGCTAAAGAATTTTAAGTGCATGTGCACTTCATTTCAATTGTTAATATGAACAGTCGTTCTAAATATGCTAACGAATTCTACAGTGCGTGTGCACTTCATGTAATTTGTTAATATATTTTGTATTCAGTGCGTGTGCACTTTATTTCACTCCATGATGTGTTATGTAAAAATTGCTAAAGACTTATACAGTGCGTGTGCACTTTGTCATATGTTAATATCTTTTGTACTCATTGCATATGCATTTTGTCATTTCTTGTTATATTCTGTACTCAGTGCGTGTGCACTCTGTTTCATTACTTAATATGTTCTGCACTTATCAATAATGTATATACTCTGTGACTGTAGACTTAGTAACTAAATAGATTTTAGAAAAATTTGTTGCTCATGGCAAGTCCAATTGACTCACTATCGCTGCCAAATTTTTGCCCCTCCCCCCACCTGTGAAGGGTTATATAAGAGGTCCAAGCAGATGTAATTTCGATGTGTTGCTCACACGCTGCCTGCGATATGTAAGGTATAAGAGAATCTCAGACCAGAGAGCAGTGTTGACTGCAGTAGGAACTGTGTAGCTGTAGGAGTAAGTTGTTGCTAGTGAGCAGTCTGGTCTGGTGTATCGTGTTGGCTGGGCCGGTAGTGGTGCAGCGATGCTGGAGCCTGAGCATTATTGTATAAGGTAAAAAAGCAGCCTCGCGCATATGTAGTATTGCTATCTCAAGTCCCATGTAAATGTTTTAAAAATCTCCCAGTAATAATCTTTGTCATAAAAAGTAACTTTTAACAACCATTCATTTCTGTTTAAAGAATTTACTAATTTCTCCAATCCATGATCATCCCGATTATTGCAAAAGAAGAATCAGTTGTTTCCTTTCATAAATGACAAATCTATCGGCCAGCTTTGCACAGGGCTGTGCCAGAAAAATTTATTGTAAGAGCAGATATATATGCGTTATCCGGCGATTTCATTGAGGTAAGAATTTTTCTTTTTTATTCAGAATAATCTTTCAGGGCCATGACGCAGCACTGCTGACGTCCAAAATTTACCAGGTTAAATTCACAGTTAATTATTGAAAAGTTATAAGTGAGCGACAATTTAATTGAGAGGTTAGTTACTGAATTTATTTTTTGTTGGGACGTTATACTGAATGTGAACGACATAATTATAATTTTACTGTTGAAAAGTTTAGGAATTTTTCTGTTTTGAGGTTACACTAAATGTGAATTATTTTTTTGGGGAGGTTACAAAAGGAAACCACGTGTGTACATGTACCTCACCCCTCATGGTAGTGTACATGTGCGTCAGTGAAAAAGACCAATATAAAGGTGTTAGCATGTGGACGTAATGTGCTGTTCCAGTCTCTTCTGTACCTAAGGTCCATCACCGTTCCCTTTGGATCCCTACGTAATTCGGTGCTCTCCGATACACACGATCGAACAGCGGAGGAGTGGTACTCAAGCGTCAACTTTAGGTTACAATATCTGTGGATGTAATTAACATTTTGCAATGCAACTAAGGGTATTCGCTTCATTGTATTGATCTAACTATAATTTCATTCTAACGAGCTGCACGGTCACCGGTGGTGTCTGTTCTCTCGGACATGTCCATCTTCATACATATATAGTTCTGTATGGCGCCACTGGTTCAGGTGCAGTATCGACTATCCCTCTTGTGGCTCCATTGCCAATATCTATGAGGGGGTGTTGGTATCTGTGGGTTGTGTCCTTAGAAGGTCTTTGCTCCCCGGTATAGCCAGGGTGTTTCACTAAATGTGTTTGCCTGTGTAAGTTACGAAGTAATAGCTGACGTGTCTGCGGAGCTGTGAACATCGTTTATTGTGTTATTATCCAAAGAGTTACAGCAAAAAACTACTATTTTTTTAATGGAACAATAGTTGTTTCTATCATGCAAAAATGGTTCAAATGGCTCTGAGCACTATGCGACTTAACTTCTGAGATCATCAGTCGCCTAGAACTTAGAACTAATTAAACCAAACACATCCAGGCCCGAGGCAGGATTCGAACCTGCGACCGTAGCGGTCGCTCGGCTCTAGACTGCAGCGCCTATAAACGCACGGCCACTCCGGCCGGCTTCTATCATGCACTAGAATCAGTAAGACCAGCTGTGTATACATCACTTTAAATTACATTCCTATCACTTTTAGTTTGAGAGCTACAACTCTTCAAAGTTTCAGGGGCGGATACCACACGCTGTACATAATACATGGCTGTGTGGTGGGTGATGGATGTTCTGGCGGTGGGAAGTTGATTTAAATGAGATTTTCAAATGAGTGTCCATGTTCCAGAATTCACAATGTAATGCGCCTTCTAAAGGATCTGCGGACGACATGTAACATCGACGGTGTCACGGAGCAACATGCGACCTCGACGCACCGTTTTAGATCATCTGGGGATGTGGGCTCAGTGACATAAACACGATCCTTTAGATATCCCCACAAAAAGAAATCTAATGGTGTTAAATCGGGCGACCTTGCGGGGCACGAATGAGGACCATGGCGCCCCAACCACCTTCCTGCAAACCTGTTGTTTAGTTCTTCCACAACAACACGCGCAGAATGGGCTTGGTGACCAGTGTGCTGCATCCACATATGGACTCTCGTGTGTAGACACACATGTTCAAGGAGACCACCCAAACTATCGACTATAAACGCGCGATATAACTCACCTGACTGTGTACCTGGGAAGTAGTGTGGACCGATGATTTCACCCCCTAGGATTCCACACCATACATTAATAGACCACCTTCGTTGACCGTCAACAGGTCGTACCCACCGAGGATTGTCTGCGGCCCAGTAGCGCACGTTATAGCGATTCACTACACCATAATTTGTGAACATGAACTCATCAGAGAACATAACACCTTGTAAAGACACCAGCGTGAAATTACGCATGGCCCATTCACAGAATGTAACTCTTGCACGGAAATCATTCCCATGCAGCTCCTGGGTTAGTGACAGGCAGTACGGGTGAAACCTGTGGCCGTGCACTATACGCCACACAGATCTGAGACTGACACCAGCGACTGCAGCAACGGCTCGTAAACTGACATGAGGATAGTGGTGTACTGCAGCTAAAACAAACACCTGCGCCTCCTCACTTCTTGCAGTTCTTCGTCTGTTACTGCGGCGCATTACCAAGCTGCCTGTTTCCCGAAGTCGTTGTTCGGCACATAAGAACGTAATGGCTGCCGGAGCTCTTCGCCTAGGATATCTCACGACGTACGCCATGGCTGCTTCAGTGGCATAGTGCTTCTACATCTACATCCACACTCCGCAAGCCACCTGACGTGTGTGGCGGAGGGTACCTTGAGTACCTCTATCGGTTCTCCCTTCTATTCCAGTCTCGTGTTATTCGTGGAAAGAAGGATTGTCGGTATGCCTCTGTGTGGGCTCTCTGATTTTATCCTCATGGTCTCTTCGCGAGATATACGTAGGAGGGAGCAATATACTGCTTGACTCTTCGGTGAAGGTATGTTCTCGAAACTTTGACAAAAGCCCGTACCGAGCTACTGAGCGTCTCTCCTGCAGAGTCTTCCACTGGAGTTTATCTATCATCTCCGTAACGCTTTCGCGATTACTAAATGATCCTGTAACGAAGCGCGCTGCTCTCCGTTGGATCTTCTCTATATCTTCTATCAACCCTATCTGGTACGGATCCCTCACTGCTGCGCAGTATTCAAGCAGTGGGCGAACAAGCGTACCGTAACCTACTTCCTTTGTTTTCGGATTGCATTTCCTTAAGATTCTTCCAATGAATCTCAGTCTGGCATCTGCTTTACCGACGATCAACATTATATGATCATTCCATTTTAAATCACTCCTAATGCGTACTCCCAGATAATTTATGGTATTAACTGCTTCCAGTTGCTGACCTGCTATTTTGTAGCTAAATGATAAAGGATCTATCTTTCTGTGTATTCGCAGCACATTACACTTGTCTACATTGAGATTCAATTGCCATTCCCTGCACCATGCGTCAATTCGCTGCAGATCCTCCTGCATTTCAGTACAATTTTCCATTGTTACAACCTCTCGATACACCACAGCATCATCTGCAAAAAGCCTCAGTGAACTTCCGATGTCATCCACCAGGTCATTTATGTATATTGTGAATAGCAACGGTCCTATGACACTCCCCTGCGGCACACCTGAAATCACTTTTACTTCGGAAAACTTCTCTCCATTGAGAATGACATGCTGCGTCCTGTTATCTAGGAACTCCTCAATCCAATCACACAATTGGTCTGATAGTCCATATGCTCTTACTTTGTTCATTAAACGACTGTGGGGAACTGTATCGAACGCCTTGCGGAAGTCAAGAAACACGGCATCTACCTGTGAACCCGTGTCTATGGCCCTCTGAGTCTCGTGGACGAATAGCGCGAGCTGGGTTTCACATGACCATATTTTTCGAAACCCATGCTGATTCCTACAGAGTAGATTTCTAGTCTCCAGAGAAGTCATTATACTCGAACACAATACGTGTTCCAAAATTCTACAACTGATCGACGTTAGAGATATAGGTCTATAGTTCTGCACATCTGTTCGACGTCCCTTCTTGAAAACGGGGATGACCTGTGCCCTTTTCCAATCCTTTGGAACGCTACGCTCTTCTAGAGACCTACGGTACACCGCTGCAAGAAGGGGGGCAAGTTCATTCGCGTACTCTGTGTAAAATTGAACTGGTATCCCATCAGGTCCAGAGGCCTTTCCTCTTTTGAACGATTTTAATAGTGTCTCTATCCCTCTGTCGTCTATTTCGATATCTACCATTTTGTCATCTGTACGACAATCTAGAGAAGGAACTAGAGTGCAATCTTCCTCTGTGAAACAACTTTGGAAAAAGACATTTAGTATTTCGGCCTTTAGTCTGTCATCCTCTGTTTCAGTAGCATTTTGGTCACAGAGTGTCTGGACATTTTGTTTTGATCCACCTACCGCTTTGACATAAGACCAAAATTTCTTAGGATTTTCTGCCAAGTCAGTTCATAGAACTTTACTTTCGAATTCATTGAACGCCTCTCGCATAGCCCTCCTCACACTACATTTCGCTTCGCGTAATTTTTGTTTGTCTGCAAGGCTTTGGCTATGTTTATGTTTGCTGTGAAGTTCCCTTTGCTTCCGCAGCAGTTTTCTAACTCGGTTGTTGTACCACGGTGGCTCTTTTCCATCTCTTCAGTGGCATCAGCAACATGTCAACGTACTCGTTGTTCGTGTATGCCATCTTCATCCGATGCCTCTAACTGTGGTATACTGAGCCCCGTTTGTTTGGGTGGCTCGAACTGTCGCGTATACGGTTGTTCGGTGGTAGTCGGCAGTCTTAACAGCGCATCGAGGAAGCTTCTCGCTCCGTGACACCGGCGACGTTACAACTCGGTCGCACCACATTTAGGAGGAGCATTGCGTTATGCGCAGCGTGTGTGGTATCTGCCCCTGAAACTTTGAAGGGTTGTAGCTGCCAAACTAAAAGTGATAGGAATGTAATTTAGATTTGTGTATACACAGCTGGTGTTACTGATTCCAGGGCAACATAGAAACAACTATTGTTCCATTTAAAAAATTGTAACTCTTTGGATAATAACACAATAAACTATGTTCATAGCTCCGCAGACAGTGTAACATTTCTTATGGTGACTACCGCAATAAATATTTCCGTCGCCTATTACTTCGTAACTTACAGAGGCAAACAAATTTAGTGAAACACCCTGTATGTATGGTTCGCTGGCCCGAGAGGTAAGCACGAAGTTTGGTGATTGGTGGTAGCGTCGCGGCAAGAGGTGGCGACGAGGTCCGAGGGCCTGCGTAGAGCGAAGATAACGGAGTACTTTACCGGGGTCAGTGTCGACTACAAGTAGCAGGCCGACATCCCGTCTGTTGGTTGGCAACATTCGTGTCGGACGACCGCTCGTGGCCTGGCTGCCCTCTTCTACCTGGCTTTCATCGGAACCTCTCGGTAATCGCTCCGACGCACCGTGGATCCATGAAACTGCTTGCTCATAAAGGGGAGTAACTTTCTGTAATCCTCGTGGTGCTTTGTTTCATTGTCTACGTGCCCTCCTTATTATTTTCTGGTTTGTATCCGACTTTCAGAATTTTATCCGGTTGGCTCTTTAGTCGTAAGTATAGGCAACAGTATTGTACGAAGTCACTAGTATTTGTTCGAAAATTTGTCCCGCTTTTATATTGCCCTCCTTTTCTGGTTGTACCCGGTCATTAATGTTACAATTAATCAACTCCTGATCGTAAATACACCCGGAACAATTATACTAAGGAACAGGTTGCCGTTAAACAAAAGAGGAACCTTGTGGCTAGATTTAGCTGTTAACCGGTTCAATGCTTAGTAATTGCATTTCTCCGTCATTAGTTATAATTTGAACAACCTGTTGTACTAATCTGTTCGTTTCCGTGTTTGAAAGACCGGATCATTATTGATGTATTTTAGCTGGATCTTGTGGTTCCGCCGAGTGAGTTCTCTTATAATAAGTGTTCACAAGCTATGTTTTAAGACTCTCCTTCAGAGCGGTCTTAATAACTGACAATCAGTTTAACATTGAAAATATTAAAAGCCATCTGTCACCAGGGCTTTAGTCAAAATAAAATTGTCAGAAGGGACGAGTTGTGATCCAGTCGCACCTTGGCTGCCGACTGCAATTAAGAGTTTAGTTGCTTTGAAGTAAGCCTTATTATTGTCATATTGTTTGCTACTCTGTTTAACCTTTAAGCACAGGTGCACATCTTAACCCCGAACCTTTCGACGTACAGCTTTCAAGTTAAAAGTTAAGTCATCTGTTTTGAGTAGTTGAATCACTCTTCCCATCAATAGTGCTTATATAGTTTCATGTGTTGCAGAAGGGCATTTAATAACCTAGAGCCGGCCGGAGTGGCCGTGCGGTTTTAGGCGCTACAGTCTGGAACCGAGCGACCGCTCCGGTCGCAGGTTCGAATCCTGCCTCGGGCATGGATGTGTGTGATGTCCTTAGGTTAGTTAGGTTTAATTAGTTCTAAGTTCTAGGCGACTGATGACCTCAGAAGTTAAGTCGCATAATGCTCAGAGCCATTTGAACCAATAACCTAGACTGTGTTCAGCGCGGTAGGAAACACCGCCGCTTCGCCAGATAACGAGTGAGCTGCAGGTCCGGCATGTGTTCATTGTCCTATTATTTGCTGTTTTGCAATATAACACTTCAGATTTCTTTTGCAAAGATTAAAAGCTTATTCAACTGAAGGTTTAAGGTCAATAGAACTTTTGCAAATTTGTTCATTTTATTAAAGAAAATTTTATGGTTAAATGCTTTGATTATCTGTAAAACACAGTTTATATTGTTAAATAAATAGGTTGTGTGAAAAGCAAGTAAGTACCACATATCACTCAGTGCTCAGTTGGCCAGAAGACTTTCGTCACACACCCACAAGGACCTTACAATAATAGAAACACTGAGTAAACTACTTTCTAATCCGGTGACGCCACTGCTGCGGCGCAATACCACAAGAATGACATAAACTGCTCAACTTGACGCTGGAACGAGAGACCCGCGGAAGCGCGTGTGACGCGCCGACACCTAGGCGTCGTGCAATGACGGGAAAGCCGCCGGAGCAGAAGGAAAACGCAGCCCTGTTCCGGACCAGCAGAACAGCATCATGTCAGTCGCCGCCGATACCAAGCTGCCAACATAATCATGCCAAACAACAAACAGCAAACAAGTTTGATAGAAATTATACGGCAATGCTTGAAAGGCCAATTAAAGGTTATTTTCAAGGAAACCAAGTATTAAAATTCAGTATTTGAGCGGCTGCCAATAGAAGGCTGCCAGCATATACCTAACAACAAACAGCAAATACGTTTGATAGAATTTAACACACATCAATAATTAAATAGACATTTAAATATTATTTTGAAGGATACCAACTATTAAAACTTCAGTATAGGACCGCCCCGACCGGCCGGTGTGGCCGAGCGGTTGTAGGCGCTTCAGACTGGAACCGTGCGACCGCTACGGTCGCAGGTTCAAATCCTGCCTCGGGCATGGATGTGTGTGATGTCCTTAGGTTAGTTAGGTTGGTTGGTTTGGGGAAGGAGACCAGACAGCGTGGTCATCGGTCTCATCGGATTAAGGAAGGATTGGGAAGGAAGTCGGCCGTGCCCTTTCAGAGGAACCATCCCGGCATTTGCCTGGAGTGATTTAGGGAAATCACGGAAAATCTAAATCAGGATGGCCGGACGCGGGACTGAACCGTCGTCCTCCCGAATGCGAGGCCAGTGTCGGTTAGTTAGGTTTAAATAGTTCTAAGTTCTAGGGGACTGATGACCTCAGATGTTGAGTCCCATAGTGATCAGAGCCATTTGAACCATTTGATTAACAGACACTGTAATTTGAATACACACCAAATGACAGATGGCCGATTAAAATGTACACGAATAACCCGAAGGGCCCCTCAAAACCGAGTAAGAGAGTGTGCAAATACAAACACGCACACACACATGACCCACACGTGTGTACCTTAGGCTGAGCGTGCAATACTTTAGTTAGAGGCCAAATGCAACAACTCGCCCAGGAAGGGTAGTTTGTATCAAATACTCAATGATACAAGCAATGATTTCAAGTACCAGATTTAAAATTGTAAAATACTAGCTTGGTGCTTACAGAAACCTGCAGCTTGATATACACAGCACCAAAAGGGGTCACTGAAAGACTTAAGGGAACCGGATTCAAAAAATGGTTCAAATGTCTCTGAGCACTAAGGTACTTAACATCTGAGGTCATCAGTCCCCGAGAACTTAGAACTACTTAAACCTAACTAACGTAACGACATCACACACATCCATGCCCGAGGCAGGATTCGAACCTGTGAGCGGAGCGGTCGCGCGGTTCCAGACTGAAGCGTCTAGAACCGCTCGGTCACACCGGCCGGCGAACCGGATTCCTGACCAGCTCACACCGGGGCAGAAATAAGTCTTCAAACACAGTACTCACTAAACAGTCTTCGTACATAATTTCAAATAAATCTCAAAGAAGCCTATAGCTACAGGACCCCAGACAAGCGCCGCATAATGCTGCCCTCTTGCTCGCAGCTGCTAACAAGTTGTGCGATACATCTCGGCACAATTAGCACACCACAAGTGACTGATGCACTTCGAAAACCAGGTTGCACGCGACGAGAGCCGCTCCTTGCCCGCTAAACTCGCCGGTAGCAACGGTCAACGCTGCAGGATAACGCGGGCCTCCGCAGCTCAACGTTTTCAACTCATTGCATTCGCCAGAACGCCGAGTACTCGAGCCCACCCGTCCAGCTTCGTGTCCCACGCGCCACTCACCACCACAGAGCCATAGAGGGAACACATAACCAAGCAAAGATGATACGACGAGGGCCAGAATGGATGGAAAACGCGCGCAAGTGACGCGGGTAGGATCGCTCGCGCGCCCTCACAGACGCCGTCACTGCTCACCATCCTAATACTTGATTTGAATAATGCTCTTTTGTGATCAAATGTGGAAACGTATCTGAAAATGCAGCAGAGTCCCGCTAATCCGAACCCCAGTAGTCCGACGTTCGGTTAATAAGAACATGAAAAATGAAACTTCCTGGCAGATTAAAACTGTGTGCCCGACCGAGACTCGAACTCGGGACCTTTGCCTTTCGCGGGCAAGTGCTCTACCATCTTTTTTTTTTTTTTAATACCTCATTTTGTTCGTTTTCGTTCGTTGCAGCTGCTCGTGGCGGACGTCGTACGACATCCGCTTAAGTTCGTTGTTGCTCGATTAGCTCAGTTATTTTATTACAGAGGCCAGCTAACCCTCTGACTGAACACGCTGAGCTACCGTGCCGGCATCATCTGAGCTACCGAAGCACGAGTCACGCCCCGTCTCACAGCTTTACTTCTGCCGGTATCTCGTCTCCTACCTTACAAACTTTTCATATCAGCTCACACTCCGCTGCAGAGTGAAAATCTCCTTCTGGAAACATCCCCCAGGCTGTGTCTAAGCCATGTCTCCGCAATATCCTTTCTTTCAGGAGTGCTAGTTCTGCAAGGTTCGCAGGAGAGCTTCTGTAAAGTTTGGAAGGTAGGAGACGAGATACTGGCAGAAGTAAAGCTGTGAGACCGAGCCTGAGTCGTGCTTCGGTAGCTCAGATGGTAGAGCACTTGCCCGCGTAAGGCAAAGGTCTCGCGTTCGAGTCTCGGTCGGGCACACAGTTTTAATCTGCTAGGAAGTTTCATATCAGCGCACACTCCGCTGCAGAGTGAAAATCTCATTCTGGAAACATGAAAAATGTTAGTCTAAGTATGGAATACTGTGCGGTAAACTGCTGTACATACACACTATTTTAATTTACACAGTACAGTAAACGTGTGTTAGAAAAATTGGCAAGAAAACATTAGATTTAAACAATTCATAACAATAAAAGAAAACTTACTAAAAATTTTTCAAATGGCTCTGAGCGCCATGCGACTTAACTTCTGAGGTCATCAGTCGCCTAGAACTTAGAACTACTTAAACCTAACTAACCTAAGGACATCACACACATCCATGCCCGAGGCAGGATTCGAACCTGCAACCGTAGCGGTCGCTCGGTTCCAGACTGTAGCGCCTAGAACTGCACGGCCACTCCGCCTGGCTATTTACTAAAATACAGAGGATATTTTATCCCTACTTTTTAGGTGACAAAACTCATTGTTTTTTGGCGTAATGAAGACAGTCTGTTATATGAGGTATAGTTGTGCCACCGTCTCATTAACATCAAATTATCAGGTGTAGCAGTGGGCTGTTGCTCCAAACAACGTAGCGCGAGGTCAAGGGTTTTGCTGCGTCACCGTGTGGCACCAGCTCTCCTTTGTCGCTTTCAGGCTCATTGTCACTTCCATCACAGCAGTCAACTTCTTCCTGGTCTTGAGTCACAGCAGCAACTAAATCAGCGTCAGTAAGGTTCTCCACATATGCCCCACCGCTGCCATCCACTCATCTGCGTCTCCTTCACTAGCTTCTTCACATCCAGGTATTGTCTGTATCATTTGTAGTAGATTTTCTTCATTTTCAACCAGGTTGTCTTGAAATTCAAGAGATGTCCACACTTTTCTCCTCGATTTTCTGAGTATTTTCTGAAATTTTCTGCCATGCCTCAGCGGCCCAGTAAACAACGTCCTTCACATAGGTCTTTTTTATTTTGTCCACTAAAGGAATGCTATCATCTTGGATCAACATTCTTAAAAATTGTTTTCTGTAAATCAGTTTTAATGTTTGCAGTACGCCCTGTTCCATCTGCTGTAGAAGTGGTGTAACGTTCGGCAGCAAAAACTCCACCACAATATCCCCATCACATAATTGGTCAGTGCTGGGGTGAGATGGCGCGTTATCAATCAAAAGGATTGCACGGGGAGACAAACGATTTTCCTTAGAAAAATGTCGAACAGAGGGAACAAACTGGCCGTGAAACCATTCTTTGAACAGCTCACCATCTAGCCATGCTTTTTTCTGGTTATGATAATATACGGGCTGGGACTTCATGTTGCAGTTTTTGAAAGCTCTGGGCCTAGCAGACTTGCAGGTCAGCATTAAAGGCAGCTTGTTATTACCAGCAGCTTTGCTGCACGCTAATGCAGTCACACGATCTTTGCACATTTTAAAACCAGGAGCATGGTCTGTGCTTTTGATGCCAGGCTTTTTGTTGGCAATGCCCTGAAATTAAGGCCAGTCTGGTCAGCGTTATAAATTTGTTGGCGAGAATACTTTCCCTTTCTTATCATTTTTTCAAACTCACCCAATTATTCCTATGCTGCATAACGGTCCGAAGAAAGCTTCTCTCCAATAATTGTTAGCTGACGGATTCTTGACGTTTTTTGAATCTGTCCAACCAACCTGTACTCGCACTAAAAGACTCATCATCATTCATTAACTTGTTCAGGTAAACAGCCTTCTCCTGAACCAGTGTTTCACTCAAAGGAGTTCCCCTTTCTTTTTCCTGTGTAAACCAAAGAAAAAGAGCTTCATCCACTTTATCGTTTCAAAGTCTGTCGAATTTAGACTATTTTTCCCGAAGACGTTGCACAGGAGTGTTTAAGCTTCACTCGGTTGCTTTACCAACACCCAATTCCGTTGCCAGTTTGGATACATTCTCACCATTGTCTATCTGCTTCTTTGAGAGTTAGCGTTGTACGAGGTGCAACAATAAAGTAATGAGACTATTGTGAAAAAAATGTTGTTTACCATTTTAGTCAAGTTTAGTGTTGTCTCCTTCAAAGTAGTTCCCTTCTGATTGCACACACTTTTTCCAGCGCTTCTGCCATTGATGGTAACATTTCTGGAACTCATATTCTGTAATGTCCTCTAAGACCCTCGTCACAGCTTTTTGGACATCTTATGTTGCTTGAAAATGGTGTCCCTTGACCGCCGTTTTGACTCTTGGAAATAGAAAAAAAGTCGCACGGACGATATCTGCTGAATAAGGTGGCTGTGGTAGTACTGAAATTTGTTTTGAGATCAAAAATTGGTGTACTGACAGAGCAGTAGGGGATAGCACATTATCGTGATGCAGAATCCAATTATCAACAATGTTGGCATGGACATGAATAACTCTTTTACTGAGTCTTTCTGAAATTTCTTTGTAGTAATATTGGTTAACTTTTTGTCCAGGAGTTGACGCACCCTGGCCAAGTTGACATCAGTCCGTGAGGTTGATGGTCGTCCACTGCGGTCTTCAACATTCGTTCTGCCTTCACTAAACATTTTATGCCAACGAAAAACTTGAGCTCTTGACATAAACTGCTTTCCAAAAGCCTTCTGAAGCTTACCGTAGGTTGTCGTCACGTTTTCATCAAATTTAACGCAAAAAGAAATGGCATACCGTTGCGCAATATTACGTGGTTCCATTTCCGTGGCGAGAGACACAAACACGTGTTAACTTATTACAGCACAACTCACGACTGAGCAGTTGCATCGAAGTGCCGCCTTTACTAGAAGCAGCTTATAGACCAAGGTCAAAGATTTTGTCCATACGCAAGCCTGCAAGGTTGCCACATCTTGCAAACAAAATCAGTCTCATTACTTTATTGTCGCATGCCGGATGTTTCTGTTTACTCATGACGAAAATACGTACACCACTACACCTGTACGAATACAACTGTTTTGCATGCCAGCGATCTATAACTAACATAACCAAGAGCTTTGCGAGCCAACTGGCAGTGCACTGACCTCAAACATTACAAACGTCTCAACAATGCACAACAACAAGGGCAGGGAGTGAGAGTGAGTCATTGTTCCCACAAATGTTGCCATTTGTTACCATGGTATACCTGCTTATCTACTTGGTATACTTCGTTCTAGAAACTCGTCACCGTAATTACGGCTAATCTGAACAAATTGGTAATCCGAACGAGCCGGCCGGTGTGGCCGTGCGGTTCTAGGCGCTTCAGTCTGGAACCGCATGACCCCTACGGTCTCAGGTTCGAATCCTGCCTCGGGCATGGGTGTGTGTGATGTCCTTGGGTTAGTTAGGTTTAAGTAGTTCTAAGTTCTAGGGGACTGATGATCACAGATGTTAAGTCCCATAGTGCTCAGAGCCATTTGAACCATTTATTGGTAATGCGAATGGGGTCCGGTCCCAATTAGTTCGGATTAACAGGACTCTATTGTAATTATATTTGTCATTTTGTAGAAGGTAAGTTACTAAAAACGTTGTACTAACATCCTGGTTTAAATTATCCTCGGGACTCTACCACTTCCCAATATCCCAACTCCCCACCCCTCAAACTTTATGGTCGCATCGCTATGTGGCGAGAGAGAGGGGGGGGGGATCTTTATTATGGGTTTCTCTATTATTTCCGATTCGCGTAAGACCCGAGTAACAGAATCGCGTCGCCTTGAACACTTGTCAGCGGTGTGGGTGTCAGCGGGGACAGGTAGCGCGCGGCAGGCTCGCGTCGCCGGCGGCTGTCAGCGCGGCGCTGCGGAGCGGCCCCGGCCCGACCGGCGCCGGCCGTTAATTACGGTGGCCGGGCAGGCCACGTGTCGCTGTCAGGGGCACGCGTCGCCGTCGCCGTCGCCGTCGCCGTCGCCGACGTGTGAGGGAGCGCCGCGCACCCCGCGCGCGACCTTTGCACGCGACCCCGCCGATCACACGACGCGACACACAGTCAAGGAAGCGTCACTTCCAGGACCGACGAAATCAGCTCTGATTGTCAGCCAAGTATCAGCCTCGTCCGGGTGTATACACTCAGGAATATTGAAAATAGCGCATTCAGAAGGAACTAAGGTACTAACAAGAGCCCGCCCGGTTGGCCGTGCGGTCTAACGCACGGCTTTCCGGGCGGGAAGGAGCGCCTGGTCCCCGGCACTAGAGATGGGCAGACTCGTTCATCCTTGGGAACTAGTTCACTGGTGATCGTTCTTTTTTGGGAACCGTTCATTTTTACTCGTTCACCGTTCATTTGTGCTTGGTGTATGTTTCTTATGAAAAACTGAAAACTAGTAGTGTAGGTGACTGAAGGATGGAGGGCACCAAGAGGGGTACTTGCCTCCCCCCTGGAGTATAAAGTTTTTATTCATCACAGAATTCTCATACACTTTTAGAAGTAATTTCTGCGATTCTGCAGAACCTCTCGTTTAGCCAACTGTAGCCTTGTGTGGTTGATCACAGGGAAATAATATATGGTGGCGCAAGGAAAACCGGCCCCGAGTACAGACTGCTCGCCAACTACGCACGACTTGTTGCCCGTTACGAACAGATACAACAAACAGATAAACATGTAATAATTAGGCAGTGAATAAATAACAAATAAGCAACAACTGCGAAACAATCGATGACGATTGTTGGGGAACAATGGTCAGTCTAGTGGTCGGGGCCGATTTTTCGTGTGCCGGCCTGTAGCACTGAAATAATATTGTAGAAGTTATCATATTTTCTTTGCAAAATTTGACAGCAGACACTCGATTATGGAGCGCAGGCTTCATTCGGTTGTAAGTCGGTCTGCCTTCCATAGCAATGAACAAGCCGTTTTACCTTGCATCAAAGAAAGACGGAAAATAGCCGCTCGTCTGCAAGCAGACAAAGATGTTACTCGGTGGCCACATGGTCAGGTAAAGACTAACAGATACGCCGGCAGGCTCAGCGCGAACGGAAGTAAGGATTCACGGAACTAAAACGTGTTTACGACTCAGCACGGTCACCCCAGAACACAGTCGCCTTTCCTTCTCGAGGGAAGATCGTAGCAAGTGCAACGTTTTCTATTTGTTTACGTAAAATAATTCACATTCGCAAGGGAATTACTCGCATTACATAACGGGCCAGTAATGAGTCGTCTACCAAACCAACATTAATCGTTTTCATTGGATAAATGCTGGTGTCTACATCATATTATCTGCACATGAAACTGCCATACTGTGCGGGAACTGAAGTGAGCTGATATGCCCTTTTGTTACCTGAAAAGACGTACCTATTAGATACAACGTAATTTTTATGTAATTTACGTAACTATAAAATACTTTTCAATTACCGGTCGTGGACGCTGAATAGCCAGAACCAAGTGCAAGAACAGTTTGGAGCACATGTAAAATGTGCGAGCGCAGTGAACGAATCAAACAACTGGATACTGAACTAACTAGGAGCAGTCGGCAGTGGAACTGCGACAGGTGGTCATGCGAAGAACGACGAGTGCGGCCGAGGGAGACCGAGACTGAGAGGAGCACAGGACTGAGGCTGGAACGAGAACTGCCGAAGTGACCGCCGCGACCGAAGTGAACTAGTGAACCGATCGTTCCTTGTTCCCGGGAACTATAAGTAGACCGCCGCGACCGAAGTGAACGATGAACCGATCGTTCTTCGTTCCCAGGAACTATAAGTAGACCGTCGCGACCGAAGTGAACTATGACAGACAGTTCCTTGGAATTCGTTCCTCGGTCCTTTCGTTCATCTTGGTGAATCGTTCCTTTGGGCCCGTTCGTTCGCGAACTACCCATATCTACCCGGCACGAATCCGCCCGGCGGATTTGTCGAGATCCGGTGATCCGGCCTGTCTGTGGATGGTTTTTAGGCGGTTTTCCATCTGTCTCGGCGAATGCGGGCTGGTTCCCCATATTCCGCCTCAGTTACACTATGTCGGCGATTGCTGCGCAAACACTATATCCACGTACGCGTACACCACCATTACTCTACCACGCAAACATAGGGGTTACACTCGCCTGGGGGGTCCACCGGGGGCCGAACCGCACAATAACCCTGGGTTCGGTGTGGGGCGGCGGAGGGGTGAAGTGGACTGCGGTAGTCGTCGTGGCGTTGTGGACCACTGCGGCTGCGGCGGGGACGGAGCCTCTCCGTCGTTTGTAGGTCCCCGGTTAACATACAATACGATACAAGATACTAACAAAAATTTTGAAAGTATGTACAGTGGAAACTAATATGCAAATGACCTAAGTTCGTCACCAATGTGCATTCCCTCAGACCCTGCAGTGGCGCTGCAATCGGACATGGGACTCCTTTTTTACGGTGCATAGTGGATGAGTCATACACCTGACGATAACATCCAGACTCGAGGAGGACTTCAGTAGAAACAAAATGGCAAGTAGACGCTGTAATCAACTCCTCCCATCTATGTTGTCGATACTGTCTACGATGGTGAAGTCTTTTCATAACATTCTAGAGGAGTAAGATTTACAATACACGTTTTACTTATCTTTTCTTGCACATTTGGCTCCAGTTCTCATTTTTAACGGTCTGATTCTTGAAGCGCAAATTCTTACATTTTAGGTTCTCATGGTTCAATTTATCTGAAAATTTTGAAGGATGTCTTTACAGAATTTTTGTTTTTACGATGATTTATTCCGTCACATTTTACTATATCACACTGTCTTTTGAATTTTCGTATTGACAGAGACGAAATGACATGGTTCGTCCAAACAACAAAAATACGTCCTATCACATCAGAGGCATGTTTACTACTAGTTCACTCTACGGTAATAACAATATTCCAAAGGGTTTACAATTTTTCTTGACAAATGAATTTCTGTTATTTTAGATTATTATTTTACAAATGAATCCAGGAATAAACATAGTAAACAGTACTAGATTGCTTAATTATTAATTAGAGAAATTTTAATTGTCCAAATATTTTGGAATTTCCAATGTTTCTAAAAAAACTTTAACTGTACATTCAGAGCTAGTACATATCGAGTGTAACAATGAAAACAAAGTAATTGCTTGTAATACATTTCAGCTTGAAATATAACATATTGCGTATAAAATTATATGAAATTTTTCACAAAGACAGCTGAGATAATACTGAACTGTCCAGAATTCGGCCGGCCGGGGTGGCCAAGCGGTTCTAGGCGCTACCGTCTGGAACCGCGTGACCGCTACGGTCGCAGGTTCGAATTCTGCCTCATGCATGGATGTGTGTGATGTCCTTAGGTTAGTTAGGTTTAAGTAGTTCTAAGTTCTAGGGGACTGATGATCTCAGAAGTTCAGTCCCATAGTGCTCAGAGCCATTTTTTTTTCAGAATTCGAAAACATATTTCTTGTATCAACTACTATTGTTGAGGAAAAGTAATGCTAGAGGGGCCTGCCCATTTACAAAGTCTTAGACGATATTTTACACATTTGAAAGGGTCCTAATCATCAACATGAAAACCGCAGGCTCGTCGACACGCCGTGTGGGTCACCAGGTTCATCGTTCCCACTGGTTCGTCAGACGATGTTGGAAGTAGTGGACATGAGATGAAATATACTTGCGACTTGCCAGATCTGGAGCGACCGGGAAAACGACGAGGCGAGAAGATCGAAGGATTGTGCGGCAAACGATGAGGGATCCCACAGTGACACGCTTCACGATACAAGCATATGTACAGGTGCTAGTTGTTCCACAAACCATTTCCAGGTCCCTTGCGGATGCGAATTTGCAATCCAGGCACCCTTGTCGTGCACTGCCGTTAATACCGAGACATCGACGACTCCGTCCAGTGCAGTGGCAAGCCAGAATGAAGCCTACTGTCACAGAGAGGCAAAACGATTCGCTTTGGGGATGGATGGTAACTGGCGCTGCAGTCATGGACTGTGCGGCTGGTCCCGGCAGAAGTTCGAGTCCTCCCTCGGGCATGTGTGTGTGTGTTTGTCCTTAGGATAATTTAGGTTAAGTAGTGTGTAAGCTTAGGGACTGATGGCCTTAGCAGTTAAGTCCCATAAGATTTCACACACATTTGAACATTTGAGTAGCCTGGTGAACGTTACAGTTCCAGCCATGCTGTCGCATGCCAAACCGTCCGCGCAGTTTGCGGAACTGTTTGGGGGGCCACGCCCTACGATGCTAGACAAGCTCAAGTATTGTGGCATGAGTGGGACAGCGCACAAATGGTTTAATTCGTACCTAACTGGGAGAGTGCAGAAAGTTGAAATAAGTAGTTCTCATAATATGCAAAGATCAGCACATTCCTCAAACTGGGGAAATATCAAGAATGGGGTTCCACAAGGGTCAGTCTTGGGTCCTTTGTTGTTCTTAATATATATTAATGACTTGCCATTCTATATTCATGAAGAGGAAAAGTTAGTTCTCTTTCCTGATGATACAAGTATAGTAATCACACCTGACAAACAAGAATTAATTGATGAAATTGTCAATACTGTCTTTCAGAAAATTACTAAGTGGTTACTTGTAAACGGACTCTCACTGAATTTTGATAAGACACAGTACATACAGTTCCGTACAGTGAATGGTATGACGCCATTAATAAATATAGACCTTAATCAGAAGCATATAGCTAAGATAGAATATTCCAAATTTTTAGGTGTGTCCATTGATGAGAGATTAAATTGGAAGAAATACATTGATGATCTGCTGAAACGTTTGAGTTCAGCTGCTTATGCAATAAGGGTCATTGCAAATTTTGGTGATAAACATCTTAGTAAATTAGCTTACTACGCCTATTTTCACTCGTTGCTTTCATATGGCATCATATTTTGGGGTAATTCATCACTGAGGAATAAAGTATTTACTGCACAAAAGCGTGTAATCAGAATAATAGCTGGAGTCCACCCAAGATCATCCTGCAGACATTTATTTAAGGATCTAGGGATATTCACAGTAGCTTCTCAGTATATATACTCTTTTATGAAATTTGTGATTAACAACCAAACCCAATTCAAAAGTAATAGCAGTGTGCATAACTACAATACTAGGAGAAAGGATGATCTTCACTATTCAAGATTAAATCTAACTTTGGCACAGAAAGGGGTGAATTATACTGGCACTAAAGTCTTTGGTCACTTACCAAATAGTATCAAAAGTCTGACAGATAACCAACAAGTATTTAAGAAGAAATTAAAAGAATTTCTGAATGACAACTCCTTCTACTCCATAGAGGAATTTTTAGGTATAAATTAAAAAAATATATAAAAAAATAAAAAACACAAAAAATGAAAAAGTTGTTATATTAACTTAAGTATGTTGTTAAATTAACTTAATTATGTCATGTATCGGAAAATTTGACTCGTTCCACATCATTACGAAATATCGTATTCATGATCCATGGAACTAGTATTAATCTAATCTAATCCGGTCCCCTCGAAGCTTAACAGGCCAGGGTTAGGTTGATGAAATTCTTCGACCCCACGTGGGGCCTTTCCCACATGGTACGCCATGGGTACTTTTCTAGAAAGGTAACGCTCGTCCGCCTACAGCTCGAAGTGCTCATGACTTTCTACGTCATGTACCGACTCTTCCATGCCGGCCTATTCCCCTGACCTGCCTCCTAGAGAGCATGTGTGTGACCAGCCGGGACGCCAGATGCCGCCGTGTCACTCTGTGCATGATTTGGAGGTGGCTGTTCAAGATTTGTGGGCCTGTCTGCCTCGGGACAGCATTACGCGTCTAATCAACTCGATGTCTTGCCGATTTGCGACATGTACGGCAGCAAAAGGTGGTCCAACCCGTTATTGATGTTGCACTGCATTTGTCTATTCTTACTCACTGTATCTGCCTGCTTGTCTTGATTTTTGTATCAAGTGAATCTCTCGCCTGTATCATTGTGTCTAATAAGTTTCATTTCGATCTGATGCTCCTTCCTTGGTGTGCTATTTTCAATGTTCCTGAAAGCGTATTGACGAGTTCCTTTCTCGCCTTTGCGTAATGGCGTAAGAAGGAAGGCAAACGTCCAGTGAGTCATCGATTCTGGCAAGATTTTACTAAATACTGTAGCATACGATTTCCTGGGCACAACTGTGTGCTAGTGTAGGTGCTATTGTGTAACTCAGAGGCCGATTTCCGGGATATGGGAAGAGACTGCTTTTGTTCTACGTGAGGAGAACGGAGCGATCCTGCTATACGAAAGGCGGTCTGGGTCGACTACTATCCTTTGAAGGGCCAATGATTTGCCCAGGATGGCCGGTGTTTCAGGACATACACTTGAGAACGCCCGGCAAGAAGCCTCACCCTTAATTATGCTGCGCCGGCCGGTGTGGCCGTGCGGTTCTAAGCGCGTCAGTTTGGAACCGCGTGACCGCTACGGTCGCAGGTTCGAATCCTGCCTCGGGCATGGATGTGTGTGATATCCTTAGGTTAGTTAGGTTTAAGTAGTTCTAAGTTCTAGGGGACTGATGACCTCAGTAGTTAAGTCCCATAGTGCTCAGAGCCATTTGAACCATTTGAAATATGCTGCTTAAATCAAATTAATAGCTATCGGCAGCCTCAAACATCAATACTCCCAACACCGACGACTAATTATTTGGGTCGTCAGTATCATTATAAAATGTTCATTCCGTGAGGCAAAGGGTATTATTTTAAACAGAAACCACTGGCAAATCTGACAGTTGCGAAGACCCAGCGTCGTTGAGCCGTAAGAAAACTAATGCAGAAATACAGATAACCGTATGTAAACCTAGGCTGTCATCACATGAAGATTACGGTCGACACTAAAACGAAATGACATCACATAGGACATGAAACACTTAAAACGTGAAGTGTAAAGCTGTTAAAGGGACTTGGCATCTAGTCTCTGTTGTTATGTTGTCTAATAAATGTTCCGTCTTTAAACTATGACAAATAAGGTTTAATCTAGCCTCTGTAACACCCTTAGACACTGCCAGTCCTTTCTGATAGTTAGGACAGCCCACAAACTACCTGTCATCTAGTCATCGACCGACTGGAATTACCTGCTCCGACCCTTAAATGAAACTACCGAAAGTTTGCTACGGCGCTATACCTTTGACAGTGAGCGCTGCACCTCTCTATTCTCCTCTGATTCAGGCCAAAAACTGTCACGCTTTTCCTTTGGGCTGCTTTCATCTCCTCACGCCGCTGTCACCACTTCACATTTTCACTATCTGTCCCGACAGCGGGCCAACAACTACTGCCCAACACACAAATCTTCGCTTCTGCCGTCTATGATTCGCTGTCTCACAATCAACCACAGCGACGAGCTCTATTGGCCAATCAGTCCCCTGCTACTCACTACCCCTCCCCTTGCTCCTCCCCAATAAATAACTCTAGTCTGAGAGCAGCAACTATTACAGTCACTGGGAAAGCAACAATTGACGGCTGTCAACACACTTCCATTGCCGGCCGGTGTGGCCGAGCGGTTCTAGGCGCTACAGTCTGGAACCGCGCGACCGCTACGGTCGCAGGTTCGAATCCTGCTTCGGGCATGGATGTTTGTGATATCCTTAGGTTAGTTAGGTTTAAGTAGTTCTAAGTTCTAGGGGACTGATGACCTCAGCAGTTAAGTCCCATAGTGCTCAGAGTCATTTGAACCATTGGAACTCTTCCATTCTGTGTTTGTAAAATAGCCTTCCAGCTGCCACAGCAGGTATGACTCCATAACAAATCCAGGGGTCGCAAGACATTGTGACGAACATTTCTGGAATCGGTTCAACTTCGCTGTTTCCGGCGTCCAGCAGCTGCTGAGATACTTCTGTTCTACAGGCTGCTTCATAGTGTTTCGACGATTCCAAATTTGAATAGTGTGCGCTAAAACAAGATACAACGACGGTGACGTCGTCTCTTATTAGTGCGGAATGTCAAGTTTCATCTCATACACTACTGGAAATGGAAAAAAGAACACATTGACACCGGTGTGTCAGACCCACCATACTTGCTCCGGACACTGCGAGAGGGCTGTACAAGCAATGATCACACGCACGGCACAGCGGACACACCAGGAACCGCGGTGTTGGCCGTCGAATGGCGCTAGCTGCGCAGCATTTGTGCACCGCCGCCGTCAGTGTCAGCCAGTTTGCCGCGGCATACGGAGCTCCATCGCAGTCTTTAACACTGGTAGCATGCCGCGACAGCGTGGACGTGAACCGTATGTGCAGTTGACGGACTTTGAGCGAGGGCGTATAGTGGGCATGCAGGAGGCCGGGTGGACGTACCGCCGAATTGCTCAACACGTGGGGCGTGAGGTCTCCACAGTACATCGATGTTGTCGCCAGTGGTCGGCGGAAGGTGCACGTGCCCGTCGACCTGGGACCGGACCGCAGCGACGCACGGATGCACGCCAAGACCGTAGGATCCTACGCACTGCCGTAGGGGACCGCACCGCCACTTCCCAGCAAATTAGGGACACTGTTGCTCCTGGGGCATCGGCGAGGACCATTCGCAACCGTCTCCATGAAGCTGGGCTACGGTCCCGCACACTGTTAGGCCGTCTTCCGCTCACGCCCCAACATCGTGCAGCCCGCCTCCAGTGGTGTCGCGACAGGCGTGAATGGAGGGACGAATGGAGACGTGTCGTCTTCAGCGATGAGAGTCGCTTCTGCCTTGGTGCCAATGATGGTCGTATGCGTGTTTGGCGCCGTGCAGGTGAGCGCCACAATCAGGACTGCATACGACCGAGGCACACAGGGCCAACACCCGGCATCATGGTGTGGGGAGCGATCTCCTACACTGGCCGTACACCACTGGTGATCGTCGAGGGGACACTGAATAGTGCACGGTACATCCAAACCGTCATCGAACCCATCGTTCTACCATTCCTAGACCGGCAAGGGAACTTGCTGTTCCAACAGGACAATGCACGTCCGCATGTATCCCGTGCCACCCAACGTGCTCTAGAAGGTGTAAGTCAACTACCCTGGCCAGCAAGATCTCCGGATCTGTCCCCCATTGAGCATGTTTGGGACTGGATGAAGCGTCGTCTCACGCGGTCTGCACGTCCAGCACGAACGCTGGTCCAACTGAGGCGCCAGGTGGAAATGGCATGGCAAGCCGTTCCACAGGACTACATCCAGCATCTCTACGATCGTCTCCATGGGAGAATAGCAGCCTGCATTGCTGCGAAAGGTGGATATACACTGTACTAGTGCCGACATTGTGCATGCTCTGTTGCCTGTGTCTATGTGCCTGTGGTTCTGTCAGTGTGATCTTGTGATGTATCTGACCCCAGGAATGTGTCAATAAAGTTTCCCCTTCCTGGGACAATGAATTCACGGTGTTCTTATTTCAATTTCCAGGAGTGTATATAGGATAGTAATCATCGTAAGCAACATAAGCAACATCGCGCGTTCGCGATGGAGTGGTATTTTCGCCACGGCGGATCTGTCATGCGAGTGCAACGTGCCTTTCGTAAGCATTTCAAGATTCAGCCGCGATATCCAGTTTCTGCTCGCGACATGCCACACATCCATCATGACCTTTCAAGTTCTCCATGAAGTATTTGCTAACCGCTTTATTTTCAACCGCACTTGTGTCGAATGGCCACATCGCTCGCCTGATTTAACCGTGCCAGACTTTTACGTATGGTATTATTCGAAGCGGAGAGTGTAATACAAACGGTCGAGAAAAATCGAATTCACGATTAAATTCGAAGAATTTCTCCAGAAGTTTCGAAAGACGAGTTCAACAACTAAGTAAAACGCTTCGAGTATTGCATAGTACCAAATGGGCGTCATTTGTTGGCTGGTTGATTTGGGGTAGGAGACCAAACAGCGAGGTCATAGGTCCCATCGGATGAGGCAAGGATGGGGAAGGAAATCGGTAGTGTCCTTTCAAAGGAACCATCCCGGCATTTGCCTGAACCGATTTAGGGAAATCAGGGAAAACCTAAATGAGGATGGCCGGACGTGGGTTTGAACCATCGTCCTCCCGAATGCGAGTCCAGCTTGTTAACCACAGCGCTACTTCACTCGGTATCATTTGTCCGATATAGTATTCCATAAGTAAACTTCAATGAATGTTGTATCTTGTGTAGAATGTTCAACTTTGTTTAGCTACTAGCTGTGTTTTATTTTAATTTGAAATCTTCAAAACATTAAGAAACACCCAATATGTTTGCAAAAAAGCCTCGGAGTACCCAGAACTGATACGGTTCCATACCGCCTCCTGGGGGCACAAGGCGTCTTGACAGACATTTATGACAACTTAATTACGAATGTCAGCCAGCTGCACTGCTCTTTAAATGGTTTTTATTTTATAAATCACTTACGACGAACCCATTTCGGGATACTGCCGTCATCAGGTGCTCTGTAAATACACACGTAAGTGATGGTCTTAATATAATGGTCTGTGGCTATGATCAGAAAAGTTATAATACATTCGTTTGGTGTCTTTATCTTCCACATAATATCGTTGCTGCCATGTCCTGTCTTTTTTTAGAATTATTGGTTTCTCCTTAGATATACGCTGGAGGTGTATATCTGACTCTAATCGGTTTTTATGTATGTTACTTTTCTCTTGACTTCTTGGATGACAGTGGATCATAGTTACCACTATATGTAAGTGATGTGTGGAAATTCTGTTGCTTTTTTTATTAGTTTTATGGGTTTGGTTCTAATTATGTTTTTGCCTGGAATTTGTTTTAATTTTAGTTGGTACTTTTATGTTCTATTTTTATTTTTTCGTAATAATTTTGTTACCGTCTATGATTTGTGTAATTTTCTTGGTGTTGTGTCTTTCTCGTATTGTCTTCGTATTGTTATCGCTGTTACCATGGGTATGTGTTATTTACTGTCCCTGATTTATCACTTTATCCATTTTCTTGCTTTATAACGTGAATAAAGTATTCGATGTACTTTTTGTGCTTTCAGTCGATTTGTCCATTTAGTAAATTTATGGGGTCGCTGTATGCATGTGAAAATACTTCTGTTTTCTCAAGCAAATATGGAAGATTTCTGCTGCTTCGTTTATCGGTTGTACGTCGTGTTTTTTTGGTTGTAGAAGTTGAAAAAATGTGAATGGGTTGTTTTAATATTCTCTGGTGTGCTCCTTATTTCTAATGTTGAAGTTTCTACCGGTTTGTCCTATGTAGAATTTGTGGCATGTGTTACATGATTTTTGTAAAGGCCGTGTTATTGTGTAGGGAATTCTCGAGGTGCCTTTGTGGATGTTGTGTTTGAGATTGTCTGCGATTTGATATTCAAAGGCGATGTCGGTTTTGTTCAATAATTTGTTAATTTTGTTTGAGATGTTTCCTAGATAAACTTCGGTTACGTATGTAGTTTTCTTCTTTATGTGTATGTTTAGTGTTATTTTTTGTGTATATTTGGCCTTTCTGGTAGTGTTTTACTGTAGCATCAATGTGTTACAGTTTTGGGGCCATAATCGTTTTTTGGGCTATGTACTCTAAGATTTTTATTTCCTTCCGAATTGCTTCATCGTCTAATGTCAAATTTATTAATCTGTCAAGCATTCTGTGGAAAAATGCGAGTTTGTGGGCTTTGGGATGCCACGAGTGTGCACTGATAATACGGTTTATCGTGGTAGGCTTTCTGTAAATTTCGAAGCAATGTTTGCTGTTAGTGTTCTTAATATAAGTCGAGAAAATTAATCGTTTTGCTAGTTTCATGTTCAATGGTTAATTTCCTTTTGGGGTGTAATTGATTCAGTGCTTTAAGTATTTCGTCTTTAATCATTAAGGTTCCTTTTTATAAGCACTAAAATGTCGTCTACGTATCTGTAGTAGGGACAATGAGTGTCTGCTTCCGATGCCATAAGTGACACGTATCCTCTGGGTGGTGCTAAAGAACAGTCACTTCAAGGCAAATATCTAAAACCAAGAAACAGAGGCAGCCAGATAATCTTAAAGACCTCCTGGCTAAAATGAATCTGTCACAAGATATGGACTCACACGGTTCTTCTCAGGACCCTTCAGCTATAAACTTTGGACCTGTCATCAAGATATGTCAAATCAACATTGAAGACAAAAGTGAATCAAATTGCCAAGTCGTAACAAAAGACTCTGTCAAAATATAACGTCCATGTTTTTGTTGTTCAGGAAAATGAAGAGGAAATGAATCAGAGAGGAAAAATTCCTTGCTTTGAATTACTAGGAGCAACGTACCACCGATCTTATGGAGTGGTAACGTATGTACGATCGTCAGTCAAGAATGCATATCTATGTTCTGTATCTGATCTCAATGACATCCACGAAGGTACAGTAAAAATATTGTAGGAGAACTAACAGTGATTAATTTATACAAACCTGCAGCTGTCTCTTGGTCTGCACAGGTAATTCCTGTATCACGATACCCCGCTAAATACCTCGGAGATTTTAACAGCTATCATACTCAATGGAAGTATACGGAAAGTGAACCTTAACTTTTCCCGGCGAATTGAATGTTCAAATAACGTACGGGTTTGCTGCCGGATGACGTCGTCGACCACCGCCGATATTTCGACAGGAGCACACCCTGCCATTCTCAAGGTACAACTGCGAGGAGGAAGCAATGTGCAAGGGAATTCAATACCTCTGTTCACAGAGGAGAAACAAGGAAGATACCACACACAGAACAAGTAACCGCAGAGTCAACACACAACCAAAGATAATCAACATCAGAAATATCGATAGTGACTATTAATCAGCAAGTGAGGTAGCACTAATTCTGTCCCTCTGTTTTTCGATGAGAGACAGAGACGGATTCCAAGCAGCATTTAAACAAAATCCACCATTTCTGTTTATAAGGTTGCTTGATAGTTTGATTTCAACAGCTTCCTTAATAACACTACCCTAACAGCTGGACGTGCAAGCCATAATCTCTGCCGCCAGTCGCATCAAGTAACGTGCTGGTTTAGCTCTTGTTCGTGAAAGGATCCACTATACTCGCCGTCAATTGGATTTTGTTTCTGAAGAATTATTTCAGCTTCGTTTAATGGTGGTGTCTAATGTTTCTGAATTTTCTTGGGATTGGGTGGACGATGCCTCTTGGTCGCAGTCTGACTGGGAATTTCAATCTGTAACTGCTCGTCATTCGGCGAAGTTTGAACGTTTCCTTGGCTCAATGTCTAATTCTAATTTTAATTCTCGACGTTCTGTGATCAATATCACGGAGAAAACGTTTGACGCCGCAGCTTTGTCTGTGCTGGGGAAAGGTTTGAAATTCGTACCGACGCCTAAGAGTTTACCAGTCGCTGATTTTATTAGTTCATTGAACAGGCTGCTTATAAACTACCTTCCGAGGCTGCGGAAGAGATTAGGAGCGAAGATTGTCGTGTGTTGACTGGGCCCGTCCACCGAAGTGTAACATTGCAGTAGCTGAGGCGGCTGCTTTACGTCACAGAATTGATCCTGATACTGTTATTATACCTGCGGACAAGGGAAATGACATAGTTTTGTTGAACAAGCACGATTACATTCAAAAGATGCAGTGTCTACTTTCTGATTCGGCCTATCACAAAATCGATGCTGACCCTACTAAGAGTGTTGAGAGAAAGACTAATAACCTCCTGAAGAAAAGTTCTTTGTCACAGGAGGCTATCGAGAGTCTTAATTCTTACTGTGCTGTACCACCTAGATTATATGGCCTCCCTAAGGTCGATAAAGAAGCTGTCCCGTTGAGGCGTATTGTTTCTAATATTGGTGCTCCGACATATCGTGTAGCTAAACATCTTGCTAGTTTGTTGAGGCCACTAGTAGGTAGGTGTGAACACCACATTAAGAACTCTGCAGATTTTTTACGTCGATTGCAGGGATTGCGTTTAAATGACTGATATTTTAGTTTGTTTTGATGTGGTTTCTCTTTTCACTCGCGTTCCTCTCTCTGATTCGTTGCAGCTAATTGAGGTTAAGTTTGGTGTCGAGTTAACAAATTTGTTTCGACATGTGCTGACTTCCACTTTCTTTTTATTCAAAGGTCAGTACTATGAACAGACTGATGGAGTTGCAATGGGAAATCCGTTATCATCTATTGTGGCCAATTTGTCTATGGAGGACTCTGAGGAACGTGCATTGGAGTCAGCGACCTTGAAACCTGTCTGTTTTTTTCAGACATGTAGACGATACTTTTGTTTCCAGAATGAGATTTTCACTCTGCAGCGGAGTGTGCGCTGATATGAAACTTTCTGGCAGATTAAAACTGTGTGCCCGACCGAGACTCGAACTCGGGACCTTTGCCTTTCGCGGGCAAGTGCTCTACCAACTGAGCTACCGAAGTACGACTCACGCCCGGTGCTCACAGCTTTACTTCTGCCAGTACCTCGTCTCCTACCTTCCAAACTTTACAGAAGCTCTCCTGCGAAACTTGCAGAACTAGCACTCCTGAAAGAAAGGATATTGCGGAGACATGGCTTAGCCACAGCCTGGGGGATGTTTCCAGAATGAGATTTTCACTCTGCAGCGGAGTGTGCGCTGATATGAAACTTTCTGGCAGATTAAAACTGTGTGCCCGACCGAGACTCGAACTCGGGACCTTTGCCTTTCGCCGGCAAGTGCTCTACCAACTGAGCTACCGAAGCACGACTCACGGCCGGTACTCACAGCTTTACTTCTGCCAGTACCTCGTCTCCTACCTTCCAAACTTTACATTCTGGAAACATCCCCCAGGCTGTGGCTAAGCCATGTCTCCGCAATATCCTTTCTTTCAGGAGTGCTAGTTCTGCAAGTTTCGCAGGAGAGTTTCTGTAAAGTTTGGAAGGTAGGAGACGAGGTAGTGGCAGAAGTAAAGCTGTGAGTACCGGGCGTGAGTCGTGCTTCGGTCGCTCAGTTGGTAGAGCACTTGCCCGCGAAAGGCAAAGGTCCCGAGTTCGAGTCTCGGTCGGGCACACAGTTTTAATTTGCCAGAAAGGTTGATACTTTTGTTGTTTGACCTCATGGTAGCGAGAATGTAAACCTGTTTTTGGAACACCTGAATTCAATCCACCCGAATATTCAGTTCACTATGGAGGTGGAAAACAATGGATGCCTTCCCTTCGTTGATGTGTTGGTCAGAAGGAAGACAGATGGTACGTTGGGACATTCTGTTTGTAGGAAGCCTACTCACACTGACTTATACCTGCGAGCTGACAGTTGTCACCATCCAGCTCAGCGTGAAGGAGTACTTCGTACCTTGGTTCACAGGGCCCACGTTATCTCTGACCCTGAAAGTTTGGCAGCTATCACATCTCGAAGTCACCTTTCGTCAGAATGGTTATAGTGAGAAGCACATCAAGCGTGCGTTGCGCTATCAGCCTTCTGTGCAACGGGTGAGTGACGATAGCAACGAAGTGGCACCTAAGTCAACGGTCTTTTTGCCTTACGTAGGAAGCGTTACCAACAGGATTGGCCGTATTTTGCGAAAATATGATGTGAAATGTGTTTTTTAACCACCATCTAAGATTAAGGCCCTGTTGGCGTCCGTAAAAGATGGTCTTGGTTTGCGTAAGGCTGGTGTCTATCGTATTCCTTGCAGTTGTGGCATGTCATATATTGGTCAGACAATCAGGACTGTGGAAGACCGATGTACTGAACATAAGCATCACACACGCTTACAACAGCCGAGCAAATCCGCTATTGCAGAACATTGCCTTGACACCGGTCATCCTATGGAATACAACAACACGGAGATTCTGGCTTGCACGTCCAGCTATTGGCATAATGTTATTAAGGAAGCTGTTGAAATCAAACTATCAAGCAACTTTATAAACAGAAATTGTGGATTTTGTTTAAATGCTGCTTGGAATCCGGCTCTGTCTCTCATCGAAAAACAGAGGGACAGAATTAGTGCTACTTCACCTGCTGATTAATAGTCACTATCGATATTTCTGATGTTGGTTATCTTCGGTTGTGTGTTGACTCTGCGATTACTTGTTCTGTGTGTGGTATCTTCCTTGTTTCTCCTCTGTGAACCAAGGTATTAAATTCCCTTGCACATTGCTTCCTCCTCGCAGTTGTCCCTTGAGAATGGCAGCGTGTGCTCCAGTCAAAATATCGGCGGTGGTCGACGACGTCACCTCGCAGCAAACCGGTAATTTATTTGAATATACGGAAAGTGACGGATATGTTGAAGCCACTGTAAATTGAGCAGAAGGTAATAGCTTATATTTGGTGTTTGAAGCAAAGGGTAACGTAATGTTCGTATAAGCACCTTGGAGACAGGAGTATTATCCCGATCTACGCTTTGTAACAACTTATGAAAATAAATTACCTCTTCAAAGTCCACGATTCGTATTACAAGACTTCCCACACAGCCAACACCGTCCAGTCTTAATTGAAATAGGGACAAACATCCCACTCGTTTCATCCTTTCCACGACCTACATGGAACTTAAGTAAAGCAAACTGGGATGTACTTCCTAAACATCTGGACAAATGTCTTGGTTGGATTCTCGCAAAAGCAGAAAACTATGAGAGACTTATTGGAGCAATGATAAGTACAGCCAAGAAGGAAATCCCTAGGGGCTACCGGAAGCAAAATATTGCAGGTTAGAATGAAACTACTGAGAAACAATGTGATAAATTTCTAAAAAGTGGGGATCCGGAAATAGCGGATAACCTACTTCGTAGCCACAATACAGCCAGATGTATCAGGTGGACAGAGACTGTTGAGTCACTCAAACATCAAGTAGAAAAGCGCTGTCACTACTAAGGAAGTTGGATGGAAACAAAATTAAAGTAAGGAAGAACACTCATTTATCAGCTAATAGGATTGCATCACATTTACTGCCCACATCAAGAGCACCAACAGATAAAACTCATACATGATACATCAGACGCAAACTTAACATTGCACAAAAAGAACGCTAATAAACACTCTCACTTCTCTTAAAACTCTAAAACCCGGAAAGGCACCAGGAAGTGACGCAATCCACTCAGAATTTCTTCTGCATAGTGGGAACTAATTAAAAAGATGGCTGCCGGTATTCTTCTCTGGTTCAGTCCCTCAAAAAATGAAGCAATCATAAGTCATAGCAATTCTCAAGTCCAGCAGGGCAGCAGACCAGCTTAGAACTATGGTCCAATAGCACTACTGACCACTATTTGTAATTTATTTGAAAAAATTCTATACAATCGGGTTACTCCAGTAATCGTTCAGAACCTTCCTCTTGAGCAAGCTGGATTCCGACCAGGAAGTCTTATCTTTAACAACATTTAGTAAAGCAGGATATCAAATGAAGCAGGAAACATCAGCTGCATTCGTTTATCTATGGCATGAATTGGTTTATAAATTATTGCCGCTTGTCCCATGTAAACGGAAAACAAAAGTAATTGACAACATGTAAACTGGAAGAACATTTACTTTAACTACAGAAAAAGACATTAGCTGCCCAAAAGTATTGAATAGTGGCTTATGACAGGGATTCATCCTTGCTCCTCTCTTGTTTAATTTATATATATCTGATATCCCTCCAACAGAGTACAGAAAGTTTGGCTACGCTTACGACTGGGCAATAGCTACCCCACTACAACACTTTTGAAACAACTGAAGTAATCCAAATTTCAGATCTAGACATCATAAGCCACTATTTCCATAAACGGAGGTAACAATGAATTTCAAATGAAACAAAAGTTTCATGTTTTCATCTGTTCAGTATATTGGCACACAGAGCCCTCGATGTCTCTTTCGACGGAGACAAACTTCATCATGATATGCATGCAAAATACCTTGGGATCACGTTAGATAGGACACTTTCTTTTGAGGAGCACTTGACACGAACATCTGCTAATCTCAAGACCAGAAACAATATTCTCCATAAACTCTGCGGCTCTCGTTGGGGTTCATCAGCAGAAACTCTCCGGGAATCAGAACTAGGTTTTGTATACTCAGCAGCAGGTTACTGTGCACCTGTCTGACTTAATAGTTCACACGTAAAAAAGATAGACATACAACTTAACGAGAGCATGCGCATTGTTAGTGGGACAATACGATCGACTCTCACATACTGGCTACCTGTTTTGAGCCACATTCCACTTCCTGATATCAGACGGAAGAGCACGGTTCACATGGTTCAAATGGCTCTGAGCACTACGTGACTCAACATCTGAGGTCATCAGTCCCCTAGAACTTAGAACTACTTAAACCTAACTAACCTAAGGACATCACACACATCCATGCCTGAGGCAGGATTCGAACCTGCGACCGTAGCGGTCGCACGGTTCCAGAATGAAGGGCCTAGAACCGCTCGGCCGCACCGACCGACGGAAGAGTGCGCTACTGCGCGAATATCAGAAGACTGCTACTAGCACCGATCTTCCAGTAATGGTCGTCGTATTCCCTGCGGAGCGAAAAAGACTAAGATCAAGACATCCCAATGTCATCACATCCGGGACTGTCATGGAGATTGAATGCAATACTGTCGATGAATGGAAACGCTGCTGGCAACAAGACTGTTCCCCGTAACGCCTGACGCTGCCTTGCATCCAGAAGAAACCTCCTGGATTCGAACAGCCTCGGGCAGTTTGGGCTACCTTGAACCGCACGCGAAGGGGCTATGGACGATGTGCGGGTACTCTCAACAGGTGGGCCAAATGTCCATCACCATTGTCTGACTGTGGTGCGGAACTACAGACAGTTTCTCATGTTCTATCTACATTTCCCGCACGTGCCTACAAGGGTCTTTTCGCAGATTTCCTCAAAGTGATGTTGCGAGGTGCCCGGGCTAGCAGTGTATTTAACACTAAATTCTTCTAGAAACTACATATGTAAATAATGTCTAAGACCCCCCTATTCTAACTCCGACTTTTGCTGTTGCACATGAATTAAAAAGATACGCGAACTGACTGTAATCAACCCTGCAAGTGGAGTAGAAAAGAGTTTGGCACCTGCAATAATTTAATTTGATAAATAAGTTAAATAAAGGAAGGCTTCATTAACGTAGTGAGAAATGATAGGGTTGCTCTACCGATTAACAGAATGAAAGTTCTGTCCAAAATAACAATATGATTTATTAAGACTAAACACAAAATAATAAACAAAAACACATGAAACATTTACAATACATCAAATTGGCTCAAATTGGATACTCAAATAAACGCTGTGAAGGTGAAGTTGTCTCTAAACTATATTGTGACGTTTATGACGAAGTGGTATGTGGAGCCAATTCCTTGCAACTCAAATCTTAAGAGAGACACACAGCTAACCCAACATTAATTGCTGCTACATTAGTGAGAACTCAGACAATGAACACCCAAGATAGAACAAAGTTAGAAAAGACGAACAGGCGCGCTCTGCTGAGCTCTGATTATCGCCTAGAAAAAATGCCTGCTTTGCCGGTGCTGCGGATGTACATTACCAAGCTGTCTTCTTAGCTGCAAGGACACGATCTGGCGTACTGGAAGCGATGGCTGGTTGCTTCGACGTCCCGTCGTGGTGATGATAATGTCGCGAGTATAGACCGAAACAAATTTTCCTGGTCTGGTTGTTCCAGACTAAAGACTTCCTATCAATACAAATGCGCCTCTGAGGGAGACGACGAAGGCTCGCCACACAATCACTGAGGTGATTGATTTTCACAAGCGAAGTCACACAGTAACTCCGATACAGTCAACTTTAGCCAAAACTGCCCAAGACAGACAACATAGGCCGCTTGTACGCGGAACGCTCAGTTGCCAACTGTACTCGGAAAGTTACGTTGAAGTCGAAATTTCAGCAACTTCGTTAAACAGCTACAATCAAATAAAAGTATATTAGACAGCCAACGGAAGGCAGGCTGTCCAGAGCAGCGAGAGCTCAGTGTTGTAACCTACTCCGACTGAAAGGCGAGAGCCGACTCCCTACAAGAGTACCCGTACAAACCGAACACAGAACATTCCCGCCCCCACGACAGTGGCCGTGGTTAACCATTCCAATCAGCAACTCGAAAACCGGCGGAAAATTCCACTCTATTGCCGGAGCACTACCATTCCACCAATGGAGATTCTTGGCGCCAATTTCTGCGCCAATTTTGCTACGTCACGGAGCTATGCCCTGAGCAAGCCAATCACAGTTACGATTTTGCAGAAAGCGCGGGAATTTGCCCGCCAAAACTGCCTGGGTATACAAGTCATTCCCACGCCTCGCTGGTAGCCCGCTAGAAAGTGTTTTCGCTAAGTTTCTGCGAAGTAACGGAACCTCTAGCCGAGCCGCTACTTCAGGCCCCTCCGAGCGTGTCTGCCGCTATTCTACAATGTCGGCGTCTGGAAAGCAGTCACTCGACTCCCTCACACCCGTCGGCTTACCCTTTCAAGATCAGCAGTCCCCGCCTGTCACCGGACCACCCGGGTGACGAGAGACGCTGCGTGGGAAGTCCGCGTGTGAAGGAAGAGCAACATTTCACCGCATGCAATTAGAGAGGAAAATCGTAAGATAGAAATATGAGAGGGGGCTCATGCCACCTCTCAATGTTACAAAATATATGAAAGAACTTGATATCCATATACAGGGTGTTACAAAAAGGTACCGCCAAACTTTCAGGAAACATTCCTCACACACAAATAAAGAAAAGATGTTATGTGGACATGTGTCCGGAAACGCTTAATTTCCATGTTAGAGCTCATTTTAGTTTCGTTCTTCCACCTACGCTCAATTTAGCACGTTATCATGATTTCATACGGGATACTCTACCTGTGCTGCTAGAACATGGGCCTTCACAAGTACGACACAACATGTGGTTCATGCACGATGGAGCTCCTGCACATTTCAGTCGAAGTGATCGTACGCTTCTCAACAACAGATTCGGTGACCGGTAGAGGCGGGCAAATTCCATGGCCTCTACTCTCTTCTGATCTCAACACTCTTGTCTTTCATTTATGGGGGCATTTGAAAGCTCTTGTCTACGCAACCCTGGTACCAAATGTAGAGACTCTTCGTGCTCGTATTGCGGACGGCTGTGATACAATACGCCATTCTCCAGGGCTGCATCAGCGCATCAGGGATTCCATGCGACGGAGGGTAGATGCATGTATCCTCACTAACGGAGGACATTTTGAACATTTCCTGTAACAAAGTGTTTGAAGTCACGCTGGTACGTTCTGTTGCTGTGTGTTTCCATTCCATGATTAATATGATTTGAAGAGAAGTAATAAAATGAGCTCTAACATGGAAAGTAAGCGTTTCCGGACACATGTCCACATAACATATTTTCTTTCTTTGTGTGTGAGGAATGTTTCCTGAAAGTTTGGCCGTACCTTCCTGTAACAACCTGTATAGCTGTTGTCATTTCTGTTATTTTATGCTGGTGATCTGTGCTTAAATGTTGAAATTTAGTAGTTTTGTAATCTTTGTATATGTATTGCCATACGATAAATAAATAAAATAAATAGTAGTATACGATTTTTTTGATTAGTTCTGTTTTTTTCAAGAATTTTTCTGCCAAGTTGTCGAGTTATACGTCAGATATGGTCCCAACAGTTCGCCTTGTCCAGCGTTCCCAGGCCTCTATCGCTGGAAACCGATATCCAACCTGCTGTTCTCCTCACGGCCGAACCAGCAGGTTTGCCACCTCGTTACTTTGACTAAAGCATGATCAGTATAGAACTACATCTCCAGACTAACGTCCTGCTAAACGAGCCTTTCATAGGACCTGTTGATGAAGCAAAAGCGTTCGAAATGTTCAAAATTCTGAGAAAAACAGGTATAAGCTGTACGGAAAGACGGATAATATAAACTATATAAAAGAACCAACAGTGAGCAATCAGACCATAAGATCATCACCGAAGTGCTCTTGCTAAAAGGGTGTAAGGTGGGGATTTAGTTTTTCCCCCTTCTTTTCAGTCTATACATCAAAGAAGCAATGACGCAAATAAAAGAAAGATTCTAGAGTGGGATTGAAATTCAGGATGAAAAGATACCAACGATAACATTTTCGATGACACTGCCAGTTTCAGTGAAAGTGAAGAAGAATTACCAGGATCTGTCGAATGGAAAGAGCCGTCTAATGAGTTCAGAATTTGGATTGAGAGAAAATCGAAGACTCCGCGCGGGGTAGCCGTACTGTTTAAGGCACCTTGTCACGGTTCGCGTGGCTGCTCACGTCGGAGGTTCAAGTCCTCCCTCGGGCATGGGTGTGTGTGTGTTGTCTTTAGCGTAAGTTAGCTTAAGTTAGATTAAGTAGTGTGTAAGCTTAGGGACCGATGACCTCAGCAGTTTGGTCCCATAGGACTTACCACAAATTAAAAAATCGAAGAAAGACGAAAGTAATGAGACTTAGTAGAAATGAGAAGAGCGAGAAACTTAACATCAGAATTGGAGATCACAAAGTAGACGAAGTTAAGGAATTCTGCAGCCTAGGCATCGAAATAACCTACAACAGGCATAAAAAGTAGACTATCACTGTCAATAAGGGCATTCCTGGCCAATAGAAGTCTCCTCGTATCAAACGTAGGTCTTAATTTGAGGAAGATATTTCTTAGAAATTTCTTCCTCAAATTAATACGTTTGGAGCCCAACATTGTATGGCAGTGAGACATGGACTATGGGGAAACCAGAACAGAAGACAATCGAGGACTTTGAGATGTGGTACTACAGAAGAATTTTGAAAATTAGATAGGTTAAGGAAAGAGGACGTTCGCGGCAGAATCGACGCGGAAAATAACATACGGAAAAGGCAGGCAAGAAGAACGGACAGGATAATGAAACATCTGTTAAGACATCATGGAATGCCTTCCATGGTACTGGAGGGAGCTGTAGAAGGTAAAAACCGTAGAGGAAGAGAGAGATTGGAATATATCCAGCAAATAATTGAGGACGTAGGTTGCACAGGAGAGGATTTCGTGGCGGGCTGCATCAAACCAGTCAGAAGACTGATGACTCAAAAAAATTGACCATCACACTCATCGCTGACTTCTGTTAGTGGGTACAGGGAATTGATAATGGAAGTTGTGGTGTCACCGCCAGACACCACACTTGCTAGGTGGTAGCCATTAAATCGGGCGCGGTCCGTTAATATACGTCGGACCCGCGTGTCGCCACTATCAGTGATTGCAGAGCGAGCGCCGCCACACGGCAGGTCTAGTCTAGAGAGACTGCCTAGGTCTCGTCCCAGTTGTACAGCCGACTTCGCTAGCGATGGTTCATTGTCTACATACGCTCTCATTTGCGGAGACGACAGTAGACGACAGTTCGCCATAGCCTTCTGCTACGTCATTTGCTATGACCTAGTAAGGCGCCATATTCAGTTACTATTCTGAACAGATAATATTGTGAATCCTGTACCGTCAAGAGGGACGGTCATCATTAATGGATTAAAGTATCAAACTACACTCCTGGAAATTGAAATAAGAACACCGTGAATTCATTGTCCCAGGAAGGGGAAACTTTATTGACACATTCCTGGGGTCAGATACATCACATGATCACACTGACAGAACCACAGGCACATAGACACAGGCAACAGAGCATGCACAATGTCGGCACTAGTACAGTGTATATCCACCTTTCGCAGCAATGCAGGCTGCTATTCTCCCATGGAGACGATCGTAGAGATGCTGGATGTAGTCCTGTGGAACGGCTTGCCATGCCATTTCCACCTGGCGCCTCAGTTGGACCAGCGTTCGTGCTGGACGTGCAGACCGCGTGAGACGACGCTTCATCCAGTCCCAAACATGCTCAATGGGGGACAGATCCGGAGATCTTGCTGGCCAGGGTAGTTGACTTACACCTTCTAGAGCACGTTGGGTGGCACGGGATACATGCGGACGTGCATTGTCCTGTTGGAACAGCAAGTTCCCTTGCCGGTCTAGGAATGGTAGAACGATGGGTTCGATGACGGTTTGGATGTACTGTGCACTATTCAGTGTCCCCTCGACGATCACCAGTGGTGTACGGCCAGTGTAGGAGATCGCTCCCCACACCATGATGCCGGGTGTTGGCCCTGTGTGCCTCGGTCGTATGCAGTCCTGATTGTGGCGCTCACCTGCACGGCGCCAAACACGCATACGACCATCATTGGCACCAAGGCAGAAGCGACTCTCATCGCTGAAGACGACACGTCTCCATTCGTCCCTCCATTCACGCCTGTCGCGACACCACTGGAGGCGGGCTGCACGATGTTGGGGCGTGAGCGGAAGACGGCCTAACGGTGTGCGGGACCGTAGCCCAGCTTCATGGAGACGGTTGCGAATGGTCCTCGCCGATACCCCAGGAGCAACAGTGTCCCTAATTTGCTGGGAAGTGGCGGTGCGGTCCCCTACGGCACTGCGTAGGACCCTACGGTCTTGGCGTGCATCCGTGCGTCGCTGCGGTCCGGTCCCAGGTCGACGGGCACGTGCACCTTCCGCCGACCACTGGCGACAACATCGATGTACTGTGGAGACCTCATGCCCCACGTGTTGAGCAATTCGGCGGTACGTCCACCCGGCCTCCCGCATGCCCACTATACGCCCTCGCTCAAAGTCCGTCAACTGCACGTACGGTTCACGTCCACGCTGTCGCGGCATGCTACCAGTGTTAAAGACTGCGATGGAGCTCCGTATGCCACGGCAAACTGGCTGACACTGACGGCGGCGGTGCACAAATGCTGCGCAGCTAGCGCCATTCGACGGCCAACACCGCGGTTCCTGGTGTGTCCGCTGTGCCGTGCATGTGATCATTGCTTGTACAGCCCTCTCGCAGTGTCCGGAGCAAGTATGGTGGGTCTGACACACCGGTGTCAATGTGTTCTTTTTTCCATTTCCAGGAGTGTAATTACGTCCGCTTTCTGATTTCTCATCCCTTGTCATGTTCCAGACCTCACGTCAGTATAGTTCTTTCCTCCTCACGCCAGCCTGCGTGAGCTAAAACGCGTGCATTTCGGCCTCCTCTAGTAACACTGTGTTGGCTCTTCTGCCAACACAACAGAAGTGTTTTCTGTTTCTGAGTCACGGAGTGGTTTGGAGCTCGCAAAATGGAGTCTGCCGGCAGCACTCGTGTGGTGGGCAGGGGCAAATTTTGGGCTCTCTGGGGCGGGGGGTGGATATAGGAACCTGCAGAGGCATTTGCCTGTTTTTAAGGTGGATATTCCTGTGTAATGGGCTTTCATGCGTTCTGTTGTAATAGACCGCGTAACAGATGATAGAGCCATTACTAGCTACAAGTGCTGTTTAGCGAACTTGTCGGACATTACGAGGGTTATTAGAACATAATAAATTCTGTTTTGTTTCAATGGAAGTTTGGAGTGTACAGTTCTTGTACTTGACTTTGACTTTGGACTATTTTCCTGTTTTTATAATGGAGAACGTTACTCACGGAACTGATTAAAAACCTGTTGAGACGGCGTTCTCTTTGTTTTCCGATGCACATTTCGCAAACCATTCGTCGGAACTAAGACTCTTTTGAAAGTAGAATTGCTACGTAGCAGTGGTGAGTGACCACTACCATGTTCGACGTCAACGTGTAACATCTAGTCACAGACGGCAGGTGGCTGCACTGCCACTGGGCGGTAAATAAACTGTGTCCGGGGGATGCGAAGTCAGTGCAGTATTTTGGGCTAACGCGCAAACAAAGTGATTTATCTGATTTCCAAATGGACATTATCATCGGCTTTCGGGGCAAGAGTGGAGGCATTTCAGAAACGGCTAAGTCTGTAAATGTTCGCGTGCCACCGTGGTTAAAGTATAATGTGCATGGAAAAACACGGTGCTATGCAAAAACGGCGCGAGGGAACTGTGGTGCACCATCGGCCGTAGATTACAAGGGTAAAAAAAATGGTTCAACTGGCTCGGAGCACTATGGGACTTAACATCTGAGGTCATCAGTCCCCTAGACTTAGAATTACTTAAACCTAACTAACCTAAGGACATCACACACAACCATGCCCGAGGCAGGATTCGAGCCTGCAACCATAGCACCCGCGTGGTTCCATATTGAAGCGACCAGGACCGCTCGGTCATAGAGGCCGGCTAACAAGGGTAGCGACTGCTGCGTAGATGTGTACGAACCAATAAACGAGCAACTGTTGATCAACTGACAGCCCAGATGAACCAAGGGGCTACCACCAGTGTGAAAACCTCCGCAGAAAGCGCCTCGTTCAGCGATCCTGTTTGTCGGCAACAAAGGCTGGAATTTGCACGCCAATACTTCAGCTAGACGTCTAATGAATGGCGACTGATGCCCCTTCCAGATGAATCACTTTTTGTGTTCCACCGGACAAAGAAAACAGGCCGATGGAGGGAGCGCCACGGTCTGGGGAATGTCATCGTGCCTTTCCTTGCGTGGTTCAAATGGCTATGAGCACTATGGGACGTAACAGCTGTGGTCATCAGTCCCCTAAAACTTAGAAATACTTAAACCTAACTGACCTAGGGACATCACACACATCCATTCCCGAGGCAGGATTCGAACCTGCGACCGTAGCTGTCGCGCGGTTCCGGACTGAGCGCCTAGAACCGCACGGTCACCACGGCCGGCCCTTGCGTGGTGTCGTCTTTCTGGAAGGCACAGTGGATAAACACAAGTATGCATCTTTCCTTGGGGACTATGTCTATCCCTACAAGCATTTTTCTTTTCCTCTGCAACATATCACATACAGGGGATAGGCAAAATAATATGAACAGTGGTAGGAATGGGATGGTTGTGTTTGACGGTCAACAACGCAGGTAAGGCACGTGTCGCGTTGGACTGTGCGTGTTCAGTACGGACTAGGCAACAGTTCAGGATGCTTACGAGTAGTGCACACTTCGTATTTGCGTTCAGACTCCGAGGTCGATGTGCAATGAAAGACCTAACACAGTCCCAAAGAGGGCAGATTGAGGGGGCCCGATTAGCTGGAGGATCAGTAACCAAGACAGCCAACTTATTGAACGTTTCAAGAGCAACCGTTTCAACAGTCATGACTGCCAACACAGAACATCGATAGACATCAACGTGTAAATGTAATAGTGGGCGCAAATGAAAACTAAATGACAGATCGTCGTACGCTAATACGAATTGTGTCAAAAGAAAACTACGGCGGCTAAAGTGACTGCAGAGCTCAGTAGCCATCGTCAAGCCACGTATCTATCGACACTGTCCGCCGAGAACTCCATAAGGTGAATATTAATGGACGAGCTACTACACCGAAACGATTAGTGACGACAGCCAACGCAAAGAACGGAAAAACATGGTGTCAAGAGCATAAATCCTGGACGGTTGATCAGTGGAAACCAGTCATATGGTGCCACGAGTTTTCGTTATTTCCAACGTCGGGCCTGATTAACGTCTGGACAACGCCAAAAGAAGCCTACAGTTCTAAGCATGGACGTGGAAGTGTCGTGGTGTGGGCAGCCATATAATGGTATTTTGCTGGTCCCTTCATTTCCCTCAAAGGATGTGTTACACCCAACGATTATGTGACATTTTAGGTGATCAAGTGCGCCCTGGAATTCAAATGTTGTTCCCCAACGATCATACCACATTTCAGGACGATAATGCACCCATTCACACAGACAGTCGTGGTATGAGGAGCATGCAACTGAACAGCAGTTGGATCGCAGACAGCGGAGCAGACTTACGGCTCCCTCGTCACTATAGGAGTTAGAAGAGGTTCTGCTCGAAGAGTGGCATAACATTCCACTGGAGACTATACAATCATTATATGCCAGTATTCCAAGAAGAATCACAGCTGTATTACGGGAAATGGGGGAGCAACCTGTAACCTCCCCCCTCACTTATCGACCTTAATGACAGTGAAATATTAAACCGCGTGTACCTAATGGAAATTTGGGAAAAGCAATCGTCACCGAAGTTAATCTGTCGGTAAAGAGGGAGGAAAGAGTTACATCTAAATGAAAGGAAAAACGCAAATGAAACGTGGAAATTAATTTTGAAAAGGGGTAAAGTTAATAAAGAAAGTAAATGTGCGGCCGTTACGTTAACAATTAACTAGCGGTAATTAGATATTTGAGATTTGGGGGAAATTACGGTCGCCAGTCCTAAGGACAATTACTATAGTAACTGAAAAAGAAAGGTTATTACACATATAATTAGCACTAGAAGCGTGGCAACTGAAGGTTGACACGTGTAGTGTGAAAACTGAAAGTTTGTCAGAAGTAATAAATTTCGCTACACTCTGACTTAATTTAGCAAAAGAATTAATAAAACCGGAAGATCGAAAGTTAATTTAGTGAATGAAGTTAATAGTGAGCTTTCTTTCTGAAGCACATCGAAATTCAGTAAAATACGGTTAGTCTTGGACTACCTCAACAATCGTTTCAAAAGCTACTTGAATCTACGCAATTTAGAAATAAGAGATTTAACTTTGAACTTGAATTAAATGATTCTGAACAATTAACAATAGTAAAATTTAGTACGTACCAAGCTGAGCTGCAGTCACAGGTAAGCTAAAATATGGTAACAAAACTCGCACTCATAATTTTTGCTTGTGTAATCTAAATATTAACTGAACTTTGAAATTAAAGCAGTGAAATGGAATAAAATTTCTTTAATGCTGGCGTTTGAATTTCAACGACACTCGGGTTCATTCCGGAAAATGAAGGGACCCTGCATGGTAAAGCAATTGGGACAATGAGCAACAAATGTTCATGTTAAGTTGCTGTAATTATAGTTGCGAAAATGGAACAGTTTGAAAAGCTGAGGTCTGCCATACAGTTCTAAAACTTTACGTGTTTCCAGTCTTCCTTGTTGGTTGATTGAAGGTTTGAAGCCGTCGATCGAGGAGGTGGCGACAGTCACTCATTGTCGGCCGTCGCTGTTGCAGAAGCTGGATATTGGCGCGCCTTCTTCTCGACACGGTCACCAGGCGAAACGGGCTCTTGATGTGAGCCAGCTAATGCTTCCCATCCGCGACACCGTGTCAGAAACTATCATGGCAAGTCGAGCGCAATTACATGCTGCCCAACCCCGAAAGCGCGGCAACTCGCGGGAGCGTCACACAACACACCTGCTCCACTGCACCACCCCAGCCAGACTCCCCTCTGCCCGCGCTCCACGCGACAGAGTTAACACTACCAAAGATCTTAACACTTCGGTTCTCCACACGACCTATCGATGTATTCGTTCGATAGCATAGTTTTCCCTAGGCCAGACCCAGCGTATAAATACAAATAATATTCACAAAACAAACCAATTATACATCGACATAAATGCACTAGTATATTTACAAATAGTAAAACAATTACAATAAAGAGACAGAAATGTCATATCTTCAGGTGACAAAATAAGGAAAAAATTTATAGTACAATAGATGGAAACAGGAGAATATGCATTTCTGGCGTTACAAACCCCTTATTAATAAGCCATTCCCAAGTATTAACAGGTGATCACATGGACCACTGCGGGGTAGCCGCGTGGTCGCAGGCGCCTTGCCACGGTTCGCGCGGCTCCCCCGTCATGGGTTCTGGTCTTCCCTCGGGCATGGGTGTTGTGTGTTATCCTTAGCGTAAGTTAGTTTAAGTTAGATTAAGTAGTGGTAAGCCTAGGGACCTATGACCTCAGCAATTTGGTTCCATACGCACTTACCACAAATTTCCTTTTTTTCGCATTATTTTGTGTATCCCCTGTAACTCCGAGAATACGTGCGTGGTTCGAAGAGCACCGAGATTACCATAATTCTCACGCCACCAGACTCCCCGGATTTAAACTCAATCGAAAATGTGTGGGACCATCTCGTCCAGGCTGTTCGCGCCTCAACCCAGAAACATGGAGCAGCTGTCCGCGGCATGGCTCCACACACCTGTCGGTACTTTCATGAGCGTCAGTCACTCTCTTCTTGCACGTTTCGCTGAGGTCCGCGACGCAAAAGTTGGTTGTCAGGCTTTTTACAGGTGGTTTTATTAATGTGACTGGACAGTGTATTAGTAGTAAGAAATGTAACTCTGTCTCGGGGTCAAATAAACGCTGGCGACCCGTCTTTGGACATAGTTAAGGCTCTGCAGTGCTTAGAATAAATTCTTGTCGCCACTAAGCGGTTCTCACTAAATCCGAGGAGCGGTACGTTGCGTAATTTGTCTCACGCAACGCTCCTTGCTAAGTGTGTGCGTATTCTATCCGCGGCCTCGAGTGCCTCGTCCGACTTCACGAGAGCACCGAGAAAGTCGTTTCGGTATTTGCATGTGTAACTAGTGTTGCCCTACTACGCTCCGCTTCTCAGGTGTTTTCTAAAAATCGAGTTTGAAAGTTTCATGAGCCTCTTAGATACCATAAGAGCGCCACCCGTCCACTAACGGTGCTAGCACAGCCGGTCAAAAATTTTCCCGGCTGATTGCAGAATACTTTTGCTCTGGCACAGAGCCAGACAGCAATATCATCTCTGAAAACTGCATTACTCTTTCTGCTACATCTTCGGTATTCGCACCTGTCAACATCTATACTCTGCAAGCTATCACATGCTGTATATCAGAGGTCAAGCATTCTTTCTGAATAGCGATTCTTTTTTTAGTCAGCGTTTTACGTCATCATTATTAAAAATCAAATTGGCGTGTCATGAAGTAATATTCATATTATGTGCTTGTCGCAAGTCTGTACAATGTTTTGCCCGCATCTCGTGGTCGTGCGGTAGCGTTCTCGCTTCCCACGCCCGGGTTCCCGGGTTCGATTCCCGGCGGGGTCATGGAGTTTCTCTGCCTCGTGATGGCTGGGTGTTGTGTGCTGTCCTTAGGTTAGTTAGGTTTAAGTAGTTCTAAGTTCTAGGGGACTGATGACCATAGATGTTAAGTCCCATAGTGCTCAGAGCCATTTGCACCATTTTGTACAATGTTTTCCATGTTTTTATCATACATACTTATCCAAATGTGTCGGTCTACTAATAACAACGAAGAATTTTGTGAAGAATTCACTGTGATGGCTTTTCAACATCCGTGTCAGTGAATCGATGTATTGAGACACGTCTTATTATGTTTTACTGAAGTTCTCCAAGATTTGATTGTATTTCAGATATGAACTCTAACCTTAACGTCCAATATTTCGCGAAGTTTGAGCAGTTGAGAGATCATCGTTTTAGAGATCGGTAACGCCGCTGCAATGCTCCGCGAACTTCTAATTTCGTTTCTACATACCCTGTATTTCAAACGCTATACTATGTCGCGACCTTGAGAACTGATTTCTGGAGTATAATTTGGCGTTATATTGACGGTTTGAGGAACTGAGATCCAGCGTGTCCCATGGGTGCCAGCCCTCAACATATAGTGAACCGAGTAAGTTTTAGCCATACCCCATTTATTTTTCTCCTACATTAATTTGACGCTTTTTTTACATTATTTTCCCACTTAATTGATTTCGTTAAGCTGCAATATCCCATTTGAGATCAGATGTGCTCAATATTCATATATGTAACTAGGGTATTAGTTACACCGCTGGCCCAAGCTCACCAGAGATGAAACTGCTCGAACTTCAAGAAATATTGCAATCTGCAATTCGTAATTGCGGTACTCAATTTTCAGGCAATCAGATCTCCATGAATTTCCACAAAACTTGATGAGATGTCCTCCATGGACATTTCTCGGTATAAATGTACATTTCCAAAAGAGTCCTTATTACACATCATCACGACTGAAATGACACCAATCCATACAGCAGGGAGCTTGAGGCTTGGACCATAAATGTAAAATTCTTACCAAATTTTATATTATTTCCAGAGGTATTAACTAAGGAAATTTGGCATTGTTTAAAACGCAATCTTGAATATAAGTTTAAAGAAACAACAAAATTATTTTCCAAATTACATCATTTCTTTAAATTAACTAACAGAAGAAAAATTTCAATTATTACAAACAGCTTTCCTCTCTGTAGCAACCCCACCGATCAGATACCTCGATACTTCATTTACTTAGCAATTCAGTTAGGAAAAGACACGCTATGAGCCCAATTTATTATACTATAACAGAGTTACGACAAGCAGTATAAACCTACACATATTATAAAAATGTGTTTATTTACGTGTAAACCACAAGACCGAACTCGTGCAAACTTGGTACACATATACCTTACTCTCAAGCAACAATCCCTGTGGGGTAAGAACTCTTACCTGTCAAAGGAGTTGGGGTGTCCGCGACGTGAGGGTATCTATGCTATATTCATCCTTAACAACTTGCAACGAACTTAACACGTAATTTCAGACGTTTATGAATATTTTTTCTCGCTGACAGTCCCTACAAGATGATTAAACGAAAAATGTTCGTCGCTTACTAATTCTCCGCTCTTGGTACAGTAAAAGTACTGCGTGACGTTATAATTTATTGCTTCCATACAATCAACTGTATTCGTGACACATGTTACAGAGAGTATGCGCATATACCATTGAATGCAAAATTATATTCATTGTGCGACATATACTTAAGGAAGTATGCCGTCATGAACAATGAGATGCGTGAAAAACTGCCGCATCATGCATAAGGTTTAAATTTATTACTTCTTGCTACTAACTCTATTAGCAAAAACGTTCGCAATCTCTATCCACATACGCCGCTGAATGTACCTACAAAATTACATGACTGCATGACACATATTTTAGGGGATATGACGTCATAAACATTAAGCACAAGGCAAGACGTGGTATGGGCGTGAATGCACAGCTATAAAAAAATACCTGGGCAACGCCGAGTTTCTCCACTAGTGATTGCATAAAGGGAAACTCACAGAACTGATTAGCAATAAAAATGAAATTTCGTACTTAAAACAATTACAGGCTAAACAATATTCGGCATGCAATTGGCCAGGTAAACGATTAAGCCTGTTAAAAATTAAATATTCATTAAAGAATTCGGTTTCTTTCAGCACATCTTAAAATAGCTTATCTAAAATTACTTTGTTCTCACTTCGTCAAAGTACGTATACAAAAACGTAAATTTTATTTCACTTCCCCAAAGCCCCGTCATGAGCATTACAAGACAATGGATTTTTAATAAATCACTTACAGCTAGTTGAAGTTTAACAAAGCTCTATCTGACCAGATTCAATAAGGTCCGAGCATGTGGGTTAAATTCCTATAATATCTTCGTGGAAACTAAATGACCGCCATCAGTCGCCACACGGCGTCCCATGCGTGGCCTCGCTCAGAATTTGCAACCAAAGGATTGAGTACCGTTTCGCTGCAGACTTCTGCTGAATAACCGTGAACAACGCACAGGGAACGATTACAGCATGAGGCCCCACTGCGTCACCGTAGCTGTTACCCCTTTCACAGAGCTTAAAAATTGGTTGCTATCTGTCCGAAACACAATATACTGCTTCAGAACTGAGACCCAGTAAGCACTAGTAACCGGTACGGACCAAGATGACGCACCGGCGCGAACGGCCTTAAGTTTCCTTCTCCGCCTTTTCGCCTGCTCCCTGTCGGGACGCCGCGACACCCCTTAGCAAGTCACAGAGAAAAAATGAAGATTATAGAGTATCAATGTCTCTGACGCACTCGAGACTTATCGATACGAGCCGGTAAGAAATTCAACGACTGTATCACTAAGATTATTACGAGGGGCTTCAATAAGGAATGCAACACTTTTTTTCTCAGCCCATTTGCGTTGAAAAAATACGTAACCTGTTGTGAGACATCGTGGAATATTCCCGCTTCAATCCCTATAATTTCATAAAGTTCCGTTAGGTGGCGGGGCTAGCCGTAGCAATCAAAACTGCGTCTGTGACGGAGGGGCGTTCCAACCAGACACAGGTCACTGAGCTTCTTTTAGCGGAAACCAGAGCATTGCAGAATGTCTACGGAAACCCCCGTGGCGGCCGACCATACACAACTGTGTCTCCTGCAATGGTTCATGACCTTAAAAATGCAAACGAACTTATCTTAATCCATGAAAATGCAAGGCCTCACAAAAATCTCTTAAAAATTCAAACGAACTTATCTTAATCCATGGCAAAGCAAGGCCTCACAAAAATCTCAGCCTCAGAAAGGAAATCACAAAACTTCATTGTACTCTTGTTCCCCATCCACCATACATCCTGGATCTCGCACCTTCCACCTGTTTGCCCCATGAAGGTCGCACTCCGTGAGAAGCAGTATGTGGATGATGGGGAGGTTATTGATGCAGCAATGCGTTGGCTCCGACGTTGACCAGTAGAGAGATACCATACGGGCATATAGACCCTCCTAGTAAGATGGTGCAAGGCCGTTGCATTGAACGGAGATTATGTTGAAAAATAGGGTGTGTAGCCAGAAGAGTGAGGAATAATATGGTGCACTGGAATCCTGAATAAAACTAATTTACTTTCAGAAAAAAAGTGTTACGTTACTTACGATCGATACTCACCGAAAAGCACTATTCGTCACTCGATACAGATATTTGATGGAATACTATAAAACACCCGACTAGAACGCAGTACAGGACAGATTTCAAGTCTCCCGTCTTATATCATTGCGCGGTCGCTGCTGTTTAATAGCTGCCGCTCTAGTATATTATTCAAGAGTTTCGTAAAACTTTGATCATCGATTTATCACAAACTCTTGAGGAGCGCTTCATACTAGAGCAGCATTTCTCACATCCAGATATGTTCTTGAATCCTGCTGAAGATGGACGTGTGAATACCTCCCTTGTAAGCTGTTATTCAGAAGGCTTGCATTAGGGTTTGTCACTGAAATTCTCAGAGAATCCTTGTGTTCTGCCACGTTCCAGACACTGCATGAATGCTGCCAGGGGCTCGTTCCACTAGTGGTAAAGTGGGAAAAGAGTCTTAGGGGGAATGTTTTAAATTTATTGGAATTCGATGGAGTAGGAAATTTAAAACTGGGAAAACAAAAAGCAGTCTCAGGCCTGCTGCAGGGAAGGTTTATTCTGCTTGGACTACAATACCCGACAAAGACATAAACGATCAAGTACGGAGGCTATTTCGCAGAGGGATCATTGAGCAGGTGCTGACAGAGCGACTGCGGCGTAAGATCTAATTCTGGTACTTCATGCCTCTTGTCTAACAGGTCACAACGGGCCAATGATGTTTACCGCATTTGATGCCTCACGTATTGTCTATCATGCAACCATAATATCAGCTACTAATCGCGAAAAGGGGCGGGACTGGAGGCATTCAATGGCGAGCACAGTATGAGGTTTCGGATCATAGTTAAACTGCTTAGTCGAAGACTAACTCCCAACAGTGCAACACGTCTAGTGGTATTGATACAAAGCAGAGCAATGGCAACGATAACAAAGCAAACATATCTACGGCAACAGATGACATATTTTGGAAGGGATTTCATTGTGGGTCTCCATTTAGCTGGCTGACCGAATCGCACGATATCCAGATTAGTGGGGCATCCAGATGTGACAGCTGCCCTATGTTGGACTGCACAGGACCATGAGGACAAACATTCTCGTTGTCAATGTTGCAGTCGAACACCTCTGACCACCACCATAGGGGCGATGTTGTACACCAATCACGTCGCAAAATCCTTTACATCTGTGCCTGCCATCCGAAAACAAGTAACGAAATCCCTGAGACATTCCGTGTCGTCCCGCACCATTGGTCGGAGACTAGCAGCAGTTGAACCAGGTAATTACCGTCACACACTTAGGCTGCTGTTAATACAGGGTGATTCAAAAAGAATACCACAACTTTAGAAATTTAAAACTCTGCAACGACAAAAGGCAGAGCTAAGCACTATCTGTCGGCGAATTAAGGGAGCTATAAAGTTTCATTTAGTTGTATATTTGTTCGCTTGAGGCGCTGTTGACTAGGCGACAGCGTCAGTTGATGCTAAGATGGCGACTGCTCAACAGAAAGCTTTTTGTGTTATTGAGTACAGCAGAAGTGAATCGACGACAGTTGTTCAGCGTGCATTTCGAACGAAGTATGGTGTTAAACCTCTTGATAGGTGGTGTATTAAACGTTGGTATAAACAGTTTACAGAGAATGGGTGTTTGTGCAAAGGGAAAAGTTCTGGACGGCCGAGAACGAGTGATGAAAATGTAGCACGCATCCAGCAAGCATTTGTTCGCAGCCCAGGAAAATCGACTCGCAGAGCTAGCAGAGAGCTGCAAATTCCACAATCAACTGTATGGAGAGTCCTACGAAAAAGGTTAGTTAGGAAACCTTATCGTCTGAAATTGGTTCAAGCACTGTCTGCAGCTGATAAGATTAAAAGAATCGATTTCTGTGATTTTATCCTTGCTCAAATGGAAACAGATGAATCATTCGTTTCAAAGATTGTGTTTAGTGATGAAGCAACTTCCCACACTAACGGGAAAGTCAACCGTCACAATGTCTGTATATGGGGCACTGAGAATCCGCGGGAAACAACTCAGTATGAACGTGACTCGCCTAAGGTGAACGTTTTCCGTGCCATTTCAGCCAATAAAGTTTTTGGTCCCTTTTTCTTCGAAGGTGCTACTGTAACTGGACTACAGTATCTGGAGATGTTAGAGAATTGGCTGTTCCCTCAGCTCGAACAAGAAGCACAACAATTCATATTTCAGCAGGATGGAGCGCCACCACATTGGCACTTATCTGTCCGTAACTAACCGAACGTCAACTACCTGAGGCGATGGATCGGCCGCCAGGCAGCCTGTGACAGAGCACTTCATCACTGGCCTCCAAGAAGCCCTGATCTTACCCCCTGCGATGTTTTCTTATGGGGTTATGTTAAGGATATGGTGTTTCGGTCACCTCTCCCAGCCACCATTGATGATTTGAAACGAGAAATAACAGCAGCTATCCAAACTGTTACGCCTGATATGCTACAGAGAGTGTGGAACGAGTTGGAGTGTGGGGTTGATATTGCTCGAGTGTCTGGAGGGGGCCATATTGAACATCTCTGAACTTGTTTTTGAGTGAAAAAAACCTTTTTAAATACTCTTTGTAATGATGTATGACAGAAGGTTATATTATCTTTCTTTCATTAAATACACATTTTTAAAGTTGTGGTATTCTTTTTGAATCACCCTGTACAACGCAAATGCTGGGTTTGGAGTGGTCACATGACCGGGAAGCACGGGCTGGTGATGAATGGCGTCGCATTGTGTTCAGGTATGAACCGCAGTTCTATAATACTCCAGATGACCATCGTTGGGGAGTAGATCGTAACCTGAAGAGAGAGAGAGAGAGAGATGTCATTCTTCCAACTATTTAGGGACACGCCATCGGGTATGACTTTAGATCATGGCTGCCAGACATTGGGGGAATTCGGGTGGAACAACGGTATCCTATGGACATCATGCGTCATGTGTTGCCTCCCATGCGACAGTAACCTGGAGCCACTTTTCAACAGAACAATGCTCGTTCACAGTTGGCACGTGTGTCTATGAACTATGTGGGTGATGTTGAGTAACTGCAGTGGGCAACGGAATCAGCAGATCTGTCCCATATAGAACATGCATGGGATCAGCTTGGACAACTCATCCCAGAACCAGTACATCATAACAGCTGTCATTAACAGCTGTTGGCCAGCTTGCTACACAAGAGGATAGAACGTCCTTATGATACCCTTTACAAACGAATCAGTGCTTCCATCCAGGCCCGATGGGATGCAGCGTCATAGTAGTAAGTGAGCTCGTACTTCCAATGTGTTTGTAGATTTGACTCGATTTTATAATCACTAAAATAACATCACATAGCCTCTCAGCCCATGAATTTGCATTTTGTTTACAACTCCGCGTCCAGGTGCTTTACTTTTTTGGTCAGGTAGTGTAACTTCGAACAACAAATTTCAAATTACCACATTCGAGGACGCCTAGCTCCCTCAAAAAACACGTAGGGGATGTATTGCATATAGGCTTCCGTATTTATTTGTCCCAGGAAATCCGCTCATAGTGGGATAGCATACAGTAATAAAATATCCTGCAAAGGTGATGTACTTCGCAAATGGCAGACTCATTTTAATGTGTTTGTACATAGTAGAACATATACTACATATAACCATGATACCACGAGTTTTTCTGAAAATATGAAGTTCTGTAGCGTGGAATCTTTCTTCTGACCAAAATCTGCAAACAATATCATTCAATATCACACAAGGAGAAGTAATATGGGTTTTATTAAAAAGTATTCAAAAGGCAATATATATACAGACAGATTACTTTAAATATTTAGACATTGTTATCAATGATTAATATAAAATAACAGCAAATATGGGCAAAACTGAAAATAGCTACATAACAGAGAAAGTCCATACAAGTATCTAATTTTATCAAAGAATGACTCTTCCAACGACTTTATACAGAAATGAATAATGAGTGCATTCATACTTCAGACACGGGAGTAGCGGAAGGGTGTAGTACATGAGGCATACTAAGAATCTGTGATGTTAAGAAAGAACTGAGCCTATATAGCCTTAAACGCTATTCGAAATAACGGACGAAACTGGGAAGAGAACATAACAAAAATGGGAAACATAAAACATGACAGGACGTGTAACGTCCCCACACTCTAATTAGCTTAAACCACTAGGCTTATTTTAAGGCTAATTCATAATTAACATATCATTTTCGAAAACTATTACTTTAGCCTAACTAGTGTCACTTAAAGAACAAAAAGCAAATCACTGTTGACAGCAGAATATAATGTAATGACAGAACTATAACCTAACATTACCAAAGCAGAAAAAAACAATAGTTTCATTTTAAGCCAACCATTTTGGTAAATGCACATAGCGTAACACTGAAAAAAGATAATTAATTGCAGTTGCCATACTGGAACTAAATGTAAACTATACTACAACTGTCAGACAGACAAATAATCATATATGTGATACTAACGTAAACGGTTTTCCACTTAATCGATACATATTACAAAAATGAATGTATGTATATGTGTATGTATGTATGTTCCACATCTTCTCCTAGACCAATGGATCGATTTCAACTAAACTGGGAACACATTTCACTTTGTCTGGAAATCACCGCTTTGGAGGTAAGAACAATGTACTTATCAAAGGGGTGGGGGTGGGAGTGAGGGTGAAAAAGCAGTGTGGCCCTCTACGCCCCAATAGCATTATTTACTCATCCAGTATTTGGGAATGAGACCACTTAGAGTCTTGCAACAAACCTTTGCAAAACCTTTTGTTGCTGACAACCCCAACAAAATGATGAAAGAAAAAAATTTTATCGCTTACTACAATTTAGCTGTTCATGCAGTAAAATTGCGGCATGAAACAAGATATTTTAACTTATTACTTCTTTACCATGAAGTGTATTCACGTCACATTTTGAAGACAGTTTTCACATGTAAAACGGAATATACCAGAAAAATTAAAGGACAACATATAGTTCAGGAGACTACGTGAAAATTAAACTACTGGGCAAAATTTCGTAGAGATGCAGGTGAAATATGTGTACACAGACGTGTGAAACATGTTAAATGTATATGCAAGTTTGTACGCAGGCAAAACCAGGGTAAAAAGCTCATTCTAAACCCCTGGAACGATTTCAAACCAATTTACTATCTGGAAAATAGTATTGTGGAGGTTAGAACCACCAGCCTCTTACTGGGGACAGCGTGATAACGTGGGGATAGGAGGGAAGAAGAGGAGATGAACACACAGCAAAGGGAAAGGAGAACATGGACCCAGATAGGGGGAGGAGCAAATAAACAGCGAGAGGGGGGGAACGGACAGAGAGAGAGGATAGATGGAAAAGGTCAAAGAAAGGAAAGAGGAGGAGATGAACAGGGAGAGAGGTGAAAAGACGATGAAAAGAGAAGGGAGAAAGACAAAGAGAGGGGGAGCAGATGGAATTAGAGGGGTGAGGGGTAGACTGACAAGGATAGGGGCAGGAGGATGTAGTCAAGGATGAGGGACGTGGGCAGAGAGAGGTGTTCGAGAAGATGCACAGACAGGGGGTGAAAGAGGAGACGGCTAGAGAGAGTGGGAAGGTCGAACTGGACTAATGGAAGAGTGAATTAACTATATACCTGAGGAACACCATGTACTCAGCTAGAGATTTCACAAATGTGAATACAATAACCGCAATATCATCACACAAAATTTCCTTACATGTTGTTTGACAGAACATAAATGATCCACTGACAACAGTGAAATTTCGCAGATAGATGTGTGGAAGTTAAACAAGAAGAATTTGTGTTTACCAAGGCGCAGAAAATTATTTCCACAATTACATATTAGGAAAGAAATATGGAACAATTTAACAACAAACCACATGGTGAATATCCTTAAAACTACATTACTGGCCATTAAAATTGCTACACCAAGAAGAAATGCAGATGATAAACGAGTATTCATTGGACAAATATATTATACTAGAACTGACACGTGATTACATTTTCACGCAATTTGGGTGCATAGATCCTGAAAAATCAATACCCAGAACAACCACCTCTGGCCGCAATAACGGCCTTGATACGCGTGGGCATTGAGTCAAACAGAGCTTGGATGGCGTGTACAGGTACAGCTGCCCATGCAGCTTCAACACGATACCACAGTTCATCAAGAGTAGTGACTGGCGTATTGTGACAAGCCAGTTGCTGGTGAGAGATCTGGAGAATGTGCTGGCCAGGGCAGCAGTCGAACATTTTCTGTATTCCAAAAAGGCCCGTACAGGACCTGCAACATGCTGTCGTGCATTATCCTGCTGAAATGTAGGGTTTCGCAGGGATTGAATGAAGGGTAGAGCCACGGGTCGTAACACATCTGAAATGTAAAGTCCACTGTTCAAAGTGCCGTCAATGCGAACAAGAGGTGACCGGGACGTGTAACCAATGGCACCCCACACAATCACGCCAGTATGGCGATGACGAATACACGCTTCCAATGTGCGTTCACCGCGATGTCGCCAAACTCGGATGCGACCATCATGATGCTGTAAACAAAACATGGATTCATCCGAAAAAATGACGTTTTGTCATTCGTGCACCCAGGTTCGTCGTTGAGTACACCATCGCAGGCGCTGCTGCCTGTGATGCAGTGTCAAGGGTAACCGCAGCCATGGTCTCTGAGCTGATAGTCCATGCTGCTGCAAACGTCGTCGAACTGTTCGTGCAGATGGTTGTTGTCTTGCAAACGTCCCCATCTGTTGACTCAGGGATCGTGACGTGGCTGCACGATCCGTTACAGCCACGCGGATAAGATGCCTGTCATCTCGACTGCGTGATACGAGGCCGTTGGGATCCAGCATGGCGTTTCGTATTACCCTCCTGAACCCACAGATTCCGTATTCTGCTAACTGTCATTTGATCTCGACCAACGCGAGCAACAATGTCACGATACGATAAATCGCAATCGCGATAGGCTACAATCCGACCTTAATCGAAGTCGGAAACGTGATGGTACGCATTTCTCCTCCTTACACGAGGCATCACAACAACGTTTCAACATGCAACGCCGGTCAACTGCTGTTTGTGTATGAGAAATCGGTTGGAAACTTTCCTCATGTCAGCACGCTGTAGGTATCGGCACCGTCGCCAACCTTGTGCGTATGCTCTGAAAAGCTAATCATTTGCATATCACGGCATCTTCTTCCTGTCGGCTGAATTTCGCTTCTGTAGCACGTCATCTTCGTGGTGTAGCAATTTTAATGGCCAGTAGTGTATACGCTTGAGGGCTAAACGGGAACCACCGTCCCTCAGCGATAATTGTGGGTAAGCAGCGTATGTCGAGCTCCCGCTTAATCGGCCGCAGGCTGCAGCTGGACGCGACGGCGCAGCTCACGGAACGTGCGTCCTCCGCAGCGGGCGCCGTGGTTTATGGCCGCCGACGCGACATCCCTCTTCCATGCGGCGCATTCCTGGCCGGGACTGGGAGGCGGGCAGGGCGCTGGGCAGCCGAGGTCGCCCTGTGGGAACCGGGCCCCGGGGCCGGCATTAGCGCGCCCGATGCGAGCCGAATTATTCAGCGCCGCCGCCGCCGTCGCTCAGCGCTGATTTGCGAACGCTCGCGCAAGCTATACTGCGCCGCCGCGCCCATAGCAACGAGACGACGTCGTCATGGGAACCGGCCGCTCTAGGACGGCCTAGGCTCATCCTTCGTCACGGAAGAACTGACACAGTGCAGCTCACAAGGGTTGTGTATCATACATACACTTTCCCTGAGAGAGCCACGCTCACGTTGGCGACTACTACATCCACTGAGAAAGAGTATGTCACAAATGCAAATAAATTCTGACCACAGTGCTGATGAAATTAAAACCCGAGTGATCGAAATGGCGGGTGGGTTGTTTTCATATGAAACAAGTACTTCTTCCTTTTCTTGCGTCTTTGGCCCGCATCAGCAGAGTACCAGAATGACTATTAACGGATTTGACATTGTTAGTTTCAGGCTGTTTAATCATTTCTGTCAGCCTGAAAACATCAAGAGAGAAGATGGCTACAAAGTCCCGGGGTCCTGGCTGCCGGCCATCCCAGTCCAACGGGCCGCGAGCGGTCGCGGGGCAGAAGCTACACGGGACACGGACGTATCTGCACAAACAGCTGTAGAGCAACTGTCAGTCCACTTCCGGGCACACCAGGAGGAAAACTTGCCGACCAGAAGCCGAACGCTGATTGGCAGACAGCTACCAATCGTTGACGACATGGACATCCACGAATAGCCTCTTTCTCATGACTAGCCAATCATATTAGATGGCCAATTAAAAGATTTACAACAGTGACGTCAGACATCGATAGTCTGTAATAAATAGAAGCACTTATCCCCATGCAAAAACAGTCGCGCCCGGAGGAAGGCCGTTGAAATTCGGCCGAAACGTCTGTTTTAGTTTATTATTGTTGTTAGTTTTTAGCAATGACGCGGCATAATACCCAGAAGAATTTTAATCGCTATGACACCGGGCGCGGAAGCCTACGTTCTTATAACAATATGTGTGCTGTCTGCCATGTGACTGAGTGAAAGTTTTCTACATGTTAGCGAATCGTGTAACTGAGGAATGACAGAGTACCAGCCCAATATGCACCTAGTGCGATGTTGTAAACCTCCTAAAAACCACATCTAGGCTGAATGCCACAACGGCCCTCGTCGTTATTCCGCTGAGCAGATTCAAAGTGGTGCTGGCAAACCTCCCCACTCCTGCAGCAGCGTTTTAACACTCATGGCTATCCAGGCAGGTGCATATGAAACAAATTCATGAACTTCATATGAAAATCTCTCCCAGTAAATCAAATGTGCGCGAAGTTCTGAAATCACAAATGTGTTGTGTAAGAATGGACCATCAGATGGTTCAAATGGCTCTGAGCACTATGGGACTTAACTTCTAAGGTCATCAGCCCCCTAGAGTTAGAACTACTTAAACTTAACTAACCTAAGGACACCACACATATCCATGCCCGAGGCAGGATTCGAACCTGCAGCCGTAGTGGTAATGCGGGGACCATCAGGCAATAATGTTATAATAATTATGTGATTTCCACAAGTCACTATTATTAAAAATCTCAATATGCCGGTGGCCATTAGGAAAAGCTGTTTCCACCAGCCGGCCGCGGTGGTCTAGCGGTTCTGGCGCTGCAGTCCGGAAACGCGGGACTGCTACGGTCGCAGGTTCGAATCCTGCCTCGGGCATGGGTGTGTGTGATGTCCTTAGGTTAGTTAGGTTTAAGTAGTTCTAAGTTCTAGGGGACTTATGACCTAAGATGTTGAGTCCTATAGTGCTCAGAGCCATTTGCACCATTTTTGTTTCCACCATTTTTTTTTTTCGTGGTCCACATAGTCACAGAGGAAGAAGTATATTTCTGCACCTTCATGCTGACGCCACTTGGTCTGTTATTAATTTCGACACATCATGAGAAGATGCCATTGATAGACGCCAGAATAGAGACCTTGCACAGCTGTGTCTGATACTCTGACTTGCCACCCAACTACGTACTGTCGATAAGTTGGTAATTCTTCAGTCTCAGCTCACCTTACAACAAGTCTCTAGAACATACATAGCTAGTTAACTCTCATCCACCTTCTCTGTATAGTTCTCCTAAGAGTGCATTTGGAATTTTGGCCATTTTTACACGTTTTTTATTAGCTAGCTTTCTCATCTGTATGTTCAGTACATACTTTGCAATTGCTTTCCGACTAACTTCCTGATAAAATATAAATATAGCTCAGAACTGTATGACAATTCAATATTAACTCGTTCACATGTCTGAGAGGGTGAAAAAGGTTGGTAACGACTTACACTTAGGCTGCCCTCTATGACTGGCATGTTGTGCAGGTAGTATCAGAATGTGTTTCAGGGAGGTATAAATGTGGACTGGCACTGTTGAGCAAACAGGGGGAAGAAGGCGATGGACAAAGAGATGGTCAACGAGAAGATGGAGAGAGAGGGGGGGAGATGGAGGTGGACAGAGAGAGGACGGAAAAGAGATGGACAGAGAGAGGGGGAGAAGGAGATAAAGAGTGGGGTGGAGGTAATGGCTAGAGAGATGGGGGCCGAATGGTCAGAGGGTGGGAGGAGGCGAATGACAGAGAGAGGATGAGGAGATGGACAGCATGAGGGAGAGGAGGAGATGGACACAGAGGGTGGAGGAGATGGACATATTCTAATTCAAATATTATTTGGTAAAAAGACACTGAAATAAATGTGAAATTTAACATGTCTCTTCTATAATCTCATCATTGTGTTTAAAACAAACTGAAATTTTCCATATATGTAAAATTAAAAAGCAGAAAATAATTATTTAAATAAAAGTCAGTTTTTATATTGCATGCTTTTAAATAGAACTACAAAGTATAGGATAATTTCTTCTAGTCCTATAGGGATTCCCAAACCAAAAAAATAGCTTTGGAAAAATACCTGTAAGATTTAAAACGAGAGACGTGAGGCGAAGCAATAGGTGGTGAATTGTTCATGCGTCAGTTATGTACTGCACGTGCCCCGTGTTTTTAATTTTAAATCTTACAAGTATTTTCATAGCTATTAAAATTCACAATTACTGGGTAAGTAAGTCTCTGAGCACTATGGGACTTAACTTCTGAGGTCATCAGTCCCCTAGAACATAGAACTACTTAAACCTAACTAACCTAAGGACATCACACACATCCATGCCCATGCAGGAGTCGAACCTGCGATCGTAGCAGTCGCGCGGTTCCAGACTGAAGCGCCTAGAATCGCTCGGCCACAACGGCCGGCCACAATTACTGGATTTGAGGACTATCTGTATCGCATTAGCAGTCTCTATGGGGCCTGGAGAAATTATTTTTTACTTTTTAGTCCGATTTAAAAACGTGGTATATTAAAAATTTATTTTTGTTTAATTACTTATTTTTTCGTTTGTTAGAAATGCATAATAGTTACTTGGTCTGCTGCCATCTTGACTTTCCACTTCTAACAGGTTATGGGCTGTAGTAAGATAACTTTGCGATCTGTTTAATACTTTTTCAGTTCAAATTTTTTCCCGTGTATAACAGTGCTATTTCCACTAAGAATCTGACTCTGTGGATTAGTGAGTCCCTGCCTTACTTTCATTTATGTTGAAGGTAGCTATACTACTTTAATCTTCTAGTAATGTTTTTTGTCTGTAAGCGTCTCACCTGTCCCAGTATATTCATACAAGTTCCTGCAGAAATCCTGAAGTACCACAAGAAGTCCGGCACTGCGATATTCATCTCATACGACGTGTTCTACTTCTATTTTGGATAGAGCTTGTGGTCTGAAATTCACAATTATAGTTTGCACTTAGCTCTGTTACTGTTTCAGTAAGATCGTTGCTTCAGTTAGGCTCCTGTATTGCTCTGATAATGCCTACATATAATTTTCCCGAATGTTTTTGATTTTGTTGGGGCCACATTGTACGAAGACTTATCATCCTGTATTTTCTGACTTAACTACACGACAAATGTGAGTCAAATAACTAATAGTGTGGTTTCCACCTACTTACTGCGTTTCCTGTGCATCTAGCTATGTGCAAGAAAAGTTTTGCATTCGTAACTTAGCATCACTGTGCTGATAGGGGTCAAAACAATAGAGGCAAGTAAGTAGCCCATGTCAGATGCATATTACAAGGTTTCTGCTCAAATTCCCTCACTTCGTAAATGTGCTGCAGATACAGGGCAATGTAAGCAAGTAAGCAGTTCAGCGTGGATCAGCACAATGTGTAACAGCAGTAAGAAGCAGTCCACACTATAGTTCAATTCCTATCGGGTAAAAGTTTCTCTCCAGTATCAGATGCGTAACTCCAACGGCGCCTCATCCGTATCTTTACGATTATCATCCCAAAAACAGCAGCCTTTCCGAGCTCTTAAGTCTATGCGAGCTCCGTCTATTCTTCACACGGCATGACGGGCGTCTTATGCGTCTGTTCCATTCGTGTGGTCGTTTCTCCTTAAATCGCTTCACAAAAATACTTCTGGATAATTAACATTGGTTCTGTATTGCATTACTCTCGAACGGTCAGTGAAATCAAATAGTATCGGAATCTATCTGCTATTTAAGCACATTAAACATTTCGCCAAAAAAGATGACTTCTAAAAATGAATGTATTTACTGAGCAGAATATTTAAAGAATTTAACCAATTCATATTAACAGGAAAGCCAAATTTCATGGTGTTTAAGGCAGGGGAAGATAAAAATCATTGCTTTTACCGGGAAACAACCCAAAAGACCAAAGATGGTTGTTGATAACGAAAAATTAGAACAGGTTGAACATTTTATTTAGGATTGACATTATCTGATGATAAGACAGAGGTGGAAAGAAGAAACTACCAAAGGTTTCAAATATATGTTTAATAACAAAATAGGAGCTAGAAAGACAAAATTAGAAAGAGAGTGAAATTTTACAAAACGATGGTTGTCCCTTATTAGTTGTATGGCAGCGATGTGGCGTATTGTGGTAAGTCTAGATTACTTTCGAAGGAGGTGGAGCAGACACTACACCACAGACGCACACACACACACACACACACACACACACACACACACACACACACACACACACACACATCATTAATAATTTATTAAAAACTGAGCAAGGCAAATATTTAACTCTGGAAACAATTATTGTCCTCACAAATGACATATGTATAGTACTGTCGCTTACAGGTGTAACATTTAGCACTTCATTGCACGACAACAGTTTTTCAGAGTACCGTTGTCAATAACTTGATATAAAGTCCTGAATAACTGTTCTATTAGCACGCAGCCGGGTCTGTGCTAAGACGATATTGTCGTTGTAAGCGATGAGTACAGGTGGTCGCTAATTACAGAGAGACCATTGCTGAGCGGCACTGCCCTCGGACATAACCAGCTTCAAGGAAACACATTGGGGCGTCTAGACCGACGTCTCTGACTCGTTGCTGCGTGTGGCAGCGTCTGTCTTGTGGTACCAACTTTTGCGTGAGACCTCGTTCTGGGGACGACGCAAAAGTGAGTTACGGGTCAAATATAAAGAAGAGAGTAGTATTCAACAGCAGAAATTAGATGAAGTAGATTAGACAGAATTAAGAATGTTGACGTTGGGACCGAATGGGAAGTCCTAAAATTAGGGAACAAAATCGATGAAAATTGACCAAATGAACACATTGACAGGATGAGCAGCCAGACATTACCTCTAAGTTAAAATCTTTTGGGTTATTAGGCCCCGTTATGTTTCTTCTAAAATGTTCGACGTTTCGACCCCTCTGCTGGGATCTTCCTCAGGATCTTTTGGTGTCCACTACTGCTAGACCACTGTCAGAGACGAGTGTCGCGTCCACTTATAAAGGGGGAATTTTCTGGCTTTCGTGCTGGAGAAGTGATAGTATTGGTTAAAATACATGTGGCTACCATTGGTGGACCGAAGTCACAGGGTAATACAGAAGAAGGGGCATTGGTAGCTCATCTCCTGTGGATACTATTGGCAGTCGTCGCAGCTGGATAGAAAGGCACTGTTCCACACTTATGCTGGAGAAGGGTTATTGATTGAAATGCCTGCTACCGCTATTGGTTGGTCGTCATCAGTGGCTATATTTGAAACGGAAAGAGAAAATCTAGCCACTGATGACGACCAACCAATAGCGGTAGCAGGCATTTCAACCAATAACCCTTCTCCAGCATAGGTGTGGAACAGTGCCTTTCTATCCAACGACGATGACCGCCAATGGTATCCACAGGAGATGAGCTACCAATTGCCCCTTCTACTGTATTACCCTATGACTTCGGCCCACCAATGGTAGCCACATGTATTTTAACCAATACTATCACTTCTCCAGCACGAACGCCAGAAAATTCCCCCTTTATAAGTGGACGCGACACTCGTCTCTGACAGTGTTCTAGCAGTAATGGACACTAAATATCCTGAGGAAATTCCCAGCAGAGGGGTCGAAACGTCGAACATTTTAGAAGAAACATGACGGAGCCTAATAACCCAGAAGATTTTAACTTCAGTAACAACGGCCACGAAGGCCTGCAGACTTACATATTACCTCTAAGGATTACAAGATACAAACCTGAAGGTGGAGATATTAAGGGAAACGGAGAAAAAAATAGATATTACAACAGTCAAATTGCTAGAGCTTGAACAAGGGATTACTTTTACAATATTTACGGTTAGGGATTTGCGGTCAGGTACCAGATCTCACATCAAAAGGTAATCGTCCGCAAGTCTCCCAGAATTTTGTAAGAAACTTCTAAACATGTATACAAGCTGGGTCGTCTGGTAACAGACTCAGAAAGGTAGTAAGCAGTTTGCCCCTTTCGGCGTTTTGTTAATCACTTGAGGAGTCTGGAGTCTGAAGACGGATGCTCGGATGCTGTGAGAGGAGGCTGCCGGTAGCCTCGCGGCTGCCCCACGGCGCACAGCTGGCCCGGTGGTTAGTTTATCTGTAGGCAGATAGCAGCGTTTGTCTGATCGACCCGGCCAGAGACGGCTAACGAGGCCTCGGCCGCCGCCGCTACCTCCGCTGGTGGCCTAATGAGCGCCTGAGGACCTCCAGGCGGGGCGCGATAAATGAGTGACACGGGAGTGGGTTGGGGGTACTGTGGAGGCGGGGGCCGACATCACGGCCAGACACGCCGTGCCATTAGCAGCCGCAGCACCGCATTCTCTCGGCTCTCCGCGTTCCTTCCTGGTGTAGTGGTTGACGTCGCTGGCTACTGCTGCGGAAGCTCCAGGGTCGACGAATTTTTCTGCGGCGCCTAGTGCGTAACTGGGTACCGCCTAATCTCGTGATGTTGCCGAAATACACGGACTTGCCAAAGGTCATGGGAATCCACTGGATGTGTTGTTAGTAGCAAGCTGCTTCTCCTCGAGCTCTGAAAATTACAGTAACACGTCGAAGCTTAGATTCGTTCTGGAAAGGTACTGACCCACATTCGTTGCAGTGCTACTCAGTTAATCTGGATTCGTCGAGCGCACATAGCTGTCGACAGTTCCTGTACTATACTTTTACGCTTGACAATTTTGACTGGTATCACTAGGAGCAAATTACATGAAGTATCAAAGAGACAAGCAGAGAAAAACGATATATGTAGACAACACGGCAGTAATATGAAAAGAAGTACTGTAATATCAGAAACTGAGTCCGCCTTGATGCAAAACACCTTGTTATTCGTTTATTTCTTTACTATCCCAAACTAGTTTCGGCGACAAATATCACCATCATCAGTGGGTTTTTTTTAATCTAAGACATGCAGAAAACGACATGGTTGTACAAACACAGTAAAACATTATTACACTTTTACAATTCGTCTTTTGAAATATAGTTTTCTATTGATACTTTCATACTACCTTATTTATTGTATGTTACATCATGTTTTAAGCAATTATTGGCGCTGTTTGCGACATACTTTCTGTGCCCTTTTTTTGTGTTACCGTCTTTTTGCTTAGCGAACATCATGTCATCTGCAACCATGTTAGCTATTCGTGTACTCACGTTTGTTGGAGTACACGAACAGCTAAGCAACAGCTCAGCACACACCAAATAACTGTTTTCCACAACACTACCACAACCCCAAGTATATACTGCTGACATACGAAGTTCATTTTATGGTATTTGTTTACTAACAGCCGCTCACATGGTTGCAGATGACATGATGTTCGCTAAGTAAAAAGACGGCAACAGAAAGAAAGAGCACAGAACATATGTCGCAAACAGCGCCAATAATTGATTAAAACATGATGTAACGTACAATAAATAAGGTAGTATGAAAGTACCAATAGAAAACTATATTTCAAAGACGAATTGTACAAATGTAATAATGTTTAACTGTCTTTGTACAACCATGCCATTTTCTGCATGTTTTAGATTAAAAAAAAAACACACTGGTAATGGTGATATATGTCGCCGAAACTTGTTTGGCGTAATAAAGAAAGAAACAAATAACAAGGTGTTTTGCATCAAGGCGGACTCAGTTTCTGATATTACTATTTTCTATGCAAACTCGGACCAAATGGAAGAGTTACAAGATAATATTGTAGACAGAAGTCTTACTCTCAGATTTCTGACAGCGCACTTCTGAGTGAAGAAACATGTTACTTTCTGCATCACCGTGTAATGACCATGGCGTAAACATGGGAGGAGTTGGCTTACACACAGGGGTAGCAACACCTTCTCGGCGTACCATCCGAAAATACAGTTCTGGCACACGATTTACTCTCTTCACATCGCACGGTGTACAGATGTAGAACCAACATGCCGACTGGGTGCTAATGAGACACCATTCAATTCAGCACTTCAGGAAGACAGCAGGTACTAGTAATTCTGTTCATGTTCATCATAAGGCCCATGAAGCTCAAAGATATCTCTTAATGCGTCCGTACATACGTTTATGTGTGTGACAAAGTGAGGTTTCTTTATACCAATACGCATTTCGGGTTTTCGTCCAGCTTCAATTGGTGTGATACTCATTTACGCCGATCGGAGATGGAGGATAGCCCGAAACGTGTAGTGGCATAAATAAAAATGTATAAAAAGTTTCTGGATTATGTATTTCTTAAAGTGATACAATTCATATACATGGAGTTCAGCAACCATTAAAATGGGTACATTAATAGTTAGACTAAGGCATTTCACTTATTCTAAATGGCAAGTTTCCAAGTTAAGGGTTTAATATATCCGTACTCCCAAAAAATTAACAGTACCAGACTTTATGAGTGGAATACTTTCTACTGCATCATTTTATTCCTCTACTTCTTTTTGGGTCGAGCGATGCGGCGCGCCATGACGCCCTCTCCTTTGTCAATCTCCTCGCCTCAGAGGAGTTACCTACACCAAACACTCTTAATTATTTGTCGAATGTATTTCAGTCTCTGACGTCCCATACAATTTTTGCCCTATGCGATTCCCTGTAGCATCTTGAGTTTACTCCCAAGGTAGCTGAATTCCTTCTCTTCGTCTGCTATGTGGTCCCAGTTCTGATGTTAAGTTTATCGCCAATGTTATGTATATAAAACATTTTTGTCTGCCTACGGTTTGCTCTAAGTCCATTTGTTCTGTTCAGTGACAGTTCATTCTGTTCAAAAGGTTCTGTATTTCTCCCTCATTTTGCCTCAGGACAACAAAGTCACCAGCGAATCACATCATTGATATCGTTTCACTCCGAAGTTAAATCTCACTTCTGAACCTTTCTTTTAATTCATTATTTGCATTTTCGATGTACGGCTTTATCAGTAGGGAAGAATGACTACATCCCCAGCTTATGTCCTTCTTTATCCAAGCAGTTGTGTCTCTTGTTCTCTCATTCTCAATGTTCCCATTTGTTTCTTATATCTTTCCCTATACCTTACACCTCTTTTTGTTGTGACTTAAAATAGCTTCCACAGTTTTACGTTGTCGAACATATTTTTCTAGGTCGAAAAATCTTATTAAAGTGTCTTGCTTCCATTATCAAGTGCGTCAGAACTACCTCTCAGCTGCCTTTACCTTTTTATTCTGTAAATTATTGTTAGCTGCTTGAATAGATAAGCTACTGAGTTGATTGTGCAATAATGCTCGCATTTATATACCGTTTCTATCTTTGGCACTGGACGTATGATATCATTTCGAAAGTCCAGTGGTATATCTTCATCTGTGTAGACTTTACATACTAAGTATGGTCAGTGTTTGGTTGTCACTCCCCCAGCGATTCCAGAAATCCTGAAGGAACGTTACCTGTCCCTTTTGCGTTGTGTGACCGAAGATCTCCCTTAGATCTGTGACACTCTAGTACTGGATATCCTATGTTTTCCAAATCGACACCCGTTTCTTCTTCTATCGTGTTCCTTTCTTCCAAGAAGTCTTCAGATCTCTGATTTGTCCTATGTAGTCTTAATGCTAACGCCTTTGCTTTTAGTTCCTCCAAAAGTAATTTTTACTTTTCTATGCGTCGGATCTGTCCTTCCCGCGAGAATTTCCTATTCAGTTTCTCCTGCAGCCACTTTGCTTCTATTAATTTCATTTATGAGTGAGTAACATTGTTTTATTCTTTTCTTTTCCAGTTTTGGTATTTACTTTTTCATCGACCGTTTGATTTCTTCTATTACGCAAGCTTTTCTCACAGTTACCTATCTTCTATTTGTCTGCCCAACTTCTGTACTTGGCATTTTTAGACAACTCAACTCAACTGCCGACTGTCGTATTTAGTATCACAATATCTACACCATCAGAGAACTTATGGTACGCATAATCATTAACCAGCTTTTTAGTATGTGACTTCCTTAGACATTGATTCTTCATGAAATGTTTGTAAACTTTAATCCACTCTTCATCATGACTGAATTATGTATAAGTTCATAACTACTTATGTAGTCCAGTAATTGATTTCGAAATGTCTGCCACACAGTGATACCCCATTTCCTAGTGATTTTTCAGCAACGTATTCACAGCTAAAATTTACTACAGAATTCTGAAGTCTTTCCCCTTTCTGATTCCTAGTAGCGAGACCATGTTTTCCCACAGCTCTGTCTTCTATGCTTTTCTCCGCTTTAACGTTCCAGTCCCTCATGATTGTCAGATTTTCATTTCCACTAATTTATTCAGTTATCCTTTCAAATCCCTATCATGTCAACAATTAGTCTCTGCGTGTCTCTTTTCAGATTTTCTAGCTTTCTTATCACATTCGGAGTGCCAAATGTACAAAAACTGAACGTGTAAAAACACATGTAATTTCCTCACATACGTTATTGAAAAACCCTCAGACATTCCCATTTCCTAGTTACCGATTGCCCTTAAAAATTACATTGTTCCCTTTTAAAAAAATTAAATTAAGAAAACGGGAAGATACTTGCAGATCCTCGTAGACACGAAAGTAACGCATATCAAGCATATAGCAAAATAATCTCCTCTTTGTGTACTATCTTTTTCAAAAATCTCGTTTCGATATTTTAAACCGTTTGTGAGATACGAGGGATTTTATGAGTTTCTTTCTGGTGCATGAGCAGAACTCAGTGCACTACATACAATCAATTTTCTTGAGGCTGGAGATAGATACAGAACTCCTCGCAAGTTTAAGGAATGATACGATTGGTTAGCTACATTTCATACGCAGCAGTGTATTCCCTAATAGGCATCAAATACATACTTAGAGTGACTCACAGCTTTCGTTGCAAATTGTACGAATTTCTTGCAATAGCTTACTAATTTCGAAATATCACAATAACAAAGACCAATAACGAAATGATAGGTAGTATATCATGAGGCTGACGAATGAGATGCGGGAGAATATTTTTTTTTTATAAATAGCTTCTTTAAAATGTTTTGAGAAAGATTGCAGAGTGGCCACTGAGCACATGACACTTTGTTTTCTCACAGGTTAGCCAGCGTTCTCTGTGAGACGCCGCCTTGCAGGCTGTGACGTCAGATGCCTTCAAGACTCCTGATTTGACAGGTGCATTCAGAGATCCTTAAAAGGGAAATAGCACTGGGATAGCACAGAAAACATGCTCGGGGATGATCGCGTGAGCCAGCAAGTAATCTTACACCGAATCTTACCCTGTATGGGAAGCGCTTCTGGTAGTTTCCAACCCCAAGGGCAAGAAGGTGCCCTAGAACCTCTACCCACTCTTCCGCCTCCTGTTACAAGGATGTTGGCAGAATGAAGGGGAATCCTTGCACTTAACGTTTTCGGCTGCCTTTGCAGACAACTTTTACTCAGTATTTAAGGAGTGGCTAGGATCGAACCTAGAACACATGACCTTTTAGTTGTTAGTCAAAGACTCTTCCCCTAGACCACAGAGGGTAAACGGTACCCAACATTCAAATGACATGAATTTTTTTCTCTTTTTTTTTTTAAGGTTCCGTGCCTCAGTCTGTGAAAGCGGAACCGTTATAGGATTGCTTTGCTGTCTGTCCGTCTATCTGTCTGTCTGTCCGACTGTTAAGAAGCCTTTTTCTCAGAACTGGTAGACATATCAAGTTCAAATTTATGTCAAATATTAATGTCTGTCCGCAGCTCGTGGTCTTTCGGTAGCGTTCTCCTTCTCGTGCATGGCGTCCCGGGTTCGATTCCCAGCGAGGCCAGGGATTTTTCCTGCCTCTAGATGACTGGGAATTGTTGTGTCGTCTTCATCATCATCATTCATCCCCATTACTGTCGGAGGAAGGCAATGGCAAACCACCTCTACTAGGACCTTGCCTAGTACGGGGGTGCGGGTTTCCCGCATCGCCGCTCCTCGGAGTATGGGACCTGATCATCATCGTTAATGTCTATGATCCCTTGGCAGTGTAAAGCTTTTAAGCTTCTAAGTCAATTCAATCAAAAGGTACGTGCATTTATGTCACACATTTATATAGGCAGAAATTCATTAATCAGAATCTAGAGCGTACTTTTTGTTGACGTAGAATCATGAAACTTGCCAAGGAGCAAGGTTTCAGTGTACAAGTAAAGTAAAAAATCTTAAAATTATTAAATTGTAGTTACGTCACATATAGAGTATCCTTTTGCTATTAGAACACACATTGCATTCATGATTCGCGTATTAGACGAACATTACTGCATGCATACATAAAATGTATGTTGTAGTCATGTTTTAGTGATTAAATTAAAAATTACTTTATTAAATCTTCTATATCTACATATATAAACTAAAGTACCCAGATTGCTACTTTTGTACGTCTGGAACAGTCTGGGGAACAACTGTAGAGTTTTTGATACGCTCTTGGAATTCCCAGAACCGAAATCTTGCCAAATGTTTGTTGTTTTGCTCTTCAGTCTGAAAACTGATTGGATGCAGCTCTCCATGCTACTCTATCCTTTACGAGCGTCTTCATCTCCGAATAACTACTGCAACCTACTTCCTTCTCAATCTGCTTACTGTATTCTTCTCTTGGACTTCCTCTACGATTTTTGCCCCAACGCCTCCCTCTGCTGCCAAACTGGTGGTCGGAATGTGTCCTATCAACAGATCCCTTCTTTTGGTCAGCTCGTGCCACGAATTTCTTGTCTTCCCAATTGTGTTCAGTGCTTCCTCATTAGTTACGTGATCTACCCATCTAAATTTCAACATTCTTCTGCAGCACCGCATTTCGAAAGCATTTGTTCTTCTTTTTTCTAAACCATTTATCGTCCAAGTTTCACTTCCATACATGCCTACACTCCGGGCAATCACCTTCAAAAAAGACTTCCTAACACTTAAATCTATATATATTCGATATTGGCAAATGCTTTCCTTGCCATTGCTACTCTACATTTTATATACTCTCTACTTCAGCCATCATCAGTTATTTTGCTGCCCAAATAGCAAAACTCATCTACTGCTTTAAGCGCCTTGTTTCCTAATGTAATTCCTTAGCAACACCTGACTTAATTCGACTAAATTCCATTATCCTTGTTTTACCTTTGTTGATGTTCATCTTACATACCCCTTTCAAGACGCTGACCATTCCGTTCATCTGCTCTTCCAAGTCCTTTGCTGACTGTGACATACGTACAATGTCTTCGACAAACCTCAAAGTTTTTATTTTTTCTCCCTGAACTTTAATTCCTAGTCAAAATTTTTCATTGGTTTCCTTGAGTGCTTGTTCAGTGTATAGGTTGAATAACATTGGTGATAGGCTACAACCTTGTCTCACTCCCTTCTCAACCACTGCTTCCTTTCCATCCCCATCGACTCATAACTGCCGCCTGACAGTCATGCCAGCGTCTATACCGAAAACATGGATAAATCGTTGAGAATCGATTCCCAGGGTGGATGAAATATATATATAATTATTATTATTATTTGCGTCGAGACCCTATAGTATCACGCAAAGCATACTCCCTCATTTGAGTGTTCTTTCTGTTCTTCCACGAGTCTCTTATTTTTTCTCCATGGAGTCTCATTCTATCTTCAGTCCATTCTGTCCCTGGTTTCTTTCGGACTTCATTCTCTGATCTCACATTCCACTTGTGTATCTTGGCCCTGCATACATTTCTGTCTTCAATTTCTATTGCATCTATTTTTGCAGCTTCCATTCAAGTTTGACTTGTGGTGTTATTGATTTGACCCTTGTATGTATGTTAGAATTCTCTTGGTGAGTCGTTTTGGTGATAGCCTGATAATGTGCCCATAGAACTTCAACCACGTTTTTCTGACATCTGCTGCTATTTTTCACATCTTCTCTGTAGTTTTCCTAAAGTGTAATCTGTATCCCTCTTCGGTCAGCTTTATGCCGAGAATTTTCCTCATGATTTTCCTTTCTTCCTTCAGTATATTTTCCACGTCACTTCTCGTATGGAGTGTTAGCATCTCACTTGCACACAGTACTTTCAGGCTTGATTACTGTGTTGTAGTGTCTGACTTTTGTGTGAATGGACATGCATTTTTTGTTATATACGTGCTGTGTTCTGCTGAATTCTCTCTTCATTTTTTGTAGTCGAGTCTTCGTGCGATCTTTTCTCCTGCTGTACGTTCAAGGATTTCACCACCATCATCATCATCATCATTTAAGACTGATTATGCCTTTCAGCGTTCAGTCTGGAGCATAGCCCCCCTTACACAGTTCCTCCATGATCCCCTATTCAGTGCTAAAATTTGTGCCTCTTCTGATGTTAAACGTATTACTTCAAAATCATTCTCAACCGAATCCAGGTACCTTCTCCTCGGTCTGCCCCGATTCCTCCTACCCTCTACTGCTGAATCCATGAGTCTCTCGGGTAACCTTGCTTCTCCCATGCGTGTAACATGACCCCACCATCTAAGCCTGTTCGCCCTAACTGCTACATCTATAGAGTTCATTCCCAGTTTTTCTTTGATTTCCTCATTGTTGACACCCTCCTGACATTGTTCCCGTCTACTAGTACGTGCAATCATCCTACCTACTTTCATATCCGTAACCTCAACCTTGTTGAGAAGGTAACCTGAATCCACCCAGCTTTCGCTCCCATACAACAAAGTTGGTCGAAAGATTGAACGGTGCACAGATAACTTAGTCTTGGTACTGACTTCCTTCTTGCAGAAGAGAGTAGATCGTAGCTGAGCGCTCACTGCATTAGCTTTGCTACACCTCGCTTCCAGTTCTTTCACTATGTTGCCATCCTGTGAGAATATGCATCCTAAGTACTTGAAACCGTCCACCTGTTCTAACTTTGTTCCTCCTATTTGGCACTCAATCCGTTTATATTTCTTTCCCACTGACATTACTTTCGTTTTGGAGATGCTAATCTTCATACCATAGTCCTTACATTTCTGATCTAGCTCTGAAATATTACTTTGCAAACTTTCAATCGAATCTGCCATCACAACTAAGTCATCCGCATATGCAAGACTGCTTATTTTGTGTTCACATATCTTAATCTCACCCAGCCAGTCTATTGTTTTCAACATATGATCCATAAATAATATGAACAACAGTGGAGACAGGTTGCAGCCTTGTCTTACCCCTGAAACTACTCTGAACCATGAACTCAATTTACCGTCAACTCTAACTGCTGCCTGACTATCCATGTAAAGACCTTTAATTGCTTGCAATTATACCATAATCTTGTAGAACAGACAATAACTTCCTCCTAGGAACCCGGTCATATGCCTTTTCTAGATCTATAAAGCATAGATACAATTCTCTGTTCCACTCATAACACTTCTCCATTATCTGCCGTAAGCTAAAGATCTGGTCCTGACAACCTCTGAGAGGCCTAAACCCACACTGATTTTCATCCAATTGGTCCTCAACTAATACTCGCACTTTCCTTTCAACAATACCTGAGAAGATTTTACCCACAACGCTGATTAAAGATATACCTCTGTAGTTGTTACAATCTTTTCTGTTTCCATGTTTAAAGATTGGTGTGATTACTGCTTTTGTCCAGTCTAATGGAACCTGTCCCGACTCCCAGGCCATTTCAATTATCCTGTGTAGCCATTTAAGACCTGACATTCCACTGTATTTGATGAGTTCCGACTTAATTTCATCCACCGCAGCCGCTTTATTGCACTGCAATGTATTGACCATTTTTTCCACTTCCTCAAATGTGATCCTATTTCCATCATCATTCCTATCCCACTCTACCTCGAAATCTGAAACATTATTGATCGCATTTTCACCTACATTGAGCAGCTCTTCAAAATATTCCCTCCATCTACCCAAGGCATCCACAGGATTCACCAGCAGTTTTCCTGACCTGTCCAAAATACTTGTCATTTCCTTCTTACCTCCCTTTCGAAGACTGCTAATTATACTCCAGAATGGTTTTCCAGCAGCTTGACCCATAGTCTCCAACCTGTTTCCAAAGTCTTCCCACGATTTCACCTATATACTATTTATTTGGCCGCATTTCGTGTCTAATTTCGTTCCGTTTAATTTTGAGCAGAAAAATTCAGACTTCTCGAAAGAGATTTGCAGCCCAACTTCTTCTGCGCATTCCTTTAGTACCTCTATTTGTTTGGTTGCTGTTACTTCGTCGTCTGATAGTATGCCCAGGTCGTCTGCAAAAGCCGGGTTTGATCTACATCTACATCTACATCTACATTTATACTCCGAAAGCCACCCAACGGTGTGTGGCGGAGGGCACTTTACGTGCCACTGTCATTACCTCCCTTTTCTGTTCCAGTCGCGTATGGTTCGCGGGCAGAACGACTGTCTGAAAGCCTCCGTGCGCACTCGAATCTCTCTAATTTTACACTCGTGACCTCCTCGGGAGGCATAAGTAGGGGGAAGCAATATATTCGATACCTCATCCAGAAACGCACCCTCTCGAAACCTGGTGAGCAAGCTACACCGCGATGCAGAGCGCCTCTCCTGCAGAGTCTGCCACTTGAATTTGTTAAACATCTCCGTAACGCTATCACGGTTACCAAATAACCCTGTGACGAAAAGTGCCGCTCTTCTTTGGATCTTCTCTATCTCCTCCGTCAACCCGATCTGGTACGGATCCCACACTGATGAGCAATACTCAAGTATAGGTCGAACGAGTGTTTTGTAAGCCACCTCCTTCGTTGATGGACTACATTTTCTAAGGACTCTCCCAATGAACCCCAACCCGGCACCCGCCTTACCAATAATTAATTTTATATGATCATTCCACTTCAAATCGTTCCGCACGCATACTCGCAGATATTTTACAGAAGTAACTGCTACCAGTGTTTGTTCCGCTATCATATAATCATACAATAAAGGATCCTTCTTTCTATGTATTCGCAATACATTACATTTGTCTATGTTAAGGGTCAGTTGCCACTCCCTGCACCAAGTGCCTATCCGCTGCAGATCTTCCTGCATTTCGCTACAATTTTCTAATGCTGCAACTTCTCTGCATACTACAGCATCATTCGCGAAAAACCGCATGGAACTTCCGACACTAACTACTGGGTCATTTATATATATTGTGAAAAGCAATGGTCCCACAACACTCTCCTGTGGCACACCTGTAGACGTCTCTCCATTGATAACAACATGCTGTGTTCTGTTTGCTAAAAACTCATCAATCCAGCCACACAGCTGGTCTGATATTCCGTAGGCTCAGTGCGGAACTGTATCGAACGCCTTCCAGAAGTCAAGGGAAATAGCATCTACCTGGGAGCCTGTATCTAATATTTTCTGGGTCTCATGAACAAATAAAGCGAGTTGGGTGTCACACGATCACTGTCTCCGGAATCCATGTTGATTCCTACAGAGTAGATTCTGGGTTTCCAAAAACGACATGATACGCGATTTCTGTTTTGTCCCGACATCTTCGTAGTCGTGTTGGTTTCCAGTGTCCTTGAGTTTTCAGTTCTTTTTCCCGTTCTCTCATTACTTTGTCCAGGACTAGGTTGAATAATGGTGGGGATAATCCGTCGTCTTGGTGCACTCCAGCTTTGATCATGAAGGGATCGGAGATTTCACCCATGAATTTAACTTCTGATGTTGTGTCAGCTAATGTCTGACTAATCGTAATGTTTTTGGGTCGAGTCCCTGTTCTTCTAAGATGTTGAACAAGAATTGTCGGTCAACAGAATCATTCGCTTTCTTGAAATCTATGAAGGTGCAAATGATTGGCGCATTGCTGATGGCCTTGTATTTTAGGATTGTTTTCAGATTGATGATTTGTTCTGTGCATAAATCGCAGGGGCGAAAGCCTGACTGGTATTCACCAATTTTGTGTTCAAACTGTTCTTGTGTTCTCTAGAGTAAGCATGCTAAGAAAATTTTGTAGGTAACTTGTAGCAGGGAGATTCCTCTGTAGTTGTTCACATTTGTCATATCTCCTTTCTTGTGCAGTAGATGGATAAGTGCACATTTCCAGTCGTCTGTTTGCCAGATGGTAGAGATTATTTGCGTAAGCTCCTGTAGTGACTTTGTTCCAAGGTTCTTTAGTAATTCTGCAATGATGCCGTCTTCACGAGATGTCCTGTTGTCTTTTAGTTTAAGTATGTGTTTGTTGATCTCTTCACATGTTGGTGGGAGTGATTCCGGTTGGGTGGAGGTACAGTTCTGTACTGGAAATCTTGTACAGGTTCGGGGCAGTTAAGGAGACCCATGCGTTTGATGGTTGTTTTTCCCATTCATGTTTTACGTTGGATTCCATGATCTTTGTTGTGTCAAACTTTCCTATGTGGGTTGTTTCCTGATGGATCTTCTTCGGTGTAAATTTTATCTTGATTCGAGTTAGATAGTGGTCTGAATCAATATTGGCACCTCTGCGTACTTGAACGTCATGGATCTGCTTCTGGACTGGGTAGGAAATCGTATATGGAATGCCCCATCTCTTGTATAGGTGACCTCCATGGTTGCTGTTTTCGTGAAGATTTCCTGAGAAATGTTCGCATAATCTTTAGGTTATTCTGCTGGCATAGTACGATGAGTCTCATGCCATTTCTGTTTGTATATTTGTGCCCTGGAAACTTTCCAATAGTTCTTTAATGACGTTTTTCTCTGGCGATTTATGCGTTAAAATCACCTAACAAAATTTTCATATCGTCTTTGGGGATCTCGGCCATCACTGACACTTGTGTTGCCCAGAATTTCTCTGTTGATATAGGGTCTTTTTTCTTTTGTTATCCCCGTTTGTTGGGGTATGTGCATTGATCATGGTGTATTTCTTGTTTGGACACTGTAAGAGCATTGACATTAACCTGTTGTTTATTGAATTGACTTGTCTAATTGGATTGATTATCTTCTTATATACCGTGAAGGCCATGCCAAAAAGCGGAGCACCGCTGACGACTCATTTGCCTGTCTTGCTCTTGGAAATACGGTAGTCTCCATAATCCATTGTGTCTTCGTCTGTAATGCGGGTTTCCTGCAGGGCAAGTATCATTATCTTCTGTTTGTAGATCTCTAATGCTGGATTGTGCAGTTTTCGTGGTTGGATCAGTGTGTTTATCTTGAAGTACCCAAGAAATGTAAATGTTTTGCGAGAAAGTTTGCCAGAGAACTCCGACTTCCCGTTTGATCGTGTAAGTCCAGGTTCCCTAGAACCCGAATTCCTGGCTAAAAAAGGTTCAAATGGCTCTGAGCACTATGGGACTTAACATCTGAGGTCATCAATCCCTTAGACTTAGAACTACTTAAACGTAACTAACCTAAGGACATCACACAGATCCATGCCCAAGGCAGGATTCGAACCTGCGAGCGTAGCAGCAGCGCGGTTCCGGACTGAAGCGCCTAGAACCGGTCGGCCACAGCGGCCGGGCCCGAGTTCCTGGTTGCTGTCTGTTGAGGGGTGGATTGGATACCACCTGGGGTATTCTTGTTATTCCCTGCCCGAGTCATGGTTGGTTGTAAACTTGATGGTCCAGTGAAACTTCCTGACAGATTAAAACTGTGTGCCCGACCGAGACTCGATCTCGGGACCTTTGCCTTTCGCGGGCAAGTGCTCTACCAACTGAGCTACGGAAGCACGACTCACGCCCGGTACTCACAGCTTTACTTCTGCCAGTACCTCGTCTCCTACCTTCCAAACTTTACAGAAGCTCTCCTGCGAACCAGCAGAACTAGCACTCTTGAAAGAAAGGATATTGCGGGGACATGACTTAGCCACAGCCTGGGGGATGTTTCCAGAATGAGATTCTGGAACCTCGGGACCTTTGCCCGCGAAAGGCAAAGGTCCCGAGTTCGAGTCTCGGTCGGGCACACAGTTTTAATCTGCCAGGAAGTTTCATATCAGCGGACACTCCGCTGCAGAGTGGAAATCTCATTCTGGAAACATCCCCCAGGCTGTGGCTAAGCCATGTCTCCGCAATATCCTTTCTTTCAGGAGTGCTAGTTCTGCTGGTTCGCAGGAGAGCTTCTGTAAAGTTTGGAAGGTAGGAGACGAGGTACTGGCAGAAGTAAAGCTGTGAGTACCGGGCGTGGGTCGTGCTTCGGTAGCTCAGTTGGTAGAGCACTTGCCCGCGAAAGGCAAAGGTCCCGAGTTCGAGTCTCGGTCGGGCACACAGTTTTAATCTGCCAGGAAGTTTCATATCAGCGCACACTTCGCTGCAGAGTGAAAATCTCATTCTTGTTGGTCCAGTGTTTCCACGGAGAGGTTATAAATACGGATTGTTAGTTCCTGGAGCATTCATTTGCAGCCTCACACTCTGGATGGACAGACGCTGACCAGGATGCGGCCCACTCTGGATGCCGTCGCTCCTGGATTTGCTTTGCTATTTTTGGCCTGCTTAGATTATTTTGTTTCCTCGGTACCCTTCATACCTGATGGGAGTTCCCCTATCCGCCACCTGGGGAGGCGCCCTGTATGGGAATAGCAACCGATCTATGCTGTGTCTCTTTAGTTTCCGTATTAGTAAGTCGTCGAGTTCGGGTATCACGTTGACGTCTTCCCCATTTTCAGATGGAGGATATGTAGGACACGTCTTCCTACAAGGAGTCCCCTACTTGTACAATAATCATAAGCTGTGAAGTTCGATAGATCGATATGTGAAGCACGTCAGGACGGGGCGTGTGCTATTGTACAGTTATCGACCGCGGTGGATGTGACGGCCGACGTCCCCTTTGTTGCTGCTGCCGCCCGGTGGCCGGGTCCACGTGCGCCGCCGCCGCCGCCGCCGCCACCTTCAGCGGCGCCATAAGTTTATGTTAAAACCGCGTGACCTCTAATTAAAGCTCCGCGAGGAGGGGTCCCGGCTTTTTCGAGGCCGTCGTTGTCGCAGGCAGACCTGTGTCCAATCCGGCGACGAGTGCATCCCCTGGTCGGCCAGATGGATGTGTCTGGTATCGGCGGCGCAGAGGCGCAAAACACAGGGCGTGTGCGGCGGCGCGGAGCGGCCCAAAGAAGCTGATTTACGGGGCCGCTGCCAAAAAAGAATTTGTCGCAATCCGTCGGCCCCGCGGCCCCGCTTGCGGTAATTATTGCACACGCAAGAAGACGAGATGGATGTCTGTTATCTTAACTGACCGGCGTCCAGTCCATCGTCCAGGATTCGAAAAGAGCCTCATCTGTCATCCCTTATTCAGCTAGATACTCCGCAGTCGTGGAGAAAAGGCCAACACCAACGGCTAAATTAAGCAGAAGAGTAAGCGTATTTAATAGAGTTACTCTGATGTACACTACTGGCCATTAAAATTGCTACACCACGAACATGACGTGCTACAGACGCGAAGGAAGAAGATGCTGTGATATGCAAATGATTATCTTTTCAGAGCATTCATACAAGGTTGGCACCGGTGGCGACACCTACAACGTGATGGCATGAGGAAAGTTTCCAAAGGATTTCTCATACACAAACAGCAGTTGACGGGCGTTGCCTGGTGAAACGTTGTTGTGATGCCTCGTGTAAGGAGGTGAAATGCGTACCATCACGTTTCCGACTTTGGTAAAGGTTGGATTGTAGCCTATAGCGATTACGGTTCATCGTATCGCGACATTGCTCTTCGCGTTGGTCGAGATCGAATTGCTGTTAGCAGAATATGGAATCTGTGGGTTCAGGAGGGTAATACGGAACGCCGTGCTGGATGCCAACGGCATCGTACCACTAGCAGTCGAGATGACAGGCATCTTATCCACATGGCTGTAACGGATCGTGCAGCCACGTCTCGATCCCTGAGTCAACAGATGGGGACGTTTGCAAGACAACAACCATCTGCACGAACAGTTCGACGATGTTTGCAGCAGCATAGACTATCAGTTCGGAGACCATGGCTGCGGTTACCCTTGACGCTGCATCACAGACAGGAGCGCCTGCGATGGTGTACTCAACGAAGATCCTGGGTGCATTTTTTCACATGAATCCATGTTATGTTTATAACATCATGATGGTCGCTTCCATGCTTGGCGACATCGCAGTGAACGCACATTGCAAGCGTGTATTCGTCATCGCCATACTGGCGTATCACCCGGCGTGATGCGATGGGGTGCCATCGGTTACACGTCTCGGTCACCTGTTGTTCGCATTGACGGCACTTTGAACAGTGGACGTTACATTTCAGATGTGTTACGACCCGTGGCTCTACCTTTCATTCGAGCCCTGCGAAACCCTACATTTCAGCAGGATAATGCACGACCGCATGTTGCAGGTCCTGTACGGGACGTTCTGGATACGGAAAATGTTCGACTGCTGCCCTGGCCAGCACATTTTCCAAATCTCTCAGGAATTGAAAACGTCTGGTCAATGGTGGCCGAGCAACTGGCTCGTAACAATACGCCAGTCACTACTCTTGATGAGCTGTGGTATCGTGTTGAAGCTGCATGGGCAGCTGTACCTGTACACGCCATCCAGGCTCTGTTTGACTTAATGCCCAGGCGTATCAAGGCCGCTATTACGACCAGATGTAGTTGTTATGGGTACTGATTTCTCAGGATTTATGCACCCAAAGTGCGTGAAAATGTAAGCACATGTCAGTTCTAGTGTAATATATTTGTCCAATGACTAACCGTTTATCATCTGCATTTATTCTTGGTGTAGCAATTTTAATGGCCAGTACTGTAATACGTTACCGACCAACCGCCGTGTCATCATCAGCCGATAGTTGTAGCTTGATGCGGATCTAGAGGACCATGTGGTCAGCACACCGCTCTCCCGGCCGTTGTCAGTGTTCGTGATGGGAGCCTCCGTTTCTCAGTTAAGTAGCTTCTCAATTGGCCTCACAAGGGCTGAGTGCACCCCGCTTGCCGAAGCGCATAACCACACGGTCACCCATCCCAGTGCTAGCAAAGTCCAACAGCACTTAACTTCGCTCATCTGACGGGAACCGGTGTTACCACTGCGGTAAGGCTGTTGGCACAGCTGTTTATGATACTTATTCAAACATTCATTTGGGTCAGTTACTTTTATTTTCTTTCAGCGTCGGGTTTATGAGGCTTACCCTCAGATACAGGGGGTATCCATGCTTCTCATAAGCACTTCTTATTTTTTGAAGGTCATTTTTTCACATGAGTCTATGTTCTGTTTCCCTGTCTTGATCTTCTTTTCGGATATATTACAACAAAGAACACCGAGAGTCGTAAGTACACATTTGTATCACTCAATAGTACAGATATACGAAAAATAAACAAAAACTGAACTATTGTAACATTTTTGATATAAATTAATAGGTTCAAAAACAGGTGTAAAAATTTTACCTAACCGATATTCTAAGTACGTTTCCAGTAGAAACTGAACATTGACTTTAGCTTTAGTTTATGGATGCTATGTATTTGCCGCACTGGCTGTTATTGTTACGATTAAACCATCCCTTTAATTTGTATCATTCATTACTGTGTAGTTTCGACTGTGTGGCCATTTTCATGTGTCCGCAATACATACCAGATATAACGTTACTGAAATACAAAGCATAAAACAACCATTCGTTTAGGAGACAGAATAAAAAGAGAACCTACAGAATATAAACCCATTAAACGCAAAACCTTGGGTTAAAGTCAACGTAGTTTATGTTACATCGGTTTATAATCAGAACTTGGTACGCCTGGCATAAACTAAAATAAAAACGATTTAACTAAAGTTTAAAATGACAATAATACAGAAAGGGAAGGTATTATACAATAAAATATTTAACTACATTAGCGTAATTATTGACAGGACTCCTCGTCCGACGAAAACAATAGTCACACAGTGAAGTCACTTAACAAGCGTAAGGGCGCACCGAACTATATAGGCCTAGCAATAACTCGTGGTTAATTGGTTAAAGTTTAATGTGAGCGTAAGGCTTGCTCTATGTACAGGGTCTCCATAATTAGTCCCTGTTTCGAAAAGCTGTAGAAAGAAAATGGCGTCAAATTTGAACAGCATTTTATTGACGCAGGGGATAACGTCATGGAATAAACCAGATGGCGCTGTAATGTCTTAACGTAAATGGGGTCTGGTACTAATGACAGATGACTCGCAATATGACGGCTATGGTTTGAGGTGCGCATTACACCATCCGTACTGTTCAATGCGCTTGACTTTACAAGTTCAGCAGTCAACAGTTGTGGCACTGTTACTTAGGCAAGCCTATCTACCATGACAAGATCGTGCCGGAAGCGAAAAATCGGGTTTTAAATCTCCTATGGCCAAAAAACCGTTCAAAAAGCAAACTGACATCGGTTTCTAATTGTCGTGAGACTGGCCCAAGACATGTTCAATATGCTTTACACCGCTTTCTGGCACAAGCTGAAATAGGGAAACTGTGTGTTTCTCAACAAATCGCAGTGTCTCGGGAGTCACGTTCAGAATGCGCTGCGCAGTGCATACCTACAATTCAGCTACGTTCGCAATTGGACCACTGGGCACAACAACTTTCAGATAATCCCACAGCCAGAAGTCACACGGATTATGATCAGGTGCTCTGGGCGGCCATGCTATAGGGAAATGACGGCTGATAATTCCAGCATTTTCGAAATGCCTCCGCAGCAGCTGCTTCAATGGTTGTTTAACGTGCGAAGGAGCGCCATCTTGCAGGAAAATGATCCTACCCACACATTCAAGGTATTGCAAGGATGGAGTGACCTTAATGCTCAAAAGCGTATACCACTGACGATACAGGTAACATGACCCGCAGGACTCATCTCCTCGAAAAACTACGGCCCTACGGCAAACGATGCCGTCAACCCGCACCACACAGCCACCTTTTCGGAATGCAGCGGTAGCGGTTGATGTGCGAGCGGATTTTTCATTACCCATATTCTGAAATTCTGTGTATTGGCATGTCCTTGGAGATGAAAATGGACTAAGAATTTTCTATGACTATTCATTGTTCACTTTTATGCGAGTAAGAAATTCCAGAGCGAAAGTTTGTCTTGCTGGCGGGTCAGCAAGAAGCAACTCCTGAATATGGGCGATTTTCTATGGATAGCAGTGCAGGATGTTTCGTGGGATTTTATGTACCGTGGCCGCAGGTATGTCCAACGTTCGGACAATTCTCCGTGCACTGCATGTTTCACATCACCAGTCGACACTGCCTGCAATGCTTTGGCCACATCTTCTACAGATGCTGAGTCAACTGATTTCATCCCTCTGCTACATTGCTCTTAAAAAGACTGTTTCTTTTCGAATCTTCTAATCATTTTCTCCAGATCTTTTGCAGTTATTGGACTAATGCCTTTTTTCGTACCCTCGAGTATCGGGAATCTCCGCATGGATACTGGCGCGCAGTCATCGTTCTTGTAAAAGAGCTTTACCAGCAGCGCGCGATCCTTCATGGAGACAGTCATTTGGTCTTCTCGGAGAGAAACTCACGGAAAGCAGTGTGCCCCTCTTACGTTGGTGTACACATTCTGACGCTCTACTGGTAATTCCTTTTTTTTTTTCATGATGCTTACCTCTGTGTCAGTTACATCCTATTCAAACTGGATCTGATTCTGAACAGAGGGTCTCTTTGTACAGCGTTTCGAAACTGGAACTTTAATTATGGACAGCCTTTACAATCCTTGTTAACCACAAACTTAGTACAGTGAGCGGCACGAAGGGAAAGAAGGAATATTGTTTCTTTATCGTGTGTGAGATTCGCAGGAAAGGAATAACTAATAAACACAATGATAACATCTCTGTGGCTTTTCTTCCAAGTATACACGCTAATCAAAAGCGTCCAGACATCTACTAGTAGGTACTAATATTGGGTTTTGTCCACCATTAACTTTTATGACGAACTCTGCTGCAGATGCTTTGAAGGAAACTTTCAGTGAGGTTTCTAAGTGTTTGTGGAGGGATTTATTGCACAAGAGTCGAAACCAGAGAAGGTAGTGATGTTGGACGCTGGGGCCAGCAGCGAATTCGACGTTCTAACCCATCCCAGAGGTACTCCATTACTCCATTGGATGCAGGTAGGGACTCTGGGTAGGCCAGACCATTTCAGGAAAGTATTGTCCGCAAACCCTAACCTCCCAGATGGTGCTTTGTGACATGGTGCGTTGTCACGCTGATTAACACAGTCATCGTCTCCTAACATGGACGATAAATAGTTTAGACAAAAAGAGAATAGAAGCTTTGGAAATGTGGTGCTACAGAAGAATGCTGAAGATTATGTGGGTAGATCACGTAAATAATGAGGAGGTACTGAATGGAACTGGGGGAAGAGGAATTTGTGGCACAACGTGACTACTAGTAGAAGGGATAGAAGGGATCGGTTCCTAGGACATGTTCTGAAGCATCAAGGGATCACCAATTTAGTATTGGAGGGCAGCGCGGAGGGTAAAAATCGTAGAGGGAGACCAAGAGGTGAATACACTAAGCAGATTCAGAAGTATGTAGGGTGCAGTAGTTACTTGGAGATGAAGAAGCTTGCACAGAATTGAGTAGAATGGAGAGCTGTATCAAACCAGTCTCTGGACTGAAGACCTCAACAACAACATCACCAGATTCTAAACACTGGGGTCATTTAAATGCACTGGTGGATTCCACACCCATCGACAACCTGCACATGTTACACGAGTGTCTTTCCCATGTAAGCGAACGAATATGAGGGTAGTTAAAAGTGTTCCCACGAGTTCGTGATTCATCGTCAACAAGGGCTGAAGCACGTGTAAGAATGAATGGTAGCCTTATTGTGCACATTATGTTGTGTCAACTGACAGATATCTATCACAGGGCTAAATGGACCATATATCAACAAGTATTTGTATCTGGACATATTTTTATGGTTCTGAGTGCCATTTGGAAGCCGCAAGATGAGACCTTCGGCTAAGACGTAATAGAAAACGAGAGGCTAGAGAGCCTCAGCCACATGGGACTACGCAAAATAACACCGCTTCATCTGTGAGAACCCCAGTGATGTGTTCACTTTAGTCATTCCTCCAAATATCTATGGTAGAATGTCCTTAACGAGAACACTAGAACAACCCTGTGGTATTGTAGTATGTGTGTCAAGAGTGCGACGAAAAACAATGTCGGAGAGTATATATTGGTTCAAAAATGGTTCAAATGGCTCTGAGCACTATGGGATTTAACATCTGAGGTCATCAGTCCCCTAGAACTTAGAACTACTTAAACCTAACTAACCTAAGGACATCACACACATCCATGCCCGAGGCAGGATTCGAACCTGCGACCGTAGCGGTCGCACGGTTCCAGACTGAAGCGCCTAGAACCGCTCGGCCACAGCGGCCGGCAGTATATATTGGTGATCGTGTTCTAACTCAAAGAACTTCATAGCTTTGTAGCAAGTAATGTCAATGAGTTACACTTATTACAAGAGCTGATTTGCTCTTGCCAAAGCAATTCTGTTTCCTCTTATTTAAATGTAATACCTCCTGTTTTTTAATTAATTCGCGTATCAAGTACTTTTCCAATGGACAATGCAATATTGATTTCTGTCTTTTTTTCCTTATTAGGTACCATGAACTTTGGTACCACGCAAGTCAAATTTCTCCACGCTGCCATGATTTAAGTATCACAAACCTAGCAAATAAAATTAATTGTTTTGAGTATATCCTTGATTTGAATGCCACGTACCTAGCCAATGGGCAAGTCAGATTTTCTTTGACTGTTGTAAACTATGATTCATATCGTTTGGGTATTTTTAAACTCGCATCCAATGAACTGTGCCACTGGGCACTCAAGTTTTTTTATGTTTATTTTCTTGATTTGTAACATGAATGTTGTCAGTGGCCACTCAGTGAACATTGCCACTGTGCAGTTCAGCTATCCACTGGATGTATTTCTCTGATGTACAATGTCTCAGTGCCTTTATCTCACACCGAACGAACTTTGCCACTCATCTGTTCAATTCTTACTATGTATGCTTTCCTGATTAATAAAATTTGAGTGTCTTCCATTTATATGCAACGAAGTCTGCCGGTGGGTAACTCATTTTTCTTTACGTAATTCTCGTTATAAGTGCTCTCTAGGAGCAAACAAGAAATATACAGGTAAAGTGATATTCAATTCTGTCATTTAATGGAGTACGTACAAATGTGGAAGATGAATGTTCACAGATTTTATTGAATATAAGTGTTTTTCAAATCAGTCCTCAGTGATGGTACTGTTCGAAGCAACTACGTGGTTTTTTCATTTCTGGGTAGCCCTCCTTGTCCTCAGGCAAAGCGTGATGAAAGGGGTCCATACGTAATGTATTATTATTATCACTTTGATGCTGGTTGCATACTATACAATGCTCACTTTCCTATTGTGTATTTCATTGTTTATCAGACCAATGGCTGCCGAAGGAGGAATGGACTGACATGTTAATTTGCTCATTGGTACACATCCTTTCTGAGCTTGGGTGTCTTCTCTGAGTCCTTCAATGTATAAAAATGAGTGTATCGTAAGTTTGAATGGTTATGCATGGCATTCACAGATGCTTGAGTAGTATAGAACCATTGTGAATCTAAAATCACGGGCAAGTTCACCAATGGAGACTAGAGGATGAGTCAAAGAAATATGATGGGGTCGAATTTTCTCACGTTGTGGTTGGCCACAGTTACCAAGTCCTTTCCCCCTTCACCACTTGTTTGAACACAGAACTGTTTCTCAGCGTACGTCAGGACAGGCGTTCAGCTTCCAGCGTGATAAGTGAACAGACGCTCAGTTAGAACGTGTTGCTTGGTATGTGGATTCTGATGCCAGAATGTGTTATTTAGCTATAGAATTATCTAATTTCTTTTCTTTCAGAGTTCTTCATGTTAGGGAACTGTGGCAAAATACCACGATTTTGATTATTTTTGTTAATTCTGTGAGAAGAGTGTTATCTGATAATGATCCCTTCCTACAAGTTTGAGCTACCAGTGTGCCCAAGTATCACATCCTTTAAGCAGTCTGGGTTAATACCTTGTTAATATTTGGTCATAGATGGTTCCAGGGTAGGATTCAGAATGCAATTTAATCAGTTCATGAGATTCTTTTATATGTGATTATCATTCCCACATTTATCCAACACCATCTCAAATGTTTAATGGATCCACAACTGATGAACTATGGTACATTCTGTGGCGTAACATATTAAATTGTATTGAGCTTATTTTAGTGATAGTGGGTTTGTGATCACTGTGTCCACCTTTGTCCATCACCATTCCACAGCTTCATATATTCATAGAAAGCTATAGTATCTTCCATTGCGTCGTGTAGTATATGCAACGAGTACCTAAATCCCATGCGAAATACTGACCATTGTTTATTTTCTCTGAATTATTTGAGGTTCTCGTTCTTGCTTGTGCGCACTTAGTATGTGATTCATCCACATCCACACCGCCTATTTGTTGAACTAATCCATATGTAAGGGCAAGGGAGGAGTTTTGGCAGGATTTGATTTATTTTAGTGAGGTTCCTTTGTGATTAACGAGTCTGTCCAACACCACCCCATGTGTTCATGGATTCACAGCTAGCAAACAATATTTCCTTTCATTGTGTAGCACACTGAAGCCTGCGGACAGCAATTAACTAAATGCTACCTGCACTATATTTTTGTGACCACTTTCCGAAAGTTTTCTGCTCTTGTCGTATAAATGTATTTTTGATATGTGTGTCACTCACAACCATTGTGTCCGCCCTCTGCACAGCTCGCCTACCATAACTAGTAGTCCATGTGATTGCCCTCTGTGTTATTAAGTGCGTGAGTATTAGCGTGATTCAAACATTCGAATCAGTCACTGCTCAGCCTTGTTGTCCATTCCCGATCCCATCCTCTTTACCTTGGTAAACTAATAACGATTACTGATACATCTGTTTGTGTATGGACGTGTTAAGTATGCACCAAATTGCCCACCGCCCCCACCCCAAATCCTTGGCCTTAAGAGAATATATGTCGTTTACAAATGATATAGAAAGCCTGTTGATCATGCAAATTATTTCTCATCTGCTAAGTCATTTCTAGTCCCGGCAAAATCATTTTTCACCCGAGTGATCATTACGCTTATAATGTGGAGACTGACAATTTGAGAAAAGCTGACTGAAAATAGGAATGAAGTATATAGGAAAACCTAGAGTTGTTTATGAAACGTCCTTGCCTGGTAGCTCGCATCCACTTGTGTTATCCGTTGTTCTATTAAGTTTCGTTCCGTTACATGTTGTGCTAATAAATGGGATACTGGTAAATGTTACAGCACGAAATCCAGTAATTAGAATATTGGGCCAAATAATTCTTATATTCTGGCGAGCTTTGAATCAGAGAACGGCATGGGTTCGAAACCACATCCCATCTTACGATCTCCCTGGGGAGTAAATTTGTGATAAAGTTTTATACCGAAACACATTGTCCGTTTATGGACTTCAACCAAACATGTAAAGTATTTCATTTTATGTGTGCAGGGGACGAATAATAATTCTAAAATAAAGTGTTAACAGAATGTAATAGTCGTAAGATACTACTACAACTGGATTTAGATCTAGCCAAGACAAAATAGGAACTGATTCAGCAAAGATTAATGATCAGCAGCAAAAATGCTGACAGACTCCGTGTGACTCACTTTTTATGTTCATTCTGATTACCGGTTTCGACCTTTCGACCATCTTCAGACATTATCTAATTACTGCGAATTACCATTCTCCCCGTGCGAGGATTTCGTTATTTGTAGAAGAGTATCATAGATTTTTTTGCGTACAGTATGGTTTAGGACTCAGTACACGTAGAGCTAATTAGAGACGGGATATGGAATCATTTGGACAAAGAAATAAGCCACGAACAACTAGAAGTCACATAACGTACCCAACAAAAACCTCAGTGAGGGTATAGAAACGTCCATCAGGCTCCGTTGCTATTAAATTTGAATACAGTGAATTATCCATTGCGCTGCCTCGCTCGGTTTGCATTACAAGAGATGCAGGAATGTCTCCAGACACAACGCAATCTTTAAACTGTTACATAAAGCCGACTGATTCCAGGTCACTATCCACTGCACCTTGCATGTCCTGACAAACAGTCAAATTCATGCAGTAGTGGTACGAATCATAAAGTACAACGATCGTGACACAGAAACCCATTGTTCCGCTCCTTCCTCCCGCCAAAGTGTCGACTGGGAATGCGCATACGGAAAGAGAAATGGAAAGTGACGACGAAGCAGCGTGTTACAGGTATGAGGCCGACACTCGCGTGGAGAGAGTGGGAGGCGGTGACACTGAGGGGCTGCTGCATACGTGTAGGAACGGCGCCCATTGTCTGAGTCGTTAATCTGGCTGTCACCTTCGCCGGCCACTTTGTATGCGGCTGATTTCGTCCTAAGTATGGGTGGGCCTGTCAATGCGGTATAGCCTCCACGTTAACACGCTGCTATCATGCCACTTCTTATGTTTCTATCTTTACTTGTTTCGAGAACGTGTGAGTGAAACGATATTGTTCATTGAAAGAATTGGAATCCGATCCACACCGGTCCCTGAAGTACCTTACTCATATCAAATGGTTCAAATGGCTCTGAGCACTATGGGACTTAACTGCTGTGGTCATCAGTCCCCTAGAACTTAGAACTACTTAAACCTAACTAATCTAAGGACAGCACACACATCCATGCCCGAGGCAGGATTCGAACCTGCGACCGTAGCGGTCACGCGGTTCAAGACTGTAGCGCCTAGAACCGCACGGCCACTCCGCCCGGCTTACTCATATCCACAGATCTTTTATCCGAATAAGGGACTATTAAAATTTTGTAAACCACTTTAACTTTCGGTAGGCCTGGGCTCCTGCGGCAGGATTGCCTCTTGCCTACGTTTTCGTCTGCTGCAGTGAGACCCCTGCATCTACACATATACTCAGCAAGCCACCCTACGGTGTGTGGTGGAGGATACCTCTTGTGCCTCTATCTTTTCCCCCATTTCCTTTTCTATTCAAGAATGACACGTGGGAAGAAGGACTGCCGGTAGAAGTCCACATGACTTCGAATTTCTCTAATTTCCTCGTCGACATCACGGTGTTGCGAGAAGTGTTTGGGAGGAAGTAATATATTGCCCGACATATCTTGGAACACAAGCAGCCCGAAATTTCACCGGTATAGCAGCTCTCCGTGAAACACAGAGCGCTCCTCGTAGCGTGTGCCGTTGAGTTTGTTGACAATCTCGGCAACACTCTCACGCCGAGTGAATGATCGCGTGACGAAATGCGCCGCTCTTCTTTGGATCTTGCCACATATTGATCCTACTTGGTAACGCTCCCACACTGGTGCAAGTGCTAAGGAATCGGTCGAACGAGTGTGTTGTAAGCCACTTCATTCGTGTATGAATTACATTTCCTCAAGGTTCTCTGAGAGAGAGAATAATGAAAAACGTAAATTAAACTAAATACCTAGAAATTAAAGTCACGATTAACTTAAATTGGGGAGAACACATAGAAAATGCTGCGGGGAAGGCGAAACAAAGACTGTGTTTTATTGGCAGGACACTTAGATATGTAACAGATCTAGTAAAGAGACTCCCTGCACTACGCTCGTCCGCCGGCCGGTGTGGCCGTGCGGTTAAAGGCGCTTCAGTATGGAACCGCGTGACCGCTGCGGTCGCAGGTTCGAATCCTGCCTCGGGCATGGATGTGTGTGATGTCCTTAGGTTAGTTAGGTTTAATTAGTTCTAAGTTCTAGGCGACTGATGACCTCAGAAGTTAAGTCGCATAGTGCTCAGAGCCATTTGAACCACTACGCTCGTCCGTCCTGTTTTGGATCAGTGCTGCACGGTGTGGGATCCTTACCAGATACGATTCACGGAGTACATCGAGAAAATTCAAAGAAGAGCAGTAAGTTTTGTATTATCGATAAACAAGGGAGAGAATGTCACGGACATTATATAGGATTTGGGTTGTACATCATTAAAACAAAGGCGCTTTTCGTTGCGCCGGAATGTTCTCACGAAATTTCGAACTTTCTCCTCCGAATGCGAAAATATTTCGTTGACGCCGACCTAAGAGGGAGAAACGATCATCGTAATAAAATAAGGGAAATGAGAGCTCGCACGTAAAGTTATATGTGTTCGTTTTATACGCGCGCTGTTCGAGATTGGAATAATAGAGATTTATTGTTCAAAAAATGGTTCAAATGGTTTTAAGCACTATGGGACTTAACATCTGAGGTCATCAGTGCCCTAGACTTAGAACTACGTAAACCCAACTAACCTAAGGACATCACACACATCCATGCCCGAGGTAGGATTCGAACCTGCGACCGTAGCAGTCGCGCCGTTCCGGACTGAAGCTCGTAGAACCGCTCGGCCACCGCGGCCGACAGAGTTATTGTGAAAGTATGTTCGATGAACCCTCTGCCGGGCACTTAAGTGTGATTTCAGAGTGTCCCTGTAGATGTGCATGTTGGTGAAGATGTTAGTCTGGTATCTGCTTTTCCTACAATTTGTATGACGTGTTCGTTACAGCTTAGGTCGCTACGACTGGCTACTCCTAGGTGCTTTACGGTAGTTACTGTTTCCATTGTGGCGTGTGAAGATGCGTACAGGCGTTCCCGTTGCGTGTCGTTGGCACTTGGATAGCTGTCGATCCGGGCTGCCCAGCGACCTACTGCGCCACTCAGCCTCGTGATGCCAGTTGAGGAGCTACTTGACAGACGTACTGGCTAAAGAACACGAAAAGTGACAACTGCCGGGAGACCGATGTGCTGACTCCCCCCCCCCCCCCCCCATATCCGCATACGATGGCCCTTGTCGGCTGCAGATGACACGGCTGTCGGTCGGTTCCGTTGGGACTTCCGAGGCATGTTCAATGGAATTAAGTTTATTATTTGTCACCAAGAGTGCAATCGAAAAGTACAGTCCATTGACTAAGAATGCAGAGACCGATCGAGACTGCACTATCCAGCCACGACTCACGACCCACCCTTACAGTTTCATTGCCGCCAGTGCCTCAGCTCCTTCCTTCCAAACTACACAAACGTTCTCCTGCAAGTCTTGCGGGGTTATCTCTTCGAAGAGGGGATACCGCGACGGAGTGGTTTAGCCACGGCCAAGGCGATCGTTTCCATAATGATGTGCAGCAAAGTATACGCTGAACTGAAACTTGCTTGTAGTGTAAAACTGTGTGGATGAGGATACGAATCAGGAACCTTTGCTACTCACAGGACAGTTGCTCTGCCGTCTGAGATACCCAGGCACGACTCAAAACCTGCCTTCAAAACTTCATTTCCGTCTGTACGTCTCTCCTACCATCTCCGCTTCTCGTCTTACAAGCAGGTTTAATCTACCAGAATTTCAAATCAGCCCTCACTCCATTGCACAGTGAAAATTCATTCTGAGTCTTGCATACTGTTCGTGATAACACTTAAGAGTCAAAGAAACTGGTTCATAACACGACTAATGTCTGAAGTAGTGCTGGAGAGAAATGACACTATGAATCTTGCAGGGCTGTCCATAAGTCCGTAAGAGTACAAGCGGGTAGAGATCTCTTCTGAAGAGCAGGTTGCAAGACATCCAGATATGCTCAATAATGTTCATATCTGGGGAGTATGGTGACCAGCGGAAGTGTTTAAACTCCGAAGAGTGTTCCTGGAGCAATTATGGACCTATGGGGTGTCGCAGTGTTCTGCTGGAATTGCCCAAGTCCGTCGGAATGCACAGTGGACATGAATGGGTGCAGGTGATCAGACAGAATGCTTATGTGTGTGTCACCTGTCAGAGTCGTATCTAGAAGTTTCATGGGTCCCATATCACGCCAACTACAAACGTCATACAACATTACAGAGCCTCCACCAGCTTGAACAGTCTCCTGCTGACATGCAGGGTCCACGGATTCATGAGGTTGTCTCCATACCCACACACGTCCATCTGCTCGATACAATTTGAAACGAGACTCGTCCGACGAGCCAACAATTTTCCAGTCATCAAAAGTTCAATGTCGGTGTTCACAGGCCCAGGCGAGGAGTAAAACTTCGTGTCGTGCAGCCATCTAGGGTATATGGATGGGCCTTCGGCTCCGAAAGCCCATAGCGATAGTGTTTCGTTGAGTGGTTCGCACGGTGGCACCTGTTGATGGCCCAGCGTTGAATTTCCGGAAGGGTTGCACTTCTGTCACGATGAACGGTTCTCTTCAGTCGTCGTTGGTCCCGTTTTTGCAGGATCTGTTTCAGGCCGCAGTGATGTCGGAGATTTGACGTTTTACCGGTTCATGATATTCACGGTACACCCGTCAAATGGTCGTACGGGATAATCCCCACTTCACCCCTATCTCGGAGATGCTGTGTCCCATCGCTCGTGCGCCGACTGTGACACCACATTCAAACTCACTGACATCTTTATAACCTGCAATTGTAGCAGCAGAAACCGGTCTAACAACTGCGCCAGACAGTTGTCTTATATAGGCGTTGCCGACCGTAGCGCCGTATTCTGGCTGTTTACGTATCTCTGTATTTGAATACGCATGCCTATACGAGTTTCTTCAGCACTTCAGTGTAGTTCGTCTATGAAACGTATGTGAGTGCACCACACTGTAAAGAGACATGCCTGGAACATTCCTCGGAACGAGGTCTGCCAGTGTCTGTACCATAACTGGTGGTAAGAGGTGACACGTGGTCTACATAACTGTCCTGATGGAGCCCCACCACATTCACCAACCACTGACAGTCGACAAACCAGGCGAAGTCGGTGCCCCTCGCTCAGATGCAACCCTGGGCTCGACATCCTCAGGGATGCTATTCTGTTCAACTCAGACTCCACTGCTGTGGCGTGGTTCCTTTCCCCTCAGGTTATGCAGCGTAACCATGGCCATGCCCTGTAGTGACCCTCTACATTGCCGCCAGGTAATTTAGATCCCATGCCGGTACCATTAGAACAGTTCCATATCCATCACAGTAGACAAATATATTTGAAAGGAACTATACAGGGAGTAACGGGTGTATGTGAAGATATTGTTATACATGGTACCTTAATATGTACTCATATTAGTGTGTTGGTTGTTTTCTCTGAATCGAACAGTCTTCCAACAAACATCTCACTGATTTTTTCTGTATGGTCGGAACTGCACCGTTAAGTGTACCATGCCTGTCAATATAGGCAGCTTGCGTCCGCGTGTCCACTCTTTAACACCTGACCCATTGCCTAGGGGAAAATAAACATTAATACCTTTCTCTTTCCACACGTACTTGCAAGTACTAGTCAGCCTAAAAATATATGACTAGTAATAGCTAAAATTATCAGTCTGCAATTGCATGCAAATACTAATGTAATCTTCAGTCACCAACAGAAAAATCTGCTTTTTATACCCATTACACTCTGCAGATTCGCTGATTTTATACCAAAAATTATTTATGGCACATTTGATTACACAAACAGGAATCAGACCATGAGGCAATGATTCCAGTAGATGAAATATCCTAAAAGTATGTACCTTCAAGTAGCTCTGAGGCAGCTTTTGGTAACAGCATAAGGGACCTCTGGGAATCCAAACGATACAGGAGAGACAAAGCTATAAGCAAACTGTTGGTAAAACAGGGAAAGGATGCACATGTAAAACCCAAAAGCTGTTAACAACGCATTTATCCTTTCAAGGACACCGTGTTGAAGCCAATATCGTGCTATTACAATCTAATTGGAGAGAAATAATGACTCAAAATAAAAATGATTTATTACCCACCACATATGAGGCAAACTGACGATAATCTTAAAACTGACATTGTAGCTTAGTACCACAAAACAATTACCATTGCAAATATTCAGCGATAAATCCATCGACAACCATCTCTTCACATACCTGTAGCTATAGGCCAGCTCTTGTCATCTTGTTTTCATGTGACAGAAGAAGGCAGTCAGTTGATTTCACATATCTTAAAAGACATGTATCCTGCAGGATACTTTACAAAATAACTTATTACTGCAGTTATTTCATTGTCTGAAGGCAGTCACTTAATGCACAAAAAAAATCAACAGAACTACAAATTAAGACAGCTAGCTCATCAACATAATACACATCACAGTCAAATGACTGATCAGTCCACTTTCTGATTTAGTAAAAGTCAAATTGCTTACATATACCTAGGCATTAAACTTTCAATGCACTATGTTAAAGACGCATACTGTCCTGTTAAAATTTACAACAGTTTCAAAAAAAAAAAAAAGGCATGTTATAGAACTGAGGATTTAATAGAATGTACAAAGGACTTCACAGGTTTACTCTTCCTGTTTATAGATTGTATATCAATTTATATTTGTTAGTGTTACAGTAACTTTTCATTTACGATTATCTAAAGTGTTATTTTTCTATCGTGTTTATTGTTATCTACATTATATTGTTTATGTTACCAGTACTGACTATTACTTCATGTATCATTCGGCAGGACGATGGTTTTAATATGTTTCAGCTTTCCAGATTTAGGGTTTCTGTGATTTCCCTAAACCGCTCCAGGCAAACGCTGGGACGGTTCCCTTGAAAGTGCAGAGCCAATTTCTTTCCCCATCCTTGATATGATCTGGGCTTGTCCTCCATCTATAATCACCTTGATGTTGATGGGGCGTTAAACCCAATCTTCCATCTTTTTTTTTTACTTTTTACGCTTTTTCACCTCTAATTTCCTTTTTATTAACAATTGGAGATAGTGTCAAATGTTGAATCTTATTCTTTTAATACAAGTAACTTTATTCTTATTTTTACTTAATAATTGCATGAAAAATCCGAGTATTCATAACGAATTTAAATTTGCTACACAAATGCGAAAGATCAAATAGAAAACAAAATACTCTTTTTATTTCGTTGAAGTATAAATTTTATTGGTATATGTGTCTGTATGTGTGTGTGTGTGAGACAGAGAGAGAGAGTTTTTCTTTTTATTTAAGAACAAGTCTTTCACATGTTAAATTTATTAATAATCGTGATTCAGTGTTTGTTAACAAACATTTTCATTTGATAATAAATATAGCATAGAAATAAAAGTAATTAAAAGAAGCTGTTATTATTGAGATTCGAACTAGCAAGACCTCTACCTACACACTCAGCTATTGGCGACTTTGTCAAAAAATAACAAATATTTTATGTCCAACAGCACACCAAATTATTCTAACCTAAATAATAGTAATTTGGACTTTCTTGAGAGCTGGGTCATACTACTTTAGGAAATTTATGTTTAGACTCTGTAATCCCTTGTGAAGGAAACGACGAGGACAAATCGTCAGGAGTAGTGAAACAACAAGGACGTCATCCCACTCTGCATTGTTGCCAAATTTATTCAAGATGACGGATCCAATATGGCGGCGATAGATATGCAACATCGCAATGATGTCGTGGGGGAAGTTCAAATTTTGGTGGGAAAATAGGTGAATGATGCTACCTCCACTAACCTAACTCCCTCCCACCTCCTACCGCATCCCCTCCCCCAGAAAATGGTGGGAAGTTAAATTTTGGCAGAAAATAGATCACTTGGGCTACCTCCACTAACCTAAGTCATCTGACAGCCACCTCTTCCTAGGAAATCGTGGGAAAAAGACTCAGCCTGTGCTGGGCTGCTGGATAGGAAGTATTGTATTTTATTTATTTTGGAAGAATTTATTTAGGGATGGATTTGACATAGTATATTTATTACACTGATACAAAACACTCGCTCTGACATACTTGGGGTCACAATACACAGCCTACAGATCTGCAAACTGCTCGTAAATTCTCTAAATAATGCAGTTCACTGATGTACAGACACACAAACAACTCGCATAGTTTCCAGAATGAGATTCTCACTCTGCAGCGGAGACGAGATACTGGCAGAAGTAAAGCTGTGAGTACCGGCCGTGAGTCGTGCTTCGGTAGCTCAGATGGTAGAGCACTTGCCCACGAAAGGCAAAGGTCCCGAGTTCGAGTCTCGGCCGGGCACACAGTTTTAATCTGCCAGGAAGTTTCAACTCGCATAGTGCCGAAATAATGCTTTGTACGCCCTATAGACTTGCTAACTACTCGTAGATCACTGAAATAATGCACGCTCCTTAATTGCAAACTGTCAAAATAATGCATTGCACAGCCCACAGACCTGCAAACTACTGGTAAATCACCGAAATAATGCAGTACACTGATCTGCAGACACGAAAACAACTCGTAAATTGTCAATAAATAATGCGTGCAAAAGGCTCTGCTAACTTGCTCACAACGCTTTAACAGCAGAAAATAATGCAGTGCACACACACTGAATGCACATAAAAAACGCTTTCAAACTATCATGGATTCCACATGACTGATAGGTCATTATAGCCTATTTTAAGTGCTGAACCGTGCATCCTTAGGAGTGCGTATGTTTATGTTCTCTCTTACCAATACCCTCTTGGTGCTAGAACACTACTTTAAAATTGATAGCATTGTAAAAATTGATAGCATTGTAAAATGCTTCGAACTCTATCTGTCTGGAGTTCCATCATGCATAAAAACCACCCATTTCTTGTTCTTCTTAATAGTTTGCTATTGCAACACTTTCAAATCTGTTACTGTACACCAATAAGGAGTGCTAACCTCCTTGACATGGGCACATCTCGAGTAATCTTGTGCACGTGGATGACCAAGGACTCGCAAGGTCCATTCATTCAAGAGACATGGAATGTAGCGGTCTACTTCTGGTCAGCTGAAGATTAAATCGGCAATGGTGCTGCAGAGTGGGTTTGTCAAAGACAGTGCAAGGGGGTTATTGAAAATGCTGTGTATCTAAAGATAATTGATCATTTTATATCATACGATTTGCTGCCAAATGTACAGTTCGCCTTTAGAAGTCGTTTAACAACTGAAAATGCTGTATTCTCTTTTCTCTGTGAGGTACTGGATGGGCTAAACAAAAAGTTTCGAATGCTTGGGGCATTTTTTTATTTAATTAAGGCATTTGATTGTGTTGATCACAAAATATTGCTCCAGAAGTTGAACCATTACGGAATACGGGGAGTAGCTCAAAATCGGTTTACCTCTTACTTTAGCAACAGGCAGCAAAAGGTCATTATTTACAATGTTGATAACAGCTGCGATGTGGGATCTGAGTGGGGTACTGTCAAGTGGGAGGGGGGGGGGGGTTGCCCCAGGAATTAGTGTTGGGGCCGCTCCTGTTCCTTATTTATATAAATGATATGTCCTCTAGTGTTACGGGTAACTCTAAAATATTTCTGTTTGCTGATGACACTAGCTTGGTAGTAAAGGATGTTGTGTGCAACATTGACTCTGTTTCAAATAGTGCAGTACATGACCTCAGTTCATGGCTTGTAGAAAAAAAACTAACGTTAAATCACAGTAAGACTCAGTTTTTACAGTTTCTAACACACACTACAACAAAACCTGACGTTTTAATTTCACAGAATAGGCATATGATTAGTGAAACTGAGCAGTTCAAATTTCTAGGTGTTCAGATAGATAGTAAGCTGTCGTGGAAAGCCCACGTTCAGGATCTTGTTCAAAGACTTAATACTGCCATTTTTACTATTCGAACGGTATCAAAAGTTAGTGATACTTCGACACGAAAATTTGTCTAATCTGCTTATTTTCATTCACTTATGTCGTATGGTATTATATCTTGGGGTAACTCTTTCCATTCTACAAGGATATTTTTGGCTCAGAAACGGGCGGTTCGGGCAATACGTGGTGTGACTTCACGAACCTCTTGTCGACCTCTGCTCACGAGATTGGGTATTTTGACATTGGCCTCTCAATATGTATATTCCTTATTGTCTTTTCTTGTTACCAGTATTAGTTGATTCCCAAGAATAAGCAGCTTTCACTCCATTAATACTCGGCAGAAATCAAACCCGTATTTGGATTGGACTTCCTTAACTCTTGTGCAAAAAGGTGTGCAGTATACTGCTGCATCCATTTTCAATAAGCTGCCACTCGAATTCAAAAATCTTAGCAGTAATCCACGCGCTTTCAAATCGAAACTGAAGAGTTTCCCCATGGGTCAGTACTTCTATTCTGTCGAGGATTTCTTTGAAAAATTAAGCTGATTCGTATTGTATTGCTGATAGCGTTTACTTAAACTTATAGACTTACTTTTTCCAGGTTCATGAACATTTATTTTTATCTGTTTTCATTTTTATGTTGTAATTTCACGTACTGAAACGTTCCATGACCTTGGAGATTTGCTCCTCAATTTGGTTCTACGGAACTTGACCTGTAAATAAATAAATAAATAAATAAATAAATAAGAAACAAAATGTATGGCAGGGTGCAAAGCGTGTTACAGTAGAAAATGACACAGGGTCACAGGGTCACAGGGAGAGTCTTTTGCGACTTACCGTATAGTCTGTGGGATTCAGTCATCCTCCTACAGTACAGGTGATGAAACTTTAAAATGGTCTGTGCAGTGGATCGATACCTGTATATTTAATAGGATCACCACATGTGTTCGGTGCTGGCACACATACAGTATTTATTTTCAGTATATGGGCGGAGAGAGATTCGGTAAAAATCTTATTGAGTTCACTGTCAGATGAAGTTAGTGGAGCTTTCATAGTTCGAAATTTTCTCTGTTGGATGGTACAGAATAATGATGATAGAATGTTGGGGTTATAGACGTGAATGTGGGACACGAATGTGCAGCATCGGTAGGTATGTAGTTTGGAGAAGCACCATAACGCAGTAGCAAAATCCTTGTCCTTCTCTCAGTTCCCATACTGTCTTTTATACTATCTCGTGTTGCAGGAGCAGGCTTCGTTTGGTGCTGACCTTACACATTGTACACTGTTGGCATAGCTACGACAACTTGTTCCCATTTCCACCGAATGGTCAAAAAACTGCCCTGTCGCACTAACTCAGGTCACTCTGTTTCTACACAGGTTGCAGAAGGTGGTAGATATAGCTCTCTCTGACTTCTGCTCAGTTCCGCCTTAAATTGGAATGCTCACATGCGCAAAGCTGCAGAAATGGCAACAGTTGTAAGAGGCATAGGGACTATCTAAAATTTTACTGTAGCGGATAGGTTCTTAAAAGGTGACTTGTTTCGAGATATGAGAGTGTTAGAAATATGATTCACTAGTGGCTGTAATCATTAAAGGACTTCTCCGTCGGATACAACACAGGTATGTGGTGGAATGGAAAGACTTGATTCCAAATCATACACATCATTTCTATCGGAAAGCGTGGCACAACAGATCTGAAACGCAAGTGTACATTTATTACGACCTCAATCAGCTACTGTTTGAGATCCTTCTCAATGAACCATCGCCTATAATTCAGTGGATATATCACCGAACCTCTGATGTGGCATCACGACGAATTCGTTACAAATACTGGAGAAATAGCTGGCGGCGGCATGAGGGAGTTGTAAATACCGGTTTCATACCACTTTCCTTAGCCGAATCATTTTCTGAATTCGGTAATTTTATGACGAGGTTGCAGCGTCGACGACGTGTAACCGCACTGTTGGTTTGATAATATACACTCCGGCAATCACAATCTATATTCACTGTCACAGTATTTGTCTGGAAAAACCACTTCATTTGGAGGTAATGCCATACCTATATTTATAAAGCCAATATAGCTTTTAACATGGATACTTGTGAGCACCTGTAGAAACAAGACCGCTTGTGACAGTAACATACAGTAGTTGTTGCAATCGTGTTTTTTAACATCTGGCGGTTTGTAAGCCGATTACGTCTCTTTCTAAGACACAGTGGTACCACTCGCAATAAAAATATATGAGACATGTCCACCCATCGCTGATTTTCTCTCAATATTGGTTCGTATTGTCAAGAATCAGTTATTAGCAGAGTATTATACTTAGTAGTAGGGGGTGCATGACTGGTTTGCCTTGAGCATCAGGCTTATAAAATAAGTGTGTGTGTTTTCTGACATGTGCAAAGGAAATGACTATGTTCAATTGTAAGGAAGGTATGGATTTGATGTGGAATACTGTGATAGCAAAGAGTAGAGTGTGTCAAGTCATAAGAATGGTGTAGATATTTCTATTTCCAGGGCCACAGCCGTCAGCAGGGTGTAGTTCCGATACCTCACTCATTGTCGAATGTCGTCCAATTGAGACCGCTATCGTAATATTTAATTGTAAGTATAGTGATAAAATATATATGTAACCAGTTTCCTAGGACGATTCTGTCTGGGCCAGTTGTCTGTGGCGAAAATGATTCACGTTTCCGGCTAATGGCAGGAGCCATCCGATTGGAGAGGCCTGTTGGGATGCAGGAATGTAGCTGACTGAACCATGCTGTCCTCTAGACGGCCAAACAGCAAACTAGTACTTAGTATGTGCTGGATAGCTTTGGTGATCGCGTGGAAATTTGAGAGGATTCAATATGGATATGTTTTTGCGCTGGATCATTATTTCCTTGCATGTAAATTGCCCGATTGACTGCTTCTGCATGTTTCCCGCCTTTATTTGGTTGTTTGAGAAAACATCGATTGTGGTGTGCTCATCTAGCAGGTGAAAGACAGGTGGAAGACACATTTGCTGGTTCTCTAGATATGAGAAACACCTTAGCTGACTTTGTAAATTATAAGGATGATCTGGAATCTGTTACATCACCAACATCGGTATTCGTGAGTGGAAATATCAGTTTCCTCTATTTTTTTCGAGGTTTCGCATAAAAGTCTTTGCAGACGGGATAAGTTTCTAGTTACCCAGTGCTTTACAGCACGCACCAGCTCGCAAAAGTCTTCGAGTTTCTAGAGAAAGAATTTCGAGTCTATATCTTCGGAATTATGTTGCGTGAGCTATACTGCTATGCAAGCGATATTTATATGTGCTTCATATCGAAAGTATCGTGTGAATGGTACGATATTCTGGCGAACCATGTGAAAATACATGTGTTCTTGTAATTCCAGAGTCTGGAGGTGGTTGTAGAAAGCAAGAAAGCAAGCAGGTCAGGGCCATAAAGGGGTAACGCCTTTCTGCCGAGGGGCAAAACGAGCCCAACTTTGTACAACACTTCAGAGACTGACTTTGGTCCACTTGTAACAACAATAACACTATACTACTGTACTTATAATAAATTTTTCCCCTGAATTTCAATGAATTAGCCTAATCGATGTTCTGATTTCATTTATTTTTGTTTCATGACATTATGTTGAAGAAGCTATAAACAGATTTCGATGTAAATTTTAATAATTATGTCAAATTTCAAGCAATGTTGTAATCAAAGTGAAGTGTAACTAATGTTGGAAATATTGTAAGATGTGAAAGTTGTAATGGTATGCCTGGTCCATACGTAGGCAATGTATTAGGATATGTGGAATGTAAAACCTTTGGTGAATACCCTGTCTGTAGGGGAGCGGTAAAAGGTGGAGGCAGGCGAGCGCGGGAAAATGCACACGGGCGCAGCACGGCATAACGGGCTCAGCAGAGTAGTCGGAGTTGGGCATCGATCTGAGAAACACGTGCTGGATCGAGGAGGCTCTCCTGGAAAAAGTGGTTTCGTTGAGCCTCGGATGCGCTGTTTCCGACGTCTATACAGCATGACAATATTCCATAGGCACTAAATGGAAAAGCATTGCGACGCCATGAAGAAGTAAAGTGCCGATATTTCATGACGAATAATATAGGTATGACAAAGTTGGAAGATAATGTTGAAATTGGTTTAGTAATGAAGTTTATTTAAATTGAGACAAAAATAACGGTGGTTAAATGAGCCGGAAATAAGACAAAAAGAGTGATAAATCATATTTTGGAAATCTTGAATGCTTAATTCTTTCAATAATTAAAATTCCAATGCTGTGATCATAACAGTTTCAGGGTCTACCCCCCCCCCCCCCCACGCCTTTCTTTCTTTTCTATTTATTTAAATCCTGAAGTGCACTGAACTGCTTTGACCAGCAAAGTTAAAGTCAATATAAAACCTAAATTTATCAGTTTTTTACCCTTCTTAAAATTGACATTGTATGTGTGTTTCAAAAGTGCTGTTTCTAGGGTAACCTATGCCCGATTTCAGTCGAATCAATAGACAAAACGCAGTTTGTAGTAATCATTATAGTGTAATGTTGTGTATTTATAGCTTGTCCAAATTAGTACAGAAAGTGAAAATATTAGTTCAGTAGATTTTTCTGGTTCCAAATTTACCATATAATGCAGTATTACTACGTGTTGTTATGCTTGCACGTACATCCACTTGTACAGGGAAAGAACTCAGTTAATGCCTAATTAGGCTGGCGACCGTATTATTAATAATTGGTAGCATCTGCTGTGTATGTTTCTTGTCCGTCCAAACGTGTAATTGCACTTTAGACTTGATTGGCGTATCATTGTTGTTACTGAGTGGGTGTAAGTCTGATTTTGCCTCCATTCAGGTACACGCGGTCAACATATTTACTAAAATCCTTTCTTATAAGGTAAAACCCGTCAACTTACCATAGTACAGGCTTTAAAGAGTTAACGTACGCCCGAGCGTAGACGTTAGAAGTGGCTTCCCGGTGACAGGACATCCAGTTGTTGTCGGTCACAAATTAATGCGAATATCGAACAGTGGATGTTCAGTGGCACGTATTGCAATAGTATTCAGTAAAATAAATAGCAGTGAACGTCAAGTTCGGTAGTGTGGTGTAATTTGCATTCAGTATGGACAGGAAAGTAGACAGGGTAGATGTGCCGAGCGTAATGGAAGAGACACATGGCAATAGCAGGAGTTTACGCGGCCAGATAACAGATGGCGTTAGTAGAAGACAGTTGGCGTATATACAATATCACGAACATGTTAACGAACAGACTGAAATGTCGAGATTGCCTCGAACACAGCAAGGGATAAAACAAGAAGTAGGGGATGACTTTGTAGACGATAGTGGGTACGTGAATGAATCCACTGACATGTTTGATTCTCCACAGGTAAAGAAAGAACCGAAAGAAACTTTTGAAGTAGGATCGAAACACACCGATTCCGTAGGACAAAACAGTGTGAAAATTTGAAGCATGAACGATTTATTCGAACAATTAACCAAACAAATTGCAGGACAGAATAATCAGCTTAAAACACACGTTGCCGAGCAGCTCAAAACTCAAAGTAATCAGCTCAAAACCCAGAATGATCAGCTTAAAACACACGTTGGTCAGCTTAAAGTACAGGTTCAAGAGCAAGGAATTAAAATTAGTAAACAAATAGAACAGGTAGAACAACAAGTGGGTAGTTTGAGCTCTGTAGTAAATACTATGAAATTTGAAATTGACACAATTAACAAAAATATGGATACTATGCAAGGGGAAATTGACAACATTAACAGTAGGTTTGATGTTGAAATTCTCAACATCCAAGAGAAAGTAGAGCCTCTAGTTGAAACGAAAGTAGACGAAAAAGTTTTCGGTCTTAAAACTGAGATCGTAAACGAATGTCAACATGGAATATCACAGTTGAAAAAGGTAGTTTCAGACACTGAAAGAGAATTAGGCGAAAAGGTGACCGGATGTGTACTAAAGTGTGAACAAAATACATCGAAAATTCAAGGCAAAATTTTCGATCTTGAGGGTAAAATTAAAGATAGGCCCGGTGTAGTCTATAATGGCACACCACTTACGAAGCTATTGGAAGGTGAGGAAAGCTTCGATCCCGCCAAGAAACATAACGGATGGCATCCGTTAGATTTCATCAAAAATTGCGAGAGAATATTTCCTGAACACTTGTCTGATCAGGAAAAGATAAACGTAGTAATTAGCGCCTTAGCAGGTGACGCTAAGCGCTGGGGAATTAATTTGAATACTGAACGAATGGCGTTCGAAGAATTTAAGCACACGTTTACGGAAGAATATTGGTCCGAACAAAAACAGGATCATTTGTGGCGCGAATTTATAATGGCTAAACTTCATAATAACAGGGGCAGGAATTCTTTAAAAGATTTCTGCGAATATTGGTACCGAAAGTTGACGCATTTAAGAGGAAGAAGGTCCGATTCTGAAATAATATGGGAGCTATATAAAAAGCTTCCGGAAGATTCAAAGAGATACGTGGGAAGCAATCATCGTAGCTTCCAAGCATTTCTCGAAAGGGTCGAAGACGAAGACCACTGGCGCGAAAGTCTTGCCAATTATCAAAATTTTGGTAACAGGAATAATCGCAATAATGACGAGCGAAATGACGGCGAAGGGTTTCGCGTCAACGTGATACAGAGAGGAAGAGGCAGAGGCAGAGGAAGAGGAAGTTATCTAGGTCGCGGTAGAGGGTATACCGCGCAAGATAATAATGACGCGGGAAACTGATTTCCGCAAACGTTGCAGGCCAAACGGAAGCGGACAATATACACGGGCCCCGATTTAAGAAAAGTTACCGGACCGACAGTAAAGTTATGAGACAGGTTAGAGACAGGCATGGAACGACGCAACGTGTTGTTGCGAAACAAGCGTCAGGTGCGGGCATAAATGAGTCATCGTTGCCGCGCAGAGCGCTACATGTTAACAGGCGAGTGGAGCATCAGAGGGCAACGGCCCAGCCTAGCAGAACAGCTGTTCAGAGAGAAGCCGCTAGCAATGCGGCAGCATTAGGTACGAACATTGCCGTAGGAACTGGTGAATATATTACGAGTGGTAATTCCGTGGCGAAGGAAATAGTAGATGAAACAGTGGATACACAGAGAGGTGCGGTTAGCAGTGTTAGCAATGAAGTAAAAGGCGAGAATGAACTAGCAGAAGTAAGTAATTGGTGTGTGCAGATCGACGATCTGTACAAAGGCCTAAAGCAATGTGAGTGGGAGGATTTTAAGAAGGAGTATGAGCCAAGGAAGTTAATTAGTGAAAAAGGAAATAATAGGGACGTCGATAAGGTGACGTGGCCCAAATTTGAAGAGGAGAGAGTAAACAGCGCCGCGCTGAGTACGTGTGCTGCCGATAGGACAATGATTAAAGATAGGAAGGAATTGGAGGATGAAATCCTAAGCATTGACGAGGAAGTAACTTCTGCTAACGATCCGCCAATGGTACGAGCTGCTACCGAAAGGCACCGTAAGGAAGAGGCAGGTAATTACCTAAAAGTAATTGAAGTCCACGAGGATTACACTAAATACGAAGTAACAGTAGATGTGAGTAAAGCTGATAATGAGGCCATTTTGCCGAAAGAGGATACTGAGTTAAAATCTAAACCTGACGAAAATGCAGAGGGAGAACTTAGTGCCTGTCTCAGAAAAGCTTTTATGTTAGAACCTGAAAGCGATCCAGAATGGTTGGATTCGGACGACAGTTCAGAGGACGAGTATTTCGGTACTAGTGGAAATAATGGAAATATAGTTAATTGCGATATTATACCTAATGATGACGAAGTTTCAAAACAAAATCCAGATGTTGAGACCGAACAAAGGAAGAAAGAGCCACCTGACGACTCAGTGTTTATTTTGCAACGAGTTCAAGTAAGTAAAGACTTTGAACTCCAGAAACCGAAAAAGCCGCCAGATATAAATGATTCACAGGTCAGGAACGTATCTTGGGACAACGTCACAGTCGACCAAGGTGCGTTGCGGAAAAAACAGGAAGGGGCATGATTTAGAGCCTGGGGCAGATTTATATTGGACTTTGAGACTGTCATGAACACCTTACATCATGAATCTACTGGGTTCCCACCGGAAGAAATTTTGTTAGGCAGCAGAAGTAAAAGTTTAATTGAGGAAAAACTAGAGTTTCCGCCTTGTACAAGCTTGGGGTTGAGTCAAAAGAAAGAATTAGTCAGAAATAGGGCAAAGCAAAAAGCTGAATCGAGATCTAAAAGACATGATAAAAATCTGAAAGTTTCAAATTTTAAAATTGGAGATTATGTTCTTTTAAAAACCCACGAAAAATCTAGTGAACTGAACCATGAAATTTCCAAATTTAAATATATTTATAATGGACCATATATAATACAGAACATTCCACACGACAATGCTTACTACCTGATCTACCCAAAATCCAAAAGACCTTTAGGTGTAAGAAATGTTGTGGACCTGAAATTGTATGTTCCTAGAAGTGAGTGAATTAAGTACAATCAGAAAACAATTTACAGTAATTATGCTGTATATTATGCTGAAGCTAATTTATGCCAAATATAACAAACCTTTGTAACATAGATAGACCAATATCAGTGTACTAATGTAATTATGTGAGTTTCAGATTACCAATTGTACTATAAATGTAAAGAGGTATGGAGAAAAAGGGCTGAAAAGAGAGGATAAATGCTGTCAGCCAGATAAAAGATGGGACTGTCAAAAATGAAAATGGGCAGTGTATGAGCCATAATATAAAGGACTGCCAAACACCAAAGAGGACAGATAAATAGTCAAAGGAAAATTGTAAGTGTGATATAGGAGATGTGACACTATGAGGTGAAAAGGACTGCCCAAATCTGAATCATAGGCAGCAAATGTGTGTAGTAATTTTCTAAATATTATTGTGTGTGTATTTTTTTTTTTTTTTTGGAAATAAGGAAATGGACTGCCATTCAATACAAGCAGCAACAAATTGTTTTATAGTGTATATAGATGATTGTATTTGCTTTTGTAAATAAGTGTTTGTGTTCCAAATTTGGGTTTTATTTGTCTAAAAAATTGAACAATGATGAATAATTTGCTACTTAAATAATGTTGTGATAGGAGGTTGGACTGTGCCAAAGGCACTTAAGCAAACGATAGGTAAATATTCTTGATATGTTAAAAATTTATAGACTTATGTAAAGTGAGTGAAAGGAAGTTTGTGGTATAAATTTTTTTTTTTTTTTTGATGGGACAATCACACAAAGATTCAGAACCACTGTATAAATATAAAGTTCAGTGTTCCCATCAAATTTACACTTAGTGAAATTTACTGGAAACAGGGGCATGTGTAACAACAATAACACTATACTACTGTACTTATAATAAATTTTTCCCCTGAGTTTCAATGAATTAGCCTAATCGATGTTCTGATTTCATTTATTTTTGTTTCATGCCATTATGTTGAAGAAGCTATAAACAGTTTTCGATGTAAATTTTAATAATTATGTCAAATTTCAAGCAATGTTGTAATCAAAGTGAAGTGTAACTAATGTTGGAAATATTGTAAGATGTGAAAGTTGTAATGGTATGCCTGGTCCATACGTAGGCAATGTATTAGGATATGTGGAATGTAAAACATTTGGTGAATACCCTGTCTGTAGGGGAGCGGTAAAAGGTGGAGGCAGGCGAGCGCGGGAAAATGCACACGGGCGCGGCACGGCGTAACGGGCTCAGCAGAGTAGTCGGAGTTGGGCATCGATCTGAGAAACACGTGCTAGATCGAGGAGGCTCTCCTGGAAAAAGTGGTTTCGTTGAGCCTCGGATGCACTGTTTCCGACGTCTATACAGCATGACAATATTCCATAGGCACTAAATGGAAAAGCATTGCGACGCCATGAAGAAGTAAAGTGCCGATATTTCATGAGCCATTGCTGTAATTGCACGTGTGCTTTGTGCCTCGCCATCTCGCCGCCTGCCGACCGCCTCATCGATACGAACAGGTTGAAACTTTCAGTACTGTATTCGTGTGGACCAGTGTTACTTTTGCTACATACTGTTCAATAATAACTTAAATTTTAACAGAACTGTCCTATCAATTAATTATCCTCACAACTAACCTAGACAGGGTCCTTTCCACATGTTGTGCAATCCGAGTATCCTAAGATGAAGATTTAAAGTTTATGTTAATAATAATTACCTGCAGACCTATCACTGATAAAAGGATATTTAATGAACTTTGTTGTTAATGAATACTGGACGAATAATATAGGTATGACAAAGTTGGAAGATAATGTTGAAATTGGTTTAGTAATGAAGTTTATTTAAATTGAGACAAAAATAACGGTGGTTAAATGAGCCGGAAATAAGACAAAAAGAGTGATAAATCATATTTTGGAAATCTTGAATGCTTAATTCTTTCAATAATTAAAATTCCAATGCAGTGATCATAACAGTTTCAGGGTCTACCCCCCCCCCCCCCCACGCCTTTCTTTCTTTTCTATTTATTTAAATCCTGAAGTGCACTGAACTGCTTTGACCAGCAAAGTTAAAGTCAATATAAAACCTAAATTTATCAGTTTTTTACCCTTCTTAAAATTGACATTGTATGTGTGTTTCAAAAGTGCTGTTTCTAGGGTAACCTATGCCCGATTTCAGTCGAATCAATAGACAAAACGCAGTTTGTAGTAATCATTATAGTGTAATGTTGTGTATTTATAGCTTGTCCAAATTAGTACAGAAAGTGAAAATATTAGTTCAGTAGATTTTTCTGGTTCCAAATTTACCATATAATGCAGTATTACTACGTGTTGTTATGCTTGCACGTACATCCACTTGTACAGGGAAAGAACTCAGTTAATGCCTAATTAGGCTGGCGACCGTATTATTAATAATTGGTAGCATCTGCTGTGTATGTTTCTTGTCCGTCCAAACGTGTAATTGCACTTTAGACTTGATTGGCGTATCATTGTTGTTACTGAGTGGGTGTAAGTCTGATTTTGCCTCCATTCAGGTACACGCGGTCAACATATTTACTAAAATCCTTTCTTATAAGGTAAAACCCGTCAACTTACCATAGTACAGGCTTTAAAGAGTTAACGTACGCCCGAGCGTAGACGTTAGAAGTGGCTTCCCGGTGACAGGACATCCAGTTGTTGTCGGTCACAAATTAATGCGAATATCGAACAGTGGATGTTCAGTGGCACGTATTGCAATAGTATTCAGTAAAATAAATAGCAGTGAACGTCAAGTTCGGTAGTGTGGTGTAATTTGCATTCAGTATGGACAGGAAAGTAGACAGGGTAGATGTGCCGAGCGTAATGGAAGAGACACATGGCAATAGCAGGAGTTTACGCGGCCAGATAACAGATGGCGTTAGTAGAAGACAGTTGGCGTATATACAATATCACGAACATGTTAACGAACAGACTGAAATGTCGAGATTGCCTCGAACACAGCAAGGGATAAAACAAGAAGTAGGGGATGACTTTGTAGACGATAGTGGGTACGTGAATGAATCCACTGACATGTTTGATTCTCCACAGGTAAAGAAAGAACCGAAAGAAACTTTTGAAGTCGGATCGAAACACACCGATTCCGTAGGACAAAACAGTGCGAAAATTTGAAGCATGAACGATTTATTCGAACAATTAACCAAACAAATTGCAGGACAGAATAATCAGCTTAAAACACACGTTGCCGAGCAGCTCAAAACTCAAAGTAATCAGCTCAAAACCCAGAATGATCAGCTTAAAACACACGTTGGTCAGCTTAAAGTACAGGTTCAAGAGCAAGGAATTAAAATTAGTAAACAAATAGAACAGGTAGAACAACAAGTGGGTAGTTTGAGCTCTGTAGTAAATACTATGAAATTTGAAATTGACACAATTAACAAAAATATGGATACTATGCAAGGGGAAATTGACAACATTAACAGTAGGTTTGATGTTGAAATTCTCAACATCCAAGAGAAAGTAGAGCCTCTAGTTGAAACGAAAGTAGACGAAAAAGTTTTCGGTCTTAAAACTGAGATCGTAAACGAATGTCAACATGGAATATCACAGTTGAAAAAGGTAGTTTCAGACACTGAAAGAGAATTAGGCGAAAAGGTGACCGGATGTGTACTAAAGTGTGAACAAAATACATCGAAAATTCAAGGCAAAATTTTCGATCTTGAGGGTAAAATTAAAGATAGGCCCGGTGTAGTCTATAATGGCACACCACTTACGAAGCTATTGGAAGGTGAGGAAAGCTTCGATCCCGCCAAGAAACATAACGGATGGCATCCGTTAGTTTTCATCAAAAATTGCGAGAGAATATTTCCTGAACACTTGTCTGATCAGGAAAAGATAAACGTAGTAATTAGCGCCTTAGCAGGTGACGCTAAGCGCTGGGGAATTAATTTGAATACTGAACGAATGGCGTTCGAAGAATTTAAGCACACGTTTACGGAAGAATATTGGTCCGAACAAAAACAGGATCATTTGTGGCGCGAATTTATAATGGCTAAACTTCATAATAACAGGGGCAGGAATTCTTTAAAAGATTTCTGCGAATATTGGTACCGAAAGTTGACGCATTTAAGAGGAAGAAGGTCCGATTCTGAAATAATATGGGAGCTATATAAAAAGCTTCCGGAAGATTCAAAGAGATACGTGGGAAGCAATCATCGTAGCTTCCAAGCATTTCTCGAAAGGGTCGAAGACGAAGACCACTGGCGCGAAAGTCTTGCCAATTATCAAAATTTTGGTAACAGGAATAATCGCAATAATGACGAGCGAAATGACGGCGAAGGGTTTCGCGTCAACGTGATACAGAGAGGAAGAGGCAGAGGCAGAGGAAGAGGAAGTTATCTAGGTCGCGGTAGAGGGTATACCGCGCAAGATAATAATGACGCGGGAAACTGATTTCCGCAAACGTTGCAGGCCAAACGGAAGCGGACAATATACACGGGCCCCGATTTAAGAAAAGTTACCGGACCGACAGTAAAGTTATGAGACAGGTTAGAGACAGGCATGGAACGACGCAACGTGTTGTTGCGAAACAAGCGTCAGGTGCGGGCATAAATGAGTCATCGTTGCCGCGCAGAGCGCTACATGTTAACAGGCGAGTGGAGCATCAGAGGGCAACGGCCCAGCCTAGCAGAACAGCTGTTCAGAGAGAAGCCGCTAGCAATGCGGCAGCATTAGGTACGAACATTGCCGTAGGAACTGGTGAATATATTACGAGTGGTAATTCCGTGGCGAAGGAAATAGTAGATGAAACAGTGGATACACAGAGAGGTGCGGTTAGCAGTGTTAGCAATGAAGTAAAAGGCGAGAATGAACTAGCAGAAGTAAGTAATTGGTGTGTGCAGATCGACGATCTGTACAAAGGCCTAAAGCAATGTGAGTGGGAGGATTTTAAGAAGGAGTATGAGCCAAGGAAGTTAATTAGTGAAAAAGGAAATAATAGGGACGTTGATAAGGTGACGTGGCCCAAATTTGAAGAGGAGAGAGTAAACAGCGCCGCGCTGAGTACGTGTGCTGCCGATAGGACAATGATTAAAGATAGGAAGGAATTGGAGGATGAAATCCTAAGCATTGACGAGGAAGTAACTTCTGCTAACGATCCGCCAATGGTACGAGCTGCTACCGAAAGGCACCGTAAGGAAGAGGCAGGTAATTACCTAAAAGTAATTGAAGTCCATGAGGATTACACTAAATACGAAGTAACAGTAGATGTGAGTAAAGCTGATAATGAGGCCATTTTGCCGAAAGAGGATACTGAGTTAAAATCTAAACCTGACGAAAATGCAGAGGGAGAACTTAGTGCCTGTCTCAGAAAAGCTTTTATGTTAGAACCTGAAAGCGATCCAGAATGGTTGGATTCGGACGACAGTTCAGAGGACGAGTATTTCGGTACTAGTGGAAATAATGGAAATATAGTTAATTGCGATATTATACCTAATGATGACGAAGTTTCAAAACAAAATCCAGATGTTGAGACCGAACAAAGGAAGAAAGAGCCACCTGACGACTCAGTGTTTATTTTGCAACGAGTTCAAGTAAGTAAAGACTTTGAACTCCAGAAACCGAAAAAGCCGCCAGATATAAATGATTCACAGGTCAGGAACGTATCTTGGGACAACGTCACAGTCGACCAAGGTGCGTTGCGGAAAAAACAGGAAGGGGCATGATTTAGAGCCTGGGGCAGATTTATATTGGACTTTGAGACTGTCATGAACACCTTACATCATGAATCTACTGGGTTCCCACCGGAAGAAATTTTGTTAGGCAGCAGAAGTAAAAGTTTAATTGAGGAAAAACTAGAGTTTCCGCCTTGTACAAGCTTGGGGTTGAGTCAAAAGAAAGAATTAGTCAGAAATAGGGCAAAGCAAAAAGCTGAATCGAGATCTAAAAGACATGATAAAAATCTGAAAGTTTCAAATTTTAAAATTGGAGATTATGTTCTTTTAAAAACCCACGAAAAATCTAGTGAACTGAACCATGAAATTTCCAAATTTAAATATATTTATAATGGACCATATATAATACAGAACATTCCACACGATAATGCTTACTACCTGATCTACCCAAAATCCAAAAGACCTTTAGGTGTAAGAAATGTTGTGGACCTGAAATTGTATGTTCCTAGAAGTGAGTGAATTAAGTACAATCAGAAAACAATTTACAGTAATTATGCTGTATATTATGCTGAAGCTAATTTATGCCAAATGTAACAAACCTTTGTAACATAGATAGACCAATGTCAGTGTACTAATGTAATTATGTGAGTTTCAGATTACCAATTGTACTATAAATGTAAAGAGGTATGGAGAAAAAGGGCTGAAAAGAGAGGATAAATGCTGTCAGCCAGATAAAAGATGGGACTGTCAAAAATGAAAATGGGCAGTGTATGAGCCATAATATAAAGGACTGCCAAACACCAAAGAGGACAGATAAATAGTCAAAGGAAAATTGTAAGTGTGATATAGGAGATGTGACACTATGAGGTGAAAAGGACTGCCCAAATCTGAATCATAGGCAGCAAATGTGTGTAGTAATTTTCTAAATATTATTGTGTGTGTATTTTTTTTTTTTTTTTTTTTTGGAAATAAGGAAATGGACTGCCATTCAATACAAGCAGCAACAAATTGTTTTATAGTGTATATAGATGATTGTATTTGCTTTTGTAAATAAGTGTTTGTGTTCCAAATTTGGGTTTTATTTGTCTAAAAAATTGAACAATGATGAATAATTTGCTACTTAAATAATGTTGTGATAGGAGGTTGGACTGTGCCAAAGGCACTTAAGCAAACGATAGGTAAATATTCTTGATATGTTAAAAATTTATAGACTTATGTAAAGTGAGTGAAAGGAAGTTTGTGGTATAAATTTTTTTTTTTTTTGATGGGACAATCACACAAAGATTCAGAACCACTGTATAAATATAAAGTTCAGTGTTCCCATCAAATTTACACTTAGTGAAATTTACTGGAAACAGGGGCATGTGTAACAACAATAACACTATACTACTGTACTTATAATAAATTTTTCCCCTGAGTTTCAATGAATTAGCCTAATCGATGTTCTGATTTCATTTATTTTTGTTTCATGCCATTATGTTGAAGAAGCTATAAACAGTTTTCGATGTAAATTTTAATAATTATGTCAAATTTCAAGCAATGTTGTAATCAAAGTGAAGTGTAACTAATGTTGGAAATATTGTAAGATGTGAAAGTTGTAATGGTATGCCTGGTCCATACGTAGGCAATGTATTAGGATATGTGGAATGTAAAACCTTTGGTGAATACCCTGTCTGTAGGGGAGCGGTAAAAGGTGGAGGCAGGCGAGCGCGGGAAAATGCACACGGGCGCGGCACGGCGTAACGGGCTCAGCAGAGTAGTCGGAGTTGGGCATCGATCTGAGAAACACGTGCTAGATCGAGGAGGCTCTCCTGGAAAAAGTGGTTTCGTTGAGCCTCGGATGCACTGTTTCCGACGTCTATACAGCATGACAATATTCCATAGGCACTAAATGGAAAAGCATTGCGACGCCATGAAGAAGTAAAGTGCCGATATTTCATGAGCCATTGCTGTAATTGCACGTGTGCTTTGTGCCTCGCCATCTCGCCGCCTGCCGACCGCCTCATCGATACGAACAGGTTGAAACTTTCAGTACTGTATTCGTGTGGACCAGTGTTACTTTTGCTACATACTGTTCAATAATAACTTAAATTTTAACAGAACTGTCCTATCAATTAATTATCCTCACAACTAACCTAGACAGGGTCCTTTCCACATGTTGTGCAATCCGAGTATCCTAAGATGAAGATTTAAAGTTTATGTTAATAATAATTACCTGCAGACCTATCACTGATAAAAGGATATTTAATGAACTTTGTTGTTAATGAATACTGGACGAATAATATAGGTATGACAAAGTTGGAAGATAATGTTGAAATTGGTTTAGTAATGAAGTTTATTTAAATTGAGACAAAAATAACGGTGGTTAAATGAGCCGGAAATAAGACAAAAAGAGTGATAAATCATATTTTGGAAATCTTGAATGCTTAATTCTTTCAATAATTAAAATTCCAATGCAGTGATCATAACAGTTTCAGGGTCTACCCCCCCCCCCCACGCCTTTCTTTCTTTTCTATTTATTTAAATCCTGAAGTGCACTGAACTGCTTTGACCAGCAAAGTTAAAGTCAATATAAAACCTAAATTTATCAGTTTTTTACCCTTCTTAAAATTGACATTGTATGTGTGTTTCAAAAGTGCTGTTTCTAGGGTAACCTATGCCCAATTTCAGTCGAATCAATAGACAAAACGCAGTTTGTAGTAATCATTATAGTGTAATGTTGTGTATTTATAGCTTGTCCAAATTAGTACAGAAAGTGAAAATATTAGTTCAGTAGATTTTTCTGGTTCCAAATTTACCATATAATGCAGTATTACTACGTGTTGTTATGCTTGCACGTACATCCACTTGTACAGGGAAAGAACTCAGTTAATGCCTAATTAGGCTGGCGACCGTATTATTAATAATTGGTAGCATCTGCTGTGTATGTTTCTTGTCCGTCCAAACGTGTAATTGCACTTTAGACTTGATTGGCGTATCATTGTTGTTACTGAGTGGGTGTAAGTCTGATTTTGCCTCCATTCAGGTACACGCGGTCAACATATTTACTAAAATCCTTTCTTATAAGGTGAAGCCCGTCAACTTACCATAGTACAGGCTTTAAAGAGTTAACGTACGCCCGAGCGTAGACGTTACACACTGTACACACTGAAGGCACTCTGGTCTTGCGTCGGGAGCGGATGACTTGTGACCGTTGGCTGTAGTGGATGACCGCCCAACCTCATGGGAAATATCTAGTGCAGCGAGCAATATACCTACAGTGCATGTGCTTATGCTATGTGTCTTCGTGGTATATGTACGAGAGTCTGGCAGTCAATAGCCATATGCATGATGCAAAAGGGGGTGATTTTTTATGGCGCAGGATACGAATGGTGTGTTTAGTACATCGACTCGGCATGCGGTGACGAGTTTCATGCTGAAATATCCAGGCTTCCATCCTCAGTGGCAGAGCAGTGTAATTGAGCAAGTGTCTTTCCATATTTGACAATCTGTAGGCCACTTCTGCAAGATTTGTCAGGACAATATGGTGATCTGTACAAAATAGTTTTGCCAGTGAAAGTCTCGTCTGCAGGAAGAAGAAGGCGGACAGTGCTTCCACATCAGCAACATCAGTAATTTATCAGGTAAATTCAGGAAGAGCCGATCAGAATGCTCCATTCATTCGCAATACATCCTTTGTGCTGGGACATAGGACATTCTACATAGCGTTGAGAAGGTTTGGTTTCAGAGATGTTTGTTGAAAGCAGGACTTAATGATTTCCAGGAAGGGTAACACGTGATGGAAATGGTGCAACGTTAGGACCATTAAGAGGAATGCATTTGGCGTTATTCTGGGCTATTTTCGTAAACAGGTTCTGTTGGGACAAGAATTTCCATGCAGACAAGCTGAGACATCATGAAATCCCCTACAAAAGCGACTGTTTATTCGGCACTTTAGGATTTCCGAGAGGTAGACTTGGCTGTTATTTACATAGATGTGAGACATCTGTACAACATTGAGAACCTTTTAACTGTGCCTGCGATGGTGAGTCGCTACGCAAACATTCCGCACCTATGTGTCAGCCACAGTAAACACGTGCGTGACGGGAGGCGTCTCACATGCCCCATTACGCTCAAAAATGGTTCAAATGGCTCTGAGCACTATGGGACTTAACTTCTGAGGTCATCAGTCCCCTAGAACTTAGAACTACTTAAACCTAATTAACCTAAGGACATCACACACATCCATGCCCGAGGCAGGATTCGAACCTGCGACCGTAGCGGTCGCGCGGTTCCAGATTGTAGCGCCTAGAACTGCTCGGCCACGCCGGCCGACTGAGAGCAATGGCTCACGCCCCTATGTTCACCGTCTGGTGGTGGCTCGCAATGGCGTTGGTGCGTGCATGCGTTCGAGCCTCTGATACGTTGCAGTTGATGATAGTTCAAAAGCGTTTTTTACGTGCAGTGAGTGTTTGTGCACAGCATAATTTTCTGATGTTAAAGCATTGTGAGCGTGTTTGCAGAGCCTTTTACACGCATTATTTTTTGACAATTTACAAGTTGTTTGCGTGTCTGTACATCAGTGTCCTGCATCATTTTGATGGTAGAGCAGTTGCCCGCAAAAGGCAAAGGTAGTGAGTTCGAGTCTCGGTCCGGCACACAGTTTTAATCTGCCAGGAAATTTCATATCAGCGCACACTCCGCTGCAGAGTGAAAATCTCATTTTGGAAACATCCCCCAGGCTGTGGCTAAGCCATGTCTCCGCAATATCCTTTCTTCCAGGAGTGCTAGTTCTGCAAGGTTCGCAGGGGAGCTTCTGTGAAGTGTGGAAAGTAGGAGACGAGGTACTGGCGGGAGTAAAGCTGTGAGGACAGGGTGTGAATCCTTAATTGGGTAGTTCAGATGGTAGAGCACTTACCCGCAAAAGGCAAAGGTCCTGAGTTCGAGTCTCAGTCCAGCATACAGTTTTAATTTTCCAGGAAGTTTTCGATTTACAAGTAGTTTGGAGCTCTTAGGCTACGTACTGCATTATTTCGACAGTTTACAATTAGTGAGCGTGTCTGCAGAGTGTTTTGCATGCATTATTTCGGTGATCTACGAGTAGTTTGCAGGTCTGTAGGTTGTGCAATGCATTATTTCTGTAATTTTCGAGTTGTTTGCATGTTTGTGAATCAGTGTACTGCATTATTTAGATGATTTACGAGTATTTTGCAGGTCTGTAGGCTGTGTATTGTGACCCCAAGTATGTCAGAGCGAATGTTTTATAACATTGTAGTAAATATACCATGTCAAATACATCCCTAAATAAATTGTTCCAAATAAATAAAGTATAGTCTTTCCTATCCAGCAGCCCAGCACAGGCCGAGTCCTTTTCCCACCAATTACTAGGAAGAGGTGGCGGTCGGATGACTTAGGTTAGTGGAGGTAGCCCAAGTGACCTATTTTCTCACCATTTTCGTTAGTGGAGGTAGACCAAGTGACCTTTTTTTCTCACCATTTTCTTAGTTACTGGAGGTAGACCAAGTGACCTTTTTTCTGCCAAAATTAGAACTCCCTGCCATTTTCTGGGGGTGGGGAGCGGGAAGGGGATGGTAGGGGGTTAGGTTAGTGGAGGTTGCCCAATACCTATTTTCTCGCCAAAATTTGAACTACCTGCCATGACGTCATTTTCACATTGCCATATGTCCGCAGCTCGTGGTCGTGCGGTAGCGTTCTCGCTTCCCACGCCCGGGTTCCCGGGTTCGATTCCCGGCGGGGTCAGGGATTTTCTCTGCCTCGTGATGACTGGGTGTTGTGTGATGTCCTTAGGATAGTTAGGTTTAAGTAGTTCTAAGTTCTAGGGGACTGATGACCATAGATGTTAAGTCCCATAGTGCTCAGAGCCATTTGAACCATTTGAATCACATTGCCATACTTATTGCCGCCTTCTTGGATCCGCCATCTTGAATAAATTTGGCAACAATGCAGAGTGCAGTGACGTCCTTGTTGTTCCGTAACTGTCAGGTCCCGTCACATCGACAGATAGAGATTTGGTCTGGAATTCATCAACGCTTCTCGCTCAGCTCTCTTTGTGCTCATTCAGGCTGCGTTCAACTTACAGTTGTGAACATAAGGGCCACAGTCGCTCATTTACAAAGGGACTTAATCTATCCAGGCTGATTTCCAATTTCTGAAAAGAAGGCTGTTAAGCTTCCCAGACAGCTGTGCCTGTGAAATATATGCTTTTGCTGCTCACTAAAAGAACCTGGAAATTTCCTGGCATCAGTGAGGTTACAGTCTTGCCTCCACTAAACACATGCACCAGCTGTTCCGTCCATATCTCCCAGTTTCTAACATGAGAATCTGGAGTTTTATGACCTTCCCACTATTTGCACAAAAGATCAGTTAACAGCAGTCTCTCTTAAATGTCTTCCTCCACCCACATTCCGCCAACTGGGCATCTTTGCAATGGATTGCCTCCTGGCCCAGGTAAAATGTTATGTGAAACAGCGCCCTTCTCCCTGACTCTAAGTGGAAGGACGAGAGGTCATCGGGCAGAAATATCTCTGCAGGTATGATCCACCGAACGCTGCTTCCCAGAATCACTCACATAGTCTTGTCGCTGGAGTCAACATTCATGACGCGCAATCCATCTCTCCCCGCGTTCTCTGTCGCCTCCATTACAGTCCCTCAGATACAAGTTCTCTACAAGTTACACATGCAGTTATAAGAACAACCTGCCCATAACTTCCTCACGTCAAAAACTCATAAGCCACACATACCAAATGTAATGCTGGAAAACACCGAGATCATGACCTAAAATGTGAGCGTAAATCTGACTGACAATGTTGTTAAAGTGAGTAAGTGGCGAGCCACCTCTCAACTGTTTCACGTTGGAGCAAAATTATAACACAATTGCATGTATCTGCGTCAATATGGAATGAGAACTTTCTGGAACTAGTTGCTTTAAATTTGACACTAGACTTGCGACAGAAGTGGTATACTGATAACATATTTCAAGGTATTACTCCCGTTAATGAACTAATTCTGAACCGTTGCAATGGGATAAAATATGCAGATACCTCATATTATGACAAAATTTCCTCTTTCTAGCCTGGAAGAACGAGTTCCCTTACCCAGTTAATATGGTTAATCCTCTTGTTTCGTCGAATACGAGGTACAGTTGATTATAGGGATTATGGGTGGGTATCTGTAATCTAAAACAGCGAAGTAAGTAGGCTACACATATTCCACTACCCAATCAACCACTTTCTAGCTGATAGGCTAAGTGGAGCCTAAAACCCCCAAACAGTAGCAGAGGTCAAGAAATCCACACCCACAGTCGTTGCAGAGTCTCTCTGGATAAATATCTCCACCAGACCCCAAAACAAAGGTTGGTGGACGGTTCTGAGAACAGCTGATAGAAAGCAATTCTCCTCTTTAGCCACTAGGCGTACAATTATTTTAAAGTTTGTTCAATGGAAATTACAGACTTTTTCTTTTACAGCAGATCATTGGGCATGTTTTCGTAATTCTGTTTGGTAACAGGTAAATTTATCTATACAGGCGTAGACTGTATCTCACAAATAAACAAAAATAAAAGGACAGAGAGAGAGAGAGAGAGATAAGTATACACGAGATGAGTGAAGTAAACAGTTCCTTATGACACTGATACCTCACTACACCCCACATATATTTTACACCAAATATTTTCTCAAAGTCCAGTGTCGTTAAAACAGATCGTTAAGACAGTTCGTAGTTTAATCCTGATTTATGTAATGGGCTGCTAAGTGATGTTACTAGCAACTTAGAACTTGATATTCCAAAAGCCGGCTGGCGACACAAAAATATATGTACCATAAAAATACATAAGATCTTTAGTTGTAATATGCTGTTATGAGTAGTAATGAAACTAAAATTGTTGGCAGTAATCTGTCCTGCTAGTACTACTTCTGGAAAATAAAAAACCAGACGATAAGCCTACGATGAATTACTTGTAAAGTATAATTTGTGTGGTCAGTAATAAATTCTTATGAGATTAGCATAAATATATATTGCTGTTGCACGACATTAATTTTTCATCTGCGGCTTGTATAAACTTATCCTAAGATTAAAAATTATCTAAGAGTTATGTAAAGAAACGGTAAACTCTCACTGTGTACCTCTCTGCAAATCCTAACAGCGACGATATTTTTAAAAATACCACGCTTCCTATATGCCTTTTGCTAGACGGCACATAAAATCGGATCTTCAGATGTCCGAAAACTGTGAGATCATGACGATAAGTTCGTGTTAATGAAGATATTCTTCCCGTATCAGTGGCAACCACTGCTCGTTGATTGTCAGAGCGTCAACGGAGGGCAACCCTACACTGCCATGTATCTCTAGATTAAGCCGCTGTTACAAAGCTGTTTCTATAATTATGTGCTACTTCTGGTCGTTCATGATCATAGTGGAAATGAAACCGTTCAGAAACAGAAAGTAAGTAAGTACTAGCGCAGTTGTTTAATAGTGAAAATATACGAGCAACGAACACTGACACGTTCTTCTTACTTTCTTCAAGTAGAAATAACTCTTTTTGGTACAGAGTTACCCAAAACATCCACCAAAAACAATCACAGTAGAGCGAAAATATAGAAATTAACATGCATATGCACGACATTTCGAACATTCATAAGCAAAGTACCAAAGGTAATAGAAACTACGTATTGATGTATTGGGTGAAGTGACATTTCTTTGGAGGATTTCACCTCTGCGGAGCTACAATCGATGTATTTCACGAGATATTGACAGCTGACATCATATTTTGGACAAAATTAAGTCACCTCAAATGCTTTCGTTCATATGGGTCTATTCGCGAAGTATACAATAACTACCACCGTAGTACTTTACCAAAAGATCCGGCGGAGAACCAGAGAAAATTTTAGTCATATGTAAAATCGTTAAGCGCGTCTAAGACTTCCATCCAGTCACTCATTGACCAGTCTGGTGTGGCAGTTGCAGATCACGAAATGAAAGCCGAAGTTTAAGAAATTGTTCGAGCAAGAGAATCGCACAGACATACCGTCGTTTGACAACTGTACACAGTCCCGTATGGATGACATAGTAACAAGCCTCCCTAGCTTATAGAAACAAATGAAAGAGTTGAAAACAAATAAGGAGACAGATATGGATGGAATCTCATTTCGGCTTTACGCAGAGTACTCTACGGCACTGGCCCCTTACGTTGCTTGTATTGAAACTCTTTAATAAAAGTTTTTACTTACTTAAACTGAAATAACTGAGAAAGTGAAACTTCTTAATTTAATCATTTTTTACTTAAACTGATGACTGTAACTAACGTACTGTCTCTTTGCTATTCTTTATCATTTCAACACTGACCTACAGAATTTGCCCTGACAAACAGAACTCAAACTTTTCCTATTCATAAATTACTCACAATTTTCATGAATATCGCGATCTGACTGCTTTAAAATTAACTCAAAAGAATGGCCCTGAATTACTAGAAATCTTGACAATAACCTATACATTTCATAAGTCACTTACCTCACAAAAATCTTCATTACCCGAACTATAGCAATGCCGCAAGCACCAATACTGCCAGCTAAATTAAAGATTCTAATTATTGAAGACTCTAACTACTGATAGGCATGTGGTTAGCAAAGGAAAGATTTTGTTACAGAGAAAACAATGTATTTACCCTAATAATGGGAAAATCAATCCAAAAATTATATAATCGACCGTGACATCCAGTTCCAAAAATTATATAATCGTCAATAATATTGAATCTCCAAGTCGGACAGGTCCAGGTCGTCCGCTTTCGCTAACACTTCAAACCTCTAACCTCCATCAATGCTAACTATTCACTTCCAACCTCCATCACTGCTGGCTATTCACCTCCAACATCAACTCTGACCATCCACAGAGAGACTCTTACAGAGTGGGCACACCGTAGTCAGAGATTTAATACAGACCGCTACATAGCGCTACCAACATACAAACACATAAACAGTCTACTTACACTATACATTACGAATTTCTCGTCCAGTGCAAAGTCTCAAACCACAGCAGAAAAAATCTACTATATAATAAGAAGGGTAAAAGAATAGAGCCGGAAAATTACTGTTCAGTGTCCTTAACATCGGATTGCTGCGGTATTATAGAACATAATACTATGTTCGAATATAAAAAATTTCCTACAGAGCTAACTCTAAATTTGGAAAAAATGTAATTTAATCTAGATGAACAGGAAAACAAATCCGTAATTATCGGGTACAGTATTAGTAGTGTCCTGCTTGTCACAATCACCTCGTTAAAATATCCAGGCGCAACGTTGCAAAGCAATCCTCGTTTGAGGACTGTGGTAGGGAAGGCTAATGGTCGACTTCAGTTTACTGGGAGAATTTTAGGAAAGTGTGGTTCATCTGTAAAGGAGGCAGCTTTTAGGTCGCTGGTAAGACCTGTTCCTGATTTCTGCTCGAGTGTTTGGGATCCGCACCCGGTCCAATTATAGGAAGACATCGAATCAATTCAGAGGCGAGTTGCTAGATTTGTTACCGGTAGGTTCGAATAACATGTAAGTGTTACACAGATACTTCGGGAACTCAAATGAGAATCCCTAGAGGGAAGGCGACGCTGTTTTCTAGGAGAACTATTGAGGAAATTTAGAGAACCGGCACGTGAAGCCGGCTGCCCAACAATTCTACTGCCGCCTACATACAATGCGCGTAAGGTCTACGAAGATAAGATTCGAGAAATTAGAGCTCATGCGGAAGAATGTAGATAATCGTTTTTCCCTCGCTCTATTTGCTAGTGTAACAGGAAAAGAAACGATTTCTAGTGGCACGAAATACCCTCCGCCACCCACTGCACCGTAACTTGGGAGTATGTACGTAGATGTATATGTAGATCTTTGATTCTTTCTGTCTTCGTGCCAGTACATCTACATCTACATCCATACTCCGCAAGCCACCTGACGGTGTGTGGCGGAGGGTACCTTGACTACCTCTATCGGTTCTCCCTTCTATTCCAGTCTCGTATTGTTCGTGGAAAGAAGGATTGTCGGTATGCCTCTGTGTGGGCTCTAATCTCTCTGATTTTATCCTCATGGTCTCTTCGCGAGATATACGTAGGAGGGAGCAATATACTTCTTGACTCTTCGGTGAAGGTATGTTCTCGAAACTTTGACAAAAGCCCGTACCGAGCTACTGAGCGTCTCTCCTGCAGAGTCTTCCACTGGAGTTTACCTATCATCTCCGTAACGCTTTCGCGATTACTAAATGATCCTGTAACGAAGCGCGCTGCTCTCCGTTGGATCTTCTCTATATCTTCTATCAACCCTATCTGGTACGGATCCCACACTGCTGTGCAGTATTCAAGCAGTGGGCGAACAAGCGTACTGTAACCTACTTCCTTTGTTTTCGGATTGCATTTCCTTAGGATTCTTCCAATGAATCTCAGTCTGGCATCTGCTTTACCGACGATCAACATTATATTATCATTCCATTTTAAATCACTCCTAATGCGTACTCCCAGATAATTTATGGTATTAACCGCTTCCAGTTGCTGACCTGCTATTTTGTAGCTAAATGATAAAGGATCTATCTTTCAGTGTATTCGCAGCACATTACACTTGTCTACATTGAGATTCAATTGCCATTCCCTGCACCATGCGTCAATTCGCTGCAGATCCTCCTGCATTTCAGTACAATTTTCCATTGTTACAACCTCTCGATACACCACAGCATCAACTGCAAAAAGCCTTAGTGAACTTCCGATGTCATCCACCAGGTCATTTATGTATATTGTGAATAGCAACGGTCCTATGACACTCCCCTGCGGCACACCTGAAATCACTCTTACTTCGGAAGACTTCTCTCCATTGAGAATAACATGCTGCGTCCTGTTATCTAGGAACTCCTCAATCCAGTCACACAATTGGTCTGATAGTCCATATGCTCTTACTTTGTTCATTAAACGACTGTGGGGAACTGTATCGAACGCCTTGCGGAAGTCAAGAAACACGGCATCTACCTGTGAACCCATGTCTATGGCCCTCTGAGTCTCGTGGACGAATAGCGCGAGCTGGGTTTCACATGACCGTCTTTTTCGAAACCCATGCTGATTCCTGCAGAGTAGATTTCTAGTCTCCAGAAAAGTCATTATACACGAACACAATACGTGTTCCAAAATTCTGCAACTGATCAACGTTAGAGATACAGGTCTATAGTTCTGCACATCTGTTCGACGTCCCTTCTTAATAACGGGGATGACCTGTGCCCTTTTCCAATCCTTTGGAACGCTACGCTCTTCTAGAGACCTACGGTACACCGCTGCAAGAAGGGGAGCAAGTTCCTTTGCGTACTCTGTGTAAAGTCGAACTGGTATCCCATCAGGTCCAGAGGCCTTTCCTCTTTTGAGCGATTTTAATTGTTTCTCTATCCCTCTGTCGTCTATTTCGATATCTACCATTTTGTCATCTGTGCGACAATCTAGAGAAGGAACTACAGTGCATTCTTCCTCTGTGAAACAACTTTGGAAAAAGACATTTAGTATTTCGGCCTTTAGTCTGTCATCCTCCGTTTCAATACCATTTTGGTCACAGAGTGTCTGAACATTTTGTTTTGATCCACCTACCGCTTTGACATAAGACCAAAATTACTTAGGATTTTCTGCCAAGTCAGTACATTGAACTTTACTTTCGAATTCATTGAACGCCTCTCGCATAGCCCTCCTCACAGTACATTTCGCTTCGCGTAATTTTTGTTTGTCTGCAAGGCTTTGGCTATGTTTATGTTTGCTGTGAAGTTCCCTTTGCTTCCGCAGCAGTTTTCTAACTCGGTTGTTGTACCACGGTGGCTCTTTTCCATCTCTTACGATCTTGCTTGGCACATACTCATCTAACGCATAATGTACGATGGTTTTGAACTTTGTCCACTGATCCTCAACACTACCTGTACTTGAGACAAAACTTTTGTGTTGAGCCAACAGGTACTCTGAAATCTGCTTTTTGTCACTTTTTCTAAACAGAAAAATCTTCGTACCCTTTTTAATATTTCTATTTACGTCTGAAATCATCGATGCTGTAACCGCTTTATGATCGCTGATTCCCTGTTCTGCGTTAACTTTTTCAAATAATTCGGGTCTGTTTGTCACCAGAAGGTCTAATATGTTATCGCCACGAGTCGGTTCTCTGTTTAACTGCTCAAGGTAGTTTTCAGATAAAGCACTTAAAAAAATTTCACTGGATTCTTTGTCCCTGCCACCCGTTAATACAGGTGACGCTCTTTGAGCCCGAAAGCATATAGCATCTAGTAAATCTTTTGTGACTGTGTCGTAACTACGGACTCTACATCCGGTTAATTTTTTCTTCTTTTCACCATTTAACAGTTTTTAGAGCAATAATCTACTTCTAGTTTCTATTACCGAACAGTTTCGCTATCTATTCTACTCGCCAACTGTGGTGCTTAGTAAAGAAACAGCTTCCACGTGAGTACGGTCAGTGTAGTAATTAACAATGACCACTGACGTGTACTATAACAGAAGCAAATCCTTTGCAGTTAACGTCGATCTGCAAAAGTACCATTTCTGAGATAAATGTGAAAGGCTGCTTACAAGCAGCCACTGATTCCAATATGAAATATTATCCGAGTTGGTAGAAAACTGTTTGACATTTAAAATTTTCTATTCGACTGTATCTAAACGGGCTCGGAATTCAACCGCGGCCCGTGACTAGAGAACGTACTATGCAATGACGGAGCAACGGCATATCGTGAGGCACATGTAAGCCGACATCTAACGTACCAAAAGCTCAGTACGGTAGGTCAAACAGGGCCCGATCACAATCCAATGGATTTTTCTCTTTGGGGTCATCTAAAATGTGAAACGTACATCACTCCAGCTGATATAGGTTGATGAACTGGACTAGCGAGTTGTACAGTCTCGTCAAGATTTACGAGCTGATGCTGGGTGTTTAAAACGATTCCTAAGTTATTGCGTGGACGAATGCAGAATTACATCCAAATGCGAGGACATAACGTAGAACACTTCCTTCGACAGTAGTGCTCCAGTAGTACTGTATTTCCCGTTAAGGAAATTCGTTCATAATTATGTGGCACTTTAATCGAAAAGTTCTCATTTCAGATACATTTCAATAACCAGGACAATATTTTATACTGAAGTTAGTGCTGGCTATTGACCAGACATTCGCTATTATCTCGTAATTGACGCGTTAGTGGACCATTTTGTGCAGGAACGATTTCGCTTCTCCCGTGTCAGTTGTCGCTGTTAATTTAATGATTTAGGAGGCAATCTGAGTAGCCCTCTTAGATCGTTTGCAGGTGATGCTGTCATTTACCGTATGGTAAAGTCATCAGATGATCAGAACCAATTGCAAAATGAGTTAGACAGGATACAGATTACGGTACGCGAAGTGACAGTTGCCCCTGAATACTACTTGAGTACTAAAAGGAATCCGCTAAATTTCGGTTACTCATTAAATTACACAAAACTAAAATCTGTGAATCTAATTAAATACTCAGAGATTACGATTACTAATAACTTACCCGTAATGGTTCAAATGGCTCTGAGCACTATGGGACTTAACATCTGAAGCCATCAGTCCCCCAGAACTTAGAACTACTTAAACCTAATTAACCTAAGGACATCACACACATCCATGCCCAAGGCAGGATTCGAACCTGCGACCGTAGCGGTCGAGCGGTTCCAGACTGAGGCGCCTAGAACCGCTTGGCCACATCGGCCGGCTAAACCGGAACGGTCACATAGATAATGTTGTGGGGAAAGGGAACCAAAGACTGCGATTTGTTGGCAGATCATTTAGAAAATGCACAGGTCTACTAAAGGCATTGATTAAACGCGATTGTCCATCCTCTTCTGAAGTAGGGGCCTACTGCTGCGAGTTATGGGATCCGCAGCAGACACGAGTGACGGAAAACATCGAAAAAGTTCAGCGAATGGCAGCTCGTTTTGTAATATCTCGAAGTAGGCGAGTATGTACCACAGATATGATAAGCGACTTGTGAAAATGCGTTTTTCGTTGCAGCAAGATTCCCTCACCAAATTTCAGTTACCAACTTTCCCCTCTGAATGCAAAAATATTTTGTTGGCGTCCACCTGATTAAGGAAAAACTATGATTACAATAAAATAAGGGAAATCAGAGCTCATACAGAAAAATTTGAGTGTTCGTTTTTCCCACGCGCTGTTCGTCAGTGGAACGGTAGAGAAATAGCTTGAGGATGGTTCGATGAAACCTCTGCCAAGAACTTGATTGTGAATTACAGAGTAATCGTGTAGATGTAGGTTTAATTATGATACACCCTGTATAACTTAGCGTAAAGACGCCTGCCGGTAATAATGTGCTTTAGAATCACGTAGTGCTAACCACAGAAGTTAAATACCGAAAACAGTGACTGCCGCATCAAGGCATTTTATTGAATTATAGTTATACTTGTTAATGAACTCTGTAACAGTATAATAAGTCAGTTGCTGCAAAGTTACGTTAATCTGCAAGAACATAACACATGTGGTTAATCAGGAAGTGGAATCATAATCACAACCAAATACCTTAACGTGGTCCGTTACTAGAGCAGCAGATTTACGTTCATGAAGAGCAGCCATCGTATCCCGGATCCAGGTTTTCCGTAGTGTCACTAAATCGAGTAAGGTTAAGGGCAGGAACGTCTCTGTTGAAGCGGCCACGGCCACTTCCGTCCCACATACTTGTTCTCTGTGCTCCAGTTCCCTACCCGTCGACAGGCCTTTAACCCTCAATCATATTTCCTTTCCAATACTTGACCTGGTAAACGACTATGGAAGTTGATGATATTCCGCAAACTGACGCTTAATCTCTCGCTTTAAAATTAGTAAAACCGATAATTATACACATTTTGAAACATTTAACTAACTGAATCTGCACTACTGGCCATTAACATTGCAACGCCTTGATGAATGCAAGAAACAAATGTCAAATGGGCACTAAGTGTACCTACTACAAGATTAAATAATACATTGATCAGTGTTTCAGTGCAGCCGCACAAATTAGGTAAGAGTAAAGCCATTCACATTTTGAAAACATGGCTAGGTATCTAAAGCAAGCCACCCAAATACATCCTGGATAAATAAATGAATCGAGTTGCGGTTTCCGCCAAGTTACGACGGGCAGTATGCCGAACTTCCTGGCGCTCGCAAGTAATTTTCATCGTTTATAGCCGAAAATTTACAACACCGACCTCTTTTTCTAATGGAAATACGTACTCCTTTTCTGCAGCATTTGAAAGAAGCTTCTGAGAGAAGTTCAGAAACATAACATTTTGGAACTTGTTCAGATGATATCAGGTAAACAGCGCTGTTAAAATTCTCTCCCAGTCAGGAGAAGAGGTTCCACAAACATCTACCATATTATACCAAATGTAAGGAAATATTTAACGGAGCGTGTGTTTATTATCACAGGTGTCACACCATTTGCTAAAAACTGGAGCACTGCTGCACGCTATTAAGTCATTTTGGGAAACAATACTGCACGTTGAGTTTCACCTGCAGTTAACGGCAGCACAGGTCCGTGTTACAAGGCACTTCATGCCTTCTGGAGTCGTCTGTGTTCCCTAATACACCTCTTGTTTTATTGTTCAGCACAGATAAAATTATAGAAATGCGAAATGGTTCCAAAATGGTTCAAATGGCTCTGAGCAATATGGGACTTAACTTCTGAGGTCATCATTCCCCTAGAACTTAGAACTACTTAAACCTAACCAACCTAAGGACATCACACACATCCATGCCCGAGGCAGGATTCGAACCTGCGACCGTAGCGCGGTTCCAGACTGTAGCACCTATAACCGCTCGGCCACTCCGGCCAGCAAATGCGAAATGGGTGAAATGTGTTGGAATGTAATATTCGTAAAAAAAGTCGTTTGCATAATTCCTCTCGTACTTCTAATGCTCTTGGGATAACTCTTAATATCACGTCGGGTCTACTTAAGCCCTGCGCAGTTTAACAACTGAAACGTCCCGTTAGAAAAATTAATGAAATTACTGTGCTGATAAACCTCTTACATTATTTGATTTTCAAACAGCTGAGCAGGACTGAACGTACTCAGACATTTCGCTCTTTACCTGTTCTGATCAACACTAAACTGACAGCCAATATTTTTAGAGCAACGCAATCTGACTTTCAATAATCCCTACAAGAGAATGGCCATGACTTACATTAACCTATACGTTTCACAAATCACTTACCTCACAAAAATCTTCGTTACTCGAACTACTGCAATACAGCGAGCGCCACCACTCCCAGTGAAATAAAAGATTCTAACTACTGAAGTCACTAACTACTGATAGGCATAGTTAGCAAATGAAAGATTTTGATAAAGAACAAACAATGTATTTACCTTAATAGTGTTCAAAAGTCATTATATATATATATATATATATATATATATATATATATATATATATATATATATATATATATATATATATATATCAGTTCATGACATCCAGTCTTACAAATTTACTGTCTCTGATGGACACACGTCCAGATCATCCGCTCTCAAAACTCCGCCATCTCTCTCCCCACATCCACCACTGCTGGCGGCTCACCTCCAACTGCGCAACGCTACGCGCTGTTCACATCCAACTGCCCAACACTGCAATAGCGAATATTACAACAATGCTAACCAGCCACAGACTGCACACAGCACAGCCAGTGATTTTCATACAGAGCGCTACGTGGCGTTACCAATATAAAAACCTAAACAGCCTACTTACACAACTCGACGTGGCGGGACTCAACAAGTCGTTGGAAGTCCCTTACAGCAAAATGGAGCCGTGTTGCCTCTATACCCATCCATAGTTGCAAAACTGTTGCCGGTGAATAATTTTGTGCACAAACTGACCTCTCGATTGTGTCCCATAAATGACCGATGGCATTCGTGTCGGGAGCTCGAATTTTCCAGAATGTTCTTCTAACCAATCGCGAACAGTTGTGGCCTGGTGACATGGCCCACTATCGTCCATAAAAATTCCATCGTTTTTTGGCAACATGATGTCCATAAATGGCTGCAAATGGCCTCCAAGTAGCCGAACAATACCATTTCCAGTCAATGGTCAGTTGAACTGGACCAGAGGACCCAGTCCATTCCGTTTAAACACAGCCCACACCATTACGAAACCAGAAACAGCTTGCACAGTGGGTTGTTGACAACCTGAGTCTACAGCTTCATGGTGTTTGCTCCACACTCGGACCCTGTCATCAGCTCTTGTCAGCTGAAATCGGAATTCATCTGATCAGATCAGGGTTTTCCAGTCATCTAGGGTCCAACCGATATGGTCACAAGCCCAAGAGAGGCGCTACAGGCGATGTCGTTCTGTTAGTAAAGGCACTCGCCTGCTGCATTCGTCGTGCGTCCCACATTGATTTCCGCGGTTATTTCGAGCAGTGATGCTTGTCCGTTAGCATTGACAACTGAAGGCAAACGCCGCTGCTCTCGGTCGTTAAGTGAAGGCCGTCGGCCACTGCTTTGTCTGCGCTGAGAGGTAATGCTTGAAATTCGGTTACTCGGCACACAATTGAAACCGTGTATGTCGGAATAATGAATTCCCTAACGATTTGCGGACTGGAATATCCCGTGCGCGTAGCTCCATTCCGCGTTCACAGTCTGTTAATTCCCTCGTGCGGCCATAATCACGTCTGATAAATTCCCACATGAAATACCTGAGAAGAAATGACAGCTCTGCCAATTAGTTTCCCTTTTATACCTGGTATAGTCGAGTCTACCACCATCTGTATACGTATTTTCTTATCGCTATGGCATAACTTCCGTCACCTGAATGTATTTTGGCGACATTCGCCATAAACAATATTCACTTCTTCAGCTGTCTTATACGTTGTGAATTTCTCAATAGCTTTTCGAGCAAGTTTTCTGATTGCTACAACAGCAGAACAAAGACCTGTGGGCTTCAAGAGCAGGTAAACGCAAGGGATATACCTGTGTTACGTGTTTGTTTACATTTGGTATATTAGGTCAGGCGTTTGTTGACCTCTTCTCTGACGGCGGCCAGTTCTTTGTGGCGTTGTTATCCTGATACCATCTGAACAAGTCCCATACAATTTACGTTGATGAAGTTCTCTTTGACTGTTCTTTCAAACGCCGCAGAAGAAAAAAAAACATAGTTCCATTAGAAAAAAACAAAGTCGGTGTCGTCATTTCACGATTACAAAGGATAAAAGTTACATGCAAACGTCAGGAAATTCGGCAAATTGTCTGCTGTAACTTGGTGAAAACAGCATCTCGATATATTTATTCACTCTGGATTTATCTGGGATGGCCTTTCTTAGTTGCCTCGCCCTGTATAAAGAAAGAATACGTGAAGAGTTTGACAGAGCACTGAAAGACCTGAGTCGAAACAAGGCCCCGGGAGTAGACAACATTCCATTAGAACTACTGACGGCCTTGGGAGAGCCAGTCCTGACAAAACTCTACCATCTAGTGAGCAAGATGTACGAGACAGGCGAAATACCCTCAGACTTCAAGAAGAATATAATAATTCCAATCCCAAAGAAAGCAGGTGTTGACAGATGTGAAAATTACCGAACTATCAGTTTAATAAGTCACAGCTGCAAAATACTAACGCGAATTAGTTACAGACGAATGGAAAAACTGGTAGAAGCCGACCTCGGGGACGATCAGTTTGGATTCCGTAGAAATATTGGAACCCGTGAGGCAATACTGACCTTACGACTTATCTTAGAAGAAAGATTAAGGAAAGGCAAACCTACGTTTCTAGCATTTGTAGACCTCTAGAAAGCTTTTGACAATGTTCACTGGAATACTCTCTTTCAAATTCTAAACGTGGCAAGCGTAAAAAACAGGGAGCGAAAGGCAATTTACAATTTGTGCAGAAACCAGATGGCAGTTATAAGAGTCGAGGGGCATGAAAGGGAAGCAGCGGTTGGGAAGAGAGTGAGACAGGGTTGTAGCCTCTCCCCGATGTTATTCAACCTGTATATTGAGCAAGCAGTAAAGGAAACAAAAGAAAAATTTGGAGTAGGTATTAAAATCCAGGGAGAAGAAATAAAAACTTTGAGGTTCACCGATGACATTGTAATTCTGTCAGAGACAGCAAAGGACTTGGAAGAGCAGTTGAATGGAATGGACAGTGTCTTGAAAGGAGGATATAAGATGAACATCAACAAAAGCAAAACAAGGATAATGGAATGTAGTCGGATTAAGTCGGGTGATGCTGAGGGAATTAGATTAGGAAACGAGACACTTAAAGTAGTAAAGGAGTTTTGCTATTTGGGGAGCAAAATAACTGATGATGGTCGAAGTAGAGAGGATATAAAATGTAGACTGGCAATGGCAAGGAAAGCGTTTCTGAAGAAGAGACATTTGTTAACATCGAGTATAGATTTAAGTGTCAGGAAGTCGTTTCTGAAAGTATTTGTATGGAGTGTAGCCATGTATGGATGTGAAACATGGACGATAAATAGTTTTGACAAGAAGAGAATAGAAGCTTTCGAAATGTGGTGCTACAGAAGAATGTTGGAGATTAGGTGGGTAGATCACGTAACTAATGAGGAGGTATTGAATAGGATTGGGGAGAAGAGAAGTTTGTGGCATAACATGACTAGAAGAAGGGATCGGTTGGTAGGACATGTCCTGAGGCATCAAGGGATCACAAATGTAGCATTGGAGGGCAGCGTGGAGGGTAACAATCGTAGAGGGAGACCAAGAGATGAATACACTAAACAGATTCTGAAGGATGTAGGTTGCAGTAGGTACCGGGAGATGAAGGAGCTTGCACAGGATAGATTGGCATGGAAAGCTAGGGCAGCGTGGAGGGTAACAATCGTAGAGGGAGACCAAGAGATGAATACACTAAACAGATTCTGAAGGATGTAGGTTGCAGTAGGTACTGGGAGATGAAGGAGCTTGCACAGGATAGATTGGCAAGGAGAGCTGCATCAAACCAGTCTCAGGACTGAAGACCACAAAAACAACAATAACAACGTAGCGGTATATCAGAAGATGGCGCCATTTCTCCTGTAAGAACAAGAAACGTTTACCATTATAAATGAAAATCGACGGCGTATTATCGCGACCTACCGACCCTCCCATTTATCCTTAATTGATATTGAAGCTCTTCTGCGCGTGGGTCGGCACTCCATTCCAACCACGAAAATATGCGATCTACGGGTTTAGGAGAGCCGGCCACTGTGACCGAACGTTTCTAGTTCGAAACCGCGCTGCTGCTACGGTCTCAGGTTCGAATCCTGCCTCGGGCATGGATGTGTGTGCTGCCCTTAGGTTAGTTAGGTTTAAGTAGTTCTAAGTCTAGGGAACTGATGACCTCAGATGTTAAGTCCCATAGTGCTCAGAGCCATTTGAACCATTTTTTTTTTTTTTTTTTTTTTTGGTTGAGGAGAATCATAACCAGTGTCGCGAAGGATATCAGCGGCCCCACACGAGATGGCAGGCTCACAGTTCTGTCGGCAGTGAGGGTCGTACAGCCGCATCTCGCACCTTCAGTTAGGATATGGGTTAACGTGCAATCTCGATGCGGCAGCAGAAACAGGTGCGCCGACAGTTAGGCGCACAACGACACTGGCAGTCGTGTGCTCTTTCCAGGCGATTCCTGGACGCATCATGATGGCGCATCCGTGTGTGTAAGTTCCAAACAAAAGGGATATTGTGAGATTACATTCATCAGTGACACGTCGGCCCAAAACCTGCCGTCTTGATATGGGGTGTCCTTGGATACGCCACACGATGACCCCTAGCTTGTGTAGCCGATAATTCGGATAGCAGGCATCACTTATGACGTCTTCAGGTCACTGACTGTGTTCAACCTTAGGTATCTCCTTGAAATTGTCTTTCAAAAGACTTGGTAAACAGAATATTACTCCCATTGTCCTGGACTAGCTCGTAACAGAGGACATTTGACTGTTACCTTGGTCAGAACGTTCTCTAGATCTCTCATCCAATCAAAATATCTGGGCATGGATTGTGGAAAGAGCGGCACTCCATCACGCACCAGATAATATTGTTGATGAACTCTGGCACAAAGTAGAAGCAGCATAAAATGACGTAGTCAAATGTGCCATTCAGGCTACCTCTCCTCTCCTTCAGCCTGTTTGCAGCCGTTGTTGCTACCAGAGGTGGCACCGACGAATTTGCTGCTGTATTCTTCCTACTTTGCTGTGTGCTCGCAATAAGTAGAATTTAGTTATCTGTTATACTTCTTGGCGTAGCAACTTTAATGTCCAAAAGTGTGTTTATCTTATAATTCAAATTTTAATGTGAAAGTTGGAGTGTAGTACAGGACCCACAGGTCCGACAAAGGGTGGAGCGATTGAGTTCAGTGACATTTATACAGTTCACTTTTATTACACATCATTTCACGCAACAACACGTTTCGAAGCAGTATCACACACATAAAAAACAAGCAGAAAACAATAATTTTACGGAAAACAATGACCCATAATTACAAGTCAGCAAAATAGCAAAAATAATTTAAATTTGAATAACGTGCGACCCTCATCTCACGCTTTAGACTGAGGTAAGAGATATGTACCAAACTTGAAAATACCTTAAACAATAAATACAAGATTGGCTACTGAGATTAAGTTTAAAAAAAAAAAAGGTGAGAAGTCACTTAATCAAAAACCAAGACAAACTACTTCAAATGGCTCTGAGCACTATGCGACTTAACTTCTAAGGTCATCAGTCGCCTAGAACTTAGAACTAATTAAACCTAACTAACCTAAGGACATCACACACATCCATGCCCGAGGCAGGATTCGAACCTGCGACCGTAGCGGTCGCGCGGTTCCAGACTGTAGCGCCTTTAACCGCTTGACCACCACGGCCGGCACAAACTACTTCGCACCAATGTTTTACCTCCTTGTTATTTAACCTTGATAAGCCTCAAATGTGCTTCAGTGCAAAGTCTAAACAATGGGTCTGTCAGCAGCTTCACCAAATTTAAAAAATAAATAACCTAACTGTAAGCATTAGCTCTCTCTCTCTCTCTCTCTCTATGCAATCACATAGATAAAAAATAAAAAAAATAAAAAAAACAGACAGTACTTGATATCTAGAAAACTTTCATCCTTTTCTTGAAAGCAAATGTGGAAATTGTTACTTTTAACCAAAGCAAGACCACGTGTAAAGAAATGAATCGTGACCTGCAATTTTAGGCTGACAGGCGTTCAGACAATGGTCAACAGGCAGTTTGTACCAGGGAGGCTACAACCAATGCCTCCTAACCTAACCGAACCAACCTAACCTAACCTTATCAAATATCGTAGGCTATAAGAAACGGTTCCTTCCCTTATTTGTCAGTCGCTTTGTATCCCTGGCTGCGCACATCTGCATCCCGTCCTTTGCATCAGCTTCAGCACTCCGTTCAAAATACTGAATATAATATCTCTGAGCGCACCTGAAACAGACCAGTGTTAGACACAAACAGCACACAATATACTGGCACAGACACTTCCAAGAGCAAATAACGAGTCTCAGAACCAAATCAGTCAGCACATCGTACACCAATGTCAAAAGGCAACATCGCCGTTACAGAGACGGTATCAAACCAGAATCATATTAACCCAAATAAGCACATTCTACCTTCTGACTGAGGCTATAGAACCAGTGTGCACCCGCGGAAATTGTGTCATGTGATAGCACAAAACACCGCACTGTAGGTGAACGAAGAACAGAAATCGTGGGGACGTGAACACCCGTGCACTGTATCCGAATAACACTGCTCAATCCAGATGGAATAACGCCGCCGGATTTCCTGTCCGGCGGGGTATTTCACGTGCAGTATATTTTCATCCATAGTGTGCTCGTGTCCTAATTATCCACCACCATGAGGCGTGCTGAGCTAACCTGCTCTTTGCACAGGCTCTACAGGAAAACAGACTGCCAATATTTGCAGCGCCGGACGACATTCAGACAGCCAGCAACAACTTCCGCTTCCCAGCGCTGCGGCCGCCACACTCCCCGCGCAAGTTTTCATTTTCCGATCCCAGTGCTCAGCCACATAAACCACTCCTAGTCAGATACGTCGTAAATACAGTCGGGAGGATGTGTGGTCACCGTAGGCGGCTAGTACCAACCTAGGAGCAACATAACATTAAAAAAAAAGAAGAAGTCCTGCAATTATCTCTGCAGCATCCTAAAGTGCTGCTCAAAATGACAATTTCATTCCTAAAATCGAAAACCGATTAATAATTAAATATGTACAACAACGATGTAGTGTCCATTAATTTTGTTTTAATATACATGAGTCAGCTAAACATCTCGTGATCGGCGTCCTGCATCGCGTGGCTATATTAACCGCTGCTCTCTAGCTCCGTAACGGGACAACCCCAGCGGCCGCATCACGCAAGGTTTTGCCGCGTCATGCTACCTCAGCCTTCCTCCCCTAACGCTGCAGCTAAATGTCGCCCCACCTGCTCTAGAGATACGCCAATGATAACGTGCCGAAAGGTTTCTAACAATCGCTGTACTTACAAAGAATGTTCTGAATGAATTCCACCTCAGCGGATATCTACGAAAAAGTATGAGCAACCAGCAGCTGAGATCACATCTATTAACCATTCAACAAATAGCTGTTAACAAAAAATGGTTCAAATGGCTCTGAGCACTATGAGACTTAACAGCTATGGTCATCAGTCCCCTAGAACTTAGAACTACTTAAACCTAACTAACCTAAGGACATCACACAACACCCAGTCATCACGAGGCAGAGAAAATCCCTGACCCCGCCGGGAATCGAACCCGGGAACCCGGGAGCTGTTAACAGATTAAACTTAGCCTAGTAACAGGTCGTAGACGGGGATTACATCCTTCCACTATATTCACACAAGTTACAGGCGTGATGCCGTCGACAGCCGCCGATATTTCGACAGAAGCACATCCTGCCATTTTCTAGTCAAAACTGCAGTAAGCAAGCGCTGTGCAAGCGAATTTAAAATCTCTGTTCCCCAAGAAACTCCGTAAAAGTTAACACATACATACTGCAAACACTTGTGCAATTATAAACCACAGATGACGGGCGTCAGAAGTTGACTGTGAAATTAATAATCAACGAGAGAAATATCATAAACTTTGTCCGTCTGTTTTTTGACAAAGAAGAGAGCAGGATTCCATGCAGAATTTAAACAAAAATCACTCTCCCTATTTATAAGGTTAATTGTTAATTCAGTTTCAACAGACCGCAGCTCGTGGTCGTGCGGTAGCGTTCTCGCTTCCCACGACCGGGTTCCCGGGATCGTTTCTCGGCGGGGTCAGGGATTTTCCTGTCTCGTGATGACTGGGTGTTGTGTGCTGTCCTTGGGTTAGTTAGGTTTAAGTAGTTCTCAGTTCTAGGGGACTGATGACCATAGATGTTAAGTCCCATAGTGCTCAGAGCCATTTGAACCATTCAGTTTCAACAACTTCATTAACAACACTGCCACAGTAGCCGGAAGTGATGCGAGAATCTCCTTGTTGTTATATTCCACAGGATGACCGCTGTCAAGACAATGTTCTACAATGGCTGATTCGCTCAGCTGTTGTAAGAGTGTGCGCCGCTTATGGTCAGTATACCGGTCTTCCACAGTCCTGATAGTCTTACCAATATATGGCATGCCACAACTGCAAGGAATACGGTAGAGATCCGCTTAAGGAAACTAAGATCATTCTTTACGGAACATACAAGAGCCCTGATCTTAAATGGTGGTCGAAAAACACACTTCACATCCGTCGCCTTTGGTGCCACCTCGGCGTTATCACCCGGTGCACAGTTGGTCGACAGCGCAACGCACGTCGTATTTGTCTTTCACTGTAACCATTTTGACGAACGGTGATCTCGAGATAGGCTAACTCAGCTGACAAACTCCCAGGGTACTTGATGATATTGACCCCCTGCATCAACGTACGAAGTACCCTTCACGTTGAGCCAGACGGTGACAACTGTCAGCCTGCAGATACAAGTCAGAGTGAGTAGGTTTCCTGTGATCGGCATGTCCCAATGTACCATCCACCTTCCTTCTGACCAACACAGCAAGGAAGGGAAGATATTCAACTGTTTTTGCCTCCGTCGTGAGACAAATATTGAGATGGATTGAATTCACGGTTTCTAAAAGGTCCTTCAAATTCTCATTGCTATGAGGCCAAACTGCAAAAATATCGTCTACATATCTGAAAAAAGACACGCAGATTTCACAGCCGCCATTCCGGGGCACGTTCCTGGAAATCTTCCATAAACAAATTGGCAACAATATGTGTCAACAGGCTTTGAATAGAAAGTAAGTGGAAGACACCACAGGTCAGAATAGATTCTTTAATGCAGCACCAAATCTAACCTCAATACATCGTAACGAATCAGACAGAGGAAAACGAGTGAAACAGAGACAACATCAAAGCTTACTAGAATATCAGAGTCATTCAAACATATTCTCTCTAATCGACGTAAGGAACTCGCCGATTTCTTTATGTGCTCACACCAACCTACTAAAGGGATCAATAGGGTAGCAAGGTGCTTTGCTACATAATATGTCGGAGCACAAATGTTACTCAAAATTGGTCGTTTGTTTGGGGGAGGAGGCCAGACAGCGAGGTCATCGGTATCATCGGATTAGGGATGGATGGGGAAGCAAGTCGGCCGTGCCCTTTCAAAGGAACCATCCAGGCATTGCCTTTGAGGAATTTAGGGAAATCACGGAAAACCTAAATCAGGATGGCCTTCGTGGATGCTGGCACAGTCTGAATGGTTGTCTGAATTGCTTGTTCTGTGCTTAGAATCCTGTCCTAAATGGAAAATGGTGGAAAATAAGAAAATCTACTTCTTATGTTGAAACATTTACAGCAGGCTCTGTCTTTATTCAAACTCCTCCCTCACGCTTGCGCTGCAGTTTGGTGCACCAGGTGGGCAGGAGGTCATGCGTTTGCAGGAGACCACAATTCCTAATGCTCAACTGTGAAATGATGTGCAGACTCCAGTCTCCCACGCTAACACAGACCACACCTGCTCTAAGTTAAAAATAGTGTGTAATTCCAATAGCCTAATTTGCAGTTTCATTTTGGAGCATTAGTATGTTATTTGTGAAGGCGCTGTAGTCGCAGCCCGTGTGACCTACGTTAAAATGGCGAGAAAGTGTGAAAATGTAAAAAAGCTCACTTATGCTTTAGCCAATATTCAAAAATAGCAGGAAATTAAAAATTAACCAGAGTTTAAAACGTTCAGTAACCCACAATGTGGCATCGTGGCGGAAGTTCAGTGCTACTGATTTAAGAAAAGTTTTCGTGGCCGCAATCGATTGGTGGGAGTCACACTTCTATTCGCTAACAATGTTTAATATACATAGCATAGTGCATACATACAGCAAAAGATTGAATTATGCATCTAAATCAGTCAATTTGTACTTAAATCAACTGACAGCGTAACCAGATCAATGAATTTTATGTCTAAATCAGTGAATTTTGTGCCAAACCTGCTCACCTTCCGGTTAAGCAAAAGTAGTTATTTACTCAATTTTAAATTCAGCAGATGGTAACTGGAAAAGGTTTTCGTAGTCATAACTGATCGATGACGTGTGGGACTTCTATTTGCTAGCACTGTATGTTTTTGACGAGGTTACATGAAAGACGTACATGTGAAACTTACAGGACAGTTTGACAAGCACACAATATCTAAATTGCATCTCTCTCCCCGGACATGACGATGCGAGAATGTTGTTGCAGTATGTCATGGCTGATGAGATTACCACGCCACGAATTTGGCACAAAACGTAGAGTCCATCCTGTAATGTGTAGTATATTAGGATAAGTGCTGTAATTTGGGAAGTCAGTTATCAATTCCTTGGTTGAAAGTCGAGAGAATGGTAGCGTCTTCTGATGAACGTCAAGAGGACCTGTGTACCATGAAGTTCAGTGTCACCAGAAGGAAACTGAACGTAGGTATTACACTCGTTAGACCTCACTAGAGTAGATCGGTGGGACCCTCTTGCTTAGGACGTGGAAGCATTGAGACGGAAATGTGCTGTTCGCGATTTCAGTCACTTGACTGCGAACAGTGGCTTTCCAGCAGTCCAAACTAAAACAATCGCTAAATCGCTCCACATTGCCGTATTTCTAAGATCACAGTATGCAGCTTGTCAGGAACAGTGTGGAAGTCTTGTATCCACAACTACTGCAAACAGTTATAGACGTGGCAGACTTCCAGTTTTGATTGGTGAAAGTCTTGTCTTGCTATATACTAAATAAACTAAATAAACTGCAGCACAGGGTACGCATTTGGAAATGTTGCAGAGGAGGTACAATCATTAATTGGCAGACATAGACATCAGACGTTTCCAAGAGGTTTCTAAATCATTTCCCATGAACACCTGTGTCAGTAGCAATGGCCACATAGGTGCACTTATACAAGCATGACACAGACACAGAATCTTCCCACAGGACTTCTAAGCCGTTGCTGACAAATGCAAGTGGGGTGTCTTCAGTTAGGGTGTTTGAATATAAAGTGTCTTGGTAGCTAGGGTTCCGGGTAGTCCTGATCGAGACAGTCTGCTATTATCTCACACAGTGCATTCCACATGGTTGCTTAGAGCTTTCGGCAGATCGAGCATGAAGGTGAAGCAGTGCTACAGCAGATTCTTCCTGGTCTCCAGAGATACCTGGCATTACATGTTTACGCAATCCCCCTAAATTACGAGCGCAGAGCTGTTGTCCAGTAGCATCCCAAATGGATCCAGATCGGATGAATTTGATAGCTATGACATAAATTTTGGAAAAAACGTATTTTGTTTGAGATACTGATTGACTTGTTATAAAGCTTTTTTTTATTCTCTTATTTTTGGCGCAGTCCCTTCTTTATGACACAGTCATAAACTGTTTTGGCCTAAATTACCATCTTCAGATGATGTGGATCATACCTGCGGGCAACATTTGGTGAAAAAATGTTCAAACATTGACAACACATGAACAAATGTTCAACAGATGCCACCCATTGGTATAACACATCATCTGAAGATATCCATTGTAGGCCGAAACCGGTTATGATTGTCCCATTATAAAGTAATTACGTCAAAAAAATTTCATGAGACGTAAACGCCAGTCATCCTCACATCATTCTGGAGTGAGTTCAACCTTAAAACACAGACAATTATAAGGACACTAGTGTGGTAAGCCTTTTGCCAGCCAAGGCTGTAAATGGTCACAATAGCAGGTGACAGAGATGAGCAGTGAAATGGCCACACATAGGGACTTGCAGGGGTGGGAAGGGGGAGGGGGAATTCTGCAAGTATGCTAGGTTGTGGAACAATGAAATATTTTCGACTGTAGTTAGACTATGAAATATTTCTGACAATCACTGAACTTTGTTATTCAAGTTTGTGCGATTATGTTTTATGAAGGTTTCAATGGAAAATTCCTAAATTCAAAAATATTCGAATTTTGTGAAAGTATGGTAAACTGAACATTTCATGCATTGATCAGTAATCATTTAAAATGTGTGTGACTTACATTGTGTGATGAAATAATTAACGTAGTAGAGTGATAATGTTAACTTACGTTATCACAACATAGAGACTACATGACACTTTACTGCATATACCAACATGTTTCAGCAAAAATTGTAACAAAATGCTAGGGTTACTGCAAAAATTGTAAATCATTACCCGTGATACCACTATGTTAGGGCAAAATCTGCTGAATGCATGAAAGCTGCAGAGTTGTACCAGAGCTGTACGGCAGACTAGAAATCCGCTTCTGCATCACTTATACCGATTGTGACGATGTGGGGCCGTTAATAGATGCAAGTGTTCGGTGCTGTTACCAAATACCTCTTAACTTCCCCATTATCGAATCCTTTGGATTTTTAGACGACATTACAGAGGAGGTAGGTAACTTGTGTTAAGTATATAATCTAAAACGGACACTTGTAAAAATTCAAGGTGGCTACTAAGTTTAAAATTCAGTACTTGAATCCAAGATGACGGACCGTAGTATTGCCCTATGATGTTACAACCCAATATGGCGATCCAGGAGGTGATGGTGATATCAGAATCCTAGATGACAATCAAAGATGACAGACATGCAAAATTGCCTGTCCTGAATAATTGTTCCGATTTCCGTAGTGCTCCGCTCCTCACCACTCATCTAAATTGTCCAAGGTTAGTAGCCATCAGTTTGACTCAGCACTTATGCTCTGTACACCATAGTGAAAGGTGATTTGAGCTCTATTACCTCCAGCCAGAAAAAAAACTGGCTCATACCACTGACTGTATTAACAACTCCTTTCTCCCTCTATGTTTATTGTCGTTCATCCTGTGTACGTGTTTTCAAAGTTTTCATTTATTTCTTCTCCAGCACAACAGCTTCTTGATGTAGATAATGTAGTCCCTGATACATTTGACCAGCACTTGGAATCAAGTCAGCATGCAGATGTGGTCCTTGTTGCAGCACCAGACATGGACAGGAAATCAAGTCAACATGAAGAACTGTTTCCAGACTTTGAGTTTCCACTATATCCAGTGACTGCATCACCTGTTGAACCTCAGCTAAGTCGTTGTTCACCACTACTTATTAGTTGACTGCCAATGGATCGAAATGTGTTAATGTCACTTAAGCACCAGACATAGTCTTTGAAGTTATAGCAGAAGAGTGAATGTCTGAGAGGCTACGACAGGGCAGTTCACTAACATGAAGTGGGATCAACTGCGCAGCAAGCTGAAATACATCTAGCATTGCATGACAACCGACTAAAGCCCTCTCCCTTGAGACATCAGCATTTTTGGCGGCACCAGTGCATCCATCACCGACATATCTGCGGGTAGTACATTGAAATTAACATCTGAACAACCAGCACAGTCCATACATTTAAAACATTCAGGTGCCATGGATTTGGGTAAAATGTACACTGCAATATAGATCGCCATGGATAGACTCATTCGATGGCAAGGAGTCAGGACATACTAAAGTGCTCTTTGGTGTTGTGCTGGAACATTAAATTCACGAGGAGGAAAATGAGTTGTACAGTTGTATAAGAGCATGTGCATGTGTTATACCTAAGTCTGCTAGCATAGCTCCAATAAATAAAATTTCCATAAAAGGCTACTTTAAAGGCAGTGTAAAGTTCATTAATGCTCTAATGGTTTAAAAGAACGGAAGCTGAATTTAAAGCATATACACTCCTGGAAATGGAAAAAAGAACACATTGACACCGGTGTGTCAGACCCACCATACTTGCTCCGGACACTGCGAGAGGGCTGTACAAGCAATGATCACACGCACGGCACAGCGGACACACTACGAACTGCGGTGTTGGCCGTCGAATGGCGCTAGCTGCGCAGCATTTGTGCACCGCCGCCGTCAGTGTCAGCCAGTTTGCCGTGGCATACGGAGCTCCATCGCAGTCTTTAACACTGGTAGCATGCCGCGACAGCGTGGACGTGAACCGTATGTGCAGTTGACGGACTTTGAGCGAGGGCATATAGTGGGCATGCGGGAGGCCGGGTGGACGTACCGCCGAATTGCTCAACACGTGGGGCGTGAGGTCTCCACAGTACATCGATGTTGTCGCCAGTGGTCGGCGGAAGGTGCACGTGCCCGTCGACCTGGGACCGGACGGCAGCGACGCACGGATGCACGCCAAGACCGTAGGATCCTACGCAGTGCCGTAGGGGACCGCACCGCCACTTCCCAGCAAATTAGGGACACTGTTGCTCCTGGGGTATCGGCGAGGACCATTCGCAACCGTCTCCATGAAGCTGGGCTACGGTCCCGAACACCGTTAGGCCGTCTTCCGCTCACGCCCCAACATCGTGCAGCCCGCCTCCAGTGGTGTCGCGACAGGCGTGAATGGAGGGACGAATGGAGACGTGTCGTCTTCAGCGATGAGAGTCGCTTCTGCCTTGGTGCCAATGATGGTCGTATGCGTGTTTGGCGCCGTGCAGGTGAGCACCACAATCAGGACTGCATACGACCGAGGCACACAGGGCCAACACCCGGCATCATGGTGTGGGGAGCGATCTCCTACACTGGCCGTACACCACTGGTGATCGTCGAGGGGACACTGAATAGTGCACGGTACATCCAAACCGTCATCGAACCCATCGTTCTACCATTCCTAGACCGGCAAGGGAACCTGCTGTTCCAACAGGACAATGCACGTCCGCATGTATCCCGTGCCACCCAACGTGCTCTAGAAGGTGTAAGTCAACTACCCTGGCCAGCAAGATTCCCCTTCCTGGGACAATGAATTCACGGTGTTCTTATTTCAATTTCCAGGAGTGTAAAAACAGTCATTTGGAAAGTACTGCAGAGTGACGAATAAACTTGATGTAGGAAAAAAGAGTGACAATGTTTTAACGAAACTGATTTACTTTCTACTGCTTACACGGTACATAAATGAATTTTGATATTGATAATATTCTATGAAAATATATAGTTCATTTATATGTTCAATCATAATGATGTGTAATGTATCTTTTTACCTTCACATTACCCATTCATATGTAGATGTGGCTTCATGTTGACCATTAACAGTTTTTGGTTAACACAGTTGTGAAGTAGCAGTTCCTACCCACCACTTTTACATATTATAAAAAATAGGAGTTGTCGAAGAGAATGTTTTTCAGTTTGTTTTCCACTTTATCTTTGTCATCTCTCAGACATTTTACATTGCTAAGTACGTGATCAAACATTTCAGTGGCATCCTTGTATACCCTTTTATGTGCTAAAGACATCCTTGATGCAGAGTAATGAATCTCATTTTTTCTTTTGGAACTGAAAATATGTACACCACTCTTCCTTTTGATCTGCAGCATTTTATTTGCGAGAAACTTATGATGCAATGAATGTACTGTGAGACAGTAGTCAAAATGCCCAACTCCTTAAATAGATGTCTACAAGACGAAGATGGGTGAGCACCAAACAATATTCTTACAGCACGTTTCTGGGAAGTGAACACTTTCTTTCTTAAAGCTGAATTACCCCGTAACAGTATTCCATACGACATTATTGAATAAAAATATGCAAAATATGTCAGCTTACTGTTTTTTCTCTCCCCAACATTTGCAGTGATTCGAAATGCAAATGTGGCTGGACGAAGTTGTTTTAGGTGTTCCAATATGTCTTTTCTTCCTATTTAAATTCTCATCAGTACGATCAGATAATTTTTTTTTAAGTTTCCACTCTAGTTATTATAATAAATAATATTTTTACAAATTGCAATATGTTTTATTTCATGATCCATAATTCCCAAGGGACTTCAGGTTTGGAGAAAATCTTAGCAATTCACACATTAGCAATGCCAGAGACGCTTTGCAGACCATTTGTTGCTACGTTACGGTGACTTGTCACTTTCTGTTACATGAGATGAAAGTGAACAGTTCAGCTATTGGAATGTCAGGGTGTGAGATATAACAGTAGCTACATTTTTCGTTTGTTGTTGGACCTAGTACTTCATTAACAGAAGAGGCAAAATGACGAATGAAATGCAATTAAACATTTTATATTTAAAAACCATTAACTGACAGAGAATTTTTTACAAAAAAATGCTCCTAATTTAGGTGAAAAAGGATTCCGACACACGCACATTCTGAAATATAAGGTGTACCCTAAACTCAGTAGTCAGTCTGCATGTCAAGAACAGCGCTTCCAACCCTTCTCGGAAACAAATTTTACATAGGTGCTCGTCGACAACCTTCATAGACCATGGTGTTAATACGACAACACACTACAGCTTCCTGAATATTTAGGTTAAGTTCTATATTCGTTGCATCCCTTCTTGCAATTAATACGTCTTACTTCTGAAATATAGTGTTTATAAAATCTTTACCTTCCACAACGACCACGAACAAAACAGTTGGAAAAACATCAACCTACACCTCCAAAAAATGGTTCAAATGGCTCTGAGCACTATGGGACTTAACATCTATGGTCATCAGCCCCCTAGAACTTAGAACTACTTAAACCTAACTAACCTAAGGACAGCACACAACACCCAGCCATCACGAGGCAGAGAAAATCCCTGACCCCGCCGGGAATCGAACCCGGGAACCCGGGCGTGGGAAGCGAGAACGCTACCGCACGACCACGAGATGCGGGCCCTAGAGCTCCTCCAGAATGGAAACCACGGTATGATTTCTGTTACTGGTATAAAAGAATCGATCTTCACCGAGTCGGCTTGGGCGCTGCGTAATTGCTTGTAGCCTGTTCTGTCGTATCTGGTGACAGCGTACTGACTAAGCAGTTTTCTCAAAGCTACGATGTACCCCTAAGGTAGCCGCACGGTCTGAGGCTCGAGTCCTCCCTCGGGCATGGGTGTGTGTGTTGTCCTTAGCGTAAGTTAGCTTAAGTTAGATTAAGTAGAGCGTAAGCTTAGGAACCGGTGACCTCAGCAGTTTGGGCCCATAAGACCTCGCCACAAATTTCCAAAGCTGTACGCCTAAGTTTTAGTTACTTTTGGCACACCACGGTGTGGTTAGATTTCATCAACTGGGTGTAACTTAATCATACTAATCCCACAGCAGCTCGGGTCAAGATTTTAGGAAGTTTCCCCTGACCGTAAGGTCAACACCAGAGCTATCTTCTACAACTACGTCGTCCCCCCCCCCCCTCCCACTTCCCAGTAAATTCCAAGCTGGGAGACATAACAAACCGACCCCTCTGAAGAAACAGAGTGCCACTCCACAGTTAAAAATCTTAAATGACTAAAGACCACACACTAAAAACGTGGAGGGGATGGAGCGAAAATAAACAACCACACAAGGGTTCAGTAACAGCTAAAGTGATGCATATCGACGGAAAAAATGGCAACACGGGAAATAATTAATGTAGAGTAACGAAATTTTGGGATTATATTTGTCTAGGTAACATATTTAAGTGGCTAACATTTCAATATTTCAATTGTAAGCGCGAGATAAGCCATTACAAATGTGAAATGCTGGTACCTTAAAAACCAGCGTAACCACCGGAATGTCAGCATGCAGAAGAGCATGCATTGTGTTGACAGGTGCCGTATGTCAGTTTGTGGCAGGTGGTCCATGCCCGTTGCGCTTGGTCCGTCAGTACAGGGACAGTTAATGCTCTTTGTGGATGAAGCTGGAGCTGTCACCCGATGATGTCCCATATGTGACCCATTGGAGTCAAACCTGGTGACCGAGCACGCCAAGCGACATGTCGACACTCTGCATAGCATGTTAGGTTACAGCAAGGGTAGGTAGACGAGCGTTATCCTGTTGGAAAACAGACCCTGGAATACTGTTCATGAACGGCAGCAAACAGATCGAATCACCAGATGGATGTACGAATTTGGCGTTGTGGTGCCTCACATAACCACGAGGGTGTTCCTGCTGTCGGATGACATCATTGCTCCAGATGCAGGCCCAGTGTGTCTAGCACGCAGTGAGGTTGGTTGTAGTCCCTCAACTGCCCTCTTCCTAACCAACATACGGCCATCATTGGCACGGAGGCAGAACCAGTTTCGATCGGAAAACACAACAAACCTCCACACTGCACTCCACTGACCTCACACTTGACACAACCGAAGTCCCAAATGGCGGTGACTTGGGATCAGCAGAATGCACGCTACAGGGCGTCTGGCTCCGAGCTGTCCTTCAAGTAACCCATCTGTAACAGTTGGTTGTGTCACTGTGGTGCCAACTGCAGCTCATATTGCTGCTGCAGGTGCAGTATGATGCGCCAGGGCCCCACGTCGAACAGATGATCGTCCCTCTCGGTAGTGCCACGTGGCCGTCTGGAGCCCGGTCTTTTTGTGACCGTGCATTCTCGTGACACACTGCTGTCAACAGTCACGCACAGCGGTTACATTCACGCCACGTTTTTCCACAGTATCGCGGACGGAGCATCCAGCTTCTCGTATCCCTGTTTCACGACGTCGCTCAAACTCAGTGAGGCGTTGATAATGGCGTCTTTGGCACCTTAAAGGCATTCCTGACTAACATCAACCCACGACGTCCAATCTCAAAGGTAACTAACGCTTATGACCGTTACGGCGTCTATTGAAAGCAAATCTGATTTGTATCCTCATAATGGCGCTATTCTTATGCAACTGGAGCGTAGTTTAAATAGACATCATGTTTCAGGCGTAGAAACACGCCTACCAACTTTCGTTTATGTGACGCATTTCCTTCTTGGTGTTGCGTCTTTTCCTCTGCGTCAGTGCAGATAGCACCCAAAATATCAGAATGTCAACAAATCAACGCAAATTCAACGACATTTCATTTGGAAACAACTCAGAAGTGCTCAGTGCAGTTGATAAATCCTTCACAGTTTCCATTTTAGTCACTGTTGTGGGGCTGTCTGCTTCCCCTGTCGCCTGTCGCCTATAGGTCTGTACAGTATGTTTCTCAAAATTAAAACACGGCACTAAAGTCTAGTTACATGTGGCACCAGGGGGTGAGGTTGTGTTCCATTAGCTGTGCGTAACTGGGTTGTTATTATTGTTCATTCAGTACAAACATTTGTTTAGAACTGGATCTTAGTGTCTATAGTACCTTCTCAGTGTCCTGTGTCGCTAGGTGTAAAACAAAAATTCAGTTGTCACTACGAGCTGGACATTTGTATGTGCCACGATGAATAAGATCGTTTCAGATGTATGATAAATCTTTATTTATGATCCTACTAGTTTCGCACCGTTAGGGCCGCATCTTCAGGAACACATATTCGTGCTTATCATCATCATCATCATCATCATAATCAAGACTGATTATGCCTTTCAGCGTTCAGTCTGGAGCATAGCCCCCCTTATACAGTTCCTCCATGATCCCCTATTCAGTGCTAACATTGGTGCCTCTTCTGATGTTAAACCTATTACTTCAAAATCATTCTTAACCGAATCCAGGTACCTTCTCCTCGGTCTGCCCCGACTCCTCCTACCCTCTACTGCTGAATCCATGAGTCTCTTGGGTAACCTTGCTTCTCCCATGCGTGTAACATGACCCCACCATCTAAGCCTGTTCGCCCTGACTGCTACATCTATAGAGTTCATTCCCAGTTTTTCTTTGATTTCCTCATTGTGGACACCCTCCTGCCATTGTTCCCATCTACTAGTACCTGCAATCATCCTAGCTTGTTGATAAGGTAACCTGAATCTACCCAGCTTCCGCTCCCGTACAACAAAGTTGGTCGAAAGATTGAACGGTGCACAGATAACTTAGTCTTGGTACTGACTTCCTTCTTGCAGAAGAGAGTAGATCGTAGCTGAGCGCTCACTGCATTAGCTTTCCTACATCTCGCTTCCAGTTCTTTCACTATGTTGCCATCCTGTGAGAATATGCATCCTAAGTACTTGAAACCGTCCACCTGTTCTAACTTTGTTCCTCCTATTTGGCACTCAATCCGTTTATATTTCTTTCCCACTGGCATTACTTTCGTTTTGGAGATGCTAATCTTCATACCATAGTCCTTACATTTCTGATCTAGCTCTGAAATATTACTTTGCAAACTTTCAATCGAATCTGCCATCACAACTAAGTCATCCGCATATGCAAGACTGCTTATTTTGTGTTCACATATCTTAATCTCACCCAGCCAGTCTATTGTTTTCAACATATGATCCATAAATAATATGAACAACAGCGGAGACAGGTTGCAGCCTTGTCTTACCCCTGAAACTACTCTGAACCATGAACTCAATTTACCGTCAACTCTAACTGCTGCCTGACTATCCATGTAAAGACCTTTAATGATTGCATAATTTATTCCAAACGATAACCAGTGGATGACCCAACATTTATTGTCCAAATCAGATATCAATTTTAAGTGTCAAGAGATCGGTAGCCCAAAACAGAGCAGAATGCATGATACGTTGTGACGACGATATTAAGCGTAGTACAGAGTAACCCACCACCTTGAAATGTTAGGTGGGTCGGAAGCTTATAAATCTAACAGCAAAGACTTCTCATTATTACAATCTTATTGGTATACAGATGTTAAAGCTCTTTTAAACAACATAAAGAACATAATATATAAAAGTTTCTCTAAGGCTACAGCGAATTGAATGCATCACAACTGTTTTAGTGGTTCTATATAATTTGTTTCTACCTAGTTCATGAGAATATAATTTATATAATGCAAACGTCAAAAAATAGAAAAAAATTTATTACAATAATTATGGTGAAGATAAGTTGCAATATATAGAGGGAAGTGATATACTGTGTTTGGATCTATAATACAGTCTAAGGAGTTTGGTAATTGACAGCAGCCTATTTCTACTTATTTCAGGTAAGAAGGTCTCGGTAGAACCTCGGGCTATTCTCATCTGAAATGGTTTGTACTTATGTATATTTATTGTGTTTGCGTATATTGATATATTACTTGGAGTGTTTCAAGTCAGGACACTACATGATATTCAGCAGCTGTTTGTTTGTCCTATTATTGGTAGCTGTGGTGTGTTCTATGTGATACCTCAGATACATACACCTGGTATTATACAGGTTAAACACTGATTGAGCATTTGATACATGGAATACACTAATTTTAGCTTTACATAAGGATTACACTTATAGTTGTAAATTTGTTATTAGAAATAGAATATAGTTCATTGCCACTTGAATGCATTATTCCTTAAATAACTTAATACATTATATTTTTAGTTTTATACATATTTTACAGAAAAAGTACATTTCATATATAAAATTCATTGAGTGGAGCTTTAAACAGAGAAGAGAATATGCTTCTGTCTACACATAATAAGACGAATAAAACGTTACTGCTTGTGTGCAGTATACTTTAAACAATATGGAATGTGTCGTTGGGGAAGAGGAGCATCGGAATTAAAGTTCTTCGAGCCTTCTCGTCCCAAGCGAAGTTACCTTATTACTACAGTCTTAGTATGTTGTGTCGGTGTTTGTTTGTTCTATGATTGTTGCTGTCTGTTGTTTTGTTTGTGATTGTGTTATGGCATGCAGTGTCATGCGTTGTTGGTTTTGGTCCCTTATATGTTGATTCCTCCTGAGTCATGTTCGCTTAGTGTATTGGTTCCTTTCCTTGGGTTACGAATCTGTGGTCGTGCTCATGTCCTGCAATGCGGTTTTCTGTGTTGTTTGTGCTTCTCTACGCCTCCTTCCATATGGGTTTTGGCGCTTGTATTCTTCATACAGTGTTTTCAATACAATTTCGGCTACGCTATTTACTGCGTTCCACTCATCGGGATTACGCAGTATTCTGGCGATGTAACTGTCGTTCTGTATAGGTCTCACTTGTGCTAGCGTGTTGCATAGCAGTGTGACGTGTTCTGGTGTCCCAGTTTCTCCGCAAATGCATATTTCATCGTTAGTTAGTCCCATGCTGTTTAAGTGTACCGGGTACGGCCCGTGGCCCGTCAGGAAATGGACCATCCTCCGGCTTGGATCAACATGTTACAGTTGTAATCTTTCGCTTACGTCAGGAAAGAAAGAGTGTACTCGGAGACTCTTGTCGGATGCGGCCCACTCTCTCTGCCACGTTGAAATCCGTCATTGTTTCATTTGTGCTCTGTTTATAATATTGGTTCCTGTAATTTCGGTGACTTTATCGAGAAGATGCAAAGCTGGTACTTTTAACCGGTGATACAAGTATAGCTATCACAACCCAACAGACAAGAATTAACTGATAAAATTGCAAACTATGTTTTTCAGAAAATCATTATGTGGTTCTCTGCAAATGGGCTCTCATTAAACTTTGACAAAGCACAGTATATACATTTCCACACAGTAAATGGAATGACACCATTAATAAATATAGACTTCGATCAGATATCGGTAGCTAAGGTAGAATATTCAAAATTTCTAGGTGTATGCATTGATGAGGGGTTGAACTGGAAAAAACACACTGAAGATCTGCTGAAACGTTTGAGTTCAGCTACTTATGCTATTAGGGTCATTGCAAGTTTTGCCGATGTATATCTCAGTAAATTAGCTTACCACGCCGATTTTCATTCTCTGCTTTCGTGTGGCATCATATTCCGGGTTAACTTATCATTGAGTAAAAGAGTGTTCATTGCACAAAAGCGTATAATCAGAATAATTGCTGGAGCTCATCCAAGATCATCCTGCAGACACTTATTTAAAGAGCTAGGGATCTTCACTGTAGCCTCACAATATATATATATTCAATTATGAAATTTGTTATTAACAATCCGATCGAATTGAAAAGTAATAGCAGTGTACATGGCTACAACACTAGGAGAAAGGATGATCTTCACTACTCAAGGTTAAATCTAACTTTGGCTCAGAAAGGGTTAAATTATGCTGCCACAAAAGTCTTTGGTCACTTACCTAACAGCATTGAGAGTGTGACATATAGCCATATAGCATTTAAAAGGAAATTAAAAGAATTTCTGAATGGCAACTCCTTCTACTTATTAGATGAATTTTTGGATATAGTAAGTGGGTAATTCCCCCATCGAAAAAAAAATTGAAAATATTGTCATGTAATATTTTGTGTAATGAAATATCTTGTATAGACACCTTTTCTTAACCTGACACGTTCCACATCACTACGAAGTGTCGTATTCACGATGTATGGAACAAGTACTAACCTAATCTCTTCTAATCTAATCTGTCTCTTTTAAGCCAGGGAAGTGCAGCTCTATAACGTTTTGCTTTGCCTTTAGCGCAGGCCCCATGACAACGCAAAGAGCCTCTAGTGATGTGGTGTTGAAGGCTCCGCTCATCCTCAAGAGTACACTTGCAGTTGTCTTGTTAGTCTGCATGTTCAGTCTTTCAGTCTTATTACAACTATTGCGTTACCTATTGGTTAAAAAAAATGGTTCAAATGGCTCTGAGCACTATGGGACTCAACTGCTGTGGTCATAAGTCCCCTAGAACTTAGAACTACTTAAACCTAACTAACCTAAGGACATCAAACACATCCATGCCCGAGGCAGTATTCGAACCTGCGACCGTAGCGATCGTGCGGTTCCAGACTGTAGCGCCTTTAACCGCTCGGCCACTCGGGCCGGCGACCTATTGGTTATCTTTTGTAATAAATTATGAAATAAATATATATACCTGAGGATGTGGCTCTAACGCCGCGAAACTAGTTGGATCATAAATAAAGATTTATCATAAAGGTACAATTCTACAGCTGTGGATACCCCACAATACTAAATTTGCTGGTGTTGCTTTGTAATTAGTCATTTACAAGCCGCGCTCTGTTGTGAGTGTCCCACACGTTTCATACCACATTTCCATCACGGTGCTAAACATTTCGCAAACGGTAGCACCTGTGGCAAGTTCCGTTCCGCAGTCTCGCCTCTCGCCGTCGGGAGCTGCGTCGCCGAGTGGATACACTCGCGTGCGCCGCGGCGACGTGTGAGCCGGCGCGGACAGAGGCGGACGGCGACGTGTTAATGACGGCGTCCGCAAAAAGCCGCCCCACGAACGGCGGCCTCCATTCCTCGCGCGCCGTCACGGCGGCCTGCCCGCCACCTGGCCAGCCGCCGCCGCCGCCGCCGCCGCCGCCGCCGTAATTGCGGCGGATTCCGTTTTTTCCCGCCCCGCCCCGGCCCGGCCCTCCCCGTCCGCCTCCCGCGGCACGCCCCGCCCCCGCACGCCCCCGCTCGCGTGGTGGCGGGCGTGTTGGACGCCGATCACGGGATGCAGCCATCCGTCACGGCACGGCGGCGTGCGTGCGGCGCCGTGCCGAGCGGTGCCTGGCGCGCCCCAGGGCTGCCACCACACCCAGCTAAATCATGCGCCGCTCATTGGCAGCCGCCTTTCAGCATGGCGTCAGCGCCTATACGCCCACGGGCCGCGGTAGCTGCCGCTCGCCACCGCCTTACTGCAGCCGCGCTGCAGCCTACATGCGTTCCTCACCTGTCTCAATCTCTCTCTCTCTCTCTCTCTCTCTCTCTCCTCGCCTGCTGTCGTCAGTGCCTCGAGGATCACCTCGACAGGGAAAATTACTTCGACATCCCCGTGACGTTCGATCGCTACGCCTACATCTCTGACGTCTGTCTGTTGTAGACAGAGTTGTAGAACTACCGTAGGCTACCGTAGACTACGATAAATAGGCGCAGGCTACGGTAATTCTCCTAGTAGCTTTGGCCAATTAAGGTCATATCCGCGTAACCTGTACGTAGCCCCGCACTCACGGCGAGCAATATTCAAGCAGTGGGCGAACAAGTGTGCTGTAACATACTTCCTTTGTTTTCGGATTGAATTTCCTTAGGATTCTTCCAATGAATATAAATTTGGCATCAGCTTTACCGACGATCAACTTTATATGATCATTCCATTTTAAATCACTCCTAATGCCTACTCCCAGATAATTTACAGAATTAACTGCTTCCAGTTGCCGACCTGCTATATTGTAGCTAAATGATAAAGTAAGAGGGAAGGGAGAAAAGAGGGCGTGCATTCTACATATTCATTCTTCATATTATGCATTCTTCAAATTATTCGTTCTTGATTGTGACTGAAAGTCAAGTGAAAGGAGTTTCAGGTGTAAAGATGTTGATGAAAAACAGTAGAGGAAGGTTCACGAAATTGTACGACGCTCCAACTCTCATAAATCAAAGAAGATGATGAACAGTTTCACAGCATTATTAAATCTGCTTTTCCGTACAGAATTGCGTGTAGCTGAAAATAGCTTACTTTGTCTCCAGTCTCAGTGCCGTACTTAGCCATACAAGGAAAAATTTAGATGCAGCACGGCTGCATCTTGGCTATTTCGGAACAGAACAGAATACACTCAAACGTAGTATATTTGTTCGAAAACTTGTGTCGTGCAAACAGATACCTTCCACGTAGGAAAAGAAATAGCAAATGATTTTGACTTTACTTTGTAACGTTCTGCTAGTTTCTTTGATTTTTTGGAGGTATTTGCTCTTCTACTGTGTCTTGTGTCGGACTGATATTTCAGTAACACTGCTGTAAATTAAATAAATATTTATCTTCCAGCTTTGCGGAAATTTGAGCTATTAGCAAAAAAAAAAAAAAATTGTTCAAATGGCTCTGAGCACTATGGGACTCAACATCTGAGGTCGTCAGTCCCCTACAACTTAGAACTAGTTAAACCTAACTAACCTAAGGACATCAGACACATCCATGCCCGAGGCAGGATTCGAACCTGCGACCGTAGTGGTCGCGCGGTTCCAGACTGTAACGCCTGGAACCGCTCGGCCACAGCGGCCGGCAGCTATTAGCAGGTTTCTGGATCATTTAAGGCGATTGAGAACTGGCCTTCTTGTCTGATCTGTTAATTGGTTTAATCGAATCTGAGTGTATATTACAATACAAAAAGCCACACTATGTAAAATTAGCTTTCCAATTTGCACCCCCCTCCCCCTCCCGTCCCTCTTCCAAAAACAATCCTGCGTGCGGGCCTGCCTGTACGTTAGGTGTGTTGTATACCTGTCGGGCATTACATCATAGCGATCGCTTTCTTTATGTATGCAATCAGTGTCCTACAAGATTCCCTTAAAACCCGGAAGCGGTAAACCCCGTAGAAACTGATAGAAGATACATAAAGGCCCTTTTAAACTACGGAACAAATTTGTTTCACATACTTTTCATCCGCTTTTCATTCTCCCATCCAAGGCTTGGTTTACGTTTGAGTGAAGTTCCCTCTTCTCCACAAGGCAGTGGTGTCCTTTTCTAATTATCCCCAGGTGGATGGGTCGCCTCATCCGCCAACTCCGCCACTCCGAAGGTCTCCTTCTCTCCGAAGGTGCCGTTAAGGTCTTCGCCCGCAGTCCTGGTCATGGCCTCCACGTTATATCCAATGGTGCTGGGTCCCTGTCTGAACTTAGCCATCCTTTCACATCGGCCTACTAATGTGGAGGATGCCCCTCCTCCCCCTCCCCCCCCCCCCCACCAGTGCGGCTGCCCCCGGCAGGAATTACTCAAAAGAATGACAGGGAAGGTGGCCCTATCTCCCTTGAACCGGGTTAATGGATGTATATGACCCCATAACATCATACATGACATCACAACATACACATCACTCTGTTCAAAAAGGGCACTCGACGAAAATGTGGAAATTACAAAGGCATCACGGTGCTGTCACACACCCTGAAGCCCTTAGAAAAAAATCATAGAACCTTTGCTTGAGGAGGAACAACATGGGTTGAGGAAAGACCGAGGTACAACGGATCTTAGTTTTGCAGTAAGAGTTCTGAGATAAAAGTTCTAGGAATATGGAAGAATTCTTGCGACTTTATTTGTAGACATTGAAAAAGTGTGTTCCTCAAAGTAGGATATAGGAATGTTTGGAAGACCTAAAGGTACCAAAGTACCTAATTGATGCTATACCAAAAGTGTCATAGCTGTGTCCAGGTATGCAACGGATGACCAGATTGGTTCAAAACAAAGAGAGGTGTCCAACAAGGAAGGGGCCTATCATAACCCCTGTTTGTAATGGTAATGGACAAGATCAGAAAATCTATCAAGAAGATGGACAACGAACCAAATGCCCTGGTTTTTTGCTAATGATTCGATACTATGAAGACAGGCAGAAGCTGAAGCACAGAAGGGACTTAATGACTGCAACAACACATTCAAAAATTTCGGCCTAAAGCAAGTGGAACAAAGACAGTAGAAATGACAGTCTACAGGCGAGAAACGACCTCGAACAAATTTCCAAAAGGAGTCCAAGAAGAATCTGTTTCCTATTGCAAGTACCTAGGAAGCATGGTCTGGAAAGACAGCACTGTTAAGCAGGAAGCACTCAGCAGGACACAGAAACCATCCAGTTTTTACAGTCAAATCAGAAATCTTCTCTGGGACGATAAAATGCCACGAAAAGTACAAGCGACCGTGTACCACACCTATTTCGTACCAATCCTTGCATATGGGTTAGAGACATGTACTCTACTAAAGAAAGACCTCAGCAAAATTCAGGCAACAGAAATTAGATTCATCAAAACTGTGAATCAAACAACTAGAAAGAACAAAATCATGAATGAGGTGAATAGAAAATGAGTCAGTATTGAAGTTTCTGTTACCAGTGTCATAAAGGAACGCAGGCTTCAGTAGTATGGGCACATAATCAGAATGAACAGCGAAAGATCTGCCAAAAAGTATTTCATCCTGAACATCGTAGGAAGAAGACCACGGGGAAGACCAAGAAAACGCTGGATAGAGACTGTAAGATCAGATGTGGAGGAGAAAGTTGTCCTGGAAAAGTAGATGTATGAGGACAGAAGGAGATGGCGGGCGCTTGTACACCATATCCGGGAAACTGGAGTTGGAAAACGACGACGACGACGATCACGACGACGACGATGACGATGATGATGATGATGATAAGTAACCACCCTCTATGTTACTTAAAGATAAACATGATGATGACAAGTAATCACACTGCATGTTACTTATAGCAAAAGTGAACATGTCAATGTTTAATCCAGATTTTACTCGAAAATTGTTGATTTTTAACTTGTTTTAGTAAAAATAAAGAAAACAATGTAGATTCATCACATAGCGCTGGAAAATGCATTTCCCTCGACAAAAAGATTCTATCAACTAATTTGTATTACTTGTAAAATGCAATTTATATTCTATGAGGATATAAAATACACAATGGATGATATGCAGTACAACTAAACAAACAAAAAAAAGAAAAAAAAGAGAGAGGTCGTTGGCTCCCAGTTTCTCTCTTACACATTCATTTGTGGTTCTTTCCCTACCAATGCTTTCAATACTACCAGTATCCTACTACTTAATACATCATTTATATAGTGTACCAAAACTACCAAATCGTAGTTTTGGTAGAGCGCGACTCCAGTTGTGCAGTATTGGAACGTGCTTTATAGTCGCACAATACGACAATTCTAAAGGTAAAATCTGTGGCGCAAAGCCTGATTGTAGGTACAGTAGAGTGTTTCTTCGTCACGGCACTAGCAGGGAGACGTTGGCGGGCTCATCATTCCGGGAGACTTTCATTCCCTGGTTAGTAGGCTGAGAGGACCTGGGCTGTCTCTGGGCTGTCCTGGAGGGACTGGAACGACGAAAACTCCAGCCCCTACCTGGAATCCTTAGCCTGACTACCATCGTCACCTATGACATTCTTGGAGATCGAAAATTTCCTATGTAGAAACCAACTTGGGTTCATTTCATTTACTACATATTTAAAGACTTGTTGCCTAATACACCGAGCTCACAAAAGTCGTGGGATATCTCCTAATATCGTGCCGGACCTCCTTTTGCCCGACGTAACGCAGCAACTCGAAGTTGCGTAGACTCAACAATTCGCTGGAATTGTCCAGAATATCGTTCAAACCAATCGCGAACGATCCTGGCCAGGTGCCATGGCAATTGTCATCCATAAAAATTCCATTGTTGTTTGGGAACATGAAGTCCATGAATGGCTCCAAATAGTCTCCAAGCAGCGGAACATAACCATTTCCAGTCAGTGATCGGTTCATTCCATGTAAACACAGCCCATGACATTGTAGAGTCACCATCAGCTTGCACAGTACCTTGTTGACAACTTGGGTCTAGTTGCTTTGTGGGGTCTGCGCCACACTAGAACCCTACTATCAGCTCTTACCATCTGAAATCGGGACTACTCTGACCAGGCCACGGTTTTCCAGTCGTCTAGGGTCCAACCGATATGGTCACGAGCCCGGGAGGGGCGCTGCTGGCGACGTCGCGCTATTAGCTAAGGCTCTTGCATCGGTCGTCAATTCTCATAGCCCATTAATGCCAAATTCTGCCGCACTGTCCTAACAGATGCATTCGCCGCACGTCCCTCATCGATTTCTGCCCTTATTTCGATCAGTTCAGGTTGCCTGGTAGCACTGACAACATTAAGCAAACGCCGCTTCTCTCGGTCGTCCGCGTTTCCTTGATGCGACCTAGCGCCTGGAATTTGGTATTCTAGGCACACACACTCTTGACTCTCTGGATCTCGGGATATTGAATTCCCTAAAGATTTCAGAACTGAAATGTCCCGTGCGTCTAGCTCCAATTACCATTCCGCGTTCAAAATCTGCCAATTCCCCTCGTGCAGCCATAATCACGTCGGAAACCTTTCGACATGAATCAGCTGAGTATTAATGACAGCTCCCGGCAATCTCATTAGTTTCGAATAGCTTTCAAAAACAGATTGTACATTTTACAGTTTTTCATTTACAAACATATGTTGTTTCACATTACTAGCAAACATTATTTGAGCATTAAAAAAAAGAAAAGAAAAAACGGAATAATGGTAATAAGTGACAAAGAAAATTTAATTACCTATGGAGATGGAGAGTATTAAAGAGAAAAGATAAGTAACTAATAAGAAAATAATAGAAGGATAGGAAAAAAATGGAAATGTCGTGTGGCTAGGGCCTCCCGTTGGGTAGACCGTTCGCCTGGTGCAGGTCTTTCGATTTGACGCCACTTCGGCGACCTGCGCGTCGATGGGGATGAAATGATGATGATTAGGACAACACAACACCCAGTCCCTGAGCGGAGAAAATCTCCGACCCAGCCGGGAATCGAACCCGGGCCCTTAGGATTGACAGTCTGTCACGCTGACCACTTTTTTTTATATTTTTTTTTCTTTATTAAAACAACCATATATGTACATAAGCACAAAAACAAAATATTGAAGTGCTGGAACTGATTCAACACGAATTGTATCCTACAATAGACTGAAGAACACATTTCAATATAGTGCCATTTGTAAGCTTACAAAATAGAACATAAATAGTAGCCTCTTCAGTCCAGACAGAGACATTAATCCGAAACGCAAACATATATATAATTGATTGTCTTAACTGGAATGACAGTTCTGTCATTTGATTCATAACCGTCCAAACTCAAAGTCATTTGGAGCACACAAACGGATAACAAGAGATGCACAGGTACACAAATTAATGAAAACGTCATAATGAAGTTAATTACACCATTGAGAAGTCGGGAGTAGTCCTAGGAACTGGTATAACCCCTTACTCGTTGTGTATTTTGTTCGCTACATAGTCTTGCATGTGATTTGTGCCATTACCGGCATCGAGAATTACCCTACGCCTTGTTTTTCAAAAATTATGTCCAACATGTTAGCAAACATCTTCCTGAAATTTGGGTAACATTTCATCTTCCAGCGTGCCGTTCTCATGTAAGCCTCGAAACTAATGAGATTATCTTCACTATTGTGGATGATGATATATGTCACAAACTGTCCTAACATCCACATCACGGTCTTGTTCTTGGTAGCGGGAAAATGTTTCGCGTCCGGCCAGAGCAGGATGTCGGTGCAGTGGCTGGCTGGGCTGCTGCGGGTAATCAGGCCCAGCCTCTGCTGCACCCATTTCCAGTTAATGAGATGACCGCCACAAGTGAAGCGATGGCGTAAGGTGTCGACCAGGCCACAGCGGACGCATTTATCACTGTCACTTAAACCGATTCTATGCAACCTTTCATTTGTGGGTATAACATCGTTTACCACTTTATACTATGTGGACGCCACTTCAGCAGTGTGGACGGTTAAACTTATGTTGTCCCAAACTGCCTTCCAATGAACACTCGGGTATTTAAGTTCAATAGGATTTCGGACTATTGGAGATGTCCATCTTTTTAATAACAGGTGCGTCGTCGGTAAATCCTGTGTGAAATAATGTTCATCAATATAGCTTACTTCAAGAAAAAACTGCTTGACATGTCGTAGTTTGTAATGTATTTTACCTACATCAATGGGTGGATGCGTATCGGTGGGTTGTAAGGTTCGGAAGAGCCAACTGGTTACGCTGAGAGGTTCCTTGTCCAACAAATGGGTGATTCGTTTAATATATAACGCAGTACACTTTCGGTTAATGTCAGGCATGTTTAGTCCGCCGGCCTGTCTGGAAGACGTCAGCGTGGTGTATTTCACTTTGAACAGATGCCCTTGCCAGATAAATCTATTAGAGAGTTTCATCACGTGTTTGGCCTGCATCTTGGGGACTGGAAATAGTTGGGCCATATAGTACGCTTTACTGAATATATAACTGCTGAGGAGTCGTATGCGTTGGAGAATGTTAACGGACCGCCAATTGTTTTCATAGATGGCACCTTGCATTTTATTGGTGACCTGCTTCCAATTTTTTGCATTCATTTTTAGCGGGCATTTGTCGATAATCATCCCCAGAGTGGTGTGGTTTTCGACACGCTTTGCCCAAGGTATAATAACTGCGTCGAATCCTCGAATGTTGACAAAGGTGCATTTACCGGCGTTGATTTTAGCACCGGAAGCACGACAGTACTCGTCTACCGCGGTCTTGAGGGTTGATACGTCTCCGTCGTTGCGTAGTAACACTCCGACGTCGTCGGCGTAAGCACGAACCACGAAGGACGTCCCGGCGATCGAAAGGCCTGCAAGTTTGTCATGAATAGAGCGTAAGAGCGGCTCGAGTGATAAAACAAATAACGTCATGGAGAGGGGGCTCCCCTGCGGCACTCCTCTTTGGAGCTCGATGGGTTGAGTAAGCTGTCCATTTACACTGATTCTGGTTGTAATGCTCGTGACGAAATGTTGCACGACATTTATAACCTGTTGCTCAAAACCACACCGCTGCAGTAGCTGTAGGAGGTACTCGTGGCGGACGCGATCAAAAGCCTTGCAAAAGTCGATAAACAGCAATGCGAGATTCACGTTAGTGACTGACGCTATGGCTATTACATCTCTATATTCCGCAAGGGGCGTCATAATAGTGCGACCAGGGATGCATGATTGATGGTTGTGAATCACTTGCTTCATTAACGGAGACAATCTGCTGTTGAGTGCTCTGGCGAAGGTTTTGTAATCAAAATTGAGTAAAGTAATAGGTCGGAAGTTATCTAAGGTTTTTCGGTGTTTGCTTTTTGGTATCAATACAATTCGGCCTTCCTTCATTTCGGCCGGCACGTCACTCCCTCGCATCACTTCATTGAGAACATCTGTAAATGCGTGTCCGATTATGGGCCAGAAGCGCACATAAAATTCCCGTGGCAAACCATCAGGGCCAGGGGATTTATTTGATGGCGAGCCAGAAATCAGTTCAAGGACTTCGTCTGGAGCAAAATCGTGTACGACCGCCAAGTTGTCCGCAGGCGTGACTACGGTGGGCAGAGCACTCACGATATCGCCGCCGTCATCACCATATGTATCGCATTGCGAGTACAGATCCGTGAAGTACCGGTAAACTGCAGTAAGAATATCTCTCTGTCGGGTCACACGGAGTCCATCATCTGTGTCCAGCTCCCCGATAAAAGCTCGCTTGCGATGGGCACGATGTTTTATGAGGTGATACAGCGATGCAAGTTCGTCCTCTTGAAGCGATTTTGCTTTAGATCTGATCTTCAGTCCTTCAAGCTGCGTTCGCTTTATACCTATAAGCTTCGCCTTTATTTGTTTGATGGTCGTCAGCTGTGTGTTGGTGGGTGTCGTAGTCGCATACAACTCTCGCAGAACTGTTTGGTAAAAATCAATCGTGCGTTTGACATCTTGCGCTCGTTGCCAACTGTAGTTCCTTAAAGATAATCGCATTTTCCGTTTGACCACAGCATTCCACCAGGCTATCTTGCTCGGATATCTGCAGCATTGCTTGAGACAATCCTATGCCATTTAGTATGCTGTTTGTCCAGATTTATTGTGACACAGAGGGCGCAGTGGTCGGAGAAGCTTGCCGGAATGACATCGGCGTCCAGAACATGTTGGCAAATGTTCTCAGAGATGTACAAACGGTCTAGACGGCTACATGCGGTGGTGGTCAGGTACGTGTACTTTACCAGGGTAGGAAATTTTAGTTCCCACGCATCCTTCAGCTGCAGGTGACGCACCAGATCATGTAGTTCCCTACAGTAATTAAAGTTTGGCGATTGGTCTTTCCTGTGGATCACACAGTTGAAATCACCACTAATTATCAACTGGGTTGGGTTGCGGCGTAGCAAGTATATGATGTCTTGTTTAAAGAAGTTAGCTCTTTCTGATTTTAAGGTCGTTCCAGATGGAGCATAGATATTGACGAGGGTGACATCAAAAATTTGGCAAGCTATGCCTCTACCAGAGTCCAACATTTCGATATTGCTCACTGGGATTCCGTCTCGTGATAGAATGGCCGTACCTGTACCCGCGTCCGCCACGGTGTTTACGATTTCCTGATACATGAAAACTTAAGATAGACACTTCCTGTAACAGAACTATATCAGCTTCGGACTCGTAGATAAACTGCCGTAGCATTGCTAATTTTAAATCTGTCCTAACTCTATTAATATTCAGGGGCAAAAACTTATAAGCTTGACTCATGATCGTCTGAGACTTGTGGGTGATGGGAAGCGTAGGAAGCCCAGTCCATCTCACCGTTGGACTTCGAACCTACATCCGCAGGTTTTGTACCAGTTTTTGCGCTGACTTTACTTTTTGAGTTACTTCGAGCCACGGAGTCCTTTGGTTTAACTTTATTTTGCCGTCGCAAAGGCGTGCGAAGTGTCATTGAAGACGGCGGAGTCGGCGAGTCATGGCTGTAAGCAGTATGTGAAAGTCCTTGCTTCGGAACGGGTGACGGCAAGTCCGAAGACGCGGCGTCAGTAGGCTCACTGTGTTTGTTTGGAGCCGCACTGGCTGTTTGTATACAGCTGTCCGGGTCCTCGTGTTGTGTGGAAGCAGTTTCGAGGTGGCGGCTGTTTATGTTGTGCTCTACACCGCGTGCTTCATCCGCCGTGTTTACGAGTTGCATTTGACTGACTGCCGCCACTTGTGTGTTGGCCACCTGCGGCGAGTCGGCAAGCGGCATCGGAACGGATTGCTGTAAACACTCGGCTGCACTCGTATTGACAGTTCCTGCGTCGGGCGGTTGAATGGGAATTTGGCGGGTCGTAACTGAGCCATCCGACACATGCGTGTCCTGTGTGGAGGCCCGTGGCTCCGCGTCATCGGTGTGATTTTTTACTGCCTGTTCGCCGGAACCACTACCGTCACTTATAGTACGTCGTCGTTTGTTACCGACAGATAATGCAACACCGGTGGCTAAGGGGTGACTGGCCACGGGTTTTTGAGGCAAGGGTGGGAAGGTGCCGTTGCCGAGATCGTTGTCCTCTGACACAGATGCACTCGGTTGGGAGTCAGTCACAGAAGGCGTCTGATTTTGAGTTAGGACATCAGCCAATGTTAATCTCTGTCGTTGTTGCAGATTGTTTCGAAGTACGACAACTTGCCGTGGGCAATCCTCTCGTAAATGGCCACTCGTGTTACAGATGAAACAAGTACCTACTTGCCCCTCGTAAATGACATGAGCCTTATAACCACAAACCATTATATAGCATGGGATATTGACTTTAACGGCCATTTCAACTGAGCGAATCCCACTATAACATTGGAGTTTGTGACGGCTCGACCATTTTTCGTTTCTAATCTGTCGGATGTCACCGTATTTGGCGAGGACATCTCTAAGAAAACAATTCTCAACCTCAGGTGGCAAATTGAACACTCGCACTTGTTTATACTCAAAGTCAGCGTTAGTTATTGAAACTGTACTCACCGACTGATCACGATGTCGGAACTCTGCTTTCCCACCAGTGTTCACCAAAATTTTCTCCAGTTGTATCTGGTCCAAAAACTTCACAAAGAAACAGTATTCCGCCATGTCATAATATGCTGTGTGGACCTGATCGGATGTGATGCCAATAATATCTACTATCCAGTCATGGATTTCTAGAGAACTCGGTTGCACATTCCTGGAAGATTTCTCAAATGCAAATCACAGGGTATTTTTACGTGGTACACTGGGAGCCATAACTGCACTATATGCGCAGTCGGGACCGCTGTGAGTAAATTAAGAAGCTTGTGTACGACGGTAGTGAAGAAGCACTGAGAATATCACAGGTCACAATCCAAGAATTATTATAAACACGGCTTGCGGCGCTACGACTACGCGGGAGTACCGACACGTCCGATCGCTGTCGCGTCCCAAGCGGAACTGTCCACTCAGCTACCGGGGCGGACATAAGGATAGGAAAGAAAAAATACAGAGCTTTTCCTCTACTGTTGAAAGGAAGTATAAAATAAATATATTATGGTTCGTGTAGTTGATATTACCGATGAAAGGCCCTCGGTTGATCATCGAACCTGTCTCACCTGAAAAAGCAAAAATAAAATAAAAACTTATTACATTATTAAATGAAACTTAGCGTGAATGATTCTATATGAATTTGTTTCTACTATCTAAATGCTGTAAGTGTCCTATCATGATGTATGTTTGTGTGCATGATGCTGTCCCTTTCATCAACGCCATAGGTGGAGGGGAGCCTCGAAACTGAAACTTCGGATCCCGTCTCCCAGAGTGGAGTATTCCTTAGAGGTAATGAGTTTCCTTGTTTATGTTAGTCATTGTCCTTGACACATTATTCGTTATTTAGTTATCACACTTAAAAAATGGTTCAAATGGCTCTGAGCACTATGGGACTTAACATCGGAGGTGATCAGTCCCCTAGAACTTAGAACTACTTAAACCTAACTAACCTAAGGTCATCACACACATCCATGCCCGAGGCAGGATTCGAACCTGCAACCGTAGCAGTCACGCGGTTCCGGACTGAAGCGCCTAGAACAGCTCGGCCACCGCGACCGGCTATCATATTTAAATTTCTGTTCTAATACATTCTGATTTTCTTGTAACCATCTTAATAGGGGCAGTCAATATGAAAACCGAACACACGCCATAACGTGAGCATGGAATGGTTCCATACAAAAGTAATCATCACACGAGTGCAGATATTTATCCCACTGGGAGACGAGACGATCAATTCCTGTTTCGCTGAACGTTACCGCCATCTGGCGGATCTAGAAGTGCACCAACTCTTGCACTTGTTCGTCCGACTGCAACCGATGTCCACGTACGTTTGCGTAAGGTCGCCAAAGATGTGAAAAATACACGGCGAAAGATCCAGGTTGTACGTAGGATGTTGCTATGTTTCCCAATCACTGAAGCGTGCCTTCTTCCGATTGGCATTGTGGGATAACGCGTTATCCTCCAACAAGATGATTAAGCAGAATTCCTGGGCATTCTGACTTTATGGCTTCTCGCAGCTTCTGCGAATCCCCCTCCCAGATGATGCCCTCTCTCCCTCCATTTATCCTTCCTATCAACTCTGATCCTCCCTCCCCCTCCTTTCCTCTGTCCTTTCCCTGGGCTCCCTCTTCCCCCCCACTTCCGTCCTGTTTCCTCCCCACTCCACCTCTCCCTACCTCCCTTCTCCCCCCCCAGTCCTTTTGTATTCCCCTCCTCTGCCTAACCCCTCCCTGTCGCGTCTGCCCCCCGCCCCTCTTCTGGGTCCTCATCCTCCATCAGCTTTTTTCCCGGTTCCCCCCCCCCCTTCGCTTTTACTCTCCTTTCCCCCCCCTTTTTGTTTTCCCATCTTCTGTCCAGTTTCCCCCCACCTGCTCTCGACTGTGGTGTCACATTTGCCGACTTTTTCGTGCAGTGTTCTAGTGACTATTCAGTGTTGTTTGTCTTTCACGTGTTGCGAACAGAAACCATGCTGTCGCTGGGTGTGAATTTTATATCCTTTGCGAACAGAATCCAGACTGTCGCCGTGTTTTTTAATTGTTTTCCCTGTCTGCTCCGTATGTGTGTTTATTCGCTTCATCATCCCTCTGTTGTTTGTTTTAAGTTCCCCGTTTTCTTTTCATCTTGTTACTCATTAAGTCCTCCATTGTATCGCCTGTTTTTTATTATTATATATTCTCCTGCTCTTTGTCAGAAAATCTGTAGGCTGCAGAGCGGCATACTAAGCTGCTGCCAGCCCGCCCCCTTCGGGGGGAATTGAAATTCAATAAAGGAAAAAAAAAAACTTCTGCGAAGTGTCTTCATAGGGCTACGCATTGATTGTGGCTCCATTCTTGAGGAACTCGACAAGCAGAGGTCTTCTGCAGTCGAAGAAGGTCAGCATGGCCTTAGCGGAACTTGCCTGAACAACTTTGAATTTATTTGCCGGGGTGAGGAGGAGGGCGGGATGTACGATGTTTCCACTGTTGACTTTGCCGTTTGCCTTCGTGCTGTCGGATTTCTGCCCAACGGAATCATCCCATTACACGATAATGCCCAGCACCAGAGTGCCAATCGGACGAAGGCCGCGCTTCAGCAGTTTGGTCGGGAAACATAGACTGTATCTTCTATCTTGTGACTTTCACATCTTTGGCGACATGAAGAGAGAGATACGTGGACGTCGGTTTCAGTCGGAAGAGGAAGTGCAAGAGTGGATGCTGTTGTGGATCCGTCAATGGACGACGGCGTTCTACGAAACAGAAATTGTTCGTCTCGTCTCTCGATGAGATAAAGTCTGAGCACATGTGGTGATTACTTTCGAATGGAACTGTTCCATGGACCCGTTGTGGCGGGTGTTTGGTTTTCATTTGATTGTCCCTCACATTTATCTATTTTAGGTATCGTGCTCCTTATGATATGCCCAATGTTGCTTGTTTGTGTCATTTTCTGTGTCTGCTTCCATATGTGCCTGTGTTTGAGTTTGTGCCCTCCCAAGGATGTTGTCTTCGATGAGCTACTATCCGAGATCTGCCGTATGAATGTTCTTACCTGTAGACATCATGTAGTGTTCTTCATGTCTTATCAACGATGTTGAGTAAGAGTATACCCATTTGTCTGGGTGTCGTCCGCCTGACGTCTGTCTACAGTTTTTTCCCCTGTTATATCATGAACCTTGTCGTGACTACTTCTCTTTACCGAGTATGCCGCTGCTCTGTGACGGATAATGCTGTCTATGGGGTACGTCCCCAAAACCACACACAATGCTTCTACTGATGTGCCAAAAACCGCCCGACATTCCGAACACTGTTGGTCTTCTCGCCTCAGTGTGTTTCTATAGGTCACTAGACACAGGTGGTTCACTCATGAACTGCCTGCAAAGCATACTATGGCTTCAAAGGGGCCGGCCGCTGTGGCCGAGCGGTTCTAGGCGCTGCAGTCCGGAACCGTGCTCTGATACGGTCGCAGGTTCGAATCCTGCCTCGGGCATGGATGTGTGTGATGTCCTTAAGTTAGGTAGGTTTACGTAGTTCTAAGTCTAGGGGACTGATGACCTTAGATGTTAAGTCCCATAGTGCTTAGAGCCATTTGAACCATTTTTTAAGCTTTAAAAGGAACTGCGCGATACGTTCGTAACGTCCTGCAGGTTAGTCTACATTGTCTGGTGTTTAGACTCGCTAGTTGACGCATTAGATTCGTCGCTTTGATGCTGTCAGTTGGGTGTGCACAATGAATGGAAGTCGTTCGTCAGTATGTATGCAAAAATATCGTATTACGTCTTACCTCTTTTCGCTGATGTTGACCAGTTTAATAATTGGATTCCCTTGTAGTGCTCGAATAAGAGACATAGGAGTACTGCTTTATTTGTTGCTATTTTGAGATTGTTTTGACTACATCAGTTGCTTAAACTTATGAGAAGTTGTATAGTTTCGAGTTCTAGGAGCACTCATGAGTTTGTTGATACAACACTAGTAAGTCACTCGCGTAAGCGACTACCCTGAGTGCACTTCAGCCGCATCCTAGCCCTTTAGGAGAGGTTCGATAGGAGTGCCCCAAAATATAGGCCCACAAACTGAGCCTTGCTGTCATCCTTCTATTATTTTACTGACTGCATTTTATAAAAATGTAGTAAGCTGTTATACATGGTAGTTGGTAGACTGTTATAAGCGTGTGTGTCCAGGAGTATAGCTGTTTTAATAATTTCGATTTTCTGGTGCTGAGTTCGACAGTTATTCCATTGATTATTCTTTGTAGCTACATGTATGTGTAAATTATCATGATCTCTATGAAACATTCCCTCTTCAAACTCCTCCATTTTTTAGAATGATCACATTGGTATGTGTCGTGCTTGATTTGCCTGGCTACGTAGTAATCTGTTCTCCATGGCAGCGTTTAGCAGAATGGCCTAGCAAGTAAGGGACTTCTGCAGCGCTGCCAAATCCTTGGTGTTTAGCGCCTCTAATCGTGTATATATTCTTTTATTTTGCAGCAATAGGAAACAGATGTTACGGACGACTTCCAGTAATTGTTATCAGCATGTTTCCTTCTGGATCCAATTTTAAATTTAATGTTTACTTCCTCATTTATGTGTTCACTGAGATTTATTTCAACGATAATGTAAAACCCAGCTCCCTCTGTTGATACACGAGGCCCAGAAGGCAGCAGTTACCGCAGCTCAGGTTGAGGCTGTGTTTCTTGACATCCAGGAAGCATTCCATACAGTATCCCACTCCATCCTCATGAACGTAATACGAGCACACGGGATATCTGATCAGCTGTATGTATGATTGGATTGAAAATTTTGTGCCAAACAGAACAATTTCATTCTCAACAGTGAGAAATCTTCATACGTGAAAGTATCTTCGGGCATACCGCAAAGGATTGTTATAGGACGATTATCTTTCCACAGTACACCGTACATAAATAGACAAACTGGATGACGTCGGAAGCCGCAACACTAGAAATTCGTAGCGAAGTCGAGAAATATCCACAGAGTATCTACGCTTGATCCAGGGAGTCGTACTTGACTCTTTAACAAAAACACACGTAACGTATTGCGCATTAAAGAGCAGACGGACCCAATACTGTGTGATAAGACGATTGCAGAACAATTACTGAGAGCAGAGACGTCCATAAAAGACCTGGAAGTATGCATACGGAGCGGTTTTAAGTGGAACGAGCACATAGTACTAAACGAAGGCAGATGCCAGATTGAGGTTCAATGGAAGAATTCTCAGGAAATATAGTCAGTCACAAAGACGGTAGCGTAACAGTCGGCCTTTGTTCGAGCAATACTTGAAATTTACTTGTCAGTCTGGGATCTGTATCAGATGGGATTGAGAAAAGAAATAGAGAAGTTCGAAAGAAGAACATCAAGTTCATTACAGGTTCATTTAGTAAGTGAGAAAGAGTCAGAGAGATGCTCAGACAGTTCCAGTGGCAGACGCTGGAAGAGACGCGTTCTACATCATGGTGTGGTTTACTGCACAGATTTTGAGAGTATACATCATGGTGTGATTTACTATTAAAGTTCAGAGAGCGAAGAGGAAACCAGATACGTTCCTTCCTCCCATGTAAAACTATGAAGGTAAGATTAGAGTTTCGAGTTCACACGGAGCCTTAGAGAAATCGTTCTTCCCGCGAACCAGTCGCGACTGGACTAGAAAAATGAGGAAGTGTCAGTGGCGTACAAAATGCCCACCTCCATACACTATAATGTGGCATGTGGAGTATAAACGTGGATGGATATATAAATCTAAACTTAAAAAAAACCGTATACGAAACGCTTTTGCGACCTATTGTTGACAAAGTTTGAGATCTCCACGAGATCGGGTTCAGTGAAGACGCTGAACAATTTACAGCCACGCTGCTCCTTCTGTTACCGTCGGTTCGACCAGTACGATTACTTAAATGGGAATTTGATGCGGGAAGGGTCTAAAGCCTGCGACTAAGGGTTCAAATGTTTCAAATGGCTCTGAACAGTGTGGGACTTAACATCGGAGGTCATCAGTCACCTGGAACTTAGAACTACTTTATCCTAACTAACCTAAGGACATCACACACATCCATCCCCGAGGCAGGATTCGAACCTGCGACCGTAGCAGTCCCGAGGTTCCGGACTGAAGCGCCTAGAACCGCTCGGCCACCGCTGCCGGCGTCTAATTGTTGAACATGGTTGTTTCTCAAGTGATAAAGAGTACAGAAATCAGTCGCAAATAATGTTTGTTGCAAATCCAGATTTCTCTGTGTGGCCGTGTCCAGCGCAGGATATGTAAGTCCAAACCACGTAATACATACATGAAAATAGCCAAACAGTGACTTATATCTGCAATAAACATTATTTGCAGCTGATTGGTGTATTTTTTATCACTTTAAATAAGTGCAGTCGCTACCCACAGGCGCTCCCACATGTAATCATGGTAATTTCTGGTTCAAAAATGGTTCAAATGGCTCTGAGCACTATGGGAGTCAACTGCTGTGGTCATAAGTCCCCTAGAACTTAGAACTACTTAAACCTAACTAACCTAAGGACAGCACACAACACCCAGCCATCGCGAGGCAGAGAAAATCCCTGACCCCGCCGGGAATCGAACCCGGGAACCCGGGCGTGGGAAGCGAGAACGCTACCGCACGACCACGAAATGCGGGCGGTAATTTCTGTTTCATCTGCCAAATAATTTATTTTGTTAGATATGCCGCTAGCAATTTCGGGTATTACTACTGACATACAGATATTCACACAGACGTAAACACCGCCACTAGTCCAAACATTAAGCGAATACGATCAGTGTCCAACATTTCTTGCGTTTGTGTGGTCCCTCTTTGGCCTCTTCCATATGAATGTAAGAAATGCCTCTCTTGTAGTATTTCAATGCTTTTGCGGTTATTCGTGACCCATATGACTTGGACACCGTTCTTAATCAAGTGATGTCTGGACTAGCGGCTGTGTTTATGTCTGCGTGGAAATTTGTATTCGATGTAGCCCCTCTAACCAACCCATCCCTTACGATTTCTTAATCCACGTAGACTAAACAATTATCACATACATAATAACGATCTTGACCTACAGTCCTGCACACCTGCCGAAAAACAGTGGTTGCGTCAGTTTATCGGCATCATCCATTTCTTGCACTTGTATAGCCTCACTTTTTTTTCATATGAACGTAAGAAATATGTCTCTCGTAGATTTCGCTGGTTTGGTTATTCGTTTACCTTATGACTTGGACAACTTTCGTACTCGCTTGATGTCTGAGCTGGTGGCTGTATTTATGTCTGAATGGATATTTGCATTTGATATACCCGCCCTGAAAATTCCATCCCTCATCGTTATTTAGCCCATGTAGACCAAACGTTCACCTATACATAATAGCTGCCAATCGTCACCTACACTTCCGCACACTTGCTGAAAAATAGTGGTGGCATCAGTTTGTCTACATTGTCGATGGTCACGAAATCCACATCCCTGCCCACACCCGGCCTGACCTAGACACCACCTCCTATACTATTATTGCCTCCTCCAAAACTCCTGATAACGTTCTACTTATCGGGGCCCGAAATGTCAGAAGCTTGAACGTCGTAGGGAAGCAACAAAATCTGAAAAGAGAAATGCAAAGACTCAGTCTAGATATATTAGGGGACAGCGAATTGAAATGAGAAGAAGACAAGGATTTCTGGTCAGGTGAGTATGAGGTAATACCAGCAGCAGATGAAAATGGTATAATGGGAGTAGGATTCGTTATGAATAGGAACGTAGCGCAGGGACTGTGTTACTGTGAATTGTTCAGTGATAGGGTTGTTCTTATCAGAATCGACAGCATACCAACAACGAAACAGGTAGTTCAGGTATACGTGCTGAAGTCGCAAACTGAAGATGAAGAAATAGAGAAAGTGTATGAGGATATTGAGAGGGTAATGCAATATATACAAAGAGATGAAAATGTAATAGTCATGCGAGACTGGAATGCAGTTGTAGGGGAAGGATCAGAAGACATGGTTACAGAGTATGGACTTGGAAGAAGGAATGAGAGAGGAGAGAGATTAATTGAGTTCTGTAGTAAATTTCAGCTAGTAATTGCGAATACTCTGTTCAAGAACCACAAGAGCAGAAGGTATACTTGGAAAAGGCCGTGTGATACGGGAAGATTTCAGTTAAATTACATCATGGTCACACAGGAATTCCGAAATCAGGTACTGGAGTGTAAGGCGTGCTCAGGAGCACATGTAGACTCAGATCACAATGTAGCAGTGACGAAGTGCAGGGTGAAGTTTAAGATTTTAGTCAGGTAGAATCAAATAGCAAAGATGTCGGATAACGAGGTACTAAGGAATGGCGAGATACGCTTGAAGTTCTCTAAGGCTATAGTCACGGCAATGAGGAATAGACCAGTAGGCAGTACATTTGAAGAGAAATAGGCATCTCTGAAAAGGGCAATCACAGAAGTTGGAAAGAAAACCGTAGGTACACAGAAGGTAACTGCGAGGAAACCGTGGGTAGCAGAAGAAATACTTCAGTTGATCGATGAAAGAAGGAAGTACAAAAACGTTCAGGGAAATTCATGGATACAGAACTATAATTCACTGAGGAATGAAGGAAATAGGAAGTGCAGGGAATCTAAGACGAACTGGCTGCATGATAAATGTGAAGAAGTCGAAAACAGAAATGATTGTCGGAAGGACTGATTCAGCATATAGAAAGCCTTCGGTGAAATTAAAACCAAGGTTGGTAACATTAAGAGTGCAACAGAAATTCCTCTGTTAAATGCAGACGAGAGAGCGGGTAGGTGGAAAGAATACGCTGAAGGCCTCTATGAGAGGGAAGATTTGCCTGATGTGATAGAAGAAGAAACAGGAGTCGATTTAGAAGATATGGAGAATCAGAACATAAAAAAGCTTTCGAGGATTTAATATCAAATAAGGCAGAAAGGGTAGATAACGTTCCATAAAATTTCTAATAGCATTAGGGGAAATGACAACAAAACGGCTATTTATGTTGGTATGTACAATGTATGAGTCTGGCGACATATCATCAGACTTTCGGAAAAATACCGTCCCACAGTTCCGAAGACTGCAAAACCTGACAAGTGCGACAATTATCGTACAATCAGCTGAACAGCTTATACATGCAACTTGCTGACAACAATAATATATAAAAGAAAATACCGAATCAGTTAGATGGCGATCAGTTTGAGTTTAGGAAAGGTAAAGGAACACTAGAGGCAATTCTGATGTCGCGGTTGATAATGGAAGCAAGGCTAAAGAAAAATCAAGACATGTTCATAAGATTTGTCGACCTGAAAAATGCGTTCGACAATATAAAATAGTGCAAGATGATCGGAATTCTGAGAAAAATAGGGTTAAGCTTTAGGGAGAGACAAGTAACACACAACATTCACAAGAGCAAGAGGGAATAATAAGATTGTACGACCAAGAACAAAGTGCTCGTATTAAAAAGGGTGTAAGACAGTGGCGTAGCCTTTCGCCCGTACTGTTCAATCTGTACATCGAATAAGCAATGATGGAAATAAAAAAAAGGTTCAGAAGTGGAATTCAATTTCAAGGTGAAAGGAGATCGATGATAAGATTTTCTGGTGACGTTGCTGTCCTGAGTGAAAGTGAAGAAGAATTACACGATCTGCTGAATGGAATGGACTGTCTAACGATTACAGAATATGGGTTGAGAGTAAATAGAAGAAAAAAGAAAGTAATGAGAAGTAGCAGAAATGAGAACAGCGAGAAACGAAACTCCAGGTTTGATGGTCACGAAGTAGATGAAGTTAAGGAATTCTTCTACCTAGGCGACCAAATAACGAATGACTTACGGAGCAATGAGAACGTCACAAGCAGTCTAGCACTGGCAAAAAGGACATTCCTGGCCGAGAAAGTCTACTAGTATCAAACATAGGCCTTAATTAGAGGAAGAAATTTCTGAGAATGTACGTTTGGAGCACAGCATTGTATGGTACGGAAACGTGGACAGTGGGAAAACCGGAACAGAAGAGAATCGAAGCATTTGAGATGTGATGCTACAGATGAATGTTGAAAATTAGGTGGACTGATAAAATAAGGAATGAGAAGGTTCAGCTTAGAATCGGAGAGGAAAGCAATAGTACAAAACACTGACACTGTTCAGTCATCGGGAAATACCTTCCATGGTACGAAACGGAGCTGTAGCGGGCAAAAATGTAGAGGAAGACAGAGATTGGAATACAGCCATCAAATAATTGAGGATGTAGGTTGCAAGTGCTACTCTGAGATGAGGAGGTTGGGAGGTTGGCACAGGAGAGGAATTGGTGGCGAGCCGTATCAAACCAGTCAGAAGGTTGACTACAGACTAAAAATAAATAAAAATAAAAATAAAAAATAAAAGCTCCTAAGGCGCACCACACTAAAAGTCGTACATCTAAATGGGAGTGACCACCTTTCTGTCCTTCTCCAGATTTCATATCATGTGTCAAACTTCAAACCCACCCGTAGCCGCCCACATCCATACCCTAATCCAAACCCATGGCTCCAATCTTCAAACTCCTGATTTCCCACAACACACCATCTCAGACGCAATTTTTAATCATATCCCATTCCCCGTATCTAACTATGACCGCCCTACTCTCCCTCCACGTGCTCTTGCCCTGCTCCAAATACCTCGTCGTGTCCGCAAAGACTTTCTTCGAAATCGTGACAGGCAGACGCTCACACACCACCGATAGCTCCAGCGACATAGCTAACCGATGTCGGTACTAGCACATGGCCTTCATTACACCAAACATATTCCATAGTTTCTTCGGAAACAAACCCACTCCCACGTATCTTATCCTATACAACGACGGAACATTTACTGAAAACCTCACCAAAAGCAACAACTTCGCATCCTACCTGAAAGACACGTTCAGTGTGTGATGGGCTTATTCAGCTAATGTTGTTTTACTGGACACCTGCTACTACTAATCGTTTAGATTTCTGTAAAACATTAATGAAGTCAGTCTGCATTTTTCTTTTTTATGCTTATTCTCTTTCTTCTGTTAACATTGCTTATCTTGGATCTACATCTACATCTATACTCCGCTAGCCACCTGATGGTGTGTGGCGGAGGGTACCTTGAGTACCTCTATCGGTTCTCCCTTCTATTGCAGTCTCGTATTGTTCGTGGAAAGAAAGATTGTCGGTAAGCCTCTGTGTGGGCTCTAATCTCTCTGATTTTATCCTCATGGTCTCTTCGTGAGATATACGTAGGAGGGAACAATATACGGCTTGGTTCCTCGGTGAAGGTATGTTCTTGAAACTTCAACAAAAGCCCGTACCGAGCTACTGAGCGTCTCTCTTGGAGAGTCTTCCACTGGAGTCTATCTGTCATCTCCGTAACTCTTTCGCGATTACTAAATGATCCTATAATGAAGCGCGCTGCTCTCCGTTGGGTCTTTTCTATCTCTTCTATCAACCCTATCTGGTACGGATCCCACACTGGTGAGCAGTGGGTGACCAAGTGTACTGTAACCTACTTCCTTTGTTTTCGGACTGCATGTGCTTAGGATTCTTCCAATGAATCTCAGTCTGGCATCTACTTTACCGACGATTAATTTTATATGGTCATTCCATTTTAAATCACTCCTAATGCCTACTCCCAAATAATTTATGGAATTAACTGCTTCCAGTTGCTGACCTGCTATATTGTAGCTAAATGGTAAAGGATCTTTCTATGTATTCGCAGCACATTACACTTGTGTACATTGAGATTAAATTGCCATTCCCTGCACTATGCGTCCATTCGTTGCAGATCATCCTGCATTTCAGTACAATTTTCCATTGTTACAATCTCTCGATATGCTGCAGCATCATGCGCAAAAAGCCTCAATGAAATTCCGATGTTATCCAGAAGGTCATATATATTGTGAATAGCAACGGTCCTACGACACTCCCCTGCGGCACACCTGAAATCACTCTTACTTCCGATGTTATCCAGAATGTCATTTATATATATTGTGAATAGCAACGGTCCTAAGACACTCCCCTGCGGCACCCCTGAAATCACCCTTATTTCGGAAGTCCTCTCCATTGAGAATGACATGCTGCGTTCTCTTATCTAGAAACTCTTCAATCCAATCACACAATTGGTCTGATAGTCCTTTGTACGGATTGTGAGGATTTTGTATATACAGATACAATGTAATTTATTACGAAAAATCAATATTACTGTTTATTGTGTAATGTTAATTCCATTTGTGTATGTAAATTATTTGTAATTTCAGGAGCCTCGGCCCGTTAGGGAAATTAATATCTGTTAATAATGTTAGTAGGAGACAGTTGTGGAGCGATGGTGAACTATTATGCGTAGCAACTGTGAATGAAGCTGAATGTTACGTATGAAACGGACTCCCTTCCTTTGGGACAGTGAGCTGTCTCTGGTCTACTTTGGTATTCTCAAAATTGTTTTGAAATTGCGAGGGAGCCGGGCTCTTGAACGGTTTAATTTTGGTGAAGCGAAAAATAAACGGGCGTTCAGCACGCCGGTGTTGATGGTCGGCCGGCCTGCCACTGCTGTTTCTGTGAATCTGCGTTCTTGGTATTAAATTAATTCGACTGGCCTTGTCCCATTCTGCATTTTGACTAGTGAAGTTTTTTTTATGGAGTATTCTGGTGGACCAGCGATTGGCGAGACAACGGAGCGTCGGTACCAGAGATCAGCAGTCGTCTCTGGTAGGAAGCTGTCGAACTCGTATCTCTGCAATCACAGTCTTGACTGTCAACCGTCATTCCATTGCTACGAAGCATCAATATAAATGAACTCCTAAAAACAAATATTAGTAAAATACGTTACGTAGGTTCAAGTCAATTTTTAGTTCACCTTTTAACATTTCTCCTTCAGTAATATCTTAAACCAAAGTTACATTTGTGCTGTTAAGTACAATTTCAATGTCAGAACTTTACGTAAATGTCAGGACAAAGCGTGTTGAGGAAACCTTTATAATTTAACTAACGATATTTTGAGGACACTGGGGATAAAGAAGGAACAACTTTATTCTGCTGATGCTGTGAACTCGGGTAATTAAAGAAACAATCGACTTGAAGTCGAAACTGTTTATAGCTGCGTCATTTCAAACCAGGTCATCACTCATTCTTCAGAGCTGAAGTTAACGTTATTTCAATCAATGATCGTTTACTTGTTTGTTAGTTGCAATTCTTAATAGTTAAAGTTTATCATCACGGACGTGTTGAATTCTAACACATAATATTTGTAAATATTTTATCTGTTTATAAGTCTCATTTATATGTATTTATTTGTTATGTGATTGAAGTATGCGTTTTCCCGTATCAGCGAATACAGACAATCTCTCTCAGAGATAGATTCAATCTGCTAGGTAATATCAGAGTCACATTAGTTCAGGATAAAAACAGACTGTCTAGGGGTTGGTTTAAATGGACAGTTGGATGAAGCTTTAATCCCAACACTTTTAGAGGTATTTTAGTGAAAGCTTTGCTACAGAACCTTTAGGTGTTAGGTGCAGTAAAGCACTTTCAAATTCTACAAGCTACAGTAACTGTCAAGTTCGAGGAAGGTATCAGTTGCGTGTTTTGTTGTAGGACACTGCCTAAATTACTATTGGACATGTAGGCGAATGACTGTCCCTGCAGCTCTTTCAAAAACAGTTTTAATAGAATAGCAGTAGTAAATCGGAATCTTTTTAGTAAAGAACAGTTCAGACCGTTTAACCATCTCACATATTCCCAGCTTTGATCACTCGATGGATCCCTATGCATATATGCACAAATACAGCTATGCCACCTCTCGGACCAAACTTACAGCATTTAAACAGCACTCCACAAACAGAATTAAAAATACCATAACAGCTGAAGACATTATACAAACATTCGCTTAAAAGCGAAACACTGCACCTGGTCACGATACCATTACCTACAGCCATCTCAAGAGATGTGCTATAGTCTATCACAAAAACCTTGCCATTCCTACAATACCATTCTTCCTCTACACAGGTTATCAACCAGAGCAGCTGAAAAAAATCCTCGTCTTCCTGAAACCTCACAAACAGATCTCATCCTATCGACACATCAACCTCGCGTCAGTTTTCAACAAAGTCCTTTATACTATTCATACCCAAAGAATCCATCAACACCTTGCTATTTATCTACCCATCCCAAACACCCATTGTGGCTTTCGTCCCAAGTATTCCGTCGCCGACAAACTTCGCAGTCCTAATCACCTTTCTCCCATCAACTAATTGAACGGAAATTTACCATCACATTTGTCTCCTTGACATCGAAAAAGCTTTTGACCCGATTTGGCACTCTGCACCGCTTTTCAGGTTACAAACATATGCACTCCCAGTTAACTACGTCTGCCTTATAGCAGCCTGCTTTCACCACTGTCCTACGTATGTCACAACGAACACAGCTGGTCCCGCATGTCTCACCCCACCGCAAGTGGCCCTCAAGGCTCTATCATTTCCCCCTGTCTTTATATTTTTTTCACTTCAGGCATTCCCAACCCCTCTCCTCCACCTATCTCCTACACCGTCTAACATGACTCAACAATCTGTAATCACAACTTCAGTTCTACCAAATTTCGCGGGAGATGTCCCGCCAACCTTGTTGGAAGTAGGGACATCATGGGGAAACTCCTTAGCCACAGCCTACAGGTTGGTTATAGAATGAATCTTTCACACTATAGCGGACTGTGCACTTTTTTAACACTTAGTGACATATTAAAATTGAATGTATGCGGGAACTCCATCTTTCCAAAGTTCCAACTTCCTATCTCGATCAGGCACATAGTTTTACTCTTCAACAAGTCTGAATAGCGGCACATTCTCCGCTGCTGAGTAAAAGATTTATCCTGGAAATACTACATGCCATAATACAATTGAATGTATGGATAATAACAAACTTACACACACTCGCAAATGCATGCACTCCCCTCCACATACCTATATATCTGTACCACTGTATAAAGTCAAGTTGTAGTTTAACTTTGTTACCAAAAACCTCCTAAAATTCTTGATTGATTTACTTCAAATTTTACACGATATTCTAATAAAGGTTCGGACATACATAGGCTACTCATTTTGTAAAATGTATATGTATGTACTCTGCTGTCACCAAAACTCTCGAAAACTTCTTGATCGATTTATTCAAAATTTTTTTGCATTACTCTCATAAACGTACAGAGGGGCATGCACTATCTTTTTTGGATATGTGCGGTATACAAGTATGTATACATTCTATATAAAAGAGAAACATTATTAGCAAAATTCTCCAGATTTTCTAGATTGATTTACTTCACATTTTTACATGATACTCTAATAAACATTCAGGTGCAAAAAGGCGACGTATTTTAATATAAATGGTACATAAATATATGTACTACATGAAGGGGAAAAAACGCAAAATGTTCCTCACCAGTTTACTTCAAATTTTTACCCAATACTCTAATAAATACTAAGACAGACGTAGGGTACATATGTAGTTAATATTTATGGTACATAAATTTATAGTATTGTATAAAGACAAGTCGTTGTTTTAAGTTGTTGTTTCGAAATATTCTTGATCGGTTTACTTTAAATTTTTACGTGATTCCCTAATAAACATTCTGACAGACATGAATTGTGTGTATACATATAAAGGTGGAAACTTTGTTACCGAAAATCCCGAAAATCTCTTGACAATTTACTTCACATTTTCACATGATGCTCTATATCCCAATAAATGTTCAGTAGGGCATAGGTTACTCATTTTTAATGTGTATGGTGCACAAATATATATGTATTACATAAATGTAAATGTTGTTATTAAAACTGCGAAAAGTTGTTAACCAATTTATTTCCTATTTTTAACCAATACGTTGATAAATTTTTGGACACATAAGGGACATATTTTTTAAAGGCGTTTGTTATGCAAATAAATATTTAGTATATGAAGGGGAAACGACATTACCAAAAATCTCAAAAAGTTGTTGAGCAATTTATTTCAAATTTTTAGACAATGTCTAATAAGCATTCGGACCTTGGCTCTATATCATTTATATATATGAAGTATATAAATATACATTTAATATATAAACAGGAACCGATGTTAGCAAAAATCTCGAAAATTTCTTGATAGTTTTGCTTCGAACCTTTACACAGTAATCTACCAAATATTATGAGGGACACGCGCTATATATACTGTATTTTTAAAATTATACTGTACAGATTTTTTGTTAAAACCGACTGTGAGAAAGAAAATGCTGTGCTGTGAAAATATGTGGTTTCATTTTCTTTCTCGCAATCAGTTTTAACTTACATGGCTAGCCATTTAAAGCATTAGACAAGCTGTTTCTTTCACATATATTTTATCTTCTTATATATAATTTTAAACAAAAATTGTATACTCGATAGTGTGCCGTTATGCTGTCTTCTTCGCAGTCATTTCTAAGATGAAAGAGGGAAGTTGCATTTATAGCACATCGACTTAAAATTATAATATTACTATGGAATATGTATCATCCAAAACTTTGTAATCCTATCCATTCAAAGATTAAAACTCAGAAATAATATAATTGAGGTTACTACCCTCACAGACACAGCATATGGAGAGGCCTCTCCCATACCACTCATACTAATGATTGCAACCAAATTACCATTCATTCTAATCATTTCCCAATCACGTTTTCATTTGTGAAACAATAAACAAGGTTTAGTGTGGGTGAGAGAGAGAGAGGGAAGGGAAGGTAGGAAGACAGGGGAAGGAGAGAAAATGGACAGAGAGAGTGTGAAGTAGAAGATGGAGAGAGATGGGTGAGGGGAAGATGGAGACAGATTTGGGGGGAGGAGAGGAGGAGACAAACAGCGAGAGGGAGGAGAAGAAGAGATAGACAACAAGATGGGGAAGAGTAAATGGACAGATAGAAGAGGGAGAAGGAGATTAGGATGTATATATGCTTCCCACATATATTTTTGCAAGTGCAGTGCTTTACTGTGCGTGTGTGTAGTTCAATGGGTTGGTGTTTGGGCGTATATTTGGGATCTTTCACATGGGAGTAGGACAAGCGTGTTCTGGCACACAAAAGATGTAGTTGCTCAGTAACTCAACATTTACTGACTGCTCTTTTATACAAGAGACAAGACAGTGAAATTGCCACACTGTCACAGACATTACCTCTCACAGAGGCGACGACTTCGTGACTAAACAAACGGCCATTGCATGAGGAACCATTACAAACACCGTTCACAATCCAACGCTTGGGCGATCACTGGGTTCACATCACAATCCATCACTCAAGTGACCACTGGAATCGCTTCAAAATCTTACAGTTCAGGTGACCCAAAAAACCATTGCCCAACCTATCGATTGGGTGACCAATGGACTTGCCACAGCACAGGCGATCACTGATTACAGTACACAACCCATTGCTCAAACGACAATTGAGATCATTTGCCACAGCACAGGCAATCACTGATTACACTGCACAACCCATTGCTTGGGGGAACGAGTGAAAATTGCAGCGCCATGGCAGAACTCACATTGAACCAGAATTGTGAAGTCTGGTATATATGTGGGAACAGTGAAGTTGGAGAAGTGGGAACACCTCAGACTCCTCTGTTCTTTAAACCTTCTGGGCTTGCAAATTTGGGCAGACAGTGAGCCAATACTACAGTCAGTAGGACCTGGATGCTCTGTCGCTAGGATCCTATGTTTATGTTTTTGTATCAGCTGGTACATCAGCATACTAGTAGCACTGAACTGTGACAAATGCTATAAGCTCAGAGTTTAATTGGCTGTGCTGGTAGCAACACCTATCAGCCTTCAAGTTCATGGCTTCATAACTGCAGATGGCAGTTACCAAACAGCCCACTCCCTCCCCCTAGCAGTAGTGGAGCATGGAGGTGAATTGGGTTGGCAAGCATATCTCATTGCCCTGATTGGGACTGATGATCTCGAATCGTTGGTTGTTCTGCCTCAGTAGAACGTAGTAGTGGGGATGGTGTTTGAGGGGAGGGGGCATTTGTAGAGGTGAGCTCAGATGATAAGCTGCAGGTTAGCTTTACACTATCCAATGACACAGTCTGAGCATTCCCATTGATGGCTATCCAGTGTATGGTTTCCTCATCCAACAGTCTTGCGAGACCGGAGAATAGACCTGATCCCCTCAACACAGATCATTACATTTGTGGCAATGGCAAAATCTAAATGGATGGAGTAAGATGGGGTGCCATTCGAAGAGCCAGGTTGAGAACGAAAGCGCAAAATATGGGGGCACTGTCCATCAAATGGTTTAAATGGCTCTGAGCACTATGGGACTTAACTTCTGAGGTCATCAGTCCCCTGGAACTTAGAACTACTTAAACCTAACTAACCTAAGGACATCACACATATCCATGCCCGAGGCAGGATTAGAAACTGCGACTGTAGCGGTCGCGCGGCGGCACAGTCCATCCAGGAAGGTCAGGTTGTCAGAGACAGAGGGCTCAACAAATTCTCCAGGTATCTGGAGAGGCTCACCATTGTGAAACTCAGCCACTAAAACACTGAAGCTCCATCTTTAAACTTTGATTCAAATTGTATTCTGAGACAGGTAGTGATATGGAGTGGAAAACCGAAATGAGCAATCCATAGTGGTCAAGAATGTTCATGCCACAGTTTTTCCCAAGATGTCACAAATTGGTGCCGCCTCTGACCACTGTGTGAAGTAACTGACGACAGTTAAAATGAACCACTGACCATCTGATGTGGGATGGGGACCAACAATGTCAATACGAAGGTCGCCAAACATTTCTGCAGCCTTAGTGATATCACCAACTGGAACATGGACATGCTGGCCAACTTTAGTATGCTGACAAGCAATACAGCAGTAGGTCCAGCTGTAGCAGTCTGAGCGACGTCAGACCACACATAGCAATGGGTAACTAGCTGGGTAGAAGCCTCACTGTGAGAGTGGCACAGGTTGTGGATGCATCAAAGGTCTGCCAGTGGGAATCAGCAGGTAGGAAAGATGGTGGCTTGCCAGTTGACGTGTCACAGACGAATTTTCTCTTTCTGTAATCCTGCTGGGCTGCCAAATTCGGGCACGCAGTGAGTCTGCACTACGGTTAGTGGGAACTGGATGCCACACTCGCCAACTCTATCATAAGGCCGGCACTTCGAGCGCACAGTTAAACTGTGCTGGCGGTGCCACCTGTCGGCGCCTGCGCTGTACGCTCTTGGCACGTAAAAATCACCCGCAAGGAGTTGAATTAAAACTTTGTTTTTCCCTTGTACACCTGAAGGTTTGCCATAAGACTCTGCAATTTCGTGGCACGTCACACTTCCATCCCGCCCTGCCGGCTGCATATGCACGGGTCAGTCGTTATTGTTTCGCCGGAGGGCGCGTGTGGTTGTGACAAGGCAGAGGCAGCGCCACGATGAACCTTACTGGAGTGGTTGGAAGCATGGAAGTGTCACGGGCGCATCACCTGGATGCCTGTGCCAAGGCTGCAGTGTGGAAGTGGCTGTCAATTCTGTGGCCCATCACTGAGGGCCATGCACTGGCGCTGTGTCTGAGGATGTTCGAAATGAGTGGCCTGGCCCAGGATGTGCCAGGTCAGAGAGAGGCCGCGTTTGGAGCCTAAGCACTAACATCAACGTGAGCCAGCACCAGGGGCTTTTGCTTATCTTGTGATCAGCGTGGTTGGACAAAACGCTGACCTCAGTCGCCAGATGAGGTGGGGCAGAGTGGGATGAAAGTTCACTGATGGCCATAAAGGAAAGCAAACCCTGGGGAAGCAGAGTATCACGGAGCCAAGAGACTGCAACAGTCAGTGATGGGCGGCAAGCTGTCATTCAGATCTTGTAGAGCGGAAGTAGTTAATTGGGTAAATATAAACAGGGTAAATGGCTAAAATGGTTCAAATGGCTCTGAGCACTATGGGACTTAACATCTATGGTTATCAGTCCCCTAGAACTTAGAACTACTTAAACCTAACTAACCTAAGGACAGCACACAACACCCAGCCATCACGAGGCAGAGAAAATCCCTGACACCGCCGGGAATCGAACCCGGGAACCCGGGCGTGGGAAGCGAGAACGCAACCGCACGACCACGAGATGCGGGCAAACAGGGTAAATAATTTAATAGTTTTACTAAAGAGGGAAGAAGCAAGGAGGTCTGAGATATACTGCAAGTTAAGGCAATGTGGATGGATATTGTTATAAGTGATATGTTATTAGCATCGTTCTTGCAGTGCAACATGATGAATCTGAATATGATGCAGAGAGGTGATATTAATCAGTAAGGGTAGCTAGAGGCACCAAAGTTGGAAAGCAGGAAGTAGCAGAGTGATTCCACCTTAGAACTTCACTAGCTTGTGGTAGTGTGATTCAAAATTGGAAGTGTGGAAACTGGTCCCTGTATCTGACATGTGTTACTTAATCAACCTCCAAGATAATGCATTAGGAATTAAATGAGTACTGAATGAAACACAATCCGTATTCACTTTGGTTTACTTAAATAAAATAATTGACAAGACATAAAACTTAAGTACGCCTAATAAAGAGTCTGGGGTTCCAGTAACTGTGTCAACGAATCAGCTGCATTTCCGAAATTGTACCTTGATTTAGCATGATGCTAATAGAAAAGGTACATAGAACTAAAGATGAGAATGTGTTGAAACCGTGTTTGGAGTTGAAAGCAATCAGGGGATTCAAGCTGAATGCAAGTCTGCAGAGTGAGGCTTGAGGTTATGAAATTCTATAAAATTAATTCAATACCCCTAAGTATCGCCTCATGGTTGCTGCTTGATCTCACCGTAGTAAATTGTAGGTGGAGGCTGAAGTGGCTACAGAATCAATCAATGGTGGCATATCAACGACCGTCGACAACGGCTAAGTGCAGATCGGCTCAAAATCTCTCTAAGTCCGTTGATAACATTTTCTGTGGCGGCGAACCCTGGCGGTGAAGACTCGGAAGTGAAGTAATGGAGTTGAAAGCTGTAGTGGTTAGTAATAGTTAGAAGAAGTCTTGAAGGTTCTCTCCGAAGAAGTAACTTTGTACCGAGTGTTGGCTAAAAGAAAAACTCGTATTTCCGTGTTTTCGCACTTTACGGATCTTCTGAGTGCCGACGGGTAAAACTGTTCCTTAAAAACGCTGCTCCCCTTCCCTGGGATATTCTTTACACAGTTAACCAGTAATCCACATCCTACCGTTTAAGACTGAAAATAGGTATCTCACTCTCTTTCCATCTCTCTCTCTCTCTTTCGCCAGTGGCCTCAGTCCTCATAAGCGCAGTCGAATTTCTCTCTCTAACCTCCAGTTTATTCATATTAGCAGTTCTTATGTTCAAATAAACATTTGGTTTTCATTAAGTCAACATCCAGTGGCATGTCACACCTTCAAAGGATCCCAAAACTGCGAATTCCCCTCAATTTTTGAAGTGGCATGAAAAAGAAAATTGTGGGTCTTTTAGATGATGATCAGTTTTGTTTTAGAAACGTTAAAAGTACCAATGACGCGTTTGGATGTTGCGTTTGATAACGCAAGCAAGAATGAACAAAAATCAGGACACTCTCATGGGATTTGTCGACTTAGAAAAAGCGTTCGACAGTGTGAAATTTTGTAAGAGGTTGGAAATTATGAGGAAAACAGAAGTAAGCTATAGGGAAAAATGGATGATACACAGTATGTGCAAGAACCAAAAGCAAACAATAAGGTCCAAAGACCAAGAATGAAACGCTCGCATTAAAAAGGGTGTAATATAGGGATGTAGACTTTCACCCCCACTGTTCAAACTATACATCGAAGAAGCCACGACTCAGGATGAAAGTATATCAGTGATACGATTCACGGTGACATTTCTGTGTTCAGTGAAAGTGAAGCAGAATTACAGAATTTGCAGGAATGAACAGTCTAATGAGTACGCAATATGGGCTGACAGTAAATCGAAAAAATACGAAGGTAATGAGAAGTACCAGATATGAGAATAGTGAGAAACTTAACAAAATTGGTGGTTCCTAAGTGGACGAAGTTAGGGAATGCTACAATCTAGGAAGCAAAATAACCGATGATGGACGAAGCACCGCGGATATGAAAAGCAGAGTATCAAAGGCAGAGAGTGCATTTTTGGCCAAGATAGTACTCAATTTGAGGAAGAAATTTCTGGGAATGTACTTTTAGGACACAGCGTTGAATGGAAGTGAATCATGGGTAGTAGGAAAAACGGAACAGAAGAGAATCGAAGCGTTTGAGATGTGATGCAATAAAAACAATGTTGAAAATGGGTGGACTGATAAGATAATCAAATAGGAGGTTCTCGGAAAAATCGTCGAGGAAAGGAACAAGACAGAATGATACGAAATATACATCTACATCTACATTTATACTCCGCAAGCCACCCAACGGTGTGTGGCGGAGGGCACTTTACGTGCCACTGTCATTACCTCCCTTTCCTGTTCCAGTCGCGTATGGTTCGCGGGAAGAACGACTGTCTGAAAGCCTCCGTGCGCGCTCTAATCTCTCTAATTTTACATTCGTGATCTCCTCGGGAGGTATAAGTAGGGGGAAGCAATATATTCGATACCTCATCCAGAAACGCACCCTCTCGAAACCTGGCGAGCAAGCTACACCGCGATGCAGAGCGCCTCTCTTGCAGAGTCTGCCACTTGAGTTCGTGAAACATCTCCGTAACGCTATCACGGTTACCAAATAACCCTGTGACGAAACGCGCCGCTCTTCTTTGGATCTTCTCTATCTCCTCCGTCAACCCGATATGGTACGGATCCCACACTGATGAGCAATACTCAAGTATAGGTCGAACGAGTGTTTTGTAAGCCACCTCCTTTGTTGATGGACTACATTTTCTAAGGACTCTCCCAATGAATCTCAACCTGGTACCCGCCTTACCAACAATTAATTTTATATGATCATTCCACTTCAAATCGTTCCGCACGCATACTCCCAGATATTTTACAGAAGTAACTGCTAACAGTGTTTGTTCCGCTGTCATATAATCATACAATAAAGCAGGGGCGGGCGAACGTCGCACGCGGCTCATGAGCACACGGCGCTGCACGTGTGCTGCTCGCGTGCAATCGTCAAACGGGACAGTGACGACAGCCGGCAGGTTGCGGCAGTGTAGTACCAGGCTAAGCTGCGACGTTGAAGCGAAGGGACCACTACGTAGTGAACGTTGTATTTCAAGAACCGGAAAATGCAGAGTGAATCAAGGAAACGGAGAAGTGGAGATTTGCTGTCTTTTAAAAAGGAATGGGAGAATCATTTTTTCTTTGTGCAAGAACGTGAAAATTCGAAATGTACAATATGTGATAATATTCTCGCTGGTCAGCGGAAGTTTAATATTGAACGCCATTATAATAAATTTCAATATGTTCCCGTACTTAGCGCAATAAAAGAGGAATTTCTCAAGCGATTTGGGGATATATCACACTTATCCCAAGGTTTTGAATAGTTCTCGAGACAATTTGCTGTTTCTGTAGATGATATTCATCCCAGTTTGCAAATGAAAATTAATAGATCTGCACTGTAGATTCTACAGCATAATTCTCGTCTGAGAGACAAGTTCCTTTTGGCAAGACGTGTAATAGATTTTTATCACGACTTTCCACAGCAAGAGTTTCCTCGTCTCCATCGTGAAGTCGCGAAGATAATGTCAATGTCTGGCTCGACATACGTTTGTGAGAGGCTTTTTCTGTTATGAAAATTAATAAGTCTCGGTTAAGAGCAAACATCATTAATGAATATTTACGTAACTGTTTGCGTTTGTCTGTATGTAGAAATTTTGTTCCAGACATTAAATGTATTGTAAACTCCACCTGTGATAATTAAATAAAACGTATCGTAGGTAATAGGTACTCTTTCAAACCACGATTTCTTTCGAGCACTCCTACTAACCTTATTCCTTCATTCAATAAAGCAGGCCAGGAAACAAAACGCATTACAGAAGAAGAAGCGGAGAGACGATATGGTGGGAAGTGGAGAGAAGCGGGTGGCCAGCTTGCCCCTGTGTGCACGCACAACACCTGTTAACTGCACGCGTGCAAGTGCATCACACACGTGCAGGATTCCTGCCCGCCCCAGCAATAAAGTATCCTTCTTTCTATGTATTCGCAATACATTACATTTGTCTACGTTAAGGGTTAGTTGCCACTCCCTGCACCAAGTGCCTATCCGCTGCAGATCTTCCTGCATTTCGCTACAATTTTCTAATGCTGCAACTTCTCTGTATACTACAGCATCATCCGCGAAAAGCCGCATGGGACTTCCGACACTATCTACTAGGTCATTTATATACATTGTGAAAAGCAATGCTCCCATAACACTCCCCTGTGGCACGCCAGAGGTTACTTTAACGTCTGTAGACGTCTCTCCATTGATAACAACATGCTGTGTTCTGTTTGCTAAAAACTCTTCAATCCAGCCACACAGCTGGTCTGATATTCCTGAGGCTCTTACTTTGTTTATCAGGCGAGAGTGCGAAACTGTATCGAACGCCTTCCGGAAGTCAAGAAAAATAGCATTTACCTGGGAGCCTGTATCTAATATTTTCTGGGTCTCATGAACAAATAAAGCGAGTTGGTTCTCACACGATCGCTGTTTCCGGAATCCATGTTGATTCCTAAATAGTAGATTCTGGGTTTCCAAAAACGACATGATACTCGAGCAAAAAACATGTTCTAAAATTCTACAACAGATCGACGTCAGAGATATAGGTCTATAGTTTTGCGCATCTGCTCGACGACCCTTCTTGAAGACTGGGAATACCTGTGCTCTTTTCCAATCATTTGGAACCTTCCGTTCCTCTAGAGACTTGCGGTACACAACTGTTAGAAGGGGGGCAAGTTCTTTCGCGTACTCTGTGTAGAATCGAATTGGTATCCCGTCAGGTCCAGTGGACTTTCCTCTGTTGAGTGAAATATACTGAGTCATCAGGGAGCAACCTTGAACATGGTGCTAGAGGGTGCTGTAGAGGGTAAAAACTGTAGGAGAAGATAGAGTGGAATACATCCAACAACTATTGTGGACATAGGATGCAAGTGCTACTCTGAGATGAAGAGGGTGGCGCAGGAGAGGATTTCGTGGCGGACTGCACCAAACCAAGCAGAAGACGTTACAATATTATATTTATACAATAATATACATAATCAAAGTGTTGCGCCGTGTCACAATTACCAGTGGTTCCGTGACTGCGGGGTGAAGTGAGTGACTACGGATGCAAAGATCTCTGATTTTTATTTGTGACTTACCAGGTATTTCACCTCTGGTAACTTTTATTTAAGCGAAAAATGCTGAGTTGCACCGTGGATTGGAGTGTGCTTTAAACTGTAGGTCTCCTTACATCTTGCTGGGTAAGTTAGTTCAAAGGTTGGAAGAGGACAACTACATACCACCCGCACCAGTTATTATTGGTTTCTACGTCTTATAAAAACCAATAATAATTGACTGTAACAGCGGAAGATCGCCGTATGAACAAACATATCACCTCCAACAGGACCACGCCTAGCCAAGCACTGTGGTGTTCGAACCAACCGTCAGACTGATGGCCGCTTTAACTTTTCTTTTCAAAAGTGTGTTACCGTACATTACTGTAACTCAGAAACTGAAGTTAAGAAAATATAGCAGAAATGAAAAAAATGCAAATATGAATTATTTTCAGGTGGTTTGGTCATGAGAGCTTTATGCAAGACGGAACTAAGGAGGGACCCCCAGAAAGAGGGAGTCTGCTATTGGAAGTCCGCCTTTACGACGGCGGGCGGTGCTTCGACGTTATGACAGACAGGCTGCTGCCACAAGAAAGCTCGCCTGCTGCGAACAGTCGCTAGGCCTTTCGCCCGCGGCTGTCGAGTCTGTTTAAAACATGAAGCCCCCGCTTTTGACAGCTTAACTAGCTCCCCGATCAGCATTCATCTCGCTCGCCCGCGGTCTCGCCTCCTCGCCTATGGATCATTTCTGCTCATGAATCAAGCTAATATGATAGCCCTCAACAGGTTTTTGCACCTTTTCGTGTTACAAATTGAAGTCCCACTGTCTCTTCCGTCATAACACACCCAGCGAGCGGGAAGACGGATGAGTAAAACGCCGAACTCGTAATGGGGTAGAGCGTGCTGTGAATCTCCGCCCACTCTTCCTCATCTGAGGCATTTCTTTTCTGTAAACACAAAACGGTTATTTCCGTTTGACGAACAGCGTTCCGCTGAATCACTACCTGTGAATTTTATACAAGCAATTGTCTTGACCTGGAAATTTGCCTCTCACATCAGACCATTTACAGTTGAGCTCTCCGAGCGTGCCTCATAATGAATCATTAGGGAGTTTCAATCTGCCGTATTACTCCCTAGACAAAGTCTTTAATATACACTAGTATATTAACACTCGATCCAGAGGTAGCCGGTTCGCTTCCTGATGGTGACCAAAATTTTCATTAACAGAACTTGACCTACTAGTTTTAATTTTATATTTTTATTATAATTCTTTTGTTTTATTTTAGTTTCATTTTTTTCGAATCATCGGTCTTCTGACCAGCTTGATGTGGCCCACCAGGAATCCTCTCCTGTGCCAACCTCTTCATTTCAGAGCAACACATGCAACCTACACCCTGTAGGGAAGCAGCCTACTCATGCCTTATAAAATTCACATCAGTCTTTCCATTGTGTGCCAGCCAGTCCACGGTAACTAGCTCTGACGTCATAAATGTTGCGCAATACTTTAAAAAATCAAGTAAATAACCTGAAACGTTCCTAGCATGTCAGGAGTAATACTAAATCAATACGTGTTGAATATCAGTTCAATAACTTTAACCATTTTCGAAATTTGGACATTTTTCTGTAAAAATCGTTGGCGCAACAGAAAAGAGCTATAAACTTAAAAATTTATATTTAGATTCCTTTTTCATAATAATTTAGTAGAAACAGTATTCTGGATCTCACAAATTAAAATTTTAGTTGAAATTCATGATTTTCTGGTTTTTATCTTAAAAATTAAGGAAGCAAGATAGATTAAGTAGGCGAATAAATAAAGCTCGGATGTTTAAAATTAAGTAGAAGGGAGATCCGCTATAATCATAAAGATGTGAGAAGTTTCAACTGAATAAATATAAAACTATAGCGATAGCGTATCTCCAAAGGGCAAGTTCAGAGCTCGTCTACTGTGTGTAGTGTAATTAAATTAATTATCTCGCCCAAAATATTTGACTTAGCCACGCCAGACTTTTATTATGATTACCTACCTGTGTGCTGATTGCACATTTAAATTGAGAGCTTCATCGGCCATCAGCAAAGGCAGCAATGATTTATTCGATAACTTAAAGTGGTGCATTACTAGCCCAGCGGCTATTCGGGAGAGCAGATTTGATCAGGCGTTCCCTTAGCCGTCCGCACCGCGGCTTTATATGTAAGAAAGCTGCGTGAAGAAGGCAGAAGGCCCCAGTTCTCTCCAGACGCTGATTAGCACACCACCTGTGCTGGGAGTCGCGTCGCGTGAGTATCATTGCTATAAACAGCCTCGGATGCTGTAATAAGTTACTCGGGATACGCGTAACCATGGAATCGTTTCCGAGTGAAGTGTTAATTCTGGGATGACTTTAATGATCTATCTTCAGTTTTCGTATGTCGTATTTTCACGTGCCGCCACAGGACAGACATTCTACCATTATTAGCGTGGCATTTGATGAACATTATCATCAAATTATGGCGAGCATTCACTTAAACATTTAATTTGAACAGTTATAGTTGCATCAGCGCATTAGACTCTCAACTGCTCTGGTAGTTGGATTGTGTGGATTATTTTTGGTCTGTGACTTTGAGAATATAGTGAACATTTTAGAGAGAATGGTTTTTGATTATGAATCCCAGACAATCTCCTAATTCCTCAGAGCTATAAGCTGTAGCTGTAAATGTATTTCTCAGATGAAGATGGCACTCGGAATTCTAATTACAGGCTTCACGTTTTGCTAATCACTTTCTGGTTGCCAATATTGTAGTTAGAGAGCCAGTGTTGAGAACGGCAAACAACAGCATTAAATAAATAATAGGAACATACATTAACAATTATTCCACCAGCCTCCCCACAACCCGCAGTTATTTGCTGGATATATTCCATTTTCTGTCAAGCTCTACAGTTTTTGTGCTCTGCAACTCCCTCCAGTACCATGAAAGTTAGTCCCTAATATCTTAACAGATGTTCTATCATCCAGTCCCTTCTTCTTGTCAATGTTTTCCATAAGTTCCTTTCCCCGCCGCTTCTGCACAGAACCCCTTTATTCCTTACGTTATTAGTCCGTCTTATTTTCAACATTCTACTGTAGCACCACATCTCAAATGCTTCAATTCCATTCTGTTCCGCTTTTCCCGCAATCCATGTTACACTACCATACAACGTTGCGCTCCAAACGCACATTCTCATAAATTTCTTCCTCAAATTAAGGCCTATATTTGATACCAGTAGACTTCTCTTGGCCAGAAATGTCCTTTCTGTCAGCGCTAATCTACTTTTTATTTCCCCGTTGCTCTGTACGTTATAGGCCATTTTGCCGCCTGTACCACACTTCTTTAACTTCACCTACTTCGTGATCACCAACTCTAATGTTAAGTTTCCCGCTGTTTCCATTTCTGCTACTTCTTATTACTTTCGCCTTTCTTCGATTTACTCTCGGTCCACGTTCTGTACTCATCACAGCGTTCATTTCATTCAACAGATCGTGTAATTCTTCTTTACTTTCACTGATGACACAATGTCTTATCATTGATATCCTTTCACCTTGAATGTCATTGCCACTCTTGAACCTTTCTTTTATTTCCGCCATTGCTTCTTCCATGTATAGATTGAACGCTATTGGCGAAATATTACGTCTCTGTCTCAGACCCATTTTAATCTGGGCATTTCTTGACAGAGTAGCTGTAACAGAGTAAACCCCAAACCTCCCTCCCTTCCCCCCTCCCCCCTTGATGTTTGTCATAAAGTGACGACGACTTGACCTCGAATGTGGAGTCATTAAGATGGTCAACCAACTTGGAGCTATTCGAAGGCAGTGCGCTTTATGCTGGCACTGGATATACCTTTTCCCCATTCGTTCTTTCCACATTTTCTTAGCCTCCAGTCCGAAGACAGATTTGATGCAGCTCTCCGCCCTAGGCTATCAAGTACAAACAGACATCTTCACGTCTGAATTACTATTACAACCCACATCCACTTGATGTAGTGTAGTCCGACAAACCCTCTCCCCCCCTTCCCACGAACACACACATATGCTTTCTTTCTTTACCAGATTGGCTATTCCCTGTTGCATCATACTACTAGGCGACTCCATGCTTTATTCAAGTCGTTCCAATAATTCCTTTTCTCCCCAGTTCGATTCGGTACTTCTTCATCAATTATCCGATTTAACGACGTAATCTACAGCGTTTTCTCTATTCTTTTCTTGTCTGTATTTGCCTGCTCCCTGCTTGCCGATGAGAACACAAACATAAAACTACAGCCTGGTGATCGAAGTGAGTGCCTGGAAGGACAAGGATGTCTTTTGGAAGTTTTTGAGAAGCGGCACGCGTACGGAGCCATTGTTCCATTGTATTAATTCTATGTAATAAATGCTACTCCGTGACTGCACCGACGCGATGGTCACGGACATAAACAACCTCTTATAGTATGCAGTAGTAGGTGAGGTGAAAAGAAACAGTTCATGCAAGATTTTCAGCAATGAAATCTCAAAAGTCCTAATAGAAGTTGTTATACAAATACAGTGGGTAAGTACGTTATTAGTGAGTTATGATAGTTCTATGAGATCATAGGTATAGTTCCTTATATATTTGATATAATTATTTTGCAACTATATTTTATAATTATACACATACTGTCATAGCTGTCAAATGACGACGGAGTTTGGTATAAGCTCTTCGCCTCTTTCCATGTTATCGTGCATAATCCTGTTGTGAATGTTTGTTCTGTTCTACTTTTCAATTGCTTGGATTAATTGTGCACTCTTTAATATCATTTCTGCACTTAACGGTTTTGTCATACTAACGGTTTTGTCACTGCTTGTAACCATCATGACCGCACAGTCGACTGTCGCATTCGGCAGAGGCCAAATACTATGTTTACACGCTTACCTCCGGTGTGGATCGACCTGGGTCTGGGTAGTATACTGTTTTAGTTCACGACAATATTATTGCATCTAGGAGTCAGGGAGTTTCGATCTGCTTATTGTGAGTTTTTATCGTAATACTTCACGAGGACGCGCTGAAATCATTCATAGTGCGTTGAGTCACCACTGCACTTGTTTATTGTAATGTCGCTGCTTGTTTCCGATAACGGCCACGGTAGGCCAAGTGCAATAATATCATGGTGGCTTACTGCACGCTGTGTGCCACGTCTGCTCGCCATGCTTCCGCCAGGCGGTCGGCATAATGTTTATGATCACTGTTTGTGGATTAGGTCTTTAACATTACGTAAGATAACCAACGCATTTTTGCCATAATTTCGGCACTGCCCGCTGAGAATTTAGTACAATGTTGCTATCAGCGTGAGTTGCCCGCTTTACTCGCCAAGATGCTGCAGCTTTAGCCTGATTTCCTGTTTTGCTTAACTGCAGCGACCTGAAGATATTCGACGAAAGAAACCGGTCTAACACAATAAATGTCCAATAATACAGTTGAGGTGTATTTCGCTAAGCGTTAACATAAACAGCAGTTACTGAATTTATACTAAAAGAGATTGTAATACATTAGTTACTGTCCGTCAATGTTTTGTTGATGTCTTTGCGGAATGTCATCCCGTACAGTTAGAATTGTATTACTGCATATGTTAACGATTCTAGCTTGTTTTAACTGACGTATTAAAATATAGTTGATTCCAAAGTCAGATTTAAGAACTTTGTCGTAAGTCATAGAAAAACATTTGTAACTCTAATATTAATGTACAAATAGGATGACTGTAGAATCTCGTCGAACCAAATTCCAGATAAAAAAAGGTAGTTCGTCTTCAGAAAAGAATAATTGTTACTCTATGTATCAGGCTATTTAGCTTGTTAAATGAAGTTCTTAGTCGACCTGTGGATGATATGAATATGCGATTTTAGGCATACGAGTGTGAGTCATTCTGTCTAAGTGATTTACCTATTTTGTTCTTAATCTTTTGTATATTTTGTCTTGTATTTGTGTCCTTATTTTTAATTTTTTAATGTATATCTTCTTGTGTAACGTTCTATTCTTTTCCAAAATATAGTTTTTACTGTTTGTGATGTACCTGCTTTCCTCCTTCGTTACGACAGTGTGATTAGAAGCGAGGGAATCTCAACCGAGTCCAACCAGATAAAAAAATTGCTGGAAAATATCACCCCATGAAGATTCCAAGCACCATTGTATGACCGGATGCGACAGGCAACTAGCACGTGCAGTTGATTTGCAGTACTGCAGGTAACTCAGCCACTGAGAAAGCTTACAAACAGACAATTGAGCAGCACTTTACAGCTTTCGAAGGAACCAAATGTTACTTAACGGCATGGCGAAGGACAGCCTCAAGCAATGGAAATAAAAGTTGCTAATAAATAATTTTATTGCTCAGTAAAGAATCTCGGCTGACCGATCAGTTGTATGGACACACCAATGGCAAAATTTGCAGAGCTCTAGGGGAGGGATCTAGGATGGGACAGTTTACTTTGATGCACCTAGATAAATAAAGAATGATGCGCAAGAATGATCGTGTACGAAAAAATGCCCATCAGCCAAAGTCATTCTCGGTAGACGCAAGGCCCAGTGTAGCCACTGCAAAAACAAAACCTTGTAATGAAAAATTCTACAGCACTCACCTGATCCACTCGGCAACGTTCCGTTCCTCGAATTTCATACCTCAGTTACATACAGCAGAGAGGGAAAGGAGACGAAACGAAATGTGGTTGTGCATAGTTATATCATGTATTCAAGTCCAGACCTCTCCTCAGTGTGGTGTAGGCACGGCGAAAACAATATTTGTACGAGAAGGAACAATAGATACAAGTCGTACAAATACTGTCCCCTCAGACGCAGGGCTATGACAGCCCGAATGTTTTGTTCCGAAAGCCAACACACCACTGTTATGTTCACGTCTCCAGGTCAATACCGTTCCTGATTGCACTCATTAGAAACATCTTCACAACACTGATACACAGTTTATATTTCATCGCCAAGTACGATGAAAGCATTAACAAATTGCATCCACTGTCTTAAGATAATTAAAAACCATTTTTTCCCATCCGATGTGGTACGACCTAACAGTGTGGGCATGCGCATCGTACAGTATAGTTAGTTTAATGCGCAACTCACACCACAGTTGTCGTATTGCGATTCGTCTGTCGTTTGTAGACGAATCCATATACGTTATGACGCTTCCTACACCATCTAGAGGGGAAATTTTTGTTAAATTATTTTTGTTTCCATCACGTTTCGCCCTTCTTCGAAATATGCAAATTTGACGTCATTCTGAGCAGCAGATCTTTTTCTTTATAGCCTATTGAAACTGGAGCTTTGATTATAATCAGCCTGCATATCACCGTAAAACGTATCGATTCTTACTGTAAATTAGTGCAGCTAGTTGGATTTTGATCCTGCTACATTGAAAGATAAAAAACTGTTGCTGCTTTCGTGGCCACTTGTTGATGTACTGCCTGTAGACGTCACAAGGAAGCCTCAAGGAAAACGGATCCTAGTTTCTCAGGCTGCACGGAACGACTGTTGCAGCTAAAAAGGGGAGAACGACAACAAAAATTATCAGGGAATTGCCCTCAGACCTTGGCGCGACAGGTACATATAATGTCTGGTCGCGGGCTCGGCTCCAGTCCGTCACCAGGAATGGAGGGTGACCCTTTGACAAAGCAATCAGGAAAACCGTTAAACAAACGTGGGCCGAAGATCTCGAGACAGAAGCCAAGAGACAATATGTCGGAGATAACAGCTGGATACTGCAAAAAAACAAAACAAAACATAAAAAAATGGCTCTGAGCACTATGGGGCTTAACTTCTGAGGTCATCAGTCCCCTAGAACTAAGAACTACTCAAACCTAACTAACGTAAGGACATCATACACATCCATGCCCGAGGCAGGATTCGAACCTGCGACCGTAGCGGTCGCGCGGTTCCAGACTGTAGCGCCTAGAACCGCTCGGCCACCACGGCCGGCGGAGATTGCAGAATGAGATTTTCACTCTGCAGCGGAGTGTGCGTTGATATGAAATTTATTGGCAGATTAAAACTGTGTGCCGGACCGAGACTCGAACTCGAGACCTTTGCCCTTCGCGGGTAAGTGCACTACCAACTGAGCTATCCAAGCACGACTCACGCCCCCTCCTCACAGCTTTACTTCTGCCAGTACTTCGCCTCCTACCTTCCAACCTTAACAGAAGCTCTCCTACGAACCTTACAGAACTAGCACTCCTGAAAGAAAGGACATTGCGGAGACATGGCTTCGCCACAGCCTGAGGGATGTTTCCAGAATGAGATTTTCACTCTGCAGCGGAGTGTGCGCTGCTTTACCTGATAGAGCACTTGCCAGCGAAAGGCAAAAGTCCCGAGTTCGAGTCTTGGTCCAGCACACAGTTTTAATCTGCCACGAAGTTTCATATCAGCGAACACTCCGGTGCAGAGTGAAAATCTCATTCTGGAAACATCTCCCAGGCTGTGGCTAAGCCATGTCTGCGCAATATCCTTTCTTCCAGGAGTGCTAGTTCTGCTAGTTTCGCAGGAGAGCTTCTGTAAAGTTTGGAAGGTAGGAGACGAGGTACTGACAGAAGTGAAGCTGTGAGGACGGGTCGTGAGTCATGCTTGGGTAGCTCAGTGGTAATGCCGGCACGGTAACTCAGCGTTTTCGGTCAGGGGGTTCGCTGCCCCCTGTAATAAAAAAACTGAGTTAATGGATCAACGACGAACTGAAGAGGGTGTCTTGCGACGTCCGCCCCGAGCAGATATAACGAACAAAAACGAACAAAATGAGGTTTTTTTTTTAATTGGTAAAGCACTTGCCCGCGGAAGGCAAAGGTCCCGAGTTCGAGTCTCGGTCTGGCACACAGTTTTAATCTTCCAGGAAGTTTCAGCTGGAGATTGTTTTGTGCATAGACTGCGTAGAGTGATACAGAGATGCACACTTGCTTAATATTTCTTGAGATGATGTCAAATGAAATTTTTGTTGAAACTTCCTGGCAGATTAGAAACTGCGTGCCGCACCGGGGCTCGAACTTGGAACTTTCGCCTTTCGTGAGGCAATTTTCTACCGACCGAGCTGGCCAAACACAAGTCACCGTTCCTCAATTACAGCTCTACTTCCGCGAATACCTCTCCTTCGCCTTTCCAAAGTTCACAGAAGTTCTACTGCTTAACTTACACGATCAGCACTCTTGGAACAATGGGTATTACGAAGAAATGAAGTAGACACAGCTTAGGGGGCTATTTCCAGAACGAAATTTCACTCTACGGTGGAGTGTGCGTTGTTTTGAAACTTTCTGGCAGATTAAATCTGTGTTGTTGTTATTGTTGTTATTTTTGTTTTCGTTTCGTTAATCAACACTGCGGCTTATTTGACGCTGTTGTCTTTTCCTGTCGTTTGCAAACGAGCCTTATATCAGCATAACTACTGCACCGAACATCATGAACGATCTGCTGTATGTCTTCATATCTAGACCGGCCCGGCGATCCTTTCCTTCCAGCATCCCTTCAATTACAGTTTTCAGCATCGAGTACTAACGTAAAATGCACCACATCATCTTATCTCTTCGACTCATTAAGTTTTTTACTAAACATTTTTCTCTTTCAGTCTTCATCCATTAGTCACTGAAACCATAGTACTTCGAAAGTACCTCGTATCCTGCAGCAATGTTTCAAACAAAAGCTTCTGATAGGTTTGTTTGCGTCTGTTTCATTAGTTGCGCTGAGCTGTGCTCCAAACATAGCTTTTCCTTAACATTTTTCTGATCTCAAACTTGGTATTTTTCGAAATTAGCAGCATTTGTCTTTATATCAAGCCCTTTAACCTTGTGCTATTCTTGCTTCTAAGCCTTTATTCCATCTTCCTTCTTTTTGTCTCTCCTACTTCCCAGTTAAAAATGCCTACACCTCTTAACGAGTCTTTTGCACAAGGTTAATTTTAACTATCGAGCATGTCCATCTCCCACATGTAGACACACTGTTACCTTTAGTTTACGATTGTTTGTGTTATGCTTGTTATAGCCATCAGATAGTACAAGTTACATTTAATTAAGCAACCCACTACATATCTGTTTGGTTTCGGTGACTGCCGACATATCGTCAGCGCACTATATCATGCTGGATCTTTGTGTCCGCAAAAAAAAACTCCCTCCTGCAGATAATTCTTTAGTTTTATAAATGCGTCTACAATTCCAGTTATCCTGGACGACTATATATGTCGTAATCATTAACCGCTCTAGAGCACGTGCAGTATAAACGACCTTTTCGAAAACCATTGTCCGGCCGCTGGTGGCCGCGCGGTTCTAGGCACTTCAGTCTGGAACCGCGCGACCGCTACGGTCGCAGGTTCGAATCCTGCCTCGGGCATGGATGTGAGTGATGTCTTTAGGTTAGTAAGGTTTAAGTCGTTCTAAGGTCTAGATGTTAAGTCCCATAGTTCTCAGAGCCATTTGAACAATTTTTGAAGCCATTGAATCTTACAAATAGTAGTAGAAGTAGTTGTATTGGGAAAATCTCGCCACCTCTCTCTCTCTCTCTCTCTCTCTCGCTGTGTCCCAGAGCAGACTTTTTGCAGAGAACCGGACGAATATAGCTTGTTCGAGAAAATTACATTCATTACACATTAGCAGAAGCAAACAGATTTCAGCAGTAAGATGATTTGTCACTTTTTCCCCCCGCTCGCCGCAATCTGCGGTAAAATTGTTGTTATAAATTGCACGTTGAGACGTGTCAGTTATTAAGGAAGGCGCGCCTTTTTTGCAGCTGACAATTGCACTTATAGATCATTCTAACAATACGGTCGACGGCCGTAAAATAAACTGCCGCACTCGGCACAAAACGACGAGATCTTTAAAATATAGAATATAACTGCCCCAGTTTTTCGGCAGCCGGACGTTATGATGACCAGTTGAAAAGTCCACAATGGTCGGCTCGCCGCGCGGAGCGACCGGCATCCGCGTGGGGGCAAAAACCACAAAAGAGCGGCCCCCGGCCATCCATCAAGCGGCAGCCAGGCCCCCGTCCATTATAAAATATAGGGTGTATAGGGACATAATTTGTTTTTCTGCCACCGCAGCGCTGCGCGGCGCGCCGGTGTGGAGTACCGGAGCGGGCCGCGCATGCGCGTCAGCGGGGCCCGAGGTGCCCCGCGCGACGGAAAATTGGCCACTTTGGAGCGGCCCCCTATCCGCGGCATGAAGACGTCATTACGGGCGGCGGCGGGCGGAGATTAGAAGGCGGCCCCGCCGGGGGGCGGCATTGTGCCCGTGCGCCGCCAATTGATATTGTCTGTCGCGGCGCCGTCACTCCCCGGCCCTTTCCCACTATCTTATTTTTGTCGCCCGGCCCCCTCGGCCATTGTTGCGGCTAAGAAAGTTGTAAAGGCCGGAATCGTTATAGTGAGGCGATGAAACGGGTCCCCCGCGGCTCGGGGCCGGCGCTGCGGATCGGCAGATAGAGCGGCCGGGACAGGCGTGGGACAGGCGCGTATCGACGGGGGTATTTCGGGGCCCGTATCTCGGCTCTGCGGGGGCCGTTTCCTGCACACAGCCTTGTTTGACTTTTCTCCTCTCGCCGCTTCTTCTTTTTTATTCCGTTGCCTCTCTCACAGTCTTACTCGCACTTACAACGCACCGGACAAACACTCGCCTACGTAATCATGGTCGTTAACGCGCGCTACTGATGTGGCCCTCGACCCGGAGACAGGCGTCGCAGATCAAACTGGTTGAAGAAATTTTCGTCAGAGATTTTTTTTTTACTAGTATCTGACACACACTTCCCGCAGATACATGCTGTATCTAATAATACACTGAACAGTGTACATCATACAAAATTATCGAGGCTTTCTGGGCCACTTGTTATAACATAGTCTGTAAAGTGGCTATAATTTCGCACCTTACAAGCACTCATACACATACTTTGCCGTGATCTACAAACACAATTAGGTATCATTTGATAGGTTGTACATCGTATATATGAATATTTAAAGAAGACTGACATTGTCACATATATATGTTGTGGGTTGGCAGGAGAGCCAACACCGTAACATTAGAGGAAGCCGAAAGGCACGCGTTTTAGCTCACGCAGGCTGGCGTGATGTCTGGAACAGGTCAAGGAAATTAGACTTTAGCAAAAAACGTACGTAGCTGCTGGAATACTTAACTTTAATCCATAAATGGTGAACATCGCTCTTCACGGTACATTATTCATAATCTCAATAGTAACTGGTAATGGCGCCTTGCTAGGTCGTAGCAAATGACGTAGCTGAAGGCAATGCTAACTATCGTCTCGGCAAATGAGAGCGTATTTTGTCAGTGAACAATCGCTAGCAAAGTCGGTTGTACCACTGGGGCGAGTGCTAGGAAGTATCTCTAGACCTGCCGTGTGGCGGCGCTCGGTCTGCAATCACTGATATATATATTGGCCACGACATCTTGGTAGATGATTGTTGCAGTGTCTGTGTGTTTATGGGTTGCATTTTTTCATATGACTTGTCAAGCCAATGGGAGCATGGCATCTCTTGCTGCAATTATCACAAGTGTATCTGGCTGCTGAGGCAGGAGCAGTGGTAGCACAGTGAAGCTTTTTCTGCCTTAATCCATCTAACAAGCCTTCATCATGGTTCGACATTCCAGATGATATATCATCACGCCACTCTGGTCTCATGCTAGCCCGTGCCTCCCATCTGTTTGTGTCGATTCCATAGCTCTCCATATCTCGTTTACAGGAGTCGTTGAACCTCAATACAGGACGTCCTACAGGTCTTTTGGCACTAGAGATCTCTCCAAGCATCACCTCACGTGGTAATCTGTCAGGATCCATACAGTGGACGTTTCCCAGCCAGCGGAGTCGTCTCTGCTTCAAGATAGCTGAAATACTGTTGCAGCTAGTTTTAGATAGCACTGCTTCGTTGGTCACTCGGTCCTTCTACGCTACCATGTAAATAGTTGTTAACGCTTATTGCATGAAAGGTGATGGAATGTCTTTATTATGAAACCGGCGAAATGAATGATTGTCTGTACCAGTAGAGGTTGGAACGCCAGTGGAAATGAAACGGCAGGCGTAAGTCAATCCCTGGGTGGAAAAGCCCGCACAGGTGTGTTGGTCCTGCTTAACAGAGGAAGTAGACAAGACAGGTGGTCGGAGCACCTGAGCGCTGAAGCACAATACAGCGGCGGCCGGCCGGTGTTGTAGCGGGGCCGGAAGGATAAGCGGACAATACTTTGAAACTCTGAAAATCTTCGCCGTGGCAGAGAGGAAAGAGGAAGCGTTACGTCGGAAATCATGCAGGCTGGGCTATTTCCTAGGATTTTTATTCTGAGAAGCGTACCATTGTATTCCTAATTAACGAGGATAGGTATTTCCTCTCAAACGTTCTGCGCTGGACGAAAAAAGACTAAAATATGGTTGGTCGGCGTTCGGAAGGAAGTGTAGAGAAGGAGAATATCCCCTGGTTTCGAGAATGTGATTCGCTTTCTGCAGTTATGAGGGAGGGATGGGAGCCGAGTTTTGCTGCGAAGCCAGCGGTGGAGAGAAAGGATCTTCCGTGTTGAGCGCCCGTGTTTGACGGTCACTCAGTATCAGCTTTGTTGGTACAGACGGGCTTGCTGTCTTTGCTCTCAGGAGATTTTATAGTTAGAATGGTTAGGCACTGTATTGTTGCGAGCTTACAGGATCCTGAACTTCGCCTCCGGGTAGGAAACCGTCGTTGAGTACGTAGCGTTCAGCGACTGGGAGCACTTTTCCTGGCTATACTCACGTTGAGATGTTATTCGAACTCCGTCCTTGTGGCTGGGAGTTCACGATTCTCGTCTGTAGAACACAGAGAGGGAAGACAGTATTAGACTGTACTAGCAAGGGGACCGTCTTCTGCCGTCTTAGTGTTTGAATGAGGTTTTTTTTTATATATATATATTTTGTGGCTGGAGTTCTTCTGTCTTTGCAGACGTGTACGAGAACCATCACTCCGATGCAGCGGACGCAGTACATACGGTGATATTGCTAATTGCTTCGGCTTATTAGGGCTATAAAGCTAAACAGCTGTGATCACGTAAACTTTATTTCCACGTTGAAAGTAGTGTCTTCTAGTGTTTGGTATGTAGATGATGTCAGTCATCTCGTGTTATTGATATTAGATCGCGTAGCCATAAAAAGGGGCAGATTTGGGCAACTGATCAATCATATTAGTTAGGAAATTCATTTGTATCTCATTATGATCATGGGACATTGATATATAAATATTTGTAATACGAGGGTTGGAACTTAATTAGTGACAACTATTTATTCACAACGATACAAATGAGTAACATGTTTGCATCTGTTACTGTCCTTCAAAGTAGTCACCAGCGTTCTGTAGAACCCGCTGCCAGCGGTGTGGAAGGTGTAGTATACCGTTAACAGAGCCTGTTCTGTTGATGGTGCGAATGGAGCCGTCTACTGCCTGTCGAATCTCTGGAACAGTTCTGAAGCGAGTGCCACGAAGTGGTTCCTTCATCTTCAGGATCAAATCAAAGTCACAAGGACTTAAGTTCGGGGAGTATGGTGGATGCTACAGTACTTCCCAGTCCCATCGACCGAACAGAGCAGCCACAGCTTGCGCTGTATGCGGATGCGCATTGTCATGCAAAATGATGGGTGGGTTGCGCAGGCCGGCCTGTGTGGCCACGCGGTTAAAGGCGCTTCAGTCTGGAACCGCGCGACCGCTACGGTCGCAGGTTCGAATCCTGCCTCGGCATGGATGTGTGTGATGTCCTTAGGTTAGTTAGGTTTAAGTAGTTCTGAGTTCTAGGGGACTGATGACCTCAGATGTTAAGTCCCATAGTGCTCAGAGCCATTTGGGTTGCGCAGAAAGTGTCACCGCTTCTTTCACAAAGCTGGTCGCAGGTGATGTTCCAAAAACGAGAAATAATACTATGCACTGACGGTCTGCCGTGGAGGAACATAATGTGTTAGGATAACACCATCACCGTCGTACACGAGACTCACCATAACTTTCACCATATTGGGGCTCTGACGCCTTTTCAACTTAATGACGCCATTAGTTGGATTGGCGTTTTAGTTTTGGCTTCTTGGTATTCGCCTCAGAACTGTTCCAGAGATTCGACAGGCAGTAGACCGCTCCATTCGCAACATCAACAGAACACCAACTGCGACATAATCGCGTGAACAAACAGTGATCCAATACTGTAAAATGATACTGTAAAATGATACTGTAAAATGATCTTCTGAGGATGGTCATTACAGACTGAAACCGGTCATTGTCTAAAGAATTCATTTGTGGTCATAGACTGGAATAAAATAGCATCAACAGAACAGGCTCTGCTAATGGTGTACTGCGCCTTCCACATCGCTGGCAACGGTTTCTACGCAACGCTGGTGACTACTTTGAAGGACAGTAGCAGGTGCAAACACATAACTGTTTTGTATCGGTTGTGAATAAATAGGTGCCGTTATTTAAGCTCCAACCCTCGTACATAAAGGGGTTTTAATCTACAATAAATATATAAGCAGAAATAGCATTTATCATTTTGTAGTTACTAGTTCCCTTAATCCTTCATTTGTGTTTATGTTGTAATTTATATGTTAAAGAGCAAGAAGGAGGAGATAATATCACCATTAACAGGTCCTAAGATCTGCTTCAGGGGGTAGTCAGACAGGGCCAAATCTTCGTTTATATTTTCCGTTGCGCACATTCATTTTACACCCGTCTGGAGCAGAATCTTGGAAGTCTGCTGTCTTCCGTTCCGGGTTCTTCGACCGACGTTTGTTTGGCGACTCTTTTGTCCTTTCGCCAGCACGAGTAGCGTGCATTGTCAAAGTTCCAATCGCCATTGCCGGTGGCGGTCTAGAGAGTAACGGAATTGACCAGGCAAAAGCGTCAAGACGTTGGCGTGACGGGAATATACTGTTCCAGTCACAGTTATGCGATCACCGTCTATGTTCGACGTCAACGTGCAATAACGCTCACAGGCGGCATGTGGGAACACTAGCAGCGTAGGGTATATAAAGCGTATTTGGAGGCCGTCCAGTGTGGCCGAGCGGTTCTAGGCGCTACAGTCTGGAACCGCGCGACCGCTACGGCCGCAGGTTCGAATCCTGCCTTGGGCATGGATGTGTGTGATGTCCTTAGGTTAGTTAGGTTTAAGTGGTACTAAGTTCTAGGGGACTGATGAGCTCAGAAGTTAAGTCCCATAGTGCTCAGAGCCAGCCGTATTTGGGGGGACGCGGAAAACAGTGCAGTTGTTGTCGTAAAGCTGAAATGGAGAGATTTTTCCAATGTCCAAAAGGGCACGATTATTGGCTTTCAAAAATGTTCAAAATGTGTGTGAAATCTTATGGGACTTAAAACTGCTAAGGTCATGAGTCCCTAAGCTTACACACTACTTAACCTAAATTATCCTAAGGACAAAGACACACACACCCATGCCCGAGGGAGGACTCGAACCTCCGCCGAGACGAGCCGCACAGTCCATGACTGCAGCGCCCCAGACCGCTCGGCTAACATTATCGTGGACACCTCGTTCACCTGACGTGAAATGACACAAATCAGTATTGGCTTTCGGCCCAAGGGAGGAAGCATTGCCGAAATGGCTAAGTTTGTAAACCGCTCGCATACCGCCGTGGTTAAAGCATACAGTGCATGGAAAAATGGTATTATCCAAAACCATCTCCAAGATAACTGTGGTGCACCGCAGCTTCAGATGACGGGGAGGGGGGGGGGAGGGGGGAGGGGGACGCGACGACGGCGGTGGGCGGTGGAGGTGTGTACCAGCGAATAGACGTTCAACGGTTGAGAAGCTGATCACCCAGATGAACCACGGGGCTACCAACAGTGTCTCTTCAACGAGCGTCCAGCGAACGTTGCTGCGTATGGGCCTCCACAGAAGGCGCCTGGTTCATGCACCCATGCTGACTGCTTTTTATCAGCGGCGAGGTCTGTAACTGGCACTTTGGACCGCCACTGACTGGCGACAGGTGGCGTTTTCAGATAAGTCACGTTGTATGTCCCGTCTGACAGATGGTCGATGGCGTGCACTGCATGAGAAGTCTGAATGTAAACAGCTGCAACAATCATCGGAAGGGACCAGCCCGGAGAAGAGAGCGTTTTGCTCTAAGAAATGTTTTCGTGGCGTTCCCTGGGTGATCTCGTCGTTCTGAAAGACACAATGGATCAACATGAACATGCACCTATCCTTGGGGACCCCGTCCAACCCTGAAGGACTGTTTTCCTCGGCAGTTGGCACCTACCAGCAGGACAATGCAATGTGTTACCCAGCTCGTGCATGCTTGGTTGGAAGAGCACCAGGATGAATTTACCGTACTCCACTGGCCACCAAACTCTCCGAATTTAAACCCCATCGAGAATCCGTGCCGTCGCCACGACCGGTATGTACGCGCCATATATCCTGAAATGAGAAACTGGCGCAGCTGACCACGGCTCTGGAGTTGGCGCGGCTCCACATCCCTGTCGGTACGTTCCAGAACCTCACTGACTCTCTCTCTCTCTCTGCACGTCTGTCAGCGGTCCGCTCTGCAAAAGGTGGTTATGCAGGCTTGTTACAGGTGCTCACATTTAACGTTACTGGAGAGTGGACAATCTCCGGCCGCGTGCTAGACTCCAGTCCGCCAAAGCAATGGATCGTGAAGCTTTGACAGTGCCAGACACTCATGCTGGCGAAACGTCAGCCGAAGAACTCAAAACAGAAACCAAGAGGTATTATGTTTGTGTACATGTTTAAACCTGCGATAAGTAGCGGCACAGATACACTGCAGATCTTGCCCTAGACACCGACTTTACTCTGTATGCGCAAAAACAAATACATTCACATGCAGTACGCCCTTTCTTGTGGGACATATTGACCCAGAGTTAAATTAAAGATTGTTCTCACCCATGGCTTGTGTGAGGTTTCGTTTCTCGCCAAGCGAATATTCGAACTGGAAAATCCCTCCTAAAATGTGGCTAAAAATCCCTCCTAAAATGTGGCTAAAAAGTTCCTGACTTTTCGCTGGGACATCACTCGAACAGTAAATTAATTCTGCTGCGTTTAAATACTGATGAACATTCGTTATAAATACTTGTTTTGTAAATAAAACTGCCTTTTCCTGCTGCTAGTTACTTCATTTATTCCTTATGCGTTTCGCTTTCTCCTGTTGTAAGGCCTCATCAGTGAGATCTATAACGATACAGTTTTGTTAGTTATAGATTATCAAACAGTGCACTTCGCGAGGTTTTTTGTAAAAAAGTAATTACTTACGATTTGCTGATCTGCGTTTCCTCACATCTGGTGTGGAGGTCGCACTACCACTTTTATCACTGCCATATAATCACACTTCCGTGTTCTCTCCTTCCACACACTGTTCACCATGTTTCTCATTCTTTTTTGTGGTGGACTATTGTTCTTTTGTCACTCGATACAACTATTTCGTCGTACCCTGCTTTTGTCAGCATAAATATTGTGACTCCATTACGTGTTTCGTCTTCTTTGCTCTGTTTACCTATTTGTTGCCAACCTACAACTTAACGAAGAATATGTTGGATACTAACTTCTGTTTATGATGTTTATACCATGTGTGTGTGTGTGAGTGAGAGAGAGAGAGAGAGAGGGAGATAATACAGCCGACTTGGGTGTACTAGCTGTTAGCGAGTGGGTGACAGCTGTTGTGACTTTTCGTTTCAATATTATGTGGAGGGGTTCATGGATGAGTGAGTGTAAAGATGTTGGGTTCTATTATTATTACATTGGACAGTATTATTATATTAATACATTTTGCGAACGTTATTCTATTATTTTATCTATTGTTGTTGTTGTTGTTGTCTTCAGTCCTGAGACTGGTTTGATGCAGCTCTCCATGCTACTCTATCCTGTGCAAGCTTCTTCATCTCCCAGTATTTACTGTAACCTACATCCTTCTGAATCTGCTTAGTGTATTCATCTCTTCGTCTCCCTCTACGATTTTTACCCTCCACAGCATTATCGTAGGCAGCATTCACGACCCAAGCGTCTCCGCTAGCTCCTCCACGTGTTGTAGGGCTGGCCTGTATTCAGCTGCTTCCACTAAATCCTTCACCTGAGTCCGAGATACTCCACAGTGGTCGCAGACTGTGCTCAATTCGACGGTCATTCGTCTTGTTGAAGACAGGTAAGGTAGTATCTTTGACCAACACGAAAGCCAGATTTCGCGTGAGAATTGAATGACTCTTTACGATATAAGGAACACCCTCTCCGTAATAGTGAATGCAAAATACAAATGCGACTTGTATTAGAACAGTATTTATACCAAAGTGTAACATAAAAAGTATTTTATCTACCTTTACAGAGTCAGCCTCTCATGGGTGTTGCCTTTCTATGTAAATAAAAGTCTCCGTATCCCCTGGATTTTCTCCAGTGTTAATAAAAACACTACTTAAATCAGGAAGAGGTAGCTCACATCCATCAATTATTTCTTGAATAACGTCGATATTGTTGGTCCTTTTTTTTTTTTTTTTTTTTTTTTTTTGCTCATAAACGCACTGTTCGAGCGTGCAAGGTTAACGTCTTATAGATGTTTCTTGAAGCAAGAGTGATTGAAGCTAATGCGCTCCTTGGTACATCTAAGGCTCTATGAACTTTTACTGTTACCATATCACTGACTCGTTGGTAGGTATTTGTGTGTATTCTTGTCTCCTACTTCTTTAAGATGTCTCCCAATCTTTTTTACACGTTGTTGTTGTGGTCTTCAGTCCTGAGACTGGTTTGATGCAGCTCTCCATGCTACTCTATCCTGTGCAAGCTTCTTCATCTCCCAGTACCTACTGCAACCTACATCCTTCTGAATCTGCTTAGCGTATTCATCTCTTGGTCTCCCTCTACGATTTTTACCCTCCACGCTGCCCTCCAATGCTACGTTTGTTATCCCTTGATGCCTCAGAACATGTCCTACCAACTGGTCCCTTCTTGTCAGCTTGTGCCACAAACTCCTCTTCACGCAAATGCTATTCAATACCTCCTCATTAGTTATGTGATCTACCCATCTAATCTTCAGCATTCTTCTGTACCACCACATTTCGAAAGCTTCTATTCTCTTCTTGTTCAAACTATTTATCGACCATGTTTCACTTCCATACATGGCTACACTACATACAAATACTTTCAGAAACGACTTCCTAACACTTAAACCTATACTCGATGTTAACAAATTTCTCTTCTTCAGAAATGCTTTCCTTGCCATTGTCAGTGTACATTTTACATCCTCTCTACCTCGACCATCATCAGTTATTTTGCTCCCCAAATAACAAAACTCCTTTACTACTTTACGTAACTCATTTCCTAATCTAATTGCCTCAGCATCGCCCGACTTAATTCGACTACATTCCATTATCCTCGTTTTTTACACACTTCTCTGAATATGGAAATCGGTAACTGGCATTCCACAGCAACTAACAGCTTTAGAGCGAGTGGCCTCCTTAGATCAAATAACCCCCATTTTATTTCCCTTAAAGGTACAATCGCTAGTCGACGGTTTACAATACTTGAAGCTCCTGCACGTTAAACAGAAATGGGGTGATTACTTCACGCGTTGAATGAATTACTCATAACAAGCACTGAATTACTATTCTATTGTGTGATTATCGATTCTTCCACATTCTGTTAAGCGTGATGGGACCCTGTAAGGTTTTTATTATCTCTGTTACTATAGTAGGGTCCCAGTAAGCACTTCCTTCAGCCTTTTATCGTATAGCATTTGTGCGTTTCAGGTATCCTATTGATGGATGACATAGCATGAAACGAACTGCACACGAAATATCTACTCCTCATAAGAAGACTTAATGTTTACAGTGATTCATTGAAACAAAATCGGACCTGCAAACTCAGTGAATTCAGAACTAAGAATGGGAGAGATCCAGTCAATTTCTTTAATTCTTTGCATGGCTCAAGAATTTTATCGAGAAAGGACAACATTTATAAACGGAGAAGTGTACGATCAAGAACATCTCGGAAAACACTGATCACGTAAGACCAGTCTTCCCTTATTCTCAAGACAGTTATAGGTAGCACATCCAACTATGTACAAAACTATACTTCAAAGTTTTTAATTCTGTGCTAACAAAGCGCAATTGATACAGGTACTGGAGGCAAATGATAAACGAAGACGAGGATGTAGTTATCATCCTGAATCGAAAGTCTGCAGATGTAACATTCATCAGCCAAATCTGTTTCAGTGATAAGGTAATCTCTTATCCTTCGGGGAAACTGAACATGCACAATGTGAAAACTTGTGACGTTACCAACCTGGTATTAAACTTCGGCCGTTTCTTGGTATATAGTTGTTGATTATCCTCAATTGATAATGGTTTTGACAAACGTATGTTATAATGTTCACACTGCAGTAATTGATTTTCGATCTCTTTGTAGTTACACATCATCATCATCATCATTTAAGACTGATGATGCCTTTCAGCGTTCAGTCTGGAGCATAGCCCCCCTTATACAGTTCCTCCATGATCCACTCTAGAGAAAAAAAAAATCGACATTTCACGAAGAAATTTCCCAAACGGGATGGAAATCGGAAGATGTGATGTACATGTACAGATAAACAAATGAGTCCAATTTCAGAAAAAAATGAGTGATTTATCCAATGGAAAACCCTGACAAATTGATCAAGTCAATAAAGCATTGGTCCATCTCTGGCCCTTATACAAGCATAATTGCCTGCGTGAGTTATTGGATATCCCGAGGGATACTATCTACATCTACACCATATTCCGAAAGCCCCCTAATGGTCTGTGGAGGAGGGTACTTTTTTTACCACTGAGTGAGCCCTCCAATCCTGTTCCACATGAGGATAGCACATGGGAAGAATGATTGTCAATAGACCTCTGCATTGGCTCTAATTTCTCGAATTTTCTTCTCATGGTCGTTACGCGAGACTTATGTAGGGGGAAGTAATACGTTGTCCGACCCTTCCCGGAAAGTGCTCTCTCAAAATGTCGATAGCAAATCTCTCCGTGATCCACAACGCCCCTCTTGTAACGTCTGCCAATGTAGTTTGTTGAGCATCTCCGTAACGCTCTCGTGGCATCTAAATGACCCCGAGACAAAACGCGCCGCTCTTCGTTGGATCTCCTCCGTCTCGTCCATCAGTCCTATCTGGTAGGGCTCCCAGATAGATAAACAACACTCAGAATCGCTTGACCAAGCGCCTTATAAGCCACTTCCTTCGTGGATGAACTACATTTCCTTAAGATTCTTCCTACGAATCTGAGTCTGGCATCTGCTTTTCTCACTGTTTGCTTAGTATGTTCATTCCACTTAAGGTCGCTCCGGATAGTTACTCTTAAGTATTTTACGGTAGATACTGTTTCCAGTGGTTTGTCATCAATAGCGTAGCTATACGGTAGTGTATTTCTTTTCCTGTGTATGCGCGATATGTTACATTTATTTACTTTCAAGGTCAACTGCCAGAGCCTGCACCATTCATTAATTCTGTGGGGGTAATCCTGCAAACTATTACTATCTTCTGGCGTTGCTACTTTGTTATAGACAACTGCGTCATCGGCGAGCTGCCTGAGAGCATCCGATGCCTTCTGCAAGATCATATATACATGCTGTAAACAGTAACGGTCCCATCAGACTTCCTTGGGGTGCACCGGAAATTACCTTTACATCTGTCGATTTTGTTCCGTTAAGAGTGACGTATTGAGTTCTGTCTGCAAGGAAGTCTAGAATCCATTTGCATATTTGCTCCGATACCCGATAAACTCTTTTTTTTTCAGCAAATGGCAGTGCGGGACGGTGTCAAGTGCCTTCCTGGAGTCAAGGATCACGGCATCAACCGGAGCGCCACTGTCTACGGTACTGTGGATCTCACGGAGGAACAGAGCGAGCTGAGTTTCACAGGATCTCTGTTAGCGAAATCCATGTTGATATTTATAGGGGAGATTTTCCTTCTGCAAGAATGTCACAATTCTTGAGCATAAATCATGTTCCATAGTTCTGCAACAGATTGACGTCAACGATACGGGTCCATAATTGTGTGCATCTGTCCTACGGCCCTTCTTAAAAACGGGAATGGTTCAAATGGCTCTGAGCACTATGGGACTCAACATCTTAGGTCATAAGTCCCCTAGAACTTAGAACTACTTAAATCTAACTAACCTAAGGACATCACACACACCCATGCCCGAGGCAGGATTCGAACCTGCGACCGTAGCAGTCCCGCGGTTCCGGACTGCAGCGCCAGAACCGCTAGACCACCGCGGCCGGCCAAAAACGGGAATGACCTGAGCTTTCTTCCATTCGCTAGGTACCTTTCGCTGTTCAAGCGATCAACAATAAATTACTGCTAGAAGGAGAGCATAATGTTTGTAGAATCTTCTAGGTATCTCATCTGGTCCTGACGCCTTTCCACTACTAAACGACTGTAGTTTTTTTTTTTTTTCCATTCCGCGATCGGTTATCTTAGTACCTGTCATTTTGACGTTCGTACGACGATTGAAACGAGTGATCGTGTTACGAACCTCCGCGGTGAAACAATTTTGGAAGACCGAATTCAGTAGATCGGCCTTCTCTCTGTCATCTTCTGTTTCGGTGCTAGTATGGTCACTGAGTGAATGAACAGATTATTTTGACCCACTTACTGATATTGGGTGTACGACCAAAACCTCACAGGGTTTTTACTCTGGTCGATTGACAAAGCTTTACTTTCAAAACCATTGAACGCTTCTATCATTGCTCTCCTTAAGCTCACTTTCGCTTTGTTCATCTTTGTTTGTCAGCTAGGTTTTTACTTCTCTTGAATCTGAAGTGAAGTTCATTTTGTTTACGTAACAGTTTCCTAACATGGCTTTTAAACCATGGTGGGTCTTTCCCATCCCTTAAGACCTTGCTCGGAACATACTTGTCTAGGACATATTGCACGATTCCTTTGAATTTTTTTCCATTTGTTCTCCACATTTTCGTTCTCCTCACGAAATATTTGATGCTGGCTGCTCAGACATTCTTAAATTAATATCCTATCACTTTTGCTAATCAAAAATCTCTTCCTACATTTCTTAAGATTCTTTGTAAGACCCTTTTTCACAGACGCTATCACAGCCTTATGATCACTGATACCTTCCTCTGCGTTAACTGACTAGTTAAGTTCCGGTCTATTCGTTGCCAGGAGGTCTGAGGCATTGCCCTCACGAGTTGGTTCTCCAACTATCTGCTCAAAATAATTTTCGGACAAGACATAGAGAACAGTGCCATATGAATCCCTGTCTCTGGCGCCAGTTTTGATAGCATGACACTCTCAGTGTATACCTGGCAAGCTGAAGTCACCCCATATTACAACGGCATGATCAGGAAAATTACTAACAACATTCTGAAAGTTCTGTTTGAAGCGCTCCAGCTTTAGAGCTCCTGATTCAGACGGTCTATATAAGCTTTCCATTACCATTCTTGACCGATCTTTGATATTTAACTTAATTCAGATTAATTCACAATCGAAATCCGTGATAATCTCCCTACATTTTATCAATTTCTGTACTTCAATAAACACGCCGCCACCAATGGCGAGTAACGTATCCTTACGATAAATATTCCGATCTGAACTTTTTGTTCCTAATCCTATCTGTGCTTCATAACCTTCAGTAAGTGGTACTAGTATCGTAACAAATTTTGTGCAAGTGGCGAGTTAGATCGTCAAAATCCCGAGATGTTTGGAGGACCATGCTCACAATGTTCCAAAAGTTCTCAGTTGCAGAGAAATTCGTCATCGTGCTGGCAAGCAGGAAGGAAAGCAATAGGAAACTATAGCCGTGTGCAGCTGGGCATTACCTTGCTGAAATATATGTCCAGGATGGTTTGCCATGAAGGACAACAAAACGGGACGTAGAATTTCGTCGACGTACCACTGTGCTGGAAGCGTGCCGTGGATGACAAACAAAGGGGTCCTGCTATGAAAATAAATGTCAGCGCAGATCATCACTCCTGATGGTCGGGCTGTATGACGATGGCGACAGTCGAGTTGGTACCCCACCGCTGTCCGAGGCGTCTCCAGACATGTCTCGGCTGGTGTTCAGGGCTCAGTTCGAAGCAGGATTCATTTCTGAAGACAATTCTTCCCCAGTCAGTCGGATTCCAGCCCGATAGCGACGGCGTTATTGACTTGCTCAAACTATAAAGCTCTTTCTCTTGATTAAATCATCCAAATGGTTCAAATGGCTCTGAGCACTATGGGACTTAACTTCTAAGGTCATCAGTCCCCTAGAACTTAGAACTATTTAAACCTAACTAACGTAAGGACATCACACACTTCCATGCCCGAGGCAGGATTCGAACCTGCGACCGTAGCGGTCGCGTGGCTCCAGACTGTAGCGCCTAGAACCGCTCGGCCACTCCGGCCGGCAAATCATCCAATTTTTATGAAATTTCAATCATTTATTTGTCTGTACATGTACATCACGACTACCGATTTCCATGCCATTCAGATTGTTCCTTTTGCGTGCGACGTTTCTTTATTTTTTGTCTTAGAGTGTATTTACACACAATGTTCCCTGTCTGATAATCAGCTTTGTAACAAGCAGGAGTCTAAATGTTTGATCCAGGTTAGAAAGTTACTCTAATAAACAACATATCGCAAAGTTCTCTGGTGGAAGACTAACACATTAATTTACCCGATCTGGATGTGGACTGTACATTTTCGCAGCTAAATACTTTGATGGTGATATCAGTGGTATTAAACTAATGACTGCTGAACAGAAACTGGAAATTAAACGAGGTTTAAGAAATTTATGAAAGCGTCAGACTGATTTGTAACATGACGTTTACGTTTTGGTATCGCTACAGAGACTAATGAGTAATGGAAACAAACTATGTATTTATATGCTGTTGACATATTGAATTCTGACTAGCGATTAACTTATAACATGAGGTTTACATTTTGGTGCTTAAACAGAGACTGACTAAGTCTTCGTGCACCATGACGTTTTATAGACGTGTGTAATATCAGAAATTACATTTTTGACACAAGCCTACTAGCTCATTATATGTTCGATAAAAATATAAAAATTACATTTTGTTGACAGAAGGCTAGAAGCTTATACTATATTCGATAGTAATATACTTATAATATATCCGATAGCAATATAAAAATCACGAAAATTAAAAGGAACAGAGACACAATGGACAGGAACAAAAGCATTCTCAAGTAAGATTGGTATAACTTGAAAATGGTAAAAACAATAGGTACCAATTTCTGAGATTAATTTCAAGTCAAAATTAGACAGAGATTCCCATAGCCTATCAAACAGTTTCGAGAAAATAGCATTTTGTAATCTGTCAAATTAACAACTAAGTTATTTTAACAAAAATAGGCAATTTTGGAATCGGAAAAATCGGGACCTCGAAAATACGGTACTGAATTTTTGAAATAATTGAAATGTGAGGTTGGAATGTTCTAGAACACGAAAATTTTGAATACTAGTAACTTTTGAATCATTAACTTTTTGGAAAAGTAAAATTTGTGCTGGAAAGAAGAGAATGAAGGCTTTCACATGACGCCGGCACGGTAACTCAGCGTGTTCGGTCAGAGGGTTAGTTGCCCTATGTAATAAAAAATAAAAAAAAACTGAGTTAATGGATCAACGACGAACTTGAACAAGAGTCATAGGACATCCGCCCCAAATAAATACATGGACCAATACCGAACAAAATGAAATCAACTAAAAATAATTAAAAAAAAACAAAAAATAATACTGATTTAGAAGTAAACAACTGATTTTTCAGAGGAAGTTTCATCTTCACCTGGTGTAGGCCTCTAGTAAATCACAAACATTGCGTTAAAGGAAATGTTCCCATAAGAACCAAATATACTATTATTGGAAGTACTCTGAAAAGTATTCTGTGAACAATAAATTTTAATGAAATACAGATGAATTATAATTCAGCTCTTCGTGTAAGTATCGTATATGTATTGTCAATAAAACGAGATCAAATATTCAATATTACCATATCTAATTGCGTGTGTCTATGTGTTACCGCTGTCACTGTCGTGTTCGCAGCAGTGTGGTCACTCCTAAAAAGTGAATTACACTAGCCCTGCCATTGACAACCTGCAACCTGGAGTAACGTGAGCGTCAATTCCCAAAGTTGGGACAATACTGCACTCTGACTTGATCAGGATCAGTACTTGGAGTCTAATCCTAGGAAGAGTAGAACAACTGAAGTGGTTCAAACGACTCTAAGCACTATGGGACTTAAGATCTAAGGTCATCAGTCCCCTAGAACTTAGAAGTATTTAAACCTAACTAACCTAAGGACATCACACATATCCATGCCCGAGGCAGGATTCGAACCTACTACCGTAGCGGTCGCGAGGTTCCAGACTGAAGCGCCTAGAGCCGCTCGGCCGGCGAACAACTGAATCTTGATAATATACTTACTATAAAAACAACTCGCAAATTAACACGTAAAGTGAACAAATACAGACACAGAACTTTAACTCCTACTCATTAGTCTAAATCTGAGGCTGGCAAGACGTATACGGCTCGAAATAGCACCTCCGTCTATACGACGGAAACACTAAGTGGTTGCTACTGAATAGCACTGGAGAAAGGCTCCACCATGACTAGCACTAACATTAAAGGGCTCCGGCGTGAGAATTTATGCGACCTTTAGCCCGCATCTTCCTCTACGATCTTATGCTTTCAGCATCGTCTCACCCCTGCCTCCTTGGCAACCACAGGTACGTCGCGAGAAGTCCCTTTCCACCAGCCCCATGCCGGGGCGGCGGTCTCAGGCAGTAAATGCCCGGCGTTCTCTTGTCAGAACCATAAGACTGCCCTCCCTGCAGCTCTTGTTCTCTGTTGATCATTTGGACCACGAAGGCCGACCTTCGCCTGCTGTAAGAGCCATCGCGAAATTACTCTCAAATTACGCTGCTGTACAGAAACGTAGTGTGAGGCTCACCAGTCTCAACAAATATATGATTAATAATTCGATAACCCCACCTAAAAAATCCAATCCCATACTATATAAACGAAATATGAATTGTCAAAATTCTTCATATGTGGTGCCAATATCTTGCCACCTTACAAATAAAGGAAAAAATATTATGTCAGCAGTAGCGTAGGAACATGTACAATAGTCCCAACTTGCTCAGTTACAAACCGCAAGATGACTAGGGAATTTCAGCGTTATAGTTCAAAGGCCAATGTGTGGTGTACAATCGTGTGCAATCGCGTCACTACCCTGATTTTCTTCCTGAATAATTACAAATGTTTACCTGGACCTTTTGACCACAACTAAAGATCCTCAATCAGTCAACACTTTCCAGCAACATGGCACACCATGACTGGTGGATTTGAAGGGATGGCCCAGTGCGCTGGCCACCCTTAGGTAGTTCCATGTGTACAAAAGTACGGAGGGTCAATGATCTCAAAGAGAGGAAGACTGATGCCATTACCATCATTGATGACAGTCTGCTACAGCAAACATGGAAAGACACCGAGTAACGAGGGTATTACTTGGAGAAAAACTTCTTTGAAACTCCGTCATTTTCCTCCATTGGGACGCAGAAGAGCCAAATTTGGTTCGAAGGTGCTCACAACATTCCACTGAAATGGTGGAAACGCATGGTGTCCTGATACATCTACATCTACATCTACATCCATACTCCACAAGCCACCTGACGGTGTGTGGCGGAGGGTACCTCGAGTACCTCTATCGGTTCTCCCTTCTATTCCAGTCTCGTATTGTTCGTGGAAAGAAGGATTGTCGGTATGCCTCTGTGTGGGCTCTAATCTCTCTGATTTTATCCTCATGGTCTCTTCGCGAGATATACGTAGGAGGGAGCAATATACTCCTTGACTCTTCGGTGAAGGTATGTTCTCGAAACTTTGACAAAAGCCCGTACCGAGCTACTGAGCGTCTCTCCTGCAGAGTCTTCCACTGGAGTTTATCTATCATCTCCGTAACGCTTTCGCGATTACTAAATGATCCTGTAACGAAGCGCGCTGCTCTCCGTTGGATCTTCTCTATATCTTCTATCAACACTATCTGGTGCGGATCCCACACTGCTGAGCAGTATTCAAGCAGTGGGCGAACAAGCGTACTGTAACCTACTTCCTTTGTTTTTCCTTAGGATTCTTCCAATGAATCTCAGTCTGGCATCTGCTTTACCGACGATCAACATTATATGATCATTCCATTTTAAATCACTCCTAACGCGTACTCCCAGATAATTTATGGTATTAACTGCTTCCAGTTGCTGACCTGCTATTTTGTAGCTAAACGATAAAGGTTCTATCTTTCTGTGTATTCGCAGCACATTACACTTGTCTACATTGAGATTCAATTGCCATTCCCTGCACCATGCGTCAATTCGCTGCAGATCCTCCTGCATTTCAGTACAATTTTCCATTGTTACAACCTCTCGATACACCACAGCATCATCTGCAAAAAGCCTCAGTGACCTTCCGATGTCATCCACCAGGTCATTTATGTATATTGTGAATAGCAACGGTCCTATGACACTCCCCTGCGGCACACCTCAGGCTCAGCGACACTTCAAACAGCAAGGTGTCCACACATACGAAAAAACGGCTAGAGCTCAGAAGGTCAAGCGAGTTTAAGGTGGGTTAACCGTGTCATATTGGTACCAAATTTAACCACAGTTCTGTCCAACGCCACTGTGGATGTATTTCGAACTGGGAAGGTCGTCACAACCCCTACCCTTACCGACATCTCTCCCCACCTCTTGACACCTCTATGATAGAGGTGAGCATCACGACTCCCAGCGTGGTTTTCATATGGGTCACCAAGGAAAATATTCCAGACACCTCAGGAGGTGGCATAAAGGAGTCAATAAACTCCCTTCGCTTAAGGTGTTGATTTGCGATATGCTTCAGGACGATGTTCTTGCCAGCCTTTGACACTGATGATACCTCCCGCCTCTGGACGATTCAACCCTCCTCTAAGAACACCGTGGGACTGCTCCCCATTGAGGCTGATCTAACTCCTTTGGAGTTTAGTGCGACCGCAATTTCTGCTCTGGTATACATGGTGGAACTGGAGGACTTCCTATTGGGGTTGTGGCCGATATTAAACATGAATGAAATATATTAATGTGACAGTGACGGTTAACTGCCATCAAAAGCGATATTGTAAATAACTTGTATTTATTGTAAATTATCTCACGATAGAAATTAGATCATATTGAAAAAATCATGAATGAAAACAAATTAAACAAAGTGTACACTGTTCTTAGATATAATACACCGGTAAGATTGGCTCTCAGCTCTTAATTTAAGTTGATTCGATTTAATTATGCCCCTGGATAAGCAAATGGTAAATGCGATGTGACTGCGTTCCTATAATCTCAATGTTAAGTTGATGCGAAGTTAGATTTAATTATGCCCCTGGATAAGCAAATGGTAAATGCGATCTGACTGCGTTCCTATAATCTCTTTTGTGTGTGAAATAATACGCACTTCAGACACCACCACCACGAAACAAACCAAACAACATGCAAAAAGACAAATAACCAATAACGAATCGTAAGCAAAACTGCACCGATGCTCAGTGGATGGCACGAACACGATCCAACAACTATTTCTGAACTTTACTGCCGCTGCTGCAAGTTTTACAATACCGTCTACCAGAGTGCTGGCTCCGTCGATACTGCTGGGGCGACGACTGCAGCTGTGAAGTTGCTGAATTAAGGTAAGTCTCTCAAATATCTTGAGCAGAATAAACTACTCAGAAACTGCTAATACCGCAAGTCCTATATTTCCTCTAAATGGTATACAACGCTTTCAAGACTGGCTCAACAACCTTTAAGGTACAGCCCAGTGTGTCTTGTACTAACGTGCAATACCAGTATGATAGCTCTGTGCACTGTTTGCCCACGTTCAATGGTGACTGCCAGCCTATAAGGTGCAATCAACTGCAATTATACTAGTAGTCAATGCAATGCCTATCGTGGACGCCGATCTCCTACTGTAGCTGCAGACTCTAGATCATACACAGCACAGTCTTCAGAATCTAAGTCCCTATCTCAGAGCTACCGAACTTTGCGACTGTCCACTTTCACGGCACCAGACACTCTCCACTCCTGCCTCACTCTCTGCACGATGCTCTTGCGATAATCTTGCCGCCAACTCTAATCAGCTAATCCCGACGCTGCAAAGGCCTCCCACATCTCCCTTGCGGAGTGATACAATTTCTCCACCTATCCAAAAATTTCTCTGTTCAAACAGCGGGCGTTGACCCTCAGCATTTCCCGCACTTTCTTATGAACTGCCCAATCAGAGCTCAGCCCATTTGCCGCTAAAGCAGCGCGCGACCGGGCGGCGCCAGCGTGTGCATTGGACGCTCTCTGTCTGCTCGACATATCCCCTCTCTCTCTCACCTGCCACCCGGCGGCGTTCCTTTTTGGTGCTTGCAGGTCAATGGCCCCATCCCCTGGGACCCCCGACCCCTGCACAGTTCTCTTCCGGCGCTCGCTGGCCTTCGCCTCCCCGGCTGAGCCCGTCCACTCTTCGCCTCCACTGGCAAATTTACTTTGCTTACACCAACAGCATGCAACTAAATATTATCATTACCAAAGCCCGTATTACTTCAGATATGTATTTAATCATCACGTATCTCTCTTTCTAATCCACTTAATAAGACTAATTAACCATTATGTTTATTTACTTCAAACATGCAGAATAATCTGTGAAATGAACGTCATAAATGAAAGCCACCTTTCAGAACTACTAGGGAACACTTCCACTCCCTATCGATTCCAGATATCCACAAGTAGGGAGCAACAGAATTGGGCCATTCAGCTGAAGGATGTCAAGTGGTTGCCTGCCCTTAGGCGCTAAAATCAGTCATCTACATCTACATATACATTTATACTCCGCAAGCCACCCAACGGTGTGTGGCGGAGGGCACTTTACGTGCCACTGTCATTACCTCCCTTTCCTGTTCCAGTCGCGTATGGTTCGCGGGAAGAACGACTGTCTGAAAGCCTCCATGCGCGCTCTAATCTCTCTAATTTTACATTCGTGATTTTACATTCGTAGGGGGAAGCAATATATTCGATACCTCATCCAGAAACGCACCCTCTCGAAACCTGACGAGCAAGCTACACCGCGATGCAGAGCGCCTCTCTTGCAGAGTCTGCCACTTGAGTTTGTTAAACATCTCCGTAACGCTATCACGGTTACCAAATAACCCTGTGACGAAACGCGCCGCTCTTCTTTGGATCTTCTCTATCTCCTCCGTCAACCCGATCTGGTACGGATCCCACACTGATGAGCAATACTCAAGTATAGGTCGAACGAGTGTTTTGTAAGCCACCTCCTTTGTTGATGGACTACATTTTCTAAGGACTCTCCCAATGAATCTCAACCTGGTACCCGCCTTACCAACAATTAATTTTATATGATCATTCCACTTCAAATCGTTCCGCACGCATACTCCCAGATATTTTACAGAAGTAACTGCTACCAGTGTTTGTTCCGCTATCATATAATCATACAATGAAGGGTCCTTCTTTCTATGTATTCGCAATACATTACATTTGTCTGTGTTAAGCGTCGGTTGCCACTCCCTGCACCATGTGCCTATCCGCTGCAGATCTTCCTGCATTTCGCTACAATTTTCTAATGCTGCAATTTCTCTGTATATTACAGCATCATCCGCGAAAAGTCGCATGGAACTTCCGACACTATCTACTAGGTCATTTATATATATTGTGAAAAGCGATGGTCCCATAACACTCCCCTGTGGCACGCCAGAGGTTACTTTAACGTCTGTAGACATCTCTCCATTGATAACAACATGCTGTGTTCTGTTTGCTAAAAACTCTTCAATCCAGTCACATAGCTGGTCTGATATTCCGTAGGCTCTTTATTTTGTTTATCAGGCGACAGTGCGGAACTGTATCGAATGCCTTCCGGAAGTCAAGAAAAATAGCATCTACCTGGGAGCCTGTATCTACTATTTTCTGGGTATCATGAACAAATAAAGCGAGTTGGGTCTCACACGATCGCTGTTTCCGGAATCCATGTTGATTCCTACATAGTAGATTCTGGGTTTCCAAAAACGACATGATACTCGAGCAAAAAACATGTTCTAAAATTCTACAACAGATCGACGTCAGAGATATAGGTCTATAGTTTTGCGCATCTGCTCGACGACCCTTCTTGAAGACTGGGACTACCTTTGCTCTTTGCCAATCATTTGGAACCTTCCGTTCCTCTAGAGACTTGCGGTACACGGCTGTTAGAAGTGGGGCAAGTTCTTTCGCGTACTCTGTGTAGAATCGAATTGGTATCTCGTCAGGTCCAGTGGACTTTCCTCTGTTGAGTGATTCCAGTTGCTTTTCTATTCCTTGGACACTTATTTCGATGTCAGCCACTTTTTCGTTTGTGCGAGGATTTAGAGAAGGAACTGCAGTGCGGTCTTCCTCTGTGAAACAGCTTTGGAAAAAGGTGTTTAGTATTTCAGCTTTACGCGTGTCATCCTCTGTTTCAATGCCATCATCATCACGGAGTGTCTGGATATGCTGTTTCGAGCCACTTACTGATTTAACGTAAGACCAGAACTTCCTAGGATTTTCTGTCAAGTCGGTACATAGAATTTTACTTTCGAATTCACTGAACGCTTCTCGCATAGCCCTCCTTACGCTAACTTTGACATCGTTTAGCTTCTGTTTGTCTGAGAGGTTTTGGCTGCGTTTAAACTTGGAGTGAAGCTCTCTTTGCTTTCGCAGTAGTTTCCTAACTTTGTTGTTGTACCACGGTGGGTTTTTCCCGTCCCTCACAGTTTTACTCGGCACGTACCTGTCTAAAACGCGTTTTACGATTGCCTTGAACTTTTTCCATAAACACTCAACATTGTCAGTGTCGGAACAGAAATTTTCGTTTTGATCTGTTAGGTAGTCTGAAATCTGCCTTCTATTACTCTTGATAAACAGATAAACCTTCCTCCCTTTTTTTATATTCCTATTAACTTCCATATTCAGGGATGCTGCAACGGCCTTATGATCACTGATTCCCTGTTCTGCACTTACAGAGTCGAAAAGTTCGGGTCTGTTTGGTCCAAGATGTTATCTCCACGAGTCGGTTCTCTGTTTAATTGCTCGAGGTAATTTTCGGATGTGCACTCAGTATAATGTCACTCGATGCTCTGTCCTTACCACCCGTCCTAAACACCTGAGTGTCCCATTCTGGTAAATTGAAATCTCCACCTAAGACTATAACATGCTGAGAAAATTTATGTGAAATGTATTCCAAATTTTCTCTCAGTTGTTCTGCCACTAATGCTGCTGAGTCGGGAGGTCGGTAAAAGGAGCCAATTATTAACCTAGCTCGGTTGTTGAGTGTAACCTCCACCCATAATAATTCACAGGAACTATCCACTTCTACTTCACTACAGGATAAACTACTACTAACAGTGACGAACACTCCACAACCGGTTGCATGCAACCTATCCTTTCTAAACACCGTCTGTGCCTTTGTAAAAATTTCAGCAGAATTTATCTCTGGCTTCAGCCAGCTTTCTATACCTATAACAATTTCAGATTTGGTGTTTTCTATCAGTGCTTGAAGTTCCGGTACTTTACCAAGGCCGCTTCGACAGTTTACAATTACAATACCGATTGCTGCTTGGTCCCCGCATGTCCTGACTTTGCCCCGCACGCGTTGAGGCTGTTGCCCTTTCTGTACTTGCCCAAGGCCATCTAACCTAAAAAACCGCCCAGCCCACGCCATACAACCCCTGCTACCCGTGTAGCCACTTGTTGCGTGTAGTGGACTCCTGACCTATCCAGCGGATAGGTCTCTGTACAGGTACATTTTTAAAGTGCTCAACAAAGGTGCAGAAGTGGCACCAAGGATGCTGCCAAACTGTAAGGTCTTAGAGGAAACCCTGTGCCACATTATGCATGCATGTGTCAATGTTGCACCTTCCCCTCCCCCCTTATCCCACATGAGCACGCCACAGGAGGGCTCGGAAATTGTGGGATGAAAAAGCATGAACACCATTTGTGGCCACGGATCACGCCAAATTTCGTCGAATGGTTTTGAACGATCGCTAGTGGTTCCACCGCAGATGCCGGAGCAAAAACTGCGGTCGCGCAACACTCCAAAGGGGCCAGGTCACGTTCAGTGGAGCTGGAGCACCACGATGTCGTTATAGGAGAGTTGAATCGTTCAGCAGAGTAAAAGATTGTCAGTACATCGTTTCGTTGCACATCGCACAGCAGACTGTCGTTTTCGATGGCGAAATGAACGTAAATAAAAGGACCAAGGGAAGGAATGGTTCCATTGACGCCCTTTATGCCACGTTCTCAGGACTTTCCATGTCGATTCTGAGAAACGGTGCGCCCACCCATAAGAAAACCGAACGCAGGGTGTGGCAGCTCTGATCTCCATCGGAGAGGCATCATGAGAAGGTGTGGATTGGGCTAATGACCTTCCCATCGTGTGACACTTTCGCGGTGCGTTGGTGTCAACGTGACATCATTTGCCCGTTTTACACCTCACGAGAACTTCTGAGCTCTGGTCTGTTCTTCGCATGTGTCGACACCTTGCTGTCTGAAGCGACACCGAGGCCGAGGTGCCGCCGGAGGGTACCACGCTTTTGTGTCATTACAGAGGAACGTTGTCGGCACGTTCGAGCCAAATGTCAAACTTCTGGGTCGTACTGGAGAAAAATGACGTTGTTTCGAATATGTGACCTTTGAACTCTTTTGAGGAGTGTGTTTATGTTTGACTCTTCATCGATGTCAAGCAAACCGATGTAAGCATAAAATAAAATCGCGTAAATATTATACAGTAGAGAACTTCTGGCAAAAGTATTCTATGAGCATTCGTTGTTTTGCATGATATATTCAAATAACTCCTATCTTTAAATTCAGTTTTCGTGGCTTTACAGATACACTACATTATTACGTCATCACACAAGTGAATCTGAGATTCACGACCTTGAAATATTCACAAGAAAATCATTTTGCGAATCTCGGTCTCAGTGAAATTCAAATAAATCGTTGCGGTGCCTGATTAATAACACGTTTTCGAAGCAGCGGGGCAATAACAAGAAATCCAACGACCGTTTAGCAGATTAAGCATCGGCTGGCAGGCACTGCAAGCGGTGCGCGTTTCGTCGTTTTTGCCGCTCCGTAACGCCCAATAAAGGGGGCACCACCCCCTGTCCGCAGGTTCGGCCGCGGCAGTATATTAGTAGCGCAGCGTGTAATTAACATGTTTATTTACCGGAAATCGTGCTGGAATTACGTCCGCTTTCTTGCATTGCCGATCCAAGATAGCGCGCTACAATGAAGAGCGCCAGAAGCTGTGTCAACACTATAAACTAACGTAAAATACTGCGGCGCTGCCTGCCCGTAATATCGGTGGCAGGCTGTGTATCTTGAGAGACCGCCCAAGCGAAGCGGAGGCGCATACGCGATACATGTCTTACAGTGTAAGATGCAGAACGAGATAATTCGGCATTTGTCTTGTAGAAAATAAGCGTTTCACTCCAAATTTTAATATTCTGATACCCGTTCATGTCCAGTCTGTGTTTGCTAAAAAAGAAGTCTCATTACGGTCTTTCATGTTACTGAAAACGAATGAACAGCAACGACAATTACAGCTTTAGGAAAGCAAGTAGCATGACTAGTATCTTAAAACTGCAACACGTACTGAGAAAGGTTCTGCCGTATGTTCCCTCGAACAAGAAACTATGCTCAGTGGTTGGCAGGAAGTAAGGGTCACATTCGTCTGTGAGAAGGGTAGTAGACGTCATTCATAAAACTACTGCACACTGTCATTGGCATCTATCTGTTATACAGTTTTAGAATGTGTTCTGAGGGTTGGGGTTAGGTTGGGTTGTTTGGAGGAGGAGACCAGACAGCGAGGTCATCGGTCTCATCGGATTAGGGAAGAACGGGGAAGGAAGTCGGCCGTGCCCTTTCAAAGGAACCATCCCGGCATTTCCCTGGATCGATTTAGGGAAATCACGGAAAACCTAAATCAGGATGGCCGGACGCGGGATTGAACCGTCGTCCTCCCGAATGCGAGTCCAGTGTGCTAGATGTGTTCTGAGCTCATACGTAATGAATTACATGGGACTTAAGTACCTTCTATTTTCCAGCCAGCTTAGATTCCGGAAACATCTGTTATATGATGTCCAACTCGCACTTTTACCCACGTGATATCCTGAAAGCCATGAAACAAAGCCGTCAGCTAAATGTAACCTTTTTTTTTTTTTTTTTTTTTTACTGTCAAAAAGCATTTGACTCAGTACTACAACAATTTTTACTATAGTAAAATCGATATGTTAGGGTATCGAAAAAATTTGTGACTATACTGAGGATTTACGAGTAGGGAGGTCGCAATACGTTATCTTGGGTGTAGATGTAGCTTGAGGTGCGCCCCAGGGAAGTATGTTGGGACCCCTGCTGTTCATGTTGTAAATTAATGACCTGGCAGTTCAGGTACGTAAGACGTTTTGAGGATGACGCAGTTATCCAGAATTTTCTCATTTTACAAGAACTGAAGGGCAATATGTTTAATTGTTAAAAACCATTCAACAGCCAAGATCACATAAAATACATTTTTATTTTAAGATAACCGGTTTCAATATCCTAAGCTGTCATCTTCAGGTCTTAAAATCTTTTGTCATAAAACATGTCAATTACGCTGACCTAATGCACAAGATATCAAGTGGATAAAAATAGCACACCTTTTATAAGTGCTCTTTTTATCCACTTGACATCTTGTGCTTAAGGTCAGCGTAAAATGAATATTCTTACAACAAAAGACTTTAAGATCTGGAGATGACAGCATAGTCTCTTGATACCCGTCTTAAATAAAAAAAAGTATTTTATGCGATCTTGACTGTTGAATTGTTTTTTTATGCGATCTTGGCTGTTGAATGGTTTTTAGCAGCTATCCATAACGAAATACTGTTTGATAAAATCTGCACAAAGCTTCATGCAGATCTCTATAAGATTTTAAAGAGGTGTAACTTGCTTCAAATTAGAACTGTAATATTTTACGTATAACAAAACGCCAAACCATAGTATACTATGACTGCAATTACAGCCGGCCACGAGCTGCATTATTATATAAGCTCTCTTAAAGCTAAATCGTCGCTGACTTCGGTTGGAGGTAGTGTAACATACACCAAAATGCGAAAGTTACAAATGCTACCAGAAAAGAAATTTTGTGGTATAATTATGAATTTTAGTGCCGTTAAGTCATATTAGAATGCTGGGAAAATGCAGTCTGTCTACAAACGAGCTTGCCTGGGATAAATAGTTGTGAGACCCAGCCTAGAATATTGCTCAAGTATTTCGAACCCATACCAAACAGGTTTAAGAGTCGATACTGAAAGCACACAAACAAGGGCAGCAGCGATGGTGACAATTTTATCTGAGACATGGTAGAGGACCACAGAAATGCTGAAAACCTTGAACTGGCATATTCTCCGAGATGGGTGGCAACTACCCAGCAAAAGCCTACCTGCTCAGTTTCAAAAATCACTGTTAAAAGAGGAATGTACGAATGTGTTACAGCCTGCTACGTATGCTCTAATCGGCACTGCGAAGGCAAAATTAGACTCGTTTCTATACGACAGAACCATTTAAGCCACGGGTGTACAGATTAGCTATTATCGTGGGCCTAGAATCTCTCACTATCGCTAGGTAAGGGTCGCAACTTCGAAACTGCCGTGCTGTGAGAAAAATTATTCCTAACTGAGGTCCCCTGGGCTCAAAAGAACTAAATTCAACAAAGGTCCGCTACCTCCGTTTCTAAAGGAAATAAAAGTGCCAAAATAATACAAGAATGAAAAGTGATGGGCGAGCCGCCATCAGATCAGTGGTGGGAGGAATGTGGGCGGCGGGTCATTGTTTGTGTATCACTGATTTAAGCAGTCTATCTTCCCGCACTTCATACGAAAATGGAAAGGGAAGAAACCTCAACACATGAAACAATGGGAAGTACCCACTACCATGAGCTTCACAGTGGTCCACAGAGTATTAATGTAAATACAAACCCAACAGACTCGCTACGGTACATCTAGTGTTGATAAGGCTGTACCCATTTGGTAACCAGAGAATGCACTACTGGCATGACAAACAATTAATTACTCACCAAGATCTCCAGCACTCAAATCGATACACACATGTTCCTGTTCCACGTAACACAGTTAGTGCATCTGAAACGTGGCGAGAGGAAAGTGGCTGATAGTCCAGAGGGTGCTAATTACTCGTTTATCAAAAAACGTGTGGTACTCATCCCAGCAATCAGCGACCGACTCGGCTTGCACAGTCGATAATTCACAGAATTGTTCTTCAGAGTGACAACTGATCAACCTCGTACCGCCACTACCATGCTTTTATGAATACACTCCTAGCTATTGAAAGTACAACGCAACTGGAATCACTCAACAGAGGAAAGTCCACTGGACCTGACGGGATACCAATTCGATTCTACACAGAGTACGCGAAAGAACTTGCCCCCCTTCTAACAGCCGTGTACCGCAAGTCTCTAGACGAACGGAAGGTTCCAAATGATTGGAAAAGAGCACAGGTAGTCCCAGTCTTCAAGAAGGGTCGTCGAGCAGATGCGCAAAACTATAGACCTATATCTCTGACGTCGATCTGTTGTAGAATTTTAGAACATGTGTTTTGCTCGAGTATCATGTCGTTTTTGGAAACTCAGAATCTACTATGAGGAATCAACATGGATTCCGGAAACAGCGATCGTGTGAAACCCAACTCGCTTTATTTGTTCATGAGGCCCAGAAAATATTAGATACAGGCTTCCAGGTAGATGCTATTTTTCTTGACTTCCGGAAGGCGTTCGATACAGTTCCGCACTGTCGCCTGATAAACAAAGTAAGAGCCTACAGAATATCAGACCGGCTGTGTGGCTGGATTGAAGAGTTTTTAGCAAACAGGACACAGCATGTTGTTATCAACGGAGAGACGTCTACAGACATTAAAGTAACCTCTGGCGTGCCACAGGGGAGTGTTTAATAGGACCATTGCTTTTCACAATATATATAAATGACCTAGTAGATAGTGTCGGAAGTTCCATGCGGCTTTTCGCGAATGATACTGTAGTATACAGAGAAGTTGCAGCATTAGAAAATTGTAGCGAAATGCAGGAAGATCTGCAGCGGATAGGCACTTGGTGCAGGGAGTGGCAACTGACCCTTAACATAGACAAATGTAATGTATTGCGAATACATAGAAAGAAGGATCCTTTATTGTATGATTATATGATAGCGGAACAAACACTGGTAGCAGTTACTTCTGTAAAATATCTGGGAGTATGCGTGCGGAACGATTTGAAGTGGAATGATCATATAAAATTAATTGTTGGTAAGGCGGGTACCAGGTTGAGATTCATTGGGAGAGTCCTTAGAAAATGTAGTCCATCAACAAAGGAGGTGGCTTACAAAACACTCGTTCGACCTATACTTGAGTATTGCTCATCAGTGTGGGATCCGTACCAGATCGGGTTGACGGAGGAGATAGAGAAGATCCAAAGAAGAGCGGCGCGTTTCGTCACAGGGTTATTTGGTAACCGTGATAGCGTTACGGAGATGTTTAACAAACTCAAGTGGCAGACTCTGCAAGAGAGGCGCTCTGCATCGCGGTGTAGCTTGCTCGCCAGGTTTCGAGAGGGTGCGTTTCTGGATGAGGTATCGAATATATTGCTTCCCCCTACTTATACCTCCCGAGGAGATCACGAATGTAAAATTAGAGAGATTAGAGCGCGCACAGAGGCTTTCAGACAGTCGTTCTTCCCGCGAACCATACGCGACTGGAACAGGAAAGGGAGGTAATGACAGTGGCACGTAAAGTGCCCTCCGCCACACACGGTTGGGTGGCTTGCGGAGTATAAATGTAGATGTAGATGTAGATAAAGGCGGCGCAGTCCGCCCCTGGTAGGTGAGAGGTCAGTGCGACGGAATGTCATACCTAACGGCCCGATTTCGATTCCCGTCTGGGTCAGAGATTTTCTCCGCTCAGGGACTGGATGTTGTATTGTCCTTATCAGCATCATTTCATCCCCATCGACACGCCAAGTCGCCGAAGTGGCGTCAACTCGAAAGACTTGCACCAGGCGAACGGTCTACCAGACGGGAGGCCCTAGCGACACGGCATTTGCATTTCCAAGGTGGCGGGAACAAATAACGCAGTGGAGTAGCGTGCGCCACGTGCATGGGTATGCAAATAATTAGTATTTCATCGCAACCGGGCAAGTACGTAGGAGTAACGCCGCACACATCCTGAAGAAAACGAAAAATTATGCAGCGCGTTTCTCTTTCATAAATTACATTTGAATCTTCCATGTTTGTGTGAGGATCGCATTGTTCCTCCTATAAGAAAGATAAACGTCTACTAAATACGTCAGAATTCGACAGTGGCAGGTTAACAGCTGTCGAGACCGATATTTATCATTCCGTGATATTGCTACTTGCCTTTGTCAGGATTACAAAATTATGACGCGACTTTGGAATCGATAGTTTCGGGAGGGCGATTCTCAATGAACCTACTCGGTTAGCGCTAGAGAAGACGGAATTATTGTTGCTGGGACGTGCAGAATCTCATTACACAGCTTGGACCACGGATTGCCAGCACTGTGGCCATTATTGCAGCTTCTCATTACGATGCAGTAGAGACGCCGCAGTAGAGACAGAGGCGCAAACAAAGTTATCCAACCAGGGACAATACTCGACACAGGATTTGCACCACACCGTCTTTTCAGACTCGTCCCGATTCTGAGTACATCATCACGATGTGTGTATGCTTGTGGAGGTTCGACTCCTCCCTCGGGCATGGGTATGTGTGTTTGTCCTTAGGATAATTTAGGTTAAGCAGTGTGTAAGCTCAGGGACTGATGACCTTAGCAGTTAAGTCCCGTAAGATTTCACACACATTTGAACTTTTTTTTGTGTGTATCCGTGCGGTGGGTCTCTGAGGAGAACTGTGGCAGACTGCATACGTTATCCCCATATGGGCAAAGAAGCCACAACTCTATCACCACTAGTCCACATAGCCGCATGCAGCACGGGAGGACAACCCCTGCCTGCACAGTTCCACCTTGCACATCAGCTAAATGGCGCTAGGTTATTGAACTAGCTCCTGCTGGCCGCATGCGAAATGGGAAGTCTGTCGAAAGGGACGTGTGTCACGCTGCACCTCGGAATTACACTGCCGCAACAAAATCGCAACACCAAGAAGGAGTTGTGTCACATAAACGAAAGCTGGTAGGCGTGTTTCTACATCTGAGACTAGAAATCTACTCTGTAGGAATCAGCATGGGTTTCGAAAAAGACGGTCATGTGAAACCCAGCTCGCGCTATTCGTCCACGAGACTCAGAGGGCCATAGACACGGGTTCACAGGTAGATGCCGTGTTTCTTGACTTCCGCAAGGCGTTCGATACAGTTCCCCACAGTCGTTTATTGAACAAAGTAAGAGCATATGGACTATCAGACCAATTGTGTGATTGGATTGAGGAGTTCCTAGATAACAGGACGCAGCATGTTATTCTCAATGGAGAGAAGTCTTCCGAAGTAAGAGTAATTTCAGGTGTGCCGCAGGGGAGTGTCATAGGACCGTTGCTATTCACAATATACATAAATGACCTGGTGGATGACATCGGAAGTTCACTGAGGCTTTTTGCAGATGATGCTGTGGTGTATCGAGAGGTTGTAACAATGGAAAATTGTACTGAAATGCAGGAGGATCTGCAGCGAATTGACGCATGGTGCAGGGAATGGCAACTGAATCTCAATGTAGACAAGTGTAATGTGCTGCGAATACGCAGAAAGATAGATCCTTTATCATTTAGCTACAAAATAGCAGGTCAGCAACTGGAAGCAGTTAATACCATAAATTATCTGGGAGTACGCATTAGGAGTGATTTAAAATGGAATGATCATATAATGTTGATTGTCGGTAAAGCAGATGCCAGAGTGAGATTCATTGGAAGAATCCTAAGGAAATGCGATCCGAAAACAAAGGAAGTAGGTTACAGTACGCTTGTTCGCCCACTGCTTGAATACTGCTCAGCAGTGTGGGATCCGTACCAGATAGGGTTGATACAAGAAATAGAGAAGATCCAACGGAGAGCAGCGCGCTTCGTTACAGGATCATTTAGTAATCGCGAAAACGTTACGGAGATGATAGATAAACTCCAGTGGAAGACTCTGCAGGAGAGACGCTCAGTAGCTCGGTACGGGCTTTTGTCAAAGTTTCGAGAACATACCTTCACCGAAGAGTCAAGCAGTATATTGCTCCCTCCTACGTATATCTCGCGAAGAGACCATGAGGATAAAATCAGAGAGATTAGTGCCCACACAGAGGCATACCGACAATCCTTCTTTCCACGAACAATACGAGACTGGAATAGAAGGGAGAACCGATAGAGGTACTGAAGGTACCCTCCGCCACACACCGTCAGGTGGCTTGCGGAGTATGGATGTAGATGTAGATGTAGATGTAGATCTGAAACATGATGTCTATTCAAATTACGCGCCAGTCGCATAAGAATAGCGCCATTATGAGTTCAAATCAGGTAATGGTCACAGGCGTTAGGTACCTTTGAGATTGTGAGACCTTAGTTTCTCCTGGCGTATACAACTTTCAAATAACTTCCGGAAATTCAGCAAGGTAACACTTTCTGCGACCGCCGATATTTCGGCGGGAGAACACCCCACCATTTTCAAGGCAAACTGCAACGGACAGGCGACCACATGCAAATTTAAAACCTCGGTTCTCGGACTGAAGCAGGAAAGATAACACACACACTGAACACTAGTGCCACCAAAGATGACCAAAGTCGGGGCTATCGATAGTGAGACTATAAATTCGCAGGTGAGGTAGCATTGACCCTGTCCCTCTGTTTTTTGACAAGGGAGAGAGCCGGATTCCAAATAGAGTTTAAACAGAAACCTCCATCCCTGTTAACGAGGTTGCTCGCTAATTTAATCTCAACTGCCTCCCTAATAACACTGTCCCAATAGCTGGACGTGCATGCCGATATCTCGGTGTTATTATATAACATGGGGTGACCAGTATCCAAGCTATGTTCGGCAATAGCATATCTACTTGGCTGCTGTAATCGTGTGTGCCGTTTATGCTCAGTACATCGGTCCTCCACGGTCCTGATAGTTTGACCAATATATGCCATGCCGCAGCTACAAGGAATACGATATACACCCGCCTTACGCAGTCCAAGATCATCATTAACGGAACTCAAAAGTGCTCTAATTTTAGATGGAGGTCGGAAAAAACATTTCACATCTATTTCCGTAAATACGACCGATCTTGTTGAACGTGTTTCCCACGCAAGGCAAAACGGCAGTAGACTTAGGTGTTGACTCGGAATTATCATCAATCACCCGATGTACAGTTGGTCGATAGCGCAACGCACGTTCAATCTGTCTACCACTATAACCATTTTGACGAAATCAACAGGACCGTGGAGGACTGATGTACTGAGCATAAACGGCACACACGATTACAGCAGCCAAATAGATCTGCTATTGCCGAACATTGATTGGATACTGGTCACCCCATGTTATATAATAACACCGAGATATCGGTATGCACGTCCAGCTATGGGGACAGTGTTATTAGGGAGGCAGCTGAGATTAAATTAGCGAGCAACCTCGTTAACAGGGATGGAGGTTTCTGTTTGGAATCCGGCTCTCTCCCTTGTCAAAAAAACAGAGGGACAGGGTCAATGCTACCTCACCTGCGAATTCATAGTCTTACTATCGATAGCTCTGACTTTGGTCATCTTTGGTGGCACTAGTGTTCAGTGTGTGTGTTATGTTTCCTGTTTCAGTCCGAGAACCGAGGTTTTGAATTTGCATGTACGCCGCCTGTCCGTTGCAGTTTGCCTTGAAAATGGCGGGGTGTTCTCCCGCCTAAATATCGGCGGTCTCTGAAAGTGTTACCTGGCTGAATTCCGGGAAGTTATTTGAAACCTTTGAGATTGGACGCCGTGAATTGATATTAGTCAAAAATGCCTTTAAGGTGACAAGGAAGCCGTTAACAGCGCCTTACTGAGTTATAACGAGGTCATGTAACAGGGCTACGAGAAGCTGGATACGCCTTCTGCGATATTGCAGAAAGACTTGGCAGGAATATAGTCACTGTACATCGTTGCTGGCAGTGGTGGTCACGAGAATGTACAGTCACAAGAAGACTGGACTCCGGACGGATACGTGGCACTACAGAGCGGGAAGTTCATCGTCTTCAGCGTATCGTTCTGGAGCATCTGACTGCATCTGAAGCAGTAATTTGAGCAGCAGTTGCCAGCACAGTGACACGACGAACTGCTGCAATTCGGTTACTTCAAGGATAGCTCCGAACCAGACCACGTGTAAGTGAGCATTCCACTGCCCCAAACCACCGCCATTTGCGACTTCAGTGGCCAGAACAGATCGGTGGGAAGCGTGTAGATCTGTTGTGTTTTCTGATGAAAGCTGGTTCTGCCTCGGTGCCAGTGACAGCAACCAACCTGTCTGCTTGCTAGACACACTGGACCGGCACCTGGAGTTATTGTCTGGGGTGCGATTTCGAACGTCAGCAGGAGTACTCTCGTGTTTCTCCTACGCACACTGCCTGCAGATTTATACGTCAGTGTGGTGATTCGGCCTGTTCTGCTGCCATTCATAAACAGCATTACATGGGGCATTTTCCAACTGGATAAAGTTCACCCACACACAGCTGTTGTAGCCCAAATGCATTACAGACTGTCGACATGTGCTTCGTCCTGCTCCATCACCAGATCTGTCTCCAATCGAGCACATATAGGAGATCATCGGACAACTTCAGCCTGACCCAAAACAGGATCAACTGTCCCTGTTACGGATAAACAAGTAAACAAGCGTGGAACTCCACCCACAAACTGACAAATGGTTCAGATGGCTCTAAGCACTATGGGACTTAACATCTGAGGTCATCAGTCCCCTAGACTTAGAACTACTTTAACTACCTAACTAATCTAAGGACATCACACACATCTATGACCGAGGCAGGATTCGAACCTGCGACCGTAGCAGCAGCGCGGTTCCCAACTGAAGAGCCTAGAACCGCTCGGCCACAGCGGCCGGCCACAAACTGACACCTGTGAAACGTCCCCTTAGAAAAATTATACAAGACTGTGCTCAAACTGACACACAATATTTTTAGCGCAACGCAATCTGACTTTCAATAATCCCTACAAAAGAATGGCCCTGACTAACATTAACCTATACATTTCACAAATCACTTACCTCACAAAAATCTTGGTTACTCGAACTACTGCAATACAGCGAGCGCCACTACTGCCGGCTAAATAAAAGATTCAAACTACTGAAGATACTAACTACTGATAGGCATAGTTAGCAAATGAAAGATTTTGATAGAGAACAAAAAATGTATTTACCTTAATAGTTTTCAAAAGTCATAATATATATATAGCAGTTCATGACATCTGGCCTTACAAATGTATTGTCTCTGAAGGACACACGTCCTGATCATCGGCTCTCAAATTTCCGCCATCTCTCTCCCCACATCCACCACTGCTGGCGGCTCACCTCCAACTGCTCAACGCTACGCGCTGTTCACATCCATCTGCCCAACACTACAATGGCAGACAACAATGCAAACTAGCCACAGACTGCACACAGCACAGCCAGTGATTTTCATACAGAGCGCTACGTGGCGTTACAAATATAAAAACCTAAACAGCCTACTTACACCTGGAACCTATACAACACAATACATGCATGTTCGAAAGCTTTCATTCCACATACTGGCGGTTAATCTGTTATTAGTGTACCAGCATTTCACATTTATGAAGGCTTATATGGCACTTACATTAACCTGTGATCTTGTAATTTTAATCACTTGAATGTGTTACGTAGAAAAATGTACTGGAAAAATTTCATTACCCTGCTATTTTTTTCCATAAGAGTAGTTGACAGCTGTCTCTGTACAGAAACATTTTTAAAGTGCCCAACGAAAGTTTGCGTGTGGCACTGAGGGGGTTGCCCAACTGATGGGTCTCAGAGCAAACTTCGCCTGTTATTCACACAAGTATTAACGCCGCGGTTCCCCGTCATCACACCACAGGAGGGCATAAACAACATTTGGTGCTGCGGAAGACGATCAGAATGGTTTTGAACAGTCCTTAGTGATTCTACTCTGTACATCAGAGCAACATTAAGGTCGTGTTCCATTCCAGAGGGATGCGATCACGTTTAATGGAGTTGCGGCCCCATTATGTCCTTAGAGAAGTGTTGAACCGTCTGGGGTGTGTCAGAAGTGTCAAAGCTTGACAACAACGTTGACTTACTGCTCGTCGCACAGCTAACTGTCGTTTTCAACCGCAAAATGTATGGGATCGACGCCCCATGGTATGGGGTGGACCACTCACGCCCCATAACGGCCTTTAGTGAAGATTCTGAGCGGCGTTGGGTCTGACCGCTTAGTTTCAAAGCTGGGTGTGGTGGTGCTGACCTTCACTGTAGAGACGTCAGCGTCAGGGGTCAGAGTTAAATGTGGGCAAGAGAGCGTGTGACTATGCGGCTGGTTCCGGCGGAGGTTCGAGTCCTCCCTCGAGCATGAGTGTGTGTGTTTGTCCTTATGATAATTTTGGTTAAGCAGTGTGTAAGCTTAGGGACTGATGACCTTAGCAGTTAAGTCCCATAAGATTTCACATACATTTGAACATTTTGAAGAGAGCGTGTGACGACCTTCCTTCTCAACGTGTGATACGTCCACGGCGACGTCGGGTAGAACTGTGGTGAAATTTGGCGCCAGTGTGACATCACTAGCCCACCTTGCACCTAACATGTTATTTCTGAACTCTGGCCTTTTTTTGGCATGTGTCGACTCCTTGCTGTTTATAGCATCGTGAAGCCAGAGGGGTGACGTGCCGCATCTCCCCGCTTTTGCAGCATTACAGAGGAACTGTAAGTGTATCTTTATACAGGATGGTTGAGGTACTTCGGCTGTTCAAAATAAAACGTCAAATCAAAAACACCTTCAGCTGTCTATATTTCAAATATTATTCTACTTATGAGACCAGTTTCGGCGTTTCACTGCACCATCTTCAGGCCCTCTGACCGATGTGTAGCGAGAATCCCACCTGATGTGCAATGGAAATAGGGGTCAGCAAGCAGTAACGGAAATCTGTAGACAACTTACTTTTTGACAACGCGATCCCTTCGTTGATTAATACGATTCTACTGAGTTTACATCGGAAAGTTATATTTATGACCAAAGTTATATTCTAGTTACTGTTTCTGGAAGTATTTTTTCTAGTTTAAGTTTCTGTATAACTAAAAAGAATTGAAATTTTTTAGTCTGAATTTGTAGAGTAATCTGTAGTCAGTGTTTAATCAGAGCAAATGGAACACAATAAAAATAATATACACATTTTATATAAAAGAATTACATTACATATTTTACTCACAGTTGGAGTGAAATTTACAAACAATAAAAACAAAATAACAAACTTACGTGATGTAGAACTACTGTGTGCTTTGGATGGGCTCACACTGGATTATGTTTTTACGTGACTGTACTTATTTTGTGTGGTATTATGAGCAAATTATGATAATTCTCATGATAAATCTGAGTTTCTTCATGTAAGTTCATTCGTTTTTCCTGTAAGTCCACTACTGATCCTTTCTTGGCCAGGTGGAGCATTCGTATATTGTGAGCTGTATTTGTCACTTGATGTCCACTTTCAGCTATATGTAGTGCAAATTTGACTTGTTTAGTTTTTTTAAACGAAGAACATCGAAGAGATCCCAAAAATGTTTGTCGAAAATTCTTCCTATCTGGCGAAAGTACGAGGATCATTCAATAATTACAGAGACAAATTGGTCTGGGGAAAAAACTGTTAGTAGGGCAAGTTTGATACTTTTATGGCTTTAGTTTGGCATCACGGATGAGCCCTGATCAACTTATGTATCAATGTTGTCTTATTTATAACCTCAAAAATACGTATGAAGATGGCGAGTACGCCTGAAACGTCCACATTTGTTGAACGACGTTCTGTTATTAGTTTTTTGCTTGCTGAAGGCGAGTAACCAGTACATATATACTGGAGAATGTCTAAAGATTATGGTGAAGGTTGTGTGAATCGTGCAAATTTTTACAAGTGGATAGAGCAGTTAAAAAATGGTCGCGACTCAGTGACTGACGAACACCGTTCTTGCCAAGCAGTTGCAGTCGAAAGTTGCACTTGACAGTCGAATTGATGACATTATTAGTGCCGACCGCCGTGTGACTGGAAACGATAATCGATAAGGTTCAAGTTAGTACTGGTACAGTTCATAACATTATCTGTAACAAGCTAAAGTACCGCAAAACATGTGAAAGATGGGTCCCAAAGGAATTGACGTGGCTATACAAGGAAACGCGATTGAGAGTGTGCACAGAGCTAAAGGAACGTTATGAAAGAGAAGGTGAGCACTTCCTCAACAAAATTTTAACTTGTGATGAAACTTGGTTTCACTATTATAAGGCAGAATCAGAAAGACAAAGCATGGAGGGGAAGTACACCTATTCACCTGTTAAGAAAAAATTCAAAACCCAAGCATCAGCAGGAAAAGTCATGTTAGTGTTGTTTTTGGATGCTGAAAGTCCAGTTTTTTTTATTATCTCGAAGAGCAGCGTACAATGAACAGCCAATACTACTCGGATTTGGTGAAGCCAGCCATGAGAGAGAGACGTCGTGGATCTCTGAGGAGAGGTGTGATTCTCCAGCAAGAAAACGCACGTCCTCATATTGCTCAACTAACCGGTGAAACCATCGACAAAATGGGCTGGGAAGTACTGCATCATCCCCCTTACAGTCCCGATTTAGCACCTAGTGACTTGCATTTGTTTGGTACACTGAAGGAGGCATTACGTGGGAAGAGGTTCAAGGACAACGACGATTTGAAAAATTTTTGGGGAAACTGGTTCAAATATCAAGATAAAGAGTTCTTTGCAAACAGAATAAAAAAGCTTGTAGCCCGCTGGAAGAAGTGCATAAATGTTCAATGGGATTATGTTCCAAAGTAAAAAAAGTATTATTTTGTAAAAATAAATGTTTTTTCTCCAGTCCAATTTGTCTCTTTAATTACTAAATGACCCTCGCATGTCATTGAACATGAATTGCAGTTAAGTTGTGTATTTCTGTTTGACTGTATGGCTTGCAGTTATTTCCGATACTGTACATGGCATGGCGTCCTTTATTTTCCTATTTGTATAAAAACTTAGCCTTACATTCCTTCCTCAGAGAAGGTTTGCTCCTATATATGACAGTTTCCCTACTCATGGCATGCTCACATATTTTCGTGTTAGCTGTGATGAGGTGTTATTTAGTGTTGGTTTGTCTTTGAGGATGATTATGTGGGAATTTGTTTGGCTCATCTATTACTTTGAGACTTTAGTCATTATTGTAAGTAACTGCTTTAACTGCATTCAGTTCATCGGTTTGATCAGTTGTTTCTACTTGAATTTTGCACATTCTGCTGCACATTGCTCTGTGAAAAGCGATTTTGTACTTATCTGGACTGTATGATGTTTATTGATTGTGCCATCTGTGCATGTTAATTTGCTGTGTCCTAGAGACTTATGTCTGTTGTTGGATCTACATGTGGGAAGATTCAGGAAATTTAAATCTTTGTCTGCCAGCTGGTCAATAGTGAAAATGACTTTTTTTTCAAGGTCCTCAATTTCATTTCATCAGTTGCACTATCAGATAAAATTAGTGCGTCATCCTATGTCTATTGTAACATATTACTTCGTTAACTATCTGGGGGCTTACATTTAGAAAACAGCTATCTGGGGGCCTACATTAATGAATTTACTTTATAAGTCGTTAGTGGAAGTATCAGCAAGTAAGCTGGTGAGGCAACTGCCTATAGCTAGGTGACTGTCTGATGGTGCCTTTTGTTATTATCAGGGAAGTAGTTATGTGGTAGCTCTAATGTTAAGAAATCATTGAACTCATACTTTTCAGGCAAAGTCAAATTTTGTGCTAGTTGTTTCCTTCATAGGTATGTTTGTGTAGATGTTTGTGATGTCAAAATGATTTGAACTTGAGTGTCTCAGGAACTTAATGTCCTTTACACAGTCGATTAGTTCATAAGTGTTCTGTACTGATTGTCTCTCTTCAAATTCGAATGTTTTGCTGGGGATCACTTTTAGATGCTCACTAATTTTGTAAGTTTGGCTGTTTTGAAAATTTACAATAGGACATATCAGACAGTTCTGTTTATGGATCTTGTGCTCATAATTGTAGTGCAGAAGGCTTCATGACAGGATAATCACAGATATCTTTTGCAGTTAAAAGAAATCACATTTCTTCATCTGATTTTTAAATTTGCAAGTATGATCTGACTTAATTTCTATTTTTTTCTGACATATTCATACATCACAAAACAGAGTTTCCTTTGTCTGCTTTCACTATTAAAGCATTACTGTCACTTGTTTTTATTAATATTTTAAGTACTATATGTCCATTGTCTTATTTCATGATAAAACTGTTTATTTTGTGGCCTGTGGCACTCTGCTCATTCTATTAATGTTTAGCTATATCACAAGCTATTTTAATGGCTATAGTTAAATTTGTACTGTTTGGGTTGATGTTATGTTATAATCCTTTATGTAACAAATTCAAAATAATGTTTGCATGATTTACCACACGATTAAGTAAATCGTTCTCAGTGGAAAGCATTCTGTCATTTACCTTTGACATATGTGCCAGAAGTTTTTTAAACTGTGTGTTATGTCAATATCTAACTTTATGCTGTTCTTTCACATCCACCACACTGATAAAATGTGACACAGATTCAAACTTCGTGAGTATAAGCTTATTACATAGTTCAAGATGTAAACTATACAATATTTGGTTTAGAAATATCTTTCTTCCTTGTGGGTGCCTTATTTCAGATTCGAGACATATAATTTCTCTTCTTTCTTATCAATGTTTGCCGCTTTACTTCGACTGTTGATGTTCATTTCGATATATTTGGACTTAAACACTTTTTGTTGAACTAGAAGCTAAGAATTGTTCTTTATAACTTAACTTTGCACTTTCTGAAGGGATGTAAAGTTCTTGGGATTCTTTAACTGGTCTGTGCAAAGTATCAGTTTTGTTAGGTACTACACTTTGCAAGTTGCATATGCCACATTGGATAGCCACACGGTCTGAGGCGTCTTGCCACAGTTTGCACAGCTCCCCCTGTTCGAGTCCTCCATCAGACATGGGTGTGTGTGTTGTTCTTAGTGTAACTTAGTTTAACTTAGATTAAGTAGTGTGTAATCCTAGGGACTGATGACCTGAGCCGTTTGATCCCAAAGGAACTCACCACAAATTTCCAACTTTCCAAGTCGCATATTTTTGGTATGTTACTTAGTTGTTCTCACTTTCTACCATGCTTGATGTTATTACGATTTCCATTTTTATAGATATGGGGAAATACTTTTCCACTCGTATCTTGTACAAAAACAGCATATTATCCGCCATGTCACTGACTGAAATCTTCGTACACCTTGGAAAATTGTATATATGGTTAAAGCTTTGTTTTATTAACTGTTTTTGTTAGTTTTATCTATAAGTTAAGCTTCTGATTGACTGAAAAGAACTGAAACTGTTTAGCCTGAACGTGTGAAGTACCGTACTCTGTATGGTATTAAAAACTGCAGTAGTGACTGTTTAATTAGATTATGTGAAACATTATGAAAATAATATAGTACACTTTACGTAAAAGAACTAATATTGCATATTTTACTCACAACTTGAGTGACATTTACAAACAGTACAGAAGGAACAGCAGATTTATGTGACAAGAACTACTACATGCGTTGGATGGGCTCACACTGGATTATGTTTTTTCGAAACTGTGCTTATTCTGTGTGATTATGTGAGTGAATTATGAAAATTCCTTAGAAAATTTTTTATTGGGCGGCTGCGTTCGGTCATTTAGGATGTCATCTGGGGAAGCACAGTTCTTAAAATAAATTTCAGTTTCTTTGAGTAAGTTCATGTTTTTTTTCTTTTGCTGGCCATATTGAGTATTTATTAAGTTCCAAGCTACGTCTATGAGCTGACATTCACTTTCAGCTATGTGTATGACAAATGTGGATATATTTAAGGACACAGGAAATTTTTGAGTGATGGGAAAATTGAACTTCTTTTCATAATGTAATTAAATTACATAGTCTTTTTTTAATAATTTAATATATACTTTTTTTTCAATTTTTTGATGTGTCTGCATCTAAACAACTACCATATTGACAAAACGTAACACATACTTAAACTATTCCAAATGTAAACTACGAAACTGTTGGTCTAGAAACTCCTTTCTTCTGTGCTGGTATCTGATTTCAGATTGGAGTGATACAACTTCGCTTCTTTCCTTATCAATTTTTGCCACTTTTCTTTGCCTGTTGATGTTCACTTTGATATACACTCCTGGAAATTGAAATAAGAACACCGTGAATTCATTGTCCCAGGAAGGGGAAACTTTATTGACACATTCCTGGGGTCAGATACATCACATGATCACACTGACAGAACCACAGGCACATAGACACAGGCAACAGAGCATGCACAATGTCGGCACTAGTACAGTGTATATCCACCTTTCGCAGCAATGCAGGCTGCTATTCTCCCATGGAGACGATCGTAGAGATGCTGGATGTAGTCCTGTGGAACGGCTTGCCGTGCCATTTCCACCTGGCGCCTCAGTTGGACCAGCGTTCGTGCTGGACGTGCAGACCGCGTGAGACGACGCTTCATCCAGTCCCAAACATGCTCAATGGGGGACAGATCCGGAGATCTTGCTGGCCAGGGTAGTTGACTTACACCTTCTAGAGCACGTTGGGTGGCACGGGATACATGCGGACGTGCATTGTCCTGTTGGAACAGCAAGTTCCCTTGCCGGTCTAGGAATGGTAGAACAATGGGTTCGATGACGGTTTGGATGTACCGTGCACTATTCAGTGTCCCCTCGACGATCACCAGTGGTGTACGGCCAGTGTAGGAGATCGCTCCCCAACACCATGATGCCGGGTGTTGGCCCTGTGTGCCTCGGTCGTATGCAGTCCTGATTGTGGCGCTCACCTGCACGGCGCCAAATACGCATACGACCATCATTGGCACCAAGGCAGAAGCGACTCTCATCGCTGAAGACGACACGTCTTCATTCGTCCCTCCATTCACGCCTCTCGCGACACCACTGGAGGCGGGCTGCATGATGTTGGGGCGTGAGCGGAAGATGGCCTAACGGTGTGCGGAACCGTAGCCCAGCTTCATGGAGACGGTTGCGAATGGTCTTCGCCAATACCCCAGGAGCAACAGTGTCCCTAATTTGCTGGGAAGTGGCGGTGCGGTCCCCTATGGCACTGCGTAGGATCCTACGGTCTTGGCGTGCATCCGTGCGTCGCTGCGGTCCGGTCCCAGGTCGACGGGCACGTGCACCTTCCGCCGACCACTGGCGACAACATCGATGTACTGTGGAGACCTCACGCCCCACGTGTTGAGCAATTCGGCGGTACGTCCACCCGGCCTCCCGCATGCCCACTATACGCCCTCGCTCAAAGTCCGTCAACTGCCGTACGGTTCACGTCCACGCTGCCGCGGCATGCTACCAGTGTTAAAGACTGCGATGGAGCTCCGTATGCCACGGCAAACTGGCTGACACTGACGGCGGCGGTGCACAAATGCTGCGCAGCTAGCGCCATTCGACGGCCAACACCGCGGTTCCTGGTGTGTCTGCTGTGCCGTGCGTGTGATCATTGCTTGTACAGCCCTCTCGCAGTGTCCGGAGCAAGTATGGTGGGTCTGACACACCGGTGTCAATGTGTTCTTTTTTCCATTTCCAGGAGTGTATTTGGGAGTCACATTTGCATTTCAACACTTTTTCTTGAACTAGATGCTAAAACTTGATCTCCGTAACTTAACTTCGCACTTTATAAAGGTATTCAAAGTTCTCAGTACCTAAATAGGTTGTGTCAACAATAATTTATCCATTTTAATGTTAAAGTTGAGTACGTGTGTCCTTTAGAAACCCCATGGCAGGAATCCAAGTAAATTTGTGACTGATGGGGTCGTAGATGGTATGACATACAGAAGTTTGTGTCGGTCCTTGAAGCATGGTTGGGTAGCCAAAGTAGATAAGGCAACAGCTCGCGACAAGCAGAAGCAGGAAATCTGTTGTTAAGTACAGTCTAGCACAGATTTTCATGTGTTACCAACAGGAAATATCTTCATACCTATGCAGTTAATATTAGAAGGCTACCGCATTTGCGAATTAATTGCATAAAAAATCAGAGATATTTTGTAAATTCTCTATATTAATCCAGCAGGATATTCACCATTTTGAGACACATGCGTATTGCACATTCGTGCTTCTGGTACTTTAATAGGTTAATTAAGTCCTCATGTCATTATGCTCCCCTCGTAAATAGCAACTGGAACAGGTGCGTATAAATTTCCGTTATGTAGTAGAACATGTGGCATAAACGGTATCTTGATTGTACAGTGTAATCCCTAATTCTGAAGAAGTCCTGTGACATTAGGGTAATGAACAAACTTATTTTCCACTGCACAGTATGGAAGAACGGCCTCTTCCTGCATTCGCTATTATTGTACTTAACCAGCATCACTTCGTACACTTTTTTCTTGAAATCTGGAGGCTGAAACTTCAACTACAAGTTTGGAGAGATCCAGACCAAACACAAGGCCATTCAGCTGAGATTGATTAAACTGATGAGAAGTGGAGGACTATAAGGAATTACAGGAATACACATCAGAATCACGTTCACCATCTGTCTCTGGGTTTTGGTCGCTATGCGCATCTGCAGATGGAGTAAATCGTGTAAAAACTGGACGCGGCAGCGCACTAGAGTGTATAGTAGATGTGATTTCTTAGGAGATTTTAAGGTATTGTATTTTATTTCCTTTTTTGTACCATTTCCCTTTGTAATAACGATACAAAAATAGCAGCCACTTTTGTGGTCCACTGTTTCTTGAAAAACATGGGCTTACGAAAGGTAAATGCTTAAGTTTTCCTTTCGTCCAGTCACGCTGCGTTTCCTCATATGTGTGACATAAAGCATCGGGGGCCCACGTTTTGCCTTGGTTGCCAAGAGTAAGTCCAAGGAACGCTTATGAACTTCCCTCAGAAAGATGTTACCATACGTCTTTGACGAATTTAGGTGTCGCATCCATATATGTAATAGAAACTGTCAGTATCACAAAATTGTAAGTAATGAATGGAACCGGAGATGGCTGGAATGGAGAAGTTGGAATTGCATGGAGAGCAAAAGCGGTCTCTGATTTGAAATGAGCTAATCAAAAACATTAGAATCAATAAAAAATTCCGCGCACTGAGAATATAAATTTTTTTTTGATTATTGTAATATATAAAAGCATGGAAAATAAAACTGAGGATCTGTTACATGACAATCAGCATCGTTTTCGGAAATGTTAAGTTACCAGACAGGCAATCGTGATTGTTGCAGTGATTATGGGAGCAAGGCTGAAGAAAAATCAAAATTTCTTCAAAGGATTTGTCGACACAGAAGGAACTTTCAACAATGTAATATGCTACAAAATGTTTGAAATTTTGAGAAAAATAAGAGTATGCTAAATAGGAATACAGGTAATTACAATATGTACAAGAACTAAGATATAACAGTGAGAATGGAAGACAAGGAACAAAACGCTCGGATAAAAAAGTGTGCAAGACAGGGATGTAGTCCTTCGGGAATAGAGCTGAACCTTGTGCATCGGAGAAGGAATGAACAGAAAGATTCAAGAGTGGAGTTAAGACTTCAGGGTGAAAGAATATCAATGATAGGTTTGCTGAAGACATTGCTATTGTCAGTAAAAGAGAAGAATTACAGGACCTGTTAAATTGAACGAACAGTCTTATGAGTACAGGATATGGGTTGGAAGTGAGCCAAACAAGGACGAGAGTAATGAGAAGTAGCCGAAATGAGATTAGCGATAATCTTAACATCAAAATTGGTGTCCACATGTAATGTTACGAGTATGTGGACGAGTTATTCGTCCACCTAGGCTTGGTATTGATTAGAGTTGAATTTGTTGCACGGCTGAACGCTAGTGGGCACAGGGCGCATCGCAGCCAGCCTGCATAGTTGACGGTTTCTAGCCAGTCAGGTGCAGAGACGAGCAGCGTGACCCGAAATGGGTAAATCCCAACGCTGGGAATTTGGACAGCTGTGGCTCACATGGCGTTTCTGCAACAGATAAAGCTTCAGAAACGACAGACTGTCAGACAGTCTTCAAGATGGCTAAGTTACAACTCTCTGAATTTCGACATTAAGTCACAGTTACATATTAAAGCAAATCTGAATACATCTGTGATCTCAGAAAAATGAGGCACATCCAATGACACAATAACGTTTCAACATCTTTAAAACAACAGAAGTTAATATTTCATAGATAAATATTTAATCAATCAACCTCTGAATTAACAACTTGTAATCACCTCATGCGATTTCAGAAAACGATACCTCAGATGACAGCATTGTACTATACCTACCATCTCTGAAAGCTACAGATCTATATCTCTTTCATTTATTGATTTACAACGTCTTTTATATACTTTCATTATGCAAATGTCTGTCTGAACATCGTATGCACCACATTTACACAGCAAATGAACAAAGCATCAGTACCTCATATTTTGTCATACTTGTGTTTTTATTTAATGAAGAGTTCACTGTTTTGCCAGTAACTTCATTTAAATGTTCGTTGCAAGTGCTATTAAATACAACTGCTCTAAATTTGAAAGCGGTCAGTTTCACATGTTAATGGACACCACTACTGAAAAGAGAACCAAAAGGGGCTTCTGTCAAAAAGGCATAAATAATCGTTGAAATAATATTTAACGACAATTAGTTGTCATTTTACATGGACGCACTTGCGCGAGAATACTAGCTTATTTATTTATGAAACATCCTTTATTTGTAATTATTGTGAATTTTCTGAGGTGATAAAATGTTTAGAACGATTCTTTATTTAAATATTGTTTTAATATTAGTTCAGAGCAGGAAAGTGGTCAAGATGATTCAAATGTCAAATCACGTCTGTAGTATGTGAGAACGATGTATTTTTTGGGGATGGCGTTCAACCAATGGAGAACCAGACAGCAGCAGAACACTACAGGAGTCATGTGGAGACTGGGACTTCTCGAGTGAAGAGCTCAAGGGAGCGAATCTGTACACTTCATGTCGAGTGCTGCAAGAAAGCAGATCTGCCTGTGGTAGCGTGCTTGATTCGGTGGTATAGGTGATTGATTCTGCTTGGTGAACGGCCGCTACAATATCACATTTCGACAGGTCTGAATGTGCTGCAGAAAAGGGCTAACTTATTCCGCTGGTGTTAAAGATCTGAGAATAGACAGAGTGTGAGTTCCTACTCATTGTATCGCTTGTGTTAATTTGTGGATCATCATGTTGAACTCTGAACTGTTTTGAGCTGGTGAATATTTTATGTACTGTGTTCACGAAATGGTCTTAGTTTTTGCGTATCTCTGATGACTATTTAGTAACTGTACTGCATTTGATAAGCGTAATTTCAGTCTGTATTTCAACTCTACATCTGAGGACTACTTTCCTTTTATTTGAGATGTCGTTTCTTGAGTAAACATTATCCAACGTTACTCTCTGCCGTCTACATGAATTACAATGGTTAGAATAGAACCCTTGTTATTAAATTATTCATTGAACTTCTAGTTTCTGTTTTTGTGTATTTTATGACAATTCTGGAAAGTTCATAGACTATTAGACTGCAAGCTCACACCTACAAGTAATTATTAGTAGCTAATTAGCTGCGGAGCATGAAAGTAGATGGGTGTTTCTCGACCCTATCGAGCCATTCTGTTAAACAGAGCCGTGCGTAGCCCAAGTACCTAAAGTACGAGTAAAGACGTATCTGGTTTGCTCGTTTGGAATGCTGTTTGTAAGGGCAACTATTCAAGCACCAACCGTTGGTACGCTCGCACACGAAGCAGGCGAAATAAATGTATTCTGCTACCCTGTGAGTAAAATATATGGCTGACGAAGCAAGGAGAATACAAAAAGGAGACTGCCACAGGCAAAGAAGGCATTGCCTGCTACAAGAAGTCTAGTAGTGTACAATATAGGTCTTAACTTGGGGAAGAAATTTATCAGAATATACATTTGGAGTATAGCTTTTGTTGTTGTTGTGGTCTTCAGTCCTGAGACTGGTTTGATGCAGCTCTCCATGGTACTATATCCTGTGCAAGCTTCTTCATCTCCCAGTACCTACTGCAACCTACATCCTTCTGAATCTGGATGGTGTATTCATCTCTTCGTCTCCCTCTACGATTTTTACCCTCTACGCTGCCCTCCAGTACTAAATTGGTGATCCCTCGATGCCTCAGAACATGTCTTACCAGCCGATCCCTTCTTCTAGTCAAGTTGTGCCACGAACTTCTCTTCTCCCCAATCCTATTCAACACCTCCTCATTAGTTGTGTGATCTACCCATATAATCTTCAGCATTCTTCTGTAGCACCACATTTCGATAGCTTCTATTCTCTTCTCGTCTAAACTATTTATCGTCCATGTTTCACTTCCATACATGGCTACACTCCGTACAAATACTTTCAGAAACGACTTCCTGACACTTAAATCTATACTCGATGTTAACAAATTTCTCTTCTTCAGAAACGCTTTCCTTGCCATTGCCAGTCTACATTTTATATCCTCTCTACTTCGACCATCATCAGTTATTTTGCTCCCCAAATAGCAAAACTCCTTTACTACTTTAAGTGTCTCATTTCCTAATCTAATACCCTCAGCATCACCAGACTTAATTCGGCTACATTCCATTATCCTTGTTTTGCTTTTGTTGATGTTCATCTTACATCCTCCTTTCAAGACACTATCCATTCCGTTCAACTGCTCTTCCAAGTCCTTTGCTGTCTCTGACAGAATTACAGTGTCAATGGCGAACCTCAAAGTTTTTATTTCTTCTCCATGAATTTTAATACGTACTCCGAATTTTTCTTTTGTTTCCTTCACTGCTTGCTCAATATACAGATTGAATAACATCGGAGAGAGGCTACAACCCTGTCTCACTCTCTTCTCAACCACTGCTTCCCTTTCATGCCCCTCAACTCTTGTAACTGACATTTGGTTTATATACAAATTGTAAATAGGCTTTCTCTCCCTGTATTTTACCCCTGCCACCTTCAGAATTTGAAAGAGAGTATTCCAATCAACATTGTCAAAAGCTTTCTCTAAGTCTACAAATGCTAGAAACGTAGGTTTGCCTTTCCTTAATCTAGCTTCTAAGATAAGTCGTAGGGTCAGTATTGCCTCACGTGTTCCAATATTTCTACGGAATCCAAACTGATCTTCCCCTAGGTCGGCTTCTACTGGTTTTTCCATTCGTCCGTAAAGAATTCGCGTTAGTATTTTGCAGCTGTGACTTATTAAACTGATAGTTCGGTAATTTTCACATCTGTCAACACCTGCTTTCTTTGGGATTGGAATTATTATATTCTTCTTGAAGTCTGAGGGTATTTCGCCTGTTTCATACATCTTGCTCGCCGGATTGTAGAGTTTCGTCAGGTCTGGCTCTCCCAACGCCGTCAGTAGTTCTAACGGAATGTTGTCTACTCCCGGGGCCTTGTTTCGACTCAGGTCTTTCAGTGCTCTGTCAAACTCTTCACGCAGTATCATATCTCCCATTTCATCTTCATCTACATCCTCTTCCATTTCCATAATATTGTCCTCAAGTACATCGCCCTTGTATAGACCCTCTATATACTCCTTCCACCTTTCTGCTTTCCCTTCTTTGCTTAGAACTGGGTTTCCATCTGAGCTCTTAGTATTCATACAAGTGGTTCTCTTTTCTCCAAAGGTCTCTTTAATTTTCCTGTAGGCAGTATCTATCTTACCCCTAGTGAGATAAGCCTCTACATCCTTACATTTATCCTCTAGCCATTTTGGACTTCCTGTCGATCTCATTTTTGAGACGTTTCTATTCCTTTTTGCCTGCTTCATTTACTGCATTTTTATATTTTCTCCTTTCATCAATTAAATTCAATATTTCTTCTGTTACCCAAGGATTTCTACTAGCCCTTGTCTTTTTACCTACTTGATCCTCTGCTGCCTTCACTACTTCATCCCTCAAAGCTACCCATTCTTCTTCTACTGTATTTCTTTCTCCCATTCCTGCCATTTGTTCCCTTACGCTCTCCCTGAAACTCTGTACAACCTCTGGTTTATTCAGTTTATCCAGGTCCCATCGCCTTAAATTCCCACATTTTTACAGTTTCTTCAGTTTTAATCTACAGTTCATAACCAACAGATTGTGGTCAGAGTCCACATCTGCCCCTGGAAATGTCTTACAATTTAAAACCTGGTTCCTAAATCTCTGTCTTAGCATTATATAATCAATCTGAAATCTGTCAGTATCTCCAGGCTTCTTCCATGTATACAACCGTCTTTTATGGTTCTTGAACCAAGTGTTAGCTATGATTAAGTTGTGCTCTGTGCAAAATTCTACCAGGAGGCTTCTTCTTTCATTTCTTAGCCGCAATCCATATTCACCTTGGGAGAGCCAGTCCTGACAAAACTCTACAATCTGGTGAGCAAGATGTATGAAACAAACCCTCAGACTTCAAGAAGAATATAATAATTCCAATCCCAAAGAAAGCAGGTGTTGACAGATGTGAAAATTACCGAACTATTTTATGGTAATGAATAATGGGCTTTGGCAAAATGGAGAACAAGGGCACTGAAGCATTTGAGATGTGGTGCTATAGAAGGATATTGCATATTGCTTATTAGACGCACCGATAACATAAAGACTCAGAAGGTTCTCCACAGAGCAGACGAAGAATGGAACATACGATAAACACTGAAAAGAAGGGACAGGATGATGGTATGTATTTGTTATGATGTCAAGGAATAACTTCCATGGTACTAGATTGGGTTGTAGAAAATGAAATCTGTAGGGGAAGAATGCAACTGGAATACAACTAACAAATTTCAACATCTACGTATTTGTTCTGCAATTCACAATTAAGTGCCTGGCAGAGGGTTCATCGAACCACCTTTAAGCTACTTCTCTACCATTCCACTCTCGAACAGCGCGCGGGATCTCTGATTTCTCTTATTTTATTATGGTGATCATTTCTCCCTATGTAGGTGCGAACAAAGTATTTTCACTCTCTCAGGAATGAGTTGGTGATTGAAATTTCAGGAGAAGGTCCTGCGGCGGTGAAAAACGCTTTTGTTTTAATGACGGCCACCCCAGTTCGTGCTCATATCAGTGGCACTCTCTCCCTTATTTCACGATGGTTGTAATTGACGACATGGTGGCGAATGCTACTCTGTGAAGAAAAGAAAGATACAAGAGGGTAGCTCGTGGCGGGCCGCACCAAACCAGTCAGAAGACTGATGAGACACGAAAAAAAAAAAAGGTTTTAACCACACAATCGTGAAGATAGCAAGTGCAGAATTTCAAAATTACATGTTTTCCTTTAACAATCTTACAGGTAACCCCACCCATAAAACACTGAAGCGCCAAAGAAACTGGTATAGGCATACGTATTCAAACAGAGATATCTAAACAGCAAGAATACGATGCTGCCGTCGGCAACGCCTATATAACACAAGTATCTGGCGCAGTTGTTCGACCGGTTTCTGCTGCAGCAGTGACATGTTATCAAGATTTAAGTGAGTTTGAACGTAGCGTTATAGTCGGCGCACGAGCTATGGGAAGCAGCATCTCTGAGGTAGCGATGAAATGGCCATTTTTCCGTACAACCATTTCACGAGTGTAATTATCAGGAATACGGTAAAACATCAAATCTTCGACATCGCTGCGGCAGGAAAAAGATCCTGCAAGAACGGGACCAACGACGACTGAAGAAAATCATTCAACGTGACAGAAGTACAACCCTTCTGCAAACTCCAGCAGATTTCAGTGCTGGGCCATCAGCAAATGTCAGCGTGCGAACTATTCAACGAAACATCATCGATATGGGCTTTCGGAGCCGAAGGCCCATTCGTGTACCCTTGATGACTGCACGACAAAAAGCTTTAACTGCCGCCTTGGCCAGTGAACACCGACATTGGACTGTTGATGAGTGGAAATGTTGCCTGGTCGGACGAGTCTCGTTTCAAATAGTATCGAGCTGATGGACGTGTACGGATATGGAGACAACCTCATCAATCCATGGACCCCGCATGTCAGCAAAGGACTGTTCAAGCTGTTTAAGGCTCTGTAATGGAGTGGGGCGTGTGTAGTTGGAATGATATGGGAGTACTAGATACGACTCTGACAGGTGACAAGTAAGTAAGCATCCAGTCTGATCACCTGCATCCATTTATGCCCATTGTGCATTTCGACGGACTTGGGCAATTCCAGAAGGACAGTGCGACACCTCAATTCCAGAATTGCTGCAGAGTGGCTCCAGGAATACTCTTCTGAGGTTAAACACTTCCGCTGGCCACAAAACTCCGCAGTCATGAACATTACTGAGCATATCTGGGTTGTCTTGCAACGTGCTGTTCAGAAGAGATCACCACCCTAGTATTCTTACGGATTTATGGACAGCCCTGCAAGATTCATGTTGTCAGTTTCCTCCAGCACTACTCCAGACATTAGTCTAGTCGACGCCAAGTTGGTTGTGGCACTTGTGCGTTCTCGCGAAAGCGCTGTACGATATTAGGCAGGTTTTCCAGTATCTTTGGCTTTCAGTGTAGTATCGTTTAATTAAGCGAAATAAAAGAAACGTAATGAACTAATTTCAATTTTCATATGTTAATTAGTTTTGATTCGACCAAATTTGACATGTTTCTCATGTGACTGGGCAAGAAGAACTGTCGGTAGCACCCCAAAGGCAGGAGTCACTGTAGTCAGAGTTTCTGTTTGATGGCATAACCCGTCAACTCATTAATTAAATTCCACGAAATGGTAGCTAATGAAAAGGAACTTTTGCTCTTTTGAATGTGAATACTTCTCTGAGCCTTCCCTCCCACGCTCGCAGTAAGTGCCAACCAGATAAATTTACAACAGTTACTCCCCGGTCCGGTGGGTGGCTGGAAGTGCTGGCGCCATCATCTTAGCGTGTTGGTGGTGTGCAGACTTGGGCATCTCTTGTTTTTTGGAAACCGAGTTAGTAAAACTGTGAGCGCACGTCGCCTCGATCTCTCTTTGTGCTTCTTTCGAGCTAGTTCTTAGAGGAGATCAATCGTCCTGACTAGGAAAAAAGAGGATGCAATTTCTTCTAACTTTGACTGTTCTGATACAAACAGATCCACATGTTTAGCAGGTGTTGATTAGCAGAGGAAGTCATACTTTCCTCTGTACATGAAGCCATGATTTTCCAAATATCAATTTTAACAGCTGCATCGTGATTTTATTAGAGGTTCACCTCCACCGAAGTCTTTGCAATACCAGACGTAGTCGATGTGTTGCCTTCACCCCACGGCCAAGCAAGGAACTCTGTCTCCAAATGAATTCTCATCCTCGCTACGTCTACGTTTGCTGTTTCCAACCACTTGAAAGAATACTTCGGCCTTTAGAATTTGAATTTCAGTCTGTTTCAAGTGTTTTTTATGCCCGAGATAGACTGTGATCAGAAACAATGCTTTGGTCTAATTAACTTACTTGTGGTGGTAACAGATCCTGGCTTCCATCAGTGATCATTTTTCTATCAAACGATTCCCATAAATCCTTACAACGCTGTATTTGGTTTGTACTATAGTACTTTGTCAGTGCCCCTCTTTCTGTTTTCAGCTCCATTATAATTTTGACGAATACAACAGTACTTTCTCGTCATAAGTCTGGCTTCTTATTTTGCCAGTTTGTAGAACCCTCCACCCCTGTGTCTCTGTCCCTTCTGCTGTGCATTTATCCCGGACATTGTCATTTCTGGAAAAAAATCCCCTTGCCCACAAATAAGTGAGGTGCCCGATTGCCAGTTCTCACTAGTTTCAACAATTAACATCTGTTTCCTATTGCAAGTTTCTATTATAAGAATGGTAAAGAAAATTGAAGCTCTGTTAGATGACAATCATTTTGGCTTTCGGACAGGTAAAGGTACCAGAGAGGCATGTTTGACAGAAGCAAGACTTAAGAAAAACCAAGCTCTTTCCGTGGACTTGTCGACGTAGGGAAAGCTTTTGACATTCTAAATGATTACAAGAAGTTTGAAATCCTATGAAAAACAGGTATATGACGTAAAGATATGTAGCGTTTAATATGTGCAAGAACCAAGAGGGAACAATAAGAAGGAAAGAACAAGAGTGAAGTGCTCGCATTGAAGAGTGCGAAACGTAGAAATGCGGGATTTTCTGTACAGTGAATGAGCAGTAATGATAATTCATGAGATGGATTGAAACGGAGTGAAGGAATACCGTTGTCAAGATTCACTGATGACATATCTGTCATGGAATTTTTGAATCTAATGTGCACAGAATAGAGACTGAGAATAAAACAAATAATGAAGAAACTACTGAACAGAGGGTAAATGAGATTAGCGTCAGACCTAGTATCAATACTGTCGACAATTTAGCAGACGAAGTGACGGAAATCTGATGCAGTGGGAGATAAATAACGCTTGATCTTCGAATCAAGAAGAATATAAAAAGCGGAACAGCACAGGCAAAGAGGGAAGTCCTCGCTAAAACAAGTCCGCTATTATCATGCAGAGACCTGCCCTCTTGATTAGCTGGGTGGTAACGTGCTTGCCTCCCGTGCAGGCGGGCCCGGGTTCGATAACCGGCCGGGTTGTTGATTTTCTCCTCTTGTGGGCTGAGTGCTGTTTGTTGTCCTCATCATCATTTAATCGTCATCACCGGCACGCAAGTCGCCCAATGTGGGGACGACTGTAATAAGACTTGCACTTGGCCGCCGAACTTTCCACGATGGGGCCTTCAGGTCAACAATGCCATACGCTCATTTTCATTTTCCATTCATAGGTCTTATGAAGCGAATCATTATGCAGAAACCGGAAAAGAAGGGAGCGGAATTATATGAAATATGATGTAACAGAAGGAAGCGGAAAATGAAGTGCACGGATAACATACGATAATAGGAACCTCGCTGCAACGTCGTTGAAGAAAAGAATTTACAGAAAACACTGTGTAGAGGACGGCATTGTATGATAGGATATGTGTTAAAAATTAGAGAATAAGTTACATGGTACTTGAGAGAGATGTGGAGAGTGAAAATTGTAGGAGAACACAGAGGTTATTGACCTCCGTAGCAACTAGTTATCTTCGGACGCCATATCCGTCAATAACTTGTATTTTGTGATGATACGTATTTCAGCGTTCTAAAACACGATTGCCAAAAGCATTTTACACGAGTTCGCGATGAAGGAAAAAAGAAAAGAGAACGAATGCAACGAAGTTTTGCCGCCCATTCGAAATCGTCACTTTGGAGAAAAACGGTGTCGTCAGAGAATTTTATCGTTGACATCCTTTGACCTTTAGTTTTAATCCCACTCTTGGACTTTTATATACGTCATTCTTCTCCTATGGACAATTTGGACACTACAACACAGTACTACATAATTATCACATCATTTCTTTTTGTATTTTCCATATTATTTTATTATTATAAATGTGTATATTTTACTGTTTTCTTCTCCGTGTCAGCTATTTAAAGGAATGTAAAATAAACGTATTACAAACTATTGAAAAATAATGTTGTAATGAATGTAGTAGACACACTGGCAAAGTCAGGGTCTGTGCTATGTATAGATAAGATAATTGCGGCATGGCAGTAACATCATTTGGTAAGCGAGAGAGCGCACAGAAGAGATACGTTGGTTAAGCAGGTTAACAGCGAGTGAAGTTGGACGTGAGTGATTGTGAAAGCCTCGCGCAGTATTTAATGCGTGGACTTCATGGTATAAAATAATGGGCAAGGCATTTTGAGGATATCCAGCAACCAAAGGATGGGGTGCGGTACAATATTTGTTTGAGAAAAGGCCCAAGAGTGTTGTACAATTATCAATACTTTTTCTGCAAACATTATACATACATACATACATATCGGCGATCGCTGGCCCTGAAAATCATGTGCCGACCTTACGTTTCGTCATAGATGGCTATCTTGTGTACTTTGGATCCAGTTCTCATGGACACACAGCTGGTGAAGGTCTTTCTGCACCTCATCCTCCTATAAGTTCCTTGGTCTTCCTATTAGACGAGTTCCTTCAGGTTTTCCCATAAGCACAGCTTTAGTCCGACGCTTTGCTGGCAATGTTCCTTGTCAGGCTTATTCTCCGCGTTCATTTTTTGCACGACATTCGGTTCTTCCATTCGGCCGTACAGTTCCTGTTCTCTCTAAGTCTCCATGTGTTCTCTTCGCGTGTTGGTCCAAAAATCTTTCCCATGATTTTGCGTTCAAAGATCAGCAGGTTCACTTCATCCTGTTGTGGTGCTTAACGTTTCTGACACACATAGGAACACCGGTACTACCACTGTGTTATAGGCTTTAAGTATGGTCTTACTGACAAATTTTTTGTTGCTATTATCCTTTACAGACTAAAGTAATCTTTAGACCCATTGGCAGTACGTTGATTCATTTCTTGTTTTAGGTTATTATGCCTGTTGAACCAGATGCCAAGGTATTTAAAATTTTTCATTCTGGTTATATTCTACATTCCAACCTGTAGTAGGACATTAATAGGGGTTTCTCTGGATATTTCTATCACTTCTTTCTTCTCCATATTAATCCTCAGTCCAGTCTTACTGGCATTCTTTGCTCTCTACAGTTGGTGCCATCTCTTCCTCTGACTCCGCCATGGCTGCAATGACGGCTGCATATCCCAATAGCTGTGCTCTTTCATTGCCTTCTCTTTTCACTTCCAGAATTACATACTCAGGACCAAATTGAAAAGCAATGATGAAATGACATCACCTTGTCTCGCACCCGTTCTCATGTTGAATACCTTGGATATTTCCCCTGGTATTTTACCTTGGTTTCTGTCTCTGTAATAAACACCATCACCGATTAATTTCCTCGGTATGCCAAGTTCCCTCAGGCTGTTGTACATACTTGACCTGTATATGTTATCAAACGCGTTTGATAAATATACAAATGTTATCAGGAAATTTCATCCATGATTGATCATCCTACCCAAAAACCTGCCTACTACTCTCCAACAATATCTTCAGCAAAAGGCTTCAGCTTTTCAAGAATTATTGTATGGTACACATAGTGGAGAAATACCTCTATAATTATTACAGTCCTTCTGTTCTTTTTGTGCATTGGAATAATGGTAGCTGACTTCCACTCTTTTGGAACTCCTCCTTTCTCCATACCTCACTTATGAAATTCTATATCTCTTTGTGAAGTGTTCCACCTCCTGCTTTTAACATCTGTGCTGTTCTCCCACCTTCTCTTGTTGCCTTATTATTCTTCAGTTTCTTAATAACTCTACCTACATCCTGTTGAGTCACTTCAATTTCTTCTTCCTCTACACCTGCTGCAAGTTTTACTTCTGGGAAGACATTTTCGCCATTTTCTGCATTCGGCAACTGCTAAAAATATTCCCTCTACCTGTCCACTATCTTCCCTTGTTCGTTAGCACATTTCCATCCTTATCGTTAATAACTAAGGCCTCAATACTTTGACCACACCTCACATGTTTCAACACCTGAAACATTTTTCTGCTGTCAGATACTGTATTCGCCTTCTCTATTTCATTAATCAAGTTGGTCATGAAATTTCTTTTCTCTGTCCTCAGAATCCTGTTTGTTTCTCTTTTTACGTTGTTGGCTGTTTCCTGCTTTTCTGCATAATTTCTGTTCAGCATGAATGTTTCCCTAGCTCTCTTCCTCGCCTTCAAGCTTGTTCACGTTTATCATTGAACTTTTTTTTCAGCTTTTGTCTTTTTTTCTCCTAGAATTTTCTTCGCTGCTTCACTTGCAGCGGTCTTTACATCTTCCCATTTTATTTCAGCACTGTGATTTGCTGAAAGAATTTCAAATTTTTTATGCGCTCTGGTGACACTATTCTGGATCCTTAAGCTTCTCAGCATCAACCTGTCTCTTGACCGTGTCGTTCCTGTTTCCTTTATAACACAGTTGTGGCTGTAGTTTGCTAGAACTTACAAATTTGTGGTTCGTGACAAATGAAAGAATAAATCACTAAGATTTGTTACAATGTCAATAATTTTCAGCATATGAGCCTTTTGTTGCTCGAAGAATGGCTAACCGGTATTACATTGCACGCCATGCGTTTGACAACACCAGCAACAGCATCTGTAATCCTTCTTCTTGGAACGACAAGATTAGGTACTTGTTTAGAGGTAAACCTTGTCCTTTACATAGCACCACAAAAGGAAATTTAAGGGCGTTATATCTGGTAATCACGCAGGCCAGACAGTGGGACCATCACTCCCGATACACCTGTCAGGAACTGTCCATTAAGAAAATTTCCAGCACGCAATCCCCAATTTGGTGGTGCACAATCTTGTTGATACATCACATCAGGCGGCAAGTCTGCAAACTGTTTCAGCATATCCAGATAGATATTACAGATTTTTCGACAAACAGAGAAAGGTACAATGACTGTTGTGCATTAAACCGCACCATACATTCATTTTAGGTGCACCTCTAACATCTAAACGTGCCAACTTTTCGAACCCCATATCCTAAAACTGTGCTTCTTAAGTCTGTCTGTTGTCTGTCATGTGGAAAGTAGTCTCATCTGCAAAGCAAATTCGTTGAAGATACTCGTTACTGGTGTCGATTCGTGCCAATATCTCTGTCTCCAAAGCTGCTCGACGAGTTCCATCATCTGGCTGTAACGCGTGTCTTATCTGGTCCTTACTTGCATACAGGTGCCCTCTGCTGTGCAGAATTCTTCGCATTGTCGTCCTAGGAATCCTTAATTCACGAGGTTCGCGACGAGTAGATTTTGAAGGGCTTCGTAAGTACGCCTGTTGCACATCTCCGACACTTCGTTTATTGAACGGAGGCAGCAATGTTAGTAGAACTTCACGTATCACGCAACAATCTTCCTACCAGGTGCTTCTCTTCTGCATTGTCTTTGAAAATTTCGCTGCGCAGTAATTGGAAACTTTGTCTCGTGTTACTGCGCTTTCTCCTTGTGTGACGCCATTTTACAACAACAGCGATTGTAGTGATCTCTATTCATCTTCTACCTGGAACAAAGACATGCAAACTAACTAAATGATTTGTTACATTTCATACTTGTCATAAATTAGAAATTTTCAAGGTCTGTAGTTTTTGTAAAATAAATGCTGATGACCGTACAAAGGTTTCAGGCCTACGAGTAAAATCTGCTCGTAAATGGGAGAAGAGCATTCTTGCCTAATAGTTGTTGTTGTCAAATCATTATTTCGCGCCTTCAAAAGTTCCACCTCAAAGTAAGACAGCGCAGTTTCAGAGATTTAGAAATGTACAAGACTTTCCAGCTAGGTAGAATCATTCACTGAACACCGTAGTTTTTCTTTTCAACTTTAATTCTTACCCACCATTAATAATTTTCCTACATCAATACTACCAACAAATGGATCTTGGTCCCATCATATTAATAACCGAATGTCACATTATTAAAGCAAAGCCTAATACGTCATTAAGAAAAAAGGCAAATCGTAAATTTTGGCATTTCACTGAAAAGGGAAACTTTATAATTCAGCTAACAGCAATGCTTAAATTTTTGCAAATTGAACTACATGTATTATGTCTCTAAGAATGAGACTTAATAAGCATCAAAATTGATTTTTCTTGAAAAGTAAGAGTGTTTAAGTTATTTCAATCGTGTTATATTTTTATTTACTTTTGTTTATATGTTGTGTAGGCTTTCGTACGTCCGACGTTGGCTGCACATGTTGCTGCCAGTTGCGACGTATTCAGTGCGCAGTTACTATACTTTTTGGTAGTGAGTGTTGTTTGTTAGACAGAAGTGGTTAGTGAAACCAGAAGACAGTGAACATTACAGTTAAGTAACACTTCTGTCCCTTTACGCGTTACTTGTCACAGTTACTAAGATACTTTTGATTTTGAATTATTGAAAAGTGTACTGTGTTCTGTTAATTGACTTTCAAACATCCTACAACAAGTTTCGTTTCCATTTTAGCTTTCGAGCGTGCGTTCACCTTTATTGCTTACAGAATTTTCAGTAATTGTCACGTAAATTCAGTTTCAATCAAGCACGATCAGTTTCATAATATTTGTCCTTAAACGGACTGGTAGCCGTATTACTTCATTAAACAACTACAGTTTTGCTAATTTCATGTTCATAAATGATAACAGTCTCGTTAATATTTAAAATCAATTAACACTGTTACACATTTTTTTTCTGTTACGTCTGTTATTTGTGGTGCTAGTTTTGTTGGCATGATACTTTCAGTAGTTCTCTAATCTATACTCTGTCCGATCAAATCCTTCTGAAATGATTACTTTTCTGAAAACTACAGAACATTAGGTACATGTGTCATTAAAATAAAGGAGAGTGTGGGTAGGCTATAAGCGCTTTCTCTTGATTCTCCAGTCTTGTTCTCTCCTAATTTTCTAATAATTTCAGGCATGTTGCACCATTTTACGATGTATAAAGCTTTTTCTAGAACCTATGAGTGTGTCTTCACTTACACTATCAAGTGCAACCTTCTGGGATCTTTATCTTTCCTAAGACCAGACTGTTCGTCATCTAACAGATATACAATTTTCTTTTACATTCTTGTACCTACTAGTCTTGTCAGCAACTTGCTTGCATGAGCTGTTAAGATGATTGTGCTATAGACATCGGTTTTATCTGTCCCTGATGTCTTCGGCATTTGGAAAAAAAATGGTTCAAATGGCTCTGAGCACGATGGGACTCAACTGCTGTGGTCATAAGTCCCCTAGAACTTAGAACTACTTAAACCTAACTAACCTAAGGACAGCACACAACACCCAGTCATCACGAGGCAGAGAAAATCCCTGACCCCGCCGGGAATCGAACCCGGGAACCCGGGCGTGGGAAGCGAGAACGCTACCGCACGACCACGAGATGGGGGCCGGCATTTGGAAGATGGTACTCTTTCGAATGTATGATGTAATGCCTCCAGATCCAAAGGTTCCACGCACTAAACTGAACAATCGTTTAGTTGCATTGCACCAATGATTTTAGAAATTCCGAATGAATGTCTTATATGGAATACGTATTGCTTGAATGCAAGCTTTCTAGAGCTCTTTTCAGTTCTGAATATTTTTGGATCTCCTGTGTCTTCGGTGTCCTCTAAGGACCCCTCTGGTATACCCGCTTTCTCCTCTTCGTTTAACAAGGAAATCACTTTTGTTGCCACCCTAACTTATTATTTCGCCGACTTTTGTAAATACCAAATCCATCCCTCCGAAGGTTCCTTTTCGATTTCCCCGCATTCTGCCTGCAGGTGTCAGATTTTAGCTCTCTTGATTTCATTTCTAAATTATATTTCTGTGCGTATTTCCTTGCCTTTCCTAAACATTTTTGTATTTCCTTCTTTCGACGATCAGTTTAATTATTTCTTCTGTCACTCGCGGTTTCTACAAACCTACGTTCTTTGTATCTGTATCTCAATATCCAATTTCTTTGGTTATAGATTTTAGTTATGATAATTTCTCGTTAACTGCCCATCGTTGTATTCATTAACAAAAAAATGTAAATACACACTATATTCCATCAGTTCTTCAGTATCCCACTCTCTTACACTGAGATTTTTCCCCACGATCATCTTAAATATCAGTCTACTCTTCAACATCACTAAATTGTGATATGAGTGTATACCTTTGCCTTACAAACCAGTATCTGATCACAGACTCAGCTGGTATCTTCCCCTGTCTCCATGTGTTTTACAAGTACTATGAACGTCTTTTTCTTATGAGTCTTGAACAGCATGTGCTATTACTAGCTGAAATTTATTGCGAAATAGATTAGGGGTAGTCACGAAGTGGAGATATACGCCAGTTGTCTCCCGACCGTCTGCAACTGTAAATTTACAGTATAAATGAATAGACACAACACTACCAGGGAATAAGATTTTTTTTATTAACATTGTGCAAACCACACTGATGTAGAGGTATTTTAGTTATGTATTACTAAATTGTTGGGATTAGTGAGAAAGCAAGTAATAAGTAGAAATTTCCAAGTTAACAGCTGATCCATCTCTCTCGTTTTACTAGCGTGGAATTTGGAAATAAGCGTTTAAATGTTTTGTTTCATTAAAGTAATACTGAAATATAGAAGTTGGTTACCTTTTCTGAAGCCAGTAGTATGTAGAGTATAGTGCAAAGAAAATTCAGCCTGGGATTTATTTTTTTCCCCTCCTTCCATATTGGTGGGGTTGGATTGTCAACGGTTGGGGCAGACCATTCTTCAGCCCAGTAGTTTTTCTCATCATAGTGGTAGAATGTAATTTAAAAAAAAGAAATATTTACATATGTTTCAGGATTATTAAAAAGACGATATCCTTGAAGCTATCAAGAAACATAAACTTAGAATGTGAAACTTTGAATGAAGCACTGCATATCCACTGAAATTGGAAGGACCTGCTCTGGCGAATACCATAGTTAGAAAAGGGAAGTTTAGATATTCCGTAGGGTTGTATGGCTTATGTCTGGAGATAAACAAAGTGGTCAAGACGTGGTTTGCAGTGTGGAGATTACTGTAGATGCGAACTGAATGGTAGGAGACAAATGCAATATGGTACTGAGATGTGGGCTGGACCGCCGCATAAAGAAGAAAGGAATAGGAAAACATGGAGACGAGAAGGGGAGGGAACTCTGATATGGGGTAGGCAGTGATGGTTGATTTACAATTGTGACTGGATGAACGAATATCGGGGCGTTTTTATCTGGGAGTGGGAGTCCACTGACGTGGCTTGCGACAGAGTAAGCATTGTGCTTATCAGGTCGGTAGGAAGTGTTGGGCAAAGTGTTGGAATACACTGAAGTGTTGCAATATACATCACCTGTAGGGATGTGTTAGAACAAGTGAATCTCAACAGTGCAATATAGCTACATATATCTGTTCACAATGCTTACAAGTGCAATGCAACTAATTTTTTTAGAGCTTTGCTCAGATGAGGAACATTATGCATCGATTCGGGATAGGCTGCGCTTTTGAAGAACCCACTATACTCGTAGGAACGCAAAAGAAAACCGCGCCGCCGCCATAACGAGATTGAAAATTAGAGGGGAAACAAAGAGGTTTGTTAAGTCGAGTTTGCACATGTCGATGTACGGAAGCGTTCAGAGTGGAAGGAAGGGAGGAGAACTGATGAGGTAGTTAACGATGCCTGTGAGGGACGTAAGCATTTTCTTTGTGACAAAGCTGTCTTGCCAAATAAACGAACCGAAATAATGCTCTTGCATAAAAACCAAGTAGATTATCTCCGATATCACTCCAGCTTCAATCAAAACTGATTAATACATAGCAACTGACTCACAGTACTGTCCGCAGCTCGTGGTCGTGCGATAGCGTTCTCGCTTCCCACGCCCGGGGTCCCGGGTTCGATTCCCGGCGGGGTCAGGGATTTTCTCTGCCTCGTGATGACTGGGTGTTGTGTGATGTCCTTAGGTTAGTTAGGTTTAAGTAGTTCTAAGTTCTAGGGGACTGATGACCATAGATGTTAAGTCCCATAGTGCTCAGAGCCATTTGAACCATTTGAACTCACAGTACTATGGCAGTTCAGGTCAGCCTGTTATGCAGACAACTGTGTTTTTTTAATGCTAAGCCATTTTTCAGCATCTTACTTCGATCGTAAGAGAATACGTTTATACAGGTCTGCTAAAATGTAAACATGTTTCAAGTAATAATTGGGAACTAAAAATTATAACTTTATTTTCTATTTTATAATCGCAGCAGATATAAAATATTTTAGGGCTTATTTTTAGTTCAAATCATTATTAAAACCACACATTTTACAGACTTGAATAAAAGCACCCCCTTATTGTGGCACAAAAACGTCGAAACATGTTGGGGCATTAGAAAGAGTAGGAGTTCGCAAAGTAGGTGGTTCTGAATTTCCGCAATTTACTACGAAAACACAGCTGCTGTTATTCTAAAAAAAAATATTACTTAGCTGGTTACCTTCATACTTCTCAGAGGATATAGGAATGCTGTCAAATATTCGTATAAAGTATTTCAGCTGGAGCAAAAATGACTATGAAAAGCTTGTTATTGCTAAAATGCATATCACCAAGGCCAAGTAAATGAATTTTTAAAAAAGGTGACAGTAAGAGAGATACTGACAAAATGAAGCTGTGAGGACAGGTTGGTTGCTGTACGGTTCAGTCGGTAACAGCATCTTCCGTAAAAGGCAAGGTTCCGAGTCCGAATCCCAATGCGACACAGTTTTAATCTGGCAGAAAGTTCCAACACGTTTTTATAGTTTGATGTAAAGCAAAAAGCACTCGGTGAGTTATTCAAACACCTTTGGCTATATGGTATATTTTCAACGGTTGGAAGAATACCTGTGTAAACGAAGTAGAAAAAAGAAAAACATAAGGTCAATGATTTGCTAGACCTGAAGTAATATTAGCACATTTTTCGTAATGTTGTATGAGTAAGAGATCAAAGACGTTCATAGAAACGATTCAGCTAAAGACAACTTGAAAAACGAGTGCGTCTCAAATAAGTGTTTTGCTTTAACATCGCAAGAAAGGTAAACTGATCAAAAAAAGATCTTGAAAGCATGATTTAGAAAGACTTCGCAGACTGCTGCATTTTCTATCAGCATACAATAGTAGAATTCAACAAGGCCTCAGATGAAGAGACAGATATAAAAATTCTTTTCTATAAGCGATTTTGTTTAGTAAGTGGGGATCCCAGCTATAATTTCGAGCTGTAATTTGGTGGAGTTATTTGGTTAAATAGAATAATAGAGAAATTCGAACATTGGGAAAGAATGTTAGAAAATGCCACTTTATTTTAATTGTCGCTAATATAAAGGTGCAAACTCCAACGAATTGTAGTTGTCGACAATCCTCTCGTGGCATATCACATGTTTAAGAAAAATCTCTTCTTGTGAAGACATAACAATACATCACAAAATTCTCTGGGGTTTCTTTAAAATTGTTTGTTGTTATGTTACGGTTGTCGGGAGCACTAACAACTATTTCCAGTAAAGCACTGCGCACCTATTCCAGAGCAAAATGAATGTCGCTGCATATGCTGTCGAGCTGAAGTAGGTATGTGACGAAGTTACTTTATCCAACAGTTATTAAATGCAAATATTAGAACTGAATATTCGACTGAATGAGAACGGTACTGACTTCTCAAAACAGTCGTTACGAACAACGCAGTACAATTATGTTACAAATAATACGAAGCCATTAAATGAAGTTATTTATCATGAAAATGCGTCTATAAAACCAGTGACCTTAATCACAACTAAAATCGAATATATCAGCAACAGACGACGCATTTCGCTGCAGAATGAAAGAAAAAAGCATAAAAGTGTTACAGCAGAAATGCATTAAGGATTACGGCGAACAAAGGCCAATAAAAGCGAAATAAGATGATCTTAATAAGGCAAGCTTGAAAATTCAGAATAATAGAATGGAAAGCACACCCAGTGCCTCATTTTGCACCGACAAAAAGCCCAGAACAAGCACGAGTATCAGCAAAAACCGATGACTTCCGATGAGAAGGGCAGAGATTTCTCAGAAACGCAAAGAATACGTTGAGGGGTTCCGTTGTGGAAAAGAGTAATGACGAGAAGGAGAAGTGGAATTTTTGTTAGCAAATGACGATAATGGACTGGCGGGAAGACGGAAAGGACAATAGAAACTGTCAAATTCCAAAGGAGGACGCCAGAAAAGTGGTCAGTATGTAGACGGAATTTCTACTCTTCGCGAAACGATACAAAGAAATGCCCTGGATGTCATTTATTAACATACAAGCGAGGATTCGAAAAACACTGCGAGGAAAAAGTAGCAGCTTTTACGAAATACTATAAAGCAAATAACTACGTTAATTGCCATATAAAGATTTTGTTGGCGTATACGTAACAGTTAATTTACGTACAAAAACTCGCCTCCACGCGAAAAAGAACTTGGGCGTCAGTGAAGGCTGGGAAAATACGACTACAGCTGTGACTCCAGATATAAATGAGACTTCAAGGTAGGAACACAATACCATTAATAGCGCCTCACGATACAAAAAACAGCATATTGCCATGCGATTACATAAAGGCATGTGACCCTTCTTAAGTTTGAAAACAGTAAAACTGAAGGACAATCAGCAAACGAATCAGGTTCGTGTCGCATCTGCAAACAGTTTTATTTTCTCCATAGCTAAACATGTGGCACTGGAATGCTTCACAGATCAAATACGGTGATAAAACAAGGTCTAAAACATACTTTTACTTTTATAGGCAGTCCCTGTTAGTTAATGTACTTGATTAACGTTGTTCCAGTGAGCAAATGCCACTCCGCAATGTGATGTCAGAACGTCTCCATCTACGAAGGTTGTAACCTTTTCATAGGATCTTTGACTTTAACTACATCACAATTCATTTTTCAAGCGCTTTAAAACGGTATCCAGTTACAATTTTTTAGACGTAGGAGTAGGTCAGATTTAAACGTAACTAGGTTGACGTTCCAACCATTCGTATCTCATATGCTTCAGTTTTCCCACTGAAAGCCGGCCGCGGTGGTCTAGCGGTTCTAGGCGCTCAGTCCGGAACCACGCGACTGCTACGGTCGCAGGTTCGAATCCTGCCACGAGCATGGATGTGTGTGATATCCTTAGGTTAGTTAGGTTTAAGTAGTTCTAAGTTCTAGGGGACTGATGACCACAGATGTTAAGTCCCATAGTGCTCAGAGCCACTTCCCACTGAAAAATATTTTGTCGGGCATATGCACTATCCAGAAGAAAAGTGACAATTTTGTCCAACAATGAAGGTTCAACTCATAGATTCTTTTATCAAGTTGGTTCAGAAAACTTGCATGTCTTTCACCTGTTTATCCTTTCCTAGGTAATCAATAAGAATAATCTGTTCCACTGTTCTGAAGTACTGACCATAACCTCTCCGGTAGACAGAATTGACTTCGACTTCTTTGGTACTAGGAATCTTGTTTCGCTTTCTAGCTGAAATGATGAACCCAAGTACCAACCGCAGTAACAAGTCTTGACAGTAAATCAGTAGGGTTCCTTTTAAAAAGAAGCAAAGCTGCTGATAAATTAATTGTGCCTCTGGATTTTTTTCCCATGATTTTTAAGGCTTGGACCTGTGTGCCTTCTCCTTGTTGTACAGAAATTTGCCTCTCAACGGTATCAACTCTTCCTTTGGTTTTGGACAGAGCTCGAAAAATTCGATATCATCTTGCTCAAAGGTTTCTCATAATTTTCCACATAAAAAGTGCTTCATCCTTTTTTATGATAATTCCGAAACTATTTTGACTGTCCTAGCTGCAAATTAAAGCACCCCAAATCTTTGTTCTGATCGAGCTTTTCTGGAGATTAGCCTTGGTTTGAAAAAAAAATTGTGTACATGAAACCTCTCCTAAATATTATCCAGCCCCTTCTTTCGCACTATTGCCTCGACTATTATTTGGCTGTAAAAACGCTGGGCCCACAATGGGTCGCGTCTCTTCGGAACAAAAAATGAAGCAAAATAATCTATGATATCAGCTATTTTATGAACCTTTAATCGCCAGTCGATGTTTTCACCTGTAGTTATAGTTTTGGGACATCCCTCACGTTGATCCTCTTTACCAAGAATATATTGCATCTGAGTATCTTAACTTTCGTAAGTGGTGGAGAGTAGAGGTTATGAATCTTTGTCCAATTTTGATGAAATCGATGATCTAATAAATTTTTAGCCACAATGGTTCATCGTAAGATGACAGAAGCTGGTGATGGGTGGTGCTTTTTCCCATTAGCTTAACGATCTACGGAAAGACACAACAGTTCTGTGAAGTAAATACAGTCCCAATATTAGGCTAATGAGACAATGAAACTGACGTCAAAAGGAACAGCACATTTTTAATTTTTGCATCTTCGAAAAGAAATGCACACACTTTCATTAGTGATGGGAAAGTAGGTTCTGCATATCACAGTAAGATGCAGTCTACGACAAAGAAGAATTTTGTTAGACACTGACTCCTGCCGCGAAAACCTACGAGCAGGAAGTTACTCGTCGCCTTTTTTTAAACACGAGCCGTTCCAGGAATATGACTGTCTTCGATATCAGAGGAACTTGCCGCGAGTGCTATGCGGCGAGTGTTGCCTGTGGGTGAGGCGGAACTGGAGCAGCGTCAGCTAGCTCTGAGTTTCAGCTGCACAATCCCATTTCCCACAAACTTGGCTCAGTGGAAGAAGGGTCAAAATACGTAAACACGTGCCTCAACTTATCTATAGACAATCGACAGTTACTGAGTAAACGACAGTCAAAGTTTTCGACGTACTTTAGATGTCTTTTAATGGGCATTAAGGTCAAGTCAAATGGTGCCGTAGTGCGTAGCGTCGCGACTTCTTACTTTTTTCATTTCGTGTTCGAAACCCGATTTTTCCTTTTTCTTATTTTACTCTATTTCATTTCTTTCATTTATCTACCCTTGCCCGTAGAAAGATATTATGGGCTTGTTTTTGATCTTGTTAGATGGTAAAATGGCGTTAAATTGATTGTAAAATTACAGCTGGGTTTCACAATAAATGTCATACTTTTATTATACAGTGAAGAACCAAAGCAATTGGTACACCTGGATAATATCGCGTAGGGCCCTCGCGAACATGCAGAAGTGGCGCAACACTACGTGGTATGGACCAGACTAATGTCTGAAGTAGTGCTGAACGGAATTGACACCATGAATCCTGAAGGGCTGTCCATAAATCCATAAGAGTGGGAGGGGGTAGAGATCTCCTCTGAACAGCACGTTCAAGGCATCCCAGATATGCTCACTAATGTTCATGTCTGGGGAGTTTGGTGGCCAGCGGAGCTGTTTACACTCAGGAGAGTGTTCCTGGAGCCACTCTGTAACAATACTGGACGTGTGCATTGTCCTGCTGCAATTGCCCAAGTCCGTCGGAGTGCACAATGGACATGAATGTATGCAGGTGATCAGACAGGACGCTTACGCACGTGGAACCTGTCAGACTCCTTTCCAAATTTATCAGGGGTCGCATATCACTCCAACTGCACACGCCTACACCATTACGGAGCCTCCACCAGCTTGAACAGTCCTCTTCTGACATGGAAGGTCCATGGATTTATGTGGTTGTCTCCGTACCCATACACGTCCATCCGCCCGACACAATTTGAAACGAGATTCGTCCAACCAGACAACATGTTTCCAGTCATCAACAGTCCAGTGTCGGTATCGACGGGCCCAGGCGCGGCGAAAAATTTGTGTCGTGCAGTCATCAAGGATACACGAGTGGGCCTCCGTATTCGAATAAACATGCCTATTCCAGATTCTTTGGCGCTTCAGTGTATAATAAATGTGCATATCGTATTTTCAGAGTTTATAATCTTTTTACATTCTCTTATCCTTATTGTTCATTCTCATATTCTTAATTTTTATGTTTTGTTCTTATGTTTATTCTTCAGTATGATTTAGTGATTCCCTTGAATGATACCCATCGTAGAAACATTCGAAACACAGAAATCCCGAACACCACGAGCATCACATGGAGGCACGTTTGCCACAGCAACATCTCTTTGCATGAATCTAACTAGAGAAAGGGATGTTGTTAACTTTTCTGAATGCTTAACGCATAAGCAATAACTTCGCTGCATACTACGCATAGCGTTTCACATTTTGGAAACATAGCTCCTGCAGCAGATTACGAATCAAGATACCCTACAGGAATTTTACCGGCAAAATTTCAAACAATTTTTCCGGTCATTTCTTGCTATTTTATACTTCTTGATCTTTTAATTCATTCACCAGACATAAAATTAGTAGACGAGTGGGGATATTGAAAGGGTAATGCAGTATGTAAAGGGGGACGAAAATCTAATAGTCATGGGCGACTGGAATGTAGTTGAAGGGGGAGTAAAAGAAAAGGTTACAGGAGAATATGGGCTTGGGACAAGGAATGAAAGAGGAGAAAGACTAATTGAGTTCTGTAACAAGTTTCAGCTAGTAATAGCGAATACCCTGTTCAAGAATCACAAGAGGAGGAGGTATACTTGGAAAAGGCCGGGAGATACGGGAAGATTTCAATTAGATTACATCATGGCCAGACAGAGATTCCGAAATCAGATACTGGATTGTAAGGCCTACCCAGGAGCAGATATAGACTCAGATCACAATATAGTAGTGATGAAGAGTAGGCTGAAGTTCAAGACATTAGTCAGGAAGAATCAATACGCAAAGAAGTGCGATACGGAAGTACTAAGAAATGACGAGATACGTTTGAAGTTCTCTAACGCTATAGATACAGCAATAAGGAATAGCGCAGTAGGCAGCACAGTTGAAGAGGAATGGACATCTCTAAAAAGGGCCGTCACAGAAGTTGGGAAGAAAAACATATGTACAAAGAAGGTAGCTGCGAAGAAACCATGGGTAACAGAAGAAATACTTCAGTTGATTGATGAAAGGAGGAAGTACAAACATGTTCCGGGAAAATCAGGAATACAGAAATACAAGTCGCTGAGGAATGAAATAAATAGGAAGTGCAGGGAACCTAAGACGAAATGGCTGCAGGAAAAATGTGAAGACAACGAAAAAGACATGATTGTCGGAAGGACAGACTCAGAATACAGGAAAGTCAAAACAACCTTTGGTGACATTAAAAGCAACGGTGGAGAGAGCAGATAGGTGGAAAGAATACACTGAAAGCCTCTATGAGGGTGAAGATTTGTCTGATGTGATAGAAGAAGAAACAGGAGTCGATTTAGAAGAGATAGGGGATCCAGTATTAGAATCGGAATTTAAAAGAGCTTTGGAGGACTTACGGTCAAATAAGGCAGAAGGGATAGATAACATTCCATCAGAATTTCTAAAATCATTGGGGGAAGTGGCAACAAAACGACTATTCACGTCGGTGTGTAGAATATATGAGTCTGGCGATATACCATCTGACTTTCGGAAAAGCATCATCCACACAATTCCGAAGACGGCAAGAGCTGACAAGTGCGAGAATTATCGCACAATCAGCTTAACAGCTCATGCATCGAAGCTGCTTACAAGAATATTATACAGAAGAATGGAAAAGAAAATTGAGAATGCGCTAGGTGACGATCAGTTTGCCTTTAGGAGAAGTAAAGGGACGAGAGAGGCAATCCTGACGTTACGGCTAATAATGGAAGCAAGGCTAAAGAAAAATCAAGACACTTTCATAGGATTTGCCGACCTGGAAAAAGCGTTCGACAATATAAAATGGTGGAAGCTGTTCGAGATTCTGAAAAAAGTAGGGGTAAGCTATAGGGAGAGACGGGTCATATACAATATGTACAACAACCAAGAGGGAATAATAAGGGTGGACGATCAAGAACGAAGTGCTCGTATTAAGAAGGGTGTAAGACAAGGCTGTAGCCTTTCGCCCCTACTCTTCAATCTGTACATCGAGGAAGCAATGATGGAAATAAAAGAAAGGTTCAGGAGTGGAATTAAAATACCAGGTTAAAGGATATCAGTGTTACGATTCGCTGATGACATTGCTATCCTGAGTGAAAGTGAAAAAGAATTAAATGATCTGCTGAACGGAATGAACAGTGAGAAACTTAACATCAAGATTGATGGTCACGAAGTCAATGAAGTTAAGGAATTCTGCTACGTAGGCAGTAAAATAACCAATGACGGACGGGGCAAGGAGGTCTACTAATATCAAACACCGGCCTTAATTTGAGGAAGAAATTTCAGAGGATGTACGTCTGGAGTACAGCATTGTATGGTAGTGAAACATGGACTGTGGGAAAACCGGAACAGAAGAGAATCGAAGCATTTGAGATGTGGTGCTATAGACGAATGTTGAAAATTAGGTGGACTGATAAGGTAAGGAATGAGGAGGTTCTACGCAGAATCGGAGAGGAAAGGAATATGTGGAAAACACTGACAAGGAGAAGGGACAGGATGATAGGACATCTGCTAAGACATGAGGGAATGACTTCCATGGTACTAGAGGGAGCTGTAGAGGGCAAAAACTGTAGAGGAAGACAGAGATTGGAATACGTCAAGCAAATAATTGAGGACGTAGGTTGCAAGTGCTACTCTGAGATGAAGAGGTTAGCACAGGAAAGGAATTCGTGGCGGGCCGCATCAAACCAGTCAGTAGACTGACGACAAAAAAAAAAAGGTCAACATTGAAATTTCCTGGCAGATTAAAACTGTGTGCCGGACCGAGACTCGAACTCGGGACCTTTGTATTTCGCCGGCAAGTGTTCTACCAACTGAGCTACTCATGCACGACTCACGCCCACTCCTCACAGATTTACTTCTGCCAGTACCTCGTCTCTTACCTTCCCAACTTAACAGAAGCTCTCCTGCGAACCTTGCAGAACTAGCACTCCTGAAAGAAAGGATATTGCGGAGACATGGCTTAGCCACAGCCTAGGGGATGTTTCCAGAATGAGATTTTCACTCTGCAGCGTATATATAGTGCGGCAGATCCACACTCGATCGCTAACTCGGCTCTACTGCGGGTCCTGGGGACCTTCTGCGAAACATTCATATACATAGTCATACAGAAAACGTAGCAAATGCTCTCCAAATGTGTGGGTGACTGGATACAACCGAGTACTGTGCTATACTACGCCTCCCGATCAGTGTATTTGGGCTAGGTGTTGGCAGCTGGACTAAATTTAAAACCAATTTTAGAAAAGAACGAGAGCTTATTACAAGAACGCATGGATAGAACTGCCATAAAATAGATAGAATTACGAAAAGTGATAGGGGAATAGGAATAAATTGACCAAATATAAATGCTGCTAAATTGAGCAACTGCTTCTGGTTGGTGCAAAACAATTTTTACATGGGATCAAGTATGCTGCAGAAAGAGGAATCCGAGAAAACATCGACATGGAAGCAAAGGGAATTTGGGAAGCAGTCAATTTTTGTCCGTTGAAGTAGCATTATACTGTACGTCCATTGACTACTGTATTTGATGCTTTTCAGGACGACAGAGAACTATCTGTCTATAAACTAAAATCCATCTGCAGTCGCGTGACATAGCATGTATTCGACTCGCATGCAGCCACGGGTTCTGTATATGATTTAAATCACTGTCTGCTTGCGAGAATTAACTGTAAACCTCTCGCTCATCAGAAGACTTCCCAAACGTGTGTGTGACTGGGTACAATCAAGCACAGTGCTATACTACACCTCCAGATCAGTGCATTTGGGCTAGGTACTGATAGCTGTACTAAACTTATAACCAATTTTAGAAACCAGAACGATAGATCATGTCATGATCGCATGGATAGAACTGACATAAAATAGACAGAATTGCGAAAAGTGATGTGGGGATAGGCATAAATTGATCAAATAAAAATGCCGCTAAATTGAGCAAGTACTTGTGTACCTTCTGGTTGGCGCACAACAATTTATACATGGGATCAAGTATGCTGCAACAACAGGAATCCGCGAAAACGTCGACATGGAACTGAAGAGAATGAGTGAAGCAGGCCGGCCGCGGTGGCCGAGCGGTTCTAGGCGCTTCAGTCCGGAACCGCACGACTGATATGGTCACAGGTTCGAATCCTGCCTCAGGCATGGATGTGTGTGATGTCCTTAGGGTAGTTAGGTTTAAGTAGTTCTAAGTTCTAGGGGACTGATGGCCTCAGATGTTAAGTCCCATAGAGCTCAGACCCATTTGTCTGTTGAGGCAGCATTATACAGTATGTCTATTGATGTCTCAGTGATACACCCCAATTGGCTACTGTATTCGGTGCTTTTCAGGAAGACAGAGAACCATCCGTTTATAAACGTAAATGCATCTGCGGTCACGTGACATAGCCTACATTCGACTCGCATATAGCCACGTGTTCTATATATGATTTAAAGCACTGTCTACTTGCGATCGTTAACTGTAAACCTCTCCTGCATCAGAAGACTTCCATCTCATGTGTGATGAAATGTGACACATTCCTCTAAACGAACTATGATTTATGTGATATACTCCATCCCTCCTGTCACATCTTGGGTGTAAAATCGAGACTTCAGCTTCATAACTAAATTAGAGATAGATGCTTGTGAGGCACTGCAACCCGCCGTGTATACATTTGGCTGATAGATATGCTGCTTACAGAGTTAGTGGCTGAATTACTTGTAATTTACGCATGTCGGGCACTACTGCTATGCTTTTATCTGTTACCTTGTAAGAGGCTTTCCCCGTTAGTAATGGTCATTTTAGGGTTGATGCACGCATAATATAATTTCTGAGCCGTGATCCTGTGAACAGTGGTCGCTATACATTTCTGGAAAGCTATATTGCGCTCGTATCACAAAGAGCAAATGTTTTAAGAAAATAGTTTTTTTTTTTACAGTTCGACAACATACTTTATCCTAGAGAAACCGGGAAGAAGGATGTATGTCATGCGCTTGAAATATATTTCTTACATAGAAGTATTAACAGGGCTACATTCCATACGAGTGATAGGCTGGAAACTTAAGCGATCTAACTTTATAGCCCGTTTTAAGTGAGGAACGTTGTAGCCTTAGGAGTGCGTGTGTTTATTTTCTCTCTATTAACAATACATTCCAGTTACTGATCCTAGACTCTGGAATAATGGTTTAAAATTGATGGCTTGTTTGATTTACGTAAAAATGCCTCGAACTCCATCTGTCTGAAGCTCCATCACGAATAAAAGATCACCCTTTTTAATTCTTCTTCTCCTTAACAGTTTGCTATTAGATCACAACACATCGATAATGAGTGCTAACCTCCTCGACATGGACGTATCTCGATAAATCTTGTACACTTGGATGGGCTTCATCCATCGAGATGTAGCTGACTATTTCTGGTCGGTTACAGATTAAATAGTGTAAGTAGGCTGTTTATGTTTTCATATTGGTAACGCCACGTAGCGCTCTGTACGAAAATCACTGGCTGTGCTGTGTGCAGTCTGTGGCTGGTTTGCATTGTTTGTCTGCCATTGTAGTGTTGGGCAGCTGGATGTGAACTGCGCGTAGCGTTGCGCAGTTGGAGGTGAGCCGCCAGCAGTGGTGGACGTGGGGAGAGAAATGGCGGAGTTTTGAAATTTGTAAGACTGGATGTCATGAACTGCTATATATATTATGACTTTTGATGACTATTGAGGTAAATACATTGTTTGTTCTCTATCAAAATCTTTGATTTGCTAACTATGCCTATCAGTAGTTAGTGCCTTCCGTAGTTTGAATCTTTTATTTAGCTGGCAGCAGTAGCGCTAGCTGTATTGCAGTAGTTCGAGTAACGAAGATTTTTGTGAGGTAAGTGATTTGTGAAACGTATAGGTTAATGTTAGTCAGGGCCATTCTTTTGTAGGGATTTTTGAAAGTCAGATTGCGTTGCGCTAAAAAAAAAAATATTGTGTGTCAGTTTAAGCACAGTCACGTATATAATTTTCGTTTCAATAGGTGCCAGTGTCGCAGGGCAGGTTGGTCGGTGACAGTGTGAGGGAGGTCTTTCAGTCTCTAATTTTAGCATAAGATTGCGTGAATGCTCTGTGACTCCCGTCAGCATAGACATAGATCGTAGATTAAGCAATATGCTGTAGGTGTTAGAAATATGTAGAGTGCTGTCTAATATACTTTGATGATGTATGTGTTCGAGAATTAACAATGAATGGGCGTACAGTACAGTCATCTATGCAGATTCACAGAGGTTTACCTATGATACTGAAATTGAGAAACATGCTCTCACATCATTGGTTGGGGTTGAAATTAATTAGAATTGGTAAAATTGTTCATATGATCAGTTGTAATGCTTATTATTTCAGTAGATCGGCGGTGTCTTTTCCGTCCACTGGCACGTTGTTGGTTACCACATAATGAATGGCGACGCTTGTTCGAGTTGGAGAAACAGTTTTGTGAAGCGGCGACACCTTCCGGGAGATGCTAGCACTGAAACAGTGATCGCGTACATGGCTGCAATATGAGGAATCAGTCGAAACGAAACGCATAGCAATCAGATTCGGAATGTAATTTGGAAACCCACGCGAACGAGGGAAAACTATTCCTATTTTGAAATGATACTTAAATGGACACCCTAGCTGCAAACAGGTGTTGCTGTACTTCATTGGGGACATGTTGAAAGTGTGTGCCCCGACCGGGACTCGAACCTGGGATCTCCTGCTTACATGGCAGACACTCTATCCATCTGAGCCACCGAAGACACAGAGGATAGTGCGTCTGCAGGGACTTATCCCTTGCACGCTCCCCGTGAGATCCACATTCCCAACATGTCCACACCACTACATTCGTAGTGCGCCTAATAGATGTTTGCCCATCATTCTCATTACTCGTGGCAGATTAATCTACTAAGGCTCGTACGAGTTCGGGCATAGCGTGTGCGTTCGCACAAGAAGGTCAGTGGCCGGGAAGCCATATTTTAACTATATATGACACATATATAGTTAGAACAGTTACCGTGGATGACCATGCAGCTTTGCTAGAAATGAAATGATAATTAAATGGACACACTAGCTGCAATCAGGCGTTGATGTACTTCCTTGGGGACATGTTGAAAATGTGTGCCCCGACCGGGACTCGAACCCGGGATCTCCTGCTTACATGTACATCAACGCCTGTTTGCAGCTAGGGTGTCCATTTAATTATCATTTCATTTCTAGCAAAGCTGCATGGTCATCCACGGTAACTGTTCTTTCGGGAACAGATACCACCGTCATATATATTCCTATTTTGTTATCTTGTAAGTGAATTTTATTTAAAATCATCGTGTGTGTGTTATAGTAACAGCAGTAAAAAATGTATTTACACCACGCGAAGTATAGAGGTGTCCCAATTTAACTATCTCACCTCCGAAATTCAAACTTCCCACTGTAAGAGGTCCATGATTAAGGAATTTGTTGCTAGCGCACCCGAGCAGGTGTAATTTCATGGATTGCTCACGCACTGCCTGCGATATGTAAGCAATAAGAGAATCTCAGACGAAAGAGCAGTGTTGGCTGCAGTAGGAACCGTGTAGCAGTAGGAGTAAGTAGTAGCTAGGAGTCGTGTGTATGGAGTTGGCTGGGTCGGTCGTGGGAGTGATGGCGGTGCCTGAGCGTTGTAGTATAAGGTAAAAGCAGCCTCGCGCATATGTATTATTGTAATATCAAATCCCATGTAAATGTTTTTTAAAAAATCTCTTAATAATAATCTTTCTTATAAAAATTAACTTTCCATGGTCATCCCGATTATTGTAAAGAAAAAGCAGTTGTTTCTTTTTATACATGACAAATCTATCGGCCAGCATTGCACAGGGCTGGACCAGAAAAATTTCTTATAGGAGCAGATATATACGAGTTATCCGGCGACTTGTTTGAGGTAAGAATTTTCAATTTATTCAGTATGATCTTTCAGGGCCATGACGCAGCACTGCTGACGCCTTAAATTTACCAGTTTAAATTCACACTCAATTACTGAAAGGTTATAATGAGTCACATTTTTTATTGAGAGATTAGTCACATTTTATTATTGATAGTGTTGTGACTTGGCAAGACAGCCAAGCCACTATGACCGGTAGCCGAAAGGCACGCGTTTAAGCTCACGCAGGCTGGCGTGAGGTCTGGAACAGGACAATGTAATTAATATAGCCAATAAGGTACGTTGCTGCTGGAATACTTAACTTTAATCCATAATTGGTGTACATCGGTCTGACGGTACAGGCATCAAAAGGTAAATAGCAAATGATAATGGCGCCTTGCGAGGTCGTAGCAAATGACGTAGCTGAAGGCTATGCTAACTATCGTCTCGGCAAATGAGAGCGTAATTTGTCAGTGAACCATTTCTAGCAAAGTCGGCTGTACAACTGGGCGAGTGCTAGGAAGTCTCTCTAGACCTGCCGTGTGGCGGCGCTCGGTCTGCAATCACTGATAGTGGCGACACGCGGGTCCGACGTATACTAGCGGACCGCGGCCGATTTAAAGGCTACCACCTAGCAAGTGTGGTGTCTGGCGGTGACACCACAGGTAGGTTACGCAATTTTTCTGTTGGTAGGTTATGCTAAAATGTGAATGATACATATATATTTCTACTGTTGCGGAGGTTACCCCACAAAGGGGGGCTCGACAGGGATTCGCGGCACTGGCGCGCGATATCGTGCAGCGGTACCCGCGTCATCAGCTGACATCAATCGCGTCACCATGCGAGGTCTAGTTATCTGCGACAGGCTGTGTTAATATCAGTTTATAACATGGCACAGACCTCGAAGTCGTGGTGGGGAAAATAAATAAAATGTTTTGACTGTGTACAAACAGTGTTAGAGCAGAAAAATTAATGTTTCAAACAACGAGACAGGGTCTTGGGGCGTGTCTCTTGCGACTTGCAGTACAGGTGAAACTTCAAACTGAGGTGTGCAGTTGATCAAGACGTGAATATTTAATAGGATCGTCACATATGATCGACGCCTGCACTCATGCGGTATTTTGTTTTCGATATATGGTAGGAGAGAGATGAGGTGGAAATCTTATCGAATTGTCTATCTGATGAAGTTAGTGGAGCTTTTATAGTTAGTAATACACTCCTGGAAATTGAAATAAGAACACCGTGAATTCATTGTCCCAGGAAGGGGAAAATTTATTGACACATTCTTGGGGTCAGATACATCACATGATCACACTGACAGAACCACAGGCACATAGACACAGGCAACAGAGCATGCACAATGTCGGCACTAGTACAGTGTATATCCACCTTTCGCAGCAATGCAGGTTGCTATTCTCCCATGGAGACGATCGTAGAGATGCTGGATGTAGTCCTGTGGAACGGCTTGCCATGCCATTTCCACCTGGCGCCTCAGTTGGACAAGCGTTCGTGTTGGACGTGCATACCGCGTGAGACGACGCTTCATCCAGTCCCAAACATGCTCAATGGGGGACAGATCCGGAGATCTTGCTGGCCAGGGTAGTTGACTTACACCTTCTAGAGCACGTTGAGTGGCACGGGATACATGCGGACGTGCATTGTCCTGTTGGAACAGCAAGTTCCCTTGCCGGTCTAGGAATGGTAGAACGATGGGTTCGATGACGGTTTGGATGTACCGTGCACTATTCAGTGTCCCCTCGACGATCACCAGTGGTGTACGGCCAGTGTAGGAGAGCGCTCCCCACACCATGATGCCGGGTGTTGGCCCTGTGTGCCTCGGTCGTATGCAGTCCTGATTGTGGCGCTCACCTGCACGGCGCCAAACACGCATACGACCATCATTGGCACCAAGGCAGAAGCGACTCTCATCGCTGAAGACGACACGTCTCCATTCGTCCCTCCATTCACGCCTGTCGCGACACCACTGGAGGCGGGCTGCACGATGTTGGGGCGTGAGCGGAAGACGGCCTAACGGTGTGCGGGACCGTAGCCCAGCTTCATGGAGACGGTTGCGAATGGTCCTTGCCGATACCCCAGGAGCAACAGTGTCCCTAATTTGCTGGGAAGTGGCGGTGCGGTCCCCTACGGCACTGCGTAGGATCCTACGGTCTTGGCGTGCATCCGTGCGTCGCTGCGGTCCGGTCCCAGGTCGACGGGCACGTGCACCTTCCGCCGACCACTGGCGACAACATCGATGTACTGTGGAGACCTCACGCCCCACGTGTTGAGCAATTCGGCGGTACGTCCACCCGGCCTCCCGCATGCCCACTATACGCCCTCGCTCAAAGTCCGTCAGCTGCACATACGGTTCACGTCCACGCTGTCGCGGCATGCTACCAGTGTTAAAGACTGCGACGGAGCTCCGTATGCCACGGCAAACTGGCTGACACTGACGGCGGCGGTGCACAAATGCTGCGCAGCTAGCGCCATTCGACGGCCAACACCGCGGTTCCTGGTGTGTCCGCTGGGCCGTGCGTGTGATCATTGCTTGTACAGCCCTCTCGCAGTGTCCGGAGCAAGTATGGTGGGTCTGACACACCGGTGTCAATGTGTTCTTTTTTCCATTTCCAGGAGTGTATTTCTCTGTTGGATGGTACAGAATAACGAAGACAGATGTGAATGGACGCGGATCTGTAGTATTTGTATGTAGTTTAGGGGCGACTAGCCGTGCGGTAGAAAAAATCGTTGTCCTTCTAGCAGTTCCGGTTTCGACTGAATGATCAAAACAGAGTCCTATCGCAGTAACGCAGCGTAGCCTGTTTCTACATGGGTTGCAGAAGGTTTCTGCCTGATGAAAGGGTCCTGTAGCCACCTTTCATTAGTCCGGTAGCCCAGTTTCACTAGCATTTCTCTTTCTTTTCCTTCTTTCTCTTTTTTCATAACTGATTGAATGAATGTGGTTGTGTGTCACGTTGCTAGATGGTGGCGTAGTCTGCTGCAGAAAGTCTGCAGTAGTCATACAGATTCAGCAGCAGTTGTACAAAATAACAGAATAGCCAACTCTCATAGTGGTCAAGTAAGCAAAGAGGTTTGCGCTACGTGTGAGAAATCTACCTGCATTAGGTTGGTGGCGGAAATGGCGTCTTTTGGTTTTGCGTTCCACGCGGAGCATGGAAGAGGCTGGAGGAGAAAAAGCGAGACAGTCTGCCGCCGGTACGGGAAGCGTTCACAGCTGTGCTCCAGTCGAAGAAGGGTGGGTTAGACTGACCGCGTGGTGCGTTGTTAATTAGCGAGAGGAGAGCTGTTAGCTTTTGGTCTCGCTTTTCAACTCTGAAAGGTTGCTTTGCCTTGTCGCAGCATGGAATGCAAAACCTTGGCAGATTTTTCTTTTAGTTAATTTCTATAGCAGACTTGGATCCGCCGGAAGAGCGCCACACAAATATGTCGCAACTACGAGTATAAGAAGCGAGCCCTTGCTTCTGTATCAATGACTGTTTGACTTCAGCTGTGCCTGCTTTACGCTTTTATTTTTCTAAATATTAATAGCTTTGCCTTCTCGTAAATTTTCCTTGCTTTATGTATCTTTCGTACGTGGGGAGCCAACCACGTGGTTGAACATCGGAGTTTGTTGGGCTACCGTCAGCACTAACAGTCCGATCTCATGTGTGTTTTAAAGAATGTTAACTGTTCATAATTGCATGATGTGAGAGAGATAACAAGCTTTTTATGGAGGGGTGTAGTTCCATCCCGGTCATGTTGTTAGCATAAGATACAGCTTAAACGTGTGGAAAAGAGGCCATGAAGCTGAATCTTTTTTCCGTTTTTCCCAATTAACTTTAAAGTCTCTGATTGGTCAAATCGGCGTTTGCAGAGCAAGTGGCGCTCTCCCAGCTTCGAATGCAGCACTGCAGCTCGTGATTGGCTTGTGCCAAAGTGGGGGAAGTCTCAGATGTAAATCGGCTTTTGCTACTGAGCTGAAGAGGAAGCGGACAGAAAGAGAAGAGATTACTCTTGTACTGGCACTTCGGTAGTAAAGAACTGCAGGTCTCTACCTAAACGCTGAGACTTGTGTCCTTTGCTAGTGTGCCACTTAGAGCCTGTGCCAGTCACCTTCTGAACCGTCAGAGGTACTGCTTCTAGCATCACATACACAACGAGTGTATGTGATGCTAGTATGCTAAGTATTATTCGTGGGACCGAGCAGGGGTTTCACCTTCGGGGTTTCGGAAGGATATTAATACCTTTTTAGCAATGTGTACTGCGCACAGTAGAGGAATAGTTTTGGGGCTGTAATTGTTTGTATCAGCATGTTAGTGCACCCTGTCATTAAGAGAAATTTGTGAGCCAATGGTTTATGGATAATAAAAGTCCTGAAATGGATTCGCTTGCCCAGAATCGCGACTTGAACCAAATGGAACACTTTTGGGACGAGTTAGAACTTGACTTCGCAGCAGATCCCACTACCTTCTCTGGTTTCGGCTCTTGAGGAAGAATGGGCGCCGGCCGGAGTGGCCGAGCGGTTCTAGGCGCTACAGTCTGGAACCGCGCGACCGCTACAGTCGCAGGTTCGAATCCTGCTTCGGGCATGGATGTGTGTGATGTCCTTTGGTTAGTTAGGTTTAAGTAGTTCTAAGTTCTAGGGGACTGATGATGACCACAGCAGTTAAGTCCCATAGTGCTCAGAGCCATTTGAACCATTTTTGACGAATGGGCTACCATTCCTCCAAGACATTCAGAAGACATCTCAATGAAAGTCACCAATACACTTGAAGCCGTCATAGAGATAATAAAGTGTAGATGTAGACAATAGACCCTGCAGTTATCTCCAGCGACAAAGAAGTGAAGTGAGGGGAGACCAAGGAATTCGACAGGTATTGCGTTCGTAGAAGGCAAGGCTTTATCTAGCCCGCTCTCCGTAGCCACTCTCCTCGGCGCCGGCTTCGCGGCGCCAGCGTCTTCCTCCTGCGTGCGGGGGCGGAGGCTCTCCCCCTCTGGCAGGCAGCTGCGGCTAAACGCTGCGGGCCCAGAATCACCCGCGTCCACCCGGCCCGTCGTCGGACCCGCCTAGCATTCAGCGCGCACTCGACTGCCTTGTTTATGCCCGTATTCAGCGCTATGACGAATAAGAAACACCCCTTTTAAATAGGCGCGGACCGGAAGGTTTCTGTTAGTAGGCGCGGCGCGGAGGGGGCTCGGCCTTCCCACAACGGGCCGTGGGAACAAATTAAGTGTGCCGCCACGGGAAATATTACTCAGCGCGGCCGGCGCGCCTATTGTTAGGAGCGCGGGCGTCGGCATCGCCATGCGTCGCGGTGCTCCGCGCCGGGCCGCGCCGGACAGCTCGCGGCGAACACGGCCCGCCGCATACATAGTGGCCACACAGGCGACGCCGGCGCTCGCCGCCACCCCCAGCTGCGGCTGCGGGGTGGCCCCAGTCGTCTGCCCGCGCCCCCAACCTCAATCTGACCCCCCGTCGCGAAAGTCCACTAAGATACCAGCACAGTAGCTCTGCAAGAACTACCATACGGAAACCAGGCCGTCTGAGGTCCGTCGCTTCGTCTGGACATGGCAGACAACAAGACGCTCAAGGAGGGCATATACACTACCGGCCATTAAAATTGCTACACCAACAAGAAATGCAGATAATACATGGGTATTCATTGGAGAAATATATTACACTAGAACTGACATTACAATTTAACGAAATTTGGGTGCATAGATCCTGAGTAATCATTACCCAGAACAACCACCTCTGGCCGTAATAACATCCTTGATACGCCTGGGCATTGAGTCAAACAGAGCTTGGATGGCGTGTACAGGTACAGCTGCCCATGTAGCTTCAACACGATACCACAGTTCATCAAGAGTAGTGACTGGCGTATTGTGACAAGCCAGTTGCTCGGCCACCATTTACCAGACGTTTTCAATCGGTGAGAGATCTGGAGAATGTGCTGGCCAGCGCAGCAGTCGAACGTTTTCTGTATCCAGAAAAGCCCGTACAGGACCTGCAACATGAGGTCGTGCATTATCCTGCTGAAATGTAGGGTTTCGCAGGGGTCGAATGAAGGGTAGAGCCACGGGTTGTAACACATCTGAAATGTAACGTCCACTGTTCAAAGTGCCATCAATGCGAACAAGAGGTGACCGAGACATGTAACCAATGGCACCCCATACCATCACGCCGGGTGATACGCCAGTATGGCGATGACGAATACACGCTTCCAATGTACGTTCAACGTGATGTCGTCAAACACGGATGCGACCATCATGATGCTGTAAACAGAACCTGGATTCATCCGAAAAATGACGTTTTGCCATTCGTGCACCCAGTTTCGTCGTTGAGTACACCATCGCAGGCGCTCCTGTCTGTGATGCGGCGTCAAGGCTAACCGCAGCCATGGTCTCCGAGCTGATAGTCCATGCTGTTGCAAACGTCGTCGAACTGTTCGTGCAGATGGTTGTTGTCTTGCAATCGTCCCCATCTGTTTGACTCAGAGATCGAGACGTGGCTGCACGATCCGTTACAGCCATGCGGATAAGATGCCTGTCATCTCGACTGCTAGTGATACGAGGCCGTTGGGATCCAGCACGGCGTTTCGTATTACCCTCCTGAACCCACCGATTCCATATTCTGCTAACACTCATTGGATCTCAACCAACGCGAGCAGCAATGTCGCAATACGATTAATCGCAATCGCGATAGGCTACAATCCGACCTTTATCAAAGTCGGAAACGTGATGGTACGCATTTCTCCTCCTTACACGAGACATCACAACAACGTTTGACCAGGCAACGTCGGTCAACTGCTGTTTGTGTATGAGAAATCGGTTGGAAGCTTTCCTCATGTCAGTACGTTGTAGGTGTCGCCACCGGCGCCAACCTTGTTTGAATGCTCTGAAAAGCTAATCACTTGCATATCACAGCATCTTCTTCCTGTCGGTTAAATTTCGCGCCTGTAGCACGTTATCTTCGTGCTGCAGCAATTTTAATGGCCAGAAGCGTATGACAGACACAGAGAGAGGGAGAAAGACGATAAAATCAACTTGTCCAGTGGCGTCGTAGTTTAATATACTGCGATACACCAACATAGCGGTATTCGAGACAGGTTCCATGTACACAGACTGTCGTGATAAAATTCTCTCGAGCTACCAGCCACGTCAAATGGTTTAAATCTTCCGGCCAATTGATACGATTGCTGCTCCCGTCCTTACACAAACCTCACTGCCTTCTGTGACGTCACTGGTGCTCGCTCTACTGCGATTAAGATAATGTTTCATTGCGCGCCCTTTTCAACCTGTGCTCAGCTGCAAGCCGCCGTCTCTATTGAGGGTGTTGTCACAGATGTCATGGTGGTGTCATCCATGCGCTTCCCCATAAAGGATTCTATAGAATTGCTCTCCCAGTTATATGCGACACTGTGGTGGATTTATTTGTGCATACTCTGACGTCACCGTATTTTTTTGTATGTTGGAGAATATTTTTCCAGACGGACACCGTCGTCGATGAGGAGCTCACTAGCTACAGTAAGAGCAATCCTGCAAAGCGTAGTTGCTTTTATCGTTACGATGACAAGACGTTCGTAGTCTGTTCTCACGGATGTGAAAAGCTGTGAGAATTCTTGCGCCATGTCAACAACATCCATGTTCACGATGGCTCCAAGCTGTGCTCACCTGTACCTGAGACAGATGAGGCCTTTCCGTTCTCTAATGTCCACAACCGCCGCAAAGCAAATGTGTGTCTCAGCCACAGTGTTCTCCGAAAGCCCACCCAAATGGACCGATATCTGCACGCCTGCCAGTTACCAACACCCGTCACAGAACCGTTCTGTTCTGAGGACCTTGGTGCATCGAGCGGAAGCCGTCACAGACGCTAAAAATCTGCCGAAGGAAATGAACCAGTTACGGAAATTATTCAATCGCCAGATTTTGCAAGCAATCTTTTCCAAGACACGCAAGCAGGAGGCCCCCGAGAAGGACTTCAAGAAGCTTGCGTTTTTGCCGTTCTTTGTCTCAGTGACAAGAAAGACTAGATGGCTACTAAAGAGGCATAAAATCGAATCGCTCTTCTGAACTCCAGAAAAAATTCGACATCTCGTAAGGCCTGTGGAAGACGATGTAGCCCTTAGAGCGCTAGTACTACATAAAACACCGAGTTAGTATGGATAGTTTTATGTCGGACAGAACACGAGAGATGTTTTCGCTTTTGGTACCCTGAGGAGCCAGCGGTAGCACAGCATACTTTAGAAAACGGACATGGTACTGCATTCGTACCGTATAATGAAACAACAACTTCTTAAAAGTATGAATATGACACACAAAATTTTAAAGCAACATGCAAACTATACGTTTCGTCTACGGTGCAAATACGCACGAAAAGACAACTCAGGTGGAAGAAGCAGTTATCAATGAGAAACAAACGCAAACAAAAAAATTCAGACAACAAAAAGTGACCACGCACCATATGGATGCTAAAAAGAACATGGACGCACAAAAAGCTCACACTGAAAATCACAACAATCTTCAACTGACGAAACATCATATCACCCAAAACCGGAAACTACATCAAGAGATAAACCCCACAACCCAGTACATCAAACAGTTACAAAAACATGAAGAAAGGAACAAGACTACGATGACATCGGACAGAACTTGCGCCTAAGTCGACTGGAAAAGAAAGAAGTTTTCAAAACTGCACTAAGACTCGCGACAAGGTTGAATCACCCATTGGGCGACACTATATGCTACCCCACGACCGAACAGACAGACAGAACGATTCTACGAACCGAAAACCTACCAACAGATAAAGTCGAACTCTGTAATCTTTTACGTAAATCACGTGAACGAAGGAATGAAGACCTTAAACTTCACAATGTCTGCAAGGACCTGGTAAGGGCGCATGGACGCGTGTACCTCTGTTACGCCCACAGCGAGCCCAGGTTCTTTGTTTTAACTACATGTTCACAGTAAAGTCCTGCAGCTAAACTGTATGGGTAGCACGACGGTGACCACACAGCTTGGTAGGCTGTGAACGAGGTATGCGCTGACATGCTGTGTCTACAAGAACCGTACACAAGAGATAGAAGACTTCAAGGCCCTCAAGAGGCATTATATGCAAATCACAGGGCATGAAAAAGGCCAAGGCTGCAATCATTATGGTAAACAATAACATTACAATAACACAAATAACGTAATTATGCACACAAAGTATGGTTACAGTCGAAATAACTTCAGGCAGTGAAACATAGTGTTTGATTTGCAAATGGCAGACGACTACTTTTCTCAACAGATATAAATGCCAGGTCAACTCTCTGGCACTCTGACAGAATGGGCACCAGAGGACAAATACGAGGGTTGTCCAGAAAGTAAGTTCCGATCGGTCGCGAAATGGAAACCACATTGAAAACCCGAAACGTTTTATTTGCAACAGTTAGGTACACCTTCCACCTACTTCTCTACACAGTCGCCGCTCCAACTTCAAGTTTTGTCGTAGTGTTGCATCAACTTTCCAATATACTCTTCATAGAAAGCAGCCGCCTGTGCTTTCGGCCAGTTATCTGCACTGGTATGCAGCTTGTTGTCTGTGGAAAAATTTTGTCTTCATAGCCAGCGGTTCTTGTGAGCAGAGATGAGACTCAGGGGGGGGGGGGGGGGGACAATTACGGACTGTATCGTCGGTGGTCAAACACTTCCCATCGGAAACGCTGCAGGAGCGTCTTCATTGCCCCTGCAGTATGCGGCCGAGAATTGGCATGAAGAAGGAACTGCTCGACAGTTGTGTTATGTGGGCTGCATGACACAGGCGAAATCTCTAACAAGGCCCTAATACTTGGCGGGAGACACTATCCCCTACGCAGCTTTACGTGCTCACTGTTCACTCAAAACTGAAAAGAGGGACGCGACACGATCGACGAGCATACTAGAGACACCTCCCAACACATCTGTGCAAAGCTTTACCGGATTTTCCCAGTGCTTTCATTTCGCGAACGGTCGGAACTTACTTTCTGGCAACCCTCGTAATGACATTGTAAACGAATGTAATCTTTTCGTTTTAAGCAAATTAGGCCAGCCACCAACTTACCACGGAAATAGTGGACTAGACAGAAACAGACATTTCTCTGGCAAACAGCGCATCATTAATGCAGGTAGCGAACTGGCAGGTGCTCGATAAGAGAATACTCAGTGATCATAAGGTAATAATTACGTACCCTAAAACAAACACAGACGCAGACACAGTCACATTACAACTCCCAAGGTTGCTACTAAGCAAAGCAAACTGGCAAAAACTAAGGGAAATGACTGAAGAATTTCCTCTATGTGTCACCTGAGGAAGCGTATATTAGAGATCTCGTGTTCTTACAGATGTCTTACAGAAAGCACAAGCTGCAACAATACCTGCAGCACGCGACGCACCCAAACAAAGGGCACCATGGTCAGCACTATTAACAAGGCTAAGAAAAGACACTAGTGATATTACCAAAAATCATAGACAGCACAGAAAAGAGAAATTAGGCTTCAACATTACCGTGACGCTATAACACAATACAAAGACGAACTACATAAGACCGGGAAAGACAAGTGGGACACATATGTTAGGACAAACTTACAGAACAACATCTAGGGGAAGCCGTTTAAACTGCAGACTGAACTTATAAAGAGTCCTAAAGTATTAGCAAGACTGAAGAAACAGGATGGTGCTACCACAAGAGGCTGGGGATGCATAGTACACTATCTCGTCAACAAACCACTTCCTAACAACGACCACACACAGGACAGCCAACTTCACATCGCCCCTCACAGACTACTTTATGACAAATACGAAAACGAAGGTATCACCGCCCCCTTTGCTCGTGCGGAAGTTGCACTGCCAATACACAAAATAATGAACAAAAAGCTCCGGGCCCTGAAGGCATCCACCCCGAAACCATCAAACAAGCTGCTCCACTTATCGTACCATAACTGACAGACTTACTGAATGACGCTCTACTAGAAGGACGAATACCGAATATATGGAAGACAGCAAATGCAATTATAATCAAAAACGTGGAGGAGAAAGACCAGACTGATCCTAAGACATACAGATCAATATGCCTCATTAACATTCTGGCAAAGGTACAGGAGAGACTGCTGTACGACAGACTTCATTCGCACCGGCAGCTCTTCGTCCTTAGCCCACATCAGTTTAATTTTCCACCACATAAATCAATCGACGACGCAGTAAATAGGGCCATAGAAATTACACAGACAATACATGAGAAAAACATAGTAGCAATCCTAATTGACATAGCTGGTGCTTTCGGCAACCTCTGGTAGCCGGCGTTGTTTGCAAGACTTAGAGAGATGGTATTCCTCAGGCTCTATACAGCAGCCTTAGAGATTATTGTAAAAACACGACAGTGGAATGGAAGACTAGTCGACAGAAGGTCGTAAAGAGAGTAACAAAGGCTTGTCCGGAACGATCCATACGCGGACCGATTTTCTGGGACATAGCCATAGAACCACTACTGAATCCATTAGAAGCAACATCATGGCACACGATGTGGTTGCGTACGCCGATGACCTCATGGTCATGGTATCTGCAGACTCCAGGTCCCAATTAGAGAGCAAAGCCACGCAGCTTCTTGCGTTCATGTTGCACGAACATCATACTCACAATAGCAACAAACAAAACTGTTTCCTACTTCTATGAGGCACACTGAACAGAAATCCAATTAGAAAGTTAAACAACATATCTATAAAAAGGAAAGCTGTGAAAAGATACCTTTGCATTTATAGTGACGAACATTTACACTTTGACGAACATGCGAGACTGACAATTAACAAAGCTACGAAACTCATGCATAAACTTGCAAGAGTGAAGACTATAAGATACAGACTACCCCTTCAGACAATGAGGACATATTACACAGCACTCTTTGAGTCAATAACTCGTTTTGTCGCTAGTGCTTGGGCACACCAATTACGCTTAGGTACGCACAAAACCATTATGAGGCACGGCCAGAGGAGTGTCCTACTCATAATCTCGAGGGCTTTCACCACGACCTCAATTGAGACACTGTGCATGGTACTGGGAGCATTCCCTATAGATATTACAATTCGCCACAGAGTAGCAGCCTGCTGACTGAAGAGGGGAAGACGCGACAAAATAAGGGAAACAACTGGACATGACATAACCGACAAGCGGAAATTAAACAAGTGGAGAACTGGTTAATGGGAGACAGATTTGGTCACAAGTGATAAGGGAAGGCGAGTCTATTCTTTCTTCCCCAATATACGAGAGCGGACGAATTTGGAATACATAAATTCAACAAGTTCGTGGTGCACTTTCTCACGGGTCATGGCCCATATCCTATGCATCTCCACAGGTTTGGCCTACAACAGACTCACACTTCTGCCTGTGGTGAGAACGGCACAGCTGATCACATAGTGCTCGTCTGCGATGCACTGGGATGCAAAAGACCGAGTTTAGGAAACCAGGACATACGACAGTTAACACTCACACAGTATGACTGGAAGTCTATAAACAACATCGCAGACGAAGTATCGCAAGCACTACATGCGGCGTACAAACAGAAGAGACCATACGCTAGAATAAGAGGCTCCACATCTAACAGATCAGCAGTACATAGCAAACGACACAGACGCAAGCACAGACACGGAATTGGATGCTGTATCACACACAGGAAGAGAATACGAGATAAATATACAAACATGGCAAAAGTAAGCGACGGTTTTACAACTCTAAATCGAATCAATCTGAATCTGTATTTGGTTGAATACGAGATAAATATACAAACATGGCAAAAGTAAGCGACGGTTTTACAACTCTAAATCGAATCAATCTGAATCTGTATTTGGTTGCTATACCATTTCGTAGCATGTAATATTTATTTATTTATTTATTTATTTATTTAACCTGGCAAGATTAGGGCCATCAGGCCCTCTCTTACATCTAACCAGGCATTCTACTTATTTTACATTCATACGTTTTAGTAGGCATGTTAAACTACATCTAGTACAAAAATTGAAATAAACAATTAGAAATACATACATATAGAGTTTATATTCGTAGATCATAAGTACTGTTATAATTAGACAATTATTGAAGAGACAAATTTTAGATAGGAGTGCTAGCAGCAGGGAGTATGAGGGAGCCTCATGGTGAAGGGAGGAGAAGAATAGAGAGACATGATGAAACATAATTAAGGAAATATAAACGAAAAGAAGATTGCGTGGCTAATAGAGATATATGAAGAGGATGGCATCTCAGGAGCAAGATAGGAGACGCTATCTTTGCTATTGGACGGATGAGAGGATTGGCCTGGTACATTAATTTTGTGGAGAAATACTATCTGAAGATGTGACATTTCTTCTTCCTTCGCTGCATCAGGTGTGACTGGCTCGAAGTTTTACCGAACCCTTGAACTTTATGTAGCTGACTACGACATTTTAAATCAACTCCCAATCTCCACTGCTACCTTAAGTTCGGGACCACATTGCCAACTAACTAATAAGTACGTTAAATTAAATATTACCTTTGTCAAGACAACATATGTAACAGATACAAGCAGAAAGTATAAAGGGAAGAGCTGTCACATCGTATCTAAGCTAAATTGCCATCTCTCGTTCCTACCATTAAACACACTTTTAATTTCAATTTAATATACATCCAGAATCTATTACATATCTGATATCTCATTTATTATCATTATCTAAGATAGCAACAAGTTTAAACAAAACTGTGTATTTACATTTCTACTTTTATATACACACACATCAATAAAAGTTTCGCATCACCTCGGTTCCGAGAGTTCCGGAATCTGTACAGAAAACTGGAATTGAGATCAATATGAACATAAACATTGCTCATGAAAACTACACAATGCATGTTGTATCACCATGCAGCGAGACCTTCAGAGGTGGTGGTCCAGATTGCTATACACACCGGTACTTCTAATACCCAGTAGCTAGTCCTCTTGCATTAATGCATGCCTGTATTCGTCGTGGCATACTATCCACAAGTTCATCAAGGCACTGTTGGTCCAGATTGTTCAACTCCTCAATGGCGATTCGGCGTAGATTCCTCTGGAGAACATGCTGGCCACTCCAGTCGAGCGATGCCGTTATCCTGAAGGAAATCATTCACAAGATGTGCACGATAGGGTCGCGGATTGTCGTCTATGAAGACGAATGCCTCTTCAATATGCTGCCGATATGGTTGCACTATCGGTCGGAGGAAGGCATTCACGTATCGTGCAGACCACTGGCCCCACGTAATGCCACCCCAAAACAGCAGGGAACCTCCACCTTGCTGCACTCATGGGAGAGTGTGTCTAAGGCGGATTGCCTCCAAACACGTCTCCGACGATTGGCTGGTTGTAGGCACCGATCGGTGGAGAGAACGTGATGCTAGTCCTGAGCGGTCCATTCGGCATGATGTTGAGCCCATCTGTACCGCGCTGCGTGGTGTCGTGGTTGCAAAGATGGACCGCGCCATGGACGTCGCGAGTGACGCAGTGTGTCATGCACCCTACAGTTTGAGTCGTAACACGACGACCCGTGGCTGCACGAAAAGCATTACTCAACATAGTGGCGTTGCTGTCACGATTCCTCCGTGCCATAATCCGTGGGTAGCCCTTGAGCAGCCTGAGCGAGGCATGTCATCGACAGTTCCTGACTCTCTGTATCTCCTTTATGTCCGAACAACGTCGCTTTGGTTCATTCCGAGACGCCTGGGCACTTCCCTTGTTGAGAGCCGTTCCTAGCACAAGGTAACAATGGAAACGCGATCGAACTGTTCAGTATTGACCGTCTAGGCATGGTTGAACTACAGACAGCATGAGCCGTGTACCTCCATCTTGATGGAGTGATTGGAACTGATCGGCTGTCGGACCCCCTCCGTTTAATAGGCGCTGCTCATGCATGGTTGTTTACATATTTGGACAGGTTTAGTGATATCTCTGAACATTCAAAGGGACTTTGTTTGTGATACAATATCCACAGTCAACGTCTAGCTTCAGGATTTCTGGGAACTGGGGTGATGAAAAACTTTTTTTTGATGTTGCTGTATTACTTTTTTTACGTTATACTTTTGTAAAATTTTCAACAAAATAATGGTACAGCCTGCAAAATAATAGCAGGCAGCAGGTCTTTACTTGAGAAATAAATAAATAAATATTGCATTCGACGAGACATGTGTCATCACACGGACTAGCATCGTAAAACAAGCGATAGAGATAAAAGTTTGTGACAACATCTTCAATAAAAACGATGGCATGCCGTTAGGCACAGCTTAGAACACGGCCAATGGAGGGCTGAAGCGTGAGCGGCAGGAGCGCGACGGAAACGTACATGGCGCTGGAGCGACCACCAGCTATTCCACCCAAGGTAGCGCGATATACAGGGTGTTACAAAAAGGGACGGCCAAACTTTCAGGAAACATTCCTCACACACAAATAAAGAAAAGATGTTATGTGGACATGTGTCCGGAAACGCTTAATTTCCATGTTAGAGCTCATTTTAGTTTCGTCAGTATGTTGTTTCACGTTGGAATGAAGCCTCATCCGTAAAGAGAACATTTGCACTGAAATAAGGATTGACACATTGTTGGATGAACCATACGCAGAAGTGTACCCGTGGAGGCCAATCGGCTGCTGATAGTGCCTGCACACGCTGTACATGGTACGCAAACAACTGGTTCTCCCGTAGCACTCTCCATACAGTGACGTGGTCAACGTTACCTTGTACAGCAGCAACTTCTCTGACGCTGACATTAGGGTTATTGTCAACTGCACGAAGAATTCCCTCGTCCATTGCAGGTGTCCTCGTCGTTCTAGGTCTACCCCAGTCGCGAGTCATAGGCTGGAATGTTCCGTGCTCCCTAAGACGCCGATCAATTGCTTCGAACGTCTTCTTGTCGGGACACCTTCGTTCTGGAAATCTGTCTCGATACAAACGTACCGCGCCACGGCTATTGCCCCGTGCTAATCCATACATCAAATGGGCATCTGCCAACTCCGCATTTGTGAACATTGCACTGACTTCAAAACCACGTTCGTGATGAACACTAACCTATTAATGCTACGTACTGATGTGCTTGATGCTAGTACTGTAGAGCAATGAGTCGCATATCAACACAAGCACCGAAGTCAACATTACCTTCCTTCAATTGGGCCAACTGGCAGTACATACTGACGAAACTAAAATGAGCTCTAACATGGAAATTAAACGTTTCCGGACACATGTCCACATAACATCTTGTGTGTGAGGAATGTTTCCTGAAAGTTTGGCCGTACCTTTTTGTAACACCCTGTATAAGGCCGGCAGCAACAACCACAAGATAGTCACCACTTGACAACGGCCGATGAGTACTCGGCCGAAAGTTTCCGTATTGAAACAACTTGACGCTGCTGGAAGCCCAAGAGAATTTTTTCAGTATATAGGGTGAATCACCTAAAAGTTGCACCGCAAATATTGCGGAAATGGGAAGTGCTGTTGATTTGAGGTTTTCACAGAATGGATTTATTGTCACGATCTCGTATTGTTAGCGAATCAAGAGAGTGCAATGATGCTCGGAGGTGTATTTCTTGTGCAAACATCACTTTTTAAATGGAACAATACCTATTGAGACTAACAAAGAAAAAATACGGTGAATTAGAGTATTAGTGGTGTCTGTTGTAGGATTCTAGTGAGCGTCGTTTGCGAGATATCGTATTTTGGAAAATTCCCACACCGACAATTGTACAATACCCTTGGTAGTACACACTAAAAAGCAGCACCAGTGCGTATACTAATTTTATAGATACTGACCAGTAACGAGACAACTGACCATCACATGTTGTGTTCAAAATGATCACGGGCAGTGGCAACACACGCTTCTAGTCTGCTAGCTTTTTAGCTGAGATGTCCGAGCGGACTGCAGTACCACATAGTTGCATATGGTCGGGTGTAGCTGCTATGTCCCTGCGGACAGCGTCTTTCAAATTTCCCCATGGAAAAAAAGTCTACAGGAGTCAAATCCTGCGAAGGGACTCCCAAGTTACTGGTTCGCTGTGTCCAATCCAACCACTTGCAAACAATTCGTGAAGACATACTGTGGTACTTCGTGCACTGTGGGCTGGACAGTCATCACGTTGATTAGATTAGATTAGATTAGATTAATACTAGTTCCATGGATCATGGATACGATATTTCGTAATGATGTGGAACGAGTCAAAAGGTTCCTCCTAGTCTGCAGAGGAACGTCTTCTAGCATCAGCAGAAGATGGTCTGCTAGAAGGCTCCGATACAGTGCGCATACGGTGTTCAGTCTACGAAACACGGGCGTATGAGTTGATGGTTCACTGTCCCGCACCACACGTTTACACTCCATGGACGCTGACGTTCCACCTGACGAAGCCAAAGGTGACTATCAACAGACCAGTAGTGCATGTTTCGGCGGTTTACCTGCCTGTGATAGGTAAAAGTGACTTCATCAGTAAACAAGGTACATGATGCACCTGGACTATCTTGTCTTAATGCCCATATACATAAGTTAGCACGATTCTCATATTCATTTCGATGCAGCTCTTGATGAATATGCGTTCAGTAATGTGTCCTTAATTACTGTTGTTAAAATTGCGTGTGAGTTGAGGGAAGGTTGCCTCCATACTGTGCGCGCATACAAAATGACGTGTGGCTGTGATAAAGTGTATATAGGCGGAATGGGAAGGACCAATAAAGAACGTATTGAGCCACACGCGGCTAAAACAAAGTGTGAAATTGGCGGAAGCGGAACATCACGAAAGCTGTGACCTTGACATCGATATCAATAAGGTACGTGTGCTGCCTAACTAAATCGACATTTATAGAAGAAAGCTCCCAAAAGCGACTGAGATTTCTAAGAACGCATGTAACTTCAATAAAGAAGACGGTTATAGGCTTTCGGCATCCCCGCCAACATGAAAGTCAATACGCGGCTGCGTTGTGCGAACAATACAAACAATGGGAGCCACCTCTACGGACAACAACAATATTTTGCATTAATATTTCCCCTCTCTTCTAGCCAATGTTGATGGCCCAACAATAGCGGCGGAAGGAATTTTAATCAATACTCTTCTCAAGCATAAGCGCAGGAAAAATCACTTTCGAACCAACGACGGCGGCCCACCAATGGCTGCCACAAGAATTTTACACAATAATGCTAATACTCCAGCACAAGCTTGGGAAAACTCCCTTTTTAAAAGAGAACACGGAACTAACACTGACAGCGTTCAGTCAACAGTGGACACCACAAAATCCTAAAGAAGATCCCAGAAGAGGGGTCGAAACACCGATCCTTTATAAGAAATATGACGCGGCCCAACAATCCAGATTTTACCTTCAATGTCAATTACTACAAAAGCCTGCAAACGTACATAAAATGCTTGTATGGGAAAGAAGTTTATAACACTTTCAGAAGACTGGAGAACCTGCGCAGAAGAAGAGGTAAATTATTGAGCAATCAGGCTTTTCTTTCTCGGTGTCGTTATGATGAGGGTATCCCCAAATACGCCAGAATCGTTCAGCTTGTGCAGACAATGAATGTCAGGAGGACCTGTCTAAAGATGAGACAAGCACTTTTTCGTGAATGAATCCAGCAAATCCACAGACACTTTAAATATGTTAGCTTTGCATTTTTCACTAGCGACGACTCTGTCACCCCACAGCTGGGATGAAGTGGACAGAATAACGTTTTATCATTGAGCAAGATTTTCTGATTTCATTGCTGCGAAACATAAAGAGAAGTTCGAGAAACTAACGGATAAAATGCATAAGGAAGACGCCTTTCTCGATCCGCAACGAGCCGGCCGCGGTGGTCTAGCGGTTCTAGGCGCTCAGTCCGGAGCCGCGCGACTGCTACGGTCGCAGGTTCGAATCCTGCCTCGGGCATGGATGTGTGTGATGTCCTTAGGTTAGTTAGGTTTAAGTAGTTCTAAGTTCTAGGGGACTGATGACCATAGATGTTAAGTCCCATAGTGCTCAGAGCCATTTGAACCATGTTTGATCCGAAACGACTAGTGGTGAATCTGAAGCCAGAGGTACTCGATGAAGCAGCCGTTTCAGTTCTAGGTAAAGGTCTGAATTTCACGAGTACGCCAAAGAAACTTCCCATTGAAGAAACAATAAGAGACATCGAAGCATCTTTGTTTTGCCTTCCGAAGGTGCAGGCCGAAGAAGTAAGACAAGATGTGCTAGAATTCTACGGAAATCAAAACCACCCAAAAGCAACATTCCGGTGCACGAAAGGAAAGTTCTTAAGAAAGTTCTTGAGAAATAAAAACATCGTTGTAACGAAACCAGATAAGGGGAGCGCTACAGCTGTTACGAATGCTGTGGACTATCACAAGAAGATGGAACAACTATCAGTTGATTCTGTGTACCGCAAGTTAAAAAATGATCCTACGAACAGAGTCGTTCGGAAAGCGAAAAATCTGATATCAAACTCCAGAATTAATAGCTCTATTACAATCCTCGAATACTTGGCTCATCCAGGTGTCGCGAATGATATAAAACAGGGTTAAAAATCAAGTAAGATGTAGGCTTGGAAATTCTTGCTACCAGCGAGGCGGACGTGACCGGACGTAGCTTATGTGTAATGTTTACTCTACTAACAAGAGTGGACTATACCGCATCACGAGGCCCGAGAGGCGTTACAAGCTGCAACCCTTGGACGCACCCGCGCCCGGGTTCCCGGGTTCGATTCCCGGCGGGGTCAGCGATTTTCTCTGGCTCGTGATGACTGGGTGTTGTGTGATGTCCTTAGGTTAGTTAGGTTTAAGTAGTTCTAAGTTCTAGGGGACTGATGACCATAGATGTTAAGTCCCATAGTGCTCAGAGCCATTTGAACCATTTTAAACTTGGACGCAGTGAACATAGCGGAGTACAGCCTGTTCGTCAGGTAGGCATCACGTGCTGCCGCGTAACACACACACACATGCTCGAGAGTTCTGGAAACCTGGAACTAGTGGTGCTGGGTGCACTACCGCCTATAAAAAGGCTAGCCGCCATAGTGATGGAGCAGCTGGTCAGTCGGTCAGATATGGTTTAGCTGGAGTTGTGATGCTGTGCGATTGTAGTGCAGAGCTGCGTAACCACTAGGGGACTTATACTCATTTCCATGTAGTCAACAATTAGTCTGGTGCGCCCGCCTCTGCTACATTGGGACTTAGACTCAGGGAGCTATGAGAAGTTACACTACTAAAAAGGCAGTTAGTAGACTTTATATATAGAACTGTTTATAAAACGGATGTGCCAGGGGTACTTCCAGTGTACATATCCTCATGCAGTGATTTGTGATTGCATCCAGTGTACCCTGAATCCCAGCCGAGTTCTGTATTCTAAATCACCCTACAGCCCTCTTTTCAGTGGAGCAAGAGCACAGAAGGCAGCCCACGATCACGAGACCTCCTGCCAAGTAAGTTCTTTGACACGCTTTCTTGCAGTCCTTCCATTCACTCTCAGGACTCGTCAGTGGGACACGACAAAGAATGTACGGATTAACGAAGATACACAAAGAACCGGTTCGTTTGAGACCTCTAGTTAAGGGGATTAATATGTCAGTCTACTTTTTAGCAAGTAATTTATGTGGAAAACTGACACATTTAGTTGTAAAAACGAATACTATTGCCAAAAATTCGAAACATTTTTAGAAGTTATACGCAAGGTGAAGATATCCGCAAGTGAAATTCTTGTTAGCTTTGATATGACGTCTTTATTTACTAATATCCCAGTATCAGATACAAGCAACTTGCTCCATATCTTTGTGGCTTAATTATTCATGTCTTCGATGGAACTATTATAAATACAACGGTGGATTCTATGAACAGTCTGATGGTCTCGCTACGGGATCATCCTTGTCGCCAGTAGCAACTAACATTTTTATGGAAAATTTTGAACAACAGGCATTAATTAATTCTACTTTGAAGTTTTCCTGATGGTTCCGCTACGTGGGCGACACATCTGTTATGTGACCACAAGTGAAGAAGAGCTTCATGTGTAATTCACCACAAGATCTAATTCGCTTTGAGGTTGAGAGTGAGGTCATTATTCCATTCCTAGATATGTTGGTACATAGAAGATCTGACAACACTCTGGAACACAGAGTACTAACACGAATAGGTATTTAGACGCCACTTCGCATCATTACCCAGTCCAGAAGCAAGCAGTGCTCAATATTCCTTCTCCACGTGCCTTCCGTACCAGCGAACAGATGTGAGGAAGACTCGCATGTTCACTACGTTGTTGCTGGAGTCACTGACCGCATAAGCAGAATACTAAATGTTGTGGCGTTGCAAGACAGCCACGCCACTCGGAAGTAGCCGAAATGCACGCGTTAACTCACACCGGCTGGCGTGAGGTCTGAAACAGGATACGTTATGAATGCTATAAAGAAAAGTACGTAGCATCTTTAATACTTAACTTTACTCCATCATTGTGGTACATCGCTCTTGACGATACAATTGAGAGTCTTTAAATACAAGCACTGTAAGGCTAATGGCGCCTTGCTAGGTCGTAGCCATGGACTTAGCTGAAGGCTATTCTAACTGTCTCTCGGCAAATGAGAGAAAGGCTTCGTCAGTGTAGTCACAAGCAAAGTCGTCGTAAAACTGGGGCGAGTGCTAGTCAGTCGCTCTCTAGACCTGCCGTGTGGTGGCGCTCGGTCTGCAATTACTGACTGTGGCGACACGCGGGTCCGACATGTACTAATGGACCGCGGCCGATTTAAAGCTACCACCTAGCAAGTGTGGTGTCTGGCGGTGACACCACACTAAAGAAAAATGGTATTTCGAAAAAATTCTTCAGTCAGAAGAGAAAAGGCTTTTTCCGACAAAAAACGGATTCACCCGAGTACCTCCACACTGCAGGCGTCTGTGGAATGATGTGTGGCTGCGGCGAAGTGTATGTAGGCGAAACGGGAAGGACTGTTAAAGAACGTATTAAGGATAACGAACGCCATACGCGGTTAAAACAAAGTGTGAAATCGTTGGTAGCAGAACATCACGATTTCAATAAAGTATTTGTGCTGGCTAAGGAAACCAACATCTATCAAAGAAAACTCCGAAAAGCGACTGTAATTTCTAAAATCGTATGCAACTTTAATAAAGAGAACGATTATAGCCTTCCGGCATCGTGGCTCCCCGCCATAATGGAAGTTAAGAAAATGGCTCTGAGCACTATGGGACTCAACATCTTAGGTCATAAGTCCCCTAGAACTTAGAACTACTTAAACCTAACTAACCTAAGGACATCACACACACCCATGCCCGAGGCAGGATTCGAACCTGCGACCGTAGCAGTCCCGCGGTTCCGGACGGCAGCGCCAGAACCGCTAGACCACCGCGGCCGGCGGAAGTTAAGAGCCAGTCATGGCATACGCGTAATACAAACAACTCCCTGAAAGCCACCTATGCGTATTATAATATTTTGGATAAACATTCTCTCTCTCCCTTGCTCTGCCCGTTTCGCTTCTAACAAGTATTGATGGCCCACCAGTAACAGCGGAGAGAATATTAACCAATAGCTCTTCTCCAGCATAAGTATGGGCAAAAGCCATTTCTAACCAATGACGACGGCCCATCAATGATATCCAAAAGAATTTTACCCAGTAATCCTACTTTTGCAGCGCAAGGCCTAGAAAAGTCTGCTTCATAAGAGAACGCGATATTGATCAGTCAACAGACCGCACAGAATCCTGAAAAAGGCCCCAGTAGAGGGGTCGAAACGTCGATGTACATTCACATCTACATTTATATTCAGCAAGCCAACGGCGTGTGCCGGAGGGCACTTTACGTGCCACTGCACTACCTCCCTTTCCTGTTCCAGTCGCGTATGGTTCGCGGGAAGAACGACTGCCGGAAAGCCTCTGTGCGCGCTCGAATCTCTCTAATTTTACATTCGTGATGTCCTCGGCAGGTATAAGTAGGGGGAAGCAACATATTCGATACCTCATCCAGAAACGGACCCTCTCGAAACCTGGACAGCAAGCTACACCGCGATGCAGAGCGCCTCCCTTGCAGAGTCTGCCACTTGAGTTCGCTAAACATCACCGTAACGCTGTCACTCTTACCAAATAACCCTTTGACGAAACGCGCGCTCTTCTTGGGATCTTCTCTATCTCCTCTGTCATCCCGAACTGGTACGGATCCCACAGTGATCAGCAATACTCAAGTACAGGTCGAACGAGCGCTTTGTAAGCCACCTCCTTTACTACATTTTCTAAGGACTCTCCCAATGAATCTCAACCTGGCACCCGCCTTACCAACAATTAATTTTATATGATCATTCCACTTCAAATCGTTCCGTACGCATACTCCCAGTTATTTTACAGAAGTAACTGCTACCAGTGTTTGTTCTGCTATCATATAATCATACAATAAAGGATCCTTCTTTCTATGTATTCGCAATAAATTACATCTGTCGATGTTTAAAAGGGTCAGTTGCAGATCTTCCTGCATTTCACTGCAATTTTCTAATGCTGCAACTTCTCTGTATACTACAGCATCACCCGCGAAAAGCCGCATGGAACTTCTACACTATCTACTAGGTCAATTATATATATTGCGAAAAGCAATGGTCCCATAACACTCCCTTGTGGCATGCCAAAGGTTACTTTAACGTCTGTAGACGTCTCTCCAAAAAAAATTTTCAAATGTGTGTGAAATCTTATGGGACTTAACTGCTAAGGTCATCAGTCCCTAAGCTTACACACTATTTAAGCTAAATTATCCTAAGTACAAACACACACACCCATGCCCGAGGGAGGACTCGAACCTCGAACCTCCGCCGGGACCAGCCGCACAGTCCATGACTGCAGCGCCTGAGACCGCCAGTGTTCTGTTTGCTAAAAAAACTTCAATCCAGCCACATAGCTGGTCTGATATTCCGTAGGCTCTTACTTTGTTTATCAGGCGACAGTGCGAAACTGTATGGAACGCCTTCCGGAAGTCAAGGAAAATGCCATCTATCTGGGCGCCTGTATCTAATATTTTCTGGGTCTAATGAACAAATAAAGCGAATTGGGTCTCACACGATAGCTGTTTCCGGAATCCATGTTGATTCCTACAGAGTAAATTCTGGGTTTCCAGAAATGACATGATACGCGAGCAAAAAACATGTTCTAAAATTCTACAACAGATCGATGTCAGAGATATAGGCCTATAGTTTTGCGCATCTGCTCGGCGACCGTTCCTGAAAACTGGAATTACCTCTGCTCTTTTCCAATCATGTGGAACCTTCCGTTCCTCTAGAGACTTGGGGTACACGGCTGTTAGAACGGGGGCAAGTTCTTTCGCGTACTATGTGTAGAATTGAATTGGTATCTCGTCAGGTGCTGTGGACTTTCCTCTGTTAAGTGATTTCAGTCGCTTTTCTATTACTTGGACACTTATTTCGATTTCAGCCATTTTTTTCGTTTGTGCGAGGATTTAGAGAAGGAACAGCAGTGCGGTCTTCCTCTGTGAAACAGCTTTGGAAAAAGTTGTTTAGTATTTCAGCTTTACGCGTGTCATCCTCTGTTTCAATGCCATTATCATCCCAGAGTGTCTGGATACGCTGTTTCGATCCACTTACTGGTTTAACGTAAGACCAGAACTTCCTAGGATTTTGTGTCAAGTCGGTACATAGAATTTTACTTTCGAATTCACTGAACGCTTCACGCATAGCCCTCCTTACGCTAACTTTGACATCGTTTAGCTTCTGTTTGTCTGAGAGGTTTTGGCTACGTTTAAATTTGCAGTGAAGCTCTCTTTCCTTTCGCATTATGAGAAATATGACACTGCCTAACAACCCAGAAGATCTTAACTTCACTGAATATGTTGTGGGTTGGCAGGAGAGCCAACACCGTATTATTAGAGGAAGCCGAAAGGCACGCGTTTTAGCTCACGCAGGCTGGCGTGAGGTCTGGAACAGGTCAAGGAAATTAGACTTTAGAAAAAACGGACGTAGCTGGTTGAATACTTAACTTTAATCCATAAATGGTGAACATCGCTCTTGACGGTACATTATTTATAATCTCAATAGTAACTGGTAATGGCGCCTTGCTAGGTCGTAGCAAATGACTTAGCTGAAGGCTATGCTAACTATCGTCTCGGCAAATGAGAGCGTATTTTGTCAGTGAACCATCGCTAGCAAAGTCGGTTGTACAACTGGGACGAGTGCTAGGAAGTCTCTCTAGACCTGCCGTGTGGCGGCGCTCGGTCTGCAATCACTGATAGTGGCGACACTCGGGTCCGACGTATACTAACGGACCGCGGCCGATTTAAAGGCGACCACCTAGCAAGTATGGTGTCTGGCGGTGACACCACAGAATATACTGCCTGAAAAAAAAGCACTCAAAAGACATGGTCAAATGTCAGTATACCTTCGTACACGTTCACACCATTGGCGGCTATGGAAAGCAGGGTATATAAGGAGCTCGAACGCCATCAGGTGGTGAGTGATCACTGTGAAGGACACGGAGATGCACGTACTAATGTGAGACAGCGTTATCAGCAACTGTCAGAGCTAGAAAGTAACCTCATGGTGGGCCTCCATTTGGTAGGTTAGTCGTATCGTGAAGTATCCAGATTTGTAAAATGTTGGGACGTGACAATGGTCCGATGTTGGACTGCACGGGATCGTAATGACAGGCACACTCTTCGTCAATGTTTCGGTCGATCACGTCTGACTATCACAAGGAAGGCTTGCCTTCTTGCGCACAAAAGCATCGCTCCACATCTACGTCTGCCATCCCCAAACACGTAACACTCCCTGCAACATTCTGCGTCATCCCACACCACTGGTCAGATACTCGCAGCAACAAGACTAGGGAATTACCGTTCCACGCGTAGGCTGCCGTTAAAACTGCAACACAAACGGCTGGGTGTGCAGTGCTGCCGGCCGCGGTGGTCTAGCGGTTCTGGCGCTGCAGTCCGGAACCGCGGGACTGCTACGGTCGCAGGTTCGAATCCTGCCTCGGGCATGGGTGTGTGTGATGTCCTTAGGTTAGTTAGATTTAAGTAGTTCTAAGTTCTAGGGGACTTATGACCTAAGATGTTGAGTCCCATAGTGCTCAGAGCTATTTTTTGTGCAGTGCTGCCGTAACATAGGCTGCTGACGAATGGCATCGCATTGTGTTCAGCGATGAATCGTTGGTCTGTACTATCTTGAACGACCATTGTCAGTGACTACTGCGGCGATCTGGATAGAGGTTCATTCTTCCATCATTCTGGTGATGCACAGCGGCGATAGTTCTAGCGTCATGAGGCAGGGAGGGAGGCATAGGGTATGACTTCTGGTCACAGCTGGTAGTCACTGAAGGAACTCGCTATAATAGCACATCGTGGACATCCTGCAGCCTCATATGTAATATCTCGTGCGACATTATTGTGCTGCCATTTCACAACGGGACACTGCTCGCCCACACACGACTCGTGTCTCTGTCTGCGTGACTGTAAGATGTTCCCACGGCCAGCAAGATCGTCAAATCTGTCTCCGATAGAACGTGTGGGACCAGATCGGATATCAGTTCCGTCCCAGTAGTAGTATCTAGGATATCAAGGACCAGTTAAAACAGTTGTGGACCAGCTTCCGTCAGGAGAGGATACAATGCCATTATGACACCCTCCACTAGCGAGTCAGAGCATTCATCCAGGCCAATGAGTTTGTATAGCCATACTGGTTTCATATTTCCAAGTTCTTCGTAAGTCTATTTGCAGTCACTGAAATAACATCATACAACCTCTCAACCCGCAGAGTTTCATTTCGTTTTCTCTTCCGCTTCTGGGTATTTGACTTTTTCTTGTCAGTCAGTGTGTATAACTACAGAGAATTGTAGTCTCTTTTACATAACTATCGACTCTTGTGGAACGCTTTATCTACCACATAATAATACACGCTTTTTGTCTACGTTTCTCAAACTTATTATTTGGAAGCAGTGAAAACTATTACAGCCTGCTTTACCGAAGCTACAGGAACATCTCCCCGACTGTTTCTGTTACGATTACGAGATAGCATTACGGGTTCCAGTAAAAAGAAGGGATTAGTCTACCGAGAAACGTCACAGCAAATGGACAGAAAGCTCCACTGTTAACATCAATAATTTATTGCATTCGCAGGGCGCAAAAAAAGAAAGCGTTTCTTCGCCGATGCGAAGGAAATGGCCTGTTGCGCAGCCACTGGAAAAGTATCATACTAATGGTGGTATTTACCATCAGTGCCCGAGGGAAGTAACCAGCGTGATGTCGACAAAATGCCAGTTCGATCTCGTTAATACCGTTCCACTGCGTCGGTAAAGTATCCGGTTTTGTGGCGGCTGATGGATGAGATTCTAATGATAATCGGCTTTGCTCATCGCAGAAAACTATTTTCTCCTTTTATTACACTTCAGCATCATTTACATACTTTGCCTCACTGACAGTTTCAGGTTTCATAAATTCAAGTGCGGCCTCAGCAAAATAAAAATCCTATTACTGTTTTTAATGTACATTAATCAATTGACAGGGTATTTAAATTTTTCTGTTTTAGGTGTTTTGTCTGTATCCTACACTTAACAGTTTATGTGTGTGTGTGTGTCTGTCTGTCTGTGTATGTGTGTGTGTGTGTGTGTGTGTGTGTGTGTGTGTGTGTGTGTGTCTGTGTGTGTGTGTGCGTGTGTGCGTTTTCGTGCGTGCGTGCATGCATGCGTCCTTGTACGCCCGTGAACTAATCGTCTGATCACTATATTGACTTTGACTACAGTGTAGTTAACAGCACAAGATTGTCATTAACATCAGATGATTTTTATAAATAATGAATTCGCTTTGTCAACTCAACGTTATCTGAAATGAAACTGTAGTGCTATAGTAAAGGTCCGTTTTCCTACCCTGAGGGAAGAGACGTATTGTACCATGAATCACCAGTCCAATATTCATCAAACACTGAAAAGATGTTAAATCATTAACTCTTCATTCTACTCGGAACTTCTGTACTCCATTAACATCTACATGAGGTGTGACTCCCGCAGGCACAAGTTTTCCATTAACAAACAAATCTTTTTAAAAGAGAGCTTGTATTTGTTGGTGCATGGGAGGAAATAGTTCCTGAAGGTCATCAAAATCAGTTTCTTCCCATGCCTGCAACACTCGCTGAGTCAGAGCATGAATATTGCTGGCAGGAGGCTGGTATGAAAGGATACGTCTCCGCATCCCGTCCCAGATAAGCTCTATGAATGACAAATCAGGGACTCCGCAGGGCAGCCACGATGTACGTTCTCCAAGCGTATAGTGTAATTACGTTGTTGAATCTTGTACCGGGTGGCTATAATTAAAGTGCAGCTACTCACAGGGCGTCCAGTGCGGGCTGCAAATGTCGTATGGCAGTGAAACTTGGTAGATGTTCTAATACGTTGCGGTGGAAAAAAATTACTTCGAATATTGGCCACCAGGTGAACCTCTGGCGCTGTGAAAACAAGAAAGTCGTTTATGTTTCCATATATGATGTACACTCCTGGAAATTGAAATAAGAACACCGTGAATTCAGTGTCCCAGGAAGGGGAAACTTTATTGACACATTCCTGGGGTCAGATACATCACATGATCACACTGACAGAACCACAGGCACATAGACACAGGCAACAGAGCATGCACAATGTCGGCACTAGTACAGTGTATATCCACCTTTCGCAGCAATGCAGGCTGCTATTCTCCCATGGAGACGATCGTAGAGATGCTGGATGTAGTCCTGTGGAACGGCTTGCCATGCCATTTCCACCTGGCGCCTCAGTTGGACCAGCGTTCGTGCTGGACGTGCAGACCGCGTGAGACGACGCTTCATCCAGTCCCAAACATGCTCAATGGGGGACACATCCGGAGATCTTGCTGGCCAGGGTAGTTGACTTACACCTTCTAGAGCACGTTGGGTGGCACGGGATACATGCGGACGTGCATTGTCCTGTTGGAACAGCAAGTTCCCTTGCCGGTCTAGGAATGGTAGAACGATGGGTTCGATGACGGTTTGGATGTACCGTGCACTATTCAGTGTCCCCTCGACGATCACCAGTGGTGTACGGCCAGTGTAGGAGATCGCTCCCCACACCATGATGCCGGGTGTTGGCCCTGTGTGCCTCGGTCGTATGCAGTCCTGATTGTGGCGCTCACCTGCACGGCGCCAAACACGCATACGACCATCATTGGCACCAAGGCAGAAGCGACTCTCATCGCTGAAGACGACACGTCTCCATTCGTCCCTCCATTCACGCCTGTCGCGACACCACTGGAGGCGGGCTGCACGATGTTGGGGCGTGAGCGAAAGACGGCCTAACGGTGTGCGGGATCGTAGCCCAGCTTCATGGAGACGGTTGCGAATGGTCCTCGCCGATACCCCAGGAGCAACAGTGTCCCTAATTTGCTGGGAAGTGGCGGTGCGGTCCCCTACGGCACTGCGTAGGATCCTACGGTCTTGGCGTGCATCCGTGCGTCGCTGCGGTCCGGTCCCAGGTCGACGGGCACGTGCACCTTCCGCCGACCACTGGCGACAACATCGATGTACTGTGGAGACCTCACGCCCCACGTGTTGAGCAATTCGGTGGTACGTCCACCCGGCCTCCCGCATGCCCACTATACGCCCTCGCTCAAAGTCCGTTAACTGCACATACGGTTCACGTCCACGCTGTCGCGGCATGCTACCAGTGTTAAAGACTGCGATGGAGATCCGTATGCCACGGCAAACTGGCTGACACTGACGGCGGCGGTGCACAAATGCTGCGCAGCTAGCGCCATTCGACGGCCAACACCGCGGTTCCTGGTGTGTCCGCTGTGACGTGCGTGTGATCATTGCTTGTACAGCCCTCTCGCAGAGTCCGGAGCAAGTATGGTGGGTCTGACACACCGGTGTCAATGTGTTCTTTTTTCCATTTCCAGGAGTGTATCAGGAATGTGACGTGAGCAGAAAACGTCAAACAAGCGAGAAAGGCATGATGCTGATATTATTAGCTGCTGCTTACACAATTTGTTCAGTATGAGCACTGGAGAGGTCAACGAGATGCTTTACAGCGCCATATATGCACCTTGTGGCCAAAATTGGAACTAATTTTTTTCCAGCGTAAATTGAGACCACATTAATGCATTAGCGTATCGGCCAAGTTTCGCTACCATACGATAATTACAGTCAACACAGTGGCGATATGTCAAGGCGAGAAGGAGAAATTAATTGTCCTTTATGATGGTACGTAAAAGTGCAACAGAAATGACATTGAAATCAAGAAATTCACATCAACAATCCAACTGCTCGAAAAAGTGTTGTAAAGTGCAGGGTAGCTGCACATTAATTATAACCAACCAGTATTATCCTCTTGGAAAATGGCAGGTGAGACTCTGTCATGAAGGGTATCAGGACAGTTACCATTCTTACCACATTCTAATAAGGATTAAGTTTCTCTTGAACAATTCCTATCTCCAGTTGTCATATCTAACTGCTCCCCACATCACGATTCCTGGACTTGGAAGGCTATGTGTCTCAAGAATCACTGCTTCCTGAGAGCTTTCACCAAATCGTCTACGAACACATCGGTGTCGATTTGACTGTCTCAAAGAGAAGCGAGACTCATTGCTGAGCACCACAGAACGCCATTCAGCGTCCCAGTTGACTCTGGAGCCACACCATCAAAGACGCTGTTGTCAGCGAATAATGACACAGTTAAGTCAATACCTTAACATACATTCATTTGTGTATTTGTCAGTTTCATTTAGTAGAGTATTTCCGTTTGATGTATTTTGATGTTTCCGCCGTTGTTCTACTAAGGAGACTGCCTACACTATGCTTGTCCGTCCTCTTTTAGAATACTGCTGCGTGGTGTGGGATCCTTACCAGATGGGACTGACGGAGTACATCGAAAAAGTTCAAAGAAGGGCAGTACGTTTTGTATTATCAAGAAATATTGGAGAGAGTGCCACAGAAATGATACAGGATTTGGACTGGACATCATCAAAAGAAAGACGTTTTTCTTTGCGACGGAATCTCCTCACGAGATTCCAATCACAAACTTTCTCCTCCGAATGTGAAAATATATTGTTGAAACCGACCTACATAGGTAGAAACGATCACCACGATAAAATAAGGGAAATCAGAGCTCGTACGGAGAGATATAGGTGTTCATTCTTTCCGCGCGCTATACAAGATTAGAATAACAGAGAATTGTGACGGTGGTTCGATAAACCCTCTGCCAGAGGCATCTAAATGTGATTTGCAGAGTATCCATGTAGATGTGGATGAATGTAACAAGCAAGGTCATCTGTTTGTGATGTAGAGAACTGTTTGTGTGAAGTTTCTCATTTTCAGTCTGAACAAAATTATAATTGCAGGCATTATTATTTTGTGATACATTCCTTCAAACACAGAAACAGTACACTGCGTAGCGAGAAAAACAAAAGTCTGTAATAAATTTGGAACAGAACTGTACTGACTAGGCAGAGACTTCATTTATCATAGCAGCGTCGGGTGGTCGTACGCTGTGGCTGGCCGGCGATGTGTGTGTTTGGAATGTATTGGTATGAAAACGTGCTGTCTGGAAGAAAAGAGTGACTTGATATAAGTGCAGTGGCGATACGTCAAGGAGAGAAGGAGAAATTAATTGTCCTTTATGATGGTACGTAAAAGTGCAACAGAAATGACATTGAAATCAAGAAAATCACATCAACAATCCAACTACTCGAAAAAGTGTTGTAAAGTGCAGCTCCTCAGTGACTATACACATTGCTATTTCGACTTAAATTCATTAGAAGAAAGAGAGACGAAAACGTTTTCTTTTATTCTACAACCTGTCACTAAGAAGCGATAGTGAGTACAGAACCTAAAAGTCGCATAAAATCGCTTCATGAAAATCCTCCTCGCCATTGCATTAAAAATACACAAATCAAAAAAAGTTTTACATCATCACCCCAGTTCCCAGAACTTCTGAAGATAGACGTTGACTGTGGATATCGTATTACAGACGCAGTCCCTCTGACTGTTCAGAGATGTCACTAAACCCACCCAAAGATGTAAACAACCATCCATGAGCAGCGCCTATTACACACAGGGGTCCGACAGCCGATCACTTCCAGTCATTCCACCAGGAAAGACGTACACGGATCGTGTCGTCTGTAGTTCAACCATGCCTAGACGGTCAATACCGCAGTTTGATCGCTTCCACATCGTTAATTTGTGCCAGGAATGGCTCTCAACAAGGGAAATGTCCAGGCGTCTCGGAGTGTACCAAACCGATGTTGTTAGGACATGAAGGAGATACAGAGAGACAGAAATTGTCGATGACATACCTTTCTCAGGCCGCCCAAGGGCTACTACTGCAGTGGATGATCGCTACCTCCGGGTTATGGCTAGGAGGAACCATGACAGCAACGCCACCATGTTCAATAATGCTTTTCGTGCAGCCACAGGACGTCGTGTTACGACCCAAACTGTGCGCAGTAGGCTGCATGATGCGCAACTTCACTCCCGACGTCCATGGCGAGGTCCATCATGACACCATGCTGCGTGGTACAGATGGGCCCAACAACATACCGAATGTACCGCTCAGGATTGACATCACGTTCTCTTCACCGATGAGTGATGCATATGCTTTCAACCAGACAATCGACGGAGACGTGTTTGGAGGCAACCCGGTCAGGCTGAACGCCTTAGACACACTGTCCAGCGAGTGCAGCAAGATGGAGGTTCCCTGCTGTTTTGGGGTGGCTTTATGTGAGGCCAACGTACGCCGCTGGTGTTCATGGAAGGCGTCGTAACGGCTGTACGATACGTGAATGCCATTCTCCGAACGATAGTGCAACCATATCGGCAGCGTATTGGTGAGGCATTCGTCTCCCCAATCATGCATATCTTGTGAATGACATCCTTCAGGATAATGACATCACTCGACTAGAGTGGCCAGCATGTTCTCCAGACATGAACCCTATCTAACATGCCTGGGATAGATTGATAAGGGCTGTTTATGGACGACGTGACCCACAAACCACTCTGAGGGATGCACTCCGAATCTTCGTTGAGGAATGGGATAATCTGGGCCAACAGAGCCTTGATGAACTTGTGGATAGTATGCCACGACGAATACAGGCATGCATTAATGCAAGAGGACGTGCTACTGGGTATTAGTGTGTACAGCAATCTGGACCACCACCTCTCAAGGTCTCGCAGTATGGTGGTACAACATGCAATGTCTGGTTTTCATGAGCAATAAAACTGGAGGATTATGTTGGTCTCTATTCCAATTTTCTGTACAGGTTCCGGAACTCTCGTAATCGAGGTGATGCATAACTTTTTTTATGTGTGTAGTAGATTTCATAAGGTATCCCTTGTGTTAATACCAACACTATTTAGTGCATAATCACTCATGTGGTTTGCAAAAATGCATGTGTGCCTGAAAAGAATTATTATTGTTATTATTATATCTTCGCACTAACCACTAAGAACACGTAACTACTTCAGTTCCTCTTCTTTCCTTGTTGTTGTTTCTTATTTTTCCAGTACTTCTTCTCTTTCTGCTCATTTTGTCTTTTTCTTCCTTCTGTCCATATTGTTTGCAATTTGTTATTTCATCTACATTGAAAGCCTTTTAAATTTAGTATTTTATTCATAAAAAGGTTTCTGTCTCTTGTTTCTGATTTTTTGATGATGTTTGTTTCTTGTTCTTTCCTTGTTTCTGTAAGTCATGATACTGCACATTTATTCTTACATAAATAGCGGAATATTTGTTTCTTTAGGCTTCTCTCATTGGTTATTATTATTGTTATTATTATTATTATTATTATTATTAGTACTATTTGCCATGTGACTATACGAGAACGTGCTTAAAAGTAGTGCCTCCGAAGGTTTTATCTTTATACTTCATGTGTACTCATTTATTTGTCAACCTAGTTATCCTGGCGATGAACATGTTTCCCCCACTAGGGACCAGTTTGTTGATAGCGTCAGTGTAGAATGTTTGACACTGTTGACGGAGCCACAACCCCACCTTTGTTTCCACTGCTTCATCACTGTCAAAGTCCTCGAAGATGTTCTTTAAGAGTTAGAAATAGATGTCATCGGATGGGCCAATTCCGGACTATACGGAGGATGATCGATGACAGTGAACCCAAGGCCTCTGATTGTTGCAAGTGTGCCAGCGCTCGTGTATGGTGAGGTACTGTCATGCCTAAGTAGAGGATGTCCCATGTATGGACGAATCTTCGGATTAGAAACTCGGTTACAGCACGCTGTTTCTGACGAACAGAAACATTTATGTTATAAGCCACAATAGTACGTGTTACAATTCGGAGCCCTCTAGCGGCAAAGTGCGGCAAAGAAGTAGTCATGAAGAATAAAGATACATAATTTTCAAAAATGGTTCAAATGGCTCTGAGCACTATGGGACTCAACATCTTAGGTCATAAGTCCCCTAGAACTTAGAACTACTTAAACCTAACTAACCTAAGGACATCACACACACCCATGCCCGAGGCAGGATTCGAACCTGCGACCGTAGCAGTCCCGCGGTTCCGGACTGCAGCGCCAGAACCGCTAGACCACCGCGGCCGGCTACATAATTTTAATAACACTTTTTTATTTAGGAACCCTTAAGACTTTGCACATAAAAAATTAGAAGGCGTTTCATTTAATTACGCCTCCGCATTTTGTCATGTTGTTATACTGAGTGGTAGGAAAGTGTATCAGGGTTACTGTTGTCGTCTAGTTCTGTGTACCAAATTCGCAAGAATCAAATTTCTCTTATTTTTTTAAATTCCGTTTTCAAAATTCTGGAAACACGCAAAAATAAGATTCAGTAATTATCGTTGTAACATGGTTTTGGGTAATACCATGAACTCATGGTCATATTTCTTAATTAAACAGGATAATTAAATAGCAACTGCCAACAGGCCAACAAGTCAGGACTGCAAAGGACTGCAAGGATGACCGATGACAGGGAACCTAATATACACTCCTGGAAATTGAAATAAGAACACCGTGAATTCAGTGTCCCAGGAAGGGGAAACTTTATTGACACATTCCTGGGGTCAGATACATCACATGATCACACTGACAGAACCACAGGCACATAGACACAGGCAACAGAGCATGCACAATGTCGGCACTAGTACAGTGTATATCCACCTTTCGCAGCAATGCAGGCTGCTATTCTCCCATGGAGACGATCGTAGAGATGCTGGATGTAGTCCTGTGGAACGGCTTGCCATGCCATTTCCACCTGGCGCCTCAGTTGGACCAGCGTTCGTGCTGGACGTGCAGACCGCGTGAGACGACGCTTCATCCAGTCCCAAACATGCTCAATGGGGGACACATCCGGAGATCTTGCTGGCCAGGGTAGTTGACTTACACCTTCTAGAGCACGTTGGGTGGCACGGGATACATGCGGACGTGCATTGTCCTGTTGGAACAGCAAGTTCCCTTGCCGGTCTAGGAATGGTAGAACGATGGGTTCGATGACGGTTTGGATGTACCGTGCACTATTCAGTGTCCCCTCGACGATCACCAGTGGTGTACGGCCAGTGTAGGAGATCGCTCCCCACACCATGATGCCGGGTGTTGGCCCTGTGTGCCTCGGTCGTATGCAGTCCTGATTGTGGCGCTCACCTGCACGGCGCCAAACACGCATACGACCATCATTGGCACCAAGGCAGAAGCGACTCTCATCGCTGAAGACGACACGTCTCCATTCGTCCCTCCATTCACGCCTGTCGCGACACCACTGGAGGCGGGCTGCACGATGTTGGGGCGTGAGCGGAAGACGGCCTAACGGTGTGCGGGACCGTAGCCCAGCTTCATGGAGACGGTTGCGAATGGTCCTCGCCGATACCCCAGGGGCAACAGTGTCCCTAATTTGCTGGGAAGTGTCGGTGCGGTCCCCTACGGCACTGCGTAGGATCCTACGGTCTTGGCGTGCATCCGTGCGTCGCTGCGGTCCGGTCCCAGGTCGACGGGCACGTGCACCTTCCGCCGACCACTGGCGACAACATCGATGTACTGTGGAGACCTCACGCCCCACGTGTTGAGCTATTCGGCGGTACGGCCTCCCGCATGCCCACTATACGCCCTCGCTCAAAGTCCGTCAACTGCACATACGGTTCACGTCCACGCTGTCGCGGCATGCTACCAGTGTTAAAGACTGCGATGGAGCTCCGTATGCCACGGCAAACTGGCTGACACTGACGGCGGCGGTGCACAAATGCTGCGCAGCTAGCGCCATTCGACGGCCAACACCGCGGTTCCTGGTGTGTTCGCTGTGCCGTGCGTGTGATCATTGCTTGTACAGCCCTCTCGCAGTGTCCGGAGTAAGTATGGTGGGTCTGACACACCGGTGTCAATGTGTTCTTTTTTCCATTTCCAGGAGTGTAAATAAAGTTAAATCGCAAAAATGAGAGAAACAAAAAATCAAATTTATCCCTCCTTGGCACAGCCACTTTAACCCTACCATAAAAAGGGAAGTGAACTAGTACGGAGACAACCTTCGTTCTGGTCCATTTTTGTTACTGTGGGTTGCCTATATCAAGGGCAGGTATACACTCAGAGGCTAACCCATTGTTCATCTTTGATCGAGAGTTACTTAACCTATTGTTCTCCTTTGACTGACAGGTACATAAACTATTGTTCTCCTTTGATTGCCAGGTACTTCACCTATTGCTCTCCATTGATCGACAGCTATTTAACCTATTGGTCTTCTGCTAAAAGGATCCTTCCTTTTGATTGACAGACACTTAACATATTGTTCCCCCACCGCCACCCACTCACCTCCCCCTTTGGTAATCTCACCTCTCTCTGCTACAGGTACACTTTCAGGTCTGAGTTATTGGATACCCCCTCTCACACTAATTAATTTGATCAACTAATTAATTAACCTCTTCCCCTGATAAATCTCCCCTCCCCTCCCCTCTCCCAGAAAATGGTGCGAAGTTCAAATACCATCAGGACAATGCAACATACCATGGCTGCCTCCACTAACCTAGGAAAATGGTGGGAAAACAGGGCATTTGGGTTCCCTCCACTAACCTATGTCATCCAACAGGCACCTCTTCCTAGTACTTGTCAGGAAAAGGACTCAGCCTGTGCTGGGCATAAGTCTTTGTATTCTGTCCTTATTTAAACAATTGGAGGTAGTACTGCCATGAAGTGTGTTCACCCCAAGTTCTGGAGTCCAACTGACCTAATACACAGTACTGCCATCAGAGGGTGCTGTCATCCCTTCTGTGACATAATCCAAGATGGCCATCTGGTGGTGGAGAGGAAGCATCTCATAACAGGAAATTAAAGGGTATATTGTTTATTTATTTAAAAAAATCCGTTTGTGGGGATTGGACTTCTCTTGCTCATCATCCTCTGTTGTTTGGAAACATGCAGGTTTTGTAAGAACTAATTACATGGGGCAAACATGTTGCATAACCTAGTGTTTGGCACTGTACTCTGGGTGTCTTAACCTAATATTTGGCATTTTGATGGCACTTAACCTATTGTTCTGTTAAGTGGTTTTCCATGTCACCCCCATTTCCTTATGCTATTGTACCGCCTTTGATACCAAAATAAGTCGTTAGTTATGTCCTCCGACCATTTTCTGGTACACATTTCGGGAGTCACATGCTTTTGAAAGCCATTTCTGGTACATTCTACTTTGTCACCCACCCACTTAAACTATTTCACTGCATTTTAAATAAAAATTATGCAAATTAACCTAGTTTTCTGCACTTAACCTCCTGTTCCGTTCCACGTCACCCACTCATACACACCCTGTCCTTAACTAATCTACCGCTACCACTTAGATATAAAAAATTAATGTAAATTAATTAAACTGATATTCTTCATGTATATGGGGTAGGTTCTTTAATTCGCACCATCCTATTCAGCAGTGAAATCGCCAGAATATAGTTTAAACAAAATATCACTAGTAAAAAACACATCCCGCCACTCAAGGCCCGACACCAACACCACACACCGAGCGAGGTGGCGCAGTGGTTAGACACTGGACTCGCATTCGGGAGGACAACGGTTCAATCCCGCGTCCGGCCATCCTGATTTAGGTTTTCCGTGATTTCCCTAAATCACTCCAGGCAAATGCCGGGATGGTTCCTCTGAAAGGTTACGGCCGACTTCCTTCCCCATCCTTCCCTAATCCAATGAGACCGATGACCACGCTGTCTGGTCTCCTTCCCCAAAACAACCAACCAACACCACTGACTCTACACACGTCCCCTAGGAGTTGGGATGCGCAGGCAGTACCCACAAAGTGACGACACAGTTGTCAGCTGCCAAGCGATGAGTAGGTATCAGTTCAGGTCGAGCAAGGGTGAGGCAACATCATCTATTTCATACTTGACACCTGAGAAATTCCTGTCGAAATACCTGTTCACCTAGCCACCATTGCTGGTGCGATGATACATAGCTGCAGTGCAGGTCCAGTGCTCAGAGATGTTCCAGTGCTTCCCAAAATAGTACAGGGTGTATTGTTCCTAGCTACCCTAACAGGGCAGCCTGTACGTCACTGAATTTACCCATCAAACTGCTGTTGCTGCCATTGTTTTCTGCAGACGAATCTTTCAGTGGCAAAGTTATATTGTACAGATCGCTACATTGCACTGGCAGTTAAACCCTGCAAAAGTTCTCTACAAATCATAAAACACATACAAGACTCACAAGAATATACGAGAGCCAGAAACATATTTCTCAGTGTAACTAAAATTAAATATTATGATTGCTGCTGCTGTCTGACACCGATCAATGTACAGGTAATGTCTCCTCTTGATGGCTGTGGTTCTGGAACGAGTCTCAGTATCTATAGTGCACTTAATTTTCCATGTAAAAATCTCTCTCATACCCTCACAGTTATTAATGTTCTGTATCTATACGTCCATCACGATAGGACACACACGTCATGCCACAACATAAGCCACAGTAACATTACACTGCAATGTATACACATTTTACACAAACAGTGCAATTATCTTATATATATGTACAGTGCCCAAAAAAAATATGGTATGCCTACACTCACACTGGCTTTATGTCTCGATTCTCCTCTGTCGTAGGAAATTATCTAACAAAGTCTTCGAATCAGCGCTTCTGGAAGGTGCTGCATCCTGCCAAGATTCTCTCAAACAAGTGTTATGAAGGACTGATGTCTGGCACTATGTGTGATAACGAATGCCACACCCACGGACGTAATACTTGGAAAGACATCACCAACACAGGTTGGCCTACTGTAATCAACATCACTATCAATAGAATAACAAGGAAAATGCGAGGGTACACTAAGGGGTGCTGATGAGGGGACATCCTGCAAAGTGGCCTACAGATTGTCAAATACAAAAAGACTCTTACTCAACCGCTCTGCTCTGCCACTGACGGCGGAAGCTTGAATACTAGAGCATGAAACTGATCTACAACCTGGCAATATACCACCACATGTCGTGTCAATGTAGTAAACATAAATTCGTATCCTACAATATACAAAATCGCCCCTTTTACATAATTAATATAGCTATCGACCGACTGACACTCATGCATATGGCACGAAGATAGACAGCATAAGCACATGCACCATAGGTATGCAGTGAAAACAAACATCATAAGCATATGCACCGTATGTTGGAATTTTACTATTGCAGTTAGGTTCGAGAAAGGTGGCTCGTTTCGAGATATGTGAGTGCCAGAAATATGATTCACTAGTGGCTGTAATCATTAAAGGACTACTCCAAAGGATCCAATGCAGGTATGTGGTTGAATGGAAAGACTTGATTCCAAATCATAGATATCATTTCTACCAAAAGCGTAGCACTAAAAATATGAAAAGCTAGTGTACATTTCTTATGATATCAATCATCACACCATCTACTACTGTTTGTGACCCTCGTCAATCACTCATCACCTATAACTCAGTGGATATGTCACAGAACCTCTGACATGGCAGCAAGACAGAATGCATTACAAATACTGGAGAAATATCTAGTGGCGGCAACGTGAGGGAGTTGCAGATACCGGTTTCGTACTATGCTCCTTAGCTGAATCACTTTCAAAATTCAGTAATTTTATTACAAGGCTGCACCGTCAACATAACTGCACTGCTGGTCTGATAATATACACCGTCTATATTCAGTGTCACAGTATTTGTCTGGAAAAGCCACATCATTCATAGGTAATGCCATATGTGGATTTACAAAGCCAGTGTAGCTTTTAACATGGATACATGTGTGCACCTGTAGAACCAAGATGGCTTGTGATGGTAATATGGTTGTGTTTTTTTTAACATATAGCGGTTTGTAAGACGATTACACATCTCTTTCTAAGACACAGTCGTAGAACTCATAAGAAATACTTATGAAACGTTTCCACCCATGTTGATTTTCGGTCAGTATTTTGTATCACCAGCAATCAGTTATTGACGAAGTAATATACTTAATAGTACGGGGTGTCCGATAGGGTTGCTTTGAACATCAGGCTTATAAAATATGTGTTTGTGTTCTGACACATGCAAAGGAAATGGCTATGTCCAATCGTAAGGAAGGTATGGATTTGACGTGGAGTACTGTGATAGCAAAGGGAAGAGTACGTCAAATCATAAGAATGGTATGGATATTTCAGTCTCCATAGCCACAGCAGTCAGCAGGGTGTATTTCCGATACTTTGCTCATTGTCAAATGTCGTTCAACTAACACTGCAATTGTAACATTTACTTGTAAGTACAGGCATAAAATACATATGAGGCCAGTTTTTTTTTCCTAGGACGATTTTGAGTATGCATGCTTGGCGTGAAGCACTGCTGACCTGCGACGGAAATGATTCACACTTCCTGTTAACGGTAGGAACTCAATGCAGTGGCCTGTTGGAGTGTAGGAATGTAGCTGACTTAACTGTGTTGTCCCTTAGACGGCCGAATAGCGAACCAGTACTTAGTATGTGTTGGATAGCTTTTGTGATCCCATGGAAATTTGAGAAGATTCAATATGGACGTGTGTTTGTGTTGGACCACTATTCCCTACCATGTAAATTGTCCACTTGACTGCTTCTGCACATTTCTCACCTTTATTTAGTTCATGGAACATGGATTGTGGTGTGTTTATCTAGCAGGTGGAAGACACGTTTGCCAGTTCTCTAGATATGAGAAAAACTCATTTGACTTTGTAAATTATAGGGGGTTACTTGGAATCTGTTACACCACCAACACTGGTATTTGCGAGAGAATATATTAAGTTTCCTCTATTTTCTTTTCGAGTTCTCATGTAAAGGTTTTCGGAGCCAGGATAAGTTTCTAGTTATTTATTGATTTACAGCATACTCCACCTCGCTAAAATTTCGGGTTTGTAGAGAAATAATTTCCGGTCTATATCTTTGGAGCTATGTTGCGTGAGTGATCGGTAGGATACTGCTAAATGCTTGATATCGAAAATATCACGTAAATATCATAATATTTACGAAAATACATGTGTTCTTGCAATCCCAGTATCAGGAGATGGGTGTAGAAAAGCAAGCATCAGGTCAGGACCAGAAACAGTAAAGCGTATGCGCCGACCCAGAATTTGTGGAACAGTTCTGAGAGTGACTTGGTTCCACTTGTTATATGCTGGAAGTGGATGACCTGGTGGAAAATATCAAGTGCAGCAAGGATATACCTATGGTGCATGTGCTTATACTGTCTGTCTTCACGGGATATTTATGAGTGTCAGGTGGTAGATAGCTATATGATTGATGTAAAAGGGGCGATTTTGTATGGTGTAGGACACGAATTATATGTTTACTACATTGACATGGTACAAGGTGTCAGCAGGCTGGACTGGCTGAGTGGTTCTAGGCGCTACAGTCTGGAACAGTGCAACCATTACGGTCGCAGGTTCAAATCCTGCCTCTGGCATGGATGTGTGTGATGTTCTTAGGTTAGTTAGGTTTAAGTAGTTCTAAGTTCTAGGGGACTGATGACCTTAGAAGATAAGTCCCATAATGCTCAGAGCCATTTGAATCTTTTTTTTTTTTTTACATGGTGTTATATTGCTGGGTTGGAGATCGGTTTCACACTCTAATATTCAACTTCTCGCCGTCAGTGGCAGAGCGGTGTAATTGAGTAAGAGTCTTTCTGTATTTCGGAATCTGTAGGCCACTTTGTAGGACGTCCCCTCATCGGCACCCTTTAGTGTACCCTCACATTTGCCTTGTTCTATCAATAGTGATGTTGATTACAGTACACCAACCAGCATCAGTGAATTATTATCAAGCATTACATCCATGGGTGCGGCATTCATTATCACACATAATGCCAGACACCTGTCCTTCATAACACTTGGTCCGCAGCTCGTGGTTGTGCGGTAGCGTTCTCGCTTCCCACGCCCGGGTTCCCGGGTTCGATTCCCAGCAGGGTCAGGGATTTTCTCTGCCTCGTGATGACTGGGTGTTGTGTGATGTCCTTAGGTTAGTTGAAACGTCCCCTTAGAACAATTATACGAGACTGTGCTTAACCTGACACACAATATTTTTAGCGCAACGCAATCTGACTATCAAAGATCCCTGCAAAAGAATGGCCCAGAGTAACATTAAACTATACCTTTCAGAAATCACTTACCTCACAAAAATCTTCATTACTCGAACTACTGCAATACAGCGAGCGCCACTACTGCCAGCTAAATAAAAGATTCAAACTACGGAAGGCACTAACTACTGATAGGGATAGTTAGCAAATGAAAGATATTAATAGAGAACAAACAATGTATTTACCTTAATAGTCCTTATTGACATAAACATACCTCAACAGCATAATACACACCGTCGTCGTAAAAATAACATCATAACACATCAGTCAAATCTCAAAAACGTCGTAGCTTCCTCCAATAATTTCAAAACCTAAAGAAATTCTCTGCTCATTTCAGTAGTGTCATCTACCTCAAACGTACTTTAAAAATCATGATCTCATACCAAATACATCATTCAAAGCTCTCATAGTATCACAATGGGTCCGAAAAAGTATGAACAGTTCACAAAGTACAGACAGAATACAATTTCATAAGTGTGAAGTTATCCAACAGTTTAATTGCGTAAACATGTCCCATTAAAATTTTGAAGAAGTTCTTCCATCGTCTGCGGCCTGTCTGTTTCAGGAATAATGATAGTATTGATTTGTCTCGAATCTAAGACAAGCCTGATCGATCCATTTTTCTTCTCAACAACATGTAATGGGTTGTTGTATGAGCTTACTGCAGGCTCAATAATGCCCTCATTAAGCATAGATTGTATTTCTGTTCTAACACAGTCCCTATAATGCGCCGGAATTACGTATGGTCTAACACAAAATTTAGTATGCTCACGAACACGAAATTGGTATTGAAATCCCTTGATTGTTCCTGTTTTGTGAGTAAAAACTGTGGAATGTGCTTGTAAAATCTCAAAAAGGTCCTGCCTATCAGTGTCATTACAATTCTCAATTGTTTGAATTTTATTCTGAATTAACTCATTAATTTCAAATATGCCGTCGATGTCATCCCTGTCAGTACTTACAGAGTGATTGTTAGTGTCTAGTTCCGTAGAAAATTCCGAACTGTTGTCTAACAGAACGTAAAGCCGATTCATTTCCTCATCATGGTTTGAGAGCCAGTCTTCAAATTTCAAAGCTATTGACTTACCTTCTTTCTCTAAACTTATTTCAGCATCGTGAAAGCTTAAGACTGCTTTGTATTCATTCAAAAAGTCTACTCCCAGTATAATTTCCGTCGACAATAATGGAACAATAAGAAAGTTCATAGAGAAGCTGTGGCTTTGGCAAAAGAATTCTAAATTGGTTTGTTGGCGTACATCTACACTTTTTCCAAAGAGTGCACCTTGTAATTTAATCTTACGTAACGGAAGTGTGGGGCAATCGTTCGATTTGTTGCATTTGCTAAAAGCTGTTTCACTAATTACTGAAATGGGACTGCCAGAGTCAAGTACTGCCGTAAATTTTACGTCATTTACTGTAATGTGAATCACAGGATATGCAATGTTGTTATGTTTTACGTCGTGTTCCTGGAGTAAGATGTCTCTAATGTCTTCCATTCTTACGTAATTACTAGCTACGGCAGCTGCGTCGCCAGTTTCATAAGTACGTCTTGTGGCTGCCAGCGGTGTGAGTCATTGCCTATTGTCTCTTTGTTGGCGCACGTCGTTATTGGGATTTGGAGACCTAACTTCTACAAATTCACCGTGACGAGAATCCCGCCAGTTCTGATGCAGTTCAGGTATGTCGCTACGATCATATCGTCTGTCGTCATGTCGGTAGATTCCATAGTTTCTTTCTTGTCGGTCACGTGGTGGAGAATTTCTCCCTGAGTCGTAACTGCGCGCTGGACCGTTGCGTCTAAAGTTATTCTGTCTCTCTTGATAATAATTGTTTTGGTTCCCATATTGTCTGTTTCTCTGATTGTCTCTGTGATAGTCATTACCGCGGAAAGGTGATCTTTCCCTGTAACTATTACTCTGCCAGTGGTTGTCATATGGGTGGTGTCTGTTTTGGTCACGATTTGCGTTGTAAGAATAACCTTGTCGTGTCCAGTTATTATTTCTTTCATCGCGGAATTGCGACAGATGTGACCTGTAGTTGTTGTGTTCCTGTTTTCGCGTCCCGCGACTGTCTGTGTCAATTTCTAATTCTTGTAACAGTCCCTGAAAAGCTTCAATGTCGTCTTTGCAACGTCCTGCTAAAATAATATGCCGTAAATGTTCAGGTAATTTGATTAAGCAAATGCGGATGAGTTCTGAGGGGCTGTATGGGTTTGACAGGTACTGATTCTTGTGCAACATGTCTTCAAAATATTTGACAAGACTGGAAAATTCAGATTGTTCAAAGTGTTTCATCATCATGATGCTATATTTTACTCGGTCTTGTGTAGCTTGTGACCAATATGCTGAGAGGAACGCATGGTAAAATTCTCCTTCACTGTGACAATCGTGAATGACCGATCGCATTCTTACAGCTGGTTCATTCTCCAAGTAGCCACACATAAATTCTAATCTGTGTTCTAATGACCAGTTGGGAGGAAAACAATGAGAGAATTGATGGAGCCACACTTGTGGATGAATGTCGTTGGCAGAATTCTTAAATGTTTTGAATTTACGTGTAGTAATGGTTGGTTGGTTGGTTTGGGGAAGGAGACCAGACAGCGTGGTCATCGGTCTCATCGGATTAGAGAAGGATTGGGAAGGAAGTCGGCCGTGCCCTTTCAGAGGAAACATCCCGGCATTTGCCTGGAGCGATTTAGGGAAATCACGGAAAACCTAAATCAGGATGGCCGGACGCGGGATTGAACCATCGTTCTCCCGAATGCGAGTCCAGTGTCTAACCACTGCGCCACCCCGCTCGGTGTGTAGTAATGAACAGCTTATAGTCAAAGTCATCGTGTCGGCGAGTAGCATATCGGTCATTGTTACGTCGTGTCGGCGGTTCCATCTCAAAATTCGGTGCACATTGCCAATTTCTTTCATAACTTCCGAAATGCCCTGTGTTATTATTTTGTGGCTGTTCCGTATTTCTATGTCCCTCTTCCCGTATTGGAGCGCGAGTTTTCTCTGAAATACGTAATTCTTGTATTACCTGTGTCAGCTGATCTTGTACTTCCCGGATTTCTCTTTTGTACTGTGTATTGATTTGATTTTGATTTTGTTTGAATTTTCTTATTTGTTCATACTCTTCTGTGTCAGTGAAGGCTACAGGTCTTGTGTCATTCAGATCATCATCTACCTGTGTAGATAAGTTAGTGACCTGATCCGAAAGTTCGGCTACTTTCTCCGATAGTGAACACATTTCCTCAGTGTGTTTTTCTGAACCGAGTTTCAGAGTGTCCATTTGTGTTGAAATCGAATCTACTGTGTCCTTTAAGTTTTCCTGAGTTTTTGCAAGTTGCGTAACCAAATCGGTAGATGCAACTGAGTCAATTTTAGCCCACAAAGTCTCATGATTTTCATGAACAATGGTTTGCAGTTCTTTTATGGCTGCTTCGTGATTCTGTAATGCATCTTCATGACGCGAAAAAATAGGTTGGAAATGCTCACAAATTTGTGTTTTTACGTCATTACAGACCTTTTGACATTTCGATTCGATGTTATGTAACTCAATGGTTAAATCTTCACGTGTTTGTTCAAGTGTGGTGTCTAACTTTTGAAGATTTTGTTCCATTGTGTCTAACTTTTTAAGATTTTGTTCCACTGTGTCTAACTTTTTAAGTTTTTGCTGTGTTTGTCTCTGATTTTGTTCCATTTGTTTCTGATTTTGTCCAAGCGTTGTGTCTAACTTTTGTAGCCTTTGTCCCATTTGTTGCATTAACTGTAATAACAGTGCACTGGTGTCTGAAACATGTTCCTCAGTGCTATTCGGCAACGCATTTGAACCGGCAATATTCGCAGTTTGAATAGCAGAAAATGTGTCTTGACTTATTTGAGAAAAGGGTGAGGACGCAAAACCTGAATCTACAGTATTTGCAAGATTGTGTCCTGTCATTTCGGATTCCTGAGGCGAACTGTTGCCGACCGATCGATCGATAATGCTTCCCTGTTCACTAATTGTTTCACTGCCTACGCCATTGTTTGCCGCCCGCTCCATTTCCCTATGTACAATTACCAAATTACTACTTTGAACATTAGTTAATTCATTACTCGGTGGCGCTAACACACTACTTTCGTCTTAACTGTCATTTCTCAGTTTACTTTGGAGCCTAGTGTTACGTTTTTCACACGCCATTATTGTCACAATATTTCACACGATAACACAGAAAAGCACAATTTGAAGAGCAAAAATAAGAGAACACATTAACATAGCACTGAAAATAATATCTAGTTAATTGCAAGCGCAGCTGCGAAATACTTGGTGCAAGTCTACATGCATGCCACAACTGTTTTACTGTGCAACAATAAAAAACCACAACTACCAAGGAAATTCTCTCTATAATTACGCGCTAGCAATAAACAAAAGCTACACTAAATACACAAACTACAAGAAAAAATCAGAAGATTCCAGTGAGGTATCCTAGGCTAAGGGTCGACATATGAAATGTCCCCTTAGAAAAATTTATGCACGACTGTGGTTAAACTGACACACAATATTTTTTAGCGCAACGCAATCTGACTTTCAAAAATCCCTACAAAAGAATGGCCCTGACTAACATTAAACTATACCTTTCACAAATAACTTACCTCACAAAAATCTTCATTACTCGAACTACTGCAATACAGCGAGCGCCACTATTGCCAGCTAAATAAAAGATTCAAACTACAGAAGGCACAAACTACTGATAGGGATAGTTAGCAAATGAAAGATATTAATAGAGAACAAACAATGTATTTACCTTAATAGTCATAATATATATAGCAGTTCATGACAAATTACAAAACTCCGCCATCTCTCTCCCCACATCCACCACTGCTGGCGGCTCACCTCCAACTGCGCAACGCTACACGCTGTTCACATCCAGCTGCCGCTGCCCAACACTACAATGGCAGACAACAATGCAAACTAGCCACAGACTGCACACATCACAGCCAGTGATTTTCATATAGAGCGCTACGTAACGTTGCCAATAAGAAAACATAAACAGCCTACTTACAGGTAGCGTTCTCGCTTCCCACGCCCGGGTTCCCGGGTTCGATTCCCAGCAGGGTCAGGGATTTTCTCTGCCTCGTGATGACTGGGTGTTGTGTGATGTCCTTAGGTTAGTTAAGTTTAAGTAGTTCTAAGTTCTAGGGGACTGATGACCATAGATGTTAAGTCCCATAGTGCTCGGAGCCATTTGAACCATAACACTTGTTTGAGAGAATCCTGACTGGATGGAGCACATTTCAGAAGCGCTGATTCGAAGACTTTGTTAAATAATTTCCTAGGACTGAGGAGAATCGAGACATATAGCCGGTATGAGTGTAGGCATACCATAATTTTTTTGGGCACTGTACAGGTATAAAAGATAACTGTACTGTTTGTGTAAAATGTGTATACATTGCAGTGTAATATTACTATGGCTTATGTTGTGGCATGACGTGTGTGTCCTATCATGATGGACGTATAGATACAGAACATTGATAACTGCGAGGGTATGAGAAAGATTTTTACATGGAAAATTAAGTGCGCTATAGATACTGAGACTCGTTCCAGAACCACAGCCATCAAGAGGAGACATTACCTGTACATCGATCGGTGTCAGACAGCAGCAGCAATCGTCATATTTAATTGTAGTTACATTGAGAAACATGTTGCTGGCTCCCGTATATTCTTGTGAGTCTTGTATGTGTTTGCTGATCTGTAGACAACTTTGGCAGGGTTTAACTGTCAGTACAGTGTAGCGATCTGTACAAAATAATTTTGCCAATGAAAGTCTCGTCTGCCAAAAACAATGGCGGGCAGGGCTCCCACACTGGCAGCAGCAGCAGTGATATGGGTAAATTCAGTGACGAATGGGCTGTCCCATTAGTATCGCTAGGAAGAATGCACCCTGTGCTACTTTGGAAAGCACTGGAACATCTCTCAATACTGGAGCCGCACCGCAGATATGCGTCATCACGCTAGCAGTTGTGCCTAGGTAAACAAGTATTTTGGTATCAAAGGCGGTACAATAGCTTAAGGAAATGGGGGTGACATGGAAAACCACTTAACGGAACAGTAGGTTAAGTGTCGTCAAAATGCCAAATATTAGGTTAAGACACCCAGAGTACAGTGCCAAACACTAGGTTATGCAACATGTTTGCCCCATGTAATTAGTTCTTACAAAACCTGCATGTTTCCAAACAACAGAGGATGATGAGCAAGAGAAGTCCAATCCCCACAAACGGATTTTTTTTATAAATAAACAATATACCCTTTAATTTCCTGTTATGAATGCTTCCTCTCCACCACCAGATGGCCATCTTGGATTATGTCACAGAAGGGATGACAGCACCCTCTGATGGCAGTACTGTGTATTAGGTCAGTTGGACTCCAGACCTTGGGGTGAACACGCTTTATGGCAGTACTACCTCTAATTGTTTAAATAAAGACTGAATACAAAGACTTATGTCCAGCACAGGCTGAGTCCTTTTCCTGCCAAGTACTAGGAAGAGGTGCCTGTTGGATAACATAGGTTAGTGGAGGGAACCCTGTTTTCCCACCATTTTCCTAGGTTAGTGGAGGCAGCCATGGTATGTTGCATTGTCCTGATGGTATTTGAACTTCGCACCATTTTCTGGGAGAGGGGGGGGAGGGGAGATTTAACAGGGGAATAGGTTAATTAAGTAGTTGATCAAATTAATTAGTGTGAGAGGGGGTATCCAATAACTCAGACCTGAAAGTGTACCTGTAGCAGAGAGGGGTGAGGTTACCAAAGGGGGAGGTGAGTGGGTGTGGGTGGGGTAACAATATGTTAAGTGCCTGTCAGTCAAAAGGAAGGATCCTTTTAGCAGAAGAATAGTTTAAGGACCTGTCAATCAAAGGAGAACAATAAGTTAATTAGCTGTCAATCAAAGGAGAACAATAGGTTAAGTACCTGTCGATCAAAGAAGAACAATAGGTTAGCCCCTGAGTGTATGCCTGCGCCTGATTTAGGCAACCCACACTAACAAAATGTACCTAAAATCAGGTTGTCCCCCTACTTGAACTGTCACTCTTCCCAAAAAATCTCCCCGGGTGATAGGCTCCACAGGTATATAATTTGTTTTTTTTATTTATTTATTTTTTATTACATGATGATTCGTAAATGTGTAGAAATAAAATTATAGAAAACAGACTGTTACAAAAAAATATGGTCCAAAGTATAAACGAAAGTAATTTTATGTATTTCTAGCATTACTTCAGCTAAATAGAGTTTCTACAAGAAACGGTGCAACTGGAGTTTTCTTGTCCACTGCCTCTTGTCGCTTTCTGTTTCCAACATGCCGTCTAAAACCTCGACAACTGACTGATGCTGCATTGCCAATCCCTCGATGAATGTACCGTTCCTTGAATCAGCCGATCGCTTTCCATTCTCACTGCTTGCAATTCAGGGCATTCTGTCTTCGATATGATGCTGTGCAGTACGCTACACTGAGCCTAGCACTCCACAATTAGCGGGGCTGAGGTTTACGAAAACACTGCTAAATAATTTTTACTGTGCTGTACGGAACCTGGATGTGCGTTGAAGGGCGTTGTGAGCGTTTCACAGGTACTACCAGTAATGAAGATCCACTTTCTGTTTTCACCGGAGATGTAGTCGATTGTTATTCCCTGGAAACATGTAAGCATATCATAACTGCCGAAGAGAAAGTAATAGTCGTCCTGGCACAGAAGGGGCCAAGGTTCAAACACATCAGGTGTGACACGGAGGTAACAAGCCAAGATCTGTCAGTCGCCAAGCGCCGGACGACGACAAGCACGTGAAGCGATGTTCATCAGTGTCCAGGAGGCGATAGTCGGAGCAGCGGGGAATCTATTAATTCAAGAGCGTGGGGCTGGAGTCTTGTCGCATATTTTTTGTTGGTGACTTGTTACCACGTCGCGTGCACGGAGGTTGGCAGAAAGTCGTGGTGTATCGTTTTCCACGCTTGTGGCCAAATGTCAGTTGTGTACTTGGTTTCTACCATGTTACGCGGAACTGCCTCCAGAAGGGTGATGCAAAAATCTTTCGCCTTCGGCATGTGCATTGTGGGGAGACTATAGTCACTGCTTGGGTCGTCCACGAACGACCTTCTTGCATGGTAAGGCGTGTGATTAACTGTCGGCGGTGTCGGCACGTGTTCGCCACAGTGTGGTGCATGGTGGCGACCTCTGCAGTTGTTCGGTGGAGTCGTTTACAGACTGCGGCGCCTTCTAATCGACGCTACGTCAACGATTATATGTGAGACTGGAGTCTGTGTCGTTCCCGTTGTCTGTCCGGCGATGGGGGTAGAGCGTCGTGGCAGTCCGGGTCCTGGAGCTGAGTGGCATTCATCTTCGAAAGGCTGTTACTATGCCTGACTTGATGAGGGGGCAGATGCACCGTGCAGATGCAGCCACTGTGATCAGAGAAGGCCAGAGGCGAACGTTCAGCGGCAGCACCCCCTGCATAAGACCTTGTGACACATATATGCGACCCAGTAGGATTGCCGAATGACTCGTAAGACGTGTGTGTCCAGAGCTGTCGCTACGTAACTTATACCACGTGTCACACAAGTGACGATCGTGAATCACCGTACCGAGATCCGGACAAGGCGTAGAGTAAGGGACTTAGTCCTTGGGATGAAGGACTCAATTAAAATAGGCAGCGAAGACGCTGAGTTTGTACCGTGCTAGAGAAAGGGAGACGATGCCAGTGGAACAGAACCTAGCCCAGTCACGACGTATGGTGCGCCCAACGGTGCGTAAACGTTAATGATTCAGGTGTCAAGTGCCGTGACCACTAATCATCGTACGGAGGGAAGATATGTGGTGTCGATGGTGTCGGTACCGTTAGGCTCTGAAATCGCCACCCCTGTGGCTGTAGGACGACCAGGCGTCACACACGTTGCGTAGCTATAAACGTTCGATAGTGCGGTCGTTCGCACTTCTTTCGGTAATGAAAAGTCGACTTCTATGCTCGTATTGTTTGTCTCAGAAGTTGGACGTTGACAGGAGAGCTAACCATGTCGATATTCTTCGTGGCCAGGTTGTAAGCCTGGCGGTGCACTAGTTGGGCAGTGATATCCATGGTGATGGTGGAGAGAAGCGAACGCCGGGAGCGACGGCACACCCCGCCGACCGCGGACCTCACGGTGTTGTTCAGACCCCAGCTCGGGTTCCCGCTCGGTCTTGACGTCATTTGGCCACGATGTCGGCGGGGAATTCTGTTCATGTTCCACACGGTCGTGGAGGTTGATAGGGAAGGACCGAACGGCTTCGCAGTTCGGCATTGGAACCTTCCTGTTGACCACTGTTCGCCGCAGAGGTCTGGCAGACGGACTCCACCCGCTTCACCGTCCGTTCTGCTGGAGCGGTGTCCCCTTCAGTGTCAAACGATGGCACTGACTCATATCCCGCCAGCACAAAGGCTTCCGATACGATAAGGACATCGATTACTATCCTGCTGTACGCGGTGTCTGGTGGTATCGATGACATGGGACAGAGTTCTACCACTGGCCAGTCTGATTGATAGGCCCAATGTCGGGCTGCAGATGATTTCGGCGCTGCAGCATCGGTCTGTGGCGCCTTGACGGACGGAGACGTTGTGAGCGCCTCCGTAAGTTAGGCTACTGGGAGGATTGTCAGCGTCGTTGGTGATGTCACATTCTGCGGTGGATGTTGTGCGATCCGAAGCTGCAGGAACTCGGAAGGTAAGGATTAAGCTATCAGCTATAAGGCATCATCCAACTGGGAACAAATTACATGTGGGGTCCCACAAGGTTCCATTTTAGGGCCCTTACTTTTTTTGTGTATATCAATGACCTTTCATCAGCAACATTACCAGATGCCAAGTTCGTTTTGTTAGCCGATAATACAAACACTGCAATAAATAGCAAATCAAGTGTAGTCATAGAAAGATCGGCTAATAAAATATTTGTGGACATTAATCACTGGTTCCTAGCTAATTCTTTGTCACTAAACTTTGAAGAAACACACTACATGCAGTTCAGAACTTGTAAGGGGTGTCTCAAGAGTATATGCCTAACATACAATGACAAGCAGATAGAAGAAGTAGACAGTGTTAAATTCTTGGGATTACAGCTTGATAGGAGGAGCACACCACAGAACTGCTGAAGCGTCTTAACAAATCTCTATTTCCAGTGCGAATTGTGTCAGATGTAGGGGATATAAAAATGAAAAAGCTGGCATACTATGTTTACTTTTATTCCATAGTGTCTTAAGGGATTATTTTTTGGGGTAATTCATCAAGCCAAGCTAAAGTTTTCCAGGCACAAAAACGTGCAGTAAGAGTTATATGTGGTGTGAACTCAAGAAAATCCTGCAGAAGCCTATTTAGGGAACTAGGAATACTAACTACTGCTTCCCAATATATTTATTCCTTAATGAAATTTGTCATTAAAAATATATCACTTTTTCAAACCAACAGCTCAATTCATGGAATCAATACTAGAAATAAGAATAATCTTCACAAGGATTTAAAGTCACTTACTCTTGTACAAAAAGGTGTGCATTATTCAGGAACACACATTTTCAATAACTTGCCAGCAGCCATAAAAAGCTTAACAACCAATGAAATTCAAGTTAAGAGATGCCTAAAGGATTTATTGCTGGCCAACTTCTTCTACTCAGTACAACATAACTTCTGTACAATTTCAGTACAGTTATGTGTTCATTGTAAATAAGAATTATAGTAGTTCTATTACATGTTTATTACCTTATCAATAAAAAACTTTTTTATTTTAAATTCAGTGCATTAGTGTTTGTAAAATGATTCTTTCATATCATGTTCATTAAAAAGATGACGATCATTCCACTTGGGACCTGTGGAAGGTACATTAGCTTATTTGTTTCAGTTGTAAATATTTGTCATGTATTATTATTTTCCAGCCAGATTGGCCGTGCGGTTCTAGGCGCTACAGTCTGGAGCCGAGCGACCACTACGGTCACAAGTTCGAATCCTGCCTCGGGCATGGATGTGTGTAATGTCCTTAGTTTAGTTAGGTTTAATTAGTTCTAAGTTATAGGCGACTGATGACCTCAGAAGTTAAGTCGCATAGTGCTCAGAGCCATTTTGTATTATTGTTTTCGCGACATGGTCTACATCCTGGAGGACCTCCTCACTACGAATCAATTGGAATGAAAGTAAATCTAATCTAATCTAAGTGGCCTTCCTGGCCGTCATGAATAACTATGGCATGGCAGTCTCCTGTTAGGAGGTAGATGGTATGTGCCGTCGGAGTTCAATGCGCACCTGGCGTACTCCGTTGAGGACTGGATACTTCTTAAATTGGGTCCACTTTTCTGCCAAGCGTTCGTGTACTGTACCGTAGGACCGGAGTGCCGCCACGACGCTTGCCGCTGTGAATTCGAAGAGTAGTTCGAGTAAGCGTATATTCCGCAGTCCCATTTCGCCACGAGCGACCTCGACGTTGCCGTCATTTCCGTCTGCGTGACAGAAGGATAGTCCGTCTCATGTCTTCAAGAACCCTGTCGCATGTAGCGTCGTTAGTAAATTTCACACAGACCGTGTCACTCGGCATCAAAAAGTGGATGCCGACAGTGTCTGCAACAGGGATCTTGACCTCTTCCATTAAAAGGCGCTCGACATCGAGTGTTTTTGGTCTAGAAAAATCGTTTCTAAAAGGGAATCTCAAAGTAGATTTCGGTATTGATTCGTCATGATCTTGTCGCGCTACGGCGTCAAGTTAGTGTCGGTCGAGGGAAGTCAACAAGGCGAGCGTGCCCACGCTGCAGGTGGAAACACAGAGCACGTCCGCTCTGCATGGCTGCTAAAGCCGTACTACTGCTTCGGCTATCCGAGCACGTCTTACGGCCAGTCCCAAACTTCCATATGTCGTCGTTAGTGGGTCCGTAAGCTGCACTCATACACATCATGGGGAGACAATTTTAGTGAAACTTCCTGGCAAATTAAATCTGTACCTCGTACCTCGTACCTCGTGCTAGTTCTCCAAGGTTCGCAGGAGAGCTTCTGTAAAGTTTGGAAGGTAGGAGACGAGGTACAGGCAGAAGTAAAAGCTGTGAGGACGGGGCGTGAGTCGTGCTTGGGTAGCTCAGATGGTAGAGCACTTGCCCGCGAAAGGCAAAGATCCCGAGTTCGAGTCTCGGTCCGGCACACAGTTTTAATCTGCCAGGAAGTTTCATATCAGCGCACACACCGCTTCAGAGTGAAAATCTCATTCTGGAATTTTCCTGAAAGTCGCTGGCCCGATAATCGCCGGCAAATACGATATTGCAGTGCCTGTGATTGGTAAGAAGTACGATAGACTGTTCCGTCGGTCATGCGTGAATGTTCGAAGAAACCTTGCATCATACTCTTTAACACAGGCACTGCAATATCGCATTTACCGTGATCTGCTCCCTATGGATCGTGGTGACACTCTGCCTGTAGCTTCTCCCCTTTCGTCTGTTGTTCGTTGTCCGTCTGTTAGCCAGAGCCAGTCGAAAATCCTGCGATCTTCTCGTGGTGTAATCATTCATGAAGTATCTGTACCAACGCTCTGGATACACGGCTGTCCTGAGTCCTTATCGTCACCATTCATTCTTTGGTCGTTGCACTACAGCCAACCGTGTGTCTTGTCTGTCTGGATGAAGCTTCCGTGGCTTTCATGCTAATGGTACAACCTTCCTCAAAGTTCGAAATGTGACCGAAAGGTACACTTGCACGTCCTCTGTGCATGCTGTGTTGTGGTCCCCACCTCAAAAGTTCCAGTAACTTTAGACACACCCTACGGTTATGAAGTACTCACCCTATTCTTCATCTGTAGAAAGGGTTTTTTCTGCACTGAAATACTGAAAATAAGCTCACCTAAGGATGGAACTTCGATCGTCAATATCCCACAGGCACATTGGAATATCATTTCGGTAGCATATATTCTAGGTGTTGCAGCAATGCAAGAGGTGCCCAAATTTGTAGTAAAAGTCAGTAAATCACACAACGGACAGTATTTTTCAGTTCAGGTATTTCGTTCATTCCCGGCAAGTGTCGATTCGTGATGTCATCGCCTAGACACGATTTGACTGTAATCTGAATCAGTTTTAGCAGACCAATAGTTTCTCTAAGGCGATAAATTTTATTGATTATGAAATACAAGTTCTTGAAGTTTATTCAGTGTCGGAAATGTTTAATTAGTAATCGCATGCCACAATTTATCTGTTTAATATAAAAGTGTTTTGATTTTTGTATGCATGAAAAGAGTGTGAATTAATGTGCGGCTTTTACTCTGAGACGAGTTATCACTTGGAGTGCAAAAGTGAGCGTGTACAGTTCGTCGACCTGTGTGATGAATTTTATTTTTATGATTTTGATTCGGATCGAGACAAACCCAGTTCCAATTAGGCTTTGCGTGGAATCGCGTTATTACAAAGGAGTCGTCGTCGTTTGGCCCATTAGGAAAGACTGAAGCTTGTGCGTTCGATTTAAAATACGCTACACGTTAATGCCTAATCGAGCTGTCCTGTAAATCGCATACAATAGACTTAATGCACTAAGTTGGAAGATAATTTTTGGGCAAGTACTGATTTTGACAAAAATGAATCGAAAGTTTATTTAAAATATCTACGTTCAGTTCTAATTGAGACACGTATCACCGTGTCGATTACGTTGCCTAGCAACACTTTAAAGCAGCTTAATAAATTTACCAGTAAATCCCAAAATTGGTTCAAACAGCTCTGAGCACTATGGGACTTAACATCTGAGCTCATCAGTCCCCTAGAACTTAGAACTACTTAAACTTAACTAATCTAAAGACATCACACACATCCATGCCCGAAGCAGGATTCGAACCTGCGACCGTAGCGGTCGCGCGGTGCCAGACTGAAGCGCCTAGAACCTCTCGGCCACGCAGGCCGGCAGTATATCCCATTACACACACAAGATGTTACTCGTGACCGCATGAAAGTGTTTTTCTTTCCATAAAGGCCAATAAACCGGCAGTTTCAAAAGTTAAATCACCAACTGTTGCGTAACTTCATTGCATCACTACGGAACTTACCATATCGTGTCTCTTCATCAAGAGATCTCAAGAAGCCGGCACAAACAAGTAGACGACTAAAAGAATAGGCATCGGTATAGTGTCCACACTTCCCAGTGCCCTTGCCCAATAAGCCTCGTACATCATGTTTTGTAGTCTAGATCATTATTAGGTAAATGTAGGCCGATTTGAAAAGAAGTTGTTCTCACATATCGCTCTAGTATGGTCATCAAAGACAAAATTAGACTAGTTGCACGGCGCATAGAGGCTTTTAAGTAGTCATTTTCCCGCGTTCCACATGCGAGCGGAATGGGAAGTAAGCCTAATGTGCGTTACAATGGGGAGTAGCTTCTGCTGCACATACAACAGTGGTCTGCTGACCACGGATGTAAATGTAAAATGTAAATTTTCATCTCTATTGAGTGGCAGGAACTTACTATTCGTACGCATCAATCGGATAGTTGGCTTCATCTCAACGGCAAACTATAAGGGTTGCTCAAAGATATAGAAACATAAAAAACGAAATACATAACCATGGCTAAAACGCTGTAGAAAAACGTAAGACATTCAAAACAACTTCCGGTCGTCTCGGAATGGACAAATTAGATTAGATTAGATTAGATTAGATTAATTATTCATTCCATAGACCCATAAAAGAGGTAATTCTCCTGGGTTTGGAACATGACAGATAAACACATCACAAAAATATAATTAGAAAAACTTGAGTTTCATTAATTTTAATGATCCTCAGTCAATAAACAGTAAAATTATGTACATGAATTTTGCTAGTTTCTTGGCTATTACAACCAAGTATTGTCAAAAATTCAAGTAAATTATTCATTTCAGTGGTCCTCAGTTAAGAACAGTCAGATTATGTACAAAATTTAAAATTAAACTTCCACTGTTTACAGACTTAATTAAAGTATAATAAATTTTCATTAAAATGGTCTACTGTACTTGTTGAGAAACCCATGGATGGAATAGAAGGAGTTGGCAACAAAAAATTCTTTTAAATTATGTTTAAATTGTGCCTTGCCTAAACTAAACTCTTAATGTTTGCTGGTAACTTATTGAAAATATGTGTTGCTGAATACTGGACTCCTTTCTAGGCAAGACTAAGTGATTTTAAATCTTTATGTATATTGTTCTTATTCCTAGTATTGATACTGTGTACTAAGCAGTTAGTTGGAAAAAGAGATGTATTATTTACAACAAATTAAGGAACAAATATACTGAGAAGCTGTGGTTAATATGCCCAATTCTTTGAATAGGTTTCGATATGATGTTCTTGGATTTACACTACTCATTACTCTTATTATACGCTTCTGTACTCTAAAAAATTTTTCACTATTTGTGGAGTTAGCCCAAAATATCATACCATATGACATAATGGAGTGAAAATAAGCAAAATATGCCAGTTTTTTTATATTTATATCTCCTATGTCTGACATCATTCGCATTGCAAACACAAACTTGTTTAGGCGCTTTAGCAGTTCGTTAGTATGTTGCTCCCAACTGAATTTATTATCAAGTTGTAATCCCAAGAATTTTACACTCTCTACTTCTCCTATTTCCATGTCATCATATTTTATACACACACCAGAAGGAAATCTCTTGGAAGTTCTGAACTGCATATAGTGGGTCATTTCAAAGTTTAATGACAGTGAATTGGCTACGAACCACTTATTAATCTCAGTAAAAATTTGATTAGGTGCCCTTTCTAAATTTATATTTGATTTATAGGTACTGTACGGTTTTCAAGGGACTCGCACTCCATTCTTACTGAAAACTAATGGCAAGTTCAGGTAAAGATGATGGAGATGGATAGTGATACAAAGGCTCAGTAATATTGAGATATGGTGACTTTGGTAGCCAGGCTAGATGAGATAATTCATCCTCGTGCTCAAAAAACCAGTCCTGGACGAGGAAGGCTGTGTGAACAAAAGCCCTGTCGTTTTGCAATACACAGCCACCACTGGAGAAGATATATTGTGCCATGGGATGGACACGACATCCAGAATGGTTGCATAATCCTTGATATTAATGCGACCTTGCAGATTAAGCATGGGGCCCATGGAATGTCACGATATCGCTATCCAAATCGTCGTCGAACCCCTGCCATGTTTCACTCTTGGGACTTCAACTTGACCAGAAGCTGAAAACAGTGTGAAACAAGACGCATAGCCAGTCGGAGTGCCCGAGCGGTTCTAGGCGCTACAGTCTGGAACCGCGCGACCCCTACGGTCGCAGGTTCGAATGCTGCCTCGGGCATGGATGTGTGTGATGTCCTTAGGTTAGTTACGTTTAAGTAGTTCTAGGGAATTGATGATCTCAGAAGTTAAGTACCATAGTGCTCAGAGCAATTTGAACCATTTGAACCAAGACGCATCCGACCAAATGATTTGCTTCCATTGCTCCATAGTCCGAGTTTTATGGTTTCGGCACCACTTTTTCTGTTACGGGAATTAGCGTCAGTACACTGGTTTTGGAATTCCATCTCGTCCCTTGTTTAGGGAAAGAAATACACTACTGGCCATTAAAATTGCTACACCACGAAGATGACGTGCTACAGACGCGAAATTTAACCGACAGGAAGAAGATGCTGTAATATGCAAGTCATTAGCTTTTCAGAGCATTCACACAAGGTTGGCGCCGGTGGCGACGACTACAATGTGCTGACATGAGGAAAGTTTCCAACCGATTTCTCATACACAAACAAGAGGTGACCGGCGTTACCTGGTGAAACGTTGTTGTGATGCCTCGTGTAAGGAGGAGAAATGCGTACCATCACGTTTCCGACTTTGATAGAGGTCGGATTGTAGCCTATCGCGATTTATCGTATCGCGACATTACTGCTCGCGTTGGAAGAGATTCAGTGACTTAGGAGAATATGGAATCAGTGGGTTCAGGAGGGTAATACGGAACGCCGTGCTGGATCCCAACGGCCTCGTATCACTAGCAGTCAAGATGACAGGCATCTTATCCGCATAGCTGTAACAGATCGTGCAGCCACGTCTCGATCCCTGAGTCAACACATGGGGACGTTTGCAAGACAACAACCATCTGCACGAACGGCTCGACGACGTTTGCACCTCAGAGACCATGGCTACGTTTACCCTCGACGCTGCATCACAGACAGGAGTGCCTGCGATGGTGTACTCAACGACGAACCTGGGTGAACGAATGGCAAACCGTTATTTTTTCGGATGAATCCAGGTTCTGTTTACAGCATCATGATGGTTGCATTCGTGTTTGGCGTCATTTCGGTGAACGCACATTGGAAGTGTGTAGTCGTCATCGCCATACTGGCGTATCACCCGGCGTGATGGTATGGCGTGCCATTGGTTGCACGTCTCGGTCACCTCTTGTTCGCATTGACGGCACTTTGAACAATGGACATTACATTTCAGATATGTTACGTCCCGTGGCTCTACCCTTCATTGGATCCCTTTGTAACCCTACATTTCAGCAGGATAATGCACGATCGCATATTGCAGGTCCTGTACAGGCCTTTCTGGATACAGAAAATGTTCGACTGCTGCCCTGGCCAGCACATTCTGCTAATCTCTCATCAATTGAAAACGTCTGGTCAATGGTGGCCGAGCAACTGGCTCGTCACAATACGCCAGTCACTATTCTTGATGAACTGTGGTATCGTGTTGAAGCTTCGTGGGCAGATGTACCTGTACACGCCATCCAAGCTCTGTTTGACTCAATGCCCAGGCGTATCAAGGCCGTTATTACGGCCAGAGGTGGTTGTTCTGGGTACTGATTACTCAGGATGTATGCACCCAAATTGCGTGAAAACGTAATCACATGTCAGTTCTAGTATAATATATTTGTCCAATGAATACCCGTTTGTCATATGCATTTCTTCTTGGTGTAGCAATTTTTGTGGCCAGTAGTGTATTTTGCTTCATTCTTCCTTCAATCTGTTTGAAAAACTGCTTTCGGAAAAATTCTGTGTCTAGTGTTAATAAAGAACGTATTTGTCAACAGCACTGACATTTACAACAGAAAGCTTCTGCAGGTGCGACAGTGAGGTATTATGAGAGTAGCACCGGATCAGCATTGCAGACGACGGCGAGCTGGCAGCTGCAGGCAGTGGCTCGTGAAAGACAGGTAACGAGGGAGGATGCCGTCCCGGTAGAAGCAGCTCAGTAACTCTGCCAGCCGCCCCTCCGTTTCGCTAACGTACGACAGTCCTCTTGCACGTAACCAGCTGCCAGATAAGCGCCGGAGTTATTCTCCACTCGTACAAGGCTCCCAATTTGGAGATGTACTATGTACTGCCTGAGAAGCACCTGCAAGTGAAAACAGACCATACGCTCCAGAAGCATTACCACTACTATCCATTTCCGAAGCTTCCTGGCAGTGTATCGATGTAGGACATGAACACGGGACTTTTGCCTTTCGCGATCAGTGCTCTTGCTGACTGAGTTATCCAGGTACGACCCACGCACCGTTCGATCACCTCCCATTTTCCAGTATCTCCTTCCTACCCTCCAAATGTCATAGAATTCTTCTGAACTAACGTTCCTGGATGAAATGATATCTCGAAGAAATTGTTTAGCCACAGCGGCGGAAATGAAGATGTGAGGGCGGCTCACGACTCGTGTTAGGACAGTTCAGTTGACAATGTCACTGCTCGCGAAGGCAAGATTACGCTTTCGAATCCCAGTCAGACACACAGTTTTAATCTACCAAGAAGATTTAAAATAGCACACATTCCTCTGGAGGATAATAAATTATTTCTTCTAATAAGAATTCTGCTTGGGTGAATTCATTAGAAGGCTAACACAAATACTCTAGTGAACGCTGAACCTCAACAGCGGCTGTAGCATCATTTCCAAATTTAGAACAGAGGAGTTCGGATATATTTGACAAGAGTAAGTATTACGTCAACAAACTGAAAGTTGAAGCGTTTGTCAGCATTTCTATAGGAGATCGCAGTTTCTGAAACCAGAGCTTCAGCTTCCGACATTAACGTTCCGCCGCTTCCTGAACAAGCTGGCTGTTGCCATTGTTTCTGATGTTCAGTGTCTCAAGTAGTAGTTTAAGTACTGTAGTACACAAGCGATTGAGCTGTCTACTTGCGTAGGGCTCTCTTTACCTGCAGTCATGAAGTAATATAAACCATTGCCGGAAGAAAAGGAAATTTATAGTCGCTTCTCTGCGTATATAATATGGAACCGACAAGTCTTTGGTAGGCTTCCGGAGGTGCCACTATGTCACACCGGACGTCTAAGCACAGGTCACACAATTTCCATAAATTGCGGGTCGGTGGCTTAACGTGTTCCATCAGCTTCAGATCTGGCGCAGTTGGTGGTCAAGTCATCAGCGCAAGTTCCCGTCATGCTCCTCAAACCACTGTAGCACTTTTCTGGCCTTGTAACACGGACAGTTACCCTACTGGAAGATGCCATCGCCTTTCGGATAGACACCAAACAGGAAGTGATGTATCGTTGCAGGAGTTGTTGTTTTTGCGTGCTTATTCTTGAATTAAGAACAACTGTGTAAGATGAAATGACAAGTTTAACGTCGCAATATTTCTCACCACATTACAGCTTTTCACACAGTTTTCACCCCGCCAACATGAAAACAGCGCAATGGATAACGCATCTTGCCAACATCAAAAAGTGAAATAAGTTTATACACAACAGTGTTAAATATTAACTCTCTGAAAGAGCCTTAATCTTAAGCACAATATGATGGAAGTTTAATTGGGAGTTTCTTTACACTAATCCTAAGTACAATAATATGAAAGTTTAATTGGACGTTTCTTTACGAAATTGCTCCTACACATATGTTATGATGTTGGTCAGTACTACAAAAATCGTCCGATTCCGGTTCAAAGTTCGGTACTTTTTAGGATGACAATCAAGTCTACGGTGGATGGTTAGCAAAGTGACAAAACTGAGTACAAGATTACCCAAGGCCACTCGAGTTTACAGTGGATGCAAGCTGGTAAACCAACAAAGTTTACACCTCTGCTCGCGGTATTTACCTTGAGATGCGACGTGCTGCTGTCTGCAAGGCCGCTGTTTCCCACTGAAATTCCCACAAAACTAATCTGGCCTTTGCTGAACTTTCCAGCAGAAACCTTCCCTATGTTTTTTGTTGTGCGAGAAGATATTTACTCAGCCCTAGTCTCATTATGTGGCGATATACAAGCGCATGGTTGGAGTAGCGTGCTTATTATAGTACCATCTCAGTTCTCGCAAGAACAGTTAAGTAATTTGGCTGGTTCGTTTCTCCACAGTTGGAGCTAAACGTTGCTAAAACTAATTTTAGCTGGAGTGCAGCCGCTCTGAACGCAGTGTCGACACCAATTTCTTCTCTGCATCGCATGGAGCGTTAAGCGCTCCGTTCTGCACTTTACGCCAGTTCAGAGAAGAGTCCCCCGACTCTCTCTTGTCCTCTCATGGCAGAACTGCCTCCCTCTAGTTGGTTTCCTTTTTCACATCACGGCTTTTTTCGACAAATAGGAGCGCTCTTCTCATTTTGGTGAAACACCCTCTACCAATCGCAACGTCCCATCTATCAAACTGCGTCGAAACTTCAGCAGTTTTCTGCTTCCTAGTGAATTAAGGCAGGTGATGCTGAGGGAATTAGATTAGGAAATGAGACACGTAAAGTAGTAAAGGAGTTTTGCTATTTGGGGAGCAAAATAACTGATGATGGTCGAAGTAGAGGATATAAAATGTAGACTGGCAATGGCAAGGAAAGCGTTTCAGAAGAACAGAAATTTATTAACATCGAGTATATATTTAAGTGTCAGGAAGTCTTTTCTGGAAGTATTTTTATGGAGTGTAGCCATGTATGGAAGTGAAACATGGACGATAACTAGTTTGGACAAGAAGAGAATAGAAGCTTTTGAAATGTGGTGCTACAGAAGAATGCTGAGGATTAGATGGATAGATCACATAACTAATAAGGAAGTATTGAATAGGATCGGGGAGAAGAGAAGTTTGTGGCACAACTTGACCAGAAGAAGGGATCGGTTGGTAGGACATGTTCTGAGGCATCAAGGGATCACAAATTTAGCATTGGAGGGCAGCGTGGAGAGTAAAAATCGTAGAGGGAGACCAAGAGATGAATACACTAAGCAGATTCAGAAGGATGTAGGTTGCAGTAGGTACTGGGAGATGAAGAAACTTGCACAGGATAGAGTAGCATGGAGAGCTGCATCAAACCAGTCTCATGACTGAAGACCACAACAACAACAACAACAGTAAGTTTCCACCAATCTGATGTTTTGTACCCATTCCAGACCCCTAAAGTACGTTGACCTTTCCATGTGTCGCACTTGCTGGCCGAAAATGTGTCACTTGCTTTTGTTCGTATCCCATTGGAATTTCGAAACGCAGTTTTCTAAAGCTTGTTCTCTGACCTTGTACTGATGCCCTCGCTACAGGCGGCCTTCCAGCTTGAATCACCTGGCCCGGGATCACTGTCCTCCTTCCTGCCACCCCTTTAAGTGGTTGCCGGCATAACTAACACAGCGCAGTTTCACTACACCGTTGTGGAGCTGGCTTTTCAAAACTAAAAGCGACTCAACTCGCATTCCCTGTTCTACCTTCCGCTAAAAGACATGCATTGTATAGGAATGGTGTTTTAATTACCATCGATTGACTGTCATCCCTTTTTGCATTACACATTGATAAGCAAATGTTCTCATAACTGTCGATTTATGTTAGGTGTCACCTTCGCCTTCTCATTGCGATTTGCAAAGGTCTCATGTAAGGTGCAAATCTGACCATTTATTCTGCCACCTTAGAGGGATGCAGCTGTTCACATAGCGCACAACTGTCGTGGTTCCTTCTATTACGCCACAGACCCCAGGTGAGTGTCCTGCATTGCATAATACTGCTTCCGATGGCCTCCGTCCCTTGCACGGTACATGTTTCGTGCAGCCGTTCACCTGGATGATGGCGTATCCGGACACAATCGTAGTCCTGAAATTACAAGGAACGTGATTCAGTCGACTAGGTGGCATGTTTCGATTGGTCCACGTCTAGTCACGATGATGGAGCACTTACTGCAGTCGTAACTGACGAACGGTGTGCTTTGAGACACTTGTGCCTACACCAGAACTGTACTCTGCCATCAGATATGCCACAAATGGCAGCCTACCATACTTTATAGAGCAGGCAAACCTCTGACTTCCACATTATATGACGTGGGGCGTCCAACACCTTGGCATCTATTCGTGGTTTCAGCGTTCGTCACCCACTTTCCATACATGCTCACAACGATAGCAGGCAAACAGTCGACCAGCTTCGTTTCCGATATATTTGTTCCCAGAAGCCGGGCAACAACAATCGTTCCTATGTCAGAAGTGTCTTATGTCAATGGATTTCCTCATTAGTGGCCCGTATCCACGTCGGAACGATTCCTCAATCTTTTTGTTTTCTGTATTGTTACCGCATTTAAATTCCCCACGAATTGGCGCGCTGAAATCGGATGAAACTTCTCTTCAACGAAATTGTTCAATCGTATACGGTCCGCTTATACATGGTGTTACAAAAAGGTACGGCCAAACTTTCAGGAAATATTCCTCACACACAAAGAAAGAAAATATGTTATGTGGACATGTGTCCGGAAACGCTTACTTCCCATGTTAGAGCTCATTTTATTACTTCTCTCCAAATCACATTAATCATGGAATGCAAACACACAGCAACAGAACGCACCAGCGTGACTTCAAACACTTTGTTACAGGAAATGTTCAAAATGTCCTCCGTTAGCGAGGATACATGCATTCACCCTCCGTCGCATGGAATCCCTGATGCGCTGATGCAGCCCTGGAGAATGGCGTATTGTATCACAGCCGTCCACAACACGAGCACGAAGAGTTCAAATGGCTCTGAGCACTATGGGACTTAAGAGCACGAAGAGTCTCTACATTTGGTACCGGGGTTGCGTAGACAAGAGCTTTCAAATGCCCCCATAAATGAAAGTCACGAGGGTTGAGGTCAGGAGAGCGTGGAGGCCATGGAATTGGTCCGCCTCTACCAATCCATCAGTCACCGAATCTGTTGCTGAGAAGCTTACGAACACTTCGACTGAAATGTGCAGGAGCTCCATCGTGCATGAACCACATGTTGTGTCGTACTTGTAAAGGCACATGTTCTAGCAGCACAGGTAGAGTATCCCGTATGAAATCATGATAACGTGCTCCATTGAGCGTAGGTGGAATAACATGGGGCCCAATCAAGACATCACCAACAATGCCTGCCCAAACGTTCACAGAAAATCTGTGTTGATGATTGCACAATTGCGTGCGGATTCTCGTCAGCCCACACATATTGATTGTGAAAATTTACAATTTGATCACGTTGGAATGAAGCCTTATCCGTAAAGAGAACATTTGCACTGAAATGAGGATTGACACATTGTTGGATGAACCATTCGCAGAAGTGTACCCGTGGAAGCCAATCAGCCGCCGATAGTGCCTGCACACGCTGTACATGGTACGGAAACAACTGGTTCTCCCGTAGCACTCTCCATACCGTGACGTGGTCAGCGTTACCTTGTACAGCAGCAACTTCTCTGACGCTGACATTAGGGTTATCGTCAACTGCACGAAGAATTGCCTCGTCCATTGCAGGTGTCCTCGTCGTTCTAGGTCTTCCCCAGTCGCGAGTCATAGGCTGGAGTGTTCCGTACTCCCTAAGACGCCGATCAATTACTTCGAACCTCTTCCTGTCGGGACACCTTCGTTCTGGAAATCCGTCTCGATACAAACGTACCGCCCCACGGCTATTGCCCGTGCTAATCCATACATCAAATGGGCATCTGCCAACTCCGCAGTTATAAACATTGCACTGACTGCAAAACCACGATCGTCATGAACATTAACCTGTTGATGCTACTTACTGATGTGCTTGATGCTAGTACTGTAGAGCATGAGTCGCATGTCAACACAAGCGCTGAAGTCAACATCACCTTCTACATCTACATCTACATTTATACTCCGCAAGCCACCCAACGGTGTGTGGCGGAGGGCACTTTACGTGCCACTGTCATTACCTCCCTTTCCTGTTCCAGTCGCGTATGGTTCGCGGGAAGAACGACTGTCTGAAAGCCTCTGTGCGCGCTCTAATCTCTCTAATTTTACATTCGTGATCTCCTCGGGAGGTATAAGTAGGGGGAAGCAATATATTCGATACCTCATCCAGAAACGCACCCTCTCGAAACCTGGCGAGCAAGCTACACCGCGAAGCAGAGCGCCTCTCTTGCAGAGTCCGCCACTTGAGTTTGTTAAACATCTCCGTAACGCTATCACGGTTACCAAATAACCCTGTGACGAAACGCGCCGCTCTTCTTTGAATCTTCTCTATCTCCTCCGTCAACCCGATCTGGTACGGATCCCACACTGATGAGCAATACTCAAGTATAGGTCGAACGAGTGTTTTGTAAGCCACCTCCTTTGTTGATGGACTACATTTTCTAAGGACTCTCCCAATGAATCTCAACCTGGTACCCGCCTTACCAACAATTAATTTTATATGATCATTCCACTTCAAATCGTTCCGCACGCATACTCCCAGATATTTTACAGAAGTAACTGCTACCAGTGTTTGTTCCGCTATCATATGATCATACAATAAAGGATCCTTCTTTCTACGTATTCGCAATACATTACATTTGTCTATGTTAAGGGTCAGTTGCCACTCCCTGCACCAAGTGCCTATCCGCTGCAGATCTTCCTGCATTTCGCTACAATTTTCTAATGCTGCAACTTCTCTGTATACTACAGCATCATCCGCGAAAAGCCGCATGGAACTTCCGACACTATCTACTAGGTCATTTATATATATTGTGAAAAGCAATGGTCCCATAACACTCCCCTGTGGCACACCAGAGGTTACTTTAACGTCTGTAGACGTCTCTCCGTTGATAACAACATGCTGCGTTCTGTTTGCTAAAAACTCTTCAATCCAGCCACACAGCTGGTCTGATATTCCGTAGGCTCTTACTTTGTTTATCAGGCGACGGTGCGGAACTGTATCGAACGCCTTCCGGAAGTCAAGAAAAATAGCATCTACCTGGGAGCCTGTATCTAATATTTTCTGGGTCTCATGAACAAATAAAGCGAGTTGGGTCTCACACGAACGCTGTTTCCGGAATCCATGTTGATTCCTACAGAGTAGATTCTGGGTTTCCAAAAACGACATGATACTCGAGCAAAAAACATGTTCTAAAATTCTACAACAGATCGACGTCAGAGATATAGGTCTATAGTTTTGCGCATCTGCTCGACGACCCTTCTTGAAGACTGGGACTACCTGTGCTCTTTTCCAATCATTTGGAACCTTCCGTTCCTCTAGAGACTTGCGGTACACGGCTGTTAGAAGGGGGGCAAGTTCTTTCGCGTACTCTGTGTAGAATCGAATTGGTATCCCGTCAGGTCCAGTGGACTTTCCTCTGTTGAGTGATTCCAGTTGCTTTTCTATTCCTTGGACACTTATTTCGATGTCAGCCATTTTTTCGTTTGTGCGAGGATTTAGAGAAGGAACTGCAGTGCGGTCTTCCTCTGTGAAACAGCTTTGGAAAAAGGTGTTTAGTATTTCAGCTTTACGCGTGTCATCCTCTGTTTCAATGCCATCATCATCCCGGAGTGTCTGGATATGCTGTTTCGAGCCACTTACTGATTTAACGTAAGACCAGAACTTCCTAGGATTTTCTGTCAAGTCGGTACATAGAATTTTACTTTCGAATTCACCGAACGCTTCACGCATAGCCCTCCTTACGCTAACTTTGACATCGTTTAGCTTCTGTTTGTCTGAGAGGTTTTGGCTGCGTTTAAACTTGCAGTGAAGCTCTCTTTGCTTTCGCAGTAGTTTCCTAACTTTGTTGTTGTACCACGGTGGGTTTTTCCCGTCCCTCACAGTTTTACTCGGCACGTACCTGTCTAAAACGCATTTTACGATTGCCTTGAACTTTTTCCATAAACACTCAACATTGTCAGTGTCGGAACAGAAATTTTCGTTTTGATCTGTTAGGTAGTCTGAAATCTGCCTTCTATTACTCTTGCTAAACAGATAAACCTTCCGCCCTTTTTTTACATTCCTATTAACTTCCAAATTCAGGGATGCTGCAACGGCCTTATGATCACTGATTCCCTGTTCTGCACTTACAGAGTCGAAAAGTTCGGGTCTGTTTGTTACCAGTAGGTCCAAGATGTTATCTCCACGAGTCGGTTCTCTGTTTAATTGCTCGAGGTAATTTTCGGATAGTGCACTCAGTATAATGTCACTCGATGCTCTGTCCCTACCACCCGTCCTAAACATCTGAGTGTCCCAGTCTATATCTGGTAAATTGAAATCTCCACCTAAGACTATAACATGCTGAGAAAATTTATGTGAAATGTATTCCAAATTTTCTCTCAGTTGTTCTGCCACTAATGCTGCTGAGTCGGGGGGTCGGTAAAAGGAGCCAATTATTAACCTAGCTCGGTTGTTGAGTGTAACCTCCACCCATAATAATTCACAGGAACTATCCACTTCTACTTCACTACAGGATAAACTACTACTAACAGCGACGAACACTCCACCACCGGTTGCATGCAATCTATCCTTTCTAAACACCGTCTGTACCTTTGTAAAAATTTCGGCAGAATTTATCTCTGGCTTCAGCCAGCTTTCTGTACCTATAACGATTTCGGCTTCAGTGCTTTCTATCAGCGCTTGAAGTTCCGGTACTTTACCAACGCAGCTTCGACAGTTTACAACTACAATACCGATTGCTGCTTGGTCCCCGCATGTTCTGACTTTGCCCCGCACCCGTTGAGGCTGTTGCCCTTTCTGTACTTGCCCGAGGCCATCTAACCTAAAAAACCGCCCAGCCCACGCCACACAACCCCTGCTACCCGTGTAGCCGCTTGTTGCGTGTAGTGGACTCCTGACCTATCCAGCGGAACCCGAAACCCCACCACCCTATGGCGCAAGTCGAGGAATCTGCAGCCCACAAGGTCGCAGAACCGTCTCAGCCTCTGATTCAGACCCTCCACTCGGCTCTGTACCAAAGGTCCGCAGTCAGTCCTGTCGACGATGCTGCAGATGGTGAGCTCTGCTTTCATCCCGCTAGCGAGACTGGCAGTCTTCACCAAATCAGATAGCCGCCGGAAGCCAGAGAGGATTTCCTCCGATCCATAGCGACACACATCATTGGTGCCGACATGAGCGACCACCTGCAGATGGGTGCACCCTGTACCCTTCATGGCATCCGGAAGGACCCTTTCCACATCTGGAATGACTCCCCCCGGTATGCACACGGAGTGCACTTTGGTCTTCTTCCCCTCCCTTGCTGCCATATCCCTAAGGGGCCCCATTACGCGCCTGACGTTGGAGCTCCCAACTACCAGTAAGCCCACCCTCTGCGACCGCCCGGATCTTGCAGACTGAGGGGCAACCTCTGGAACAGGACAGGCAGCCATGTCAGGCCGAAGATCAGTATCAGCCTGAGTATCAGCCAGAGACAGAGCCTGAAACCGGTTCGTCAGACAAACTGGAGAGGCCTTCCGTTCAGCCCTCCGGAATGTCTTTCGCCCCCTGCCACACCTTGAGACGACCTCTACCACAGGTGAGGGATCAGCCTCAATGCGGGCAGTATCCCGGGCAACCACAGTCGTAGCCCGATCGGGGGATGCGTGGGACGAGCTGGCCGTCCCCGACAAACTCCCATCCGGACCCCCACAGTGATGCCCATTGGCAACAGCCTCAAGCTGTGTGACCGAAGCCAACACTGCCTGAAGCTGGGAGCGAAGGGATGCCAACTCAGCCTGCATCCGAACACAGCAGTTGCAGTCCCTATCCATGCTAAAAACTTGTGCAAAGAACGTCTGAACTAATCTACCGAGAGCGCAAACAAATCGACACAAAATTTAAACGGTTATTAAAATACGAGATTGCCTAGTAAATGCAGTAACTTGTGCACTGCTGACACACTGCTCGGCGGCGGAAGGAGACTACGCGAATTTACACTATTCAGGTACTAAAACGCGATGCTACAACTCTCAAATACTATAATACGCCCGAAATTTATGAATTAAACAATGCAAGTAACAAAAACACGCAAAGAAATTAAGAATTAAACTATGTAACAAGTGAGTGAGCTAGGAGTATACGATTTGCTGCTGCAGCTGCTTATCCAACGGCGGCAGGGAGCACACTGACTGTGACCAACCGACACTGGCCGTTCAAAACAAAAACATAAGACAGACGACTACGCGAATTTACACTATTCAGGTACTAAAACGCGATGCTACAACTCTCAAATACTATAATACGCCCGAAATTTATGAATTAAACAATGCAAGTAACAAAAACACGCAAAGAAATTAAGAATTAAACTATGTAACAAGTGAGTGAGCTAGGAGTATACGATTTGCTGCTGCAGCTGCTTATCCAACGGCGGCAGGGAGCACACTGACTGTGACCAACCGACACTGGCCGTTCAAAACAAAAACATAAGACAGACGACTACGCGAATTTACACTATTCAGGTACTAAAACGCGATGCTACAACTCTCAAATACTATAATACGCCCGAAATTTATGAATTAAACAATGCAAGTAACAAAAACACGCAAAGAAATTAAGAATTAAACTATGTAACAAGTGAGTGAGCTAGGAGTATACGATTTGCTGCTGCAGCTGCTTATCCAACGGCGGCAGGGAGCACACTCCCTTCAATTGGGCCAACTAGCGGTGAATCGAGGAAGTACAGTGCATACTGACGAAACTAAAATGAGCTCTAACATGGAAATTAAGCGTTTCCGGACACATGTCCACGTAACATCTTTTCTTTATTTATGTGTGAGGATTGTCTCCTGAAAGTTTGGCCGTACCTTTTTGTAACACCCTGTGTACTTTCCTTACAGCGTTGGGAGAAGTCAAAATGTCCTGGCTCGTCGGTGTAGCCCTCTATTATGAAAGGTATGAGTAACTTTCGTAACTTAAAAAACTTTCGAAAATTCTCTTAAACACACGTTTATTCATGTGGGTATACGCTGTAATTCGAAATAACAAATTTTTGAACGAAGATACTACTGGCAAAATTGTAGAAAGTATAAATTCAGAACAAAGCTGGCGCTAGAGCACTAAATATATTTTTTGTGGCACTGAACGTCCTAAAATACTACATCACGATGCACATACGAGATATGATACAATTAACACCAAAATCACTTTAATTTTCACGTAAAGTTTTGGATTTTGCACTTATCTGTTTTCGTAACATCTTTTGTACTAGCTGGTCAATGATGAAAATGCAGTGTCACTATAGCTCCATAAAAACAACGATAATTGTACAGCATAACAAAATACGTCTTCCACTTGAGGCGACTAAAAATGCGATCTCTAAGAAAATTGTCCGAAAAAGATAAAGTCAGTTCTGTATCCCGTTTCAGCGGACATTTGTAACGTTCTCCTATTTTTTCTTTGCAGTTTATTAATATTCTCTGCTTTGTTTCCCATGCAGTGCACGCGAGGGCGATGTGTGTGTGTGTGTGTGTGTGTGTGTGTGTGTGAGAGAGAGAGAGAGAGAGAGAGAGAGAGAGAGAGAGAGAGAAAGAGAGAGAGAGAGTGTGTGTGTGTGTGTATGAGTGTGTGTGTGTGTGTGTGTGTATATGAGTGTAGTTGTATACAAGGTATCCGGGTTAAAGGTATGTAACACCATTTGTTTATATTCTAGTACCTGTTAAGGTTTATAACTTTGTATGTCCAACGTTTTGCATGGGAGCCCAAATATTTTTATGCATGTTGGTACAGTACAATGTTGTCACTGTCTGTATCTCAACAGATATCTAAACGGTACTCCACTTCTCCCAATATGTTCATAAACATGACAGGTGCAATGGCCTCTACTGCGGCGTAGATCTGTTGTCTCAAATCTACCAGATCTCGAACCCACGCTCTATAAAAATATCCTTGATAAACACCTAAGTACGGAAAACCAGCGAGCGGAGTCAGATCTGGAGACCGAGGGGACCAGGCAATGGGACTCCTCCCTTCCGATCCAACGCTCAGGAAATATGTCATGGAAGAATATGTTAACATCCCCATGATAGTGGAGGAGGAGCCTGGGAAGGCACTATCCTGCTGGAAAATGACGTCGGGTGCATCTGAGGATCTGCATAGTACGCCAGCATGTCGAGATAGGTATACCCCGTCACTGGGGCGCATGCGCCATGTGACTCAGCGCTATTCATGAAATGGTAGGGATCATACCTTGCAGATTGTCTCTATCGATCGTGTATTTACCTAACAGCCTAAAATGTCGTGTTCCTTAGAAAGATTTGTTAGTGTATACCTCTATAACAGACACCCTGTATGTAAATAACAAGGTGGTTGTTGGTGCGATCTTCAGTCCGAGCTCTCCACGCATTTGTAACATGTGCAAGCCTCTTCATTCCGAATAACCGAGATGGCGCAACAGCGGTACGCTGTATGTTGCTTTGAAGCCACCGCCACCATGTTAGTTTGTTCAAAACACAAGCAGATGATTGCTTCTTGTTCTTAATTTCTGTTGTGTACATGCAACTTTTGTTTTAAATGGTAAATGATAAAGTGCTTTCGTGAATAATACAGCATCAGGAAGGCATTTTCAGACGATTTTCTGGTCTTAAATGCCTATTTGATCCCGTAATATGAAGCATTTCGCCTTGTTAATGTAACTTTTTTTTGTTATACTTTCAGAGTAACAAAGAAGAGAAATATTTGCTATGAAAAGGCTGCTTTCATAATCCAGCGTTTATCTTAATATGGACTGAAAATGCTGAGCGCATATTTTTCCAATGCTTTGTTGGTTTCCAATCTTTCCTCCACAGAACGCCCACAAAAGATCTTTTCGAGTTAAATTACAGAAATAAAAACATTGCAGAAAAAGTAACCAGCGCAACCAAAATTCATGTATATAAGAGAAAATATCGCTTGAACGAGACCACTTACAGTCCAAAAATGATTCCTTTACTCTTTGAACTACACTCCTGGAAATTGAAATAAGAACACCGTGAATTCATTGTCCCAGGAAGGGGAAACTTTATTGACACATTCCTGGGGTCAGATACATCACATGATCACACTGACAGAACCACAGGCACACAGACACAGGCAACAGAGCATGCACAATGTCGGCACTAGTACAGTGTATATCCACCTTTCGCAGCAATGCAGGCTACTATTCTCCCATGGAGACGATCGTAGAGATGCTGGATGTAGTCCTGTGGAACGGCTTGCCATGCCATTTCCACCTGGCGCCTCAGTTGGACCAGCGTTCGTGCTGGACGTGCAGACCGCGTGAGACGACGCTTCATCCAGTCCCAAACATGCTCAATGGGGGACAGATCCGGAGATCTTGCTGGCCAGGGTAGTTGACTTACACCTTCTAGAGCACGTTGGGTGGCACGGGATACATGCGGACGTGCATTGTCCTGTTGGAACAGCAAGTTTCCTTGCCGGTCTAGGAATGGTAGAACGATGGGTTCGATGACGGTTTGGATGTACCGTGCACTATTCAGTGTCCCCTCGACGATCACCAGTGGTGTACGGCCAGTGTAGGAGATAGCTCGCCACACCATGATGCCGGGTGTTGGCCCTGTGTGCCTCGGTCGTATGCAGTCCTGATTGTGGCGCTCACCTGCACGGCGCCAAACACGCATACGACCATCATTGGCACCAAGGCAGAAGCGACTCTCATCGCTGAAGACGACACGTCTCCATTCGTTCCTCCATTCACGCCTGTCGCGACACCACTGGAGGCGGGCTGCACGATGTGGGGGCGTGAGCGGAAGACGGCCTAACGGTGTGCGGGACCGTAGCCCAGCTTCATGGAGACGGTTGCGAATGGTCCTCGCCGATACCCCAGGAGCAACAGTGTCCCTAATTTGCTGGGAAGTGGCGGTGCGGTCCCCTACGGCACTGCGTAGGATCCTACGGTCTTGGCGTGCATCCGTGCGTCGCTGCGGTCCGGTCCCAGGTCGACGGGCACGTGCACCTTCCGCCGACCACTGGCGACAACATCGATGTACTGTGGAGACCTCACGCCCCACGTGTTGAGCAATTCGGCGGTACGTCCACCCGGCCTCCCGCATGCCCACTATACGCCCTAGCTCAAAGTCCGTCAACTGCACATACGGTTCACGTCCACGCTGTCGCGGCATGCTACCAGTGTTAAAGACTGCGATGGAGCTCCGTATGCCACGGCAAACTGGCTGACACTGACGGCGGCGGTGCACAAATGCTGCGCAGCTAGCGCCATTCGACGGGCAACACCGCGGTTCCTGGTGTGTCCGCTGTGCCGTGCGTGTGATCATTGCTTGTACAGCCCTCTCGCAGTGTCCGGAGCAAGTATGGTGGGTCTGACACACTGGTGTAAATGTGTTCTTTTTTCCATTTCCATGAGTGTATAATCAGGAGACTAGTAGACTTGTAAATGGTGCCAATCTAGTATTTTTTATCAAAATACTTCCACTAGAAGCTAATATTTGGCCATACTAACATGACCTAGGTTTTAATTTTGTGACGTCGTGACAACTCCTCTTATTATAGCTCAGTGGTTAAATACAAACCGGTGTGCATTAGAGTTGCAGGCAGTCAAAATGGGCTTGGACAACGTGAGCGGGACTTTACTCGTAAAGCTGTTCTTTTTTCTTTTCCCAAAACAACAAAAATAATGGTGCTGCTCTTCAAGGGTATCAACGCATTAAAGGAATACAGAGAGGTCCTCTTTCTACACTGTGGTTGCAGAACGTGATTTGGAAATTCGAATTAAATGGGAGCTTGGGAATTGCTCCTGGTAGAGGCCGGCTGCCAATTGCGCCACAAATTCTTGAAGAAGTTACTGTTGTTTATCAACGGGACATTAACACACGTTGGAGGTTGAAGATTAGCATAGCGAAGGAAGCAGTCAACATCTCATCTGAGATGCTTCGGACAGCACTAGAACAATCTCTAGTGCGCTTCCAGGCTCCATCACAGTTAACAACGCTTGTAACCTGAAACGTAAACATGATAACCGAGCACTAAATATGACCTCTGTTAAGGGTTTATTCGTTATCTCTCTTCTTCATGTCCTTACAAATGTTCCCGCAAAGTTTCACTGTCCTACGCACTCGTTTTTCATGTAGACCCTCTCAAGTTGCAAAAGTTTGATTATAATCATCCTGTACTTCCTTTTGAATCTGCTTGCTGTATTCATCTTTGGTCTCCTCTACAATTTCTCAAGCTCTCTTAGACGGATACCTTGAACAGACCTAGGTTTTCACTGCCTGACAGACATTTATCGTATTAACGAAGAGGCAGCAGGTAAAAGACTTTCGAAATGGGACCATGAATTGAAAAACGCAGTTCCACATTAAACTCAGCAGTTTACGGAAGTTGGGGAGGAACCAATTTCAGCATAGAGATAATTTGGTGATAGGGTCTCGAGGTGGCACCGGGTGTTGTAGATTAACCGTAATTCATTGTAGATGAAAGAACTACTTGGCCAGGAACGTTGTTTTTGGTTCAAATGGCTCTGAGCACTATGGGACTTAACATTTATGGTCATCAGTCCCCTAGAACTTAGAACTACTTAAACCTAACTAACCTAAGGACAGCTCACAACACCCAGCCATCACGAGGCAGAGAAAATCCCTGACCCCGCCGGGAATCGAACCCGGGAACCCGGGCGTGGGAACGTTGTTTTGTGGAATATGAGAGTTACTGTGAAATGGAAAGAAGACAACGATAGTACTTTATTGGGGCAGAGCCCTCTTCCAGCAAAAGAAATGTTTGTTTCTGGAAATCATGTAAACATGCAGACATTCTACAAAACTATGGAATAAGGCAATATTTTATTCTTATTTTTACGTCAGTGCTGAAACTTAATTGGAAGATAGTGCCTGGATTGAAGTGGACTTTGACTGTATTGAAGTGGGTTTTGACTGGAGTAACCAAACTCCAAAAAACTTGTAGATTTCGGAATATCTGCACAAATTATGATAAGAAAAGGAAGGCACTTCAAGTCTCCCAAAGACATAACCGTGAATACACTTGTTGTAGCTGGGATTCACAGTCATAAAATTTTTTTGAAGGGCATCATCTTTACGCCAGTGATTGTTAAAAGTTTTTATTACACTATTGCAATTTCGGCCTTAGCCATTATCAGGTGCTGATATTATGGCTTTCGGCCATGTCAACGTAATGTAAGCTGACACATTTGACAACGACACACAAATGTATCAGCACTTGTAATGGCCTAAGGCCGAAATTGCAATAGTTTATATAAAACTTATAACAGTCACGGGCGTAAAGATAATGTCCTTCAAAAGACATAGCGGTGACACTGACGACCTTTCGGTCGTATTCAGAGGGCAACGATAAGTTACCTTCATCCTTTACTGCTTTCTGCATCTAAAGCGATGATAACCTCGCCGATGAGCGCCAGTAAACACCTTTATCTACAGTTGCTATTTAGAGCTGTACACTTTCAATTCTAAGTGAGTAAGACGCTCCACAAAATTCACTGCGAAATTAGAGACTCTTGTTCGCTTCGTTACTCCTAATGCGTTAGGTGTTAGGTAGACTGTCATTGCGCACTATTTCAATGAGTAGACCGTTGGTTTAGAACATCGTCTCCCAGACTTTTAGTCTGTGTGGAATAGGACATGGAGTTTCATTATTATCTGCTGTTGTCGCTCTCAGCTGAAAGGTACAAAGGTGGTGTATTGATTTGCCGGTTCTCGTAAGGTAGTATGACACACAGCATACTCGCACTAACACACACACACACACACACACACACACACACACACATACACACACACACAACAAATTTAAATTTTCGTTTGGAACAGTTGATAACGTCGGCTCACAAGTAAATTAAAATAGTTCCCACCCTAGGTCGGGGCCATGGTTTTTGGGTGGTTTCCCTTGATTTCCAGGCGAATACCTGAACTCAACGTTCCCGCCCAGAATTCTCATTCGGGTTTCCCTGTACTCCACTCTCAGCCTTTTGGGATGTATGGCTGAAGAGAAACGCAACTATTTAATGGATCGGATGTCAAACAGCTCTCTCAGCTCCTTGGAGTAGAGAATAGAAAGTGCAAAAAAGTAGTACATTGTCATTAACGGATGAAATGGCAATATGCCACACGATTAATTTCTCATGCTTGGGGTTCACAGACATTTAGAGCTTTTTTAAGGACGTTGTCTTCGCCACTGACTGTAGAAAGCTTTTATTTTCACAAAGTCTAAAAAATGGTTCAAATGGCTCTGAGCACTATGGGACTTGTGCTGTTTGAGGCTTTCCCGGCGCTGCATCTGCTTGATAGGTTCCCGGGATTTACGCCGGATCATATTGTAGAAACCGCACAATATTTCAGCGAGACAACTGCCCGCCATCTTCAGGTGCTGCTGTCGCGTCGCTGAGAAGCGCGCCAATTTATATGCTGGCTTTCTAGAACAGCGCAGGCGCCAGCGGGGCATAACGTCATCGAAGACCAATCGTAGACAGCGTCGAATACCAGAGTCCTCTGCTGAAGAAACGGGTCGCGGTCTGCGGAAGCGCGCCGCGGCGCGGGAAAATGCGGCCGGGAGCGACGGACCCCGTTCGCGCGCGCGATTTAAGCATCTGCGCTAAGGCTTCCCATCTGCGTTGACTCGGCGCGGTTACTAATCTGTGGCTGACGGTTCCTTAGTGCCGCCAAGGCTGGTTCCCAGGCTTTGCTCAGGTGAAACCCCGTGTCTCTGTTTAATAGGTCACTGCTTATACGTATTTCGACCGCCTCCTTGATGATGGAGTCCCAGTATGTGGAAGCATGCGAGAGGATCTTAGTTTTTTCATAATTCATGCCGTGTCCCGTGTCAAGGCAATGCTCAGCAACCGCAGATTTCTCTGGTTGGCCCAACCTCGTGTGACGTTTATGTTCGTCGCATCTGTCTTTGACCGTACGACACGTCTGGCCAATATAAGATTTCCCACACTGGCACGGGATCTTGTATATTCCTGGTCTCCTCAGGCCGAGGTTGTCCTTAACAGAGCCCAGCATCGATTTCACTTTTGCTGGAGGCCGGAAAACACATTTAATCCGATGCTTCCTGAAAATTCTGCCCACCTTAAAAGACACGCCACCGACATACGGTAGAAAAACCAACCCCGTGGTGTTATCTGCTTCTTCAGGTTGTTCTTGAGGTTTGGAGCGTGCTGGTCGAAAAGCGTTCCGGATCTGCTTCTCGGAGTACCCATTCTGGGCAAATACAGAGCGGAGATGGTTGAGCTCTGCCGATAAGCTGTCCTGATCTGAGATGGCTCTAGCCCTATGCACTAGCGTCCGTAATACACCGCTGCGCTGTGAGGGATGATGACAGCTCGTAGCTTGTAAATACAAGTCTGTGTGCGTAGGCTTCCGGAACACACTGTGACCCAAGGAGCCGTCTCCTTTTCTACGCACCAAAACATCCAGAAATGGGAGCTCACCATCTTTTTCTACCTCCATGGTAAAACAGATATTTGGATGGAGGGAGTTCAGATGTTCCAGGAACGAAGGAAGCGTTGCTGTCCCATGCGGCCATACCACAAACGTATCATCTACATATCTCCAAAAACATTTGGGTTTCCGAACCGCCATCTGAAGTGCTTTATCCTCGAAATCTTCCATAAAAAGATTTGCTACTATGGGAGACAAAGGGCTACCCATAGCAACACCGTCAGTCTGCTCGAAATACTGGTTGTTGAAGCCTTGATGGGAAGCCTTAGCGCAGATGCTTAAATCGCGCGCGCGAACGGGGTCCGTCGCTCCCGGCCGCATTTTCCCGCGCCGCGGCGCGCTTCCGCAGACCGCGACCCGTTTCTTCAGCAGAGGACTCTGGTATTCGACGCTGTCTACGATTGGTCTTCGATGACGTTATGCCCCGCTGGCGCCTGCGCTGTTCTAGAAAGCCAGCATATAAATTGGCGCGCTTCTCAGCGACGCGACAGCAGCACCTGAAGATGGCGGGCAGTTGTCTCGCTGAAATATTGTGCGGTTTCTACAATATGATCCGGCGTAAATCCCGGGAACCTATCAAGCAGATGCAGCGCCGGGAAAGCCTCAAACAGCACATCTGGTACCTCTACGGGGAGGAGATGGTTAACGCAGTACGTGAGTTCGATAAACTCCGCAACAATTGGGAGAGACTGTTGTGCTCTCTCGCGTTCTTACTGAGATGTCGGGACCAGCAAACTATACCAACTTTCGCCAAGTTTACCCATTATGTGGACTCTGCGGAGGCCAGGAGAATTAAACAACGAGCAAGCAGGGCACTGGTGAGAGAAAGAATCCGTTATACTAGACGAGTATTAGACCAAGTCTCCAGAAGCCTGCTCTCACTTCACCTTAAGATCTCGTCGGGTCTGTCAGCGGATACCTGGGAGTGGGTGGACAGCTCTACTTGGGCGTTTTCGGACTGGGTGCGGCAGCAAATCACAGCGCGTCAAACTTCTAAGTTCCAACGCCTTACACACCGGTCATTGCAAGAAGAGAAATTTAGCAGACGGACTGTGTTTAATCTCACAGATAAACCACTGAGTGACGCTGCAATGTCAGTGTTAGAAAAGGGACTTAATTTTGCACCTACTCCCAAGACCTTGCCCATCAAGGAGTTCATCAGTGCCGTTGAACAAGGTGTTTTAAAACTTCCGAATGATGCTGCTGAAGAAATAAGGCGAGAGGCTTGTAGATCAATAACCAGGATGCCTGCACCCAAGCAGAACGTCACCATTGAAGAAAGGAGAGCGCTCTGTTCTTTAAAAGAAGACAATGATATAGTAATTTTACCAGCTGACAAGGGTAACGCTACTGTTCTTATGCCTGCTACATCTTATTTTGGCAAGATGATGGACCTACTACAGGATACAGCGTATCGTCGACTCCAGAAAGATCCGACGGATGCCGTACAACGGAGGACATCCGCTCTCCTCAAATCCAGCCAACTCCCTGACCATCTGAAGAAGAGTTTAAGAGAACGAGCGCCAGTTCCGCCACGACTTTATGGCCTGCCTAAGATACATAAGGAGAATGTTCCGCTTCGCCCTATCGTTAGTAATATAGGTGCCCCAACATACCATCTAGCTAAACATCTGGCTTCTCTTCTGAGTCCCATGGTGGGGAAATGTGAACACCATATTCGAAACTCAGAAGATTTTATACGGCGAATGAAGAACCTGCGTCTTGAATCTACAGACTTACTAGTGAGTTTCGATGTGGTTTCCTTGTTCACACGGGTGCCTCTGATGGACTCATTACAACTTATAGGAGCCAAGCTCGAAGGGGATGTCTTACACCTTTTCAAACATGTGCTTACCTCGACTTACTTTTTATTTAACAACCAGTATTTCGAGCAGACTGACGGTGTTGCTATGGGTAGCCCTTTGTCTCCCATAGTAGCAAATCTTTTTATGGAAGATTTCGAGGATAAAGCACTTCAGATGGCGGTTCGGAAACCCAAATGTTTTTGGAGATATGTAGATGATACGTTTGTGGTATGGCCGCATGGGACAGCAACGCTTCCTTCGTTCCTGGAACATCTGAACTCCCTCCATCCAAATATCTGTTTTACCATGGAGGTAGAAAAAGATGGTGAGCTCCCATTTCTGGATGTTTTGGTGCGTAGAAAAGGAGACGGCTCCTTGGGTCACAGTGTGTTCCGGAAGCCTACGCACACAGACTTGTATTTACAAGCTACGAGCTGTCATCATCCCTCACAGCGCAGCGGTGTATTACGGACGCTAGTGCATAGGGCTAGAGCCATCTCAGATCAGGACAGCTTATCGGCAGAGCTCAACCATCTCCGCTCTGTATTTGCCCAGAATGGGTACTCCGAGAAGCAGATCCGGAACGCTTTTCGACCAGCACGCTCCAAACCTCAAGAACAACCTGAAGAAGCAGATAACACCACGGGGTTGGTTTTTCTACCGTATGTCGGTGGCGTGTCTTTTAAGGTGGGCAGAATTTTCAGGAAGCATCGGATTAAATGTGTTTTCCGGCCTCCAGCAAAAGTGAAATCGATGCTGGGCTCTGTTAAGGACAACCTCGGCCTGAGGAGACCAGGAATATACAAGATCCCGTGCCAGTGTGGGAAATCTTATATTGGCCAGACGTGTCGTACGGTCAAAGACAGATGCGACGAACATAAACGTCACACGAGGTTGGGCCAACCAGAGAAATCTGCGGTTGCTGAGCATTGCCTTGACACGGGACACGGCATGAATTATGAAAAAACTAAGATCCTCTCGCATGCTTCCACATACTGGGACTCCATCATCAAGGAGGCGGTCGAAATACGTATAAGCAGTGACCTATTAAACAGAGACACGGGGTTTCACCTGAGCAAAGCCTGGGAACCAGCCTTGGCGGCACTAAGGAACCGTCAGCCACAGATTAGTAACCGCGCCGAGTCAACGCAGATGGGAAGCCTTAGCGCAGATGCTTAAATCGCGCGCGCGAACGGGGTCCGTCGCTCCCGGCCGCATTTTCCCGCGCCGCGGCGCGCTTCCGCAGACCGCGACCCGTTTCTTCAGCAGAGGACTCTGGTATTCGACGCTGTCTACGATTGGTCTTCGATGACGTTATGCCCCGCTGGCGCCTGCGCTGTTCTAGAAAGCCAGCATATAAATTGGCGCGCTTCTCAGCGACGCGACAGCAGCACCTGAAGATGGCGGGCAGTTGTCTCGCTGAAATATTGTGCGGTTTCTACAATATGATCCGGCGTAAATCCCGGGAACCTATCAAGCACTATGGGACTTAACATCCGAGGTCATCAGTCCCCTAGAACTTAGAACTACTTAAACCTAACTAACCTAAGGACATCAGACACATCCATGCCCGAGGCAGGATTCTAACCTGCGACCGTAGTGGTCGCGCGGTTCCAGACTGAAGCGCCTAGAACTGCTCGGCCACAGCGGCCGGCTCCGAAATTCTGTTTCGGAGTTAATGTCATTATCAAGTGGTGTACTGCAGACGCTAGAAAACAATGAACAGAGTATTTATATGGAATGGTACTAACATGTCATATACACTTTTGTAGTACATTACAAAATGAAGGAAATGTCAAGCATTCAAACCATCCTACATGTACACATATCGTCGTCGTATGCAAGACTTATAGCTATAATAATACACGCACTGCTCTCATCATCAAGCCGTCAACCTCAACTCAAGTGCTCCCTCATTTCTCCGGAACCAAAACTGATTTTTCCAGAGTTTGGCTTCTACAAGTCATGCCATTTTTCTATGAACAAATCACGTCAGTATTTTGAAACCATGACTGATGATTCGATAACATCCACATCTGTCTGCAACTCCGTTCTTTGGAACTGGAATTATTAAGCTCTAAAAAAAATTCATTAATCGTGAAATATTAGCTGCTTTTTTTTTAATCATCGATGCTGAAAAAATTGCCCGATATCGAGACTCGCAGTTCAGCTATTCCCACCTGGAGATCTGAATTCAATAAATAATTGCCAGAGATTCGTCTCGATCTGCTGAGAAGACAGTCTCGTCCGGAACACAACTGTGTTCGTCCCCAGGGAGTCCTGACAATCTTCATTAACGGCACACAGCTGACTTACGCATCGCTAAGGCCGGTACTACACTATCAAATTTATTTGTCAAATATCGTTGTCAAAAATCTTTGTCAAAGATATTTGATGGTATAATAGGGAACTTTGTCAAATGTCGTCCAATATTTGATCAAATCTAGGGCCTCGCTGTAGATTTGATTACAATTGGTGTGTGCCGACAACTACAAAATTAATAGAGATGTATGACGCCGATGAGGCGCTTTACAACGTGAGGCACCCTGAATACAAAAATAGATTAAGAAGATTGGAGACCTAACCTAACATAGCCTAACCTAAATCTCTCCTGTAGCAAGGAATCGGAGTGTTACAGTGAGCCTGTCTTCTGCAGATGTAGCAGTTCTTAAGTGAATATTGTGCTTTGTGATAGGATACACTTCACTGAGCACATACAGAAATGTATGCTCATCCATTCTTAAGTAATTGATATACAACTTGACGTCCTCCACTATAAGCTCACATAACAAGTTTTGTTGAATGCTTTTATCATGTCGTCATAGAAACCCACAGCTTCACCCAGGTACGTTTCCTTTTTTCCCCCCACTTCTCTTCCGCATGAGCACACAGTGCAGTTGTGGTACACGCAACTGCTGCGGTTAATAACAAGTTGTTGTTGTCAGCCATCTTGAACTTTGACGAAAAATATGATGACAGTGTAATACCCCTTCTAGCGCTACGTCAAAGATCTTTGTCAAATATATTTGACGGAATATTTGATCACATCTTTGATCAAATCTTTGACGAAGAAATTTGATAGTGTAATACCGACCTAAGGAACCTGCACTCATGAAGATCGACTGTTTCTGCCGACCGGGGAGCCATTAAAACTGACAAGCCACCTTCCGGTTGTCAGCGGGGCTGTGCCAGAGCGACAGATCTAAATTCCCACCGACTAGCCGCTCGCGCCGCTCGTGCAGCGCATTTATTCCAGTCGTAAACTGCTCGCACTTAGCATACAATTAGCCCGATCATGCCGGTAAGTAGGAGCGCCAGCATACATTTCCAGACGGCGTTAACCGCAGCGCTGCCAGCGCCCGTGACACTCTGCAGCCTCGTTAGATCCTTCCGTTTTGCACGCGGGTTCGCTTCCTTCTTCTCTTCTCCTCATCGTACTCCTTCTCCTGTTCTACACTCTCATTCCGTCGGCGTGTCTCTCGCGATGCCGAGAAAATACTCGCTAGCGCTCGCCGCGCTAGTAGCAGAATAAAACGAACGTTTCCGCGCGTCAAGTTTTCTCCTTTTCGAGACGGAGCGCCCGCCGCGCGTAGACAACGGGAGGACGCCGTCCGGTTCCGCCGAAAATGCGACGCCTAAATATACACGTTCGCTGCCTAGAATTTATACCGAGGCGTCCGGCGACACAGGACGCCCATATATAGCGTAAAATATTCGGCCATTGTATTGAAATGCACACTGTGGCGACGATGTAATGCAATTAAGACAGCTGGGATGGTAATTAACGAAGGGTGGCAAGGAGGGGGAGGGGTAGGAGGGCTGAGGTGAAGGGCTCGACGTTAGGAACGGGGTGGATGTGCCCCAACACGCACACGCATGTACGCGTGCAGAGGTATATACGGACTCAGCCACCCCTTTGGAGCACAGTTGGGGCGCGACCGACCCAGCTGGACGGTGCGAAGATTTACGGCGACGCCGGATGTGAATAAACAACGCAGTGCCGGCCAGGCCCGGGGGAAAGAAGACCGTGTACTGAAGGGGTTGGGCGGGGGGGGGGGGGGCAGCGGGCGACGCTCATTGTCCACGGACGAGGGTCTCTCAATTAATTACGCTTTCGCACAGTTTAGCCGGCCGACCGCCCAAAACTCCAAACACCCGACCCTATTTTCAGCTTTTCTCTGCATTCTCATTCCATTCCTCACTCCTCTCTTCCTCTGCGTCCCTCCCTCAGTCGCCGTTCCACTAACCCCCCCCCCCCCCCCCCTCCACAACCATTTCTCTCTCTCTCTGGCGAAAACCGGGTGTCCGGAGTGTGGGCGACGGCCGGGCTGCGTCCTTAAAATTGCTACTGCTGTTATTCCCTCACCCCTCGCCTCCGAGAGCCAACCGCACGGTCTTTTGTTTAACGAGGGCAGCATGCGCAATCAGGCACTCAACTGCGCGTAGAGACAAACGTTGCTACACAGTTATTTGTTTTCAGTGCCAGTTACTTGCTTTGTTGAGGATTAATTTCTAATTTTGCAATGAAGGACCACTTGTTAAGAAAAAAAATATTCCCATGGACGCAAATTGACAAACAAGCATGTATAGCAAGAATGAGGTGAAATTTGCTTCGGGAAAAAAAATGTTACTGAAGAAAACACACTGCCCCAGCAACAACGTTTTCTCAGCTACTTCCATACTTACGAAAAATCACGCTGATACATAAGTTCCACATATCGTTATGGTCGATCAGATTGATTCCGTAAGGAGCAGCCAAATGAAATCGGGAGAGATGGAAACAAGTGAGTAAACTGTTTATTATTTCAAACGTAAGCGCTCCTGTGAGGCAAGAGGGTCAGTGTCTTAATGGAGAAATGTTTGTGGTTTCCCACGGAAGCACGATTGTACACTACTGGCCATTAAAATTGCTACACCACGAAAATGACGTGCTACAGACGCGAAATTTAACCGACAGGAAGAAGATGCTGTGATATGCAAATGATTAGCTTTTCAGAGCATTCACACACAGTTGGCGCCGGTGACAACACCTACAACGTGCTGACATGAGGAAAGTTTCCAACCGATTTCTCATACACAAACAGCAGTTGACAGGCGTTGCCTGGTGAAACGTTGTTCTGATGCCTCGTGTAAGGAGGAGAAATGCGAACCATCACGTTTCCGACTTTGATAAAGGTCGGATTGTAGCCTATCGCGATTGCGGTTTATTGTATCGCGACACTGCTGCTCGCGTTGGTCGAGATCCAATGACTGTTAGCAGAATATGGAAACGGTGGGTTCAGGAGGGTAATACGGAAAACCTTCCTGGATCCCAACGGCCTCGTATCACTAGCAGTCGAGATGACAGGCATCTTATCCGTATGGCTGTAACGGATCGTGCAGCCAGGTCTCGATCCCTGAGTCAACAGATGGGGACGTTTGCAAGACAACAACCATCTGCACGAACAGTTCGACGACGTTTGCAACAGCATGGACTATCAGTCGGAGACCATGGCTGCCGTTAGCCTTGACGCTGCAACACAGACAGGAGCGCCTGCGATGGTGTACTCAACGACGAATCTGGGTGCACGAATGGCAAAATGTCATTTTTTTCGGATGAATCCAGGTTCTGTTTACATCATCGTGATGGTCGCATCCGTGTTGGGCGACATCACGGTCAATGCACATTGGAATCGTTCATTCGTCATCGTCATACTGGCTTATCACCCGGCGTCATGGTGTGGGGTGCCATTGGTTACACGTTTCGGTCACCTCTTGTTCGCATTGACGGCACTTTGAACAGTGGACGTTACATTTCAGATGTGTTACGACCCGTAGCTCTACCCTTCATTCGATCCCTGCGAAACCCTACATTTCAGCCGCATAATGCATGACCGCATGTTGCAGGTCCTGTATGGGCCTTTCTGGATACAGAAAATGTTCTACTGCTGCTCTGGCCAGCACATTCTCCAGATATTTCACCAATTGAAAACGTCTGGTCAATGATGACCAAGCAACTGGCTCACAATACGCCAGTCACTACTCTTGATGAACTGTGGTATCGTGTTGAAGCTTCATGAGCAGCTGTACCTGTACACTCCATCCAAGCTCTGTTTGGCTCAATGCCCAGGCGTATCAAGGCCGTTGTTACGGCTAGAGGTTGTTTGTTCTGGGTACTGATTTCTCAGAATCTATGCACCCAAATTGCATGAAAATGTAAATACATGTCAGTTCTAGTATAATATATTTATCCAATGAATACCCTTTATCACCTGCATTTCTTCTTGGTGTAGCAATTTTAATGGCCAGTAGTGTACATAGCCGTGCACTTTTTCGTCCGAAACAAATCAAAGTCGTCGAATGGTTCTTCAGGGCTTCAAAAAGATAGAAATCGCATATACAGATATCGGAGCTGTGTGGAGGATGTGTAAGGGCTTCCCAGCGAACTGCTGCACCATAGTCGAAACAACCTCAGCAGCATGTGAGCGGACTTTATCCTGCAGCAGAATGATGCCGTCTGTCAACGTTCGTGGGTGTTTGGCCTTGATTATGCTCTTCGATTTTTGCAAAGTGTGCGCTGTGCGTAAATTGTTGCGCCATGTTCTAGAAAGTCAATGAACACCGGGCCGTCATTTTGTTTCGGACGAAGAGGTACACGCCTGAGTACAACAATGGTTCCGTAGGCAACAGTAAACACTGCCATGAAGTCACTGGCTGGCTTGTCTCGCAGTGGAATAAGTGTATTAACAGAAATGGCTGTTCGCCTTGACAGCTGAGTGGCGTCGGCACGTTAGCTCAGCGTTTTCGGTCAGAAAGGTGGCTGGTCTCTTTAATAAAAAAGCTGAGTGAAGGGATCAACAACGAGCTTCTACGGATGTCATGTGACGTCAGCTATGACCAAGAACAACGGGAAAAAATGGTCAGCGCTACGGAATGCCATGCCAAGGGGCCTGGGTTCGATTCCCGGCTGCGTCGGAGATTTGCTCCGCTCAGGAACCGGATGTTGCGTTGTCGTCATCGTCATCATCCCATCCCCATCGACGCGCAAGTCACCGAAATGGAATCAACTAAAAAGACTTGCACCTAGCGACCGGTCCACCCGACGGGAGGACCTAGCCAACGACATTTCATTTCATCTCAACAGAAATGGAGATTATTGTTGAAATGATAAACAGTTTTACCTTTTTTGCATTTGTCTCTCTTTCATTCGCCTCGCGGGATTAGCCGAGCGGTCTGAGGCGCTGCAGTCATGGACTGTGCGGCTGGTCCCGGCGGAAGTTCGAGTCCTCCCTCGGGCATGGGTGTGTGTGTGTTTGTCCTTAGGATAATTTAGGTTAAGTAGTGTGTAAGATTAGGGACTGATGACCTTAGCAGTTAAGTCCCATAAGATTTCACACAAATTTGAACATTTTTTCTCTTTCATTCAACTGCCGCTAATATCATTAGTCGATATTCATTTAATACATCGCCAAGAGATGAGTGCTCTGATGTAGTGTGGGAAACGGAAATAAGCGTATGGCATCCTTGGCCGAAAGGGCCCATCCGGGGAAGTTCGGCCGCCAAGTGCCAGTCTTATTTCAGTCGGCGCCACATTGGGCGACTTGCGCGGCGGTGATGATGATGAAATGATGATGAGGACAACACAACACCCAGTCCCCGAGCGAGGGAATCGAACCCGGGCCTGTTTGCATGGGAGGCGAGCACGTTAACACCCAGCTAAGCAGGCGGACCGTAGTGTGGGATATTGGTAGTCATGCACGGTGTTTGCTGCCGCTCATCTTGACGTTTTGAGCTGCGTCTTATTATGATAATAACACTGACAGAGGGGTTCGTTAGCGGTTTGTCAAGTAAAGCCATAAGAGATGAGAGGAAGTAAAAATCTCCCCGTCTACTGAAACTGAAATGTATGTCACCTATAGAACAACAGTCAGCCCTCTGGATTAGAATTAATACAGCTGAGGCTTGGGTTAGAGTTAATACTAATGTCAACCCACTTTATTACGGCTTCCTTACAAATAAAGCAAACGCACACACTTATTAATAAAGGAAATAAATTTCCTTAATACCTCTGAGATCATTGTGAAAATTGTGTGAATAAAACCACCTAGATCGCTTAATTTATGAATTTACTGCGCCTCTTCGTCTACTATCATCAATAGGTCAAAACTTAGAACTTGTAAATGAAGGTTCAGAGTTCATACACTCTGATAGCCAAAACGTGATAACCAGTGCCCACAGCGAAACTCAGTGCAGCCCCGTTGCGATGCGTGTAAGGTAAGGAAGTTTTATAACTGGGACAGTGAAGAATTGGCGATTATTCAGGCGACGATACGGACTTCAGGTGGCCCTGACATAAAGGACTCTGAGAAAAAAAATCTTTGTGTTCTGCCTTACGGCAGGTCTTGTCATGGGGGAAACCTCGTCAGAGAGGTCCACCGCATGAGCGTCTAGGGGAGTGATTCCAGTGGTGGTTTCCCGTTGCCTTCCACTGATGATGATGAAATGATAATGAGGACAACACGACACCCAGTCCCTGAGCGGAGAAAATCTCCGACCGAGCCGGGAATCGAACCTGGGCTCCTTGGCAACTCTGACAAAGGGCAAGTTGCAGTGGTTCGGCGTCTGGGGACGAATATCTCGGAAAAAAAGCTGGCTGGCTGTTCGCGTGCTGCTGCTGTGAGCTGATATGGAAAGTTGTTGACTGACGGCCAAACCACGAGTTTGTAACAAGGTTTTGTACGTCTGGGCCTCATCAACATAACGTTTCCCGTTCTGTAAATCACGATAGGCGGCAGATCTGATGACACAGTAGGCTTACAGTACAATATTGACGTGCCTCTGTTATTCTGAATTACGATGTAAAGATCCTTTGGACATGCATGCTTGCGTCTATAACAAAAGGGACTTTGCATCGTAATTTAGGAATACGCAGACACTGCAATATCGTATTTATCCGCCGACACCGGGCAAGCGACTTTCATGTAAAATGTCTCGCCTGTATAGGAATATACATGATGGAGGTACGGGTACGGGTTTTAGAGGCATGGTTGATGACATATGGAAGTTTTGAGTGTGGCTGTCAGTCGTGTGTGCACGGATAGCCAAATGGACATTCCGGCTTTCGCTGTCGCCGCGGTCGGACGTGGTAGCTTGTGGCTCCGCATCGTCGGTGTCCTTGCCAGTGTTTACTGTTTGCCGTTGTGTGTTCCTGTGTTCCGAGTGATTCACGTGTATTGTACTTTTTTGTGGTCGTCCTTTTCGTCAGCGGCTTGCCGATTTTGTACGGGATTCGGGCTTGACCGGATTCCCTACAGCTGCAGCGCCATGTCTACCACCATCCGGAAAATCACCCTGGTTTTTGGCTTTGACAAGGATACCCGCCGAGTTCAACCGACCGCCCTCGAGATTCATGACTGGCTAACCGAGGTAATAGGTATCACTTCTGATTCTGTGCACACCACCCAGCTAGATTCTGATCGTTATTGCGTGTTTGTCAAGTTTCTCAGCCCAGTAGCAGTTGATCGACTTATTGAAAAAATCGGCAAACAAGTCCCTTTTGTTCATCGCGACGGCACCACTAGTATTGTTACTGTAACATGTGCCCATACCTCGATTCAGACAGTTCGAGTACTTAACTTGCCCACAGAGATTGACAATGCTAAAATTAAAGATGCACTTTCTAAGTTTGGTGAGGTTAAAGAAATTGTCAACGAAAAGTGGTCCTCTCGCTACAAATTACAATGTTTCAATGGGATTAGTTCTGTGGACATGGAAGTAAAAATGAACATTCCTTCTCACATCACGGTCGATGGTTATAAGGCTCACATTACATATTCTGGTCAGGCGCCCACCAGCCATATCTGCAATGAATTAGGCCATCTTCGCCAGGACTGCCCCCGCCGAGTTTTTGTCTTGAAAAATAATCTCCAGCCGCGGCGTAGATTGACACTTAACGAGGTAATGGCAGTAGATACAGGGTTATTACAAATGATTGAAGCGATTTCACAGCTCTACAATAACTTTATTATTTGAGATATTTTCACAATGCTTTGCACACACATACAAAAACTCTAAAAGTTTTTTTAGGCATTCACAAATGTTCGGTATGTGCTCCTTTAGTGATTCGGCAGACATCAAGCCGATAATCAAGTTCCTCCCACACTCGGCGCAGCATGTCCCCATCAATGAGTTCGAAAGCATCGTTGATGCGAGCTCGCAGTTCTGGCACGTTTCTTGGTAGAGGAGGTTTAAACACTGAATCTTTCACATAACACCACAGAAAGAAATCGCATGGGGTTAAGTCGGGAGAGCGTGGAGGCCGTGACATGAATTGCTGACCATGATCTCCACCACGACCGATCCATCGGTTTTCCAATCTCCTGTTTAAGAAATGCCGAACATCATGATGGAAGTGCGGTGGAGCACCATCCTGTTGAAAGATGAAGTCGGCGCTGTCGGTCTCCAGTTGTGGCATGAGCCAATTTTCCAGCATGTCCAGATACACGTGTCCTGTAGCGTTTTTTTCGCAGAAGAAAAAGGGGCCGTAAACTTTAAACCGTGAGATTGCACAAAACACGTTAACTTTTGGTGAATTGCGAACTTGCTGCACGAATGCGTGAGGATTCTCTACAGCCCAGATTCGCACATTGTGTCTGTTCACTTCACCATTAAGAAAAAATGTTGCTTCATCACTGAAAACAAGTTTCGCACTGAACGCATCCTCTTCCATGAGCTGTGGCAACCGCGCCGAAAATTCAAAGCGTTTGACTTTGTCATCGGGTGTCAGGGCTTGTAGCAATTGTAAACGGTAAGGCTTCTGCTTTAGCCTTTTCCGTAAGATTTTCCAAACCGTCGGCTGTGGTACGTTTAGCTCCCTGCTTGCTTTATTAGTCGACTTCCGCGGGCTACGCGTGAAACTTGCCCGCACGCGTTCAACCGTTTCTTCGCTCACTGCAGGCCGACACGTTGATTTCCCCTTACAGAGGCAACCAGAAGCTTTAAACTGCGCATACCATCGCCGAATGGAGTTAGCAGTTGGTGGATCTTTGTTGAACTTCGTCCTGAAGTGTCGTTGCACTGTTATGACTGACTGATGTGAGTGCATTTCAAGCACGACTTACGCTTTCTCGGCTCCTGTCGCCATTTTGTCTCACTGCGCCCTCGAGCGCTCTGGCGGCAGAAACCTGAAGTGCGGCTTTAGCCGAACAAAACTTTATGAGTTTTTCTACGTATCTGTAGTGTGTCGTGACCATATGTCAATGAATGGAGCTACAGTGAATTCATGAAATCGCTTCAATCATTTGTAATTGCCCTGTACTTCTGGTTCTTCTGCACACCCTGATGTTGATGCTCCCCAGGCAACTACCTCCGAGACCCCGCCCGTAACCGCTGATGCGTTTCCACCACTCGTAGGACGGCAAACTGCTGCGCCAGTTTGTCTTCAAAGTGAATCTCAGCAAAAGAAAAGGCCGCTGGAACATAATGATGAGCATTCAGATGAGGAAGTATCTCACACGACTCCTGCAGCCCGGAAGCCAAAACCATCAATCGCGGAGGATTTAGTACCAGATGATGCTATGCGGGTCGATTTTGAAGCCAGTGCGGATGGACTTGAGGGGATGCCGAATTCTGAGACGCCGGGTCATGAACAGAAACCTCCAATTTTGCGTGTCGCGCCCGAAGGACAACAGCCGCTACAACGCGCACAGTGAGGAAGTGTTGTGTCAACAACGCGCTACAGCTGACGCCCGACAACAAGTTCCAGGCGGAAGTACACAAGCGAAATTGTTTACCAACCAACCAGCTGCCGGCGGCATTGCTGCGACAACGACACCACCGCGTCTCAAAGAATCCACAAAAACTCCGGGACCTCAAAACTCCCCACGACGAAGACTCAATCCAGAGCCAAATCTCTCCGTTCCTCGCAACAAGGGCAATTCCACTTCGTCGCAAGAGGATGCTGTACCCCGAAATATTAGTTATGAAATTGTGAGGGAAGGATTCGGTGATGACAACAGCAAAGAACTCGGTGAAGCCCATCCCCCACACTAGTAATTCCGTTGGTACAAGGTTTGTTCCGTGTTGTTACCTAAGGTTGCAAAGCTTCTTCGTGTTTCTTTCTGTCCTCTTATCCGGTTATGGTTCGCAGCATTCACTGTGTCGTTTTTGCTTCAACCGGTCTATGATTTACAGTGTATCACTTGTTATGGTCTTTATTTAGCTTCCTGATCCAATAATCCTCCCATGGCTGCTCACATTATACTTTTTTTAATCCTGCAGCCGGCACTCTTGAGCTCCATGCCATCGTTTTGTTATACTTTTACAGATCATTATCTATATGCTACAGGCCTACACTGTCACCACCCTTAATACCAATAGGATTACGTCAGAGTTAAAACTTGCTTTATTAAAACAATTTTTGTTTATCTCTGGTACGGATATTGCCCTTTTACAAGAGGTCGCAACATGGTAAATTAACATTCCCGGCTATGTTGCAACAATCAATTTCGCTCCCGAATTGAGCGCTGGCACAGCGATTTTAGTCAAGGAAGGAATACCTCTAACCGATGTCGAAAAGTTAGACTCTGGACGGGGGATAGGCGTGAATATTATGGGCGTCAGTGTAATCAATCTGTATGCGCCATCTGGAAGTGCACGGCGCGCTGACAGATCAAAGTTTTTTAAGGATATAATTTACTTATTGCTGAGAGACTCTCCAAACTTGATCACTGCAGGCGATTTTAATTGTGTATTACATCATAAAGATCAATCCCCCAATTTTAATTATTCCCATGAATTAAACTTTCTTGTCTCCCAAATGAAATTGAGCGACGCGTGGGAAGTTAAGTATTCCACGCTTGTGAAATACACGCACATTTCACATAATTCCAGCAGCAGGATTGATAGAATCTATATGTCGAGTCACATAGTGAGGAATTTACTACAAGTGGAAATAACTCCAGTCAGCTTTTCTGACCACTGTAGTGTGAGTGGCTGCATAAACTTAGACCGGCAACCAATTCACTGGTTTAGGAATCAGTGGAACATCAATGTAGGCATTTTAACAGACGACGAGCTCGAGGCTGAATTAAAGACAGCTTGGGAATTTTGCTTGCGCTCTGTACACAACTTTCCGGGTGTTTTGGAGTGGTGGACCCGCAAGGCGAAGCCCAAATTACGGAAAGTAATTACATCTTACAGTACAGAGAGATCTCGGGCAGTTCACCGTACAATGGAATTTTACTACATGGTTTTACGGGACTTGTATGATCAGGCAGATGGCTCAGACAGGCGATTGTCCGACATCAAGAAAATTAAAGCGACATTATTAAGCTTAAAGAGAAAACAACTGGAGGGTCTTAAATTAAGTCAAAAGCCAGATTTGTCAGCGAGGACGAAACGGCTGCGTTATATCATCTGATTAAACACGCAAGGACCGGCGACGGATATTCATGGACGAACTTAGATTAGAAAACGGTACTGTCCTTACTGTGCATAACGAGATAATCAGAGAACTCCACAGGTATTACAGTGCCCTGTATGAGGCAGAAGCAACGCAAGAGGACGATTCGGATGAGTTATTTGCGTTCACAACCTCCACAATTACGGCCGACGACAACGCCAGCTTATTTTCGGCTTTTAGTCCAGATGACGTCTTTGAAATAATTCGTGGCTCCCCTAAAAGGAAATCGCCGGGCCCTCATGGCCTTCTGGTTGAATTCTATCAACGATATTGGAGTATCACAGGTGATAAGTTGACACAAGCCGTTAACAACGTCCTGCGGAGAAAGCTTGTACCACCAGAACTTAAAGAATGTAAAATCATGTTGATTCCTAAAAATAAGGGATGTAAAAAGATTAACAACTTCCGGCCGATTTCTCTTCTTAATTCGGATTATAAGATTATTGCGAGAGCTTGAAACAAACGAATGATGCCGTTGACCGTAGCACATAATTGAGCAACAGCAAACTTGTGCTCATAGGCGATCAATATTTCAGACTACAGCACAATATAGAGATATCGTCGCTCTGTCGTCTGCCAGTACCATTAATTGCGGCCTCCTTTTTGTCGATTTTTATAAAGCATTTGACCGTGTCAGCCATAAATACCTCTTCGAAACGATGCAGAGGATGGGTTTCCTGCAGGACTCCATGGCTATCGTGCGCGATATGATCACTGGTCTGGCCGCCACGATCTGCGTCAACTCCCGCTCACAAGACCAATTACCATCGCAAGGCGTGTCCCCCAAGGAAGCCCCCTTTCCATGTTGCTCTTTGTCATCTCACTAGAACCATTGCTGCGGCTAGTACAAGGGCACATGACGGGCATAACGATCGCCGGGAAGAAAACTGCAGTTGGAATAATTGTACATGACTGTGCTTAACCTGGCACACAATAATTTTAGCGCAACGCAATCTGACTATCAAAAATCCCTGCAAAAGAATGGCCCTGACAAACATTAAACTATACCTTTCACAAATCACTTACCTCACAAAAATCTTCGTTGCTCGAACTACTGCAATACAGCGAGTGCCACTACTGCCAGCTAAATAAAAGATTCAAACTACTGAAGGCACTAACTACTGATAGGCATAGTTAGCAAATGAAAGATTTTAATAGAGAACAAACACTGTATTTACCTTAATAGTCATCAATAGTCATAATATATACAGCAGCTCATGACATCAATTTTTACAAATTTCAAACTCCACCATCTCTGTCCTCACATCCACCACTGCTGGCGGCTCCCCTCCAACTGCCCAGCGCTACGCGCTGTTCGCATCCAGCTATAGCAGTTCATGACAACAATGGCAGACAACAATGCAAACTAGCCACATACTGCACACAGCACAGCCAGTGATTTTCATACAGAGTGCTATGTAACGTTGCCAATAAAAAACATAAACAGCCTACTTACATAGCCCCCATGCTCCCCACAAAAAATTTTACAAATTTTTTTGGGCAGTGGCCAATACAGATTTGAAAAAATTTTTCATAATTACAATAACAAAGATATCAAATGCACACACTTATTTATACAATGTTGGTCAAAAGCTAAAATTTTCTCACAGTCAATAAAGACAGTCCTGATCATTCACCACAGTAAAACTGCCGTTTCTTTTATCAAAGTCTGAGCAATAAAAGGCAATGCACACGGAAGTAGTAGATGTCCATGCAGTCTTGAAGAAGTAGTGTTGTCCTTCTAACAGAAAGACAGTGCTGACTCTTGAAATGCTGACAGGTAATGGGCCACAACAGAGCAAACCCACAGCAGAGTCAGTCGAAGTTGATGAATATTGGTAGGTAGGTCATCACAGAGCAGACCCACTGCAGTCCTGGTAGAGAGTATTGGTATTGGTGGGTCATCAGAGATGCAGACCCACTGTAGTCCTTGTAGAGATGGCCAGCAGCCATCTGTTGCGACTGTGCAGGTGCACAATCACCATTGAAAAGTCTTGCGGATAATAGAGCAAGTCCATAACCACCACTTGTGCACTCACAAAGTTTTTGGAATTGTCCTTAGAACCAGCAATGCTGTTATCCAGTCCCTTGCGGAATTATTAACACACGTGCAAACACTATCAGTCCCTACTTCTCACATATTGTCCATATACTATGACCAACAGAATGTGTGCAGTGAAATGAATGCATACAAGTTGCTTAATTGGATTAACTGGCGTCAATTACAGTTATATAACATAAGAATACAATTACAAAGATACAAAATACATCATTAAAAACATAACAATACAGATAATATTTGTAGTAATAGGGGCTTTACAAAAGAATAGAAATAAACATATACATCAGTGTTACAGGAATGATGACATGAGTACATACATAAAAGATCAGAATAACTTTTGAAACGTCAACTTCACACATGAGCATTAAAACAAAGCAGAATAAATAAAGTCTAAGCATCTTTACAAAGAAAATAACAGAGTATTAGAAAAATTCTACAACATAGCTCTCATCAGCTAAACACATAAAGACAGGAAAAACACAAATACACACGGGTACCCAAACACATAGTGGGATAACACCAAAAGGAAAGGACAACACAATTACATATTGGGAAAAAACAGCAAAGAGGAAAGGACAGGGTTTGTTTTACTCCAGTATTTTGCTTGGAGATCTCCCTTCATTCCATAGATCGTTCGTCTTATTTCAACCTTTGCTTCCACCAAAAAAATCCTATCTAAGCATGCTTTCTGTATTTATATGTTCACATATTGCTTACCCCATCATTTATTTACAAGAAAATCCTACCTATACCTCGTTCCTGTATTCTATTCATATTTCTTTCAAAATAATTATTTCTGATTGTACAATACTCATTGGGGCCCAAATCTTTCTTCGCAATGCATTCTTTACCTATTCTCCATAGTCAGTTTCTTATATAGTCTACCCCCTCTTAAGCTAACTTAAATCTACTGAGCTCAGATATATATACCAAGGGACGAGGCAATGCAGCAAAAAAAAAAAATAATTAACACAAACATCAATGACAAAAAATAGAAATGACAAAGCAAGCAGCATAAATTAGCAAAGCAAGTGCAATATTACAACTAATATAAGGCAATGCAGGAAACAAGAAAAACTAGCTTAGAAGAGTAACACAAAGTCAAATTCAGTAACACTATGTCTGGCAAACAGCAGCAACTTATACCTAAACATGACATAGCTCAAGCAGAAAAAATATTACAGTAAAAACAACAATGCAGACAAGGGAAAAGCATATTCACATCTTAATGTCTATGTAATTAAAGTGGTGCACCATAACAACTTATTGTAAAAAAAATATTACCATGTACTTGAAAAGAAAATTATGTGTTACTGTTATTAGTTCCTTCTTATTGTTCTTTCCTTTCCAAGTGCTCCTTTTTTAAAGAATGTGGATCATAAAATAATTATTTAATAGATCTGTTGACAGAAAGAGTTCACATTAGCAAATGCATTTCATTTTATAAAAGCAATGCTGCAACACAGCTGGAAACCAGATATCAAATGAAATAAGCAATTACGCAAACCAAAGCATAAAAATATCATTCAATAGTCATGTGGCATTTCGTTTCATAAGTTAATGGCTCTCAACTCTCGTAGAAAGACACTTGTCATAATCAGGTGAGCAGATGTACGAATATTTCCCATCAATTCATAAGCATTTCAATAATTAGCACAAAGTGCGAGTAATCATATGTTTTTTAGGTAACGAGGGTGTCACATTAGCGATGAAAGGCACATCCTAATGGCTTATTCTCCAGGTGTTTGACACAGCTGTGTGCCCACAACGCATTACAAAAATCATATGTTTTTAAGTGACGAGGGTGTCGCATTAGCGATGCCCTCTACAAAGGAATGTCATTAACAGATATATAGGCCTCTCTTTGTCCTTCTCTTCCACCTGTGCCTCTGGCACACCCTAATGGCTTTCTTTTCTACCTGAGCGTCTGAAAAGGCTTGTTCTCCAGGTGTCTGACACACCTGGGTGCCCACGTCACATTATGTGCAGGTGGTCACTTAACTTTCTTACGGAAATATTTACGACAGTAGTTTCCGCTACAGTGACAGTCTCATATAAAAACATTTCACAGGTCAAGAATTTTATTGACATAAACATACCTCAACAGCATAATACACATCGTCGTCGTAAAAATAACATCATAACACCTCAGTCAAATGTCAAAAACGTCGTAGCTTCCTCCAATGATTTCAAAACCTAAAGAAAATTCTATGCTCATTTCAGTAGTGTCATCTACCTCAAACGTACTTTAAAAATCATGATCTCATACCAAATACATCATTCAAAGCTCTCATAGTATCACAATGGTACCAAAAAAATATGAACAGTTCACAAAGTACAGACAAAGTACAATTTCTTAAGTGTGAAGTAATCCAACTCTGTAATTGCGTAAACATGTGTCACTGACGTAGTAAAAGGATGTTTGTTTCTCTGTTAAATGATCAGATAGCTGTGTAATTTATGTGTTAGAGAAATATGGTACCGATGTGTTAAATTGTATAAGCAAATACCATATTAGCTAGGGCTCCTTGTGCTTGCCAAACACATGGTACACAAAGTAGGCGTGTACCCCCCTGAGGTTTATTGTAATTGTATCCTCAGGTATTACAGCTTACAGCAATGAAATGAAATGTATCACGAAAAACTTCCTTTGTAATTCAAAAATCTCTAAAAATAAATGTTTTAAGTACAAAATTAATCACTCAAGTACGTGTCCTGTAGCGCTAAATATGCGTCTTGCTGTAAGATAATCTCTGGGAAGTGTCGTAGTTATTGTCCTCCGAAAGCTAAGTTCTGCAGAAGTCAATGTACTTACCTCATGATACACAAAAGTGGAATGCTTTGCGTATAGTTATCATACTTATTACGCTTATTGCCGTGATGAGGAAAGTACTGTGCTGTAACGTATTGTTGTCCTACGGAAAAGGCTGTCTCCTTGTAGCAATAGCACAAAAGTCACCACTAAAACATGTCTCACTTTATAGAAGAATTCAGAAAAAACTGTGCAGATATAAAACAGATACACCGCAAAAGCACATTGTAAATTGTCACTCATTAGTAACATCGTGATATAATCGTGTAGCTGTCAAAGAAACCAAATACTAAGTCATCTTGAATCTCACAGAAAGTACTTCAAATCCTGAATCCACTCTCAAGCAAACCAAAATGTTGCATGAAAATTTCATTAGCAGTGCTGGTAAATGTTCTAATCGTGCAACTAACAAGCAAGAATGTACACACACAATTACACTGTGTCGTCTGTTCGCAATAACAATGCATTCGTAATTTCTGTTTAAATAATTTCTCTTGGTTCTTGACTGGATGGTTAGTTAGCTTTAAAACATAGTTGCATGTTAACAGTTTCTCAGTGTGACAAATTGTACAAGTAGCGTGAAGTGAAAATTGCAAAGACTAAGTTAAAAAGCAGATTATCTGTCAATAAATGGTTTTACATGAGAAATGTGGTGTAAACCTTTACTCTTCCTAGTACGCAGAGTTTCAACTTCAACGCAATTATCATGTGGTATACGTCGGATTCTGTAAGGTCCATTGTAAACTAGAAAGAATTTGTGACTCAAGTGTTTCTTCTTATGTGACAATGAATGAGCTTTAATGAGAACTTTCTGACCAATATATAATTTCTTTGCATTTGCTTTACCGTGTAGTTTTCTCCTTTTGTCTGCTGCAGATTTTATATTTTTAAGAGCCAAATCAATTATGTCTTTGTGTCGAAGTTTACGTGTATTCGGGAAAGGTACAAGCTCTCTGATTCTGTTCGGTGGTTCTACATTCTTCAGTACAAGAGTAGGTGGTAAAGCAGTGGAATCATGAGGCATTTCATTCAGCACATTTTGAAATAAGTGTAAATATCTGTCCCAATGCTGATACTTTCTGTGACAATAAAGTCTGCAAAGCTTATTGATTTCTTTCATAATCCGTTCAGACGGGTTACAGTGTGGTGAATACAATGAAATAAAAACAGGTTTGATTTTATGATTCTGAAGCATGCGTGACCAAACAGCAGATCTGAATTGCGGTCCGTTATCTGAAATGACTTTACTAACGTGTCCAACTTCACGTAAGAAATTTTTAACAAAGGCGTTGGATACAGACCGTCCAGTGGCTTTACGTAACGGAGTGAAAGAAACAAATTTTGAAGTAAGTTCAACAGCGACTAGAACGTACGAAAATCCATTCGATGTTCTGACAAGGTGTCCCAAGAGATCAACAGCAGCAAATTCTTTTAATTTGGAAGGAATAATAGGAAACAACGGAGCACGATGTGAGATAGTAGATGGTTTCGCCTTTTGACAAAGTTTACAAATAGACAAGACTCTTCGAATTCGCTTTTCCATATTGTTAAAATAACAAGTCGTTCGAAGAATATGATAACATTTTCGTGGACCAAAATGTGCGTAGCTGAAATGAATGAACCAAATGAGCTTATTAACAAAATCGTCTGGAATGCAAAGTACCCATAGCTTGTCATCAACAGTGCAGCGTTTGAAGAGTATGTTGTTTCTAACCAGGTAATAATGCCGAATCTGAGTGTGTGTCTTTTCATGCCATTTACTTTTGATATCTTTCCAAATCGGATCTTTATCTTGTTCATGAGCAATGTCCTTTAAAGATGTGGTGATGAAGTTTTCAAAGGCGACTTTCTGAATGTAAAGAATACTGAAATTTTTCTCGAGGTTGCCTTCTGTGTTACTTTTCTCAAGCCCAGCCGGTGCGCGTGACAGCGCGTCCGCAACAATGTTCTCCTTGCCGGGAATGTAGACTATTGTGAAGCGGAATTCTTGCAGAAACAATGCCCAACGTTTTAACCTATCATGATTTAATTTTGAAGACATAAGAAATTGTAATGCACGATGATCACTGTATACTTTTACGTGCTTACCAGAAAGAAAGAAACGGAATTTGTTAAATGCCCAAACGATAGCTAAAGCTTCTAATTCAGTAACGGAATAATTTTTTTCAGATTTTGTTAGCACTCGGCTAGCAAAAGCAATGGTTTTCTGAACAGTAATGTCATCTTCTATGGCTTCTTGAAATAAATGGGCACCAAGACCAACTCTGGAAGAATCAGTGCTAAGGCAGAAATCTCGTGACAGATCTGGATGAGCTAGTATTGGCGCGTGAAGTAACGCTTCTTTCAAAGAATTGAATTCCAACTGTGCTTGTTCGTCCCAGTTCCAAATAGTATTTTTTCCAGTGAGAGAACAAAGTTTAGGTGTAACTAGGATTTGCATATTCAGAAAACGACGGTAAAAATTTACGAGACCTAGAAAACTGCGGACTTGTCTTTTTGTGGATGGAACTGGAATGGCTCTGATTGCTTCTAACTTTTCAGGATCCGGCTGAATGCCTTCAGAAGAAATAATATGTCCCAAAAACTTCACCTTTGTCCTACCGAATTCAGACTTTTCCAAGTTAACTGTAATTCCAGATTCTGCAAAAATACGTAACAAACTGTTGAGTATGCGGTTATGTTGTTCCCATGAAGCTTCTGCTATTAGAATATCGTCCACATATAAGGTGATGTGACGTTTTAAGAACTCAGGTAATATGGAACTTAACCCGCGAATGAATGCTGCTGAAGAAATGTTCAAACCAAAAGGAAGTTTCCGAAACTGATAACAAACGCCGAAACAAAGGATTTCCGTATTTCTAAGTTCCTCTTCCCGTGTTGGAGCGCGAGTATCCTCTGAAATATGTAATTCTTGTATTACCTGTGTCAGCTGATCTTGTAATTCCCGCATTTCTCTTTTGTACTGTGTGTTGATTTGATTTTGATTTTGTTTGAATTTTCTTATTTGTTCATAGTCTTCTGTGTCAGTGAAGGCTACGGGTCTTGTGTCATTCAGATCATCATCTACCTTTGTAGATAAGTTAGTGACCTGATCCGAAAGTTCGGCTACTTTCTCCGATAGTGAACACATTTCCTCAGTGTGTTTTTCTGAACCAAGTTTCAGAGTGTCCATTTGTGTTGAGATCGAATCTACTGTGTTCTTTAAGTTTTCCTGAGTTTTTGCCAGTTGCGTAACCGAATCGGTAGATGCAACTGAGTCAATTTTAGCCCACAAGGTCTCATGATTTTCATGAACAATGGTTTGCAGCTCTTTTATGGCTGCTTCGTGATTCTGTAATACATTCTCATGACGCGAAAAAATAGGTTGGAAATGCTCACAAATTTGTGTTTTTACATCATTACAGACTTTCTGACATTTCGATTCAATGTTATGTAATTCAGTAGTTAAATCTTCTCGTGTTTGTTCAAGTGTGGTGTCTAACTTTTGAAGCTTTTGCTGTGTTTGTCTCTGATTTTGTTCCATTGTGTGTAACTGTTGCTGTGTTTGTTTCTGGTGTTGTTCCATTGTGTCTAACTTTTTAAGATTTTGTTCCATTGTGTCTAACTTTAGAAGATTTTGTCCCATTTGTTGCATTAATTGTAATAACAATGCATTAGTGTCTGGAATCTGTTCCTCTACGCTTTTCGGCAGTGCATTTGCACCAGCAACATTCACATTTTGACAAGCAGAAAATGTGTCTTGACTCATTTGAGAAAACGGTGAGGACGCAAAACCTGAATCTACAGTATTTGCAAAATTGTGTCCTATCATTTCGGATTCCTGAGGCGAGCTGTTGCCGACCGATCGATCGATAATGCTTCCCTGTTCACTACCTGTTTGACTGTCTACGCCATTGTTTGACGCCCGCTCCATTTCCCTATGCACAGTTACCAAATTACTACTTTGAACATTAGTTAACTCATTACACAGTGGCGCTAACACATTGCTTTCGTCTTCACTGTCGTTTTTCATTTTACTTTGGAGCCGAGTGTTACGTTTTTCACACGCCATTATTGTGACAATATTTCACACGATAACACAGAAAAGCACAATTTGAATAGCAAAAATAAGGGAACACATTAACATAGCACTGAAAATAATATGTAGTTAATTACAAGCGCAGCTGCGAAATACTTGTTGCAAATCTACATGCATGCCACAACTGTTTTACATTACAACAATGAAAGACTGCAACTACAAAGGAGATTCTCTCTACAATTATGCGCTAGCAATAAACAAAAGCTACACTAAATACACAAACTACAAGAAAAAAATCAGAAGATTCCCGTGAGGTATCCTGGCAGGGTCGCCATATGAAACGTCCCCTTAGAATAATTGTACATGACTGTGCTTAACCTGGCACACAATAATTTTAGCGCAACGCAATCTGACTATCAAAAATCCCTGCAAAAGAATGGCCCTGACAAACATTAAACTATACCTTTCACAAATCACTTACCTCACAAAAATCTTCGTTGCTCGAACTACTGCAATACAGCGAGTGCCACTACTGCCAGCTAAATAAAAGATTCAAACTACTGAAGGCACTAACTACTGATAGGCATAGTTAGCAAATGAAAGATTTTAATAGAGAACAAACACTGTATTTACCTTAATAGTCATCAATAGTCATAATATATACAGCAGCTCATGACATCAATTTTTACAAATTTCAAACTCCACCATCTCTGTCCTCACATCCACCACTGCTGGCGGCTCCCCTCCAACTGCCCAGCGCTACGCGCTGTTCGCATCCAGCTATAGCAGTTCATGACAACAATGGCAGACAACAATGCAAACTAGCCACATACTGCACACAGCACAGCCAGTGATTTTCATACAGAGTGCTATGTAACGTTGCCAATAAAAAACATAAACAGCCTACTTACAGTGCATATGCTGATGATGTCGGCGTCGTAGTGCGGAACAGGGAAGATGTGATTCAACTGGAGGCAGACCTCAGAAGCTATTGTTCCGCTTCTGGTGCAAAAATGAATGAAACTAAAAGCAAATTTCTCCGTATAAGGGGACTTGACGATGTCGGCCTAGAATGGGCTAACCATGTTACGGAACACAAATCTCTTGGGACGATACTGACGGTACCCCCACAAAAGATGATAACGGCAAATTGGCGGGATGTCTCGCTCAAAGTCAAGGATGCTTTAATAGATAACGTCCATCGCAGCATGGACCTATTTCAGAGGGTTAAATTTATAGATACATGTATCCTGTCGAGAGCATATTATGTGGCACAGGTCTTTCCACTCCCAACCGTCATAGCCAAACAGATAATGAGCAAGTTGACCAATTTTCTGTGGCGGGGGGAAACATTTCGAGTTGACGTGAAGACTGTGATCCTCGACCCTCTGCATGGCGGTCTGGGTCTAACCGATCTGGACGCCAAAGCAACGGCTTTTTACATTAAACGGATGACATCCTTAATCCAAAGCTACTGTGACACCCTTACGGCTAAGTTGTTTGAGGCAGTCGCGCCGAAAAGCGTAGAACCGCCAATCAATGTGCAGACGATCGACTACCAGCTCTCCCACATCCGCACATATTATCTGGAAAAGAGCTACTTGAGCGAGGTCCTTCTCCAACATCGCCCCTTAACTGCCAAGGACATTCTGGAGCATAGGAAACAATATGAGGGCAAGAACAAAATCGAACACAAGCATAGTGGTGTCAATTGGGATGTCCTGTGGGCGATCATCAGCAGCAGTGTACTTCCGTCCTTGGTCAGGTCGACATGGTACAAAACGGTCAACAACATTATCAGCACAAATGAGCGCCTGCATGCGACTGGGCTAAGCGACACAGCCCATTGTCCAGATTGACAGCAAGTGGATACTGTTCTCCACAGATATACTTGCAGTCACCGCATGCGCAATTGGCAATGGGTTCGTCAACAACTCGCCCTTATAACTAGGACTTCTGAAAATAACATAGACACGAGCTTACTGCACAGACCAGACGTCAAATATTTTCCGCCAACTAAAAATAATGCCGTCATGTGGCTGTTGGGTCATTATACAAGTCATGTATTCAGTCGGCTGACGGGCGACGATTACAGCGAATTTCTATTACACGTGGAAACGGAAAATTTTAAAATTAAAAACTACGCGGATCACCGTCGCAAGTACGGTAATATGCTCCATATCGCATTCAATAGAACAGGGATTGGATAACTGTTCGAGCTCTCAAACCTTCTCCCGTTTATGTATCAAGCGAATAGTCTGGCTCAAAAAATCAATGTTCCTTTACAGTCAATGTGAGTGGTGACGGGTATGGGGGAGGCACCGTGGCCAGGCCTCGGACTAATTGACCCCTGACCTCCTTGCCGCCACCTGCCTGCCACGCTCGTTGCACGGACATTGCAGTGGCTTCAATACTTATATATAATAAAAAACAATAAATAAAAAAAGGAACAATAAAAAAGGAAAAAAAATGAGCTACATGAAATTATTATTATTACTGTCATTCTTACTATTATTATTATTAAACAATGCAGGATAAAATAGATAAATAAAAGGTGGTCTGTTGGATAGATAAAAAAATAGTTGGTAGAGCACTTGCCCGCAAGGAAAAAAAAGAAAAACCGATGGATCGATGAAATAAAAAAAATAAGGCGACTGCTCACAATAAGCTGGAAATCTGGGTTCGAGTCCCGGTCCGGCACACATTTTCATTGTCGTCATTCCATTCTACAGCTGATGGCTGTCCATAATCGCAATTGTGATTACGTTTAATGTATTACATAGTACAGTGGGTGTTAGCAACCCAAAAGCAGAAATACTAAGCTTCTTTCTCAAGAGTTTCTTCACAAAGAACAATGAACCAACATTGCTCCAGTTTGATTGTTGCAACACAACAAAGATGAGAGTTATAGATATGTGTCAGCTGCTTTGGGAAACAATTGAAATCCATAAAATCAAACAAAGCCCCAATACCCGATGTAATTCTTGCTACATCCCATACAAAAATTTCGTATAAGCTAGACCCCTTAGTAACCATAATACACCGTTAAGTCCTTCAAACAAAAAATATTCCCAATAGTTGGAAGAAACCGCAGGCTACACCAGCCTACACGAAAAGTAGCAGAAGTGATGAGCAAAAATATCGGCAGTCATCCTTGGCATCCATCTACTGAATCTTAGATCACATTCTAATTCCATCATAATGAGATATCTCAAACATAATGACCTCCACCATGCCAACTAGCGTGAATTCCGAAAACATCGGTCCTGTGAAATTTACGTCGCCCTTTTCTCACATGAGATCCATTACGACATTGATCAAACCAGGGAGGTGGCTGCAGTACTTCTTGATTTCCGAAAAGCATTTGACTTAGTATCGCTTCAGCGGTTATTAACGGTAATATATTTGTATGAGGTATCGAGGAAGCGGAATGTTATGTTGGATGGAGAGATGAGTAGTAACTTCAGTCGTTCCCCACGGAATGTGTTAGATCCCGAGGTGTACACATTGTATATTACTGACCTTGCAAACAATATTTATAATAACCTCAGACTTTACGCCGATGATCTAGTTACCTGTAACGAAATACTGTTCAAAAAATTTGTACAAATATTCAGTCAGAACTCGATAAGACTTCGAAGTGGTGAAAAGATCGGCAACTTCCTTTAAATCTTCAGACGTTTCTGACTCGGAAGTCGGGCGTTTAGTGCTGAAGAAAAGTATACACGCTGTGTTTGAGACGGCAAGGTACATATTTACAGCACACCATCCGTCAAAGAAGGGGATGTTTTCAACGTCCTCGCCAAAATGTACAGAGTACACAGTAAAGGATCCTGTTTGGCTACTCGGTAGTCCAAAGTAAACCATAAGCATCTTGTTTCAAAGGAAGTCTGAAGGCAGACTTAGAGTTGTTAAATTTACTACAGACCAATTGCCAGCCGAGCGCAACGCATTTTGTGGTGGTGGCGGTGAGGTCTTATGGGACCAAACTGCTGAGGCCATCGGTCCCTAAGCCTACACACTACTTAATCTAACTTAAACTAACTTACGCTATGGACAACACACACATCCATGTACATTATTGGTACTTTGGGTAATCATACTCCATTTTAACAAAATTCTGCCAGATCATCATAAGGTTTAAACGTGGAACAAGAACTTGTAAGCTTCTGTAAATGTTTATAAATGTAACACTGCGCAGAAACGAAAGTATCCTATAACAACAATATCAGTGAGTCACAGTTATATTCAGTAAACTCATTCAAATGCATGGATGTTACAGTTTGTAGTGACATGAAATGGAACAAAAGAGCTAGAAAACTGCTGCGGAAGCAAAGGGAACTTCACAGCAAACATAAACATAGCCAAAGCCATGCAGACAAACCAAAATTACGCCAAGCGAAATGTAGTGTGAGGAGGGCTACGCGAGAGGCGTTCAATGAATTTGAAAGTAATGTTCTATGTACTGACTTGGCAAAAAATCCTAAGGAATTTTGGTCTTATGTCACAGCGGTAGGTGGATCAAAACAAAATGTCCAGACATTCTGTGACGAAAATGGTACTGAAACAGAGGATGACACACTAAAGGCCGAAATACTAAATGTCTTTTTCCAAAGCTGTTTCACAGAGGCGGACTGCACTATAGTTCCTTCTCTAGATTGTCGCACAGATGACAAAATGGTAGATACCGAAATAGACGACAGAAGGATAGAGAAACAATTCAAATCGCTCAAAAGAGGAAAGGCCACTGGATCTGATGGGATACCAGTTCGATTTTACACAGAGTACGTGAAGGAACTTGCCCCCCTTCTTGCAGCGGTGTACCGTAGGTCTCTAGAAGGGCGTAGCGTTCCAAAGGATTGGAAAAGGGCACAGGTCAGCCCCGTTTTCAAGAAGGGACGTCGAACAAATGTGCAGAACTATAGACCTATATCTCTAACGTCGATCAGTTGTAGAATTTTGGAACACGTATTATGTTCGAGTATAATGACTTTTCTGGAGACTAGAAATCTACTCTGTAGGAATCAGCATGGGTTTCGAAAGGGACGATCGTGTGAAACCCAGCTCGCGTTATTCGTGCACGAGACTCAGAGGGCCATAGACACGGGTTCCCAGGTAGATGCCGTGTTTCTTGACTTCCGTATGGCGTTCGATACAGTTCCCCATAGTCGTATAATGAACAAAGTAAGAGCACATGGACTATCAGACCAATTGTGTGATTGGATTGAAGAGTTCCTAGATAACAGGACGCAGCATGTCATTCTCAATGGAGAGAAGTCTTCTGAAGTAAGAGTGATTTCAGTTGTGCCGCAGGGGAGTGTCGTAGGACCGTTTCTATTCACAATATACATAAATGACCTTGTGGATAACATTGACAGTTCACTGAGGCTTTTTGAGGACGATGCTGTGGTATATCGAGAGGTTGTAACAATGAAAAATTGTACTGAAATGCAGGGGATCTGCAGTGAATTGACGCATGGTGCAGGGAATGGCAATTGAATCTCAATGTAGATAAGTGTAATGTGCTGCGAATACATAGAAAGAAAGATCCCTTATCATTTAGCTACAATATAGCAGGTCAGCAATTGGAAGCAGTTAATTGCATAAATTATCTGGGAGTACGCATTAGGAGTGATTTAAAATGGAATGCTCATATAAAGTTGATCGTCGGTAAAGCAGATGCCAGACTGAGATTCATTGGAAGAATCCTAAGGAAATGCAATCCGAAAACAAAGGAAATAGGTTACAGTACACTTGTTCGCCCACTGCTTGAATATTGCTCACCAGTGTGGGATCCGTACCAGGTAGGGTTGATAGAAGAGATAGAGAAGATCCAACGGAGAGCAGCGCGCTTCGTTACAGGATCATTTAGTAATCGCGAAAGCGTTACGGAGATCATAGATAAACTCCAGTGGAAGACTCTGCAGGAGAGACGCTCAGTAGCTCGGTACGGGCTTTTGTTGAAGTTTCGATAACGTACCTTCACCGAGGAGTCAAGCAGTATATTGCTCCCTCCTACGTATATCTCGCGAAGAGAACATTAGGATAAAATCAGAGAGATTAGAGCCCACACAGAGGCATACCGACAATCTTTCTTTCCACGAACAATACGAGACTGGAATAGAAGGGAGAACCGATAGAGGTACTCAAAGTACCCTCCGCCACACACCGTCAGGTGGCTTGCGGAGTATGGATGTTCATGTAGATGTAGATGTAGATCACATAGCGTCAGGCATAGATAAAGCAGATGACAGATCTCGATTAACTTATAAAACTCCAGGAAAATACAAATAGCCTACAAAAGAGACTGCTTACAAAATACTTGTGGATGCATACCAGAATATAGCTGAAGTGCCTGGACCCCGTACAAAACATAGCTAACAGAAGATATTGAATGAGCACGACGAAGAGCGCAGAAAATGCTCACAGTTTTACTTGACCAGTGTGGGAGCGTTGGAGGAGCCTGAAAAAACTGGCATGCAGACGCTTGAAGATAGATGCGAACTGTCCGTTGAGGGACAAGTTACAAAGCTTCAAGAACCATCTTTAACTGAGAATTCTAGGTATATTTTACAACACCCTAGGTATCGCTGCAGTAGGGATGTGTAGGTAAGATTAGACTAGCTACAGCGCACACAGATCGTTTACGCGATCATTCTTCCTACGCTCCATATCGCAAGAGAATGAGGAGAAACCCCAAGAAGAGGTACAGTGGAAAGTACCCTCTTCCATGCACTTCGCAGAGTTTAGCTGTGTGTGGATGTAGACAGGCGGTATTAATACTCCCAGCGAGGTTCCGAGTTTTGAAGTGACAGAACTCCTCAAAATAAAAAAAATATAAAAAACTGTGCTGCAGAATTAAAGATTTAAAGTGAGACAAAGTAAGGAATAACAGAAAACAAATAGTTGATGAAATGAAAAAGAAAATCGGGCTTTGAAATGAATTCAATCGCGACAAGTGGGACTCGAACCCGGATTTCTCGCTTTATGCAAGCGGTCGCCTTAAACGCTTCTGCTGTCCGAGCACGCTTCCTAGCCAACCCGAATTCCCAACTTGTTGCACACAACTTACGTAGCGCCAACAGTCCACGATACTCGCTGCTCGCAGCCTCACACTGATTCCCGCAAAAATGTCGGAAATTATCTTTGATGGTCGTCAAGGCAAATATATTTATATATGAGCGGTGTCTGTCCTATCGGACGTGTCCAAAAGAACAGAAACAATACGTATATAAAGAAAACAAGTCCTCGTTTCTTTGTGTATAATATCCACCTTTGCGTGTGTGTGTGTGTGTGTGTGAGAGAGAGAGAGAGAGAGAGAGAGAGAGAGATAGAAGCAATGGATTCAAAGTGAATAAACAGAAATAAATATTGTGAAAAAAAAGAGTGGGATAATGAAATGGAATAAAGTGTCTTTAACAAGAGCAGAGAGACACGTGAAAAAAATATGAGTAGGCTCAGTTACTGGAAGGAAGGCAAATGAAATTGTAAACGAAAATATTGAGAGCGAGTGAGTGAGAGAGGTGGAGAAGGAGGCAAGGAGGTATAAAAGGAGGGAATAAGAAAATGAAGAAAGACTTGAAAATAAATGAAATCTGACATTCGATAGTCTGATAATAAAGGAATAGGAAGTATCAACGGTTAAATTTTTCACATTGAGTCGGTGGCTTCGTCATTATAAACAGAGTTCGGCTCGCACAAGGAAGGAGGAGGGTAACCGACATTATCCTTACTAAAAGAACCATATCGTCATATGCCTTTCGTAAATGAAGGAAAGCAATTTGGATGGCCAGGTATATGTCTGAAATCTCCTCTTCCCGAACGCGAGTCAGTTTTTTAACTACTGAGAGAGAATTTAGGTGTTAATAAAGTAATGACAAGGTCAGTAAGAGTGTGCTTCTGTGACAAATAGGTTTACGCTGAGAAAGAAATGAAGAATTCAAGCAAGTGAAGTGAAAGGAAACCTCCCGGCGGTCAGCGGAAGCTGCAGCGGAGGGCAGCAGTTGACAATAGAGTACCGCAGATCCCTCCGGTCCACCGCATTCAGCTCGACGTGACACTGGAAATCGGCGCAGCAGGAAACTGGTGAGAAGCGTTTTTCCACGCCGTGGCTTTTTCGTTTTTTTTTTACCATCCGGCGCTGCGACTTCCGACAAAAAGCCGGGGAGTCGGGGAGAATGAGGTCAGTTTCCTCAACAGGCGGCGGGCTTCCTGCCGGTGACAGACAGGCGATGCGCTGCGACGCGGGGCTAAGGGGGGGGGGGGTGCAGTGTGCCGCGAGCGTTCGTATCCGATACGATGCGCACTCCGGGCCGGTAATTTAGTTATTGGCGCGCGGCGCGTGACGGAGATATGGATTATTGGGCACGGCGGTGGTGACCGGTGGGTGATGGGTAGCGGGTGATGGGTGACGGGCGCTGGCGTGGCGTGGGAGGCGCTGCTGGCGACGTCCCAGAGGTCCGGCCGCTCTGCGCCTGGGGGCGCTCCGCACGCGCTCAGGGGCGCGTCCAGCCAGCGGGCCTCGGGCGGTGCGGTCAGACTGTCGCCTCCGAGCGGAGGACTGGTCTGACACCAGTGTTACGCGAGATGGGTGTCTTTGGCTGGATGTCGTGACCATCTGACATATCCGTAAAATTACTGCCTACATACGACATTTTATTTTTTATAAAAAAAAGTATACAAGTAATGTAGAGAACCAATTGCGCTGTCGAGAGCTGACACTTTGTTGCGTCCAGTATACGGCAAGATAACATTGAAGCCATATGGTCAGTTGTGAAGGAAGTGTCTGGTCAGCAGCACAAGGTCGAAGATATAAAGTCAGTTCGCAGTAATAATGTTTCTGTTACTGATAAATCAGATATATGTGCAGTATTTTAACAATCATTTTCTTAGCATTGCTGGTGAATTAAATAAAAATTTAGTGTCTACAGGAAATCATATAAATTTCTTAGCAAATGCCTTTCCGAGACTGATGTCTGAAATACTCCTCTGTGATACAGACAAGAGGGAGACTGAGTCAATAATTAAATCACTGAAGACTAAGGGCTCTCATGGTTATGATGGAGTGTCTAGCAGAATATTAAAGTACTGTGCTGCACATGTTAGCCCTGTATTTAGCCATATTTGTAATTTTTCCTTTAGGAATGGTCAGTTTCCTGAGCGATTAAAGTACTCAGTAGTAAAGCCGCTTTATAAAAAGGATGAAAGGGATAATGTAGATAATTTTAGACTTATTTCTATGCCATCAGTGTTTGCAAAAGTTATCGAAAAGGCTGTGTATGTAAGGTTTATTGATCATTTTATATCACACGATTTGCTATCAAATGTACAGTTCGGCTTTAGAAGACGTTTGACAACTGAAAATGCTATATTCTCTTTTCTCTGTAAGGTACTGAATGGGCTAAACAAAAAGTTTCGAACGCTTGGCATATTTTTTTATTTAACTAAGGCATTTGATTGTGTTGATCTCACAATATTGCTCCAGAAGTAGGACCATTACGGAATAAGGGGAGTAGCTCACCTCTTACTTTAGCAACAGGCAGCAAAAGGTCATTATTCACAATGTTGATAACGGCTGTGATGTGGGATCTGAGTGGGATACTGTCAAGTGGGGGTTCCCCAGGGATCAGTGTTGGGGCCGCTCCTGTTCCTTATTTATATAAATGATATGCCATCTAGTACTGTGTGTAACTCTAACATATTTCTGTTTGCAGATGACACTAGCTTGGTAGTAAAGGATGTTGTGTGCAACATTGACTCGGTTTCAAATAGTGCAGTACATGACCTCAGTTCATGGCTTGTAGAAAATAAACTAACGTTAAATCACAGTAAGACTCAGTTTTACAGTTTCTAACACACAATTCAACAAAACCTGATGTTTTAATCTCACAGAACGGACATATGATTTGTGAAACTGAACAGTTCAAATTTCTAGGTGTTCAGATAGATAGTAAGCTGTCGTGGAAATCCCACGTTGAGGATCTTGTTCAAAGACTTAATACTGCCATTTTTACTATTCGAACGGTATCAAAAGTGAGTGATACTTCGACACATAAATTAGTCTATTTTGCTTATTTTCATTCACTTATGTCGTATGGTATTATGTTTTGGGGTAACTCTTCCCATTGTAGGAGCATATTTTTGGCTCAGAAACGGGCGATTTGGGCAATAAGTGGTGTGAGTTCACGAACCTCTTGTCGACCTCTGTTCACGAGTCTGGGTATTTTGACATTGGCCTCTCAATATGTATATTCCTTATTGTCGTTTCTTGCTACCAATATTGCCGGCCGGAGTGGCCGTGCGGTTCTAGGTGCTACAGTCTAGAGCCGAGCGATCGCTACGGTCGCAGGTTCGAATCCTACCTCGGACGTGGATGTGTGTGATGTCCTTAGGTTAGTTAGGTTTAATTAGTTCTAAGTTCTAGGCGACTGATGACCTCAGAAGTTAAGTCGCATAGTGCTCAGAGCCATTTTGTTACCAATATTAGTTTATTCCCAAGAATAAGCAGCTTTCAGTCGGTTAATACTCGGCAGAAATCAAACCTCCATTTGGATCGGACTTCCTTAACTCGTGTGCAAAAAGGTGTGCAGTATACTGCTGCATCCATTTTCAATAAGCTGCCACCCGAATTCAAAAATCTTAGCAGTAATCCACGCGCTTTCAAATGGAAACTGAAGAGTTTCCTCATGGGTCACTCCTTCAATTCTGTCGAGGAGTTCCTCGAAAAATTAAGCTGATTCTTATTGTATTACTGATAGCGTTTACTTAAACTGATAGACTGACTGTTTTTCAGGTTCATGAACATTTATTTTTATCTGTTATTACTTTTATGTTGTAAGTTCATGTACTGACACGTTCCATGACCTTGGAGATTTGCTCCTCAATTTGGTCCTACGGAACTTGACGTGTAAATAAATAAATAAATAAATAAAGGAAGAATTAATTGATTGTTGTTGTTAATAACGATCATCCTCCTTTACCTCCTCTGCATTACTGCAGATGACGTGTCGCTGAGCACATTTGTTCTGTGCATGCAGTACACGTGAGGCGCCTAGTTGTTTCCACTGCACTGTGTGGAATACGAAGGTTCTGTTATAGTTCACTAACCAGCTGTCTTCAAGTTGATGTCCCCAGCGCAGAAAACAGCACGTAGGTCGTAGGTTCTGTATCTTGAGGCTGAAACTGACTTTTAGCGAGGTTCTGTTCTGAAATAATGTATCACTTCTTTGGGATGCCACTCGCGTATTTTAATATAGCCACACGAGAAGACTACATGATCTCAATACAACACCTTCTGATACAGCAAAGTACATGATCAAAGACAATGTTTGCGAATATGCATCTTTACACTGTTTGTGGCACGTGTCTGTGCCTCATGACTACCGGAGTGAATCTTTTAATACTGAATACTGGCAAACACATCCTGCCACAGACAACATGACTGTACATCTCGACTGCCTAATCCAGATTGACGAACAGGAACTTAAATAAAAATTGGAAGCACATACTACGACAGACAACATGTCTGTTCTTCTCGACTGCCTAATCTAGAGTGACGAACAGCCCGAAACACTTCGCGCGCCATACCAGAAAAGGCGTGACCCGAACGCTTCCGAAGTGCTTCGTCCGCAATTTCGTCAGTCTTTTGTTTTTGATTTAAATTGTTTTTAATAATTCTAGAATGACTGATTGATAGTCAGTTGTTGAGAGATATTTATAGTAAAAAGTGAACTCATTCCAATGAGTAGTTTAACTAATAATAATAACTATGCTTTAAAGTTTTGGCGCCCTTGCTCCGAACACAGCAGCCAATCACAGAGCAGTAGCATTATGCAGGCGGTCTTTCTCACGGGAATGGTACCGAATCTAACATCTGTCACAGGTACCTCACACAACATTTCGTCATCTATATACTTCTTGCATCTCCACTGCTCTGGGAACAGTCTCTTGGAGTCTAATATGATGGCTGACTAAGCCAGAAATATTACAAATAGACTTACAGACAAGTCCTTATTCACTGGTTAAGTGTGCCAACAGCACCGTTACAACGAATCCATTGCCTAATCTGAAGCGAAAATGTTGCTCAAAAATATGACACAACGTTCCTTCGAACACGCATTCATGTCCGAAGAAATATTGCATCGTCTTGATGAAAAACACAGGCCCTGCTGTATCGTATTTATCCATTGACACCGCTCAGGCGATTTTCAATTAAAATGTACGTAACGAATGTACGAGTGAAGGCTGTACACACTTGGTTGATGACATATGGAAGTTTAGGTGTGGCCGTGTGCCGCGCTCGGATTGTCTAATGGTAGCCGGCACGTTCAGCTCAGCCTGTTCGGTCAGAGGTTGAGTTGCCCTACATCATCATCATCATCATCATTTAAGACTGATTATGCCTTTCAGCGTTCAGTCTGGAGCATAGCCCCCCTTATACAGTTCCTCCATGATCCCCTATTCAGTGCTAACATTGGTGCCTCTTCTTATGTTAAACCTATTACTTCAAAATCATTCTTAACCGAATCCAGGTACCTTCTCCTCGGTCTGCCCCGACTCCTCCTACCCTCTACTGCTGAATCCATGAGTCTCTTGGGTAACCTTGCTTCTCCCATGCGTGTAACATGACCCCACCATCTAAGCCTGTTCGCCCTGACTGCTACATCTACAGAGTTCATTCCCAGTTTTTCTTTGATTTCCTCATTGTGGACACCCTCCTGCCATTATTCCCATCTACTAGTACCTGCAATCATCCTAGCTACTTTCATATCCGTAACCTCAACCTTGTTGATAAGGTAACCTGAATCCACCCAGCTTTCGCTCCCATACAACAAAGTTGGTCGAAAGATTGAACGGTGCACAGATAACTTAGTCTTGGTACTGACTTCCTTCTTGCAGAAGAGAGTAGATCGTAGCTGAGCGCTCACTGCGTTAGCTTTGCTACACCTCGCTTCCAGTTCTTTCACTATGTTGCCATCCTGTGAGAAAATGCATCCTAAGTACTTGAAACCGTCCACCTGTTCTAACTTTGTTCCTCCTATTTGGCACTCAATTCGTTTATATCTCTTTCCCACTGACATTACTTTCGTTTTGGAGATGCTAATCTTCATACCATAGTCCTTACATTTCTGATCTAGCTCTGAAATATTACTTTGCAAACTTTCAATCGAATCTGCCATCACAACTAAGTCATCCGCATATGCAAGACTGCTTATTTTGTGTTCACATATCTTAATCTCACCCAGCCAGTCTATTGTTTTCAACATATGATCCATAAATAATATGAACAACAGTGGAGACAGGTTGCAGCCTTGTCTTACCCCTGAAACTACTCTGAACCGTGAACTCAATTTACCGTCAACTCTAACTGCTGCCTGACTATCCATGTAAAGACCTTTAATTGCTTGCAAAAGTTTGCCTCCTATTCCATAATCTTGTAGAACAGACAATAACTTCCTCCTAGGAACCCGGTCATATGCCTTTTCTAGATCTATAAAGCATGGAAACAATTCCCTGTTCCACTCATAACTCTTCTCCATTATTTGCCGTAAGCTAAAGATCTGGTCCTGACAACCTCTAAGAGGCCTAAACCCACACTGATTTTCATCCAATTGGTCCTCAACTAATACTCGCACTTTCCTTTCAACAATACCTGAGAAGATTTTACCCACAACGCTGATTAAAGAGATACCTCTGTAGTTGTTACAATCTTTTCCGTTTCCGTGTTTAAAGATTGGTGTGATTACTGCTTTTGTCCAGTCTGATGGAACCTGTTCCGACTCCCAGGCCATTTCAATTATCCTGTGTAGCCATTTAAGACCTGACATTCCACTGTATTTGATGAGTTCCGACTTAATTTCATCCACCCCAGCCGCTTTATTGCACTGCAATCTATTGACCATTTTTTCCACTTCCTCAAATGTGATCCTATTTCCATCATCATTCCTATCCCATTCTACCTCGAAATCTGAAACATTACTGATCGCATTTTCACCTACATTGAGTAACTCTTCAAAATATTCCCTCCATCTGCCCAAGGCATCCACAGGATTCACCAGCAGTTTTCCTGACCTGTCCAAAATACTTGTCATTTCCTTCTTACCCCCCTTTCGAAGACTGCTAATTACACTCCAGAACGGTTTTCCAGCAGCTTGACCCATAGTCTCCAACATGTTTCCAAAGTCTTCCCACGATTTCTTTTTGGATGCTGCAATTATCTGTTTGGCTTTGTTTCTTTCTTCAACATAGCTTTCTCTGTATACCTGGGTTTTGGTATGTAGCCATTTGTGATACGCCTTCTTTTTCCTTTTACAGGCTGCCTTGACTGTGTCATTCCACCAAGCTGTTTGCTTCATCCTACCATTACACACTACTGTTCCAAGACATTCTTTAGCCACTTCTAGTACTGTGTCCCTGTACCTTAAAAAAACTGAGTGAATCGGTCAACTATGAAACTGAACGGGTGTCACGGGACGTCCGCAAATGCAACAAACAATAAGGAACAAAGATAGATCAAACAAAAAATATGAAAATGATAAGGTCAGCGCTCGCGATAAGCGACAAATCCGGGTTGAAGTCCCTTTCCGGCTGAGCTTTTCATCGTCGTCATTCCATTATGCAGCTGATGATCGTCTACATTCGCAATTGCGAATACATTTCATGTAATTCGTAGTCCAGTCGTCAACCATAGTATCTAGGGTAACTATAGAGGAACCTGAAACGGAATGACACATAAAACGAATAGTAGGAAAAGGCAAGTGGGAAGTATCTTAATAAAATGAACCCATCCGTGAAGGAGATGGTTTACAAGGCACTTGTTCGACCGATTCTTTAGTATTGTTCACGAAATGCGAACTTTACAGGGTAGAGCTCATAGAAGAGATAGAGAAGATCCAACGCAGAGCGAAGCGTTTCGACAGGGGATCGCGTAGTCGGCACGATAGCGTCACAGAGATGCTCAACAAATTCCGGTGGCTGGCGTTACAAGAGGGGCGTTGTTGTGCAACACGGAGAGGCTGATCTTCGAAATTCCGAGAGAGCATTTTCCAGGAATAGTCGGACGACATATTTCTTCCTCATTTATACTTCTCGCGAACTGAACGTGATTTGAAAACTTACGAGCAACCATTCTTCCCACCCACCATTCGCAAGTGGAACACTGTAGCGGGGATCAGACACCGTTAAATGGCTTGCAAACTATGATGAATATGTTGGTAGTAGCGCTCCGTCGAAATAGTGATGAATTTCGTTTCAGCTGTGTTTTCTTCCTTTCCTTTTATTTCACTCTGCACCTCTAAATCTAGAGTGGGTTGACCGACTTCTCGCCCGCTGTAGAGTCAGGGTCTTCCCAGCCAAATACCAGGAGAACTGTTATGGGGAATATTATGAGGGGGGGTGGGGTGGAGTGAGGATTTACATTTTCGTAATTTGACTTAAAACCAAGTCAAATCCTCAAAAACCTTAATCAGAGTAGGGTGAATGTGTGGGGATTATTTTAAATTTGATTCTGGGAAAATATCTTCCAGAGAATAATATGGAAGCCTACTGCATGTGTAAGTGTATTTGTTTGTGTGTAGAGACGATGACTTCTTCTATATGTGCAGTATACCTATGCCGCCGCCGGTCGCAGGCGATTCTTTTTAATATTTGTAATTCCCTATCCTTAAAGTAAGAGCGGACTGGCGTGTAATGAGACTTTGGAGAGTCAGAGACTCATCCAACAGCTGGTAATGGGGCAGAGGTAGTCCCAATTGGGACTATTAAAGAAGGAATTTATAGTTACAGCATTTGCCTTAAAATCAAGTGAAACCTCCCGAAAACCTTGATTAGAAACGGGGATGATAATTATTTCTAATTTACGTCTGGGACACTATGCCTCATACAAACCTGCACCTGCTGTGAATGAAGCTAAGCCGGCCGGGGTGACCGAGTGGTTCTAGGCGCTACAGTCTGGAACCGCGCGACCGCTACGGTCGCAGGTTCGAATCCTGCCTCGGGCATGGGTGTGTGTGATGTCCTTAGGTTAGTTAGGTTTAAGTCGTTCTAAGTTCTAGGGGACTGATGGCCTCAGAAGTTAAGTCCCATAGTGCTCAGAGCCATTTGAACCATTTTGAATGAAGCTAAGCAGTCGGAACGACTTGCCCATTGCCCAGGGTGAGTCAGGAGGAAAGGTATATGCTTTGAGAGTTGATATAATTAGTGATTCTGAACCAGAAACATCATATGAACGTATGTCCTGTTCTTAACAGTTTCCGATGAAAGTAATGAAAACAGTGGGGAGGAGGATAAATGCAGGAGATAGTAAACGAAACACTGCCCTATTTCGTTTAAATGTGCACATTTCCTCACAAAAGATGTTCGAAAATTCCACCGCCAACTGCACTGCATTGTTTAGCTCTTGTAGACAGCTGCTGATCTGAGCTGACTCGTTGCGTCCTTTAAACAAGTGTAAAATACGAGCTTGAAGTTCTGTGTCGTAAGGAATGTCTTGGCTACTGTTTCCATCGAAATGTCCGTCATTGTAGTAGCATCAGCACAACAAGGGTACAAGTCACATATCGTGAAGATATATCGGAATCCTACTGCTGGAAGCAATGGGCCCACTAAGTCTCTGTGTATAAGGGTAAAAACGTGTGGTTTCAGAGAAATGATCTGCGGACAGCAAAGAAAACACTACACAGCATGATGTCGCTATGGTTGTATTCACATGTGTGTGCTGGTAACAAGGACACGCGACTGACGTCCGTGATTTTCAAACAGCTGTATGGTGGATACGGTTCAGAAAAGGGCATCTGTTCATTTGAAGTTTTTTGTTCAGAATAATCAGTAGGGCTACTGCCACCCTTCAAAGCTTCTACCTTTTCTCCTCAGTCACCCTTTATCTCATGTTTGCTCATAACCCAGATTGGTTACTGATATGCGTCTGTCGCCAGCTATCGGTGACTGCGTGAACTTGTTGTTCCAGTGTATCGATTCTCGTACCGGAGCTGCTGTTATGTTTGTGGAACATAAGACGACGTCTGCTGATGATACCGCGAACTTTTGGCTGAAGCAGAGCAAGTGCTCTATTCGAGACATATAAGATTATCAAGTTCGTGGCGTTGTAACCACGTTTTTCGGCCTCCCACCTTCACGTTTCATTACTTAGTAGTTTTTCTTTCTCAGAAACCATTCCAAGGCTGAAAGAATCTTACAAAGACACACTGAATCACACTGAAAGAAGATTCATGACTTGTTTAGTAAACACAGTCATAGTCGCTTTTAAGTTGTTAATTTTTGGGGACTGATGACCTCAGATGTTAAGTCCCATAGTGCTCAGAGCCATTTGAACCATTTGTTAATTTTTACTTTTAGATGACCGGCGTGGTAGATTGATAGAGGGGCAACGCTACGACGGGTAAAATTATTTGCCAACTCCTTCCGACGTTGGTGACCGGCGCAAAATAAATCATGTGCAGCTGTCCTGTGAGTTAGTTTCTCCAGGTACTTGTGTAGAATAAATAGGAGGCGTGGGTGATGTAGAAGGGACACCAGAGCACGTAGTTTACGAGCATCGTGATCTGGACTTAGTTAAATACGATGAGAAAGGCCCCGTTAGGGGCACCACTGTAGTATTCTCAACGCCAGCACGGACGGACCTGATCCACGCCAGCGATTCCTACCGTCATGAGGGAATGTAGATCTGATAAAGATGTCTTTAAAGGATCGAAACTGGTTATCTAAAAATAAAAATTAACAATTTAAAAACGACTACGACTATGTTTAGTAAATAAGTTGCAATATTAATAGATCGCTGTTCTCCTGGAGCAGTGTTTCAAAAAATTTCAAAGATTCAGTTGAATTACATACCTTCGACGGAGCAGGATTTGACGCGGACAGAGCAGCTTCGTATCCTTCACTCCAGCTCCAAGCTGCACAACATTTAGCGATTCCTGTACAAAAGCAGCTCGTAAAACACCTTTCTTGTGGGATCTTCTTTCACGTCGGTCAGGGGGCCTGAAGATGGCGTAATACATCACCGAAACTGGTAGTCCAATAAAATAACAATTTGTAAATTAGACGGCTGAAAGGTGTTTAATTTGACATTCTGTACTGAACAGACGAGACTCGCAACCATCTCTGAAAAGACGGACGTATAGAGACTTTCCTATGGTGTGCAGCTCTAACTAAAGTAAGAAAAGAGTCAGAGAGCTTGTAGGGCTTGTGGAGCTCGGTTTCTAAAAAGATATCGAGAGGTTGTCTTGTAAAGGACACAGACTGTAACGGTAGAAAAGTGGGAAACGTAAGTCAGGAAGCAGTTACAAATAAACGTGTGGAGGAAGCACGCAATCTAGTCTAGGAGAAAATGAGGACTACGATAAAGTTACCAGCACTGAAGAAACATGGTCGGACGTATATAAAAATCGGTGTGAGTCTGCAGAATATTTGACAAAAGAATACTCTCTGCCGACAGTCTGAAGTATGACACAAAGGAACTGCAGGCAACAATTCGGGGAATCATACAGAGACACAGGAGCAGGTACCAGCTGCTGTTTCATCAATGAAGTATAAGGAAGCACCTGGCCATGACGGCATCAGCCCTGCACTGGAACAAGCTCTTGCACGAATGTTTGCTCCAAAGCTAGAGCGCTGATATGTGAAAGATATCCGAAATTTTAATTATTAAAAAGAAGACGAGGACAACGGCCTAAAAGCCGCAAAATCATACCGAACAGTTTGCCAGTTAAAGTCCAGGAGAGGCTCGGCTCACTGCACAAAGATATCTACCTCCGAAAGTCTGCATCAGAACGGCGTTAGGAAAAAGAAATCACTAGATTGTGCAGCAAACAGAGGCTCGGTGCCCTGCAGGGAAACTTGTGGACATTTTGGGTGACTTTAACACTTTATGATGGCAGCTTGAAACACTCCTAATTGAAATTCGTCGATTATTAATATCCGAATAGCAGCCTAACTTTAATTCTGATCTGACGGTAACCTAATAGATAAACACTAATCGGGTTTAAGGGGGGAAACCACATTATGAGGTTCAAAAAATCCGATTTCTTAATTGCAAAAATCGTTAGTTTAACTATCCAAGAATACGCTGTCAAAATTTCAAAGAGACATTCGCATTCGCTTAGATTTTATGAGCATAGAACCGAGTGAACATCGGGTACAGGCTCAAGGGCAGGTAGGACTATCAAGGGATGAATTATTTGAGAGATCTTTAGGTGGCCACACACAAAATGCGAAAGAAAGTTTTAATTCCACTATTTGGCGATTAGTTCCTAAACACTTGCACTCCGGAATAAAAGTCGTTGAATTGGCACCGTATTTAGCAGCGGCCTTATTCAATGAAGGCAATTCATCCCTTCTGGCAGTCATGAAAGAGGCAGGAATTGTAGTAGGCATGCAAAGCTTCAATTACACCGAAAAAATGGATAACCACCGCGTGAGCAGGCAGAATCGACGTAGTTCATTGGAATCAAAGGAAGTTCGGAAAGCTCGGAAAGCACTGTTGCAAGCGCCAAACAGAGACTATGAGGTATGGTGCTGGAACCGCAGACTAATCGGTAAGCATTCAACACTATTATTAACTTTCTTTAATTTCTAGTTTCCGAGAATTTACTTTTCAAACGAGTTTATCTCGAAATAACTTTTTTCACATTTGCGTGTAGTCTAACTCAGAAAGTATAGAATCGATCATTACGAAAATAGTATGATTTTTTATAAAATTACGAAGTATATGAACCAACTTGTGAGACGATATCATGATTGTAAGGTTATTTTTCTTTGCATAATTAGAGAAAAAGAATCGTGAAAATCGAGGTAAATTGTTCCAACGCCTGCAAAATTTTTAATTTTCATTATTTTCACCTGCATTGAGGTTCATACTCTTAGAAAATTTTCTTTTGGTCATCAGTCTACTGACTGGTTTGATGCGGCCCGCCACGAATTCCTTTCCTGTGCTAACCTCTTCATCTCAGAGTAACACTTGCAACCTACGTCCTCAATTATTTGCTTGACGTAATCCAATCTCTGTATTCCTCTACAGTTTTTGCCCTCTACAGCTCACTCTAGTACCATGGAAGTCATTCCCTCATGTCTTAGCAGATGTCCTATCATCCTGTCCCTTCTCCTTATCAGTGTTTTCCACATATTCCTTTCCTTTCCGATTCTGCGTAGAACCTCCTCATTCCTTACCTTATCAGTCCACCTAATTTTTAACATTCGTCTATAGCACCACATCTCAAATGCTTCGATTCTCTTCCGTTCCGGTTTTCCCACAGTCCATGTTTCACTACCATACAATGCTGTACTCCAGACGTACATCCTCAGAAATTTCTTCCTCAAATTAAGGCCGATATTTGATATTAGTAGACTTCTCTTGGCCAGAAACGACTTTTTTGCCATAGCGAGTCTGCTTTTGATGTCCTCCTTGCTCCGTCCGTCATTGGTTATTTTACTGCCTAGGTAGCAGAATTCCTTAACTTCATTGACTTCGTGACCATCAATCCTCATGTTAAGTTTCTCGCTGTTCTCATTTCTACTACTTCTCATTACCTTCGACTTTCTCCGATTTACTCTCAAACCATACTGTGTACTCATTAGACTGTTCATTCCGTTCAGCAGATCATTTAATTCTTCTTCACTTTCACTCAGGATAGCAATGTCATCAGCGAATCGTATCATTGATGTCCTTTCACCTTGTATTTTAATTCCACTCCTGAACCTTTCTTTTATTTCCATCATTGCTTCCTCGATGTACAGATTGAAGAGTAGGGGCGAAAGGCTACAGCCTTGTCTTACACCCTTCTTAATACGAGCACTTCGTTCTTGATCGTCCACTCTTATTATTCCCTCTTGGTTGTTGTACATATTGTATATGACCCGTCTCTCCCCATAGCTTACCCCTACTTTTTTCAGAATCTCGAACAGCTTGCACCATTTTATATTGTCGAACGCTTTTTCCAGGTCGACAAATCCTATGAAAGTGTCTTGATTTTTCTTTAGCCTTGCATCCATTATTAGCCGTAACGTCAGAATTGCCACTCTCGTCCCTTTACTTTTCCTAAAGCCAAACTGATCGTCACCTATCGCATTCTCAATTTTGTTTTCCATTCTTCTGTATATTATTCTTGTAAGCAGCTTCGATGCATGAGCTGTTAAGCTGATTGTGCGATAATTCTCGCACTTGTCAGCTCTTGCCGTCTTCGGAATTGTGTGGATGATGCTTTTCCGAAAGTCAGATGGTATAACGCCAGACTCATATATTGTACACACCAACGTGAATAGTCGTTTTGTTGTCACTTCCCCCAATGATTTTAGAAATTCTGATGGAATGTTATCTATCCCTTCTGCCTTATTTGACCGTAAGTCCTCCAAAGCTATTTTAAATTCCGATTCTAATACTGGATCCCCTATCTCTTCTAAATCGACTCCTGTTTCTTCTTCTATCACATCAGACAAATCTTCACCCTCATAGAGGCTTTCAATGTATTCTTTCCACCTATCTGCTCTCTCTTCTGCATTTAACAGTGGAATTACCGTTGTACTCTTAACGTTACCACCGTTGCTTTTAATGTCACCAAAGGTTCTTTTGACTTTCCTGTATGCTGAGTCTGTCCTTCCGACAATCATATCTTTTTCGATGTCTTCACATTTTTCCTGCAGCCATTTCGTCTTAGCTTCCCTGCACTTCCTATTTATTTCATTCCTCAGCGACTTGTATTTCTGTATTCCTGATTTTCCCGGAACATGTTTGTACTTCCTCCTTTCATCAATCAACTGAAGTATTTCTTCTGTTACCCATGGTTTCTTCGCAGCTACCTTCTTTGTACCTATATTTTCCTTCCCAACTTCTGTGATGGCCCTTTTTAGAGATGTCCATTCCTCTTCAACTGTACTGCCTACTGCGCTATTCCTTATTGCTGTATCTATAGCGTTAGAGAACTTCAAACGTATCTCATCATTCCTTAGTACTTCCGTATCTCACTTCTTTGCGTATTGATTCTTCCTGACTAATGTCTTGAAAAATGGCTCTGAGCACTATGGGACTTAACATCTGTGGTCATCAGTCCCCTAGAACTTAGAACTACTTAAACCTAACTAACCTAAGGACATCACACATATCCATGCCCGAGGCAGGACTCGAACCTGCGACCGTAGCAGTCGCGCGGTTCCGGACTGAGCGCCTAGAACCGCTAGACCACCGCGGCCGGCTAATGTCTTGAACTTCAGCCTACTCTTCATCGCTACTATATTGTGATCTGAGTCTATATCTGCTCCTGGGTACGCCTTACAATCCAGTATCTGATTTCGGAATATCTGTCTGACCATTATGTAATCTAATTGAAATCTTCCCGTATCTCCCGGCCTTTTCCAAGTATACCTCCTCCTCTTGTGATTCTTGAACAGGGTTTTCGCTATTACTAGCTGAAACGTGTTACAGAACTCAATTAGTCTTTCTCCTCTTTCATTCCTTGTCCCAAGCCCATATTCTCCTGTAACCTTTTCTTCTACTCCTTCCCCTACAACTGCATTCCAGTCGCCCATGACTATTAGATTTTCATCCCCCTTTACATACTGCATTACCCTTTCAATATCCTCATACACTTTCTCTATCTGTTCATCTTCAGCTTGCGACGTCGGCATGTATACCTGAACTATCGTTGTCGGTGTTGGTCTGCTGTCGATTCTGATTAGAACAACCCGGTCACTGAACTGTTCACAGTAACACACCCTCTGCCCTACCTTCCTATTCATAACGAATATTACACCTGTTATACCATTTTCTGCTGCTGTTGATATTACCCGATACTCATCTGACCAGAAATCCTTGTCTTCCTTCCACTTCACTTCACTGACCCCTACTATATCTAGATTGAGCCTTTGCATTTCCCTTTTCAGATTTTCTAATTTCCCTACCACGTTCAAGCTTCTGACATTCCACGCCCCGACTCGTAGAACGTTATCCTTTCGTTGATCATTCGATCTTTTTCTCATGGTAACCTCCCCCTTGGCAGTCCCCTCCCGGAGATCCGAATGGGGGACTATTCCGGAATCTTTTGCCAATGGAGAGATCATCATGACACTTCTTCAATTACAGGCCACATGTCCTGTGGATACACGTTACGTGTCTTTAATGCAGTGGTTTCCATTGCCTTCTGCATCCTCATGTCGTTGATCATTGCTGATTCTTCCGCCTTTAGGGGCAATTTCCACCCCTAGGACAAGAGAGTGCCCTAAACCTCTATTCTCTCCTCCGCCCTCTTTGACAAGGCCGTTGGCAGAATGAGGCTGACTTCTTATGCCGGAAGTCTTCGGCCGCCTATGCTGATTATTTATAAAAATTTAGGCAGTGGCGGGGATGGGATCGAACCCGGGACCGAAGACGTTTTGATTATGAATCAAAGACGCTATCCCCCCCCCCCCCCTTTTTTTTTCCCCGTTGTGTTTGGTAGTTTGCGGACGTCGCAAGACATCCTATTCAAGTTCGGTGGTTGATCCTTCCACTCAGTTTTTATTACAGATGCCAACCGGCCCTCTGACCGGACACGCTGAGCTACCGTGCCGGCTATTATGCCGGAATACCCCTAGACCACGGGTACTTAGAAAATAAGTTATTAATATAAAATCAAAACCTTTTTGATTTCAGATGAAAATCGGAATGGCTACACTGCACGCAATTGGAGAACTCTACTCACAACCTTTATCGGACAACCCAGCGTAACGTTGTTATTTTTGGCTGAAATTATTCAAAGAAATTCACAAAAACTGTTCTAAATATGAATGAAATGATGTCAGAATTTCATTAAATTCTAATTAATTCTTCTCACCAAAAAACAAACAAAAAACAAAATCAGTGTAAAACAGCCTCCTAATGTAGTTTTCCCCCGGGAGCCGTTTCTAATCAGGATGCGACTGCTCAACAATGTTCCACTAAGGGCCAATCCGGGGCGGAGAGGTCACACACGGTACTACGAGGGTTGGAACTTTAATAGTGTCAACTATTTTTTTAACAGCTTGTAAAAAATAGATACGTATTTCAAAGTTTTACTGACCTTCAAAGTAGTCACCAGCATTGTGTATAACCCTTTGCCAACGATGTGGAAGTCATTGTCCTGCAAAATGATGGTCAAGTCCTGCAGAAAGTGTCATCACTTCTGCCTCTATGCTGTTCATTTTTGAAACACAAACTACGACCAGCTTACAGACAGAAGTGATGACACTTTCTGCAGGACCAGACCATCATTTTGCAGGACAATGCTCAAGCAAGTATATCGCAAGCTGTTACTGATTTGTTTGACTGATGGGGCTGCTAAGTGCTGTACCACCAAATGCACTCCCCTGACGTAAGCCCTCGTGCGTTTATCTCGGTTTCTAAACTGAAGGAAACACTTCACAACTATCGCTTCAGAACTACTTCAGAATTGGTCAGGCAATAGACCGCGCCGCTCTAACTGTCAACACAACTGGCACTGCTAAGAGTATCCTACGACTTCCACATCGCTGTCAACGGGTTATACACAATGCTGGTGGCTGCTTTGAACGTCAATAAAACTTTGAAACAAGTATCTATTTTGTAAGAGCTGCAAATAAATAGTTGACACTATTGAAGTTCCAGCCCTCGTACATCACAAGTTGCCTACTGCCTCACGGCTCCGTCAAGACACCACTGACTGTTACCATCGACCTGTGTGAGGCAAAATGAGCCCATCTCTGAGTAAGGTATCGTGGATCTCTTACAAGTTGTCAATTTACAATGACCGTCTTTATTTACTTATTTATTTATTGCCAAATTATAGACCTGTTACCAGATGTTTAAAACAGGTCGTACAGCTTACAATTTTCGTTTTTCATCTTTTTACAGTTTTCTTTCGTTTTGGTTTATCTACAATATTTACACAGAATAATACTTTTCAAAATAACAATAATTTAAGGTTGGAACATAAATAAAATTTTGTTGCCTTTTAAGAAGAATATAAAAAGAAGATAGGATAGATGAGAGATTTGTTAGTACCATCACCGAATGTGACTGATGGTGAACACCTCGGAATGGTTTCTTCGATCCGTTGACCGCCAGTCACAAACACACACATACACACACACACACACACACAAATGGTTACTAGTAGAGAAATTATGTTGCTTATCCTATTTATTACTAATCCTATGTATTAACTACATTAAGTGCCCAGCCATGTACAGCATTTGGTGCTTTCTTGGCTAGATTGCCAGCACTTTTGCTTATTTACTGTCACATCTCAGCTTCCTCCTCCTTTTCCTCCATTGTCACTATTTTCGTTGTCACTGTGAGTATCGCTGTCCATCCTCTGGAGATTGATGATACTCGGCACATAGGCATGACTGAAATGTCGTGTCCGCATATACTCTTCATGTGTTGTTTTTGAAATACTGTTTGTCAGTGCGTTTAATTGTGTCCATTGTTCTTCGTCTCTTATTGCTGTGTATATGTCTATGTCTGTATCTGTGTAATCTAAGTGTAGTGTATGTCTATTGTTCGCGTATTGCCCGCAGAAAACGACAGTGTGTTCTGGGGAACCTTCTTCCCCGCATGTGCATGTAGGTGTCTGTCTCAGACTCGCGCGGTTTAAGTGCGTGGGATAAGGTCCGTGTCCGGTTAAGAAATGTACCATACTGCGGCTGGGATCGATATGTTTCATTCTCAACCGCTCTCTTATGTCAGGGAGGAAGTCGTGCAGTCTACATCCCTTATCACTTACATCCCACTGGCCGGCCGAAGTGGCCGTGCGGTTAAAGGCGCTGCAGCCTGGAACCGCAAGACCGCTACGGTCGCAGGTTCGAATCCTGACTCGGGCATGGATGTTTGTGATGTCCTTAGGTTAGTTAGGTTTAACTAGTTCTAAGTTCTAGGGGACTAATGACATCAGCAGTTGAGTCCCATAGTGCTCAGAGACATTTGAACCACTTTTTAACATCCCACTCACCTTGCCATGTACCCAAACGCCAACTTTTAAGGTGACGTATCGTCTCTATGGGCACACCGGTTATTGTGTGTACCTTATCTAGTCTCCCCAGCTTTAACCAGTACCTTGCAGCTCTGTATTTGATCGTGATATGTATGGGGAATATTCCGAGCACCACACACAGTGCATCCGCTGAGGTGGTACCGAAGGCTCCAGATAGGACACTTCTCTGCCCTCGTCTGACAGATGCTTTGTTGGTGACCACGTTCAGTCTATGTGCCCACGTCCTAGCTGCGAAGCTGAGTACTGATTCGAAGAGCGCACAGTACTATGTACGTATGACTGGTAGAGGTAGTCTGTACTGTTTTGAATTTAGCCTCACCAGTTTGTGTAGTATTTTTTCTGCTTTGTCTGTTGTTAGCCTTATGTGTTCGTGGAAATTCAATTTTTCATCTATGTGTACCCCAAGATAACGCGTAATGCGTGCTCGTTTGATGTTTGTGTCCCCAATTTTAACCGAAGGATTCCTTTCGAGTGATCCTTTCAGTAAGGTGTATGTTGTTTTGTTTTCGGCTATCCTGAGTCTTTATACTCGAGGTTACACTAATTGAGGATTAAGCACTGTGTGTACAAGTGTTTCATAGGGGACAATGGTTAAATAGCCTTTTCCACCGACCACCTAAATCGAAATACAGGGTGTAACAAAAATGTACGTCACGAATTACAGGACATTTCTCATAGGTAGATGAAGAAATTGGAAATGTTAGCCGGCCGCGGTGGCCGAGCGTTTCTAGGCGCTTCAGTCCGGAACCGCGCGACTGCTACGGTCGCAGGTTCGAATCCTGCCTCGGGCATGGATGTGTGTGATGTCCTTAGGTTAATTAGGTTTAAGTAGTTCTAAATTCTAGGGGACTGATGACCTCAGATGTTAAGTCCAATAGTGCTCAGAGCTATTTGAACCGTACAAATGTTATATGAATATGGGTCTGGAAACACTTTGTTTCCATGTTGCAATTCATTTTCTCCAAATCATTAATCATGGGAAACACACATGAACAGAACACACCAGCATACCACATGCAACTCTTTCTCACAGGAGACGTCCTATATGCCCTCCGTCGGCATTGATACATGCATCAACCCGCCGTCGTACTGAATCTCGGATGCGCTGATGTCTCCTTGGAGTACTACGTTTGGTTCCGCAGCCTTCCATTATACGGTCACGGAGATTCTGAACATCTTGAACTTGGGTTCCATACACAAGAAGTTTCAGATTCCCCCACAAATAAAAATTCAGTGGGTTTAGTTCGGGAAAGCGTTGAGGCCGAGCAATTGGTCCATCTCTACCTATCCATCTGTCACCGAATCTGTTATTTAGAAACCGACGGGCTTTAACACTAAAATGAAGAGGTGCTCCATTGTGCATGAAGTACATGTTCCGTACAACGGCTGAAAGGACCGCTTTGCTGAACTCATGCCCCTCCATAATGCATCGGAATGGCGCCATTGTGTAATGCTGCCTTGTTCCGACCGGTGCGGGTTTTTTTGAATGTTTTAGAATCAGAAGTAAAATATTCAGGAAACAAGGCCGCTTCACATTGACAGCAGCAAGAGAATAATAAAATCATGAACATGTAGGCTTTAGAAATAATGAGTTGAAGTAAAATTCTCCTGCTTCGTCTAATGTTTTGAACTAACTAAATACTTGTTATTTTTATGGAACTGAATCATCAGCCACAGAAGTCGCTGTTGAAAAGCGTTAAGGTTTGTTGACTTAAAACCGCGCTTTATCTTAAGTTTTTGAATACATACAAACTGACTTCTTTAACATGATAAATTGCAGGCTCGAATTACGTACACTGAAATACGGAGACGATGTGGCGCTTAGGGCACCCGATCGTTGCGTCACCAAATCGATCACTTCCAACTAATTAGCAGGCTGAGCTTAACGTAAAACGTCTTTTGGATTAGTGAAGCAAGGTACCGATTACACTATTTTAAATAAAACATTATGCATTTGTAAGCATTTAGTGTTGTTTCATCGTTATTTATGGCAACGAAAAATATAGATCCTTCTCGTAAGGAAGTTCTAATAGGAAGAAGAACAAGAGTGCTTTATACATCGCTTTTTGCATTTTAAAACAATAGAAGAGCGAAAATTCCTCAGATGGATGAATATGCACAAGAGGTAAACTTTCTCAGTACAACTAAGCCTTTAATGTTGAGACATAATAATTTCTTATGACTGGAAGAGGATGGCACATCAGCCAATCGGTAGTAACTGACCCGTCGGGACCAGAACGCGGAGCTTGTGCCAGTGAACGGTGTACTTATGTATAAGGAGAACTGTCACGTCGCAGGGGCCCCAAGATTAAACTACAGGGTGTATCAATAAGGAGGCAGGTTTTAACACGGCACTAGGGATTACATCTCAATGAAAGCCTAAAATTCGACACTGTAAATGTTTGTGGTAATGCTTATAAAGTCATGATAAGATCTCCAGCATAACGATCGTTAATTAAAAACTTCCTCAAAATATCAACTGACGATAGCAAGACACGACATCAGCATCTATCGCCTCTTTTGGAGCGAATATGTGGACCCTCCGCTTGCGGAACGTACTACAGGATGTTACGAAAAATTCGAGGAGTGTGCTTTTGAGGATCACGGGACCATACAAGACCACCTCGCTAGGAACGTTCCTAGTGATGCTTTGGTTGTACCCTGTAGATTAAGAAAAATGGGTGACTACAGTACTTGGCTTCGTAGGGGACTTTTGGCAGAACGCAGTCGGTCACAGGTTTCAGGTTACAGGATCGGTAGCAAGTTGGCGGCTTAAAGGAGAGTGGGGCAAAGCTATGACGGATAGAACGATTTATAAGCTCCTTCCGCACCTTGGTGATCGACGCAAAATAAAGAAGCTGCAGCTGTCAGTGGGTTAGTAAATTTGTTGACGTATCATGGACAGTATTTCAGGTACTTGTGTAGGATAAATAGAAGGAAGGACGGAAGGAGCGTGGCTGATGCAGAAGGGACACCAGAGCACGTTGTTTTCGAGCGTTACAGACGATGTCAAAGACGCGATTAGTGGTACCAACGTTTACATTCTGTATAACGTGGAATTGTGTCTGGTGTTGGAAAGGCTGGCAGATGGATTTTTTCAAAGGGAACTTGCTGCGTTCTCAGAAAACAGAGCTGTAGGCAGCCCACAGATAGCGTTGCAGCAGCAACTGGTGAGGTAGGCGGAGCAGCAGCAAGCGCTAGGGATCGGACGACGGAGATGTTACTGGCGGCTTCTGAGTTGTCTTCAGATAAAACGGAGCTACACATCTAACTTATGGTTGATTTATTTGTTTCGTGTTTTGTAAGACTTCGTACGTGATATTTATAACGTCATGAAGTTGATACCGGTGACGCACAACCGATGGACACTAACTAGAATTTCGCGGCATATTAGCATTTATGAGTCAGTACATTGTCTTCTGATTTGACGGAAGGAAGTACAAATGCCCAGCGTGTTCGCTACCTTCTGAGAGAGGTGCTACACTGCTTGCGTGGAACCATCTGTTGTTAATCAATGACCGTTCTTACCCTAGGTTAGTTTTGGAGAAGGTTAGATTGGCGATGGGATTATACTAGGCTTTTATTTTACTTTATAGTTATCTTGCCTATTCTTTTGCACTTGTGTGTTTTTGACCGAAACTGCTATTTTACCTTTGTATGTGGGTTATACGACGTGGAATATACTACATGCATGGTCAATATATATATACGTAAATAAATATTAAATAAAATAAAAAATATCACTACCTCCTCTTCAGGTCTTATTAACATAACAACATAAGAATTGTTCATCAGGGCTATCTCCGCTTCTTTCGTCTAGTATTTTCCCTTCGAAAATGTTCGTCTTTCTAATTGGCAGTTAGTCGATACGTGATCCAGAAATTTTATCTTCATCTTTACTACTTCCCTCAGATTACTATGCCCGCGCTGTTTCCTTGTGCATTTATTGTTTATTTGCAGCCTTTTACCAAGTTTCAAAATATACTTTACTGTCTCACCCATAACTAAGTTCCAGACAGTTTAGGAACGTGTTCTCACACCGTATACAGTCCACAATGAACGTTCAAATGAATAGTCTGAGCCACAAGAGATATAAAGCCCATCCTGTCACGTATTATTGATCCTCATTATACTAATATTGTTCTCTTGTATTAGCATCAGGACACAGTTTAATTGTGTTGCTTCCTTCACCATTTTCCAGTGTCCCGCGGTTTTGGTTTCAGGATTTCGGTTGAATTTTACAGGTGTAAATATACAATATTGGAGGGCAGCGTGGAGGGTAAAAATCGTAGGGGAAGACCAAGAGATGAATACACTAAGCAGATTCAGAAGGATGTAGGTTGCAGTAGGTACTGGGAGATGAAGAAGCTTGCACAGGATAGAATAGCATGAAGAGCTGCATCAAACCAGTCTCAGGACTGAAGACCACAACAACAACAAATATACACTATATGCGACGTGGTTTTATAAATTGTCGTACTACTGTTAGCCATTATAATCATATCAAAAGGCTCTCAGCACTATAGGACTTACCTTCTGAGGTCATCAGTCCCCTAGAACTAACCTAACTAACCTAAGGACGTCACACACATCCCTGTCCGAGGCAGGATTCGAACCGGCGACCGTAGCGCATAGAACCGCTCGGCCACTCCGACCGGTGGCAGGCAGCCATTATATATATATATATATATATATATATATATATATATATATATATATATATATATATATATATATATATTTCGACTACAGTGTGAAGGTGTGATTAGTAATTGTATTTCTATTTTAGCTACAAGAGAAAATAGTTTTACATTTCGATGCATTGTATTCTTACGTTATATGCAGCTGTGATTAGAAAACGGGGACCTTTATATAGCAAGTGACAATGTCATTGTGTTTTCTCGTATATACGTTTTATTTAAACAGTATGTCAACGAAGAACTGTACGCTGTGTTTACCGATGTAAATGTAACATAGAAGAGAGGACTAAAACTGGTTTTTAATATTCTTCGTTCATACACGATACAATCACTTTCATACACTACCTGTCACTGGAATATAAGGAAGTTAATGTTTGTTAATCTGTATACTTGCATACGTTTTATCGATTATCTGTCATGTAAGACTGTAATATCCCAGGTGGTGATAGTGTAACTAATAATAATAATAATATTCTGTTTGTAAAAATCTCCTATCACACATTTACAACGCTCTACAAAGATAAAACACATATGCATAAAAGGTAGTCGAATGAAAACGAGACAGACGAAGAAAAATAAGCAAATTGTTAATTATTTCGGAAATAATGGCCATAGCTGTTAACACATTTATCGGACTGTGAGATAAGATGGTCAGTGCCTTCATGGGAAAATGTTTCCAGTTCCTACGGAACCATCATTGTACCCAGGGGTACACCTGTTCGTCCGAAGCATATCAACGGCCACGAATATCTGTCTTCAAAGCTCCAAAACAGTGAAGTCGCATGAGGAGAAATCCTGACTGTATGGAGGATGTCTAAGCGCATCCCAATGAAACTTCTGCAGCGTACACGAAACAACCTTGGCAACGTGTGGGCGGGGATGACAACTGCCGAATGGTCGTTGGTGCATGTGGACGTGCGGCGATACACCTCCCAAATCCATCCCACGCGAGGTCGATGGGACTTAGGTGCAGAAATGGACAGGTCTGTCCTTTCGTCGAATATCCTCTCGTTGCGAGTGCTGACCCACCTGAGATATTTGATGTTGCCGCCCACTGTTACCCCTAAAAAGGGTCAGGGCCAAATACACCCCTGAGTAGATGCACTTGGGGAAAGGAGTAAAGAGTTGTAGTAACGGTGACCGGTGAGGGTACCGTCTTCAGAAATCATTAGACTAGGCCCATGCAACACGTGTCTCCCAACACTACAACACCTGGACCTCCAAAACTACCATATTGCACTACGTGTTCCCACCCCTTACCATCTCTTTGCTTTCGACATATAAAGTAGGCAACACAGTCACTTTCTGCGGAAATTCATTATAATTCGTTATTTTTATTTCTTTGAGGAGTTGCCTGTTGCAGTATAAAAGTTCCAAGAGCAGGCTTTGCCTGCAAGGGGAGAGTTCCGACTTGTGACTGTTTACAAAAGCTTACTAAAAGTTCCCTTGACTTTTCATTAACTCCAGATATACTTCATCTACATTAACAATGTTGCAAGAACAATTAATTTAATTCTAGTCAAATGGTAAAGTTAATCCTTTGAGGGTTGAATAACACTTAGGCGGTTTTTTGTTCTACTGATTTTTATTTATATGAACTAGTTTTCGGCTTATTAGGTCGTCTTCAGATAAATTCTGGCTATTGTTGCTTGTGTTCTTGCGAACCAAACATTCTGGACAAAGATACAACGCACTTACATACGGTCATTAGTTGTGGTATTGTCTTTGGAACTGTCAAACGGGTCTTTTGACTTTTTGTTCTGTAAAACTGTTCTTTAACATAATAAATCACATTTTATGGTTTGTCAGTACCATGTATGACAATATTACAAAATTACAGTTTTTTGGTATTTGTTATCAACAGTTGCACTGGACACTAATCGTTGGTTGTGCAACAGCGATGTTTCGTTTGGGGGTTACATTTTGTAAGTCACATTAATCCCCAGCTGGTTCTAGATGACCAATTGCAACTGAGCACATCACCACTCTTAAACTTTACACAATTCAAGAAACCTGCTACTAACCACAAAGTGTCCCAATAGTAAACAAATTCACACCCCAATATAATGTAATATACCTTATGCGTTTAGCCGGCCGTGGTGGCCGTGCGGTTCTGGGCGCTTCAGTCCAGAACCACGTGAATGCTACGGTCGCAGGTTTGAATCCTGCCTCGGGCATGGATGTGTGTGATGTGCTTAGGTTAGTTAGGTTTAAATAGTTCTAAGTTCTAGGGGACAGATGATCTAAGATGTTAAGTCCCATAGTGCTCAGAGCCATTTTTGAACCTTATGTGTTTACATTCCTAACTGTAACCCAACTGTAACAATTTAATGTTTGGTATTTATTAATGCATAATTTTTCTAATAACAAAATGTAACCCCCAAAGAAAGCATCGCTGTTGTACAACCAACAATTAGTGTCCAGTGCAACTGTTCACAACAAATACCAAAAAATTGTAATTTTGTAATAATGCGTATTCTAAATAATCCTAATTGTTGTCATACATTGTACTGACAAACCATAAAATGTGATTTATTATGCTGAAAAACAGTTTTAGAGAACAAAAAGCCAAAATACCCGTTTGACAATTCCAAAGACAATACCACAACTAAAGATTGTATGTAAGTGCATTGTATCTTAGTCCAGAATGTTTGGTTCCCAAGAACACAAGCTCCTTGTAAACAATAGCCAGTAGTTATCTGAAGATGGTCTAATAAACCGAAAACTAGTTCAAACAAATAAAAATCAGTAGCACAAGAAACCGCCTAAGTGTTATTCAATCCTCAGTATGGAAATGTTCTATCAAGAAGGCACGGAAGAATCCATAAATAAGATTAATCCTTTGATTTCGAATGGCTATTCGTTATCAGAATGTAAAGGCTGTCCCAATAAGAATGCACGATTTTTATTTCTGAATAAAAAATATTTACTGAAATCCTTTAGCAGGGTGACAATTACAGAACTATAAGAAGAAAAACGTAAATTAGTTACTAACTACGGCGTGTACCCACTTTATTTAAAGTGTAAACATCACTATAGCCATTGCGATTTAGGTTCAAAACGGTTCAAATGGCTCTGAGCACTATGGGACTTAACATCTATGGTCATCAGTCCCCTAGAACTTAGAACTACTTAAACCTAACTAACCTAAGGACAGCACACAACACCCAGTCATCACGTGCGATTTAGGTTATGACATGTTCGATATGCCCGCCATCATTGGCGATGATGTGGCGCAGACGAATATCGAAATTCTATATAACCCTCTGTAGTGTCGGAACATCTATGACGTCGATGACCTCCTGAATAGGTGTTTTTAGATCAGCAATGGTTTTGGGGTTATTGCTTCGGATCTTGTCTTTAATATAGCCCCACAAAAAGGAGTCGCGTAAGTTCGTATCCGGAGAATATGGCGGCCAATCGCGGCCCAAGCCAGTGGCATCTGGCTACCCCTGAGCCAGAACGCAGTTTCAGACTACTACTCCAGGACATAAACACTCTCCTGCTTCGACCGGTCGAGCTCCGTCCTGCATGAAACACATCTTGTCGAAATCAGGGTCACATTGGATAATGGGCATGAAATCATCCTCCAAAACCTTAACGTCCCGTTCGGTAGTCGTCGTGCCATCAAGGAATATCGCACCGATTATTCCATGGCTGGACATTGCATGCCTCACAGTCACCCCTTGAGGGTGAAGAGACGTCTACATCGCAAAATGCGAATTCTCAGTCCCACAAATGCGCCAATTTTGCTTATTGATGAATCCATCCAAATGAAAATGGGCTTCATCGCTAAACCAAACCATACATGCGCATACTAATTCCCAATATGCTCCGCGGTCAGCCGTGCAACTTGAACGTCCTAACTCAAACCGTTCAGAAGCTATGACGATTTTATTTCATATAGTTCAATAACTGTCAACCTGTATTTTAAACTCTGTAGTATATGGTTCGGTTACGTATGGAAAACGATATCGGGAAGATGCTCCATAAAACGTTTTTGACAAACATTTAGTAATTTTATAAAATTTTGATGACTGTTCGATTTGGATCGATTTCCTCGATAAGGCGTTCATTTTTTTCCCTTTAACTCAGGGCTCGTTCTTGGTTTGTTCGTGTAAACAGGTGGCCCCAAGTAACCACCCTTGGAATAGTCACATGACGTCGCATCATAACGTCTTCGTGGCAGCTTCTGATTTCGTCCGCAGCTCGTGTATTCTGGCTAACGTTACTGTCTCTGGATCACGGGGTCCGGGTTTCGATTCCCGTCCTGGTCGAGGATCCGAGGTATGGGTGTTTGTTGTCCTCATCATTTCATCATTATTCCGGAAGAGTGGCGTGATTGCAGTGTGAGAAGATTGGGAATTTGTACGGGCCCTGATAACTAAGTAGCTGAGCGCTCTACAAACCAAATATAATCACCATCACCAACTTCTGGTCTCCATGATGTGAGATGCCAAAATCCGGAAATTTTTCGTGCAACAATGCGCGTGATTCGTCCATGGTACACCAGACGGCGCTGTCTTGTTTGGAGTACTTGGTTTCAAGATCCATCTCCTCCAATTGGAGCTCTAATGTATACCACTCACCATCACTTTTTACCAACGGCATTCTCAGTCCACCCGCCTAAAATCTACACCAAACAGTGGCTCGTTGTGGTTGGATTGGCTGTTGAAGAGTTATGCAAGAATACTCGTCGCCCGAAATCTGACAGTTATTCTAGCTGACGTACCCGTCCAGCTGGGAATGCACCCCATCGTTAAAGGTGACGTTACTCGAAAAATTGTCATGCCTATTTTTATTTTCCAGGTTCCAATTAGTGAAATCACACTGCTATTGAGCGTCGGATGGCAGTACTTATTGCGTCGTTTGAATCTTGTAAGCGCGTCGAAGAAGACCTTTTCTCAGAATTCGATGCCTGATGCTTCTGAAAATGTTCTGTTCCCGTTATGGGCGACTTACCCTCTTATTTACTGAGAGGCAACATTTTCAGAAGATCGGCCGGTACGATGTCGCTTTGGGGTCTTGACATTAGCAGCAGCACAACTTCCTCGAACTTTTCGACTACTTACCGAGTTGTCAATGCACCGCGCACCTTTCACCGAGGGAAAATTGTACGCAATTTGAGAAATCTCTCTAAAGCACTTTCCCTGTATTATACCGGGTTATCAGAAAGTCGGTATAAATTTGAAAACTGAATAAATCACCGAATAATGTAGATAGAGAGGTACAAATTGACACACATGCTAGGAATGACATGGGGTTTTATTAGAACCAAAAAAATATAAAAGTTCTAAACATGTCCCACAGATGGCGCTTCATCTGATCAGAATAGCAATAATAAGCATAACAAAGTAAGACAAAGCAAAGATGATGTTCTTTACAGGAAATGCTCTATATGTCCATCATCATTCGTCAACAATAGTTGTAGTCGAGGAATAATGTTGTGAACAGCACTGTAAAGCATGTCCGGAGTTATGGTGAGGCATTGGCGTCAGATGTTGTCTTTCAGCATCCCTAGAGATGTCGGTCGACCACGATACACTTGCGACTTCAGGTAACACCAGAGCCAATAACTGCACGTACTGAGGTCTGGGGACCTGGGATGCCAAGCATGACGAAAGTGGCGGCTGAACACACGATCATCACCAAACGACGCGTACAATAGATCTTTCACGCGTCTAGCAATATGAGGTGGTTCTAATAAAACCCCATGTCATTCCAAGCATGTGTGTCAATTTTTACCTCTCTACCTACATTATTCCGTGGTTTATTAAGTTTTCAAATTTATACTGACTTTTTGATCACCCGGTATAATATGCTTGGACGATGAGAAAGTGTTACTTGACGCTAAAGCGGTTCATTTTCGCTAACCGCAATCCTTCTAGACAACAACTCAACAACTGAGCAGTAGCAAGCGTTGCCAAACAGTCAGATCGAAAATAGAACATCATTTGAATTATGTATTCTTACTGTGAATCGTGTATATACCCGTCGTTAGAAGGCTGTGTTACGGCAAATTCTCTGAGCCCCTCGTAGGTAAGAAACGATGGGCGTAACACAAGGAGCCGCTCCCATTCTAGTCGCGCGTACTGGAATAAAGTGATTGATCGCCGGTGAACGGCAGCCACTGTGTCGTACGCCAGCTACTGACGCCCCGGCGACGCGACGTGACAGGTCGGCGAGAAACGGCCGCGCTCCCCCGGCCTCTCAGGGAGGCCGACGTATAGCAGCGTCCAGAGTCCAGCGCCCGCCCCTGCCCGCCTGCTCCGATAGATGTTAATGCGGCGACTCAATTTAAATATTAACGACCGCTCCGGCAATGACGTTAGCTTCGACCCGCGGCGGCGTCGAGCCCTTGAAGGACGGCTGGCTGTCACGAGAGCCTCTCAGCCGCACAAAGCACTCCCTCCTGCGCCCCCCACGCTGCACTTGGCACCTGATCCACTCACCAGCCGATGCGCGCTCCTTGCTGCCTGCCACTCCAGACATTTTTGCTTCCGGAATGCATTACCACACTCAACATTAATATCGTATATCCGTGCAGCATATGCATCTGTCATAGTCTTAAGCAAGTAATGCACTACGTTCTTACACTTACTCGTACTGAAAGGTGTCTGTTGTTATACATAGCCGGCCGCTGTGACCGAGCGATTCTAGGAGCTTCAGTCCGGAACCGCGCTGCTGCTACGCTCGCAGGTTCGAATCCTGCCTCGGCCACGGGTGTGCGTGATGTCGTTAGGTTTAAGTAGTTCTAAGTCTAGGGGACTGATAACCTCAGATGTTAAGTCCCATAGTGCTTAGAGCCATTTGAACTATTTTTTCTTATGCGTCTTTTACGCCGCATATTCGCGCGCACGTCGATAAATACTTGTTTTTCTCAGAGATATGTATTCACTTGTCCGTCTGCTGCGGTGGGCATCTCTGGGTCGAAACAGTTGCGACTTACCAAATCTTCCGAGCACTGACGGGACTGGGCCAACACGGAAGTTCGACGTCAGAATCGGTTCGTGACTGCAGTCATGGACTGTGCGGCTGGTCCCGGAGGAGGTTCGAGTCCTCGCTCGGGCATCGGTGTGTGAGTTGTCCTTAGGATAATTTAGGTTAAGTAGTGTGTCAGGTTAGGGACTGATGACCTTAGCAGTTACGTCCCATAACATTTCACACACATTTGAACATTTTCGGTTCGTGAAGTCGGCAAAGGAACACTCTCCTCTCTGCACTCTAGCCTTTCGCTTGCTGCAGTAATGTCGAAGTGTCGATTCTACCTCGTAGTGCAGAAAGCTATAGATATTGAACTGGATCTATTTAACTGACTTCGTTCTGCATTATTGTGAGATAGTTGCTGGCTCCTATGCTTGCGCTGGATTTTCACATTATACAGCAATACATTTCTTTCTGCAATACGTTTTTTGCAGTCATGATTAAACTGGGAAGCATACGGTCTGGGTTCGTCCCTCCTTGTTCGTCCACTCAACTTTACAGAACTCTTGGGATTAACATACAGTCTTATTTAAATCATCCAAGGTTTCAAGTCCCTTCCACTCGTTACATAAAATTTCAGGTGTTAATTCTAAGATGTGGTTATTTTGGCAAAATGGCTCTGAGCACTATGGGACTTAACATCCGAGGTCATCAGTCCCCTAGAACTTAGAACTACTTAAACCTAACTAACCTAAGGACATCACAAACATCCATGCCCGAGCCAGGATTCGAACCTGCGACCGTATTGGTCGCGCGGTTCCAGACTGTAGCGCCTAGAACCGCTCGGCCACTCCGGCCAGCTGTGGTTATTTTCTTTTGTCACTTTTCTACTTCTTTTTCTTCTCCGTCTTCTTCTACACTTCAAGGTTTGGGCACTTGTGCCTGTTGCGTCTTTTCACTGCCACCTTGTTCTGTGTTTCCCTACGTCCGTTCTTCCTCTTGGCTGTTACAGTATGGCCTCACATGGGACTCTCCCTACAATGTAGGTGATGTTTCCATAACGTTTTGATTTCTTCATTTTTCATTAATATTACGCATATTTAGTTTACGCCTAATACCTTATTTCTTACATGGCCTTCCCTTCTTCTTGTGTATTCTCCGGCGAACCTCCTCATTCCTTACCTTACTGGTCCACCAAATTTTCAACATCCTTCTATACCACCGCATTTCAAACGTTTCGCTTCCCTCCTGTTCCGATTTTCCACAGTCCATAGTTCACTATCATACAAGACTGCGCTACAAACGTACATTCTCATAAATTTCTTCCTCAAGTTATAGTGCACGTTTGATGCAAATATTCTATTGACCACCCACTTTGCCTGTGTTGGTCTGCTTTTCAGGCCATATTTGCTTCGTCCGTCGTGATTCCAAGGCAGCAGAATGCCTTAACTTCGTTTACTTAGTGGTCACCAATCTTGATATTAAGTTTATCGCTAATCTTCTTTCTGCCAGTCATCATTACTTTCCCCTTTCTTCGCTTTTCTCTCAATCCATATTCTCTACTCATTACACTGTACATTCTATTCAACACATCCTGCAATTCTTCTTGATTTTCAGTGAGGTTACTTCCTTCCGACAAAGGCTCATTCATTCCCGAGTTAGTTTGATTTTTCTTGATTATAGGTGACGTGAAAACTGATGGCGTCAGTTTAGTGATTCGTCAATACCTTTTCCTCGCTGACACTCCCCGCCCCCTCCCCTCATACACACACAAAATGGTGACAGAAAAAAAGGTTATCGCGTACAACGCATTGGCTATCTGTGCAGTAGAACTGCGACATCAGAAATGAAGTTTTAATTTATTGATTATTTCTACAAAATGCATTCACAATACATTTTACAGATAGTATCTGCGTATACCTCTGAATACACCTGCAAAATTATATCAGTGTATGACGCATAGTTGAGGAGATATGACATTTCATACATTTGAGTTCGAATCCAGGGGTTGGAGTAAAACACTTGTATACTTCGTTAATTTGATGAACAGACCATCATTATTTTCCATCCAAAATTCTTTAGTGTCGTCTAAATTTCTCGATTGTTAATTCTCTTTCTGATGTCAAGCGATCCTGTAATGTTTTTCCCTCTGACGTATCTTTCAACATCACCACTGCCTTTTTCGATGTCTGCAATCGATGACACTCCGTTCTGTACAATATTTTCGCGCTTCGCTTTGTTAGTGACAGATGACACGTTTCCACTTACGTATAGCTTTCCTGCTTTGATTACCTGCCTGACGTTGCTACGTCCGACATAGCAACTACTGCAGTCTTCTCCGCCACGTGTCAAGCAAGCATGAGTGCGCAAAGCTCCAACTCAGACAGGCACAGAGGGAAAACTGTCTCTACACGGCGTGCGTGTTGTGAATTATACATGTGCTCACGTAACGCAGCCTGTCGAGCATTAGCTTGTGGCGCATTGGGAAAAACACCATCTCGCTCTGGTTGCGGAGTTTGGCATCTACATCGTCCTATCCCATTACTGTTTGAAATGGTTTTCCACAATCATTTTCGGTGAACTGATTACTCATTTCTGACTCAGGTACAAAATTCGTTACCAGTTGCGGTCTCGCTTTTTTTTTTTTTTTTTCTTTCAAATGGTTCAAATGGCTCTGAGCACTATGGGACTTAACATCTGTGGTCATCAGTCCCCTAGAACTTAGAACTACTTAAACCTAACTAACCTAAGGAAATCACACACATCCATGCCCGAGGCAGAATTCGAACCTGCGACCACCACCGCGGCCGGCGTTTTTTTTTTTTTTTTTTTTTTTTTTTTTTTTTTTTTTTTTTTTCTGTATAATCTAATCTTTCGACGAGGTTGACTTCATCCTCCGGCTGTCCCTATCTTGTGAGAAATATTTCATGTCATCAGTCCGCCATGCCGAACAACGGCATATCGCGTTACATATTCTAATCTTCCTACAGTTTTACTTTCTTCTGCTGCTTACAGTAAGAAGTTAACAATGTTGAGTTTTAGCGGCTGTACCATTAACATTTCCCTTCCCTCTTTTTTGACACCTTTCCTCCCTTTTATTTTTGATACTTCCATATTTCATACTATTTTTACTATACCTCTGTAGTCCCCACGTTAAATGGTTTTTAAAAAGTTCGCTTTCCATTTACATTCAGGTGTACACATTCAACATTACGTTCCTCAACTATTTCATGTCAATTTATTTATTTATTTATTTATTTCAGTTTTAGGTAACATACAGCTGGCTTAGCTACACAGAGTTAAGACTTTGTCTTAAAGTAATACGGCATAGTAAGCTTCACTGTGTATACAGTAAAATATTCTAAGGACAGAATGTATCATAACCAGTGCCGCAAACGCATACAGTTGAAAACACACGATGCTAGAAGCAAAAAAGTCTCGGTAAGCACAGATCCGCAAGCGAACCGTTTGCGAGATAGTTTCGACTATATGGTTACCAGTTATTACTGACGTGATTCTGTTTAAATATCGCGTGCCAGTCTGTGATGTGGTCTTTGTTTACATTTTCGAGACGCGAATTTGTAAACAGAGTGGTTACGACAGCACAGTAGACAGTAAGAGTGCCACTCATGTCACTTGTTTACGGAACGTAAGTTGCGTTGTACGAGTGTCAAATGTGTGAAATCTGATGGGACTTAACAGCTAAGGTCATCAGTCCCTAAGCTTACACACTACTTAACCTAAATTATCCTAAGAACAAACACACACACACACATGCCCGAGGGAGGACTCGAACCTCCTCCGGGACCAGCCGCACAGTCCATGACTGGAGCGCCCTAGACCGCTCGGCTAATCCCGCGCGGCTGCGTTGTACGAGTGTTGGTGGTAACATGGATCATCACAGAAACGAGGAGTATGCTGATTTTTTTAAAATTTATGTGCCTTTAGCATTAACCTTTTAGCCAGTGAAGTGAGTAATTACAGATCTTGTATACAATATCATATATACAGCGTAGATATTAGAAAATACATTAATTCCAGGTAAACTTCATGGTAAACTTTGTACACTCACACACTCAACACGTTCCACGTATCATAACTTATTACTCTGGAAGATTTGGGTCTGGCTTATAATTGGATATCAGCCTCTTACAGAAATCGGGAAATACTGTCATAGTCTGCTGTGGTCAGCTGACGAAACAGGTCAGTCACAGATGTATTTTGAGGAACTGCTCTGATCAAGGTCTTAAGGTTCTTGCGGAGTTGCCTGTCATAGCGTGAACACCCTAGCATCACATGGTTGAGGACTGCAGTCTCAGTTGGGGTGGACTTCGCAGTATGGAGATGGCTGAACTTCCATCCTATAAAGATATAAAGGATAACTCTAGTGACCCAGCCAAAAGCGTGTAGTGGTATGACATACAGATAGCTTGATTTGGGAGTACTAGGATTTTTGTGAAATACTCGACTGTGTTGCGGTATAATGTCTTCATTTAGACTGTTGAGAGATCTCCCAAGAGTACGCAGACTTGCATTTCATGTATGGTGGGGCTAACGACAACGCACGGGAGGCTTCACGCTAGTACCAAGAAGCGCACCCTGCCCGAAGGCACCCCAAGAGTCGAACTGTTACGAGGGCGCATCTTTCATCTGTACTCGTTTACGCCATTAATTATGATATTCAATGTATATATACTAGTACAAAAATTTGATCATTTATAAACAAATGTGAGTCCTCAATTAAAAACTAAAATATATATTCAAAGGTACAACTCATTATTCTACCTTGGGCTGTCTCTATAAGATACCTGAACCAAGTGGGCACAGTTTAAATCTGTATATCACCTTCTTTTTAAGTATTCCGCTCTCAAATTGTACTTATTCACATCGAATCTGTACAGCATGACGGTATCATTTGCAGGTTAGGGAAAAGCCCCTTGCAACGTTTTTACTACGCAGTGCATCTTGTGCTTCCTAAACTTAGTGTTAGACGGAACTCACCTTCAGCAATGCCCCTCTTCCCACGGTTATCGGCAACGTAGTTACGTAAAATTCCATGATATCCCTTTATTATTAATAGAAAATGGACGTCTGCGTCACGTTTCATTGCTTCTGTGATGGTCTGCGATATATCCATAATATGTCTGTTAGTCGCTTGACGAGTTTTGGATTTTGGAATTTTAACGAAGCGCTTTTGGAATCCAAGAGTATTAATATGAGCTGAAATTTCCGCATTCCACAATAAACTGCTTTCCTTATGTCCAATAGGTTCCTCATGAAAGGGCAGTCATTTGATACTTGTCGTTTGGCGCTATCTGTGTATACACAAATACAAGCATAGTGTGAATAAACGAGTGCAAGCGTACTGTGGCCAAAGTCGTTCGACAAACCACTATAGTTCGAAACCAATCTTCTTCCCGCTTCCTAACTGTGTGGAAGGTGTGACATTGAGGCTGTATTAAGAAAGATGTCAAACGGATACCGAAAGCGAGGTAATTTCATGTACTGCAGGATTATTGGTAAGAGATTGTGCCATTTATCGAAGATCCTCAGTTGTAAGGGAGTGCGGTATGTACTTTTCCTGTGGGATGCCTGTGTTAGCGCCAAGAATTTAGACATTGCCTTTATGAAGTTATGAGCATATATCGATAAAAAGCTCAACAGAAATGTATCTGACAACATCAGTCTTCACATCTTATAAGTGGACTGAGTTACCTGCGTGAAAAACAACAAACATTAATCACATAAACTTTCATTACTCGTGCAGCAGTTTACCAGCCTTCAGCTGACGAAGTGCCTGCTGAAGAAGTAGTGTCAGTGTCGACAATCCAGAAATAGGAAATTTCTTGGGCACAAGAAACGCGTCTTTGTTCAGTTGGTCAGGGAGTACGTAACGAGGACTTCCGGTGGGAGGGAAGCACGGGAACAACTTTGGTGTGACTAGCCACTGTTCCATGTCACCATGGGACAGACAGAAGTACTCCTGATGACCTGTGCAGTGTCCATTTTTGTTATACATGTTTCACGAAGGGGCTTTTTATCATTCTGATTACTTTCTTTACCCGTTGATATTGAAAACGCATCCTGAGCGTATTACAAAGCAGAATGAACATTAGCTGGTTTTCACGAGCTTAACAACCGATTGGTATTTCGACACCTGTTCTCACCCATTTGGATATTCTTGCTTTCGTTCTTCCTTCTTTAAAATTTCTGATATCCATTCTCGTCGTGTTTTCCAGTATCCTTTTGTAATCGTAATCACCACAACATTTCGGAAGACACTCATGTTGGTTACACGTGGTCACGTATTGTATGTCTTTAATCGCCCAAGTACAGGTACATGCCTATCTTGTGATTAGAATCCCCATTACGTTTGTATTTGTGCAGCATACACTAATTTGAAATTGTCTCTACTGATAACACACCCGTGATCCTCAGACCATAATTTTCCACGGTCACGATTTCGCCTTTTGTAATAGATTCAACTACTGATATACACCGTTGCACACACGTGGCACATAAACGTTCTTTCTTTTAGTACTTGAGGTACGTTTGTCCCTGCATGAGTCTGCGAGATGCGGGACTGGCTCTCAGAGAGATTTTTTTGCGCAAATTAAACATTGACTCTTTTAAAGGCTATGATTTCAGCTCTGCAGAGAGTTTTCCAATTCAAGATAGCAGAACGACAGCCGATTAAATTTCACGTTCAAGAAATCGTTTACACTGAAGAATCGTACAAACATACCGTCATTTTACCATCGGACATAGTCTTGTATGCACGACATAGTAATAAACTTCCCTGGGGTAGAGAAGCAACTGAAATACTTGAAAGCAAATAAATCACCAGCTCCGGGTGTAATCCCAGTTCGGTTTTACAAAGAGTACACTACGGCATTTGCCTCCTTACCTAGCCTCCATTTATCATGAACCTTTCGCCCAGCACAAAGTTTCAAGTGAATGGAAGAAAGCTCAGGTGACTCCAGTACATAAGAACGTCGATTTGCTCCAGAATTATTTAACATATGCTCAGTTCAAATACAATAAACTTTCTTGAAACAAAGAAGCTTATGTTCACGAATCAGCATGGTTTTAGAAAGCATCGCCCGTGCGAAATTCAGCTTGCCCTTTTCTCACATGATATACTGCGAACTATGGACGAAGAGCAACAGGTAGATGGCATATTTCTAGATTTTTGGTAGGCGTTTGATACGGTGCCCCATTGCAGGCACCGAGCGAGGTGGCGCAGTGGTTAGACACTGGACTCGCATTCGGGAGGACGACGGTTCAATCCCGCGTCCGGCCATCCTGATTTAGGTTTTCCGTGATTTCCCTAAATCATTCCAGGCAAATGCCGGGATGGTTCCTCTGAAAGGGCACGGCCGCCTTCCTTCCCTAATCCGATGAGACCGATGACCACGCTGTCTGGTCTCCTTCCCCAACCAACCAAACCCATTGCAGGCTGTTAACGGAGGTACAATTTTATGGAACGAGTTCACAGATATTTGTATGGTTCGAAGACTTCTTAAGTAATAGAACTTCTTGTCCTCGACGGCGAGTGTTCATCAGAGACAAGGGTATCGTCAGGAATGTCCCAGGGGAGTGTGCTAGGACCGCTGTTGTTCTCCACATACATAAATGATTTGGCGGATAGGATGGGAAGAATTTTCCGGTTTTTTACTGATGATGCTGTGGTGTACGGTAAGGCGCCGAAGTTAAGTGACTGTGGGAGGATACAAGGCGATTTACAACAAAATTTCTATTTGATGTGATGGATGGCTCTAAATATGGAAAAATGTAAGTTAATGCGGATGAGTAGGAAGAACAAACCTGTAACGTTCAGATGAAGTAATACTAGCGTCCTGCTTGACACAGTCAAGTGGTTTAAATATCTGGACATGTGGTTTAAATATCTGGACATGTTTTCAGAATGAGATTTTCCCTCTGCAGCGGAGTGTGTGCTGATATGAAACTTCCTGGCAGATTAAAACTGTGTGCTCGGGCACAGACTCGAACTCGCAGGAGAGCTTCTGTTAAGTTTGGAAGGTAGGAGACGAGGTACTGGCAGAATTGAAGCTGTGAGGACGGGTCGTGAGTCATGCTTGGATAGCTCAGTTGACGCCCACACAGTAGCTCAGCGTGTTCGGTCGGAGGGTTAATTGCCCTCTGTAATTAAAAAAAAAACTGAGTGAATGGGTCAAGGAAGAGCCTGAACGAGCGTCATCGAACGTCCGCCCAGAACTAATTCAGTGAACAATGTAGAACAAAACGAGAACAAAAGTAATTGATAGAGAAATTGCCCGCGAAAGCCAAAGGTCCAGATTTCGAGTCTGGGTCCGACACAGAGTTTTAATCTGCCAAGAAATTTCATATCAGCGCACAATTCACTGCAGAGTGAAAATCTCATTTTACTTAGACAATTATTTTTCCCTCGCTCTATTAGCGAGTGGAGCAGGAAGGGAAATGATTAGCTGGCCTGCAAAATATGTATGTAGATGTAGATAGTGTCGGAAAGCTGAACTGTGTTCTAGATGCAATATGACGGAAGTTTAAATGTTTCGTTATTGCCGGCCGCTGTGGCCGAGCGGTTCTAGACGCTTCAGTCCGGTACCGCGCTCCTGCTACGGTCGCAGGTTTGAATCCTGCCTGGGGAATGATGGATGTGTGTGATGTCCTTAGGTTAGTTAGGTTTAAGTAGTTCTAAGTTCTAGGGGACTGATGTCCTCAGATGTTAAGTCCCATTGTGCTTAGAGCCATTTGTACCATTTTTTGTTTCGTTAATAAGGTAAATAAACATCTTTACGGCGTAAGATTAGTTATGACCTGGTATTCCTACCTCTCGTTCTCAAGAAAAGAGGCATTCCGGTCAATATGTAGTCATGTGTCTGTAATTTCTTTTTTAATGCAGATTCCACTGTGCCACTTCGTAGTCAATAATTACGAATCAGTATACAAATAAACCATCACTGGTCAAGTATTTTTTATTTATTTGCTTAGTTTCGCTCATCAGACGTTACCATCTTTAAATATTCAATGCGCTGATGAGAACACATTACAGGTTGAAAGCTATAAACAACAAACAATATGCGACAAGAGACGATTTAGCTATATACTCAATACAATGGTCCCTGTGTCCCATGGTAATGATGGCTGCATTTGTCAAACTACGAATGACCCTGTATTGCATTGCGTATTACTTGGTCCAGTTACATTAATATGACCACTGCGTATGTTGGACATAAGCTTGCAATAACCACTCACAGACATTAGGTGACAGCACTATTGGTGGAAGGTATACACAATGTGTCAAGAAGACTCGGAACACAGTGTCGTCATTGTCGTAATGCGCAAAAGAAGTGCTTTATCTAACTTTCAAAAGGGTGTTGGTTCAAATGGCTCTGAGCACTATGGGACTTAACATCTGAGGCCATCAGTCCCCTAGAACTTAGAACTACTTAAACCTAACTAACCTAAGGACATCACACACATCCATGACCGAGGCAGGATTCGAAACTGGGCGGTCGTGCGGTTCCAGACTGCAGCGCCTAGAACCGCTCGGCCACTCTGGCCGGCCAAAAGTGTATGATGAGTGGCTTTCGGAGCAAGCGTGGAAGCACTTCCAAAGCGGCTAAGTCTGTAAACTGTTCGCAGGCCGCTGTGGTTAAAGCATTCCGCGCATGGCAAAACCACGCTATCCAAACCCGGCGCGGAGGCAAGTGTGGAGCACCACGGACCACAGATAACCAGGGTCAACGTCTCCTCAACGAATGTTCAGCAAACGTTGTTGCGTATGGGTCTCCACAGCAGTAGCCTGGTTCATGCACCCATGCTGAGTGCTGTTCACCGGCAGCGAAGACTGGAATTTGCACGCCAATACCATCACTGTAAGTCCGCAAAAGTGGTGACATACGGCTTTTTCAGAATAACCACGTTTCTTACTCCATTGAACCGTTACCATTGCCGTGTACGGTGTGAAAACGCTGAAAGCAAACACCCTACAACAATTGTCGGAAGGGTCCAGTCCAGATGAGGGAGCGATATGGTCGGGGAGGGGGAGGGGGGGTTGTTTTCGTGGCATTCTCTGGATGGTCTCGTCATTCTGGAAGGCACAGTAGATCAACACAAGTATGCATCTATCCTTGTGGAACGTGTCGACCACTACAGGCTTTTTCTTTTTCCTCAGCACAGTGGCATCTACCAGCAGGACAATGCAACGTGCCACACAGCTCGAGTTGTACTCGCAAGGTTCTGTAGGACAACCTCGACCGAGGTGTTCGCTCCTTGGATCCTCAGCCGAGAAACCTAGCGCAGCTGGCCACGTCTCTGGAGGTGGTATGTCTCCGCATCACTGTCGATACCTTGCACAACCTTATTTACTCTCTTCCTGCACATATCGCAGCCGCCCGCATTGCAAAAGGTTGTTATTCAGGCTCTTGACAACCGGTCACATTAGTGTGACTGTACAGTGTAAAAAATGGCTCTGAGGACTATGGGACTTAACATCTGAAGTCAACAGTCCCCTAGAACTTAGAACTACTTAAACCTAACTAATCTAAGGACATCACACACATCCATGCCCGAGGCAGGATTCGAACCTGCGACCGTAGCAGCTAGAACCGCTAGGCCACTGTACAGTGTAGTCAGAAATGGATTCGTATTATGCAAATCCGGATTGACGTCAGCTGTTTGTGATAACTGAAAATCTGTGGCGGATCAGGACTCGAACTAGAAATTCACGTTACCGCGGTCGGTCGCATTAACCATTTGAGCTATCCGAGCACGTCTAAAGGCCTCGCCGAGACGTCCATATGTCACAGAGTTCACAACCTTCAGGCTCGCAGATTTTGTGATTCCCGCGCAGGAGGAAAAGAAATATTTTATCATCATTTTAGTCCGTGTAGCGATGGATAATCAATAGGGTTACAATGTTTATGTTTGTACGGTGTCTTTATCTTCACATCACAGTGTCCGGATTCGCGAAATGCAGATCCATTTGCTAATATTTAGCAAAAAAATGGTTCAAATGGCACTGAGCACTATGGGACTCAACATCTGAGGTCATCAGTCCCCTAGAACTTAGAACTACTAAAACCTAACTAACCTAAGGACATCACACACATCCATGCCCGAGGCATGATTTGAACCTGCGACCGTAGCAGTCACGCGGTTCCGGACTGAAGTGCCTAGAACCGCACGGCCACCACGGCCGGCTAATATTTAGAACAACTGTAATCGGTCGGGGCACACATTTTCAGCTGTCCACATCGAGGTATACCAAGAACACCCGTCGGCAGCTGAGGTTGTCAGTCAGTCATCATTTATTCCAGGGAAAAGCTGCACGGTCATCAACAGTAACTGTTCTTTCGAGAATAAGTTACTGACTTCGTATATAAAATCAGAGAGGTTAGATCCCACCCAGAGGCATACCGACAATCTTTCTTTCCACGAACAATACGAGACTGGAATAGAAGGGAGAACCGATAGAGGTACTCAAAGTACCCTCCGCCACACACCGTCAGGTGGCTTGCGAAGTATGGATGTAGTAGTAGATGTAGATGTTAAGTCCCATAGTGCTCAGAGCAATTTGAACCATTTTTTATGCTTATTATTGACAGACGGTAGTCAGTTATATCGATATAATGCGTCTGAAGCGTCGTTGAAATCGCATGATAATGCAGTGAAGATAGCGCAGGATATCGGAGGCATTCGACCTGTAGCCGTTGGGTTGAATTGTGGAGTAAACTTCCTAGCCTGTGTGGTCACAACAGTACAAATGTTACACCATTAATGAAATGCGGTTCTTTCAGAAACCGCCTTCGGGAGAGCTAATTCGTAAATCGGAAGGGAACACTGTTTTCCCCCTCTGGTGGGAGGAGACTGGCGGCGATCGTGATCGAGGAGAGTAATGGCAGCCGCAATGCGGCCTCTGGCGGCGACGACACTTATTCCTAATTAGGAAGGACGAGGCGAAAGGAAAAAGGACTGCGCTCGGGGAGCGGGGGATTGTCTGTAATTGGAGGAAACAACGATAAAAGGCGCACGGAGGCGGGGAGAACTACTTTCGGCGGGGTGTGGCGCCGACGAGGGCGTTGGTCGCGCTCGCAGAGGAGCCGGGGTGGGGCAGAGGAGGCGAACAAAGCGTTTGACTGGAAGAAAGAAAGGGGGGCAGGCAGGGTCAGCCGCGGGCCGGACAATTATCCGCGCTCACGGGCAGCCACACCCAGGTGTGCCCGGCCGCCCGCTCGCGTGCGTGCGTGCCTGTGTGCGGTAGCGTAATTGTCTAAAGTGGCGGTGCAGCCGGGCCGTCGCCGCGGCGGTAGCGCAGCCCCGGATCCCGCCGGCCAAATGATAGCCCTGCACGCCGAGGACTGAGTTATTACCGTCTCCTCAGCCAGCCAGCCAGCCGGCAGGCGCGGAATCTCGACCCGCCGATAGAGTGATAGGTGTGTTTTTGATGCCGGCCGCGACGGACGCTTTTCGCCGGCGGCCGTCCCGAGACGTACGCGAGGGCCACTAAGTCACGGCGCTGCCACCTGCTTCCCTCGCAGCTGGCCCCGCCGTCAGATGATCGGCCCTTCCCTTCCTCCCCCCTTTGGCTACGCGGCCGACTTGACGGGCTGATGGGCGCCTGCCCGGCTCTCTATCGACCGCCCATCGCGGGTCGGGGCCAACCGCTCGCCGGCGTAAAATGCGAGCGGATTGGCCCGGCCGTGGAAGCGGCCTTCTCTCTCGGCGGCACGGCAGCGGGCTGTTATTTTTGAGGCGGCGGCCGCGCCAACCCCATCATTTGGGGCCCGCAATTATTTCGGAGCCCCGAGTTATGTTTGATGGGCAGCGGCGGCAGGGAGCCAGCCGACAGCCAACCGGCCGAGCTGCGCGGCGTAGCACGCCGGGCCGCGCCGCGGTGCGCGGTCGTAGAGAGTTATGGGAGGCCCCGGGCCTTCGCTCCTCCCATAGGTTTTTAATGCGAGAGAAGGGACCGCCAGTCTGCTTAGCAGGCAGCGGGCGATCGGCTCGTCTCTCCCTCTGCGACTCCTCAGTGTTACTCCCAGCATGCCGCGTGAAACGATACACATATCACACCCAGAGACACAACGGGTCGGAGGAAATACTGCGGACACGCACTAAAAACGTGTAGGATCACTTTCGGAATCCAAAACAGCCTGAATGTTTCTGGAAAACGACATCTCGATGACGGTACTCACGTGAGAGGATATTGCCGTACCAATCTTTAACGACAGCACAGGCTAAGATACATGAGTTAGACGAAAGTATGGAAACACCGTGAGAAAGGCACACTGGAGCATAAACCGAGATGCTGCAGCTTCCGCTGTTGGACTAGGGGCGTTCAGCAAGTAATGTAGCACATTTTATTTTCTGTAAGCAATTTGGTTTTATTTAGGATTCCAATACACTATATTATTCCCGATTCTTTCGGCTAAAACCCAGTACTTCTCACCATAATCTTCATTCATTGCGACGGCATTACGCCACCTTACTGGGAAGGTTTGTATTCCCTACAATACCACTCAACTAGTAGACATGTCTCGTCACATCAATAACCTCTCCATCATCCACATACTGTTTCCCGCAGAGTACATTCTTCGTTGGGTAAAACAGATGGAAGTCGGAAGGTGCGAGATCCAGGCTGTAAGGTGGATGAGGAAGAACAGCCCAATAAAGCAACGTGAACTGCTCTCGGGTGAGCAGACTTGTGTGAGGCCTTCGGTTGTCATGGAGAGGGAGCCATTAAAATTGCTGCCCCAAGACGAAATGCAGATGATAAACGGGTATTCATTGGACAAATATATTATACTAGAACTGACATGTGATTACATTTTCACGCAATTTGGCTGCATAGATACTGAGAAATCAGTACCCAGAACAACCACCTCCGGCCGTAATAACGGCCTTGATACGCCTGGGCATTGAGTCAAACAGAGCTTGGATGGCGTGTACAGGTACAGCTGACCAAGCAGCTTCAACACGATACCACAGTTCATCAAGAGTAGTGACTGGCGTATTGCGACGAGACAGTTGCTGGACCACCATTGACCAGACGTTTTCAATCGGTGAGAGATCTGGAGAATGTGCTGGCCAGGGCGGCGGTAGAACATTTTCTGCATCCAGAAAGAACCGTACAGGACCTGCAACATGCGGTCGTGCATTATCATACTGAAATGTAGCGCTTCGCAGGGATCGAATGAAGGGTGGAGCCACGGGTCGTAACACATCTGAAGTGTAACGTCCGCTGTTCAAAGTGCCGTCATTGTGAACAAGAGGTGACCGAGACGTGTAACCAATGGCACCCCATACCATCACGCTGGGTCATATGCCAGTATGGCGATGACGAATACACGCTTCCAATATGCGTTCACCGAAATGTCGCCAAACACGGATGCGACCATCATGATGCTGTAAACAGAACCTGGATTCATCCGAAAAAATAACGGTTTGCCATTCGTTCACCCAGGTTCGTCGTTGAGTACACCATCGCAGGCGCTCCTGTCTGTGATGCAGCATCGAGGGTAATCGCAGCCATGGTCTCCGAAGCTGATAGTCCATGCTGCTGCAAACGTTGTCGGACTGTTCGTGCAGATGGTTGTTGTCTTGCAAACGTCCCCATCTGTTGACTCAGGGATCGAGACGTGGCTGCACGGTCCGTTACAGCCATGAGGATAAGATGCCTGTCATCTCGACTGCTAGTGATACGTGGCCGTTGGGATCCAGCACGACGTTCCGTATTACCCTCCTGAGCCCACGGATTCCACATTCTGCTAACTCATTGGATCTCGACCAACGCGAGCAGCAATGTCGCGATACGATAAATCGCAATCGCGATAGGCTACAATCCGACCTTTATCAAAGTCGGAAACGTGATGGTACGCAATTCTCCTCCTTACACGAGGCATCGCAACAACGTTTCACCAGGCAACGCCGGTCAACTGCTGTTTGTGTATGAGAAATCGGTTGGAAACTTTCCTCATGTCAGCACGTTGTAGGTGTCGCCACTGGCGCCAACCTTGTGTGAGTGCTCTGAAAATCTAATAATTTGCATATTATAGCATCTTTTTCCTGTCGGTTAAATTTCGCGTCTGTAGCACGTCATCTTCGTGGTGTAGCAATTTTAATGGCCAGTAGTGTATTTTTGTGCGGAAGAACACGTTCAAGTCGTTGGTTCAATTTCCTGAGAGTAGCACACCACGCATCGCTGCACCGTGAGGGAGAACATTAAACAGAATAACCCCTTCGGAGTTTCACCACAACTTTGCCAGGAGGATGTAGCTTTCAACTTCTTCTTTGGAGGAGAGGTGGTGCGGTGCCACTCCATGGATTGCCGTTTTGTTTCCGGTTCGAAATGATGAACCCATCCTTCATCGCCTTGATCGACGTTCGACAAAAAATTGTCACGATCAGCCTCGTAACGCACAAGCAACTCCGCACGGAAGGTCCTCCTTTGCTCTTGATGGTCTTCTCTCAGGCGACGAGAAAGCCAGCGGGCACAGACCTTTGAGTACCCCAAATGGTGGAAGAGTGTGTCACCACTAACAACAGAGACGTCCAGTTGAGGAACGAAGTGTTTAATCGTGATCCGTCGATCACATCGAATGAGAGTGCCCGCACGTTCCAACATTGCAGGACTCACAGCATGCGTGCGGCTGGCCGGCACGTGGGAGATCGGTCAGTTGCGATGGTGGTAGACGCCTCGCCCAACTACTCACCGTGCTTTTGTTCACTTCCAGGTCTCCGTAGACATTTTGCAAGCAGCTACGAGAATCTTCGATGCCCTGGTTTTCCGCCAAAAGATCTCTCTGCTTAGAACGCACCTCCGTTACAGACGACATTTTGAAGGCTTCCTACAGCGCCGCCACCTGTTGGAACTTCATGGAACTATAGGGGCTGAAGCGGGAATATTCCACGATGTCCCACAACAAACTCTTCATCGAAACTGGCAGAGAAAAAAAAATGTGTTGCATTACTCATTGAAAGCCGCTCGTATCTGATCACGAACGGAACCTGTGCAATGTCCTCAGTACGTTTCAGTTGCAGTCAGAGCAGAGTTCTGTGCAGTTGTGAGTGCATCATGTCGAAGCTAAGTGAGTTCGAACATGAGCAAATTACTGGTGCCCGTATAGTAAGTGCTTCCGTAACCAAGGGTGCCGAAGTGTTTGGTGCTGCAAGAGGCACAGTATCGAAGACTTATCTTGCATATAGGGAAAGCGGAGAAACAATATCCTCTGTCACAAGGCGGACGAAATTATGTATTGAGTAATTGTCACAGATGGTCACTGAGAAAGACTTTGACGAAAAATAAGAGGACGACAGTTGCCGAAGTCGCTGCAGAACTGAATGTTGCACTCGCGACCGAACCAAAACAACACGAAGGGGGCTCCACAACAAAGGAATTAGAGGTAGATTTCCAAAATCACCCTTCAGTGACGCAAATCCTATAACAGGAAATCTTGTGGCAGAGCCATGAAAGTTGGGCTATGGAGCAATGGAAGAAAGTCATTTGGTCGAATGCCTCTTATTTCACACCATTTCCAACTTTTGGCCGATGTTACTTCCCGAGAGTGAAACATGACAGGAATTCGGTGATGATTTGACAGCTATATCGAGATATTCAATGCGGCACATAGTTGCCCTGCAAGACCTACGTGACTATGTTTCTTACCCAGTGGTACTGCTGTGTGCCAAGAAGACAGGCCCCTGTTCACACAGCCTTTATCGTCCAGGACTGGTTTTTTGAGTGTTAGAATGAATTGTCGCAGCTCCCTCGGTCACCACAGTCAACAGACCTCAATATTATTGAAGTTTTGTGGTCTCCTTTGGAGGGAAGGGTGTGTAGTCGCTATTCACTTCAATCGTCGTTATCTCAACTTGCCACTATTTTGCAGGAATAATGGTAGGAGATATCCGTGAATACTGTACACGATCCGTATTTATCCATTCCGAGACGACTAGAAGCTGTTTTGAATGCCAGTGGGTTTCCTGCACCTTATCAGACATTGTAATGTTTTGTTTTTTCGATATTCCCTTATTTTTGTCCAATCCCTATACGAGTCATATCCATATTAGCACACATGGAATTGAAAACAATTCAGACTACTGAGAGCGAATAATGCACCATGCCCTAACGGAATTCGTCAAATTTTACACTGCGGAATTAGCTCCTTTCCTAGTTGATATGACCTACAACAGCTCATGCAACGAGTCGTATGTCATTGTTGGTTAGGATACCCCATGTAGTGGTTTCAGTCATCTGTCACACAGGATGTACTTCCTCCACGCTTAATGCCTCCTTTCTTTGTGAATGTGTGAGAGTATTGTTGTTCTTGTGGAACGTAGGTGAGTGTAATTGATGTGCATGTAGTATAATGCTATGTTTATGCTGTATGGAGATGTTGAGAGAAGAGAGCGAGTAAAACCCGACTCCACTCACATAGCGCCAAGGTGGCCACAAACCTTAACGTCCCATCTGACGAACGAATTACCATCAACTATGTCGCGTGCCTTCCTTCGTGAGAAGCTCCGGAGAGGTTTGGAATTTAATCTAGGACAATGGTGCAGAGACTGCAATACGTTCACAGCGCTACGTCTCCTCATCTTGCCGGCCACATACGGGCAGTGAAAATTTCATCCACCATGAAGATTGGTAGCAGCGTATCTCCGACTCGAGAGCCACCCCAAAGGCGTGCGTCAGCGGCCTCGCGTTCGGAGTTGGGTTGGCTGGAAAAGAGCACAGGTCTCTCCTGGTTACAGTAATTGTAGTGGATGGGATGTGCAGAATTATAGACCGATGTCGCTGACGTGCATGTCTATAATCCTAGAGAATATCCTAAACGAAAACATAAGACACTATATCACATCGCCCGGCCACTAATCAAAGATACGTTAATGTAAAATCAATATCAGGCAAGGTCAGTAGAAGACTTGCGTATGTGCTGCGTCTGTCAAGGAAATCGCTTGCAATACGCTCGTCCGACCAATTCAAAAATATTGCTCCCGTGTTTGATATCCTTATCAAGGAGGCAGGACATCAGTCATCGAACGAATTCAGAAACGCTTTCTAGTATCACATCAGTATACCCCTTACGAATGTACAACAGAAATTCTCGGGGAACTTAAATGGGAATTCTTGGAAGAAAGAAACAAACTCCTGTTGTGTTAATTTATAGAACCTGTTTCGAAGAAGATTATGTGACCACTATCCTTCCACCAAGGTATAACTGTCATAGGAATCATGAGAGAAAGACAGGAGGAATTAAGGTGCATACATAAGAATGTAGGGTGTCACGGATATAAGTGAAGACTCTTTTATAAGTGGTATCTTAATACGTACATACATCAGTGTTGGTTGTTTTTCTCTGCATCTAACAGTCAACATGCCATATTATTTACTAACTGTTGTTTTCTGCACAGTCATAATTGCACCACTCAGTGGAAAAAATTGTTGAAATGGCTCTGAGCACTATGGGACTTAACTTCTGAGGTCATCAGTCCCCTATAACTTAGAACTACTAAAACCTAACTAACCTAAGGACATCACACACATCCATGACCGTGACAGGATTCGAACCTGCGACCATAGCGGTCGCGCGGTTCCAGACTGTAGCGCCTAAACCGCTCGGCCACCCCGGCCGGCAACACTCAGTGGACTACTACTGTCAATGTGGACTGAAACGTTTTGCAACCACAGCTACACACCTCAGCGCCTGACCTACTGTTCAGGAGACAATACGAATGCAATTGCAGGTACTAAAACACCTGGGAACATACTATTCCTAACAGCTATAGTTGTTGGTCTGCAAGTGACATAAATACTAATGTAGCGTTGTTCAGTACATCGTCCTCAGTCACTAATAGAAATATCTGCACTTACACCGATTACATCCTGTATAGACAGCCATTTTTCCCTCGATCACCTGACAAACAGAGTAGGAAAGAAAGTCGATAATATTGGCACGAAATATCCTCCACCAGGCTCTTCATGGTTGCTTGCATAACATTCATGTAGATGCACATAGTCAATGAGACCTTACACAGTTACCAGAGGGGTGCACATATAGGAAGGCGAGTGGTGGGGCAATGCACAGTGGCAGGGTCAGTGCACCAGCCAATAGCGCCATTCTCACGTCACGTCCACTTTAGGGTTCGCTTAGAACACTTAGCATTGGTTTCCAGAGATCAGTTTATGGTGAAGCTACTCAGCGACTGTAGTACTGGAGCAATACAGCAAACATGACAAGTTGGTTGGTTGGTTGGTTTGGGGAAGGAGACCAGACAGCGTGGTCATCGGTCTCATCGGATTAGGGAAGGATTGGGAAGGAAGTCGGCCGTGCCCTTTCAGAGGAACCATCCCGGCATTTGCCTGGAGTGATTTAGGGAAATCACGGAAAACCTAAATCAGGATGGCCGGACGCGGGATTGAACCGTCGTCCTCCCGAATGAGAGTCCAGTGTCTAACCACTGCGCCACCCCGCTCGGTTTAAACATGACAAGTATTTCTTTAACAAGCTTCACTGAAGTTTTCCGAGCGTATAATTTTTTCTAGAGAGGAAAAGAGAGAGAGTCAGAAGCAGTAACAATGGTCCAACGCAGCCAGTTACCAGAGTAGCCAACGGCTGGAGGGTGCAGTGCTGGAGAATCACAGACATTGCCGACATCGTCTCTCTCTGTGTAGGACGTAGCCACCTTCATACATTTACACTACTGCAGCAGAAATTGTTCCAGTTCCTCGAATACAGTTGCTTTTCAAGCAGAATCAAAACTGCTACGTAGTATTAATGCAGGGCGAGTCAAAAGTCCTTGGACACCTTCATAAGTTGGAAGATTAAAGGGAAAATTGAAATGTGATGATGGGAACATAGGTTTGACGTGGGGCCGCAACTTTTGGAGTGAATGTCATTCATGGCCGCCATCTTGAAATCCGCCATTTTAGATTCAAGTCTTTTTTTTTAATGGGAAGGGGGTCTATGACACATCAAATAACACTCGCTTGAGCTCTTGAATTTAATGGTGTAATTTGTTTCTGTCTATCTTGTACAGTTTAGAAATTATTAATGTTCAAGGACTTTTGCCTCGCCCTGTATATAGCGATCATGGAGAAACTGCAATACGCGTTATTTCAGCCTTATCCTTGCCGAAGTACTCATAATACGAGGAGTAATCGTAAAGTTTAATCATCACTTCGAAAAAATAAACTTACATAATCAATTAATTGTTCGTTCGCAGGTTCAGGTCTATAGTTCTGGAGCAAATTCAAACAACCGTTGCGCCCTACCGCAGCACACCGCTAGACGAGCCAAAACAAAATGGTTCCCGTCTGTCAGCAACGTCATCGCAAGAAATTACTTTTTGATACTCCACGGTCTGTTTCACAGATAAGAAAACATGACGCTGTCGGTGCTTGTAAAATGTATGAACTTCTCACCTACACCTTTAACATATTTTATTGGTGCTATTGAAGAAGCTGTTAGATATTTTCTCAGTGCCTGTAAGCATGCATACATGCACGTCCGAAGGAGTATTGCATCGTTGTTCTTAACAACACAGGCACAACAATATCTTATTTATCCGCCGATACCACGCTGCGACTTTCAACTAAAATGTCCTCCCCTGTATGGGAATTACATATCGTGTGTACGAGTACAGGCTGTGACGCAGGAACGACAATATGTGGAAGTTTGGGTCCAGCCGTGAGTCGTGCACGGATAGCCAAAGTGGTTAAGGCTATCGCTCGCGTAAAGCAGAAATCCGGGTTCGAGTTCTGGTCCGGCACAAATTTTCATTGTCGTCATTCCCTTCTATAGCGGATGGCTGTTCGTAGTAACGGCTGCGAATACATTTCGTGCATACGAGGAGACTCTCATTCAGTGGTCCTTCCAGCGCTTGAAAGAAACGCCACTGTGCTGTTTCTACACTACAAGCGGAATTATGCGCTGCCTGCTGACTGAAGCAAGGTATCGTAAGACTGATAAAGATCCCACTTATAGAGTAGAAACAAAAAACATGATCGTTCTTACAGTCTTCTTCTCTTCCGCAAGAAGATGCGAAATGATTAAGACTTCACATATTTCAACTAGATAATATGGTCTTCCAAAATCCACCACGAAGATCCACGTTAACGACCAACTGTGAACGAAATCGACGCACCGGCTTATGGATTAGGTAAATATCTTGCCTCGTTAGTCACATATTTTTTGAGAAAATTATCACAATATTCGCAGTTTTGTTGACTTTATTAATAAGAAGTCACTAAGACTCAATGAATAGGATTTATTAGTAAATCTTAGTGTCATCTCACCCTTGACATTAGTCCCTCTCGTGTATTCATTGTCACTCACCGGCCGTCAGTTCAAAATCGATATAAAAGCGCTAATCTGTCATGTGATATGAAGTCGAGTAGCACGTTATAAGTAGGTAGTAACAAGTGTTAGTTGACCACCAATGTTACGACATCAACTGACGGCGAAAGTTGTGTTAAGGTTTTCTCTGTTATTCTGGCGTTGGGGCATGACCGAAACGCGTAACCACAATGTTTTTAACAATAAGTGGATTCTTGTTAGTTGCGATCTAAAGCAGTAATAAGGGCTTGCTCAGCTGTTCCATACGCACTTTCCTACCTACTTTTTATTCAACAACGTATATTTCGAACAAACTTATGGTGTTATCATGCGCAGCACCTAATAGTGAACTTTTTTATGAAACACTTTGAACAGAAGGCGCTCGAGTAACCGGAGCTTAAAGCAAGAGATTGTACGCTACCTGTAGATGACACAATTGTACTGTAGCTCCACGGTGAAGAAGAATTTTCACAATTTTTACAACATCTAAATTTAATCTACGAGAATATTCAATTTACTGTGGAAGTGGAAAAAGGCGGCCGTCTACCGTTTCTAGATGTCTTATTCAGTCGGAAAGTGAATATAAGTCATTAGAGTAACTTCACACATACGGACCTATGTATGCAGGCATCTGTACACCAACTTTCACGAGCTACGGGCGTCTTTCGCACTTTAGTGCGTTGGGCACACGTTGTCTGATAGAAACAGTCTTCCAAAGGAACTGGAGCCCTACAATCTCTGTTCCGACAGAAACCTGAAGAAACATTATGTTAATCTTCCAGCCACTTACAAAGTCCTGCGCTCTTCTAGACTCGGCGAAGGATAACCTGATTTGCGGAAGGCGGGAGTCTATAGCTTACTATGTGGCGAAGCCTAGATTTGTCAGACCAGACGCACATTACATGAAAGCTGCCTGGAACATGATCGCCACAATCGCCTTTTACAACCAGTAAGCCTGTCGTAAATGAGAACTATATCTCAGCGGGACACTATATGAATTATTCTGCCACGAAAATCTTGGCAACGAGGAATTTCTTCTGGGATACAATTATCAAGCAATCTGTGGAAATACATATGGCGGAATATTTTATTATTCCTGAAGGCTACTTTCAACTTGATAAGGCGAGACGTTCATTACTTTACGATCTTCAAAAAGACAAAGCTCTATGCCTAATGACATGTCAAGCGACAACTAATTTAATGATTTCGACCTATGAATTTTAATTCCGTGGGTCCACATTTCTACAATAACACCGTTACGCATGAGCTTGCTCGCCACGTATGGAAGATGGCTGAATGGTTGTCAGCTGAAATATTGTGCCACGATGTCGACGTCATCCGGCTGCAATATCGAAGCGCAGAATTATCAGTCATCATCATAATGCTGAGAATGTAACTGTAGTTTTGTTGCATTTGAAATTGAGTGAAAATAGAGAAATTAAGATAACTGAATGAAATGTCATTCTCAAGCCCAGAGAAATTCATTTGTTGCATCGAAATTCATTTGGTGCAGAGAAATTCATTTGTTGTCATTTGCAAGCCAAGAAATTTAATAGTTGCTTCGAAATTCACTTGTTGCATCGAATTTCCCCTCAACGACTTTACGATTTCAATGATGACACTAGGGAAAATGAAAAGAGTGTGCCTTCTTCTTTTCCTAGTGCCTTTGTCCAACAGTTCCGCAGGGTCGGCATGGTTATGGTCAGATTTGACAGGGTTAAGTTAAGGGGTGGCCGGATGCCCTTCCTGTTACCACGCGAATGATGATGAAATTATGAGGACAACACAAGGACAAACACAAACACTCAGTCTCCGGGCAGAGAAAATTCCCATCGCGGCTGGTAATGAACCCAGGACCCCGTGCTCTAGAAGCAGCAACGCTAACGACTAGATCACGAGCTGGGGACGTAAAGAGGGTGCTTTATTAGCTGTTGTATGAATTTCAAGAGCTCAGATGGAAACGTAGTTCTAAGCAAAGAAGGGAAAGCAGATAGGTGGATGGAGTATATAGAGGGTCTATACAAGGGCGATGTACTTGAGGACAATATTATGGAAATGGAAGAGGATGTAGATTAAGATGAAATGGGAGATATGATACTGAGTGAAGAATTTCACAGAGCACTGAAAGACCTAAGTCGAAACAAGGCCCCGGGAGTAGACACCATTCCATTAGAACTACTGACAACCCTGACAAAACTCTACCATCTGATGAGCAAGATGTATGAGACATGCAAAATACCCTCAGCCTTTAAGAAGAATATAATTATTCCAATCCCAAAGAAAGCAGGTGTTGACAGATGTGAAAATTACCGAGCTACCAGTTTAATAAGTCACGGCTGCAAAATACTAACGCGAATTCTTTACAGACGAATGGAAAAAACTGGTAGAAGCCAACCTCGGGGAAGATCAGTTTGGATTCCGTAGAAATATTGGAACACATGAGGCAATACTGACCCTACGACTTATCTTAGAAGAAAGATTAAGGAAAGGCAAACCTACGTTTCTAGCATTGGTAGACTTAGAGAAAGCTTTTGACAATGTTGACTGGAATACTCTCTTTCAAATTATGAAGGTGGCAAGGGTAAAATACAGGGAGCGAAAGGCTATTCACAATTCGTACAGAAACCAGATATCAGTTATAAGAGTCGAGGGGCATGAAAGGGAAGCAGTGGTTGGGAAGGGAGTGAGACAGGGTTGTGGCCTATCCCCGATGCTATTCAATCTGTATATTGAGCAAACAGTAAAGGAAACAAAAGAAAAATTCGGACTAGATATTACAATCCATAGAGAAAAAATAAAAAGTTTGAGGTTCGCCGCTGACATTGTAATTCTGTCAGAGACAGCAAAGGACTTAGAAGAGCAGTTGAACGGAATGCACAGTGTCTTGAAATGAGGATATAAGATGAACATCAACAAAAGCAAAACGAGGGTAATAGAATGTGGTCGAATTAAGTCGGGTGATGTTGAGGGAATAAGATTAGGAAATGAGAAATTTAAAGTAAATGAGTTTTGCTATCTGGGGAGCAAAATAACTGCCAAATAGGGAGGATATAAAATTTAGACTGGCAATGGCATGGAAATCTTTTCTGAAGACGAGAAATTTGTTAACATCGAGCATAGATTTAAGTGTCAGGAAGTCGTCTGTGATAGTATTTGTATGGAGTGTAGCCAAGTACGGAAGTGAAACATGGACAATAAATAGTTTGGACAAGAAGAGAATAGAAGCTTTCGAAATGTGGTGCTACAGAAGAATGCTGAAGATTATATGGATAGATCTCATAACTAATGAGGAGGTATTGAATAGAACTGGGGAGAAGAGTAATTTGTGGTACAACTTGACTAGAAGAATATATCGGTTGGTAGGACATGTTCTGAGGCATCGAGGGATCACCAATTTAGTATTAGAGGGCAGCGTGAAGGGTAAAAATCGTAGAGGGAGACCAAGAGATGAAGACACTAAGCAGATTCCGAATGATGTAGGTTGCAGTAGATACTGGGAAATGAAGAAGCTTGCACTGGATATAGTAACATGGAGAGCAGCATCAAATCAGTCTGGACTGGAGACCACAACAAGAACAACAACAGCGTATAAACTCAGAACCATATACACTGCCTGATAAATTAAGCAACCACACGGAAGACATAGTCAGATGTCAATATAACTTCGTAGACTCATTCGAGTTGGAATTGTATTAACTCTGTGTTGCAGATAGAAATGCCTCCAGGGTTGATCGTTTTCAGTATTGTTACAAGGTCTAGAAGGATATATAAGCTGCGTGAACAACGTCATATGTTGAGTACTCAGGGTACCCCCCGCCACACATCGTCAGGTGGCTTGCGGAGTATGGATGTAGATGTAGATATAGATGTAGATCGCTGTGAAGGACATAGAAACACAGTGGACTCGTGTGAGACATCGTTATCAGCACCTGGCACAACTTGAAAGAGGTGTCATTAGGGATCTCCATTTGGCTGGCTGATCGAATAGTCCAGTAATCGGATTTGTGGAGCATTCGGAAGTGACAGTGGACATGGGATTGCTGGGGAAATGATAAGCGTACTCGTCGCCAAGATTCCAGTCGACCACGTCTGATCATAACAAGGGAGGATCGCCATAGTATGCAGCAAGAACATTGTAACCCCTCCACATCTGTCATCCGAGGACAAGAAATGGATCCTATGCAACATTCTGTGTCATCTCGCACCACTGACCGCAGACTAACAGCAGACCGACTGCGGAAGTATCGTCCCACGTGTAGAATAGCATTAACACTGCAACACAAAAGGGTGCGTTTAGAGTGGTGCCGTCACCAGGAAGCATGGCCTGTTGATGAATGGCGTCGCATTGTGTTCAACGATGAGTCGTGGTTCTTCACTACCATGCCAGATGGCTATGTATGGATGATGAATATGGTTGCGATCTGGGTAGAGGTCCTACTCCTCCAATATTATGGCGAGGCACAGCCGTGTCACACCTGTCGTCATGGTGTGGGGAGCCATCGGGCATGACTTCAGATCACAGGTGCTGATGACTGAGGGGTCTCTGACGGCACAACAATGGGTCACAGACATCCCTTTGTCTTTCTTCTCACGCGGCAGTACCAAGGTACCATTTTTCAACAGGTCAATACTCTTCCACACATGGGATGCGTCTCTACCAGCTGTATGGGTAATTTTAAGGTACTACAGCTGCCAGAAAGATCCCCAAATCTGTCCGAGACATAACATGTGTGTGACCAGCTCGGACGTCAACTCAGTCCCAGAACCAGTCTCCAGGATAACCAGGAATAGTTACAAAAGTTGTCTGCAGTCTTTATGACACCCTTCCAAACCGAATCAGTACCTGCATTCAGGTCAGACAGGGTGCAGCGTCATACTGATAAGTGTTTTTTTGTAAAATTGTTTCGATCATCCGCTATGTATGGATGATGAATATACAGGTTTATTACAAATGATTGAAGCGATTTCACAGCTCTACAATAACTTTATTATTTGAGATATTTTCACAATGCTTTGCACACACATACAAAAACTCTAAAAGTTTTTTTAGGCATTCACAAATGTTCCATATGTGCCCCTTTAGTGATTCGGCAGACATCAAGCCGATAATCAAGTTCCTCCCACACTCGGCGCAGCATGTCCCCATCAATCAGTTCGAAAGCATCGTTGATGCGAGCTCGCAGTTCTGGCACGTTTCTTGGTAGAGGAGGTTTAAACACTGAATCTTTCACATAACCCCACAGAAAGAAATCGCATGGGGTTAAGTCGGGAGAGCGTGAAGGCCATGACATGAATTGCTGATCGTGATCTCCACCACGACCGATCCATCGGTTTTCCAATCTCCTGTTTAAGAAATGCCGAACATCATGATGGAAGTGCGGTGGAGCACCATCCTGTTGAAAGATGAAGTCGGTGCTGTCGGTCTCCAGTTGTGGCATGAGCCAATTTTCCAGCATGTCCAGATACACGTGTTCAACCGTTTCTTCGCTCACTGCAGTCCGACCCGTTGATTTCCCCTTACAGAGGCATCCAGAAGCTTTAAACTGCGCATACAATCGCCGAATGGAGTTAGCAGTTGGTGGATCTTTGTTGAACTTCGTCCTGAAGTGTCGTTGCACTGTTATGACTGATGTGAGTGCATTTCAAGCACGACATACGCTTTCTCGGCTCCTGTCGCCATTTTGTCTCACTGCGCTCTCGAGCGCTCTGGCGGCAGAAACCTGAAGTGCGGCTTCAGCCGAACAAAACTTTATGAGTTTTTCTACGTATCTTTAGTGTGTCGTGACCATATGTCAATGAATGGAGCTACAGTGAATTTATGAAATCGCCTCAATCATTTGTATTAGCCCTGTATTTGCGACCTGGGTAGAGGTCCTATTCCTCCAACATTTTGGCGAGGCACAGCCGTGTCACACCTTTCGTCATGGTGTCGTGGTGACTGTCACCACCATCCACGAACTGTGGGCGTCGTTCACAAGTTGATTCATCGGGCACATGTTGTATCTCAAGATAGAGAAAGTCTTGCAAAGGAACTGGATGACCTACAATCTCTGTTCAGACAGAATCCTAAAGAGACATTATGTCAATCTTCCTGTGCTCTTTTGGGCTCGGTGAAGGATAACATGATTTGCAATCTTTGCACTGAAATAATATCGAAAACCCCACTTAACGCGTTAAGTTTCACTTCGTTTCCTCCACCATTTCTGGGTGCTTGACTTTTTTTGTCCGTCACTGTGAAATGGCACCCATCAGATATTTTGTGAGTAGACGGTTTTATTCACAAACATTCACAATGATCGAGGGTTCATTTAGGAAATTTATTTTCTTTTTATTAATAAGCATACATCGGAACCGACAAAATACCAGAATACACCTGCTAAGCCACAACAACAGAACGTTAACAAACGCTTCGTTTTCCATTTTTGTTTTGTTTTATTTTTTTGAAATTGTTACTGATTTATCATATGCAATGTTACTGGCAACCATATTTTGAGCCGCGGTAAGAGAGCTGTACCGACTGGTATGCGCGGCTGCCGCAGAAGTGTTAAAACATTTGCTGCGATAAGCTAGCCGGTGTAATTACTGTCTTCACGGCGATGATATAATTGGTAGTGTAGAGCCCCGCTTGCTATGTTTGCTGATCGGATATGATAGTTGTGTAGACCAACCAGCAATCACTTACCCCTTTCGCCGTTTGTCATACTTCATCTTCCTTGTCGTCCCCGTCCCTTTCTCTCTCTCTCTCTCTCTCTCTCTCTCTCTCTCTCTCTCTACCTCTCCCTCCCTGAATCACATAGGTCGCTCTGCAACTTGTATACTGTGGTAGTGTTTACTTCGGCCGACGAAAAGCATAAGCTTATACTGAACTATGGGTCGACTACCGTATACCTGAATTAAGTGACAATGGCTCTCGAAGTGACATCCGTTTGGACTAATGCAGTTTACAACTCTAAGACCACAGGTAGGTTTGCCAGAGTGCCCGTTCTGTGTGGACTGCGGCAAATTCTGATGGCTTAGTCAGTCTTACTTGGTAGACACTAGCTGTCAGTGAGTGTTGCAACAGTTCTGATAAAGTCTCCTTTCTAACTTTTCAAGAAGATAAACACTGATGTGTTTCATTTACTATATACTTTTGAATGCACTTTCGCTTTCACATATTCTTGATGATGAAGATGAGGATGGAATCGCTACAGTATATGAAGACAAAAATTGGGCTGACGAAAACGGTTATGAAAACGATTCTCTATGTCGGTGACACTTTAAGTTTAGAACCTGTGGCATCGACCGTGTTTCTCCAAGAGGACGGACATCTAGAGCATTTATACAGAAGTAAACGGACATGTCTCGTAATGTACATGAGATATGAAGCCCAAAGCTGTCTCACAGACATGTGTACTAAAAAAAATATCAAATTCACTAGCTAAGATGGGTCTTGTAACCGACAACATTTCCAGAAAGATATCAGGCTAGTGCAACTGCAAGAATTCCACTTGCACAGATAAAATGGCTGAAATATACTGATACCACGTAGCTAAGACAAAAAGACAATGTGGCCTATTTATTCTCTTACGCCTGCAGTTTTTCTATAACATGTACGTAGAACTTCATCACGCACCACGACGTTTATTCCTGTGAAATTATTTTCTGTTTTATCTAGAGCACACTGATATGTCCTGAACTTTCTCTGGTGCTGCTGTCAACGTTATTCTTACTTGTCTGTAAATTAAGGTGCAGTATTCCATGAACAAACAGTGAAAGAAGCGGGATCTGATACGCAACAAGCGCTATTACAGTAAGGACAGTATTCATGTTATTGTTCATTCTTTTTAACATCTGCACGGAACAAGCGTTGAACAACAAAAGAAAATACGTACATTACAGACGTATTTTCACATACAAAAGGGTATACAAGGCGAGGAAGGAGTCACCTATTGTACGAATGTTAACAATGAAAAGTAACACAAAACCTGAGGGACCTAAATGTGTACAATAGATGCTCTAAATTTTCATTCAGTATTCAAGTTGCTACATACAGTAAATGTGCTGGGATCTTGACATACGTGGGAAGAGCGTTACATATCTCCTACCTCGAGATAAAAAATGCCTGATAATTCGTTCCGAAAGCTGGGCAGCGTCTTTTTAATACACACAATGCACTAACGCCCAGTAACCCGAAAGGAGAACCAACTTATCTGATGAGAATAACTAACAGAAGACATCCTATAATACGAAGATACAGTGAATAAGAGATGGTGCTAAAAAAGGATCAAAGCAAAATTTGGAAGAGTCGGTAGCGTGCAAACGCCTCTTTCGAAGTATTGATTCCATTCTTAAACTTTTTACTTCCCTTCCTAGTCATTGGCGTCCCTCAAGCAAGATATCGTGAGATTATGCTGCGTTCAGCAATTACATTAGTGAGAAAACCGCCTCCTTCATTTTTGACAACATCCAACCTCACGCAAAAATGCTTCACGCTCGAAAAATTTTCTTCCTCCTCAATTTTCTCTTCTCCTGCATTTCTTGTTCCCTTACATTTTCTTCCTGCAGCCTTCTTGCCTTTCTTTATTTTGCCTTCGTTGTAATATCCTCCTATTTCTCCATGTCAGCTACCTATTTGCTACTGTAGCTTTTCACTGTTGTGTCCTTCTCTCTGATTACTGATTACACTGCCCACCACTTATTACTCCTCTTTCCGTTTTGCACTATGTCCATCTATAGTTTTTTATCGTTTATACACCACTGTCCTCTACATAGTCTGCTTCTCGTCCTGCTTCTGCATATTCATTCCTGGCTCTCTTCCCTGTATATTTTTCCTGCCCCTCTTCTACATCTCCATATACAGGGTTGTCAGGAACCGTCTGCAAGAGTATTGTAGGCTATGTTATGCTGAGAAACAATTGTTAAGAAAAAAAATCGGTACGTTGCACAGTGTCCTCGTTAATTAGCACTGAAGTTAGCCAATGAGGTCGTTTCATGCGCAAATTCAAGTGGTTCACCAGTGAAATTGCGCTGGGGCGTTACACTTCGATCCACGGATGCGGAACTGAACTTTATTAGTAACCAAACTTTTTATGGTCGCTAGAAAGTTGTTAAAATGTGTTTTCCTGAATAAAGGACACCTTTCTGGACCAAAGAAAGTACTTCAAAAATTTGTGAAGCTTAATCTTATTTCTAGTATTGATTCCATAAACTACGCTGATTTGCAAAAGAGATAATTTATTGCAAAAGAGATATATTATTTACGATAAATGTCATTAAGGAAGTAATGTATTTGGAAGCAATAGATGGTATCACCAGTTCATTAAATGGGCCGTTGCAGGACGATCTTGTGTGCAAATTCGTATTACTCACTTTTGGACTTAAAAAAAAGCTTGGCTTAATGAGTTACCCCAAAAAGCAATCCCGTATGATATTACGGAATGAAAGCGAGCGAACTGCGCTAGCTTCGTCATGTACCGGAACACATCCTCCCGGATTCTTTAAAGAATCAAACTCCCGCGTAAAAAAGTCAAATCACCCGAACTGTGTGTTGTACAATGATATACTGCTGCAGGTACATCCAATGGTATACGTGGACACTGACTGGAAAATGTGTATAAAATTAATTGGAAAGAAGGATTACATTCGGACGCCATGCCTCATGCTGCACTTTTACTACACGAACAGCGAGAATGTAGTAATCGATAAACATGTTTGATTGCGTCATTTTGTGGGTGATGTGAGAAAAAGTTTCGTAAAGGTTTCAAATTATGTGTACAGTTTATTAGAAGTCGCTAAGTGGTCTCATTCTCAAATACTGGACGAATATAGTCTGGGTAATTTTCTGGCCCATGACGTATATATAGTTTCTAACTGTAATATTTGATTTACTACGTTAACCTTTAACATAAGATTATAGCTTTTAATAAATAGATTATGGCAGTATTTTGAGCTTTTAAAGTCTGTCCGTTGCTGCCCCTAGAAGTTGTTACATATGCAACCTGCAACTGGGAGCATTCCTCGGCTTAGTTGGTTAATAAAGCAGATACCAGCAAATCCCCGATCTTTAACGAATCGATTTGAAATGTATGAAACAGCTTCACACGTCTGAGATGATGAAGCATTTTAAATTTTTAAAGGCGCTCGGGTAGGAAAAACTGCAAATAAAAGTTTTGTCCCCCCTCTCTCCCTGCGCCGCAACGTCACCGCATGAAGGCCGATGTATAGCCGAGCAGAGGACGGATCAGTCCCAGTTCGTGGCCTCGGACCAAGCAGACAACGTCACCTAGCTAGGACATGTGTGTTACTCATGACACAATGAACTGTCATTCTCAACTTCGTGAACTTTATACTTCAAGAGAAGAGTTTAAGAAATGCGTGCATCAAATGATGCTTTAACATTGAAAGACAGCTGTAAATATTCGGCACATTACATTGGCGATGGATTGTATAAAGTTGGGTAATCGTTCTTGTAATAAAGTGAGCTAATGTTTCTTACAATGACGGAAAAAAATCGCAGCACCAGGGAGTTGTGCGACATTAACGAACGTTGATAGCCGTGTCTGTACATCTGAAAGATGGTATCTTCTCAAATTACGCGCCAGTCGCATCAAAGAGGGGTTAGTTGCGCCACTCTAAGGATGCAAATCACGATTGCTTCAAATACAAGCTATAAGAGTGGTGAGCGTTAGCTACCTTTGAGAGTGGACGTGGTGAGTTCATTTTCGTCAAGAATGCATTTAAGGGGCTCCGGAAAGGCTCAAAATCATGAAAAGTTCAATTTTTACTTTTTTGCGTTTTCTGAATCTGCAGACTATTACCTTTTAATAGATATATAATTTATTCAATTCCGAAGACTACAACTATTTTTAAATTTTTTTTGAAATGTGTTCTACATGGGCGTGACCCACTGTGGCGCTGTTAAACTGCTGTCAAATGGTGTTATTATTAACGTCCGTATTCATCAGGTACATTTTAGTGATGTGAGATAAAGTATGTGTTGTGGCTAACCTGTGATGGTTCAATATATATCGCTGGTGTGATTGTCGATTGTTTCATGTTTATTTACTCTGTCGTTATCTCGAAAATATTCGTAATTAATTCTGTTTCTTGAGTCTCTGTTTTGTTGAAGTATAATAATGAGTAAAAGTAAAGTTGCTGTTGCGACTTTCAATGATGGCAACATTGTAAGGTGCAAGGTATTTAGAAATATGGGAATGAAGATAGGTTCTAACATGGTACGAGCGATGCTTGCTTTAGACCAGGAACGCCTTCGGGCTGCAGACAGGGCTGTAAAGAGTCTAGAAATACAAGCAAGAATAAACAGGAGGAGGAACAAGAGGAAGCTGGAGGAGGAGTTTGCAGAGGATGAAGATAATCCATCCTATGGACCTGGAATGCACTAAAAAGTTAATCCAATCTTTGTCGCTCGATTCCCAAAACTTTTATTTTCTCATACTAATTACATGTTTTCTAAGGATCTTCCAAACATATTTGTTTCAAACTTTCAGTAAATGTTACACAGTACCTTCTGCATAATTTAACACAGCCTTTTTCCAAAAAACTGTATATTTTTGAATATATAAATAAAAAATTGCAAAAAAATGTTGTGAATTTTCATTACAATTGAAAAAATCATCTTTAATAACTGAACTAAAATTTTGTAAAATCCCTGTGTTAAGTTGTAGCCCATATTCCAATAAATAATCTGTAAAAAGTTCAACTTCCTACCTCAAATACTTTGTGAGGAAAGATGTAATTTATAAGCGTTATTTTAACATTGCAAGTATAGGGCGTTCCGGAGCCCCTTAAGATGACAAAGACGCCGTTATCAACACCTCACTGAGTTTGAACGAGGTCGTGTAATGAGGCTACGAGAAGCTGGATATTGTTTCTGCGATATTGAGGAAAGCCTTGAGAAGAATGTAGCCACTGTACATGAGTACTGGCAGCGGTGGTCACGGGATGTGTTCGGCAGCAAAAAGACCGGGCTCCCGAGGGCCATGTGGCACTACCGAGAGGGAAGACCATCGTGTTCGGCGTGTAGTTCTGGCACGTCGTACTGCATCTGCAACAGCAATTTGAGCAGCAGTTGGCACCACAGTGACTCAGTGCACTGCTACAAATCGGTTACTTCAAGGACAGCTCCGGCCTGTAGCGTGCATTCTGTTGACCCCAAACCACTGCCATTTGTGACGTCAGTGGTGTCAAGCGAAAGCTCACTGGAGGGCAGAGTGGAGGTCTGTTGTGTTTTCGGATGAAAGCTGGTTCCGCCTCGTTTCCAGTGATGGTCGTGTGTTGGTTAGGAGGCCAGACAATAACATACAGTATATGATCGAAAGTGTCCCGAGACCCCCCAAAACATACTGAAACGCGTACGTTTCATAGGCAGCGATGGCCAGCCGCAGAATCTCTGACCAGAGAGCATGTAGTCAGTTCAGTTGGGAGAGAGTAATAGCGCGCGAGAGTACAGTGCAGTTGCATGTAGGGAGTCGGTAGTTGCTGTTGCGAGTTAGCAGTTGTGTGTGAGGAGTCGGCAGGCGTCGACATGGCTCTATGGTCGGGATTCAGGACGAGGCATATTGTTAAATAAGATAATGACGCAGCTTTGCGCACATCTCATAATGTAATTGATCTTAAGTGTAATTATTTTGTTCAAGAATCGCCCCAATAATAATTTCGTTTTGAAACCAACTGTTTTTAACAAAGAATCCCTTTTTGAAATAATATTTTCCTTGCATTTCCTTAAAGAAAAGTTTCCCTTAAATTAAAAAAAATATATATTTGCGATGCATTTCCTCCAAGCTATGCGAAAAATAAGAGCAGATGCAGTATTACTGAGGTAAGAATTTGAGTTTAATCAGGGCCTAAAGATCGACATTTCGGTCTATTTGTGTTTTCATTGTCACTGAGATTTCATTCATTTTTTTATTAAATTGACTATCATTTTTTTTGGGGAGGTTACACTTAGCACGATTGTAATTGTCATTTCAAATTATTGTCATTATAAGAAAATTTCTCTGGGAGGTTACAATACTTATTTCGTATTAGGTGCTTTCTGCTGCCACCTACTCCCAGGCATTCCATATCAGCGCCCTCAGAAGTCATTAGACATCGTGAGCCAGCAGAATGGGCCGCTCCGCGGAGCTCACGGACTTCGAACGTGGTCAGGTGATTGGATGTCACTTGTGTCATACGTCTCTACGCGAGAATTGCACACTCCTAAGTTCCCTAGGTCCAATGTTTCCGATGTGATAGTGAAGTGGAAACGTCAAGGGACACATACACCACAAAAGCGTACAGGCCGACCTCGTCTGTTGACTGATAGAGACCGCCGACAGTTCAAGAGGGTCATAATGTGTAACGTCGATCCAGACCGTCACACAGGAATTACAAACCGCATCAGGATCCGCTGCAAGTACTATGACAGTTAGGCGGGAGGTGAGAAAACTTGGATTTCATGATCGAGCGGCTGCTCAAAAGCCACACATCACGCCGGGTAAATGCGAAACGACGCCTCACTTGGTGTAAGGAGCGTAAACATTGGACGATTTAACAATGGAAAAACGTTGTATGACGAACCACGGTACACAATGTGGCGATCCGATGGCAGGGTGTGGTTAAGGCGAATGACCGGTGAACATCATATGCCAGCGTGCGTAGTGCCAATAGTACAATTCGGAGGCGATGGTGTTAGGTGTGGTCGTGACTTCATGGGGGGGGGGGGGGGGCCTGCACCCTTTGCTATTCTGTGTGGCACTATCACAGCACACAGCATAGGCCTCCATTGATATTTTAAGCACCTTCTTCCATCCCACTGTTGAAGAGCAATTCAGGGATGGCGATTGCATCTTTCAACATGACCGAGCACCTGTTCATAATGCACGGCCTGTGGCGGAGTGATTACATGACAATAACATCTCTGTAATGGACTGGCCTGCTCAGAGTCCTGACAACCGAGTTAGAAAACTGCTGCGGAAGCAAAGGGAACTTCACAGCAAACATAAACATAGCCAAAGCCTTGCAGACAAACAAAAATTACGCGAAGCGAAATGTAGTTTGAAGAGAGCTATGCGAGAGGCGTTCAATGAATTCGAAAGTAAAGTTCTATGTACTGACTTGGCAAAAAATCCTAAGAAATTTTGGTCTTACGTCAAAGCGGTAGGTGGATCAAAACAAAATGTCCAGACACTCTGTGACCAAAATGGTACTGAAACAGAGGATGACAGACTAAAGGCCGAAATACTAAATGTCTTTTTCCAAAGTTGTTTCACAGAGGAAGATTGCACTGTAGTTCCTTCTCTAGATTGTCGCACAGATGACAAAATGGTAGATATCGAAATAGACGACAGAGGGATAGAGAAACAATTAAAATCGCTCAAAAGAGGAAAGGCCTCTGGACCTGATGGGATACCAGTTCAATTTTACACAGAGTACGCGAATGAACTTGCCCCCCTTCTTGCAGCGGTGTACCGTAGGTCTCTAGAAGAGTGTAGCGTTCCAAAGGATTGGAAAAGGGCACAGGTCATCCCCGTTTTCAAGAAGGGATGTCGAACAGATGTGCAGAACTGTAGACCTATATCTCTAACGTCGATCAGTTGTAGAATTTTGGAACACGTATTGTGTTCGAGTATAATGACTTTTCTGGAGACTAGAAATCTACTCTGTAGGAATCAGCATGGGTTTCGAAAAAGACGGTCATGTGAAACCCAGCTCGCGCTATTCGTCCACGAGACTCAGAGGGCCATAGACACGGGTTCACAGGTAGATGCCGTGTTTCTTGACTTCCGCAAGGCGTTCGATTCAGTTCCCCACAGTCGTTTAATGAACAAAGTAAGAGCATATGGACTATCAGACCAATTGTGTGATTGGATTGAGGAGTTCCTAGATAACAGGACGCAGCATGTCATTCTCAATGGAGAGAAGTCTTCTGAAGTGATTTCAGTTGTGCCGCAGGGGAGTGTAGTAGGACCGTTTCTATTCACAATATACATAAATGACCTTGTGGATAACATTGGCAGTTCACTGAGGCTTTTTGAGGGTGATGCTGTGGTATATCGAGAGGTTGTAACAATGGAAAATTGTACTGAAATGCAGGAGGATCTGCAGTGAATTGACGCATGGTGCAGGGAATGGCAATTGAATCTCAATGTAGATAAGTGTAATGTGCTGCGAATACATAGAAAGAAAGATCCCTTATCATTCAGCTACAATATAGCAGGTCAGCAATTGGAAGCAGTTAATTCCATAAATTATCTGGGAGTACGCATTAGGAGGGATTTAAAATGAAATGCTCATATAAAGTTGATCGTTGGTAAAGCAGATGCCAGACTGAGATTCATTGGAAGAATCCTAAGGAAATGCAATCCGAAAACAAAGGAAATAGGTTACAGTACACTTGTTCGTCCACTGCTTGAATATTGCTCACCAGTATGGGATCCGTACCACATAAGGTTGATAGAAGAGATAGAGAAGATCCAACGAAGAGCAGCGCGCTTCGTTACAGGATCATTTAGTAATCGCGAAAGCGTTACGGAGATCATAGATAAACTCCAGTGGAAGACTCTGCAGGAGAGACGCTCAGTAGCTCGGTACGGGCTTTTGTTGAAGTTTCGAGAACGTACCTTCACCGAGGAGTCAAGCAGTATATTGCTCCCTCCTACGTATATCTCGCGAAGAGACCATGAGGATAAAATCAGAGAGATTAGAGCCCACACAGAGGCATACCGACAATCCTTCTTTCCACGAACAATACGAGACTGGAATAGAAGGGAGAACCGATAGAGGTACTGAAGGTACCCTCCGCCACACACCGTCAGGTGGCTTGCGGAGTATGGATGTAGATGTAGATGTAGACCTGAATCCTATAGAACACCTGTTCATAATGCACGGCCTGTGGCGGAGTGATTACACGACAATAACATCTCTGTAATGGACTGGCCTGCTCAGAGTCCTGACCTGAATCCTATATAACACCTTTCGGATGATATGGAACGCCAACGTCTTACCAGGCCTCACCTTCCGACATCGATACCTCTCCTCACTGCAGCACTCCGTGAAGAATGGGCTGCCATTCTCCAAGAAACGTTATTGAACGTATGCCTGCGAGAATGGAAGCTGTTGTCAGGGCTGAAGGTGGGCCAACACCATATTGAATTCCAGCATTAGCGATAGAGGCCGCCACGAACTTGTAAGTCAATTTTGATCACATAGTGTACAATCAACCTGCCTGCGTGCTAGACAAACTTGATGTACACCTGCATTTATGATCTGGTTTGCGATTTCATATGACGGCAGGAGCACTCTCTTGGTTATCCCACACACCCTGACTGCAAATTTTTACACCAATCTAATGATTCAACTTGTTGCGCTGCCACTCATTAACAGCATTTCCGGGCGTATTTTCCAACAGGATAACATCCGGCCACATACCACTGTCGTAACCCAATATACTCTACAGAGTGTCTACATGCCGCCTTGGCCTGCTTTTATCACCAGATTTGTCTCCAGTCGAGCACATATGGGGCATCATCGGGCGACAACACCAGCGTCATCCACAAACAGCACTAACCGTCCCTGTATTGACCGACCAAGTACAACGGGCACGGAACATCATCCCACAAACTGATTTCAAGGGCGTGTAGAACACAGTGCATTCAGTTTGTATGCTTGGAAGCCGGCAGGGGTGGCCGAGTGGTTCTAGGCGCTTCAGTCTGGAACCGAGCGACCGCTATGGTCGCAGGTTCGACTCCTGCCTGGGGCATGGATGTGTGTGATGTCCTTAGGTTAGTTAGGTTTAATTAATTCTGAGTTCTAGAGGACTGATGACCTCAGATGTTAAGTCCCATAGTGCTCAGAGCCATTTGAACCATTTTTTGTATGCTTGCATTCAACGTTCTGGTGGGTATTCCGGTTATTAATGTACATGCATTTCCCATTTCCAATGCCTTATCTCGCGCTTGCATCAACTTGTCGTCTTGCAGTGTTAATCACGTAAATATGTTATCTAGACAAATGTCTTCCCGAAATTTCATTACTCTACTTTAATCATTTTTCGGTGTTGCTTTTTTTTTTTTTTTTTTTTTTTTTTTTTTTTTTTTTTTTGGTCGTAACAACTACCGCCAGAATCCTTCATTCTTTCCTTCCCCTACATCGACTTTGCTCACTGTCTTCTCTTCTTTCTCACGGATGTTTACAATGCTCATTCATTTGTTGTGCGCTCGCGATGCGCGCATTGAAATAGGCGTTGCGTTTTGGTATGATCCCTGTGTCTGAAGGATGGATATTTGTTCCGCCACAACCGGTAGCCACAAGAAAGAAATCAGCAGGCAGCAACTGCAGCTAAGCGAGCCGCCTGCGCGCAGTACCGGTCGGGGCTGCGAGTCGGCGGCCGGCTGCGGTGCGCTGTGTGACCAGCATGCGCCGGCCGAGTGCGCGTCGGCACCGCTTTGATCCGTGGCTCATCTTTTGTTCCAGTACGCCTTAATTGTGCGTCGCCTCGCAGACCCTCCCGGCCGCCGCGCAGTTATTTATGATTAGCGTCTGCGCTTTTTTGGATTCCATATTTACCGTCCACTGCGCTTAAATTCCTCTCCCCTTTCTCGGCTCCTAGACGGCTCGGAAATGCTGTGGAGATAGAGAGAGAGAGAGAGAAAAAGAGAGAGAGAGAGAGAGAGAAAGAGGGAGAGAGTTCAAGGTTAATCGCAGCCAACTTGACCCGCAGCCTCCCGGTTCGTTACCTTCCACTTTCATCTCTAATCGTCTCGGCTGACCTTCCGAACACGAACGTAACCTTAATTGAGTTCGGGTCTTCTTTCGGGAAGGGGCCTCCGTCAGAGACGTATTTCAGAGAGAGGAAAACGTACCCACAAAAACCAGGGGAAGTGACTTAGCTCGCGTTCTGCCGTGGGAAACCTTCATTACCTCAGACACAGTAACTCCGCTACGGGCGAGAAAGGGAACACCGTTAATGTGCAGGCTGGAAATGATGCAGTACATATAACTGTGTACAGATAGAAGGAAGTCCGTCGTTTATTTATAACACTAGTTCCAAAGGCCTATGTACACCCCTCAGGTTCGTATAGGGCAATTTTTTATTTGCACGTGTTTCCAATCCGCGTCTTACGAAGACACTACGACAAATATTGAAGCAAAAATACGGATAATAAGATTCCTAGTAATATTGTAAATGACATACAGGGTGAAAAGTATTTAAACCGACAAACTCTGCCAGGTTGTAGGGGACATCAAAACAAATATTTTTCCCTAATGTCATTTTTTCCTATGAGGAGTATTTAAACCGGTAGAGGAAGATTTCTCTGGCGGCAAATTAACTAAACCAACAAACAATTTTCCATTTTTTTTATGACCAAGACACAACAAATTAACACAACCCAACTTCAATTACAGTAGATTTTCAAAAATTCCTCCATTGGCACGTAAACAAAAGTTACTCCGTCGGATCATGTTCTGTCTGACACGGGCAAAAACTCCAGGAGTATCCTGAATTGTTCCTGCTTCTGCTACTATCAGGGCAACCAGATCCTCTTCTGATGCAACAAATGGTTCAAATGGCTCTGAGCATGGGACTTAACATCGATGGTTATCAGTCCCATAGAACTAAGAACTACTTAAACCTAACTAACCTAAGGGCATCACACAACACCCAGTCATCACGAGGCAGAGAAAATCCCTGACCCCGCCGGGAATCGAACCCGGGAACCCGGGCGCGGGAAGCGAGAACGCTACCGCACGACCACGAGCTGCGGACTCTGATGCAACAGGAGTTGCGTAAACAAGGTTGTGCATCTCTCCCCACACAAAAGAGTCCAGAGGGGACATATCTGGCGATCGAGCAGCCCATGGTACAGGACCCCCTCTGCCAATTTCTGGGAACCGTCCACGAATCGACGCACACGACGACTGAAATGTGCCGGCGCCCCGTCATGTTGGAACCACATGCGTTGTCTTGTAGGGAGCGGGACGTCTTCCAGCAATTCTGGCAATGCTCTGGAGAGAAAATTGTAATAGTGCTGCCATTTAATGGCCTAGGTAGCAGATACGCCCAATTAAACAGTCCCCAACAACACCGTCCCACACAGTAACGAAGAACCACACTTGATGAGCGCTAGTAACTATGGCATGTGGGTTATCCTCACTCGAAACATGAGAATTGTGCATGTTGAAGACTCCATCACGCCCGAACGTTGCTTCATCGGTAAACAACACAAAGGTTCAAATGGCTCTGAGCACTATGGGACTCAACTTCTGAGGTCATTAGTCCCCTAGAACTTAGAACTAGTGAAACCTAACTAACCTAAGGACATCACACACATCCATGCCCGAGGCAGGATTCGAACCTGCGGCCGTAGCGGTCTCGCGGTTCCAGACTGCAGCGCCTAGAACCGCACGGCCACTTCGGCCGGCAAACAACACAAAGGATGGAAATTTAGGATGCATTTCACACTGCTCAAGGTACCACTGCGAAAACTGTGCTCTGGGTGGATAATCAACTGGTTCCAGGTTCTGAACACGCTGTAGGTGAAATGGAAGTAACAATTGCTCCCGAAGGACTGTTCTTCCATTCGTCTGATTCGTCCCCATGTTACGTGCAATTGCATGAGTGCTGATTGAAGGATCCCGCTCCACATGCTGCAAGATAGTTTCCTCAAATCGCAGTTCTTACCGTGCGACGGCGTCCCTGTCCAGGTAATCTGCTAAATAACCCGGTCTCACGCAGACGTTGGTTCACAGCAGCAAAGGTCGTATGATGTGGGATACGGCGATTAGGATATTGCTGTTGATAAACCCTCTGTGCAGCTGATCCGTTGTGGTGCGCTACGTAGTACGCACCAACCATATCAGCGTACTCACTCCAGGTGTATCGCTCCATTAGTAAACATTGACAATGCACTACTACACTGGTGGACAGCAGTTGCCTACAACTGAAGAGCGTAATACGGCCTCCACCGGTTTAAATAATCCTCATAGGAAAAAATGACATTAGGGAAAAATATTTCTTTTGATTTCCCCTACAATTTCCCAGAGTTTGTCGGTTTACATACTTTTCACCCTGTACAACTGTGATTGGAACGTTCAGTACCTTAATTTTGCATTCGTATGGAAGATTTATCCATTGCACCCTAGCAAATACAGGTCGTTTATAAATTAGTTACACAAAAGTAACCTTCAAGTGAGAAAAGAGTAAATAACTTACAGAAATGTTTGAAACAGTACTGAATGCAGTGTATCATCAAGTTTTAGTCCCGCCAAACACTGTTAGTTCCCGACGTTTCTGCTAGGTGGCTCGCGCGAGTGAGTTATTCCAACAGTCATCGTGGAATCGTAGAGTGGTGTAGAGTGTGCGCAGTGTTGTTTATGGTTTCGTGAATCCAAATCCGCCACTACGGTTCAGAAAACATTCAGGACTAAACATCACAAGCCACCACATGAAAGACAAACTATTATTAATTGGCACAATAGTTTCACCGGAACTGGTTGTGTACCACATAGGAGCCAGGTCAGGGTCGGCCTGCAATCTCTCGCAGCAATTGAACAAGTTTGACAATCTTACATTTGTAGTCAGGCTAAACTAGCGACACGTGCCTGTTTAGAACTAGATACGTCTAGTGATATAATGTGGAAGGTATTAGGGAAACATCTGTCATTCAGACCCTACAAATTGGAACTGCTGCAAGCTTTAAGAGAAATGGCAAAGAAAAACGAGCTAAGATTGTGTAGAAACGTTTAAAAAAATGCGGACTGGATGATTTTCTTAATAAAATTGTGTTCAGGACGAAGCTACCTTTCATGCTTGCGGTAAAGTAAATCGGCAAAATGTCCGGATAAGGGGTGAACAGAAACCACGTCGCGTAATCGAACATGCACGGAACTCGCCTGAGGTAAATGTTTTTAATTGTATTTTTTTTTTTTCAGCTGTAAGCTGTAACAACACGTAGGTCCTTTCTTTTTGCCGAGTCAACTGTAACTGGCATATCCTTACCTGGGGACGCTGAACGTTATCTAATGCGTCAATTACAACAGGATATGGGCACAGGATTTATTTCCAGCAGGTTGACGCGCCATCACATTATCATCGTGAAGTTCTCACGTATCTCCTTAGGAATGTGGCGACTTGTATTGCACGTGATAGAACAATATGCTGGCCACCACAGTCATCTTATTTAACCTCAGTGGGGCTACATTAGACACAGAGAGTTTGTTCATACGCTTCTGGGAAACGTCGGTGAGCTGCCATCATACATCAGGACTTGCATCATAGGATTTTGCAGGAAACTGATTACTGATGGGATATTTGTGATCTTACAAAGGTAACCGCACTGAACAGTCGTAAATAAAACTTGAATATATACTGCATTCCGTGCTGTATTAAACATTTCCGTAAGTTATTTGCCTTTTACTCAAGTAGTGTTATCTTTTGTATAAGTAATTTTTAAACACCCTGCATCTAGTCCTTCATTTTATTCGCCCATATACACTACATAAGCACTTGTCGTGTGACGTGAGATATTATAATCAAATATTTTCTGGGAACCGTGTTATTATTACATGTCTAACAAAACACCAGCCGTTTGTACTATCACAGTGATCTATTATTCTATTCTTCCATCGGATGTGCTATGTTCGAAGCGGCAGTTTAGCGTACAGTCCTTTGAGAACTATATTTTCTTCTAACGTAAAGTGATAATACTTTGCATATATTAATGCATATACGAATGTTTTTTGCTGAATGTGGACGAGAAAGTTCGAGCTTCTGCACTCAAGGAGTGGAATATTGTCAGATGGCTACACATTAATAGTTACAGATAGTGAAGGAATGAAATAATGAACTGGAATTCGAAACTGCTAAGATATGCCTCATTAGTGAAGCGTTACACACAGATTTTTCTTCTCGATGAACGATAATCTGTAGAGACAAAAAGTGAACAGAAGTTGCTGAATTGTGATGTTACGAAAGAATGCTAAATACTAAATGGATAGATCGGGTGGTTGAAAGAGATACGAATCGAAGTGGGGGAAAAGAACGTTGTGGTACAGCTTGACTGAAAGCACATAGGATTCGTTTTGAGGAATCAATAAATATTTACTCTAGTAATTAAATGAAGTGTAGGGGTAAAACCTGTGGAGCCAGATGAAGGCTCGAATAAAATTCAAATAGATACTGGTTGCAGGCCGATGTGGCCGAGTGGTTCTAGGCGCTTCAGTCTGGAACCGCGTGACCGCTACGGTCGCAGGTTCGAATCCTGCCTCGGGCATGGATGTGTGTAATGTCCTTAGGTTAGTTAGGTTTAAGTAGTTCTAAGTCTAGGGGACTGATAACCTCAGATGTTAAGTCCCATAGTGCTCAGGGACACTTGAACTGGTTGTAGTGGCTGTGTGGTGATGAAGAGGCTTGCACAGAACGGTGTGGAGAGCTGCATCAAACCAGTGTTTATACTGACGACCATAACTACAGCAATTATCAAAACTTAGTTCATCTAAATTCAGTGTTATCTGAACGAAAATATAAGTCCACATGTTGCACCATTAGAGAAAGTGTTGCAAAAAGTAATCCTGATCAAACTGCATGGCTGCTGTTTTCGAAAGTAATTTATATGCTTATGTGCTTCCCATCCAAATGATATAGTACACGTCACATGATATTTTGACTAATATTGCAACCGTTACATTTGGTTGGTCACCTGAGATACACGTCGGAATACAACACACCAGTAAGTTTACACTTTTTAATAAGTTCTTTTAGTTAGAAGTGATACTACAGAGTCTTTTCTAAATGACAGTTGTGATTGTGTGGCGTAATCATGAGTGCAAACTACCATAAATTTAGCTTCCACTTTATGGTACTCCTGGAAAACATCTAACACTTCCCTCATATCCTGGGCAACACAATTAATTTTTATTCATTCTCGGTGTTTGTTTGTGAAATAATCCATCTATCACATTTTCAGTCACAATTTTGCTAAAACAATAAAGAGATTTGCTGTAGTAATGATCCACTGCGTTAATTTTGTTGTTACCTAAAAGAATTACCGTTTTCTCCTGCCTCGGGCATGGATGTGTGTGATGTCCTTAGGTTAGTTAGGTCTAAGTAGTTCTAAGTTCTAGGGGACTGATGACCTCAGTAGTTAAGTCCCATAGCGCTCAGAGCCATTTGAACCAATTACCGTTTTCAGGGGAATTAAGGAGGAAAGTTCTTAACATTAGGCATGCAGCATTCAGGTCCTGTCGTGCATTTGATGTTTCCAGAATGAGATATTCACTCTGCAGCGGAGTGTGCGCTGATATGAAACTTCCTGGCAGATTAAAACTGTGTGCCCGACCGAGACTCGAACTCGGGACCTTTGCCTTTCGCGGGCAAGTGCTCTACCAACTGAGCTACCGAAGCACGACTCACGCCCGGTACTCACAGCTTTACTTCTGCCAGTACCTCGTCTCCTACCTTCCAAACTTTACAGAAGCTCTCCTGCGAAACTTGCAGAACTAGCACTCCTGAAAGAAAGGATATTGCGGAGACATGGCTTAGCCACAGCCTGGGGGATGTTTCCAGAATGAGATATTCACTCTGCAGCGGAGTGTGCGCTGATATGATACTTCCTGGCAGATTAAAACTGTGTGCCCGACCGAGACTCGAACTCGGGACCTTTGCCTTTCGCGGGCAAGTGCTCTACCAACTGAGCTACCGAAGCACGACTCACGCCCGGTACTCACAGCTTTACTTCTGCCAGTACCTCGTCTCCTACCTTCCAAACTTTACAGAAGCTCTCCTGCGAAACTTGCAGAACTAGCACTCCTGAAAGAAAGGATATTGCGGAGACATGGCTTAGCCACAGCCTGGGGGATGTTTCCAGAATGAGATATTCACTCTGCAGCGGAGTGTGCGCTGATATGAAACTTCCTGGCAGATTAAAACTGTGTGCCCGACCGAGACTCGAACTCGGGACCTTTGCCTTTCGCGGGCAAGTGCTCTACCAACTGAGCTACCGAAGCACGACTCACGCCCGGTACTCACAGCTTTACTTCTGCCAATACCTCGTCTCCTACCTTCCAAACTTTGTTGATGTTGTCTTTTCTTATGAGTGTCTCTGTATCCATTTTCTCTTTGGCGTTGTTGTGGTTTTTGCATGGTTATCACAACCTGGTTCTCAGCCCACTTTTGGAGCTTTCGTTAGTGTGTGCCGTTGCCCTTCCACAGCGTCACTGTAGCCCAAGGTCAGAAGCTGGGGATGTACGTCTTTTCAGTCATCCCTGCCAATGTTTGATGATTGCTCTGTCTTTCATTTTTTTTATTTAAAAACTGATAGCCTGCAAAAAAAACTAGTTTTTATGTGCAGTTATATCAGTAGTGGAAAATATGTATGTTCATTAACGTTAAAGCTGATCGTATATACTCGTACACATCTCGTAAACTGAATAGCTCTGTAACAATTCCACAAAAAAATCATTGAAATGGCATGCAGCACCATGTAACTAACCAACTAAATAAATTAATTTGTTTTAACTATTTGTATTTTGGGTATCTGAAGCGGAACCATGTAGTCGGACCACTGGTTCCAAAACGGGAGACTCACACAGCCTGAAGGTTGCACCAAAGTCGCTGACGCATCAGCTCGTTGTCACTCTGGTGGGCGGATTATATAACGCCTGGCTCACGCCACAGAATCACACACAGAGGTAGCTCAACAGGCGAGATACTGCATTAGCATTCCGATTTATCATGTTCGATCCCCTTCTAATCTGTCTGATTAAGGTTTTATTCCTAAACCACTTCTCGAAAATGTCTGAACAATTCTTTTAGGACTGCACTGGTCGGCTTCTTTCCACGTTCTTTTTGAGTAAGAGCCATTCTTTCTTCTCCTCGACGTAAGCTTAAATTCTAACATACCTTCCTGCTTTATAAATTGTCTTTCCATACGTTATACACACATGTGTAATAGGAGTAATTGAAAGTATTTTCTGGCTGTCATGTATAAGCATAAGCACTCGCAGCTAATGGAAACGCGCGTTCTTGATTTTTATTAAGTTAGTAACTAAATTACCGAATTATCGCTGTCTACTTGAAGAAGGAGAACAGTTTCAGAAATACTGGTGTGCTACACAGCCTCCGCATCTTTCATCAGCTGACCTAAAAGATACTTCTCACAGGCTGCCAACGTGGAGAGTCTTCAGATTCTCAACGATGAATATGCGTGCAGTACAGAGAAAGTTGTTACCTCCTTCCTGAACAAAGGATACTCAAATTTTGGCTGTGCGAGAGGGACCCGAAAAAAAACGGGAAATTCGTCATAACGTCTTTACTTCTTTATATTTTTACATCAAATTTTGATCACCTTCAAAGTAATCTCAACTGATCACAACGCACTTCTTCAAACGATCCTCCCATTGTTCAAAACAGTATTTAGATTCACTTATCGAGATGTTCTTTATGCCTTCCATCTATTTTTGTTTTACCTCCTCCACAGTGGCAGAACACTTTCCTTTCAAGTCCCTTTTGAGTCTGGAGGACAAAAACAAATATCACAAGGGGCTAGATCCGGTGAACAGGGGCTGGACAATCTGTGTCATGCCGTTTTTGGTCAAAAATTGCTTTACGGAGGGGCAGTGTGGGCAGAAGGGCTGTCATGATGTAAGAACGAGTCGCCTGTGCACCGAAGATCTGCCTTTTTCTTCAGGACACTCTCCCTTAATCTTTTAAAAACCTCCAAGTAGAACTCCTGGTCGACAGTTTGACCTGGGGGGCCGATCTTCGCGTACACAACACCTCTCCAGTCGCAGAAACAAGTGGGCATTTTCTTGATGTTTGACTTCACTTAGCGATCTTTCTAGGCATGAGGAGAGCCACTTGTCTACCACTGGCTTGATTGCTGCTTCGTTTCTGGGTCGTATCCATAGCACCACGATTCATCACCAGTAATCACCTTGGAAAAAAATTCAGGATCCTCTTTGAGCTGATTTTGAAGCTCAAAACATGCCTGAAGTCGACGCTCCCTTTGCTCATCTCTGAGAAGGCGATTTTGCAAATCTTTTGATAAAATCCTCTGAATTGAACTCTATGATATTCCAGACATCTCACCGCGTTGATCATTGATTCGGTGACACTCTTCACGAACGTGGTCATTGATTTTGTCGGCGTTTTTGTCAGTTCTTGACGTTGAGGTGCGTCTTGGTCGGGGTTGGTCCTCAACTGACAGTTCTTCATTTTTGAAAAGTGAAAACCACTCTTAGACCCAAGTTTTACTTATTGCAGCATCCCCACAAGCAGTCTTAAGCTTTCCAGTAGTTTCCGTGGCCAACTTTGCCAACAGGAAACAATACTTCACAGTCACGCGTTGTTCTATACAATCTGGCAACACGTTTTCGGCGAAATGGATAAAGTTGTATTACTATAAAAACTCTGACGAACCGATGCACTCACAGCGACACAGCTTCGCATACTGTTTCAAGTAGCGTGACCATAGCAGACATCTGATCGAACAATGGGTTTCCTGATTGCCGTTCCTTCTTGGGTCCTCTCCCGTACATCTCTTCTTGTGCTAATGTGGAGCCTTGTGAAGTAATGGAAAATTGCATCTGGGCAGCCGATGTTTACCTTAGTCACTAGTTGCGTTTCTTATGTATTTATTACAGCCGGACCAAAAATTAAATAGTACAATGCTGTCTCCAACTTGAAATAGTGACCATTATGCATCACTCTAGAAAACTGATCAGAGAAAATTTTATGAGAACTCCAAAAAAGTGATCTGAAGATTTGCAAGATTGGAATTCGAAAGAGACCAAAAATTAAATAGTACAATGCTGTCTCCAACCTGAAATAGTGACCATTATGCATCACTCTAGAAAACTGATCAGAGAAAATTTTATGAGAACTCCAAAAAAGTGATCTGAAGATTTGCAAGATTGGAATTCGAAAGAGAGTCTTTGTACCTACGGCTTATCGATTCACTGCAGCATTAAGTTAAATACACGTAGGAAAAGTAAAAAAGAAGTGTGAAATTATAACTGTTTTTGATTCTTAACAGTTAACTCTAAGTCACACTTTGGTCCTCTTTACGTTACTTCACACTCTAGTAAACAAGTATCATGTACTTCATTCGGGGGATGTACTGCCATTTCTTGGTTGTGAAAGCATTAATAAATACGTAAAAAAAAGGTTATTCCATTCCGCCGAAAAGAACTATTTATCTACCAAATTAGATGAGCAACATCTTCATAGCAACAATTTATTACTTTAAGTTTTAGGAGTAGATTGACATCTATACCACATGAAGTTGCATTCCCAGAGATATACAGAGTATACAAGGGAAGACAGTGCGATTGACAATAGCCTTGTTTTATTAGCAAGGCAGTGTATTAGAAGTACTACAAAATCTGACGTGGTAATATCTCAACAAAACAGATGTCGAGAATTAAAAGAACCAGTTTTCACGGCGAAATGTATTACCGATCTTCAGCCCGCAACCTGTCGTTAGGTAGAGACCTTCAAGAAATAATTATATCAATAACTTTCATACAAGTAATTTTTTCAGAGTTCTGTGAGTGAACGGAATTGGAAGAACACTTGGTTAAACGTACTCTCTGCCATGTATTTTCCCCCAAAGCAAAGACATAGCTGTAAGTGTTCTGGTGTTTGGAAATTTCCTCTTGACGTAGATTATCACAGGTGCAATACTGAAACGTTTTTAAAAAATCGTAGAAGAACTCAATAAAAGTCATGAGCCCATTTCCGTTTTGTGCTGCTGATCATCTTGCATCTTCCTCCGCTATATCGTTCAGCTATAAGGATCTCTTCTCATATATGATAAACCACCTCAGATAGGGGAAAGGTTGCTATATATGGACGGCGACTGTTTGGAAGTAAAGACATTATCATGCATGAGGCTACAAAGCTGGAGTTTTATAGTCTATTTAAACTCAATGTTTTCTCAGTATTTAAAACGAAGCACTTGCGTTCATTTTAAGACACGAGTCACTTCCAAGTCGACGCTTGAAAAGTCACTTGTTTTACAGCCTGTTAACGTGTACACCCAGCTCTGAACATCGTTAATACCAAGATTTAGTACGCCATGATGTTTTTTTTAACTAAATGGCTATTACCCTCATTGAACAGTCACTTTTTGCTAAGAGCCGTGTAATCACGTAATTATGCTACGATTATTTTACGGCCCTCTACTCTCGGTTTACGTCTTCGTAGGTATTAAACATCACTCTTAAATTAGATACAAGGTTACAAACACTGGAATATGTGACTCAAGTAAGACTTTCATATTTCTTACGTTCGCCTTCAGCTACAGTCAGTCTACTAATGAAGAGCTGTAAAGAGGATTCTTCAAGATAATTCTAAATCATACTCATTTTTCATTTGTTCGTTTTGCATCGTTCGAAGAAATGTGCGTCCCTGATGCTGGTACGCAAATTAAGAAAAGTATATCACACTATCCAAATCGTTTTCTGATTGTAGCCACGTACAATCTGGATGGCGACGATGTTACGTTAAAGCTAAATAAAGTGACACTTTAATCAGGTAATGGCAAATAATGAAGAATGAACTGTATGGACAAATTTGGAAGTTCCGTTGCCATACATAACATCAGTGTGCAGGAACGATGTAATTTTTCAGTCCGTGGAAGTGAATGGATGACCTAACTTTGTGAGAAACAGAACAGATATCCTGAATGGTATCTCCTTATTTATCTTACATGACTCTAACTTGATAGTTTATATTTATATGGAAATTTTATGTGCTTTGTTCGTATGAAAAGACGTATTTCGGCTCAAAAAATGTTGTTTATCAGAGCATATCTCAGATCCATTTCTGCTGGAATCACCAGCTTTCCAGGGAAGTGTTTGGGCACATCAGCTCTTCCGCACGCCCCGTACAGAGACCTTGCAGCGTGTGCAGAACGATATGCTCCTGCGGCTTACTGGAGCGTTTGAGACGCGTAATCATAGTCGCCTTCCCTATCGACATACCAGAAAGATGTACGGCAACATGGCGTTGTCTGCTATAAGACATCCTGATTTGTTGTCCTCCTTGTTGTTGTTGTTGTTGTTGTTGTTGTAGTTCTCTTCAGTCCGAAGACTAGTTTGATGCAGCTTTCCTCTGCAAGCCTCTTCACTTTTGCACAATAACTACACCTTACATCCATCTGAATCGGTTTACTGTAGTTAATCCACAATCACCCTCCACAATTTTATCCCCCCGCCCCGCTTCCGATGATTTCTAGATGCCTCAGGATGTGACTATCGAACTAACTCATTTTTGGCCAAGTTTTGATATAAAATCCTCTCTGCCCAGTTCCATTCAATACTTCATTAGTTATTCTGTCTACAGCTCTTTTACATCCTTCTATAGAATCAGATTTCAAAAGCTTCTGTTCTTTCCTTAACCGAGCTGTTTATCGTCTTCTCTATGCAGATGACTTGATGTGACCATAAAATAATCAACTATCGAAAATGATACTTTCGAGACCAAAATCAACTGGCAGAAAATTGTTCTGTGTTTTAGATTGCATCATGTCGTAAAATATACTAAAGTTTTCGCTACTAGGAACAACGGGCTAAACATCGATACGTTTTACAACATGATGTCGTTAAAACAAAAAGAAATTTTGCGAAAATCATATTTTCTGTGTCCACCGTCACACACGGTACACAGCTACCAACCAGGAAGTCTATAGCTGGGAGCCCCGTAGTACCGATCAGTCGCCACATAGAGGGCGCATACGTCGGGAACCTGTTGATGCTTCCACCACAAGACTCACAAATAGTCTGTGCCATCTGCCAACAGTTAAGTCAGCCATTACAGAGGGCGCTGATGCGAGGGACTGCTTACTGCATCAGCCAAACGGGTCGCGAATGGAGATTTTTCCTCCGTTCGCGGACAAATGCAGACGCACAGCCTCGTCTGCAGTTCGGCCATTGTCTCCAGTTACAAAAAAGTTATCTGCAGATGCTACAGCTGTAGCCCAGAAGCTATCAGTGAGTCATCAAAGGAAAATAACCGCTGAACTAATAGACGATCAGCTGACAACAGTCAGGGCTCCCATTCTCCCTCCCTCTCCCCCTTCTTTTCTTCCTCCTTTTCCCCTGTCGACCACATTCTTTCCCCTTTTCACCCCCCCCCCCACTGGGCTTCCGGCTCCTTTCCTTCTCCCCTCCACCACCCCTCTCCTCCCCCCCTCCTGGTTCCCCTACCATCTCTCCCCCCTCCCCTTTCTCCCCTCCCCTCCTACCTTTCACCCGATGGTAGGTCCTCTTCGGTGCAGAGATTTTTAACGTTTTCATTGTGGTGTAAGTGTTTCTCCAGTGCCATGTGCAGTGATACATTCCACCAGCATCAAGAGTGTCGCCAGCATTATTCATTTGTGTTCCTACTGTGGTGTTTTTTTGTTTTTGTGTCGACTTACTGCTCATTCTCCGCATGTGTGTGTGGCTCTCGTCTATGTTGTTTTTAAATCTACCATTTATACTCATCTATTTTTGTTCTTGTTTATTCACCAATTTATACCAGTCTACGTTATGTGTTCTTTTCTCATTTGACTATGTTTTCTGTAACTCTCTTGGCTGAAGAGCGGCATACTGTGCCACTGCCAGCCTGCTCCATTTCAGAGAGTGAAATAACGATAAAGAAAAAAAACAGCAGTTCATGAGAACATCTTTCAGATTAGGTAGTCATTATGCACTGAGTGAAGAGTTTCACCTTAGTGCACACTTCTTCTTCAGACCAAGATGAGTGTTTATGCGCATATACTTTTGATAAATGATTGTTACTCGTTTCATATTGTGTTGCACACATTATGTTAAAATATTAACTACCCCGTGACAAGTCTAGTTGCAAGTGTGAAAGCACGCCATCTTCAGTAGAGCAACTACTTTGCTGTGGTAGGGGTTCACTTGCTGCTACCTTTACGTTGGGTGTCAACTGTCCAGTATATGTTCAGGGCATATTGGTTCGAAAGGTGGATCCACCAGCAATATGCCTGGATTATTCTTCGGCGTGGCTCCGTATACTTTAAGTCCAGTGCAACGTCCAACGGTGGATCCACTAGCATTATGCCCAGGATATTTTTCGGAGTGGATCCATCTGGGAAAGATTCTGAAGATGAATGAACATCTGTCCGGGGTATCATCCAAATGAGGATCCGTACTTCGCAGTAGGTTGGGGTACGTTCCTGAAGCTATATCTTGTATGCGTAATCTGAAACTTGAACGTCCACCAGTGCATTGTGTCTCCAAACAACTTACAGCAATGAAGCGAGGAAGTCCATGACAACAGTTAATATTTCGATAGATGAACACTCCTTCCATTTCAAACCACAAATGCAATAGGAGATCACTGTACAGCGTAATTTAGCCCTTCGATCGGCAGGGTATTCGGGAACCAAAAAACAGCGTACGCAGAATAACAGCACACTCAGTAAGCAACTACCGCCACCAATAAGCTAAAATGACCAACATTAGACGTTATCGGTAGTGAAACAGTAACAAACAGCATGTGAGCAAGTAGCAGTGCTCTGTTCCTCTGTTTTTTCAGCAAAGACAGAGCAGTATTCATTAACCAAGAGCAAATGAGCTGGAAAGCTGCTGTCTCTTCTTCTGCCTCTTCTCTGTCCTTGCTCACCTGTTGTTGGTCAACATTTCGTCGTCACTGATGAAGTCTAACGTCATCTTTAGTTGTTCGGTGACGCTAGTTACTTACCATGTGGACTGTCTTTCCATCCAGAAGGATCTGGTGTAGCGTCTGAAGGTGAATTCGCCACAGTAGACCCGTGGGAGGGGTGTAGGAAGTGGGTTCCCCTACAGGAAGCCGCCTCATAAAGTAGTGTAACTGAGCCATGTGTGTGTTTACAACGGAATAACCTCAATACTCAACCTCCACAGCAAACCATGTACGTGTGTATGTTTCAGCATTGGCATTAGCGCTTACAGTTCTGTGTGCTGACATTTGGAAGAAGTATAGTTTGTAGATATTCTGACGGAGTTGAGGCTTTGTATCACAGCTGCGTCGTAGAACTAGCGCTCCACACCTGCCAACTTAAGCTGAAAAAAAGTAGGAAAATAGGGAACAACGGAAAAAATGAAAAAAATGGAAAAATATGGAATAAACAGCAAAAATGTCAAGAAAATGGTAAATCTGGATACGACTTAGTCATGTAGGATATCTGTATCTATACATACATTAAAATGACTTTTCCCCTTTATTATGCGTTTTGCTGTGTCCAATAACACAGTGCATACAAAAAAGTCACATCCAACTTACCCCTGGCCCTGGGGTGACCATGCTGCTGTACGCACACACAAAATAATGTAATTACATCATCTCTTTGAGGGTATGACCGCAAGTGCTGCCATCTTGGGTCCTTACTCAGATATTTTTGTTACTGATACAGATAATCGATTTAACTATCTCAGACAGTTGGGAGTCTAATGCAAAATATTAACCATCTGCCTACAATTTTGATTGCTTAACATGGAAGTCGATTACGTAAACTAGTGCTGTTGGTGTACTTGTATAAAATATTACAGGCATATTTATAAATACTCCTCGCAGAGTGCTATTAGTAACAACATTCGGGTTTTTATGACATTTTTAAAACACACGCCAGAGACTAATAACGTCTTGATACGGACGTGTGGCTGTCGCACCAGACAGTACCTGCAGCGCCATTGACAGACTGCACGATGACAAGTGCCCGCCGCCACTTGTCTTACAGGCAGAGTATATAATTATGACCACCTTTCGTTACTGTCATTATTATTGCGGAAATTGTGCATATCCTGATAGCTACCAGACTCTGAAATACGTTTGATGCTTACAACGATGGCTTCCACCCTAGTGGACACCTGTAAAAGGCACGTTGCTAAAACACGTATGGTATTCTTCAATCAGAGCCGAAATCTGCGTATGATGCGTGGGTACTCCGCAGATACTGCTAGCCACATGCAGAAAGTCTCGAAGCGTCGGAAAATTATTCTTCTCTTTCAGCAGTGGATGCTCAATCCACATGATGGACCAGCACGTGCACCTGCACTGAAACATAATCCTATATTTAAGAACGCCGGCCGAAGCGCTGTGGGATAGCGTTGCCTAGGCACTGCCATGAGTCAGTTCTATCCTGCCTAAAACCAAGTGACTTGAAACAAGAATACTCGACTCCTATTGATTGAAATAAGCAAATGAATGTGGTATTCAGCTATAAATATGAGTTATTTCGATGTGAGAAGTCATTTCAATCTGAGACCTGTTAGCAGCAACAAAACAGTGCTAATGGAATCAACGGGGATGAAGCGCCACAATAGAACTGATGGTTCATCAGGGTTAATAAGCGATGCTACATGTAGGACTTTTTTATGTTTTTTTCATGTTTGTGTGTAATAGCTGCAATCTGATGATTAATTTCTTCTTTTCTTCTTCTCCTTCTTCTCCATCTGTAGCGGATGTGCTGGACATGTGCAGTCTCAGGGTTGTTCCTGCAACAACTACTCCATGACCTGACAAGATGATGATGTATGCATCGCCCCAGCCCAGTTAATTGCTGATATGTTCTCCATGCCTGCAAACACCACCACAGCCTGGTCCACAATAATCGTGGTTTGGGCTTGTTTGCTAACGAAGCCATGACCTGGACCATCTCACAATTATCACGTTTCTTGTTGTACTCGATGATAATATTGCGATGGATAGGCATGATATGATCTTACAAGACACTGCTGAAAATAATGATGTAACGAAAGACTCATGTACTCATTAAGATATGTATTCGTCAAACACTCAACCTCCACTGCAGCCTGGTCTGTCATCATCAACATAGTACAGGCTGATGACACCAGCTTGTTTGCCAATGCTGCCATGCCCTGGACCATCTCACAATCATCATTGATCTTCATGGTATTAGACATCGCTTCAACGTCGTTCTGGATCTAACCGCAGAAATATCCCTGCTCACCCTGTTTGTATACCAGGTAAGTCCTACAGCTGTGTTGGACTACTTTGTGGTTGACAGCACGTTTGGGGACAGGATCTTACAAGCCCATACTGACAATAGGAATGTGGGCTACGTAGATCCTGCCAATTTCCTTAGTTCTTCTGAAGTGATTTTGGAAATGGGGCTCCCTGAAATCGTCAGAGTCTCTATAGTATCCTGCCATTAAGTGTAACACACAGATACGTTGTGAGCTCACAAACACCCCCCCCCCCCCCCAAAAAAAAACGAGGTCAGTGATGGTAGCGAGGTAAAGAGAGCACTGTCCAGATTTGGGAGAGAACTAACGAGATATAGCAGGGCATTTCAATTGCAGAGTGGTTTGGAAGTTTTGTCAAGAGTCTCATATTCGGCCATCTTTTACTCAGCTGTGTACGATGTATACTTGAATCTCTTCAATCCCCTTAATGGTGAGTCTACTTTCAGCCCTCTTCCACAACATATTGCCACTAAACATGCTTGTATTAGTGTCCCAAATCTGAATGAGAGGGAGAGTATCAATTGCAACCTAATTCCCCAATTATTTGCTAGAGTTTTTAACACTACAGCTCCCTCTAGTACCATGAAAGTTGTTCCCTGAAGTCTAAACATATCTCCTATCATCCTGTCCCTTCTTCTTGTCATTGTTTTTCGTATGTTCCTTTCTTCGACGATTCTGTGGAGAACCTCCTCATTCCTTATCTTATCAGTCCTCCAGATTTCAACATTCTTCCATAACACCATATTACAAATCTTCGATTCTCTACTGTTCCCGTTTTCTCACAGTCCACCTCTCACTACTTTACACTGCTGTGTTCCAAATGTACATTCAGAGAAATTTCTTCCTCAAATTAAAGCTTATGTTTGATACTAGCAGACTTCTCTTGGCCAGGAATACCCTTTTTGCCAGTGCTAGTCTGCTTTTCATGTCCTCTTTGCTCGAACCGTCATCAGTTATCTTGTTGCGTAAGTAGCAGAATTCCTTAACTTTGTCTACTTCATGATCCCCAATTTTGATGTTAATTTTCTCGCAGTTCTCATTTCCGCTGCTTGTCAGTACTTTCTGTCAAATTGTCAAAAAAATGAAGGAGTAAGGTATTTTTGCCGTAGATGTCTCAGCTCTTACTTTGCATGTGAGTATCTCGAATGGCAGCTCACTGATTGCTCGAACCCAGATTCAGTACGTGTACACATGTGTGTAAAGGATGAAAAGTTGTTAAAATTTTAGAACGCCCACCACTATGAGCGACCTCCCTTCATCAAATATGCTGACTTCGAGTGCCTCGTAGCTCCTGTTGTGCATTGTGAAGACAACAAATCTGCCTCCCATACTGTCTTCACAGAACGTCACATACTGTATGTGGCAGTGTATCAGCTTGCATGCTCGTTTGACTCCAGTCGCAACAAATTAGCATATGTCAGGATAATCCTGCTAAATGGTTGCTCTCTGAGCTCGAAAAACTGTTGTTGGGGTTATTGTAACAACAGTCCCATGATCAACTCAGCAGACAGTTGATTACCATATTTTTGGGCTGCCGTTGGGTAAAAAAGCCGAAACGCCACATGCAGACCATTGTCATCTAAAAGGGAAGTTTTGTGGTGCGGCTCACATCACACGCGTCTTGTAGTACCAACTACCAAGGCACATAGCCATCTTCTTCCACAACTTAAAGAGGATATGATGCTGGCTGACTTGTTGAGCACCTGGGCGATTTCATGTTGAAGGGTGACAAACTAAGTGTCATTTCAGATACCGCAGAAAACTATGTTTCATTTTCCAAGAGAATCACACCAAAATTAACAGTCTGACACCTGCCGCGCGGGGTAGTCGTGTGGTCTGAGGTTTCGTGTCACGATTCGCTCCCCCCGTCGGAGGTTCGAGTCCTCCCTCGGGCATGGGTGTGTGTGTGTGTTGTCCTTAGCGTAAGTTAGTTTAAGTTAGATTAAGTAGTGCGTAAGCCTAGGGACCGATGACCTCGGCAGTTTGATCCCACAGTCATTACCACAAATTTCCGATTACTCTGCTACCTGGATTCGCTATGTTTCCGGCACGCGTCTCTTCAGATATTGTCTGAGATCATGCATCAGAGGGTTGTGTATATCACCAGACTCGCATATTCTGATGATTCAGGATTTCAGCTTGTGATGAAGAAAAGGGTCTTTCCATACCAATGTCTGGATTTGATGGATATACTCCACAAAACCACGTTGTCTCACAGAATCACATTCTCCAAGCAAACTAACAGGCACTGCCATAACATATGCAGTGAATGTTTAGTAGAAGTTAAATAACCCTGATTTAGGGAAATATGCAAGGTTATACATCTGCTTGTGGACACCTATGAGAAGCTCCACACCGTTTGCCTGGGTACATGTGTCCTGGATCCTGCTTTCTATTATATTGTGGCAGGGTTTTTGTGGGCTGCAACATTAAGGAAGACACATGTCGACATCAAATGGTTGGCTTATCTCGCCATGTTTCTCTTCTTCAAACGTGGGGTTCGTGGGGGGCATTGCCAATGCATGCATAGATACGCCAAGGCAAACAAGAAAGGAAGAGTACAGGTCATCTCATGATTTAAGTTACGTTCTTTACTTTGACGTAAACAATCTCTACAGACCTGCCATGCAGTAATTTCTGTCGATGGAAGGGATACGATCGATATCCAAAGGGGAAATCGTCAGACTGAAGGAAAATATCCTAAATATGGCTGAAGATTCTGGTGAGGGCTATGTACTCGATGCATACCTGGAATAATCTATACATTTGCATTCCATGCACAGTGACTTGCCGCTGTATCCGGAATGCCTAGTCCCATGCAAAGATTCTGTCCCCAAGCCGATGACAACGTTGGGCAATTTGCAGAATCGTCCTTGGCAACTCCTTCGATAGTCACGCTGGCTGAAGGAGTACACTGATTTCAACACCAAACAGAGGGCATTCACGACATGTGATTCGGAAAAAGATTTTTATATTAATGAACAGTTCAGTCTTCTGGAAAACAACAGAAAAGTTAGAGAATACAATGAAATTCATTTAGTCAACAAGGGATGGGCATTATGGCGCAAGAGATTACAGTGCCAGGCCAAATTTCAACTGAGCCTCTATTTCATCCAGTCATAGTTCATAAAAGTCTATCCATATTGGTATGTGTATTCTGGACCTGTACAACTCAACATATACCGCTTCCATTATGATTCTCTGTAGCCAAACTTCTCTGATGCGAAGTTATTGTGTATGAATAAAGACAGTTTCACCCACTGGGTGAAAATCTGCAATCCTTATGAAGCATTTAGGTACAATCCTGAAACATTCGACAATCTAGGTAATTGTCTAATAATCTTTTTGGAATAACCCTGCTCAAAAAGGTTATCTGGCTGATGAAAGATGAGGTTAGTGGGTCACAGACTGTGGAGTTTGGCCGGCCGGAGTGGCCGTCCGGTTCTAGGCGCTACAGTCTGGAACCGAGCGACCGCTACGGTCGCAGGTTCGAATCCTGCCTCGGGCATGGATGTGTGTGATGTCCTTAGGTTAGTTAGGTTTAATTAGTTCTAAGTTCTAGGCGACTGATGACCTCAGAAGTTAAGTCGCGTAGTGCTCAGAGCTATTTGAACCTTTTTTTGAACTGTGGAGTTTGTGGGGCTCAAGTCGAAGGTGTGGTGCATACCGCATAGATTTGTGTGCCAGCCAGAGGTGGGCAGAGGGTGTGCATCATGCGCCTTCGAAGTCTATCTTGATAGATGATTGCAAGAGGTGTTTGTGCAAAGGTGCTGGCGCCGCCCGAATACGAGAGCTGCGTCAAGTAGACTTTCAGTCTGTACTGCACTGCAACTGAAAGTATGGTGTCACTTTATAATGACAAACGCTTCATCTGTGGGGATGAGATCAGCACCCTCCCATACTCACGTTATTCACTGCATGATTGAATGTGTGTATTTATTTATTTGTAAACAGTGGATGTATGTGCAGAATAGTCGATAAAACGATTGTCATACTTTGGTGTGAGAGTATGCATGCCTGACCGCACACTGTGTGTGCATATGTACACAGTGTACATACTGTACATATACTCTGCACATTGTGTGTGTGTGTGTGTGTGTGTGCGTGTGTGTGTGGGTGTGTAAATACTGTATATAGTTGTGAGCGCGCGCGTGTGTGTGTGTGTGTGTGCGTGTGTGTATGTGTGTGTGTGTGTGTGTGTGTGTGTGTGTGTGCGCGCGCACGTGTGTGTGTGTGTGTGTGTGTGTGTGTGTGTGTGTGTGTGTGTGTGTGTGTGCGTGCACGCGTGTGTGTGTGTGTGTGTGTGTGTGTGTGTGTGAGTGTGTGTGTGAGTGTGTGTGTGTGTGTGTGTGTGTGTTTTCTTAACCACAGCTGCTAGTCCCCTTTTCCCATACACTGTACATAGAAAAAAATTATAAGAAAACAATGATTGCAATGTAAGTACTGTATATAGAATGTTCAGGGAGAAAATGTAATTACTGTATATAGAATCATCAGAAAAAAATGCGAATATTGTATAAGAGAGTAACAAATGGCTGCGTAAATACACTAACAAAAAAAATTAAAAAAGGATTAGCTTTGTAAATTATTGTGTATAAGAAAAAATAGTTTCTTAATAAGCCATATGTGGATTTCATCATAAACAAATAGCTTTATAAATAAACCCATAAAAGAAAAAATTGTTAATAAAGAACAAAACTTATTGTAAAACGATTGCATTTCGAAATAAATTGTTAATAATAAATCACTGTATTATTTACAAATCCTTTCACTATAGCCTTATTGTTAATCCTTTGTTCATAACAAACTTTAAACTCCTCCATGACGCACAGACCTGATGTGACGAGACCTACGCATTGAAACTAGTTATAAAGTATGGTGTGGGGCAGCTCGAAAGTTATTGATCCATGGTGGAAGGAAAGAGTTTTTCCGCGATTTCAATGTGCCCCCATTGGTCCAGGAGTAACTGGTAGGAGTAGGTACATCGGACCACCCTGTACCTCTAACATAGCGAAATCTAAAAATTAACATGCCAATCCCCTGACGGTGAGGGAGAAGGAAAAAGAAGAAGGAAAGAAGATTTCTATAACTTTTTTTAAGTTCGAGCATAGTTATAGTTTATTTCACCATGCGGTAGGGAAGGACGTCACAGTAATCTTGTTGAGGTTGCAGTCGAGCATTCCGTCTACAGAATCTGAGGGAAACCGTAATGGCCGAGCGGGCTTTTGAACCCTGTACTACCAAACGCACTGGAGAGTTCTCAATGAAACAGCGAAAGAATGTGTTTTCAGAATATAAAAAATATTTGTTTCTTAACGCACTTCTGTACCAGGAACACGTAGTTAGTGTTTTTTTTTTTCGTTTCTCCTTTTTTTCGGGTTGTAAATTTCATTCCTGAGATGCTATTCTGGAAGGCCAGTTAAAATAATTAAACATCTGTCGATACGAGTCACGGCAATCAAAACTTTTTCTAGCAGCAAATTCATTTTCGTGTGACTGGATTGAATCTAACCACCGTCATATCAGGAGAGCAGCATGAATACAGGGTTATTACAAATGATTGAAGCGATTTCACAGCTGTACAATAACTTTATTATTTGAGATATTTTCAAAACGCTTTGCACACACATACAAAAACTCAAAAAGTTTTTTTAGGCATTCACAAATGTTCGACATGTGCTCCTTTAGTGATTCGGCAGACATCAAGCCGATAATCAAGTTCCTCCCACACTCGGCGCAGCATGTCCCCGTCAATGAGTTCGAAAGCATCGTTGATGCGAGCTCGCAGTTCTGGCACGTTTCTTGATACAGGAGGTTTAAACACTGAATCTTTCACATAACCCCACAGAAAGAAATCGCTTGGGGTTAAGTCGGGAGAGCGTGGAGGCCATGACATGAATTGCTGATCATGATCTCCACCACGACCGATCCATCGGTTTTCCAATCTCCTGTTTAAGAAATGCCGAACATCATGATGGAAGTGCGGTGGAGCACCATCCTGTTGAAAGATGAAGTCGGCGCTGTCGGTCTCCAGTTGTGGCATGAGCCAATTTTCCGCGGGCTACGCGTGAAACTTGCCCGCACGCGTTCAACCGTTTCTTCGCTCACTGCAGGCCGACCCGTTGATTTCCCCTTACAGAGGCATCCAGAAGCTTTAAACTGCGCATACCATCGCCGAATAGAGTTAGCAGTTGGTGGATCTTTGTTGAACTTCATCCTGAAGTGTCGTTGCACTGTTATGACTGACTGATGTGAGTGCATTTCAAGCACGACATACGCTTTCTCGGCTCCTGTCGCCATTTTGTCTCACTGCGCTCTCGAGCGCTCTGGCGGCAGAAACCTGAAGTGCGGCTTCAGCCGAACAAAATTTTATGAGTTTTTCTACGTATCAGTAGCGTGTCGTGACCATATGTCAATGAATGGAGCTACAGTGAATTTATAAAATCGCTTCAATCATTTGTAATAACCCTGTAGTTTTAGGGTATCAGAATTCTCTTTTATCGCGTTGTTTAAAGCACTTTTGTGGGGAGAAGCACTGTCCTAATGAAGACTTTTTTCAGTTCAAATCTCCTCTAGTGTATTTTTGAAACCAACTGATCCGATATAGTTAAGTATTACTCTATCTTTTGAAAAATAATCAACGACAAAAATTACGTTTACATCTCAACTACAAGCTACTCTATTTCCACCAGATGAAGTCGACTTCGCCATTTTTGGCGCAGGACCACAGACTAAGTAAAGGAAATGGATCAGCAGCGACACTAAATATAGACATAGCGGCCATAACCTGCTGTGTTACAGAAACTTAACCGTATATGAAGAAAACAGTTCTCAGAGATCTACTTTGGGTAATTCTGACCGTGAGTTTTTATTATTTAAACTCAGAAGAACCGGTTTTACTTCCAAAGTTAACTGAAGTAACCACATCAGAGGTTGGTAACGAATTCCAAAAATCACCAAAAAATCGCAAATAATTTCGTAAACAATAATCACACGCACTGTCGCTTTGTTCGACTACATAGGAACGGCCAACCAGATTCGCGGTTGATCATGAGTTTGCTATAATATGACGTCCTACTGAATGTAAACGCAGTTTACAAAGCTGGCAGTTGTCAAATTCAAAACTCCCATCTATATCGTGCCTTACGCCAACAGCGGACAAGCTGCCTTGCTATGTTTGGTCGGCGTTCGGGATTTGATGGCAGACGTCACAACTTACGCGGAACGCCACATATCACAACAAAATCCGCAAATGCACCAGGTAAAACACTGCGCACATTCACAAAATAACATCCTTCAGACAGATAAATAAAACACATTCATTAATAGCGACAGCAAACCAAAAGAGGAAGATGGTGATAGTAATAGCAATGATTACTATTGATGGTGAGTCAACAAAGTCAACATTGATGGCAAACACACTTCAATGAAATTACATTTATTTATGACGATGCAAATATCGCGAAAAGTTTGTCACAAGATAGAAAGATATTACAACTGAAAGTACATGAAAAGCTTTAACTATTTACAGGGGAAGAGCTCTTGGCGTTGCAGCTTATCTGAGTGTGTAGTCGTTGCGAGTCGACGGCGGCTCATTACTGCGAGCGGTGTAATTAATGTCGTTCCATCAATTGTGAAATTGCAGTTAATACGTCCTCCTGTTTAGATTATGATTCTTCACACGATAATACGATTATTATCCTTCGTCGCATTCCTCTTGTCACAAGCTGGTCGGACGTAATTGTTGCTATGTAGATCCAGGTTCGTATGTGTGCAATTACAACGTTCCTGTTTTTAACGTCTTGTATATAGTGTCAAAATAGTATACGATTCACTTTTACTCGTCGATCGCGAAGTTACAGTCCGTCCACTTTTGCATGAGTGTCACGACTGCGAGTTCACATTTCTCACGAAAACAGTACCACACATCGTTAACAGGTTGCGAGTCTCCACGATGACAATTTTTTAACACGCGCGACAGTTCATTGAGTTGGAAACAAGATAATAGCTTTAAAAGTACTTTAGTATATGTAAGTTAGTTATAAGGCAAACAGTTCCGTTCTGGTAACAACAATCACGTCCACTCGGGTGTACATTGTCACTCCCTTTTATATGAGGTGCATTCAAGTTCTAAGGCCTCCGATTTTTTTTCTCCGGACTGGAAAGAGATAGAAACATGCGCATTGTTTTAAAATGAGGCCACGTTCATTGTCAGTATGTCCCAGAGATGGCAGCACCGTACGGCAGATGGAATTTTACCGCCAGTGGCGAGAATGAGAACTGTTTTAAATACTTAAAATGGCGACGTTTTCCTTACTTTAACAGCGTGCAATCATTCGTTTTCTGAATTTGCGTGGTGTGAAACCAATTGAAATTCATCGACAGTTGAAGGAGACATGTGGTGATGGAGTTATGGATGTGTCGAAAGTGCGTTAGTGGGTGCGACAGTTTAATGAAGGCAGAACATCGAGTGACAACAAACCGAAACAATCTCAGGCTCGCACAAGCCGGTCTGACGACATGATCGAGAAAGTGGAGAGAATTGTTTTGGGGGATCGCCGAATGACTGTTGAACAGATCGCCTTCAGAGTTGGCATTTCTGTGGGTTCTGTGCACACAATCCTGCATGACGACCTGAAAATGCGAAAAGTGTCATCCAGGTGGGTGCCACGAATGCTGACAGATGACCACATGGCTGCCCGTGTGGCATGTTGCCAAGCAATGTTGACGCGCAACGACAGCATGAATGGGACTCTCTTTCCGTTGGTTGTGACAATGGATGAGACGTGGATGCCATTTTTCAATCCAGAAACAAAGCGCCAGTCAGCTCAATGGAAGCACACAGATTCACCGCCACCAAAAAAATTTCGGTTAACCGCCAGTGCTGAAAAAATGATGGTGTCAAAGTTCTGGGACAGCGAGGGCGTAATCCTTACCTATTGCGTTCCAAAGGGCACTACGGTAACAGGTGCATCCTACGAAAATGTTTTCAAGAACAAATTCCTTCCTGCACTGCAACAAAAACGTCCGGGAAGGGCTGCGCGTGTGCTGTTTCACCAAGACAACGCACCCGCACATCGAGCTAACGTTACGCAACAGTTTCTTCGTGATAACAACTTTGAAGTGATTCCTCATGCTCCCTACTCACCTGACATGGCTCCTAGTGACTTTTGGCTTTTTCCAACAATGAAAGACACTCTCTGTGGCCGCACATTCACCAGCCGTGCTGCTATTGCCTCAGCGATTTTCCAGTGGTCAAAACAGATTCCTAAAGAAGCCTTCGCTGCTGCCATGGAATCATGGAGTCAGCGTTGTGAGAAATGTGTACGTCTGCAGGGCGATTACGTCGAGAAGTAACGCCAGTTTCATCGATTTCGGGTGAGCAGTTAATTAGAAAAAAAATCGGAGGCCTTAGAACTTGAATGCACCTCGTAGTATTCCACGAAGCTCACAGTATTCACACAGTCTAAAGTTTCGTTCCATAACGGCCACGTTGAAATTTAGTTTAAACTGTGACCGAGAAATTAGAACGCGGTCATAAATTTTCGTGTATTTTTGCCTAGCTCGATTACACAACATAAACGCGGTTACGCCACGCCACAGCACACCAACGACCTGTCACTGTTCGACTGCCAGTATCGATATCACTCTCGCATCGCAGTTCACTCAGCACTGCTGTATATTACATTTAGTTCCACATAATGATTTCAAAAAAGCATTGCAAAAGAAGATCAAACACTTGTTGAAATTTTGCATACTCAATTTATAAGAGATTCACGTACAATGTAAATAAAACATAGTCAAATTTCATATTGTAGAACAAAGAAAAGCATTTTAGACCACCAAAGATATGAGTACATAGTAAAAGGAACCAAAAGAAAAGAAACTAGAAAAAACTTATCTCTTTTAATTAGCAATATCTTTACAACTACCACCCACTGCTTTGTCGCTGTTTCGTCTCTCGCGTAAACTTGGTGGATTCCTTTTAAAAGGCTTCAGAAATCGTTGGGAATTTGTTTTTGTATTTGCTTTTTGCATTGATCAAGTTCGGTAGCTATGTACACAAAAATCTGTCGTACTTAAGTCATCACATAAAATCTACCAGAGAAATTCTGATGATATACGTCTATGGTATCAGCTATTTTGCGCTTCTTCTATCGTCGATCGGACAATACAGTAGTGCACGTTTTCGCAAATGTTTTAATCTGTGGCTTCCGTTTTGGAGCACGTAATAAGTTGATCATCTTAACGAAACGCGGTTGTTTGTATTGAAAATAAGAGGGCAAATGCGTTACTAACATTCACTCACCTTCAATGGCTTTTCGTTTATGACAAACCAGCTAAGCAAGGAAATTTCTCACAAAACGTGCTCCTCTTCAGCCGTTTGAATAAAACCAAGTACGTAACGACTACTTTAAAAAGTCAGTATGAACCTAATTATTTTGTAAATTCACACTTGCACTATATTTTTTAACATATAATGGCATAACAAAACATTTTTTTACTGTCAATGCCGTTTCTGTTCTGTGTCTAACCTTATATTCATATTATCACTACAGTAAGTAACCTATCAGGAATTCAATTATTGCTGCTCTTCCGCGTATCATCTTTTTGTCAATGATTGCAAAGGCTTCTCACGAAGCAGTTACCTTTACATGCGAAGAAAGAAAACGATGTACAGAACACAAGTCTTACAAAACTAGATCGCAAACTCATTAAGAAAATGTAAGCAAATGTCTAAAAGTAGAGTTACTGTAAAATAAGATAAAACATGTAAGAAAATGTAATACGCAAAAACATATTATAGGGAAGCTCAGAATAATTATGACAGAAACACCTCAAATATGTGGACTGCCGGCGAACAAGTAATTAGCTGTAACGACCTCGCAAGCAAGACCGTAATGCTGCCACGAGAGTGCAGTCGACTCGTAAAATTAACAAGTTAATTATCTGTGTTGTGACGTTGCTGTCCTCACTAACTTGTTTATTATAGTTTTTGCAGCTGCTAGACACATCTGCGATAAGCTTCATACCGCAAACAGAGACGCCATAAAGACGTAAATGAATGGAAAGCGGAGTTCAGAAATCCCAAACTGCTACATGGCCAACTGCTCCGATTGCTAAACCTTTTTTATTTGCGGCGTAACGAAGTTCGTTTGTAAGTGGTAGGAGTACATTATGACTGACAGAGCACAGATTTCTTCATCGTGGGCTTCGTAAGCTTTTTCGTAAAACGATACTGAAATTGTCTATAAAGAAATTAGATTATTTTCACCAGGCAAGCAATAACATTTAGTGACAGTGATGTCAAGATATAGACTGGCTTTGATAGCGTTAAGTAAGGATGAAGGCACTGCTTATCTCTCCTCGAAACAAGCGACGTGTAGTTTACGAAAGTCTTCTGAGCTCAAGAACAGGGTGCTCTGGTCGATTGTCAACGAATCTATATCCAGTGTTTCACTGGTGTTCAACGTCAGCCGATGCTGATCAGTGTGAAGATTATAGCCGAGGATATAAGCGCGTCACGAACTTTAAGTCACTGTTTTAGATTTAGAACGGAATACATGACAATTTCTCCGTCGCTCCGCTGTTAGAGATTTCATTGCAGTAAAATGGAATAATGCCGGACACACTGAACTGAAATCCGCGCAACAGTCGTCTTTAGAGTCTACAATTCCGGCATATTATCTCTTTTGGTATTCAAATTTGTTGCTTCGAGTTTCCGACCGCTTCCTTAATTCTATTACATGAAATTCAACGGCAACGATAAGAAGGGTAGTTACTTACGAGGGTCATGGTGAACTAACACATGATGTAGTCCACTTGAGAGGTATATTGGAGCAGCGTCTGGGAAGACTCCTGACTTGAATGGTTACAATTTACATCTACTTATATAGTTCGAAACGTCCCTACGGCGCGGCATCGAGGGGACGTTTTGCCTGAAACACTCCAGTAAAGGGGAAAAATGCTTGAAGAGAAAGCAAGTAGAAATAAAATGTTCCGATTTCTGTAACTCTCCGTCTGAATAGGCATTGAAGGCCAAAAGGTACACAGCGACCGCCATGTCATCACTGGAAGCAGATATGGTCTCTCGGCCGTTTTCCTGTCCAGAACTGCTACTTCTGAATCAAGTAGCTCCCCAGTTGGACCACGTTCCAACAGCACTCGGCATCCAAGTGTTAGCCAAGCCTGACAGTGCTTAACTACAGAGATCTAGCGGGAACCTGTATTACCGCTGCTGCAAGGCTGTTGGCCCACTTTCCTGTAGCTTTTTTTCTGAGGAATGATTTATGCAGTGACGAAAGAACTATCTAAGATATCTTAAATGCTTTATAGTAATGGTTTTATCAGAGCTTAACTTCCATGTATATCTAAAATGAAATTATGAGTCTAGGATAATAGTAGCAACTATTCAATTCAATTCAATGTTTAAAAAATACTGTTGGTCTTTTTTCATTTTGCGGTGTTTTTCTATTAGAAACAAAACATTATAATGCAACCTAGTATGCTGGGATGGATCTCGATAAACAGGCGAACAATAGCGTGGATTAACTCAGGCAAAGCTCGGGATAGCCGAATCGCTGCCTGAAGTTCAAAGTTTCCAATCAGATATCTATTCTGTCGTTATTCACAACACCATGGATAATATATTCTGACTGTACACTGACACTAGGTGTATCCTGTGTGAAGCTGTTTATTAACCTTTGTTTACTACTTTGCATTAAACTCACATCGTATTGCTTTTCTCCATGGTAAATTCATTCGCTGTAGAGCCGATACTCCTGCTCTATATCTGCCCCTGCTTCGTCAACCATTTCTCATAATCTAAAACTAACAAAACTGCATCGTTATACATCCCACTGATGATGCCTTAGAACAAGAAAAAGGCGAAACGCGCATGCGATAAATAAGTTAAGTGGCAGCAGGTAAAGGCGGTTTTATTTAAAACACGTATTTCTCATTTGCACCTGTACTTCACACTTCTCCAGAATTATGTGTAGTTTTCCTGCAGAAGCCCTTACACAGTTAGCGTTGAGGCCAGTGCAAGTATTCCTCATTGCTCCTGTAAGAGTCATTATTATGGTCTTCAGTCCAGAAATTACTTTTATGCAGCTCGCCATGTAGTCTGTCTTGTGTAAGCCTCTTCATCTATGAATAACTACTGCAACCTACATCCATTTTTACCTGTTTACTGCATTTCATATCTTGGTCTCCTTTACAATTTTCGCTCAACACATTTTTCTTATTTTCCAAATAAACGATTCTTTGACACCTCAACTGGTCCCTTCTTTTAGTCACGGTTTGCTTTAATATTCTTTCTTCCTCAATGTGATTCTGTATCTGGTGATGTTCCTGTCACCATGTGATGTTATTGTCACATATGGCTATGCAATATTAATTTATTTTCTATGCAAATTTCGCGTATATTTTAGTGAAGATACATCTCTGTGGCCTTTTTGTCGTTATAAAGCAGTCTGTGAATGTCATTACGTCATGTGGGCCACATCTGGGGATATGGGCAGTTTCGCAGAAGTCAGGTAGCGACCCACTCAGTTGCTATCAAATGCCAGGTAAGCCACCCTCCCCCCCTCCCCCCCCCCCCTCCAGTGTGGACAGTGAATACTATGGACGCCCACCGATCGAGGTAGCGCGGTGGTTAGCACTCTGGACTCGCATTCGGGATGACGACGGTTCAAACCCGCGTGCGGCCATCCTGACTTAGGTTTTCCGTGATTTCCCTAAATCGCTTCAGGCAAATGCAGGGATGGTTCCCCAATTCGACGGGACCGAAGATCACGCAGTCTGGTCCCCTACTCCAAAACAATCAACCAATCTATGGACGCTCTACAGCCCACAGAAGATATTTCAGAACGACATTTTTGCCTTTCTGCGAATACTTCAAAGAGCCACATGCTGTGGCACCGTCAAGCTAGTGTGGGACAGTCAGTGGAGTTTGCTTTAAAGTATGGTTCAGCCATTAGTGTTGCGTCGTTTTGGATAGTGTTCTTGGCATGTAAGGTTAACCAGTCATGAATGCTTTGGACCAGTACCAACTTTGTGTATGCAAAAGGACCAAGTTACGTTCACTTCCCCCTACTCTTTCATAATTTTAGCAACAATTCTCGTCTGTCATATAGCATAGCATGTAAAGTAGGAAGCTGAAGGCTGTGAACAGAGATTTTGGGCGTTCTGCTGTGGGCCATTACAGAGAAGGGGTCATCTCCAACCACCGTCTGGTGCTATCGGTACACATTAGCTTTTTTAGGGGAATGTACATGTCGCAGTTACGTTAGTGTGAGCCCTAATCTGTGCAGCTCGTTACTTCCTCACATTTCCTCGCAACTTATGTTTATCTGTAATCTGTGGATTCTTGTTGTACCGTTAGCTTTGATTTCGCAAGCTGCCCAGATAAGCAGATTTTCTTGCCCTCGCACCGTACAGTCTTCCACACTTTTTGATAACTTCCAGATGTGTTGGCGCCATTTTGTATTTCTATTTCATCTACATCTACATCTACATCCATACTCCGCAAGCCACCTTACGGCGTGTGGCGGAGGGTACCTTGAGTACCTCTATCGGTTCTCCCTTCTATTCCAGTCGCGTATTGTTCGTGGAAAGAAGGATTGTCGGTATGCCTCTGTGTGGGCTCTAATCTCTCTGATTTTATCCTCATGGTCTCTTCGCGAGATATACGTAGGAGGGAGCAATATACTGCTTGACTCTTCGGTGAAGGTATGTTCTCGAAACTTTGACAAAATCCCGTACCGAGCTACTGAGCGTCTCTCCTGCAGAGTCTTCCACTGGAGTTTATCTATCATCTCCGTAACGCTTTCGCGGTTACTAAATGATCCTGTAACGAAGCGCGCTGCTCTCCGTTGGATCTTCTCTATATCTTCTATCAACCCTATCTGGTACGGATCCCACACTGCTGAGCAGTATTCAAGCAGTGGGCGAACAAGCGTACTGTAACCTACTTCCTTTGTTTTCGGATTGCATTTCCTTAGGATTCTTCCAATGAATCTCAGTCTGGCATCTGCTTTACCGACGATCAACATTATATGATCATTCCATTTTAAATCACTCCTAATGCGTACTCCCAGATAATTTATGGTATTAACTGCTTCCAGATGCTGACCTGCTATTTTGTAGCTAAATGATAAAGGATCTATCTTTCTGTGTATTCGCAGCACATAACACTTGTCTACATTGAGATTCAATTGCCATTCCCTGCACCATGCGTCAATTCGCTGCAGATCCTCCTGCATTTCAGTACAATTTTCCATTGTTACAACCTCTCGATACACCACAGCATCATCTGCAAAAAGCCTCAGTGAACTTCCGATGTCATCCACCAGGTCATTTATGTATATTGTGAATAGCAACGGTCCTATGACACTCCCCTGCGGCACACCTGAAATCACTCTTACTTCGGAAGACTTCTCTCCATTGAGAATGACATGCTGCGTCCTGTTATCTAGGAACTCCTCAGTCCAATCACACAATTGGTCTGATAGTCCATATGCTCTTACTTTGTTCATTAAACGACTGTGGGGAACAGTATCGAACGCCTTGCGGAAGTCAAGAAACACTGCATGTACCTGGGAACCCGTGTCTATGGCCCTCTGAGTCTCGTGGACGAATAGCGCGAGCTGGGTTTCACATGACCGTCTTTTTCGAAACCCATGCTGATTCCTACAGAGTAGATTTCTAGTCTCCAGAAAAGTCATTATACTCGAACACAATACATGTTCCAAAATTCTACAACTGATCGACGTTAGAGATATAGGTCTATAGTTCTGCACATCTGTTCGACGTCCTTTCTTGAAAACGGGGATGACCTGTGCCCTTTTCCAATCCTTTGGAACGCTATGCTCTTCTAGAGACCTACGGTACACCGCTGCAAGAAGGGGGGCAAGTTCATTCGCGTACTCTGTGTAAAATTGAACTGGTATCCCATCAGGTCCAGAGGCCTTTCCTCTTTTGAGCGATTTTAATTGTTTCTCTATCCCTCTGTCGTCTATTTCGATATCTACCATTTTGTCATCTGTGCGACAATCTAGAGAAGGAACTACAGTGCAATCTTCCTCTGTGAAACAACTTTGGAAAAAGACATTTAGTATTTCGGCCTTTAGTCTGTCATCCTCTGTTTCAGTACCATTTTGGTCACAGAGTGTCTGGACATTTTGTTTTGATCCACCTACCGCTTTGACGTAAGACCAAAATTTCTTAGGATTTTCTGCCAAGTCAGTACATAGAACTTTACTTTCGAATTCATTGAACGCCTCTCGCATAGCCCTCCTCACACTACATTTCGCTTCGCGTAATTTTTGTTTGTCTGCAAGGCTTTGGCTATGTTTATGTTTGCTGTGTAAAGACCTCTGCTCTCTCTTAATTTCATTGTGATTTGTGTCAATCATTATGGTAAATAAATAACTGATAATGTCACTCTTGACTCAGATTTAAAGAATCTTTAACTTGTCCCACATCTTGCCCTGGTTGGGCGACCCATTCATAAATAAATATAACCTGTTGTATATCTAGTTGGTTCGCTTCGCTGTGCTGGTGTTACCCTTATACACAGTGGCCAACTACAAGATTTATTTACTTATTATTTTGTAAAAGCAACGAGCATTGCACTCGCTCATTTTGTATCAGTACGATTTGGTTTTACATGTTATCTTGTGGCAGCAACGAGAATTATCGTCGCTCGTCTGGTATGACTGCAAGTTGCCGTTTGTTACAAATTGGACGACAACTTTCAGTCTTCTCATTTGGTATTCGACCTAATCACCAGTATTCTTCCACAGTACCACATTTCAGGCGTTTCTAGTCTCCTCGTGTCTGATACGTTTACGTTCACAAAATTGCACTCTAGACAAATCCCTTCAACGATTAGTATTTACCCTCTCTATATTGGCTACCATCAGTTATTTTGCCGCCCGCACAGCAAAACTCATCTGTTTCTTTTAATGTCCAATTTATTAATCTAATTCCTTCAGAATCACCTGATTAAATTCGATTCCATTCCAATACCAATATGGTCCAAGTGTGGCACTCAACCTACGAAGCCATGGACCCAAGTTGTCAACGACGCACTATGCAAGCTGGTGGTGGTTCCATAATGGTGTGGGCTGTGTTCACAAGGAACTGACTGGGTCCTCTCGTCCAACTGAACCGATCACTGACTGGACACGGTTGTTTTCAGCTACCTGGAGACCATTTGCAGCTATTCATGGACTTCATGTTCCCATGACAATGGATGTTGTCACCGGGCCACAATTGTTCGCGATTGGTTTGAAGAACATTCTGGACAATTCGGACGAATGATATGGCCAACCACATCGCCCGGCGTGAATCAGATCTTTTATGGGACATAATCGAAAGTTCAGTTCGTGCACAAAACCCTTCTTCGACAAAACTTTCGGAGTTATGGACGGCTGTAGAAGCAGCATAACTCAGTATTTCTGCAGGGAACTTCCGATTTGTTGGGTCCATGCACGTCGAGTTGATGCACTACGTCGATCAAATGGAGGTCCGACCCGTTATTAGGGGGTATCCCATGACTTGTGTCAACTGAGTGTATTAACTGCATCTCGACGAGGTACTAACTAATTGGCTATTGATAAATGATCATTGTCTTCCATTAACCAACTAGAGATTAGTATTTTTAAAATTTAATTGGTAAAGTATTGTTCATCTGTAAAGCCATATTTGCATATCAGTTATTATTTAATTGCTCATTTGTTAAAACCCAAGAACTCTGGGTTAATTCTTTTGAAAGGCCATGGAGTCCAGATGTTTTTTAACATATCGTACGTATGTCATAAATATTTTGTAGTTTTGGAATGCCAAAGAGCCAAAGTATTTTATTGCGCATTCACATTTTTCAGGCTAGACGTCTGTAATACTTGGATGTCATGTGTGTTCATTAACAGTTTTATAAGGCAAGAACATTAGGTGTCATGGTTATTATGTGAACTTCATTTCTTTATGACTCTATCCTCACGTATCACTGTTTGTGGGCAATAAGATCGATATATCCGATACTTCTGCACGGGATGGCGAGACGGGACACCTGACAGTGGAGGCAGTTGACCAGGACGAGCGGTGCGACCTTGACACACTGGTGAGGTAAGGACGCTGAGGGAACGCTGTCTTCATCACCACAGCTGGGCCTGCTTTCAAGAGCACTTACTTGTCGGCGAGTACCCAACGCAGTCCCAGCCAGTACAGTGAGTCACATTTGCTCGACCATTTCTACCTCTGGGCAAATGGAATATCGCTCATAAAGGGCGCCGCCACGTGTGATTACAGTCTAATTAACTGGCTTAAGATGGCTCGGTGACGGTCGATGGTCTGGTCACTAAGAGACGCTACAGAGGACATGTGATCCACGGACACAACACTAATTATCAGGGAAAATGTAAGTTGACCTGCATTTCTTAATGAATCCGTAGGTGAGGACTGCACAAAGAACGACCCATGAACTTATTATTATGTTGTCCGCAAGGTCATGTTGCTCGTATGAATAACACTCATTTTCAGTTGTCAGATGCTACGAACTAATACTTGGTTAAACGCTTAAGCTATGGAGCTAGTGGTACACATGCACTCACGTTGGAGCTTCGGACGATGTCGTATTTTCTCGTTACTTGAAAGAGTGAGCACAATTATGCCACTCTGCACAGCACAGATTTATTTGTGAGTCAAGGACACAACGTTTTATATTTTATTACTATAACTGTTAGAAGACTGGTCAGACATTAGAGCAGGAACTTGTCAAATTCATAAAGATGGACAATGTGTGTAATTTAAGAAGGAACCAACTGCTGTCACGAGCAGGCTACGTATAAGGGCCTTTACTCTAGCCAGCTCATTAATTACGATCGAGGTGCACCACCAATTACACAAACGAGCTCCTAACTTGAACATATGAGTCCTGTTGTGCTGCCACAAGAAGAACGGCAAAACCTAGAACCCTGAAGTTTTTTTCTTTTCCGTAAGAACAATTCATGAAGAAAATTGTGAATGCTTTCGTGGCCACTTGTTGACAAACTGCCTGTTGGCTTCTGTCTCGGGTTCTTCGGCCGACTTTTGTTTGATGATTTTTCTGACGTTTTACCAGCACGAGCTGCCAAAGCTTCACCCTCCATTGCTCATGGTTGACTGGAGTCGAGCTCGCGGCCGCAGATTGTGCACTACTGGCCATTAAAATTGCTACACCACGAAGATGACGTGCTACAGACGCGAAATTTAACCGACAGGAAGAAAATGCTGTGATATACAAATGATTAGCTTTTCAGAGCATTCACACAAGGTTGGCGCCGGTGGCGACACCTACAATGTGCTGGCAAGAGGGAAGTTTCCAACCGATTTCTCATACACACACAGCAGTTGGCCAGCGTTCCCTGATGAAACGTTGTTGTGATGCCTCGTGAAAGGAGGAGAAATGCATACCATCACGCTTCCGACTTTGATTAAGGTCGGATTGTAGCCTATCGCGATTGCGGTTTATCGTATCGCGACATTGCTGCTCGCGTTGATCGAGATCCAATGACTGTTAGCAGAATATGGAATCGGTGGATACAGGAGGGTAATACGGAACGCCGTCCTGGATCCCAACAGCATCGTATCACTAGCAGTCGAGATGACAGGCATCTTATCCGCATGGCTGTAACGGATAGTGCAGCCACGTCTCGATCCCTGAGTCAACAGATGGGGATGTTTGCAAGACAACAACCATCTGCACGAACAGTTCGACGACGTTTGCAGCAGCATGGACTATCAGCTCGGAGACCATGGCTGCGGTTACCCTTGACGCTGCATCACAGACAGGAGCGCCTGCGATGGTGTACTCAACGACGAACCTGGGTGCACGAATGGCAAAATGTCATTTCTTCAGATGAATCCAGGTTCTGTTTACAGCATCATGATGGTCGCTCCGTGTTTGGCGACATCCCGGTGAACACACATTGGAAGCGTGTATTCGTCATCGCCATACTGGCGTATCACCCGGCGTGATGGTATGGCGTGCCATTGGTTACACGTCTCGGTCACGTCTTGTTCGCATTGACGGCACTTTGAACAGTGGACGTTACATTTCAGATGTGTTACGACTCGTGGCTCTACCCTTCATTCGTTCCCTGCGAAAACCTACTTTTCAGCAGGATAATGCACGACCGCATGTTGCAGGTCCTGTACGGGCCTTTCTGGATACAGAAAATGTTCGATTGCTGCCCTGGTCAGCACATTCTCCAGATCTCTCACCATTTGAAAACATTTGGCCAGTGGTGGCCGAGCAACTGGCTCATCACAATATGTCAGTCACTGCTCTTGATGAACTGTGGTATCGTGTTGAAGCTACATGGGCACCTGTACCTGTACACGCCATCCAAGCTCTGTTTGACTCAATGCCCAGGCGTGTCAATTCCGTTATTACAGCCAGAGGTGGTTGTTGTGGGTACTGATTTCTCTGGATCTATGCACCCAAATTGTGTGAAAATGTAATCACATGTCAGTTCTAGTATAATATATTTGTCCAATGAATACCCGTTTGTCATCTGCATTTCTTCTTGGTATAGCAATTTTAATGGCCAGTAGCGTATTTTCCCAACGTGTCAACGTCCAAGGGTTTTTCGCGGTCATTTCCTGTGCGGTCCTCACCTTGCTACCTGCAATACGAGGTGCATTCAAGTTCTAAGGTCTCCGATTTTTTTTTCTCCGTACTGGAAAGAGATAGAAACATGCGCATTGTTTTAAAATGAGGCCGCGTTCATTGTCAATAAGTCCCAGAGATGGCAGCACCGTAACCGTATGGCAGAAGGAATTTTACCGCCAGCGGCGAGAATGAGAACTGTTTTAAATACTTAAAATAGTGTCGTTTTCCTTACTTGAACAGTGTGCAATCATTCGTTTTCTGAATTTGCGTGGTGTGAAACCAATTGAAATTCATCGACAGTTGAAGGAGACATGTGGTGATGGAGTTATGGATGTGTCGAAAGTGCGTTCGTGGGTGCGACAGTTTAATGAAGGCAGAACCACGTGTGACAACAAACCGAAACAACCTCGGGCTCACACAAGCGATCTCACGACATGATCGAGAAAGTGGAGAGAATTGTTTTGACGGATCGCCGAATGACTGTTGAACAGATCGCCTCCAGAGTTGGCATTTCTGTGGGTTCTGTGCACACAATCCTGCATGACGACCTGAAAATGCGGAAAGTGTCATCCAGGTGGGTGCCACGTATGCTGACGGACGACCACATGGCTGCCCGTGTGGCATGTTGCCAAGCAATGTTGACGCGCAACAACAGCATGAATGGGACTTTCTTTTCGTCGGTTGTGACAATGGATGAGACGTGTATGCCATTTTTCAATCCAGAAACAAAGCGCCAGGCAGCTCAATGGAAGCACACAGATTCACCGCCACCAAAAAAATTTCGGGTAACCGCCAGTGCTGAAAAAATGATGGTGTCCATGTTCTGGGACAGCGAGGGCGTAATCCTTACCCATTGTGTTCCAAAGCGCACTACGGTAACAGGTGCATCCTACGAAAATGTTTTCAAGAACAAATTCCTTCCTGCACTGCAACAAAAACGTCCGGGAAGGGCTGCGCGTGTGCTGTTACACCAAGACAACGCACCCGCACATCGAGCTAACGTTACGCAACAGTTTCTTCGTGATAACAACTTTGAAGTGATTCCTCATGCTCCCTACTCACCTGACCTGGCTCCTAGTGACTTTTGGCTTTTTCCAATAATGAAAGACACTCTCCGTGGCCACACATTCATCAGCCGTGCTGCTATTGCCTCGGCGATTTTCCAGTGGTCAAAACAGACTCCTAAAGAAGCCTTCGCCGCTGCCATGGAATCATGGCGTCAGCGTTGTGAAAAATGTGTACGTCTGCAGGGCGATTACGTCGAGAAGTAACGCCAGTTTCATCGATTTCGGGTGAGTAGTTAATTAGAAAAAAAATCGGAGGCCTTAGAACTTGAATGCACCTCATACTCGTTCGCTGCAGCATGGGAATCCAGAATCCGTTCACCTTGAGACTTCCTTCTTTCTTGTTGAAACTATTATCATATTTTCGTATTTCTATAGCTTCTATGAACAAGCGGGCGTGATAGCTCTTCTCTACAGCCAGAATTTCCGTGTTGGCCAATTTTACTATGTGGTCGTCCTCACACGGAGGCTGTGTCCGATTTCTCCACACCTGCCCCATACTGCAACGCTGCTTTTGTTCTGTGATTCTGGTGTCGATTGATCGTCCAGTCATTCCAACATAAACTTCTCCTTATGTGCATGGTGTGCAGTATATTCCCCACACTGCAAGTGGGTCCCTTTCTCCTTTGCCAATCTGAGACACTCTTTGATCTCCTTCACGCCGTGCTTGCGCAGTATACGGCCTATTCTGTCCGTCACTCTGGGAATGTATGGCAGAAAGCCTTCTTATATAATTGGTGGAGTACCCACTGCTCCTCAGAACGCTTTCCATGTGTCTGAGGTGCTGCGACTCACAGGTTCGTCTTGCTCGCGTTGCGAGCATATTAATCACGCATCTCTTCTGGCCCGTGTGATGATTTGACAGTTTGTGCAGGTATCGGTCCATTTATGTCGATTTTCTATACATGCTGTGTCCCAGGTTTTCACTATCCCTTGCGACCAGCCCATCTAGGAAGGGTAGCTGCTTGTGATTTTCTACTTCCATGGTAAATTTTATGATGGCATGCAAGCTGTTCAAGCGTCTTAGGAAGTCAGTGAGCTGTTCCTCACCGTGGCGTCACACAACGAAGATGTCATCGACATATCTGTACTACACTTTAGGTTTACAAGGTACCAAGTCCAGTGCCTGTGCTTCGAAATGTTCCATGAAGAAGTTGGCTACCAATGGACTAAGAGGACTACCTATGGCGACCCCTTGCAGCTGTTCGTAGAAGTTGCCATTCCACGTGAAATAGCTCACGGTGAAGCATGCATGAAAGAGCTTGGTGACGCCTTGCGGGAAAGTGGAACTGACGTGCTCCACTCCACCACCAGCAATGGAGGGTGAAGCTTTGGCAATGCCGGCCATTTGTGCTGGCGAAATGTCAGAAAAATCATCAAATAAAGGTCAGTCAAAGAACCCGAGACAGAAGTCAACAGTCAGTTTGACACCAGTTATTGTAATAAACAGTGTGTTTACCTGAGAATAGTGTATTGTATTTATGTTTCTTTTATGTTTTTATTTGTAATCTTTCAGGGACCATATCAAAACTGGCCAGTAGACCCGACCAACAAGTACTCATTTACGCCACGATTTGAACGCACACAATCGGTGTTGTTGCAATTCATTTAAATTTATAACTTATGTCATTTTGTTTATCAAAGACAATATGTATACAATAATTTATATGTACAGCATCAGCAGTGTTGCAGTTTGTTTGCATTTGTAACTTTATGTTGTTTTGTTGATCAAAGACAATACTTACACAGTAATCCTGTTACTCACCATCAGCGGAGTTGCAATTTGTATGTATTTGTAATTTTATGAAATATTATTGTGAAGATATGCCATAATTATTTTACTGTTTTATAAGAGATTGTCAATGTTTAGCTTATTTACCAATATGTACCTCAACCTGTTTATAGAAAGACACAAACGTTTACGTATAAGAGATTGTTGCTCTTGACATTCATGATTTTCTTACACACAATCCGTTTCTGACACGGGTTCACAGGTAGATGCCGTGTTTCTTGACTTCCACAAGGCGTTCGATACTGTTCCTCACAGTCGTTTAATCAACAAAGTAAGAGCATATGGACTATCAGACCAGTTTTGTGATTGGATTGAAGAGTTCCTAGATAACAGAACGCAGCATGTCATTCTCAATGGAGAGAAGACTTCCGAAATAAGAGTGATTTCAGGTGTGCCGCAGGGGAGTGTCGTAGGACCGTTGCTGTTCACAATATACATAAATGACCTTGTGGATGACATCGGAAGTTCACTGGGGCTTTTTGCGGATTGGTTGGTTGGTTTGGGGAAGGAGACCAGACAGCATAATCGGTCTCATCAGATTAGGGAAGGACGGGGAAGGAAGTCGGCCGTGCCCTTTGAGAGAAACCACCCGGCATTTGCCTGGAGTGATTTAGGGAAATCACGGAAAACCTAAATCAGGATGGCCGGACGCGGGATTGAACCGTCGTCCTCCTGAATGCGAGTCCAGTGTCTAACCACTGCGCCACCCCGCTCGGTTTTTTTTTTTTTTTTTTTTTTTTTTTTTGCGGATTATGCTGTGGTATATCGAGAGGTTGTAACAATGGATAATTGTACTGAAATGCAGGAGGATCTGCAGCGAATTGACGCATGGTGCAGGGAATGGCAATTGAATCTCAATGTAGACAAGTGTAATGTGCTGCGAGTACATAGAAAGATAGATCCCTTATCAAGGTTGATCGTTGGTAAATCAGATGCCAGACTGAGATTCATTGGAATAATCCTAAGGAAATACAGTCCGAAAACAAAGGAAGAAGGTTACAGTACACTTGTTCGCCCACTGCTTGAATACTGCTCAGTAGTGTGGGATCCGTACCAGATCGGGTTGATAGAAGAGATAGAGAAGATCCAACGGAGAGCAGCGCGCTTCGTTACAAGATCATTTAGTAATCGCGAAAGCGTTACGGAGATGATAGATAAACTGCAGTGGAAGACTCTGTAGGACAGACGCTCAGTAGCTCGGTACGGGCTTTTGTTGAAGTTTCGAGAACATACCTTCACCGGAGAGTCAAGCAGTATATTGCTCCCTCCTACGTATATCTCTCGAAGAGACCATGAGGATAAAATCAGAGAGATTAGAGCCCACACAGAAGCATACCGACAATCCTTCTTTCCACGAACAATACGAGACTGGAATAGAAGGGAGAACCGATAGAGGTACTCAAGGTACCCTCCGCCACACACCGTCAGGTGGCTTGCGGAGTATGGATGTAGATGCAGATGTAGATTTCATTTGTAGTCATGATTAGGTTTTGAAAATTCACAAATTTGTACTTCCATAACCGTCCAGCAACACAAGAGTAGTACAATTTACTTGTGTTATGTTTTTACTTTCATGTAAATGTGTTTTCAAATGTGTCAACGTATTTCTGTGGATCTTTATGTTCAGTGTGATAAACCATATAATGGAATATGTTTCTAATGGAATGGTATTGTAGTGTATGTAACTGTGCATGTAGCAGCTAATTATTAATTTGCTTTTGAGTATAGCATAATATGCTTACTACCTGCTTACTACCTGAGCCCCCATCTTATTGTTACTCGCTCCTGTGAACGGAAAAGCTTGTGCAGATCTTGGTGCCTCTCGCGTCTATCTAGAAAAGATAACCTGAAGATGCCTAAATAAGGCGAAACGCGTCGTTGAAAAATTAAAAAAATAAAATTGCAACCAAGACTGTTTTTAACCAATACTGTTAAGCATTGGTTTGCTGTATGCCACATATGGATTGGAAGAATTGCTATAGAAAGTAAATGTAACTGTTAATTTGTAGGACAGCGTTTATTTGTTGAACAGTCACACTCACCGAAATCTTTTCCAATCATAATTTTCGGAAGGAAACTTTCATCAATTAATTTAATGAATAAATTATATGAGAGGCTAGCCACCCCACATAGGATTTACATCAGGGCCATTATAAGATTGCGTTACACACCTTGTGCAGATTCAGTATAAACCTACTTGGGTTTTATTTGCATAACATCGTGATTCTGTCCCCTAAGTTGCATATCAGTTAACGGTCTCACGATAGAAAACACGCCGCTAGTTTCCACGAGAAATTTAACATCAAAATTGGTGATCACGAAGTAGATGAAGTTAAGGAATTCAGCTACCTTGGAAGCAAAATAACCCATGACCGGCGAAGGAAGGACGTAAAAAGTAGACTAGCACAGGCAAAGAGGGCATTCATGACCAAGAGAAATCTACTGGCATCAAAGATAGGCCTTCATTTGAGGAAGAAACTGGAGCACAGTATAGTATGGTTGTGACTCATGGACAGTAAGGAAATAGGACAGAGAGAATCTAAGCTTCTGATATGTTGTATTGAAGAAAAATGTCGAAAATTAGGTGGACTCTTAAGATAAGGAATGAGGTGATGCTCCACAGCATCGGCGAAGAAAGGAACATACGCAAAAAAAGTGTGACAAGACACAGTGTGACAGGACATATGTTTTAGGCATTAGGAAAGAACCTTCTTGGTGCTACAGGCAGCTGCAGAGGGCAAAAACTGTAGGGGAAGACAGTTGTTGGAGTACATCCAACATATAACTGGGGATGTTAAGAGGGGATCTAACCATGCTTCGACCCGTAAAAACCCAGTTTCGTTATTCCTGATACCCAGAGCAGAGATCCGAATGAGAGACTATTTTACCTCTGGAATATTTTACCCGAGAGGATTCCATCATAATTTAACAGAACAGCAAAGCTGTACTCCCACTGAAAGAAATGAAAGTTGTAGTTTCCCCTAGATTTCAGCTATTCTAAGTACCAACACAGCAAGGTCTTGTTGGTTATATTACAAGGCCATATTAGTGATCCAAACTGTTGTCCCTGCAAGATCTGAATATGCTGCTGACCGTCTTCGCAAATCGTAGGTTAATCAGTCCTCTCGACAGATATCTTTTTCTGTGGCTACACATGTCGTACTGTTGTATCACTGAGGCATACGAGCTACCTTACCTTGACAAGATCCGTGGATATTTTGGGGTCTAAAAGGAGCACGTATTGTACGAAAGAGTGCTGAAAAGTAAGGCCTCAGAAATTTGGTTGTTCTCAATATCGGTTAAGGTCTTATACAGCGTGTTTCCGTAAGAGTGTGCAAAAATTTAACAGGACCTAGAGGATGCTCCACACAACAATTTGAGGTAGGAAACCTGGGGCCAGAGAAGCCAGCTTAAGGATATAGAAGGAATAAATTCATATTACTGTACTTTTTTATTTACATTAGTTACAGTTAACTGAAAATACTATCATTGACACAATGAACGTACCATTTGTACTGTACCTTACAAAATGAAGGCTATCAACCTCAATGCAAGCACAACATCGACGCATCGACGAACAAGATTCTGACGCACACGTGCGCATGTGTGTGTGTGTGTGTGTGTGTGTGTGTGTGTGTGTGAGCGTGTTTGTGTGTGTGTGTGTGTGTGTGTGTGTGTATGTCACACATATACACACACACACACACACACACACACACACACACACGCATACACACACAAATACATATTTATTTTTTTAAAAAATTAAAAAACACACATTTACACACAGCAAAATACAGACATCTCACACAGGCGCGCGCGCGCGTGTGCACGCACACACATTCAACAAATGAAAAATATAAAACCACAACACAACACAAACAAAAGACAGACAAACTCACAACAACATTTGTCAGCACCGTTGTTGTTGTGGTCTTCAGACTGGTTTGATGCAGCTCTCCATGCTACTCCATCCTGTGCAGACTTCTTCATCTCCCAGTACCTACTGCAACCTACATACTTATGAATCTGTGTAGTGTATTCGTCTCTTGGTCTCCCTCTACGATTTTTACCCTCCACGCTGCCGTCCAATACTAAATTGGTGATCCCTTGATACCTCAGAATATGTCCTACCAAGCGATCCCTTCTTCTAGTCAAGTTATGCTACAAATTTCTCTTCTCCCCAATTCTATTCAATACCTTCTCATTAGTTATGTGATCTACCCATCTAATCTTCAGCATTCTTCTGTAGTACCACATTTCGAAAGCTTCTATTCTCTTCTCTATTATCGTCCACGTTTCACTTCCATACATGGCTACACTCCATACAAATACTATCAGAAACGACTTCCTGACACTTAAAGCTACACTCGATGTTAACAAATTTCTCTTCTTCAGAAACGCTTTCCTTGCCATTGCCTCTCTACATTTTATATCCTCTCCGACCATCATCAGTTATTTTGCGCAGTCTAAGGCGCTGCAGTCATGGACTGTACGGCTGGTCCCGACGGAGGTTCGAGTCCTCCTTCGGGCATGGGTGTTTGTGTTTGTGCTTTAACTTTAGGTTAAGTAGTGTGTAAGCTTAGGGACTGATGACCTTAGCAGTTAAGTCCCATAAGATTTCACACACATTTGAACATTTTTTCAGCTGTTCCCCCCCCCCCTCCCCAAATAGCAAAACTCATTTATTACTTTAAGCGTCTCATTTCCTAATCTAATTCCCTCAGCATCACCCGATTTAATTCGACTACATTCCATTATCCTCGTTTTGCTTTTGTTGATGTTCATCTTATATCCTCCTTTCAAGACACTGTCCATTCCGTTCAGCTGCTCCTCCAGGTCCTTTGCTGTCTCTGAAAGAATTACAATGTCAGCGGCGAACCTCAATCTTTTTACTTCTTCTCCATGGATTTTAATACCTGCTCCGAATTTTTCTTTTGTTTCCTTTACTGCTTGCTCAATATACAGATTGAATAACATCGGGGATATGCTACAACTCTGTCTCACTCCCTTCCCAACCACTGCTTCTCTTTCATGCCCCTCGCCTCTTATAACTGCCATCTGGTTTCTGTACAAATTGTAGATAGTCTTTCGCTCCCTGTATTTTACCCCTGCCACCTTCAGAATTTGAAAGAGAGTATTCCAGTCAACATTGTCAAAAGCGTTTTCTAAGTCTACAAATGCTAGAAATGTAGGTTTCCTTTCCTTAATCCGTTTTCTAAGATAAGTCGTAGGGTCAGTATTGGCTCACGTGTTCCAACATTTCTACGGAATCCAAACTGATCTTTCCCGAGGTCGTCTTCTACCAGTTTTTCCATTCGTCTGTAAAGAATCCTTGTTAGTATTTTGCAGCCGTGGCTTATTAAACTAATAGTTCGGTAATTTTCACATCTGTCAACACCTGCTTTCTTTTGGATTGATTATTATATTCTTCTTGAAGTCTGAGGGTATTTCGCCTGTCTCACACAACTTGCTCACCAGATGGTAGAGTTTTGTCAGGGCTGGCTCTCCCAAGGCTGTCGGTAGTTCTAATGGAATGTTGTCTATTCCCGGGGCCTTGTTTCTACTTAGGTCTTTCAGTGCTCTGTCAAATTCTTCAAGCAGTATCACATCTCCCATTTTATCTTCATCTGTATCCTCTTACATTTCCATAATATTGTTCTTAAGAACATCGCCCTTGTATAGACCCTCTATACACTCCTTCCATCTTTCTGCTTTCCCTTCTTTGCTTAGAACTAGGGTTCCATTTGAGCTCTTGATATTCATGCAAGTGGTTCTCTTTTCTGCAAAGGTCTCTTTAATTTTCCTGTAAGCAGTTTCTATCTTACCCCTAGTGATATACGCCTCTACATCCTTACTTTTGTCCTCTAGCCATCCTTGCTTAGCCATTTTGCACTTCCTGTCGATCTCATTTTTGTGACGTTTGTGCTCCTTTTTGCCTACTTCATTTATTGCATTTTTGTATTTTCTCCTCTCATCAATTAAATTCAATATCTCTTCTGTTACTCAGGGATTTCTAGTAGCCCTCGTCTTTTTACCTACTTGATCCTCTGCTGCCTTCACTATTTCATCTCTCAAAGCTACCCATTCTTCTTCTACTGTATTTCTTTCCCAATTCTTGTCAATCGTTCCCTAATGCTCTCCCTGAAACTCTCTACAACCTTTGCTTCTGTCAGTTTATCCAGGTCCCATCTTCTTAAATTCCCATCTTTTTGCAGTTTCTTCAGTTTGAATCTACAGTTCATAACCAATATATTGTGGTCAGAGTCCACATCTGCCCCTGGAAATGTCTTACAATTTAAAATCGGGTTCCTAGATCTCTGTCTTACCGTTATATAATCTACCTGAAACCTTCCAGTATCTCCAGGCTTCTTCAATGTATACAACCTTCTTTCATGATTCTTGAACCAAATGTAGCTATGATTAAGTTATGCTCTGCGCAAAATTCCACCAGGCGGCTTCCTCTTTCATTCCTCACCCCCATTCCATATTCACCTACTATGTTTCCTTCTCTTCCTTTTCCTACTACCGAATTCCAGTCACCCATGACTATTAAATTTTCGTCTCCCTTCACTATCTCAATAATTTCTTTTGTCATCATACATTTCATGAATCTCTTCGTCATCTGCTGAGCTAGTTAGCTTATAAACTTGTAATACTGTGGTAGGCGTGGGCTTCGTATCTATCTTGGCCACAATAATGCGTTCACTATACTGTTTGTAGTAGCTTACCCGCATTCCTATTTTTTTATTCATTATTAAGCCTGCTCCTGCATTACCCCTATTTGATTTTGTATTTATAACCCTGTAATCACCTGACCAAAAGTCTTGTTCCTCCTGCCACCGAACTTCACTAATTCCCACTATATCTAACTTTAACCTATCCATTTCACTTTTTAAATTTACTAACCTACCTGCCCGATTAAGAGAGCTGACATTCTACGCTCCGACCTGTGGAACGCCAGTTTTCGTTCTCCAAATAATAACGTCCTCCTGAGTAGTCCCCGCCCGGAGATCCGAATGGGGGACTATTTTACCTCCGAAATATTTTACCCAAGAGGATGCCATCATCATTTAACCATATAGTAAAGCTGCATGCCCTCGGTAAAAATTACGGCTGTAGTTTCCCCTTGCTTTCAGCTGTTCGCAGTACCAGCACAGCAAGGCCGTTTTGCTTAGTGTTACAAGTCCAGATCAGTCAATGATCCAGACTGTTGCCCCTGCAACTACTGAAAAGGCTGCTGCCCCTCTTCAGGAACCACAAAAAATAGGCTAGGGAAAACCGCGACAAAATGTAATATATCAGCATACTGTGTATACCACATTACACGTTTATAGTATGTGTAAAAGGAAACATGTATTTCAGGCCACTGATGATGCTTCCCAAGTAAAAGAAGCGAAGCGAGTATGGCAAGAAACAAACTGCCTTCAATTAGTTGCATAGACGGTACATACCTCCACGAATATAGTGTAACTAAGGGAAAGACGGAAAACAGAAAAAAATGACGAAGGTAATTGCTCCGTGGTAGAACGATTTTTATGGTCAGTTTTTGATTAGAATGGAGAGGAGAGAGAGGGTATAAAATACGTAATCCCCAAACTTCGCGCAAACGTCCTGAATTAAATTATAAAGCTGTCTGCAGTGTCTTACCTGGAGACGAAACACTGTTGAAGATGATCCGTCCATTGAGTGGCGGAAGGGGGGGGGGGGGGGGGTGGCTTGGGTTCCTTCAGTTACTCGAGAGAAGTGGGAAATGTCATTGGGTTTCAGCCTCTCCCTTCTCTCTCATCATCGTCATCGTCAACATCACCATCAATATCATCATTATCATCATCATCATCATTATCATCAGTAATGTAAAGGCGACTCAACATGTCATCATCACATCCATCTAAACACGACGTATAAACAAGGCAATTGACTTTCTAGCACGACATGTGGTGTCAGAAAGTCTTGCATCAGGCAGTGAATAAATAAAGTGGGTTTTATGCAGTTGAAAAAATGAATATGGACAAATCGCAGCGCAGGATTTGGTTAGACTGGAGTTTGGGTTGGGTGTTGTGCAAGTGCGGTCTTATTTTTAAGTATCTTTTATTTACCACCATATATTTGCACCTGGAAACATACAACAATTTCAACAAAAATCTCTTCCACAGTTAAAATGAGCAATAAACAGTATTTCGTCATGGAATAGTTCTTGCTGAAAATGGGCACAGCCGAATAATAATAATAATAATAGATGTAAATTACTCTAAACAAATCCAAATATTCCTAAACAATGATGTTACTCAGTTGAAATGACACTGTATGTGGGCAGCAACCATGAAAAAATGTCAAATATCAGCGAGTAGTAGCTTTACAAGGAGGCACCAAACATCAGATTGCATAAGTAAGACGAGAAACTGCCCTAAAGGGAGATACACTCTGCCAGCATCAACCACCATCGACTACCCAAACAATGCTGATGGACAACACAACTACACAGAACTTATGACTATATACAGTTACTGAATCACAATCACTACATGGGCACAATAATCAAAATGCAATAAACCGTCACAGTATTACGCACCACGTCCACTGTGTTAAATACAGAATTTCACTCCACACAATTTATAATGGCTTTGCCGTGTTTGAAAACGCCACAACAGGCAGCAGCCGACTTCACCACATTCGGCATCCGCCGCACGATAATTTACTCTGATAAACCTATGAGCTTCCCGCTAACAGACATGGGCCACAAAAGCACATTTTGTGCTCTCCACAATACTGCAGTAACTAATAACTCCACCATTCAACGTCTCTAGCTATAGGGTGTCGTCTTCTTGTACATTCCAAGTAAACTATGTCCACGTACAATTTGGCCACGCCCCCCATCGAGTGCTACGACATTACAAAGACGCTGCCCTGCCTCTAGAGATGGGCAAAACTGTTCTTTTCAGAGATTGGATCAGAACTGTTCACTCCCTGAAATGAATTAGCTCTTTTTCATGACTCACCACTCATTTACAATAGAAAATAAATGGAAGGCACATTGCCCTTTAAACTTGGTTTATTCCAGTACTATACCTGTATTTTGATCTTATTTGATCCTATTTTGAAGTAACACAGATAATGAGTAAGAATTTTGTATTGTTTATTGAAATTTCCACGATATGACAAAGTTTTTGATTATTGATTTATTTTGCACTATTGTGGTTTTTTTGGGTGACTTGAGATTTACATTAACAATATATTTGGCTATAATGTATTAAAATTTCATTAACCTCATACAAATACATCGCAAGCCATATATTTTTAAAGTGAACGTTTCCTTCCGAAGACGCCTAAAATCGCAAAATCCGTACCAGAATAAGAAAAAAACATATAAATTTGACTGTAAAACGAAAGTGCTGCATATAGCCTTACGCAGAATAAAACAAGGAAAATATTGGTGTATCACATTTTGCGATACGTTTATCGGTTCGCTCGTAATTAAAGCGTAAATTCGAGTGTCCATAATAAAAATCCTATAGTAAGAGGAGTCATCAGGAACCTAATCTAATCAGTTTAAACAAATAAAAATAAAATAAAAACAATTGATGTATACATAACATAATAATGTAATATACATAGCGGTATTACTACGAAGAACAATATCCAGTAGAGACGAACTCCGATGCAGAGGCGCTGAGTCGAGCAGGTAGAGCCGCGAGCTGTATTACTGCATGAGCTGAGACCGCAGAGACCAGAGTGACACCTGAATTGCTTTGCTCAACGCTCTGGCTAGAGTCGAGACGGTGGGGCGAGCGTTGAGCGGGCGAGTTCCGAGGGTGGGGAGAGCGGTGAACTCACCCGCTCCGAGACAAATCGTCCGTTCCCTTGCGAGCAGGTTGTTGCAAGTAGTTCCTATGTTATCCGCTAGGTGGCTCTCTGTCCTGTTGCTCGCATCAACTGCCCAGAGGGCAGGACGTGCGACTGAAACGATCGCCGACAGAGTGCGATGCGAAGTTAAGCTGCGCCAGACACTGCAGGCGGCAGACGATGCACAGAGACGGCACGGCATATGTGAAACACAAAATCCAATGGGGCACTGCACAATGCAGGCAGCCAAGGTAGAAGCAGGGCAGAGGCCGGCGCTGGCTGTGTTGTGTGGTGTGCACTGTGCTCTGACCAGCAGAGGCGCTGCTGATATACTCCGTCTCTCTCTCTCTCTCTCTCTCTCTCTCTCTCTGCCGTGGGAAACGTTTGGAGCTACCGTTCTTTTTTTCTGAATCACTGATTGTTCACTCCTTTGAAAGATTCAACTCTATGAATTAGTTCAAGAGCGGATCCCCCATCTCTACCTGCCTCATGGCGCTCAAAATTCCAGTTCTCTCTCTCTCTCTCTCTCTCTCTCTCTCGTTTGCTGGTTTCTCCGCCACGCCTACGGCATCTTCCTTGGATAATCACGCCCAAACACTTGGCCAGTCACGCCGATACTCGGAACAACAGTAGGTGCCAACGCCACTCCACATCTGGTTCCCCACCATGACAGCGGCGTCCGGTTACTGCCAGAAGACAGTGTCCTCTTGAATTGCCCCCTCTGTTTATTGATTGTATAGCCACTGATTTGCTATTTATTTATTTAATGGGATAACAATAATTATTAAAAGGTGGCAATTTTATTTAAGCATTGATTTTACTCTTTCGATTGTTGCGAGTCAGCGATAGTGCAATGCTGCTTGCTTTGGAGAATACACATTTTATAAGAATTATTTGGTCCAGGAAACACTTTTGTGATCACGGTTGCGATTTAGACGGTATTCGCGTAATTGTACTGATTAAAAGTTATCGTTTCCGAAAGACGCAGGTTCGATTAAAGCTGTGTGCACTTTTGCGCGTAAAATGAAAATATTCATAACACGTCGCGTAAGAAAAAGAAACATGCGAATCACAATCGTGATCAAACGAAGAAAATATATGATAACATAAATGTTCTTCGCTGTTATTCAGGACAGGCTCAGATTAGACCTTGCAATTTTTAGTTATAGGAAATCACAAAGCGTTACACCTTCGAGATATTTGTTTTGAATAAATTGTATTTGCCTTCTCTCTCTCTCCTTTTTACAGCCTTTATACCTTCACATCGATTAAGGAACTTTTCCTTCTCTACCGACCAGTACGAGAACAAAATTCAGACTCAACAAAATGTCTTACATCGAATTATTACATGCGAACCCTTAACAATCATATATAGTTTCGTTGTACAAACAATGCTAATTTCTTCCGTACACTAGAAAGTCTTTGATACACTGAGCACAAAAATGAAAGTAATAAAATTATAATTACATTTCTAATATCATGGATACTTCTTTAAATCATGAAAATAAGGTTTGACATCGTCGTAATATTAATTCTCATCGTTGTAGCACTACACTCTCCTGCTCCATGTTGCTGCCTGAATCCCGTGGCGACTCCTTGGTCAACCACTGTGACACGAACAAGAGTGTGGCTAGTGCTCCATCAAGTCCCCAGAGCTCAGCACAAGTCGTGAGGCGCTGTCACAGAATCCAGTGGCCTTAGTTCAAGTCGACGACACCCATTTGACCCAGTACACCCTTGCTGTGTCACGCCACCTCAGGAAACTCCGGAGCGGCACAAATGGCTCTGAGCACTATGGGACTTAACTGCTGAGATCATCAGTCCCCTAGAACTTAGAACTACTTAAACCTAACTAACCTAAGTACACCACATACATCCATGCCCGAGGCAGGATTCGAACCTGCGACCGCAGCGGTCGCGCGGTTCCAGACTGTAGCGCCTAGAACCGCTCGGTCACTGCGGCCGCCTCGGAGCGGCACAACTGCAGTTTACACGCCAACAGAAGCACCCACTGGCTATAGTCCAAGCCATATGTGACGAAGTAATGTTAAATTTGAAAAAAAATTGCTATCTGAAAACAATAAGTATAAACGTATAGGAAATTAAATTTTGAATATTCTTTTTCGTGAAAGTCTATCGAAGACGGCAAACATGGCGAAAAATTTCCGCAAAGTTGCAAAAAATTATAATTGCGATAGAAAAATGTCAAATGAGGAAGCTGTAGGGCTTAAAAATATATATTGACTGCTTTTTTAAGTATGCTTTTTTGCACTTCGAGGTATATCGAAACTGTTAAAAAACATCTTCTCTATAACACTTTAACATTCACGTTCCCATACTTCCTATTTACTGTTAGTATAACATATCAATGGGGGCTACTCTGGGAAGAAGGTAGAGCTGGCAGAGGCTGCAAGTAAGATGGGGCTGGACGTTTTAGCTGTTAGTGACATTCGGGTAAGGGGTGAGAAAGAAGAGGAAGTGGGAGAATACAAGGTCTAACTGTCAGGAGTCAAAGCAGGAATAGCACAATGGGGTGTAGGGCTTTACATCAGGAAAGAAATGGAACCCAGCGTAGTTGCAATAAGGTATGTAAACGAACGACTGATGTGGATAGATTTGACAGTGTCTAGCAAGAAAATTAGGATTGTGTCAGTATATTCGCATTGTGAACGGACAGATCAAGATAAGATGGATAGTTTTTATGAGGCACTCAGTGATGTAGTTGTTAGAGTAAAGGACAAGGACAGTGTTCTGCTCATGGGTGATTTTAACGCCAGGATTGGAAATCGAACAGAAGGGTATGAAAAGGTTATGGGTAAATTTGGAGTGGATATGGAGGCCAACAGGAACGGGAAACAACTCTTGGATTTCTGTGCCATTATGGGCTTAGTAATCACAAACTCCTTTTTTAAACATAAGAACATTCACCGGTATACTTGGGAAGGCAGGGGAACCAGATCTGTCATTGACTATATAATAACAGATCAAGAATTCAGGAAGGCTGTGAGGGACACACGTGTATTCAGGGGATTCTTTGATGACACTGATCATTATTTAATCTGCAGTGAAATTGGGATTGTGAGGCCGAAAGTGCAGGAGGTCAGGTCCATATGTAGGAGGATAAGAGTGGAGAAACTTCAGGATAAGGAAATTAGGCGCAATTACATAACAGCGATCTCAGAAAGGTACCAGTTAGTTGAATGTAGTCAATTACAGTCATTGGAAAAGGAATGGACAAGGTACAGGGACACAATACTAGAAGTGGCTAAAGAATGTCTTGGAACAGTAGTGTGTAAAAGTAGGATGAAGCAAACAGCTTGGTGGAATGATACAGTTAAGGCAGCCTGTAAAAGGAAAAAGAAGGCGTATCAAAAATGGCTACATACCAGAACCCAGGTAGACAGAGAAAGTTATCTTGAAGAAAGAAACAAAGCCAAACAGATAATTGCAGCATCGAAGAAGAAATCGTGGGAAGACTTTGGAAACAGGTTGGAGACTATGGGCCAAGCTGCTGGAAAACCATTCTGGAGTGTAATTAGCAGTCTTCGAAAGGGAGGTAAGAAGGAAATGAGAAGCATTTTGGACAGGTCAGGAAAACTGCTGGTGAATCCTGTGGATGCCTTGGGCAGATGGAGGGAATATTTTGAAGAGTTGCTCAATGTAGGTGAAAATGCGATCAGTAATGTTTCAGATTTCGAGGTAGAATGGGATAGGAATGATGATGGAAATAGGATCACATTTGAGGAAGTGGAAAAAATGGTCAATAGATTGCAGTGCAATAAAGCGGCTGGGGTAGATGAAATTAAGTCGGAACTCATCAAATACAGTGGAATGTCAGGTCTTAATGGCTACACAGGATAATTGAAATGGCCTGGGAGTCGGGACAGGTTCCATCAGACTGGACAAAAGCAGTAATCACACCAATCTTTAAACATGGAAACAGAAAAGATTGTAACAACTACAGAGGTATCTCTTTAATCAACGTTGTGGGTAAAATCTTCTCAGGTATTGTTGAAAGGAAAGTGCGAGTATTAGTTGAGGACCAATTGGATGAAAATCAGTGTGGTTTAGGCCTCTTAGAGGTTGTCAGGACCAGATCTTTAGCTTACGGCAAATAATGGAGAAGTGTTATGAGTGGAACAGGGAACTGTATCTATGCTTTATAGATCTAGAAAAGGGGTTCCTAGGAGGAAGTTATTGTCTGTTCTGCAAGATTATGGAATAGGAGGCAAACTTTTGCAAGCAATTAAAGGTCTTTACATGGTTAGTCAGGCAGCAGTTAGAGTTGACGGTAAATTGAGTTCATGGTTCAGAGTAGTTTCAGGGGTAAGACAAGGCTGCAACCTGTCTCCACTGTTGTTCATATTATTTATGGATCATATGTTGAAAACAATAGACTGGCTGGGTGAGATTAAGATATGTGAACACAAAATAAGCAGTCTTGTATATGCGGATGACTTAGTTGTGATGGCAGATTCGATTGAAAGTTTGCAAAGTAATATTTCAGAGCTAGATCAGAAATGTAAGGACTATGGTATGAAGATTAGCATCTCCAAAACGAAAGTAATGTCAGTGGGAAAGAAATATAAACGGATTGAGTGCCAAATAGGAGGAACAAAGTTAGAACAGGTGGACGGTTTCAAGTACTTAGGATGCATATTTTCACAGGATGGCAACATAGTGAAAGAACTGGAAGCGAGGTGTAGCAAAGCTAATGCAGTGAGCGCTCAGCTACGATCTACTCTCTTCTGCAAGAAGGAAGTCAGTACCAAGACTAAGATATCTGTGCACCGTTCAATCTTTCGACCAACTTTGTTGTATGGGAGCGAAAGCTGGGTGGATTCAGGTTACCTTATCAACAAGGTTGAGGTTACGGATATGAAAGTAGCTAGGATGATTGCAGGTACTAGTAGATGGGAACAATGGCAGGAGAGTGTCCACAATGAGGAAATCAAAGAAAAACTGGGAATGAACTCTATAGATGTAGCAGTCAGGGCGAACAGGCTTAGATGGTGGGGTCATGTTACACGCATGGGAGAAGCAAGGTTACCCAAGAGACTCATGGATTCAGCAGTAGAGGGTAGGAGGAGTCGGGGCAGACCGAGGAGAAGGTACCTGGATTCGGTTAAGAATGATTTTGAAGTAATAGGTTTAACATCAGAAGAGGCACCAATGTTAGCACTGAGTAGGGAATCATGGAGGAACTGTATAAGGGGGGCTATGCTCCAGACTGAACGCTGAAAGGCATAATCAGTCTTAAATGATGATGATGATGATGATGATGATATAACATATGGTAAGTCAAAAAACATCTGTTTGAAAAATTTTAGAAACTATTTTTCGATACATATACACTGAAGCGTATACACTGAAACTGGTATAGGCACGCATATTCAAATACAGAGATACGTAAACAGGCAGAATACGGCACTGCAGTCAGGAACGCCTATATAAGACAACAAGTGTCTGGAGCAGTTGTCGTATAGACAGACAAAAATTTATGTTGTGGAGTTAAAGTTTCTAGGGAAATATGTCCACAAGAACGCAAAAGGGATGATGAAAAAGTTTTTGGACTTTAACTAGTAGAATCGCTCTTTAGTCAGGAGTACATTCGGGAAGACCATGCTTCTATGGCCTTAATTAACATGAAAAGTTTAGAAGGCGTCGATGTGCACCGATGACTAAATGCGGCGTTGAACCCGCTTTGTGAGGAGGATGGTTTAATGGTTCAAATGGCTCTGAGCACTAAGGGACTTAACATCTGTGGTCATCAGACCCCTAGAACTTAGAACTACTTAAACCTAACTAACCTAAGGACATCACACACATCCATGCCCGAGGCAGAGGATGGTTATTTCGGGCTTCTTGGTGACAAAGCTTTGGCCTCCCTTCCACATCTTAATCATGATTATGCTGTGAACGTGCCGGTGAACAGGCTAACCGTGTGCATCGGACTTAGTCAGTGAGGCGAACGAGTTACACTATGTGATAAAAAGTATCCGGACACCCCTCAAAACATGTGTTTTTCATATTAGGTGCGTTGTGCTGCCACCTACTGCCAGGTACTCCATATCAGCGACCTCAGTAGTCATTCGACATCGTGAGAGAACAGAATGGGGCGCACCGCGGAACTCATGGACTTCGAACGTTTTCAGGTGATTGTGTGTCACTTGTGTCTACACGAGATTTTCACACACCTAAACATTCCTAGGTCCACTGCTTCCGATGTGATAGTGAAGGGACACGTGCAGCACATAAGCGTACAGGCCGACCTCATCTGTTGACTGACAGAGACCGCCGACAGTTGAAGAGGGTCGAAATGTGTAATAGGCAGACGTCTATCCAGCCCATCACACAGAAATTCCAAACTGCATCAGCATCCACTGCAAGTATTGTGACAGTTAGGCGGGAGGTGTGAAAACTTGGATTTCATGGACGAGCGGTTGCTCATAAGCCATACATCACGCCGGTAAATGCCAAACGACGCCTCGGTTAGTGTAAGGAGCGTAAACATTGCACGATTGAACAGTAGAAAAACGTTGTGTGGAGTGAGGAATAACGGTACACAATGTGGTGATCCGATGGCAGGGTTTGGGTATGGTGGATGCCCCGTGAACGTCATCTGCCAACGTGTGTAGTGTTAACAGTAAAATTCGGAGGCGGTTGTGTTATGGTGTGGTCGTGTTTTTCATGAAGGGAACATGCACCCCTTGTTGTTTTGCGTGGCACTATCACAGCACAGACCTATACTGATGTTTTAAGCACTTCTTGCTTCCCACTGTTGAAGAGAAATTCGGGGATAGTGACTGCATCTTTCAAGACGATCGATCACTTGTTCATAATGCAAGGCCTGTGGCCGAGTGGTTACAAGACAATAACATCCCTGTAATGGACTGGCCTGCACAGAGTCCTGGCCTGAATCCTACAGAACACCTTTGGTATGCTTTGGTACGCCGACTACGTGCCAGGCCTCACCGACCGACATCGACACCTCTCCTCAGTGGAGCACTCCGTGAAGAATGGGCTTCCATTCCCCAAGAAACCTTTCTGCACCTGATTGACCGTATGCCTGAGAGAGTGGAAACCGTCATAAAGGCTAAGGCTGGGCCAGCACCTTACTGAATTACTGCATTACCGATGGAGGGCGCCACGAACTTTTAAGTCATTTTCAGCCAGGTGTCCGGATACTTTCGATCACGTAGTGTATTTCGAGTGCTGTACATTTAAATTCGATAGCCAGTATGCTGAGCTAAGACCTGAATCCGAAGTAAATAAAGAGGGTTTGCTGCTGTAATGTTATATGAAAGATAGTTAAAACAGATTTCGCTGAATATATGATAATTCGTATTCACCATTGCAGTGGCGAAACTTTTTTTAAATTTTTTTTTATAGGCTGCAGTCCGTATATAGCAGATAAATACATACAGGGTGTTTCAAAAATGACCGGTATGTTTGAAACGGCAATAAAAACTAAACGAGCAGCGATAGAAATACACCGTTTGTTGCAATATGCTTGGGACAACAGTACATTTTCAGGCAGACAAACTTTCGAAATTACAGTAGTTACAATTTTTAACAACAGATGGCGCTGCGGTCTGGGAAACTCTATAGTACGATATTTTCCACATATCCACCATGCGTAGCAAAAATATGGCGTAGTCTCTGAATGAAATTACTCGAAACCTTTGACAACGTGTCTGGCGGAATGGCTTCACATGCAGATGAGATGTACTGCTTCAGCTGTTCAATTGTTTCTGGATTCTGGCGGTACACCTGGTCTTTCAAGTGTCCCCACAGAAAGAAGTCACAGGGGTTCATGTCTGGCGAATAGGGAGGCCAATCCACGCCGCCTCCTGTATGTTTCGGATAGCCCAAAGCAATTACACGATCATCGAAATATTCATTCAGGAAATTAAAGACGTCGGCCGTGCGATGTGGCCGGGCACCATCTTGCATAAACCACGAGGTGTTCGCAGTGTCGTCTAAGGCAGTTTGTACCGCCACAAATTCACGAAGAATGTCCAGATAGCGTGATGCAGTAATCGTTTCGGATCTGAAAAATGGGCCAATGATTCCTTTGGAAGAAATGGCGGCCCAGACCAGTACTTTTTGAGGATGCAGGGACGATGGGACTGCAACATGGGGCTTTTCGGTTCCCCATATGCGCCAGTTCTGTTTATTGACGAAGCCGTCCAGGTAAAAATAAGCTTCGTCAGTAAACCAAATGCTGCCCACATGCATATCGCCGTCATCAATCCTGTGCACTATATCGTTAGCGAATGTCTCTCGTGCAGCAATGGTAGCGGCGCTGAGGGGTTGCCGCGTTTGAATTTTGTATGGATAGAGGTGTAAACTCTGGCGCATGAGACGATATGTGGACGTTGGCGTCATTTGGACCGCAGCTGCAACACGGCGAACGGAAACCCGAGGCCGCTGTTGGATCACCTGCTGCACTAGCTGCGCGTTGCCCTCTGTGGTTGCCGTACGCGGTCCCCCTACCTTTCCAGCACGTTCATCCATCACGTTCCCAGTCCGTTGAAATTTTTCAAACAGATCCTTTATTGTATCGCTTTTCGGTCCTTTGGTTACATTAAACCTCCGTTGAAAACTTCGTCTTGTTGCAACAACACTGTGTTCTAGGCGGTGGAATTCTAACACCAGAAAAATCGTCTGTTCTAAGGAATAAACCATGTTGTCTACAGCACATGTGCACGTTGTGAACAGCACACGCTTACAGCAGAAATACGACGTACAGAATGGCGCACCCACAGACTGCGTTGTCTTCTATATCGTTCACATCGCTTGCAGCGCCATCTGTTGTTGAAAATTGTAGCTACTGTAATTTCGAAAGTTTGTCCGCCTGAAAATGTACTGTTGTCCCAAGCATATTGCAACAAACGGTGTATTTCTATCGCTGCTCGTTTAGTTTTTATTGCCGTTTCAAATATACCGGTCATTTTTTAAACACCCTGTAGTTTCCCTATTAGTTGAGAAAATATCGTTGCGCTTCCCACATTATCCGCTGCGAGACTAGAGTTGTTACCTGTGTACGAAAGAGGGAGTGTATGGGTCTAATTAAAACCATCCAGCTAGTACACATTCTCGCTGTTGTAATCATACGGGAAAAATGTTTCGCCATCTGCTATAATGTGAATTACCCTTCTGCAGAGACTTTTCAGCTTACCCTACTCGGTGAATAGATATCGCGCTGTGCTTCTTTCTGAAAATAAATCTACAATCGGTCCCGCTTTATTACGTCATCATCAAAACTCTCTTGTACTGGTTTGTGTTGAAAACTAATAAGCTTTAACCCAACTTGTAGAAGAAAAGGAACCGTCTGCAATCTGATTAATGAAATGAAAGTAAAGTTTACTTACATTCTATTTTATGACACCAGTTAACTAGCAAACATTCGTTACTTAAATTTCCTCGTGATGTTTTTCATGCTCAGTTCTCTTCCTTCTTAAAACTTTACAATGAAACCTTCTTCGTGTGCATAATCTCAGAGGAAACATCACATTTCATTTCTGTTCTTTCGGACAAACACCACGCATTCAAATAACTGATTCGCCTCAATGGGCAATGTATCCACAATCTTCGGTGCAGATGCACGTTTCCCTCGACCTCCAGCGGGAATGTGTAATCAGCGAGCATGGAGTAAATGGACGGGGACTGCGGATAGAGGGTGCTAGGTGGGAGTGTGAGTCGGCCGGGCATCGTTCCGTGGTAGTCCACGCACTTGCCATAAACACTGTGCCCGGATAGTGCAGTGGTTAACGCAGCTGTCTAGCCGGCACAGTAGCTCGGCGTGTTCGGTCGGTGGAAAAGCTGCCGCCTGTAATAAATAAACTGAGTCGAGGGATCAACGATGAACTTGAAAGGGTGTCATGCGACGTCCACGCTGACGAAATGCAACGAAAGATAACGAACAAAGTGAAGAAGAAAAAGAAAGTAAGCATGAGATCCTGAGTTTGGTTCTCAGTCCGTCACACATTTTCACTCCTTGCCGCTAATGCCGTATAAAGTTCCCATGCAGCTCGTATCATTAGTCCCTTTCCTTTCCGTCCGTTTCTCCCCCCTCCACCTTCAATTTACATAAGTTACAGCTATGTCAATGATTTTTTAAGAAAAACTCCTTGGCGCTGCTTACGTTTTCTCACTCGCTGACAGATGTCACTGTCGTCGAGAGCTCATGGCCTCTGTATTGAGTCCCCTTGAATCACAGCAGATGCCAACACTCTTGTGTAACCGAGACAGTGTCTCTCGCTCCTTCTATTCTTTGCGGCATGAAAAACGAAATGAAGTCCATTTGAAGTGCTGCTTCCCCTTCACCTACCTAATGTGAAGCTCTTTGTTTAAATTATATCCCATTTGTGTGCTACGAGAAATTACCTGCATTTCATGGGGTACAAAAAAGAATTCTGCTCGATAACGAAATTCCCGTGAAAGTACACTACTGGCCATTAAAACTGCTACACGAAGAAGAAATGCAGATGATAAACGGGTATTCATTGGACAAATATATTATACTAGAACTGACATGTGATTTACGCAATTTGGGTGCATAGATCCTGAGAAATCAATAACCAGAAAAACCACCTATGGCCGCAATAACGGCCTTGATACGCCTGGGCATTGAGTCAAACAAAGTTTGGATGGCGTGTACAGGTACAGCTGCCCATGCAGCTTCACCACGATACCACAGTTCATCAAGAGTAGTGAATGGCGTATTGTGACAAGCCAGTTGCTCAGCCACCATTGACCAGACGTTTTCAATTGGTGAGAGATCTGGAGAATATGCTGGCCACGGCAGCAGTCGAACATTCTCTGTACCCAGAAAGGCCCGTACAGGACCTGCAACATGCGGTCGTGCATTATTCTGCTGAAATGTAGGGTTTCGCAGGGATCGAATGAGGGGTAGAGCCACGGGCCGTAACACATCTGAAATGTAACGTCCACTGTACAAAGTGCCGTCAATGCGAATAAGACGTGACCGAGACGTGTAGCCAATGGCACCCCATACAATCAGGCCGGGTGATACGCCAGTATGGCGATGACAAATACACGCTTCCAATGTGCGTTCACTGCGATGTCGACAAACACGGATGCGATCATCATGATGCTATAAACAGAACCTGGATTCATCCGAAAAAATAACGGTTCGCCATTCGTGCACCCAAGTTCGTCGTTAAGTACACCATCACAGGCACTCCTGTCTGTGATGCAGCGTCAAGGGTAACTGCAGCCATTGTCTCCGAGCTGATAGTCCATGCTGCTGCAAACGTCGTCGAACTGTTCGTGCAGATGGTTGTTGTCTTGGAAACGGCCCCATCTGTTGACTCAGGGATCGAGACGTGGCTGCAGGATCCGTTGCAGCCATGAGGATAAGATGCCTGTCATCTCGACTGCTAGTGATACGAGGCCGTTGGGATCCAGCACGGCGCTCCGTATTACCCTCCTGAACCCACCGAATCCATATTCTGCTAACAGTCATTGCATTTCGACCAACGCGAGCAGCAGTGTCGCGATTCGATAAACCGCAATCGCGATAGGCTACAATCCGACATTTATCAAAGTCGGAAACGTGATGGTACGCATCTCTCCTCCTTACACGAGGCATCACAACAACGTTTCACCAGGCAACGTCGGTCAACTGCTGTTTGTGTATGAGAAGTGGATTGGAAACTTTCCTCTTGTCAGCACGTTCTAGGTGTCGCCACCGGCGCCAATCTTGTGTGAATGCTCTGAAAAGCTAATCATTTGCATATCACAGCATCTTCTTCCTGTAGATTAAATTTAGCGTCTGTAGCACGTCATCTTCGTGGTGTAGCAATTTTAATGGCCAGTAGTGTATAAACACAAAAAGTATTACCGTACAAATGCTGCATTCCTCCATGATGATAACAGCCGTATTCACAAGACTGCACACATATGTCCCTGCTTTGATTAACACACACCGATCAACATCCTTGCAATTTGATAGATCTACAGGATCTAATCATCAACGAGTACCTCCAGCTGGATATGGCATTCCTATCTTTCCCGCCGCGACGAGGCCATTGTGACAGCTAGAAGCAGTGTCACCTCCAGAAGGTCTTTTTATTTCACGACACAGAGGAATTAAATACATTATCTGCAAGTGGATACTGATTTTTATCAATGGGGCAAGTTAAAAATTTGTGTCGGACCGTACCCATGATTCCTTCTTACTAGGCACATGTACTCATCAGTACACCACCCGGACACAGATGTCACCACAACCGCAAGAACTAACCCAGCATGCCTCACGTCAGACGAAAATTCTCATCTTACACTACGCATTACTGATGTGTGGCTCTGCTCGTTAGCCTCTTTACTTGCGACATCTCGCCGTTTCCTGTAAGAGTTCGAGCTTAGTGTGCAACTGCACTGGAGGGATCACTGACCTCACCGCCATAATTATATATATATTACGTGTCAATGATCCCTCTAGTTTTACATCACCCCGGTTCCCACAACTCCTGAAGATAGACGTTGACTGTGGACATTGTATCACAGACACAGTGAATTGACTGTTCAGAGATGTCACTAAATCCGCCCAAAGATGTAAACAACCATGCATGACCAGCGCCTATTAGCCGGGGGGGGGGGGGGAGGTCCGACAGCTTATCAGCTACAGTCATTCCACCAGGAAGGAGGTACACGGTTCGTGTTGTCTGTAGTTCAACCAAGCCTAGACGGTCAATACAGCAGTTCGATCACATCCGCATTGTTACTTTGTGCCAGGAAGGGCTCTCAACAAGGGAAAAAATGGATCTGAGCACTATGGGACTTAATAGCTGTGGTCATCAGTCCCCTAGAACTTAGAAATACTTAAACTTAACTAACCCAAGGACATCACACACATCCATGCCCGAGGCAGGATTCGACCCTGCGACCGTAGCAGTCGCGCGGTTCCGGACTGCGCGCCTAGAACCGCGTGACCACCGCGGCCGGCCAACAAGGGAAGTGTCCAGGCGTCTCGGAGTGAACCAAAACGATGTTCGGGCATGGAGGAGATGCAGAGGTACAGGAACTGTCGATGACATGCCTCGCTCAGGCCGCCCAAGGGTTACTACTGCAGTCCATCACCGCTACCTACGGATTATGGGTCAGAGGAACCCTGACAGCAATGCCACTATGTCGAATAATGCTTTTCGTGTAGCCACAGGACGTCATTTTACGACTAAAACTGTGCGCAATAGGCTGCATGATGCGCAACTTCGCTCCCGACATCCATGGCGAGGTCTATCTTTGCAACTACGACACTATGCAGCGCTGTGCAGATGGGCCCAACAACATGCCGAATGGACTGCTCAGGATTGGCATCACCTTCTCTTCACCTATGAGTGTCGCGTATGCCTTTTACCAGACAATCGTCGGACACATGTTTGGAGGCAACCTGGTCAGGCTGAACGCCTTTGACACACCGTCCAGGGAGTGCAGCAAGGTGGAGGTTCCCTGCTGTTTTGGCACAGCCTTATGTGGGACCGACGTACGACGCTGGTGGTCATGGAAGGCGCCGTAACAGCTGTACGATACGTGAATGCCATCCTCTGACCGATGGAGCAACCATATCGGCAGCATATTGGCGAGGCATTCGTCTTCATGGACGACAATTCCCGCCCCCATCGTGCACATCTCATGAATTACTTCCTTCAGCATAACGACATCGCTCGAGTACAGTGGCCAGCATCTTCTGCAGACATGAACCCTATCGAACATGCCTGGGCTAGATTGCGAAGGGCTGTTTATGGACGACGTGACCGACCAACCACCCTCCGGACCAACAGTGCCTTGATGAAATTGTGGATAGTATGTCACGACGAATACAGACATGCATCAATGCAAGTGGACGTGCTACTGGGTATTAGAGGTACTGGTGTGTACAGCGATCTGGACCACACCTCTGAAGTTCGCGCTGTATGGTGCTATAACATGGAATGTGTAGTTTTCATGAGCAATGTTTAAGTTTATGTTGAACTCTATGCCAATTTTTTGTACAGGTTCCGGAACTCTCGGAACTGAGTTGTTGAATCATTTGATATATACATATATACACACACACAACGTGATCAAAAAGTCAGTATAAGTCTGAAAAATTAATAGTAGATAGAGAGGTAAAAATTGACACACATGATTGGAATGATATGGGATTTTATTAGAACCAAAAACAAAGTTCACAAAATCTCCGACAGATGGCACGTGAAAGATCTCTTGCGCGCGTCGTTTGGTGATGATCGTACGTTCAGCCGCCACTTTCGTCATGCTTGTCCTCCCAGGTCCCCAGACCTCAGTCGGTGCGATTATTGGCTTTGGGGTACCTGAAGCAGCAAGTGTATCGTGATCGACCGACATCTCTAGGGATGCTGAAAGACAACATCCGACGCCAATACTTCACCATAACTCCGGACATGCTTTACAGTGCTGTTCACAACATTATTCCTCGACTACAGCTATTGTTGAGGAATGATGGTGGACATATTGAGCGTTTCCTGTAAAGAACATCATCTTTGCTCCGGCCGAAGTGGACGTGCGGTTCTAGGCGCTGCAGTCTGGAATCGCGAGACCGCTACGGTCGCAGGTTCGAATCCTGCCATGGGCATGGATGTGTGTGATGTCCTTAGGTTAGTTAGGTTTAACTAGTTGTAAGTTCTAGGGGATTAATGACCTCAGAAGTTGAGTCCCATATTGCTCAGAGCCATCTGAACCATTTTTGAACATCATATTTGCTTTGTCTTAGTTTGTTATGCTAATTATTGCTATTCTGATCAGAAGAAGCGCCATCTGTCGGACATTTTTTGAACTTTTGTATTTTTTGGTTCTAATAAAACCCCTTGTCTTTCCAAGCATGTGTGCCAATTTGTACCTCTCTATCTACATTATTCCGTGATTTATTCAGTTTTCAAATTTCTACTGAAGTTTTGATTACCCGGTATATATATATATATATATATATATATATATATGTGTGTGTGTGTGTGTGTGTGTGTGTGTGTGTGTGTCTGTTCTTCCGGATATCTCCGAAAGACCAGCACCATATATCTATTTTTTTTGCCTGGTGTGCTTATGTCTAGCGGTGACAGGTGCTGTTGTTACGTCTCATGCAAAGCACGTTGTCTCGTGCATTAACTTCACCGCGTGTGGGTAGTTCTATTCGGCCTCTTCACCACCTGACGCAGGTGGCATAGAATATCGTAGGGGAATGCTCATGATAGATCATTACTTAGGACTAAGGAAAGATGCAGCCACATCGGAAGAGCTTCCAGCTCGTGCAGCTGCCGTGTACGCTACTGCAAACGGCAGGTGGCCATGTTTAATGTGGCTCTTCCGGGTATTCATCTGCTGCTGCGCGACTTGCTAGTGGAAGCCACCCGGCAGGGAGGCGTACTCGACGGCGCGGCGTCAGGGCGTCGACCGTCGAGTGCCCGGAATGGCACTTCCGCACCTGGCGGCATATTTCAAACTAATCCGCGCCCGAGGGTCGCCACAACCGCACGAGGACCCTAGAGGCCGGCCGGGCCGACGCGTCGCCGGAGAGCCGAGCGGCGGCGGACAAGCGACGCCGCCCCCGCGACGCCGCCCCCGCATAAAGAACGTCGCGACGCCACCTGCACCCGGCACCATTTGTACTTTTTTCCCCTCCCTCCTTCCCCACTCGCTCCACCTCCGCCCAGCCGCCGGACAGGGCGCGCTCGGAGCGGCACCGCATCAGCGAACCTGGCCATAAATGAGCCATTAAAATAAACACGCGAGCGTTCTTCACGGCGCCGGACACTCGGTCCGCAAAAATATCGCCTCGCCGCGGGGGCGACGGGTGCGCTCTCGCCGTAATGGCCGGAATAGGGCGGCGCGCATTTCGAAAGCGAGTGGCGTAAAGGTCGTTACGGAATACACGGCCGCCGGTCTGCTGTTGCTGCCGGGATGCGCGTTCTGCGACCCTGCGTGAGCCGCATGGAGAGCCGTCGCCGCCGCTGCCTGCGTCGCCGCCCCGCCTGACAAATACTCCATTCCGCTCACATAGCGAGCAGTTCTATCAATTAGAGCCGGAAGAGCGGCGCCCGTGCTGCCGTGTCGGGAAGGAAGATGCTTATCCGAGCGCGCAGGCCGCCGCATCACGAAGTATCTCGTGAACACTCGGCATCCCTGTCTCGAACTCCATAACACTTGTCTTCGTCTCGAGTAACGAACTTCGTTAACATTTTCCATTCGGAGCTCTCGTTGTGATCTTAGTGGACGAACTACCCCGTTTCGTGTCATTGATTTCGAACACGGAATTAATTCTAACTGTTAAACTTGTCCATAAATAAAAATCTTGCCGTTACTTCCTCTTCAACTTTCCGCACACAGGCCACTGCCGAATCTGTTTCGCGTTCCCAGGATGCATAAATAGGGTCATAACTTTTGCAACTGCTAACGAACTGTTAGTTTATTAGTTTATACTGTGCGAGTAACACAGTCGCAACTAAAGAGCATCTCTGTTACCTCGCATCTATCACGTTCTTGTTAACACAGTATTCTGTTATATAAGGACGTTGTATATTATTTTATGACACCAAAGACGCTGCTGTATTTAAATATATTGTTTAATACTGTAGGCTTATTTCTGCGTGATTGCCATCGGGTTACATCCTGTGCTCTTGATACCGATGTGACATAGATGTCCCACTTGCTGTCACACTAGAGGGTAACTTTGCTCCTTTTAACTTGTTGAAGCTATTGTAGATGCTAATCTTTTGTTGGACAAGTTATTTGTGTAGTTATCGAACTGTGAAAGTTTATTTCATAACGACATTTCGTGACAGGCACACTGACAGCTGGATCAGCGCTGTTCGTCCAGAAAGATCACATAGCTGGCCCAACTGTCAATACAGCTATGAATGAGATTTTCACTCTGCAGCGGAGTGTGCGCTGATATGAAACTTCCTGGCAGATTAAAACTGTGTGCCGGACCGAGACTCGAACTCGGGACCTTTGCCTTTCGCGGGCAAGTGCTCTACCAACTGAGCTACCCAAGCATGACTCACGCGCCGTCTTCACAGCTGTACTTCTGCCAGTACCTCGTCTCCTACCTTCCAAACTTTACAGAAGCTCTCCTGCGAACCTTGCAGAACTAGCACTCTTGAAAGAAAGGATATTGCGGAGACATGACTTAGCCACAACCTGGGAGATGTTTCCAGAATGAGATTTTCGCTCTGCAGCGAAGTGTGCGCTGATATGAATCTTCCTGGCAGATTAAAACTGTGTGCCGGACCGAGACTCGAAATCATGACCTTTGCCTTTCGTGGGCAAGTGTCCGCAAAAGGCAAAGGTCCCGAGTTCGAGTCTCGGTCCGGCACACAGTTTTAATCTGTCAATACAGCTGTTACGAAATGCCACTATGAAATAAACTTTCATAATTCGACAACTACACAAATGACTGCTCCAACAAAAGTTTAGCATCTGCTATAGTCCCAACAAGGTAAAAGAAGCAAAGTTACCCAGTAGTGTGATAGCAACTGAGACATCTATGTCACATCGGTATCAAGAGAACATGATGTAACCTGATAATGGCAACCACGCAGAAATAAGCCTACAGTATTAAACAATATATTGAAACACAGCAGCTTCTTTAGTCTCGTAACATAATATATAATATCCTTATATGACAAATACGACACAACGGGCCCACAAGAGTACAGGTTATTCCGTCGCTGCTTAGTAGAATAACTTCATATTGATAAATGAATAGCAATGTTAATTTATCTTTTCAGCCAGTGTCAACGCCGAAACGGCTCTAACCGCTAGTCGTCTCACGAAACACATATCTTGTGTTGTTTTTCTCCTTTTCTTTTATTGCGCACACTGCATTGAGAAGTTTGTGTTTCAGGATACATAAATTCTTATTATAGTCTCGGGAATTGCAAATGAACTGGATGTTTATGCGGCAGGGCAAACACATTCTGAAAAGTAAAATATCAGTGTTTCCTGAAATTTAGAAAATATATTACTCCTAAAGAACAAGGCTGCTTGTGATATTTTCATCTTCTGTTAACGAATAAAGTTCACAGCGGAACACCGCAATTTTTCACGACAGGGATGGTGTTAGCATATTCTTTCCCAACGGCTTTCTCTAAAAGCTCGAGTAGTTAAGAAAACAAATCGCTAATACTCATCATTTGGAATCATTCGGTTGAGCTTACGTGAGCTTTAGTAATAACCAATAACCGTCTTCATCTGCATATGTACACCGAAAGTTATGAACAGTGGATGCAGTAATTTGTCATTCACTCTTTTGTTCACGAGCGACTGGATTGCGGTAAAAGCGATGTAGTCATAAAGAGCTGTAATTTCGCACTTGTTTTTGTTGTTGTCCTTACGCTAGTCATAATTCAATTGTTTTACAGCCTGACTAGAGTATAAGTGCTTTAAGAATCTCATAAAAAGAAAATCGTCCTTTTTCGAAACATTCCCTTGTAATATTTCTGACCACATATTTAATACTTTCCAACTTACTGAACTAGAGGTTTTAGAATCTCATGCATCAGTAGGATGTTGAATTTATAGACTATCAAGTTGAGGTAAGTGATATCTGGTAACTTTACAGCACCTTGTTAGATAGAATACAGGAAGGTTATTCGAATGAAACAACAAGTTTACTGTTACAAGTCACTCTTTATATTTGTGTTAACAATGCGTTTCGAAAATTTAAACTTCCATCATCAGGTGGATTTACGTGAGTTAGTACGACCTGTATGTGTTGTTTCACAACGTTACGGTAATCTGTGGCACTGAGACAGTGCTCATGAGCTCCTTTCTCTGTCGTAATACACCACATGTAAGCTGTGGTACTCTGTAAACAAAGGTAGTGTGTATCTGGACACCATCTTTGATGGAGGTTTAAACCTTTCAAAAACGTTGTGGGTATAAATAAAGTGTTTCGTAACAATAAACTTGTTGTTTCATTCGGTATCAGTAACAGTAATGGTAAAGCCTAACCTAATATGTTCGCATATAAAGGAAGATTATTCCTCAAACCGTTACTTCACCTTGTGATCCTGTACATTTTCTGTCCCCTTATCTTCACTGGCCGTTAAATTCCCACAGTTTAGCCATCTAGCAACACAAACACATGATTATGAAGTCCTCCCTAGTCATTTCGAACGGAAGGTGGAATAACACAAGAATCGTATCCGAAGGAAGTCGGGTTCAGATACTTGTCCATTCATCCGATTTTGCTTTTCGGAAAACAGAAAAAATACGATATGGTGTGTTCAAAAATCCTTCCTTCTGACGTTCAGATGTCGATTGGATGCGACCTTTGTTCATTTTAAACAGAAACCTAGCTAAAATTTTCTTTAGGCGTGTAAAAGTTACCATACTACTCAGACTTCTTCAAGAGGAAACGAAATATTTCTTTATTTACTCTCTGGTAGCGTCAGATGGTCAGAGAGAATTAAAATCACAATAAATAATGAAGAAAACAATAAGTTATTGGTGGTTGTTGTGGCTAGAATGCAATGCAAAGCACACGAAAACCCAATAAAATACGCAAGAAAAATATCCGCTATAACATTTAAATATATTATACTTGTAGAAGAACAGTTTGTTTATGGAGAAAGTGTAGAGAGCAAAAACTTTTAGTGAAAAACCAAGGCTTGAATACAGTAAGCAGATTCAAATCGGTGTGAACTGCAGCAGTTGTACAGAGATGAAGAGGACTGCACAGGATAGACTAGAGTGGAATGCTGCAGCAACACAAATAAACGCGCGCTTGTGCGTGCGTGTGTGTGTGTGTGTGTGTGTGTGTGTGTGTGTGTGTGTGACTGTTCGCTCATGCGTGCTTTTTCCAGCTCTGGAACGCCTGGAACAATTTTATCAAGGTTTTGTACACTTACGACTTATACCAGGAGCAATTCTCGTGGGAGTAAGACAATCCTTAAAAGGCCTATATGTGTGAGGATGGGAAAGTGGTGATATGTAAGTACAACTGTGAAACGCCTCAGTTATTTCAACGAAACTTAGTACCTACACGGTTTAACTGCTGGAAAATAAACTATTAAGACACCTCTGGCTGTGTGTGTGCAGTGCGTGTGTTGCTAGCTCACGGGTAGGCTCACCGACGAATTTATGTATTCTTGTACTAGTAGATGAGAGTAAAAGTATTGTATATACTCCAGTTTTGTGTTAAATTAACTTTGAAGAAAATCTGTGAAAGAATTTTCGTTATAATCTACGCCTGGTATTAATACTTTTAAAACTAGACACTGTGTTTGATTTACGCTGTTGAGAGATTTCACACCGTCTGCTATCTAATAACTTATAAAATTGTGATAAATAAGTAACTGAGCGACGCCAGGTAATCAGCCATTCTACGATGAATCGCCTGAGTCACTGTCAACACACAAATACCGTCGCGCTACACAAGATGGATGGCCCAAGTTAGGCTTGTAGTGGGGAAGTCGAACGTTAGCCTGCAGTTCACCAGAAGGCGTCGACTGCGTGCTGATGTAATTTCCAAATGAAAGAACTAAGATTTTAAGACTTGTTACGTGAGCATCCTTTCGTGCCGAGTCGTGGACAAAACACGTACATAATGATCTGTGTTGGTAAAAAGCCTTCTCCTGCTTGCTACGTGTACGCTAACTGTGGCAGGATTCAGTGATAAAAATACTTATTTCAGGGTGAAATTAGCAAAATCTTTGTGCTTCGGTGTAGAACATTCTCAAAACATGCAGTGAAGGCTTTCATGACAGATAGTCTTAGTTGCTGGTTAGTCTTCCGGGTTGTATGGCCGTGGTCCTTGAAATTTTTCCATTCCGAAGGTTTCTTGCAGAGCTGCGCTGGATATCTTCGGATAAGCTCCTTGTTCCTCTAAGTCTTACTGAGTGACAAGTCGGACGCCGGAGAGCAATGTTAATACTGTAGAAGAAAAGGGACATGGCCGTATTAACACGTGGCCGGCAGAGATAATCCTTTTCAGAGATAAACCTCACTATGGGTTGTTGTCTGTCAAAGATAAAACTTATCTATTGATTCTCTAGAGTCACTGTTCATATATCACTAAGTCTCACTGCTACTTCTTTTCTGTCAAAATCATCCCCATGTTTACATATTTTCATGGCTTCTGTAAACAGCTGTGGATAGCAGTTCGTAGTTGTAGATGAAACTGTAGTTTCGGAAAACTTCACGATTTGCTCTGATACAGCTATTCTCCCTGATCGGCAAAGACTCTCACGTTCCTTCAGCCGTGTAATCACGTAGCACTTGGTAGTTCCAATGCTGAGCTTCACTTGCTGACGAAGGAGGGCGTTTATAATTTACAGATCGAAGTGCTTGACAAATTTTCCTAATTGGTCTAAAAACTTGTCTAATGTTATGTTTCTGTAATGCCTTTGCAATCTGATCGGTTACTTTTTCGATAAAGGAGAGAGAAACTGTGTTATTCCATCGCTGTGTTTTGTCGTTGCCCTCTGTCCTGCTGTTATTTGGTCGTAGAACATTGTTTCCATCTTTTCTTGAATAGTCATTTTTGGCGAGGCCCTGCTTCAGATGCTTTAATTCGTATCAGTTATTCTGGCTTAGAAATTCTTATGGTTCTGTCAATGAGACTTTTAATGACGAATGTTCAAATGTGTGTGACTTTCTAAGGGACCAAACTGCTAAGGTCATCGGTCCTACTTAAACTAACTAACGCTAAAGACAGCAAACACACCCATGCCCGACGGAGCACTCGAACCTCCAGCGGGAGGGGCCGCGCAATCCGTGACATGGCGCCTCTAACCGCGCGGCCACTCAGCGCGACCTTTTAATGACACCTCTCTTTCGGCCGGCCCGAGTGGCCGAGCGGTTCTAGGCGCTTCAGTCTGGAACCGCGCGAACGCTACGGTCGCAGGTTCGAATCCTGCCTCGGGCATGGATGTGTGTGATGTCCTTAGGTTAGTTAGGTTTAAGTAGTTCTAACATGGGAACCTCCCCATCGCACCGCCCCTCAGATTTAGTTATAAGTTGGCACAGTGGATAGGCCTTCAAAAACTGAACACAGATCAATCGAGAAAACAGGAAGACGTTGTGTGGAACTACGAAAAAAATAAGCAATATATACAAACTGAGTAGTCCACACGCAAGATAGGCAACACCAAGGATAATGTGAACTCAGGAGCGCCGTGGTCCCGTGGCTACTGTGAGCAGTTACGGAACGAGAGGACCTTTTTTCAAGTCTTCCCTTGAGTAAAAAATTTTTCTTTCTTTATTTTCCCAAAGTTATGATCTGTCCGTTCGTTCATTGACGTCTCTGTTCACTGTAATAAGTTTAGTGTCTGTGTTTTACGACCGCACCGCAAAACCGTGCGATTAGTAGACGAAAGGACGTGCCTCTCCTATGGGAACCGAAAACATTTGATCGCAGGGTCATAGGTCAACCGATTCCTCCACAGGAAAATGTTGTGACTTGGCAAGACAGCCAAGCCACTATGATTGGTAGCCGAAAGGCACGCGTTAAGCTCACGCAGGCTGACGTGAGGTCTGGAACAGTTAAAGGAGTTGAGTCTAGTAAAAATAATACGTAGCTGCTGGAATACTTAACTTTAATCCATTATTGGTGAACATCGGTCTGACGGTACATACATCACAAGATAAATAGCAAATGATAATGGCGCCTTGCTAGGTCGTAGCAAATGACGTAGCTGAAGGCTATGCTAACAATCGTCTCGGCAAATGAGAGCGTAATTTGTCAGTGAACCATCTCTAGCAAAGTCGGCTGTACAACTGGGGCGAGTGCTAGGAAGTGTCTCTAGACCTGCCGTGTGGCGGCGCTCGGTCTGCAATCACTGACAGTGGCGACACGCGGGTCCGTCTTATACTAGCGGACAGCGGCCGATTTAAAGGCTACCACCTAGCAAGTGTGGTGTCTGGCGGTGACACCACAGAAAACACGTCTGATATATTCTATACGACACTGGTGACGGCATGTGCGTCATATGACAGGAATATGTTGTCGACCCACCTAACTTGTACACTTGGCGAATGGGTAAAACGATTCTTCTACCTTGCCCAATTTAGTTTTTATTGTGGATGTGATAATCACTCCAAAAAAAGTGATGAAAACATAAGAGTTTGTCACATAAACTGCAACAAATGAATGCAACAGTTTCACAGTCGCACAGTTTTCCCTGTGTTCTGTCAAAACATATGTTTTTTTAACGTTTTCAAATTTTTCCGTGCGTAGACCGTCAAATCCTGCATATGTCCAAGCAAATCTGAACATGTCCTGGAATTTTGGAGAGCGAAGTTGATTACGTGTGAGTGCCTGGACTTTAATAATTGACACACGATCACGTAAACAATACTGCTCTGTGTACCTGCAGCTTCGCAAAATCATAGAATCTTTTTACAAAGTATTTGACTTGCCGAAAACCTCGCATCGGACGGACGGACAGATAATAATTGTCTGAAATAAAAAATAAAATTTTTCACTCGAGGCAAGACTTGAAAAAAGGTCCTCTTGTTCCGTAATTGCTCACGCTAGCCATGGGACCACGGCGCTCCTGAGTTCACATTATCCTTGATGTTGCCTATCTTGCGTGTGGGCTACTCAGTTTGTATATATTGCTTATTTTTTTCATAGTTCCATACAACTTCTTCCTGTTTTCTCGGTTGATCTGTGTTCAGTTTTTCAAGGCCTATCCACTGTGCCAAATCTGAGGGGGATGCGATGGAGAGGTTCCCTTGTAAGTTCTAGGGGACTGATGACCTCGGCTGGTAAGTCCCATAGTGCTCAGAGCCATTTGAACCTCTCTTTCGTCGCGAATGATGGGTTCTTATGCACATATCTGTCCACATGCGTGAACATTCCAAACAACTATTTGGATGTTTACGTATTTTATTACAATTATATAACAATATAAATAGTTAATACGGGAGAATAAATAAAGTACTTATCTACACGATTGAGGGCGAAGCAAGCTGTCACGACTGTGCACGGAAACTTGACGAATAAGAATTTTACTGCTCCACTGCTGCCTTAACGCTATTATTCCGTTAAAACGGTAATTAGGAAAGCTAAACGTATATATTACTCCAGATTATTGAGTATGTTCTTTAGCTCACAGAGATGTGAAATTTTCTGGCACTTGAGAAGAGATCACTTCAAGTTGCAGGTCGAACTTGGAAGACAATCAGTAGATCTGTTTAAATCCATTCTGTTGAGCATCCTGACATGTAGAGTGGATTCGAAATGCTGTCTCACATTTGCCGAAGCAATTTCATTACTTGCTGAAGAGATGGACAAGTTTGCTTTGATAAGTGAAATTGAAGAATGAGGGCGTAAAGTGACTTCCACTGAAAAAAAGGCACATTTTCGACCTGATATGCAGTTGTAGATTGACTTGTGCAATGAAAGATGATAAAAAAGGAAAAAAGTAAAAGACAAAAGTCATGACTTACAACTTGCATACTTTGTAGCCTTGTTCGCTAAAATTAACGGGGAATCAACGGACATGCAATTAACTGTTATAAATATGATACGCACAGATCAAGCACAATTTCTCACAGCGCAGTTCCACTGCAAAGATTATGGTAAAAGACAGCTGAAACTCCGGCGTACTGCATTATAACGCCTACATACAACCTATTGCTATGTGTCGTTAACTGGGTAAAGGAGACTAAGTATTTGTCATATCAAAAATATTATTTGGCTTCACTGTGACACGCAATTCCGACTGTTAACACACATTTCGGAATGTAACTTGAAAGAGCAAATTTAAAAGTGAAAAAAATATAGAAGGCGAAAAGAATATTATTTGCTCATAATTATGTAGGCTTCTTTACTAAACCCGTCAGAACTTACAGCCAGTCAAGCTAGGTCATTTCACTGCATGAATTCCTCCTCCGGAACGAATATCTAGGTTGTAACTCTGACGGAAGATGACTTTTTGAAGAAAGTAGTGCAAAACGAGAACCAGTCGCCCCTTTCACTCTAGAAGTATTCACTAAGAAGTCATGAACATTTGGTCCTTCTCGGCGAATGCAAGGAATACTTACACAATGACAGGACCAAATGGATAAAATAGCACAGAATTTGGACTGAGATAAATGTACATACAAAGGTGACGTATAATAATGCAAAGAAGATTGACGACTTGCAAAATAGAAATAATGGAAAGGATAAGTGAAGAATTTAAACTATCTGGAAAGTAAAATTGCACAAGATAAACGAGAGCTTTCTTCAGCTGAAACGATTTCTTGGCAACAAATATTGACGCATAATTGAGAATCAGTGTTTGAAACTTTGTACGCCTTGGAGTAGGAAAGGAGCGCTGTTATCTTACTCCTTGTTTATGTCGAGATCGTTAGACATGAAGCACGAGATATCCGTTTCAAAAGAAACGTGCTCGCATTTTTGTGATGCGTTTCAGGAAAATAACACAAAATCAAAATCTAGCTGGAAGGATGAATTGACGGATGGTCCGCCTCGGTAGCTGTGTGGTCAGCGAGGCGGATTGTTAACCAAAGGTACTTGGGTTCGATTCGCGGCCGGGACAAAGATTTTCCCCGCTCAGGGACCGGGTGTTTTGTTGTCCTTACGTCCGTATCGTCATAATTGACGTTACACTTTGGCGATAACTGTGTGGGAACGTCCCAAAAGCCAATAAATTTTAAAAAATGGATGGATGTGAATTTGAAGCCATTACTTCAGTATTCGAGCCCAGTGTCTTAAATACTGCGAGGCTTCGCTTAGTCGCATAGCAGGAGCAAATAATTGTGCAGAAGCGAGACGAGATAAGAAGGAACTGGACCTATTTGAATTGTAATGCTATAGGAAGAGATTAACTAGTTAGATAAAGATCAAATTTCATATGTACTACAATAAATAGAGGAGCATTGTTTGCTTTTGTGGATATTTAGCTTGGCGCTGCAACGAGCTTTAGGTGGAAAGATCTGTAGCAGCAGACACATAAATAATAAGCATACGTAACACACGACTGTTGAGGACGAGCCTCTGTCTATAGCTATGGTTAAATGGACACAGGATATTATACGATAGAGGACGACAGCTTACCAGACAAATGACTGCTGATTCAGAATATTAACATCTAGATAGATAATGGTGTAAAACCATCACGTTCACCTGCTGAAAACATATGTGATCCATATTTGCTTACAGACATTGCTAATGGCATTTTTTATCGTAAGGATAAAATAAATTTATCGCCAACGTCTACAATCAAGTAAGGATACACATTACGTATGTTTTCAGCAGGCTAATTCAGACCAAGATCTATCTAGATATTATCAAAGACAATTTACATAAAAGTGTTGAAAACATTAAAATTCAGAATTGTTTAAGTGTTATAACAAATAAATATTTACTAACTTTCTTATGAGCTTAACTGACGGATCGGCACTCACGTTACTTCGCAAAGCGGTACTGAAAAATACATGTCAGAGGTTGTTACACTTGAGAAATACAACTACTTAAACTTCGACAGTTTGATGAAAATGCGAGTGGATGTCGTCAGCCGTAAGTATAATGGAGCAATACACCTCGCATTCGCAATGCAGTCTAACCGCATGTACTTCGTCGGCCAGGTTGTCAGAGGTACTAATGCTGCCATCCATCGACTAAGGTGAAACTTGCTGACTAATAAAGGCGTTGCTAAGAGATGTTAATGTAACCTGTAGTCACGAGCTGAAAATAAATACGAAATCGGTTGAGATCTAACTAATATATGCATTTCTAATTTTGTCCATCATTTATGTAACCTTCGTCGTTAGCTACACATAGAAATTCAGCGCAGTTTTTCAAGGCACAGCAGTATCTCTACCGCCACAGTACCTAACGATCCTGCGTTGCAATACGCTTCGTCCTTAGAAACCGATGACCAGGCTCAAGATAATTAAATTTCATATATGCTCTCATCGCAATTCTTCATGTGTAGTTAGTTATTGCCCTTCATTTCAGAACAACGAGAACTTCTTACGTGGGCTTATTTTCATACTTATTACAAGAACTTCTCGTAACAGTGCTCCCTAGGAACTAAGAATCCGTTTTATTGTCCATTACGAGAGAACAATGTTGACAAGCATAATTGTTTCTCTTCATCGCTTTTTCTTCACAATTGACGATCTTAATTCCGTTACCGACCTTTTTAACCAGTTTAATCCCAGAGCAGTAAAGCGGGGAAAATATTCGTTATTACTAAACAATCGTAAATTTTGCTACTCCAAACGCTATGCAAAGGAAGTCATAATTTATATGTTGTGCACTAGTTAGCTACACTTATTAGATCTACAATGGTACGTTAGATACAAAATAAGTACAAAATGCCTTGTTTTATACCCTATAATGAAAACTTACTGCTCAAAATTGGGAAAAGTCATACTTTATGCTAAGCACTAGTTAAAAATTATTATAATTAATATGAATCCAATAGTATTTTACGCAAAAAATGAGTAGAGAGTCTTCTGCTTTCTTCCACGGTCGTCCAGGGCTTCTTCATCCCATTGCGCATTTGCTACTTCTACGTCTGGATCTACATCACTGTCATCTGTACACAAAAAATTAACTTCTTGAAGAAAAACTTATTCTTCACTAAACTGTCCACTGCCTGTGTCTTTATCAGCTTCTTGAAGCAAATCACCCAGTATGTTAGTGTCGAAATCAAATTCAGCAGCACCCAGCTAATTTCAGTAGCAAAAGACGAGATTAGCACTAAAGAGGCCCAGTGTGATAGAAGCTAACACTCTTCTAAGTGTGACTGCTTGCTATTTTACATACGATGTCCCAATGAGATTAATTTTAAGCTATGCAACAAGTATGCCGACTATTAGAAAACAAGTACACCGTTGTTAAACATTGATGATATTTACATGGCACAGTGCCAGCAAACCACTGGACTCAGGAAATAACTAATTCAGCCGTCGTTAACAAATGGTTCAAATGGCTCTAAGCACTATGGGATGTTAAATCTGAGGTCATCAGTCCCCTAGACTTAGAAGCTACTTAAACCTAACTAACCCAAGGACATCACACACATCCACGCCCGAGGCAGGATTCGAACCTGCGACCGTAGCAGCAGCGCGGTTCCAGACTGAAGCGCCTAGAACCGCTCGGCCACAACGGCCGGCTCCGATGTTAGCAACTATGTTTTCCGTGAAGGTACTCAAGAGCTTCTGTCGCTCATGTGTTCAGACTGACGGGAACCACGAAGAGATACCAACTGCAATGGTAGTTTTTACGAGGTTTCAGTGCTCTAGGATTAATGGTCATATCATGCCCGCTTTTGGTAGAATAAATTCTCATGGGTAATATTCCATTACCATGTAGACACATTGATGCACAGTGGTCCCGACAAAACGAGACCACTAATTCTGATGTTACAGTAACTGATACATAGGCGATGCACAGGTACACAGCGGCTGTTTACAACCCGCGGTGGTCAGTCCAGCTTGGGGCGGAGCGGACTGTCTCGTTAGCAGGGCAGCGATGACTGGCGTTTCTAGCCGCCGGAACCTAATATCATCGGGCCCGTAAGCACGGGGAAAAAATCAGATGTGCAGTCGAGGCTCCTAATCCTCTACCCGTTTCACACTTATCGTGGTTTGTTATTTGTCCTGACGAAAACAGTCGCGAAGAAATTATAGTCCAATAACTAGGCGAACTCTGATTGCCCCGTATGAGTAACTCAATATCCTTTCACTGTCAGGCAGACAATGCTATGATTATTCCTCCGCCCTCCTTTTTTTCATCTCCTTGCCTACTCTCGTAATGAAGTCATGTGCTTGGTATTTAGACGGAATGGTACACATACACAATTTAACGCAAACTGTCAGCAATGAAAGTATACACCCTTGTCAATCAGTAGTGTTTGTCATTGATCTGTAAGGCAGTAGGAAAGACAAAGCTGCTAATTATTTTTGAGCTTCTTTTGACTGGTGTGATGCATCCAGCCACGAACTCTTCTCCTGTGCCAGCTTCAGAATAGCGCCAAACGTCCCCTATTGTTTTTATGAATATATTCCAGTCTCTGTCTTCCCCTACAGTTTTTACCCTCTACAGCCTTTCAAGTTCCATGAAATATCCCCTCTTGTCTTCACATATGTCCTATAATCCTGTCCCTTCTTCTTGTCAGTGTTTTCCACACATTCCTTTCCCCGAAAATTCGACGGAGGATCTCCTCATTTGTTTATTAATTCACATAATTTCCAACATCCTTCTGATGCACTACATATCACGCGTCGATTTTCCTTTACGGTTTTCCCACTTTCCGTGATCCACTTCCACACAGTTCTGTGTTCCAAATGCACTTTCTCGGGCATTCCTTTCTCAGATAAAGGCCTACATTTAACACTAGCAGAGAGATTTTTTGCCCTCTTTGCGTGTGCTAGCCTGCTTCTCACGTCCTCTTCACCTCCTCTGTCATATGCAACTCCACTTTTAAGTCGGCAGAACTCTTTCAAACCGAGCGAGGTGGCGCAGTGGTTAGCACACTGGACTCGCATTCGGGAGGACGACGGTTCAATCCCGTCTCCGGCCATCCTGATTTAGGTTTTCCGTGATTTCCCTAAATCGCTTCAGGCAAATGCCGGGATGGTTCCTTTGAAAGGGCACGGCCGATTTCCTTCCCCATCCTTCCCTCACCCAAGCTTCCGCTCCGTCTCTAATGACCTCGTTGTCGACGGGACGTTAAACACTAATCTCCTCCCCTCCAACACTTTCACCTATTTCGTAGGCCCTATTTTTTATATTAAGTTCGTTATTTATCTTTGTATTTAAACGTAAATGTAGCCACATCACTTATTTGAATAACGTATCTGTACAAAACAACAGCGTAAGCCGGCCGGAGTGGCCGTGCGGTTATAGGCGCTACAGTCTGGAACCGCGTGACCGCTACGATCGCAGGTTCGAATCCTGTCTCGGGCATGGATGTGTGTGATGTCCTTAGGTTAGTTAGGTTTAAGTAGTTCTAAGTTCTAGGGGACTGATGACCACAGTAGTTAAGTTCCATAGTGCTCAGAGCCATTTTGAACCAACAGCGTAACGCCTCATGTACAGTGAAGATAGTATACAACAGATAGCAGTATGAAGCATCTTTTTGGGTTCACTTTACCTGTAAGTACACATTACCTCTCAATAGTCTATATTGTTAACTTCAGCAATGCTGTTTCTGAAAAACAAAAGCTTTCTTATCATCAGCAAAATCGAAGCGTAAATTGTTCTACACTCGCACTGCGCATGCTGTTGTGAAAAGGCGTCTCTTCTCTTCACTAACACCAAGAATGTAAATATGAATTACTCCACCTAAAGATGAGCCATCGAAACACGAAGTGGTTCAATAATCAACTGACTGACACTGAAAACGATTCTATTTATGTTTAATTATCAATCGCACTCCCCATGATGCCGTCCTTTGTGGACGAGATAATTGTAGGAATAACTCTGATTTCTCTTGTAAACAAAATTTTGCGTCATTTTAGACATCGTGAACAGCGTTTGATTAGGCAGTTAGGCGCTTGTGGCTCCATAGCTAATATCCACGATGTTTAGTTATATTCGACAAAATTATAAGTGTCAACCCAAATGGTGCTTTGTTTTTGCCCCAAACATAACATTTGGCTCGTTTATTATTGAGTGAGAGAACTGTATTTTGAAATTTGCAATTCTGGTCAGAGACGGTACATCGTGAATAATGCACATTTCATCTTAAGCCTAATGCATGTGCCAAAATGGGCCGCTTAGCTACGTGGAAAGATTGAAGCATCAGGTGAGTGGCGGGGTAATTATTCATCGCCTTCTAGTGTAATTATTGTGTTAAACATCTGCAAAAAAAAGTACGAAGACCGTTTAGTATCTCTTTATCTCTCGTTAATCAGTTCGCTTGCTATGTAAATGGGAGCCTTTTTTCTTTGGTGGTGGAAAATGAAACAAGATTTAATCTACAATGAATTTAACAAAGAGCGGCAAGGCAGTTAACTGACGTAATGACTGATATAAACAAGAAATAGAGGAACTAGTGCGCCACAGCAGAGGATAAAAATACTCAGCCACATCCAGAGGCACAGATTCACTGTTTTACACACCTTAAGTTGTCAGGCTTAGAAAATAGATGTATCTGCTTCGTAAAATATCTGTTGACGGTAAGCCACCTTCACTCGCAAAAAAGGAGGCGGAAATTCTTTAGATGAGTGTAGAACCGCCCAACACTCATGATAACTGCAGGAGGTACAGAATTATTTTGTCTTTGACACGTTTACTTGTCCACTGGCTGTCTCCTTAGCCTCAGTAGGTGACGACATTTACAGGAGATGACAAAACCTGCAGTTCATCGTGAAACTTGCTGTGGTGTCGCAGATATGAGAAGGGTGATGACTTTAAAACATTACGTTATTTGAAACAAATTCTTTAGCACTTACTAAAGATGAGTCAGCTTGACTAGCTCTATTGAAACATTTTCCTGCTATCGTCAAGTTCTTTACGGTGTAACAGACAGCTAATATCAGCATCCTATAACGAGCCTGTTACAACCGAAAGTTAGATTATCGGTAAATATTTCATATCGAGTTAAAACCATTACATGTTGATGTTTCCTCTGCAACTTTCTCAGTTATTATATACAGCTTGCCCCACAATCGCTGCATTCAACAATTGTCAAGATACACGAATGTATAGTATCTTGCTGACGTCGTATGTGAGTCCATTACATCATATTCTGGAGTACAGGAAAAGTTATTATCGCTAAGAAGAAGAAGTCGAAAAATGCGCAGCATATTAAGGTTTAATGAGATATGATGAATACAGTAAAGCTGCAGAGCACTGTCTGGAAAAAGGGCTCGCAAGCGTGAATACTGCAGCATGCATTACGTAACAGGGTTAGTGATTGTATCATATACATAATATCATGCAATCACCCAAGGCAACGTTGTTTCCTGGACTCGAACTTTCTGCTTTAATAAGAACCAAACAAGGTGGTACAATGGTAGGAAGATAACGTTTCAAATTCCCATCCGATCATCCAAATCTAGATTCTCTGTGGTTTTTCCTAAATCGCAAAAGGCGAGTGTTGGGATGGTAGCTGTGAAAGTGTGAGGCAGAATTCCTTCCCCATACTTTCCCAACCCGACTGTGTGCTCAGTCTCTCATGACATCGTTGTCGACGGGAGGTTAAACCCTAATATCCCTTCCTTTCCAAAGGAGACCGTATCTCTTTCTCCGGATAATTTCAGTTTACAAGCAGTACCTTACACATAGAAAATAAAGTGCTCTAAAATTCTAAATCAGAATTAGTCTGTTCTGACACCTAATTCCTATTTCTTCAAATATTCACTCTTGTTCCGCGCACACCTGCAACAAAAAAAAGTTAACGCCGGAGGGGATTGTCGAAGGAAGTTGCATCTACCTACTAAATTTTCGAGAATAACTTCCCGAAGCAACACGTGAGTCATAACAAAATAAGTATGTAGAGCGATTAAGAACATTTAAAAATTCAGCTACATTTTCTTTCTTATCGCAGTTCTGCTAGGTAATTTCCGTCCGTTCTCTCTTGGGAACAATCTCGCGATACATCTCTCACGCAAAGGCATAGTTTAGAAACGTTAACAGGTGATTATATTTTTTTCGGACGCTCAAATCAGTAATGACAAAGGTACGGTACAAATATTTGTGAAATGTCCTGACACATGGACCTCTACACCGTATGTGTTATTTTGGCAACCACCTTACCTTGAAAAATAAATCGATCATTCGATTGTTTCAGTCATGTATTTGTTCACCCCTGTGATAAAGGGTTATAACCACCTTTTACAATTGCTTCAGAGAAAGCCCTTAGTTATTGTGAACTAATAACAGATTTTCCAGGAGAACATCCGGTCTGAGCAAAAGAACTTGTTTCTTTATACCAGCACTTACATGACAGTCTTGCATATGACGGTGGTCGACCTTCTATTACTACCATATAATTCGACCTGCTTTTCGAAAATATTTCTGTTATCAGTCGTTCATTTCGTCGGAAACGTGTATCGTAATTAGAAGACTAAGAATAAGGAGAAGAGGAGGAGGAGGAGAGGAGGAGGAAGAGAAGGATGGGAAAGCACTGTAATTGACCCAAGTACATAAAAAAGGATAAATTTAGAAAGCATCACCAGGCCACGGGGATGGAAAGCAATAGGCAGTGATAGTATACTTTGTGAGGTCCTGAAGGTTTCAAAAGCGGATGCGGTAAAAAGATAAACATTCTTCATAAACAAGCAATATAGTGCAAAAAATGACCAGAAGGTTTTGTTAAGACAATAATGAACCCAGGTGTGCCGATCGGTTCTAGGCGCTTCAGTCTGGCACCGCGCGACTGCCACGGTCGCAGGTTCGAATCCTGCCTCGGGCGTCGATGTGTGTGATGTCCTTAGGTTAGTTAGGTTTGAGTAGTTCTAAGTTCTAGGGGACTGATGACCTCAGATGTTGTCCTATAGCGCTCAGAGCCATTTGAACCATTTTTGAATCATGAACACGTATCAAAGAAGTCAAATCGAAAGTATTGCATGGATTACTATACTACCAGTCGTATATCTCTAACTGAAGAAATTGTTATTCGATTAATACTGAGAAGAATAATAAACAAGATAAAAATAACAATTCGCCAGAGAATCAGTTTGGAATAGGGAGGGGAAGGAGAAATAGAGACGCCATCGAATGAGTCATGATATAGACACACTGTGTCGTTAAAGTCAGCAGGGATATTTATACATTTTTAATGGATTCCAAAATGAATTCCGATAAAGTGAAATGGAAGATAATGTTTACGATATTAAAAGAAATGTGTATAGACTGACAGGAGACTAATTATGGAACTATACATAAGACGGAGAGCAGTGGAAGCTGTAGATGGCGAAATATATAAAATAACTACTAACGGTGGTGTTATATGAGGATGCTACATGTCTCAATCCCAGTGTAATACCTATGAAGACAGACTTGCAGATGAATTAAGAAATTAGGTGGAACAAAACTACGCGGACAAAGAGAATCTTAGTAAATATGCAAATTATCAAGTTGCCCTAGCAAAAAGCAGCTTCAAGAGATGACTGATTCAGTTGTGAAATCAAGTTATTTGAATATTTCCCAACATTTTCAAGAAAAAATTAATAAAAATAACAATGAAACAAAGCTCAGAGAAAGAAAAAAAAAGAACAACTTGAACGATTGCACTTCTTCAAAATCATGAATCATGGTTACTATAGATGGAAGGTTTACTGGAGAAACGTGACCAAGAATATCTAAAGGAAACGAAGCCTACAGAAAAATATAAGAATTACTAACAATAATAGTAACTGAGCTTGATCAGAAAAAAAAATTTTCAAGACGCTTTCCTTAGAACGTAATTACTGTGGGTCAGAAATTCGGACGATAAGCAAGAAAGAAATTACTTGGAAATGTTTTAAATTTGACTGTGGAGAAGAATAGAGAAAATCAAATATGGAGGCACATTAAATAACGAAATAATGTCTAAAACCGTGAAGAAAGCGATATCTCTCATAAAGTACACTATATGATGAAAAATACGCGGACACCTCCAAAACCACACTTTTTTCATATTAGGTGCATTATGCAGCCACCTACTGCCTGGTACTCTATATCAGCGACCTCAGTAGTCATCAGACATCGAGAGAGAGCAGAGTGGGGCGCTCCGCGGAACTCACGCCTTCGAACGTGGTCAGGTGATTGGGTGTCACTTGTGTCATACGTCTCTACGCGAGATTTCTACACTCCTAAACACCCCTAGGTCCACTGTTTCCGATGTGACACTGAAGTGGAAACGTGAAGGGACACGCACAGCACAAAAGCGTACAGGCCGACCTCGTCTATTGACTGACAGACACCGCCGACAGTTGAAGAGGGTCGTAATGTGTAATAGGCTGACATATATCCAGATCATCACACAGGAATTCCAAACTGCATCAGGATCCACTGCAAGTACTATGACAGTCAGGCGGGAGGTGTGAAAACTTGGATTTCATGGTCGAACGGCTGCTCATAAGCCACACTTCATGCCGGTAAATGCCAAACGACGCCTCGCTTTGTGTAAGGAGCGTAAACATTGGACGACTGGACAGTAGAAAAACGTTGTGTGGAGTGACGAATCACGGTACACAATGTGGTGACCCGATGGCAAGGTGTGGGCATGGCGAACGTCATCCGCCAGCGTGTGTAGTGCCAACAGTACAATTCGGATGCGGTGGTGTTATGGTGTGGTCGTGTTTTTCATGAAGGGGACTTACACCCCTTGTTGTTTTACGTGCCACTATAACAGCACAGGCCTACATTGATGTTTTAAGCCCTTCTTGCTTCCCACTGTTGAAGAACAATTCGGGGATGGCGATTGCATCTTTCAACACGATCGTGCACCTATTCATAACGCACGGCCTGTGGTGGAGTGGTTACAAGACAATAACATCCCTGTAATGGACTGGCCTGCACAAAGTCCTGACCTGAATCCTATAGAACACCTTTGGTATGCTTTGGTACGCCGACTTCGTGCCAGGCCTCACCGACCGACATCGATACCTCTCCTCAGTGCAGCACTGCGTGAAGAATGGGCTTCCATTCCCCAAAAAACTTCCTGTACATGATTGAACGTATGCCTGCGAGAGTGGAAGCAGTCATCAAGGCCAAGGGTGGACCAACACCATATTGAATTCCAGAATAACCGATGGAGGGCGCCAGGAACTTGTAAGTAATTTTCAGCCAGGTGTCCGGATACATTTGATCACATAGTGCATATGTGAAAAGGAAATATATGAGAAAAGAAACTCAAGCTATGTTCTACCTGCTGCAAGGAGAAACTGTTGGTAAAAAATTAATATTCAAGAAAATATTCATAGAAAAAAAAGAAGAACTAAGGCATTCAGACTGATTCCACGGAAGGAATATCGTACCAAGAACTAAACGAAGCAGTCTTCCATAGAGGAAAAATTATGTTAATATCAGTCTGTTGAGAGATTTATACGCGATGAAAATCAACCTTTATGGATGTATGTAAAAAGTCTATTAAGAACTGTTGGTTGAATTGCACAGCCTACTTAACACAGAAAAGAGTTAAGAACAAACAAAACAAATGTGAAAGTGGTGAAGAGTAGCGCCAAATGCGATAGCAATTTGCTAAACATCGAAACTGTCGAATAAGCAAAACAAATGGTTCAAATGGCTCTGAGCACTATGGGACTTAACTTCTGAGGTCATCAGTCCCCTAGAACTTAGAACTACTTAAACCTAACTAACCTAAGGACATCACACACATCCATGCCCGAGGTAGGATTCGAACCTGCGACCGTAGCGGTCGCGCGGTTCCAGACTGAGGCGCCTAGAACCGCTCGGCCACACTGGCCGGCAATAAAATAAGGTATTTAGTTTGTTTCAGGTTAGGTTCAAAATTGTTCAAATGGCTCTGAGCACTATGGGACTCAACTTTTGAGGTCATTAGTCCCCTAGAACTTAGAACTAGTTAAACGTAACTAACCTAAGGACATCACAAACATCCATGCCCGAGGCAGGATTCGAACGTGCTACCGTAGCGGTCTTGCGGTTCCAGACTGCAGCGCCTTTAACCGCACGGCCACTTCGGCCGGCTTTCAGGTTAGGGGTGTGATGGGGTGGTGAAGAGATTAATACAAGATAGGTGACTTGGAACCAATACAAACGTATGTACATGAACAGGCACAAAATGTACTCGCAAAACATTTCTTTGAATTAAATAAAAGTAAAATCCACTTTTCCAGTTTCTGAACACATGGGTGATAAGCTGTGTTTTCTTTGCCTGCTTATTTATGTGACGGGATAAAGTTGATGGAAACCACACCAGCCTTCCACCGATGTAACCAAGCAGCAGACCGGCCCAACTGTAGCTGACATCTGAAGGAAGCTGTCCTGAAATTTATTGTTACTTTTTTTTATGAAACTTGCACTCTACTTTTGATGCGTTCTATGCACAATTTGAATACGTCAGTTTTCTCTTGACATGCACCTTCCAGTGAAACACATTTTTTAATCCAATAGTCAATTTTCTATTAGGACAGCGAAACATTTCAGATTAAGGTGAGACTTGATTACTACAGCATTGAATCGTTAAAGAAATAGTCACGGAATACGTAGATTACGAAGTAGTTGCAAAAATTTTACTGGATATATCAACATGACACGTGACAAAAGGAGCCATCTACTGGCAACCTTAATTCGTGCCGGCCGTGTTGGCCAAGCGGTTCTAGGCGCTTCAGTCCGGAACCGCGCGACTGCTACGGTCGCAGGTTCGAATCCTGCCTCGGGCATGGATGTGTGTGATTTCCTTAGGTTAGTTAGGTTTAAGTAGTTCTACGTTCTAGGGGACTGATGACCTCAGATGTTAAGTCCCATAGTGGTCAGAGCCATTTGATCCTTAAATCGTAAATATTTTGTGGTGAGAACTGTGTTTAGGTTCCAGAATGAATTTTCACGCTGCAGCGGAGTGTTTGCTGATTCGAAGCTTCCTGTTTGCTTAAAACTGTGTGCCTGACTGGCTCTCGAATACAGGACATTTGCCTTTCACTGGCAAGTGCTCTACCAACTAAGTTACCGACTGAGTCAAGCTTAGTGGAGTCGGTGGTGCGCTTGCCAGCGAAAGGCGAAGGTCCCAGTTTAGAGTGCCGGTCCACTACAGTTTTAATCTGACAGGGTTTCAAGTGTGTTCAGAATTTGAGGCCACAGTAAAGTCATATTTTTCTGGCTAACTTCTCGTGTTTCAGTGCGAGAGACATCTTCAGAGGCTAAGGTGATAGAGAGCTAATTGCTCCTAGAAGCAAATACTTCCCATACTTCATTGGTCCAACCGTCAGAAAAATCCCAGACGACCCTAGTCGTCTCGTGTCCTCGTAACCAATGTTCGACAATGTTTGGATGAGGATTTCGACCAATAAGCTCTCCATGTACTCGCTCTTGAAGCATTTAACGCCAAGGAATGTATCCACATATCTCTATAGCTTCCGAAGATAGTTGTAGCAACAAAAGACAAACAGTTGAGCGAAAAAATATATACTAGGCTACATATAAAATAGCAGCCTTCTTCCACCCCACCACCACCGACATCCCTATAAAAAATCGTCAATAAAATAGCTGCCGTGAAAGCACGCGCTGTTCGATCAGACGGCGTAAATACACATTATTTTCTTTACTAAACTAGTTTAAAATTGAAGCTTCCTGGCAGATTAAAACTGTGTGCCGGGCCCAGACTCGAACTCGGGACCTTTGCCTTTCACGGGCAAGTGCTCTAACATCTGAGCTACCCAAGCACGACTCACGCCCCGTCCTCACAGATTTACTTCTGCCAGTACCTCGTCTCCTACCTTCCAAACTTTACAGTAGCTCTCCTGCGAACCTTGCAGAACTAGCACTCCTGAAAGAAAGGATATTGCGGAGGCTTGGCTTTGCCACAGCCTGGGGGATGTTTCCAGAATGGAATGTTTCCAGAGTGGAAATTCTCATTCTGGAAACATCCCCCAGGCTGTGGTAAAGCCGTGTCTCCGCAATATCCTTTCTTTCAGGAGTGCTAGTTCTGTAAGGTTCGCAGGAGAGCTTCTGTAAAGTTTGGAAGGCAGGAGACGAGGTACTGGCAAAAGTAAAGCTGTGAGGACGGGGCGTGAGTTGTGCTTTGGGCAATGGCCTTGCCGCAGTGGATACACCGGTTCCCGTGAGATCACCGAAGTTAAGCGCTATCGTCCATTTTTAACAGATCAACAACGAACTTAAACTGATGTCTTACGACGTCCGCCCCGAGCAGATGCAACGAACGAAAGCGAACATAATGAGATAAAAAAAAGTTGGTAGAGCACTTGCCCGCGAAAGGCAAAGGTACCGAGTTCGAGTCTCGGTGCGGCACACAGTTTTAATCTGCCAGGAAGTTTCATATCAGCGCACACTCCGCTGCAGAGTGAAAATCTCGTTCTAGTTTAAAATTGTTAAACATACAATTAATAAGGAAGTCTTAGCGCAGACGACAATCATAGCAAGCAAAAATTCATCGTGCACCGAAATAAAATATTATTATTTTGAAGGGGCATTAATCAATAACTTGTCTGCGCCATTAGTCTCGATACTTATTTAAGTACGCTGGCGAGTCAGCCCCTTAAAACGAGAAGTAAATAGTGGTCCCTCCCAGAATGACATCAGCATAACAGCTAGCCTTCTAGAGGCCGGGCCGACTTCGTCCATCTGCCGCTTCCACAAAGCGTCACCAGTAAATCAAAAACGCGTTCATTTGCATTCGCATCCGCAACGTAAACACAGAGCGTCGCTGCGCACGCCGTAACACCTGGAGGCGACTCCTGCATGGCGTGCATCATAAACAGCGCCAGGGGGGGCTTGTAGCAACAGCGTCCTCGGGGCCGTCAGTTCTAGGAACGCTAATTGCTGGCTCCTAGTTCCCTGCCGCCTTATCGGTTCCCAGCCATCGGCCATACTCGGCTGGGCATCGAACCGGAATAGCCTTTATGATTATGCGTTCCGGAGAATCAGCTTCTCGAAATCTTGTACTTCGTGAGAAGCGAATTTCTTTGTGCGCGAAGATCAGGCGTATTAACTACTACTGAGAATTGAGATGTACTTCGCGATTCACATAGGGAGAGTATATCTCCCGACATGCGTGGTTAGACCTCGTGATCACCCCTACACACAGATTATTCTAGCTTCGGTTAACACAAAAAAGCGCTATTACAAGAAAACCGCCTTCTTAAAAAATCCTACTACATCCTCGTGAGACATTTTGTCACAGTAAACTCTACGTGACTGTTGTTTAATAATGAAAATATCGCTATAACCATTTTAATCACAGCATCTTATTTTGCTCTTTCAGTAGAACTCGTCGCAAAGCAACAGTTCCCTATCTGAGGACTATGTTGACGATTTTGAAAGTTAGATCTATTTGCTCTACCACCTCCTTTCACCCACCTAATGTTTCAAATTCACACATTTCTCTCGTTTTGACTCTTTCAGTAATATGCAGACGTGGAACATTCTGTGGCTAAACTCTCGAGAACGTCGATGTAGCTACTGAAAGTTGAGATGTAGCTACGAAACGGAAAGGACTTACATAAAAATTAAAATACAGTGTCTTAAAAAGGCACATGCTACGGAAATATCTATTCCCTTCAATCTTCTTTCATGTTTAACACTTTTATTTGCTGGCTACCACACAATAACTGCTGACAGTGAATAATCCTTACAATAAGCCTCTCGCAAATTCCACTTGTTCGCAACAAATGTTTTAGTATTTCGGCAATTAGTTGATATTCTATAATGGCTTAATATCTACTAAATGTAAAACTGTAATTGAAACTGTTTAAACATAAAGACTAAATCCATCACCTTTCTACGATACGTCTTATTTTTCCTAGAAGAATCGGGCTCTAGAAATAAAGTATGTCCATTGAAACTACTGGGCCATTTTAGAGATTTTTTTTAATAAGAGAAAAGACTATGAATATGACGTGATGAGTAAAGTTTTGTTCAGTACCGGGATTCGAACTGTGATCTCCTGCTTGCAGTGATCAGTCGTCCTAACTAATTGTGCGAGCCACCCACGTCTCCAGGACATAACCATATGTTCAGTGTTCCTTATGTTTTCCTTCTATCTTTTCCGAATAAAGAACCAAAGATTGTTCATACGAGGACAAACCACCAGAAGGACGAGTATGACAGAGGATCATGGAATACACACCAAATAAATTTCGTGTACTGAAACGAAATCAGTGGAAAGAGTGGAGGTGAGTAATGCAGTGCAGTGTCTGAAACACTACAGCTCAACAGCTTCATTCAGTGAAGAATGGACAATCAAATTTCGAGTATGGTTCCGCATCAATCATAGAATAATTCAGAACAAATGGAAATTTGTGTCAGGCTAGGAGACGAACCGGATTTCCAAGTTGTCGCTAGCGGTCGCCTTAGTATCTTCGGCTATCCGAACATCGTTTCAGGAGCGGCTCAAATCTTGAAACACCGGACAAGTGGAAATTAAGGTGGCTATTGGAAGCATGCTCGAATAGCAGAAGTTGTTTATATTCTACAGCTGACGCGCGCCATAATCGCAATCTGAGAGCTCATTCTTCATAAGGACGAAACTGAGTGGGCCTGAATGCTTTTTGTAATATGTTCAGGATTTCTGAACCTGCGATGTTATGTATATGTGAAGAAAAATGAAAGTTTTTGCTAGACCGGGATTTCCAGCCGAACCTTTTCCGTACAGCGAACAGCCACCTCGATGCCTCCAGCACTGACTTCACTAAAAAATGGCTCTGAGCACTATGGGACTTAATTTCTGAAGTCATCAGTCTCCTAGAACTTAGAACTACTTAAACCTAACTAACCTAAGGACATCACACACATCCATGCCCGAGGTAGGATTCGAACCTGCGACCGTAGCGTGACCTCACTACTCACCGATGTTTTCCTCAGATTTCTTTCCGAGCACACGATCAGACAAAACTATTAACTAATTCCACTCATCTCATTTCAACGAAATTAATTCAGTTGAAGGGAAACTATCACAATATCTTTATAATACCATAGCTTACGGGAAGTTCAAAGACGGAACCGACCCGTGAGCTACAGATTTCAGCGACAGAGCTATTATCAGCAGAAATGTGCTTGAGAAAAAAGATAGACATCAAGAGAAAGGAAAAGGACTGAAGAAATAAGAGCAGTACTACACAGTACACGAGGACTAAAGAACAAAATGTTTCGCGCTCATATTCATTACTATATACGTAAAGCAACCAGGGAAATGAAATGATTGCGACGACCAAGAAAAAGCTGAAATATCCAACACCTTTAGCAATAAACAGAAGCCGTAACAAACTGCCTCCTAACACGCAACGTAAACAAAGAATACGGTATTCGGCGAATTAAAAGAAAATTCGCAATGTTTTCTCGATTATCCTTCCATGAATGTAGTACGTAAATTACATTTCAGTGACATTTCGGTAATGAGAATAATAACGTGCGAACACAACTAGCACCAGTGAAAATGACGCAGCGTGAAAGCCGAAGTAGTTTTATTGCTACATGCTTCATGCCACGATGTGGAATCCTGATGACACAAAGACGACTATGTTGCGCCAGGTGCAGGCCTGCGCTGAACCGAAACGAAAAATAGATAGAGCTGCGATGAGTCCTCGTTATTACACAAGCTGAGGTGATGAGCAGAATTAACACCTTTCGTAATAACGTTTTGCTACAATTGGGATTCAAAAATTGTAATGATAACAATAATGGTGAGGTTCTCTATTTGATTCTGCTTCTTTTTTAAAAAAAGAAAAATCCAAGTCATCAGTGTGACTGAGGCAGAAGAACAAGGAAGCAGCAAAACTGACAAAGCTTCGGATCCTTTCTGCAACGCGATGTTGGAATTCCACAAATAATTTACTCTTTTCAGAGGCAGAAGTCGAAAGAAAACAAGCTGTAAGTGGTTCGTGTAGAAGATGTGAAATAATAATACTGGAGAAAAATTAAAGTACAACGAAGACTGAAGTACAGAAATGGTGCTTTGAATGTTTTAAACGCAAAGACAGAAGAGAACGACAGGAAGCAGAAGAAGAAAGAAGACTAACAACTTCTGCTCATTATAGCTTACCAGCGATGTTTCAGCTTACCAATCTTCCGGATATAGAAGCGTACGACACGGCTATTTTCATTGAGAATGTCAATCACAAATATAAATAACTATTTATTTGCTTTCGTGCTCAACTTGAAACCTGAATAGTGATATTAGCGTTTTTATGTCCTTTAATCTGTGTTGCCAGACAGTGAAAAAGTCCCTTAATTCTCGCTACGCTAATTAATATCTCTATAGGTTTTGGTAGGAATTAGATGAATACAAGACTTGCGTAGCAAGGAGGAAAAAGTGGAAAAATTATGTACTAAATTATGCATGTCTCTCATTCGATTGAAACATAAGTTAAGTAACTATTCAAACAAAACGAGGGCTCGAAATTCTTTTGCCCCTGTAAATACGAACTTAAGCATGTAGTTTGGCAAACGACAGATCGGCTGCGTGATTCTGATTGCGGGAGAAGATAAGGCTGCTATTTGTATGAAACAATCACAAAGACAATACAGTTAAAGTGTAAACAATGCTTCTGACATTGTTTTGTATTTTATTTACCTTATTAGTCTTCTGGAAGCTAAGTACTCCCTTGTATGTAACACCAACTTTTTTTACCCTTATAACCACTTTATTAATGTTCTTACCGCATTACGCATTCTCCACTGCCAAATCAGTTGAAGCCAGCGGAGTATGTGCTACCTAATATGTTCCAAAACACCGCGCATAAAATTACTCTGGAGCTTATATCCCAATATGGGGGGGGGGGGGGGGGAGGTGTAAGGTATTTTGCATAGCACCTGGGCTAGGGACCATTTGTATACCCAACAGAAGGATCGTCTTAGGGTCACTATCCTACAACACAGGGTCAACCTATGAGTATTATACACTTCCTCCTGCTTAGGCAACTGGAGCAAATTTGATGGTTCTTTTTGCATTTGATGTGGTCTGTGGTGGCTTTAAGGTGTCTATGGAGGCGCCATTAGTTGTTAGCCGCGGATTCCAAGAGGCTACGCACAGCAAGTGGCTGAAATTCTTATAATATATTCCTAAGATCCCGATCTCGAACAACCTTGAAGGCATTATTGTAATCTTTATCCGATCCGAGATACACAGAGCAGGGTGGCGCAGTGGTTAGCCCACTGGACTCGCATTCGGGAAGACGGCGCTTCAAACACGCATCCGGCCATCCAGATTCTGGTTTCCCGTGAATTTCTTAAATCGCTCTAAATAAATGCCGGAATGGTTCCTTTGAAAGGGCACGCCTGACTTCCTTCCCCATCCTTGACACAACCCGAGCTTGTGCTCTGTTTGTAATGACCTCGATGTCGACGGAAGTTAAATCCAATCTTCCTTTCTTCCGAGATACAGGGGTTAAAAGTTACCCTACTTATACACGTAAAAACGCACGTAAAATCCGGTGTGATGTGAAAACGTAGTTTGTAAAGTGACGTAGCACAGATAACTACGCTGTAAAGCGTCTCCCTTATCATTGGAAAGGTTCTGGGAACCCAATTTATAGTGCCGTACGTAAAATCCGATCTGAGGATTAAAATTATTTTTCTGTTACTTCAGTTTCACGTAAGTAAACTATCAAAATTTTACTGACTCATAAAGTTCTTTTCGTATGAATGACACGTCCTGATGCAGTAGGGAATAGAAGGGAACCAGCGAAAAAATGCTCCTATTGGAGAACAAAAATGGTGAATATGCGCCTCTTTAAAAGACTCTGGCTGAAAAGTGAGGTACCAGGTGCGTCATTCTACCTTCCTCAGCACCTTTAAAAAATTTCCCAAAGTATTGGCATGCAGATATATTCGTTCTTTCTTATATGGAGAGAGTAGAAGACAGTGCCATTTGGGAAGAGACGGAGAAGTAATTAATGCTGGAAGATAGTAGATAGTGGCTGTGGTACAGAAAGAGCGAAGGAGACAATGGCAGTGTGAGAGGGACACTGTGGCAGTGGAACATAGTTGACAGTTGAAATTTTAAACATTGTTATTGGCTGAAGTCCAGCAACCGTGCGTTAAGTTAATTACATAATGTACGTACCTCGGTGGCTGTACATATATTATGTAATATAGTTGACAGTGACACAACAGTGCTAGAAAAAGAGTGAAGGAGACAGTGCCAGGGGAGGAGGAATAAAGAGAAAGAGTAAGTGGAAGCAGGTGAGAGCCATTGTTAGTGAGAGTCTGCAACAATGACAACAGGGAAGAGAGAAATGTGGCAATGAGAAGAGACAGCAGCAGTGGGAAAGAATAAATAATATAGTAGCAGTAAGACAGAACAAGATCGAGCGACAGTAAGGGGAGACAGTAGCAGCAGTACAGAACGAAGGAGAGTGTGGCTGTGAGACTGGAGACAGTGGCAGTTAGAGAGACAAAAAGAGATAATGACAATGAGTTGGGCTGAATGAGTGAGTGAGAATGGCCAAGTGGGAGCGGATGGGTATGTCCGACTAGAGGACAAGTAGCTGCTAAGCGAGTTACAATGAGGGGAGCTTGTGCGAGAAAGACGTGAGTCGCATGTTAAAAAGAGCGTGAATATGTTCGCATGCCAAAATTTTGGAAACAATTTTTAAAGGTGCTGAGGAAGTAGGAAAGAGGCATCTGGCACTCCACTTTTCAGTCATAGTCTTTTAGAAAGGAGCGTATTCGCCTGTTTTGTGCTCCGATTGGAGCAATTTTTCGCTGTTTAACTTTCTTACCGTAATTCGCACTTTCCGTTGTCAAATCAGTTAAAGTAAACAGCTTTAGGACAGTTGTAATAAAATTGTTCTTCATTATTATAAAGTTCCAGAATTTTTCGCCCAATAATTCTTCATTTCGTATTCCATGGCACATCCCCTCGAATCACGAAGCTTCAATTTTTGTTCACGCAATCGGACAAATGTTTCCACCAGCAATTATCACTGCATACCAACTAAATTAAGCATTTTCCTCCTTCTTTCCAACTTTGCTTATTACTTACAAATTATGTGTGTTTGCTCAGTAGAGTCCATTTCACAATCAGTCAAAATCGTTAGCTGCCCGCCTACGCATAATTCTCAAGTGCAATTCTCAAATTACTTAGATGATCTTGAGTGAGTGTATCATATTAATGTGAGGAATGTAGTAAGTTCCATTCTAGTTTTGACAACCTCACACGAATATCAACAAAAAAGTCTAGAGCATCGTGTTAACTTCTAAAAATAGGCAATTGTTATTCAAAATAACATGTCCTCTCACATCGATGGTCTGTTCCGGCCCGAAATGAAGGCAACGTTAATAAGTTCTTATCATTTCAAGACGTTCTCATTCAACCGATAAATTACAAGGAAATATTGTTTCGTATTGGAACTTAACACTCTTGTATGGTGAAAAGCTTCACGTCTCTAATTAGAGTATCTGAAAGACACAAAAAAGGAAGAGGTTATTAAATGCAAATCATATATTCGAAATGGGATAAGATGAGAAAGACAACCGATCGTGTCCTTTTCGAAGGAATTATCTCAGTATTCGTCTTAATCAGATTGGGAAAGCCACGGACAACTTTAATCCTTATAGCCAGACTGTGAACTGAACCCAGCTCCTCTCCAATGCAAGTCCGGCTTTTTAACCACTGCACCATCTTCTGAGGTTCGTGTGTGCAAGAAACTTATAACTTGGTACCATCATTCGATATCTTTCGTTGACAGGGAAAAACAACAAACTGCGATTTTTATTACGACAACGTTTTACTCCAGGATCAGTCAAGAAGTAAGCAGTTCTGAGAAATAAATCCTGGCTACCTCTGCCGTATAATCCATCACTATCTGGTAATTTTTTCTTCTTTTTAAGATGAAGAAACGACTTCCAGTTCATGGCCCTTGCTTCCACGAGTCGTGTATTTGCGTAATATGACACAGTAGAGACATCAGTAGCAGTTCTCTAAGAACAATAAACAAATGAAGACTTTCAAAATACCATCAAAAATGCAAATAAAAATAAACCACGGCCACAGAGAAGCAATAAACCTCAGAAACTTACACGGTTCAGGCTACAAAACCACCAACATGAGTCGGAAACTCAAAGCTGGCAATATGTGGCATGATTCGAAAACAGGTGAGACTGGCAATGGCAAACATTAATCTGATAGACTGAACGTAAAATAATAACTAAAGTGCATCGATTGTGGTGACACAGTGACTCAGCCAGTAACATTTAAAAAAATAAGAACAACCACTTTTCGATATGGTCGACATAATCGTCTTGAGGTATTCAGCAATTGTTAAAATAATTAAGACAATCCTCATTTATTGTTCCACCTCAGTTGCACATTTGAATTAAGTTACATGTTTTAACCGCTCTGGATTATCTTCTGATCTAAGTAGTTGCGTCAGCAGCACGTATTGTCTACTCAGAAGCACATATCATAGTACTGTATGTCGCTGACGCAACTACTTAGATCTGAAGATGATCCAGAGTGATCGAAACGTGTAATCTGATTAAAAATATGCTGAGACGGAACAATAAATGAGAATAATCTTAACAGCCGTATTTCTTCCTAGAATTCACACTACCGATAATTATTAACGAATATTGCGAGGAGGTAGAAGCATCATAACCACCATTTGGATCGGTCGTAGCGAATCTTTTTTACTTATCGCCCACTTTTGTATCTCTGTTCATAGTAAAATTTTCTAACCGCCCACTAGTTCCCCAGTGATGGTGGTTTATAAAGTAGAGAAGTATCTTTATATTATAAATTTCTAAAATAGAGCTGCAACAAGTTAAAGTATGAAATAATAATTACTTACCAAATACTTTACGTCAAATGCTATGAAAACCTAATGAATATATCTTTAACCACCAACAGCGTGCCCCCCAGAATGAAAGTTGGAACGCCCAACAGTGGGCGGTAGGGACCAGTTTGTCACTGGTCTTGATTGTTCTGAGTAACTGTCCCGAATTGTAATAGTTGTGAGATTCTGTAACCTTCATTGGATACGTTGTCTTCAGCTAAAGCCTCGCATCTCTTCTCGAAAAGATAAGGATACATTCCCAGATTAGTGTCACCTGTAAGTCTTTCGGCGAGTGAAACGAACAACTTCATTTTATTGTAACCTCATTCATACACGAAGCAAACCAGAGCTTCATTATTCTGAATTGCAGTTTCGTCTAAAATCAGATTGTGAATTCCTAAACTTTTTTATTGTTCCTTTGAGCTTAGTATTTTCTCCATTGTTCTGACACGTAACTGAATTAATATTTATTCATAACACTCTACAAAGCCTTCTGAAGCGTGTCCGGAATTGTTCAGCTGCCTGTTACGAGTCTTTCTATTTGACGCCATTTTGGCGACGTGAGCGTCTTTGTGATGAAGATCAAATGCTTAGGACAATACACACAAGCAGTCCCCCAGTTCTCGACCGAATAAAATCTCCTACCCGGACGGGAATCTAACCGGTGACCCCGTAATCTAGAGGCAGTGGTACTAGACAACGAGCTGCAGGTATAAATCTGTTGCAATAAATACGAGACTGCGCCAATGAAACCTTCAAATTTTCTAATATTGCTCGATATTCAGCTTGAGTATCTGAGAGAAAAGTATAAGAACCGCATCAGTAAGCAGAAAAGCGGAAATATTCTAAACATTTCTTACGCACAGTGAGCTGAAAATCACATCTTAAAATCGAAGCGGAACATCATTCGCAACAGACACAGTCACTGTCGTTTATTATGCAACTTACGGCGATTGTCAAAGCTGAGCTTACCGATGAGTAGCAAAATTCCACTTGTAAAAAGTAATGAAACTCTATTACAACGTAATTTCCGGCGCTTATGTTATTTTACTTCCCGTATAATCCCTAGGTTGAATTTGCAAGCCTGCTACTCCTAATGTAGCATTAAATTACACAAGGAAAGATTTTTTTTTATTTCAAGTACTTCATCGACATTATATACCGTAATACTTTGTCATTACGAAGAATCTGTCGATAGATGTTCGCAATATATGTATGTTACGCCCTATGGGCTGATCGCTGTTACATGACACCGTCGCAGAGCGTCGAATCTCCTGTAAATGTTACCGTCCTACGAATATTGTGGGAAAAGTTGCTAAAACATTTAGCGCGGTTACATTGGTGCAGTATAGTGTTATTCGGTCATGGGAGAAGCTGTGTTATTAAAAATGACATAATGTGTGTGCAGAAACAAATCCATCGCTGAAGAGTTCTTGCGCCAAGGAGTTGTAAATGTAACGCGGGAGACGTCCTTTCTGTCATGTATTTAAACACCACTCAGAATTTGGTTCCTGTTTCCTTGGTTTTCTATAAAATCATGTAGAATACTTCTCCCCAATAATTCTCATATTTCTGTTAAATGACTTCAGCATTCCTCGAATTTTTTTGAATTACAAATAAAATGTCAAATAATTTATTTTCAGAGATAGCAGGTAGCAGAGGTCCCTATTTGTACAACAATTAGGTTACAGTCTAATGTATAGATATTTATTTCCATATGGTGTATGAAATCACATCCTTCAGTAATAACAATGTTCAGTAATGAAAATTCTTCTCTCCACATTGCAGTCTACACAGAATCGGTTCGAGAAGAACTTATTTTATCAAAATAGTACTAACTGAACTGTTTTCGAAATGTGTTACGGAGTGGGTAACTCTCGTAAAATTTAGAGACTGTATACAAACTTATATTCCTAAGTTAAAGACGTATCTTGCAGCGTTTGAGTGAAACCGCTTGATAAAAACTAATTCCGTCGAGAAGAGACTTTCTCGAAACAGGTAATAAAAGGCCTCTTCCTTAAATTTTAGTCCCATTTGAAACAGTAACTAAAAACCACCACACTGTAGTCGTGCATTACTATAAGTAGCTCTCTAAACCTTTCATCGCATTGTGACTGTATTCTCCCAGGAAACTGGGACGAAGCGTTTGCTTACATTTAGCCATGATCGAAGAAAGAAATGCCCTTCATCTTTTTATAGGAAGCCATTACAACATTTCTCAGTGATTCGGGTGAAATCGCACATCTCGCCGTTACGATCTTTCTAATGAAGCTTTACACTGATATCATAGGAAGTGTTTCACTTCATCATCACAAATAGATAAGGAAAGCGGAAAACCCAGAACTGTATTTCTCTAGAATGGACAGAGAAGCTCCAAGAAAGCCCCGAACGTATTGACGCTGCATTTTTTCACTGTCCTAAAAATGTGGTGGTATCATTGACTGGCATATATCATTCCTGAAATTTGTGTATTATTGTCTTGGTCAAGACAAGACAATGGAGTTTTGTCAAGAACAATGCTTTTATGTGACTCGAGAATTTTAAACTTATCTAAGCATCGTCAGGTAAACGCCCAAGTGGCTGAGTTGAGTGTGTACACCTAATTTTACTGGAGGAATATACCACAAGTGCAGTGCACTGTAAACCATACGTCTTTGTTCAGCCAGTGGGTGTTTACTGACATTGTAACAGATAAGATTAGAAAATAGCATACGTCATACCGACATTGCAACAAACAAGCTTTGGAAATGTATACGTTTGAACCTGTAACAGAAAAAAACGACCTCTAAGAAGGGAATACAGAAAAATTAATTTTCTTCCATCCACAATGTAAGTGGTTACGTTTTAGCTGCGAATTAGGTAGCAACGCAGTTAACAGTCGAGGCATACAACTTATGGCTTAAGGTGATTAATTTCGCGATAAGATGTTCAATTACTCGTACGGCACATAGTCTACTGAAATCACTTTTAAATGAGTTGATATTTTGGCAAAGTCGAACATTTGCTCTCACCGTAATTATGAATCTAATTCAGGACGAAGAAAAATATTTTCACACTCAGTGTCACGGTGTAGTTTCCAAGTAGGCAAGATCTCTAACACTCAATTAATTTAGCTCTCATAAAACAAGCACGTGATTCATTGATAAAACAAATCCTCCAAGAACGAGAGAGTATGAGGAGACATCTTCTACGGAAAGAAAAAAAAAATATGGAAATGTATCTCTTGTAATTCAGAGCAAGGCATTTCACAAACTTGGCTGAAAATTAGCCATAACATTGAACCTATCCAAGCCTCTTTCCAAGTCATTAGTCCTATTGTTTGCCTATCTTGTGCCGATCATATCTCTGCATACTGTCTTCTCCCTCCGACCTCGATAACCTCTTCTAGATGTAATTCTTATCCGCATTTTTTCCTGTTTTTCCTGGTTGCGTAAATAGGTGTCCTACTAACTTGTGCCTGCATCTGGAAAGTCTTTCAACTTGTTCTCTTCTTGTCTGTCCTGTTTCCGTTTCTTATATTGTCTGCAACTCAGTTTGTTAACTTCCTTTATATATTTTAAATGCTCTTGTTTTCATTTCCTCCGTTTTTTTCTACCGAACCTACTTATTCCCTTATCTATGTCAATATTTGAGAGTATTCACCTCTTTTTTAGAACATTAATTTTACGACTTGCGAAAATCTGCTTCTGATATCTTTCTTGTTTCGAAAGCCTTTTGTAATACCGCTGGGTAGATAACAGAATTCTTTCGCTTTTACTATTTTACTGCATTAATGTTTGTTACTCGCCTTTCTGCCCAGCTTCATTACGTACAGCTTTGTCTGGTTTATCCTGAAACTCCTTTCTGTGCTAATCGCATTGTTCATTTTGTCTGATAGATCTTTCAAATAATCTTTCAGACAGGAGCAGTATGTTGCTGTGAAGTCACCATTGACACTTGTACCCCTTGAGCTTCGACGTGAAGAACAACTGCATTAAGTTGCAATCCTTCTTCACATCTTGTTTTGAATACAACGATTCCTTTCACAGTCCTCACACAGCTTTTTTATACACAGTACATTCGTGCTAAATGGAACTAAAAGATCTGTACTTTACTGTTTCGTCCATTTTCAGCAACTCGAGTTGAGTACATCGAAATAATCAGCAACCAGCTGCATAAAAGGTATTTAGTGCCCTTCTTCAGAAGATTATACCTATCGCATTATGTGCCATTGAAAACAATAAGACGCTTGCAGACTATTGCTGTGGTCATGTGGATCATTGTGCCTGCAAATGCTTGCTGATTATTTCGATCTATATTTTACTTTGTTTTGTCATATAAAGACTTTTATATTGTAATATGACGAACTAACAAAGGACATTAACCATCAGATTGATATTTCGGTGGAGAGAAATATACGAACAACTTCATGCTTCTCTCCATGTTTTCTGATCGATGTCCTCGGAAAAATTTCAAACAATCGCATTCGCAGTAGATTTTACATCTCATCGATGCCCCAACCATATACTAACACACGTACATGTGAGACTATTTCTTATTGGCTTCAGTAATGCAAGATCTCACGATGTCTGAGGTTTAATTAAACGGAGGCAGGTAGCACCTTAGGTGTCAGAGAAAGTTTCCATTCGTATACTGCAAGCGACGGTTGCAATAACTGTTGAACAAAAGATAAGAAACCACCACGAGGTGACTCGACCCAGAAAAAAAGGGGGTATAGTGAAAGCGTGACGGGAAATATCTGCGAGCTCACGCGTGCAGTATATCTCGAATGAACAGGTTATCACGCCTTACACGTGTCGCGTACGCTGATGTCGATAAACCGTAGAGTAACTAACTGTATAGTCGTAATTGCTTACTGAATAACGTGGAGGAAACGTCTGAGCAATTTCTTTTCGAAAAACAGTTCGGACTATCACTGAATCTTTTCCCCACCTGTAAGCTAGATAGTTACAACCCCGTATCACATTACCGCCCCAGTTCATCAGCCACTCTGCACCCAACATGACAATCACTAAATAAGAACGAACTTAAACTTCAATGCAAATCCTTCACCGTCCACTTTACGACAAAAAAATCAAATCACAAATAGCAATCAGAACAATTTTCTCACAAAATTTCTGACAATAATCTTCTCCGGCAGATTATGTCGCACTCATTCTACAACTCTATCAACTGCTAGAACTAAAAAATTCATCAGTAGTTACACTCTGCGGGCGTGTAAAGGCACAAGAGAAACTTATCGATTACAAAGATACTAAAAACTGCAAAAAAAAATTCTAACAACACTGTATGCAAAGGCTCATACTGGGGACATCACTGGCGTGAAACTCATGTAGGCACTTCCAGTAACACGACCTTGGTTAGCTGTCATGTCACTTGGAGTGCTACAAGTTTATCATTTCTTCATCGTCTCATTTTCTTCGAGGGTAATTTAAAGTCTTACATATTTGTTTTCGTTTCATGCTACACATAAGGTGATTTCATCCCATTGTGTTCCTTCGTACGCCTTCTTGTCTTGCATTGTAAACATATAGCTCGCATCCTGCTTGATTTTTGCTCACATCTGTAATACTGGGTGGAGTAAATGATTCCATATTTACTTTTGTATCATATGAAACAGATGCTGGTTTCATCGTTTCGTGTTCCTGCTTGTTAATATGTACGTGAACTGCTCTATTTGAATGCTTTGTATAATGTTCGTATTCTATCTTATTTTTGTTCGCCTGTGTTTTTCATACTTCCTCGCATTTAATGGAGAACACGTTAGTAGCTTTTTGCAGACCTAATAGAAATGATTACCAATTCTGTCAAAAGCTGCTAGCATAGAGTTCCCCATCAAATGTGAGAAATTTCGAAAAATGGAGGCGGACAAAAATAAAGTACAATACGAGCAACATACTTACAACACGTTTCACGCACGGATTCGTAAGCGGGAACAAGTATACATGAGGCCACAGAATACCATACGACGATATCAGCTTCTGTTTTATATGAAATAAAAACAAATATTGAATCATTTACTCCAGCCTGCATTACGGATGCAAGAAAAAATCACGCAGAATACGAAAAACGTACTTACTTTGCAATTAAAAGAGCGCAATGCGATGTGTCATATCATGACAGATAATTTTTGGTTTTTGGCACATACTAAAGCGCAAATATTTCCACTTGGTAATGGCAACACGGTCGAAAGTGCAATACTGGGCTTATCAAACAAACAAATTTACAGTCAAGAAGTGACAATGATGTCATTTACTAAATTTTACGTTAGTATGATTTCAAACTACGAGAAGTTAATTTTAATTTTTGATTAAGATTTCTCAAATAAATTACACAAAAACTCCTCCAGTCACACACTTTACCACTACAGTATGAGGCCCACCCATAAAGGAAAAAATGTTATCATCTAATATTTGTATTTCGAAAACCAAGAATACGCATTTTTGTGCCATATTTTCCGGTATTCGAAGTTCACTGCCAGGCCACTAGGAGCGCTGCTATTGTCCTCTGTTTAAAGCTCTCTATATGCAGGACTTTTCCTCCGTTTTCGTATCGTCACATGGGCATTGCACTACTTACATTTTGGTGTTCTGTGGGTGGCAGCCACTTGCCATGTTCCACACACGTTAAAAAGTTATAGATAAGATTTCAGATTGATGGGTCTATTACAAATATGTCTCACTTCAATAACATGTAACACGTTTCGCTGATTTTTGTTTCTTTCACCAGTTCAGCAATATTAAATGCACCGTTAATTTATGTATCTCGCGATTATCACAAAGTGATACTATATTGCTGAGAAAATTAATGGTGTTCTTAATTTTCGGACGCACTCTTATTTAACTATAATTCTTACAGAAATGGCAGAAAGCTCTGTTTGGGGTGTGTGGAACTCCTGAGGCAAAAGGCAAACTAAAAAATTGAAAAGGTCATGATAAAACGTATGAGTATCATTATAAAGTCGATAATAGTGTAGGATTGCTATCGGACCAATGAAGGCATGTCGAACAAGATACCAGATGTAATTGTATCACTGGTTTTGAATTTTTTGTTTTCCCTCAGTGCTCTTTATTTAATGGAAATTTAAGTGTATTATGGTTACTTTTCTTAAAAAATTTTAAATGCTGATTAGAACAAGAAGCTCAAAATTATGTCTGCAGGAAAATTTTACAATATGCTTAACAAAATTTCGCTGTTACGGTAGACTGAGACAACGTGATTCTAATGTAGGACTATATTCATTTGATTCTGGGCTGCTGTCTTTGATATTTACCTAAGTACTGTAAAATAATTTTATAAAATTCGCATATTTCTGACTCATCGTCATGATGTTGCTAACAGTCAAAGAGTTATAACGGAATACAGACAACACCATTGCTTCCACCTTGTCAAGAGTATATCGTCGAAATTGTAGAGCTGTATAACAAAATAATCAAACTGATTTCTCATAGGGAGATATACCCTCTTAAGCCACCGAATTTTACAGCCAACATGGACAAAACGTATCCATCTAACAACCAGTAGAAGAGTTCTAACCAGTGTGAGCAATAAAAGTAGGTTACAAAGGAATCTTATCTACTATCTCAGATGGAATCACCAAGCTCTTGCAGGTACTAAATACGGCAATGTCAAACTGTTCCTACACGTTAGTCGATTCTTCCGTCGCTATTTGGATAATAACGTCATAATATAAGAAACGCACGAGGCTGTGGATATAATACTGTAGAGCATTCACAGTGTTGTACCTTTAATTCATAATTACATTCTTATACGCTTTCGCAACACTTATATATTGCATTGTGGAGCCTTGTGCGAGTACTTGCAGTTCTGAGTGACAAATATTTCCCCAGAATAAACATTGGAGAATACACACCTTCCAATTAACTAGCATACTCTTAAAGTTGTTTTCACTAAAAAATAAAACGCAATATATAAGACTAGTTAGCTTAATTTTAAACCTAGTTCGTCTTCCATTTCGAGCATTTCGCTCATACTCCTCGCGCTTCCTAATTTTTCAAGAAGGAAGCTAAGATAATTCTTCAACAAAAAGGATATATTGCTTCCTGAAAACTGGATAAAGGTAAACAGAAAGCGACACCTACGATGACGTGACGCACAACAAATTTCAGTTCCAACTTTCTGTGGTGTATGCAATTATTATTATTATTATTTGACATCTTTAGGCTGTAGCTGTATGAATATTTAGGTCATTTCTAACTGAAATTACACATGTACAATGCAATGATTAAGATTTGTTTCCAGTTTTTATCTCATCGTGAAATATGAAACAGTTATACACCAGACGTCAATTTTTCGGTGGTACTGAATAGTTTTACGCATATGTACAAGGGGAAGTGGTGGACAGTTCCAGACGTGGCACAGAAATGGCGTTCATATCAATAAAAGCCCGCTCTCTATATGTAGGAAGATGTTGCGTAATATATGTCAAAAGTCAAGTTCGCTTTACCTGGAAAATGAATAATATTTAAAAAGTCTGTGGGGTTAGTTAGTTTATATAGCTTTTTAAGTAGTGGTTGCACTTCTTTTAAACTAATGAACTGAGACACCGTAGCACCATAAAAATCTTTGTTTTGTTGTCAGTGAAAAATAGTTCAAAGTTGGTGAATATTTGTAGGTGGTCTACTCCGTCATTTTAAATAAGAAACGAGTATGTAAACCCAAATAGAGACGTATCTCTTAAGGGTGTTAACACAGAAGGACGTTCCAAAATTACAACCACGAATCAAATAATCAAGGGATTGTACAGTATGGCAGTGGAGTATCTGAAATCAAATGCATAAAATAACTGACAATAGACAGACAAAACAATGTGGTATATTTTAGAGAACTGTTGCACGTCTTTGTCCAGTTGTAGAATGTTTACCCCAAAAAATCCATTGTTCTGTGTGCCACTAGTTACTAGAAAGGAGGCGTTGATCCACGTCGTCAGAAATGAAACGGCAGTCAAAGAATTCCGTGATAGCTGGTAGATATGCACCTGAAAACGCAGTTGTGTCCAGTGTTCTCTAGGATGCAACAGGGATCCTCCCTGTTATCTTAAAAGAAGTAAACATACTACTGGCGAATGCAGTAGTAATATTTTATAATAAATGTCCGAAAACATACGTGAGGAAGAGTTGAATACAAAAAGAAGCAGTATCCTTTTTCATCAAGTCCACGGACCACGCCCCCCCCCCCCCGCCCCCACAAATTTTCTATGACAACGAGAAAACTGTTTTGAACCCTATTCAACAGCTTTGACACTCCGTACCTATCCCCGTATCTAAGTAAGATGGTATCTCTAATAAGTTTTTGAGTCTGCTAAAGAGATTGCGGTAATCGTAGATTTTCCGCACATTGTAGAACTGTTGACAAAAATACGTTGACCAAAAGAAAAGAATACATCGGAAAAAAATGCTTTTACGTATAAACAAAAGTTTTTTTTTTTTTTTTACTGCTAGGCGAGGGATTTTTTCTCTTGCATTTTTATCCCCCGGAAGAATTCACTTCTCTCCTTAAGAGGACCGATGGATTATTGTTACTATTCGTTGCTGACCGTTTCAGTATTTCCTACGGTCCTTCTTTTCCGTTGAGCCACACATCAAAAATTATAAAAGCACTAAACATTGCGGCAGTCAAAAAATAAGATCTTAATTCAAGTTTTTCTTTAATTTTCACGCATTTCGTGAGAAAGTACGTCGAGAAGTTGTCAAATGGCACCTAGTCTATTAAAGAACGTTAAAAGAATGTGCCGCCAGCCTCAGATCTTAAAAAAATAGCAGTTTCTTTGCTGATTTGATAATACGTGCCCAAATAACTGTAATAATTCTTTGACCGACACAATCGGTAAAAAAGAAATACCATCTTATTCAAAGAATATGTAGCTGATAGCGTATTCTTTCAACGTTCCTTAGAGGAATACCAGTTACATCGTTCAGTCAGAACCCCCATGAATATTTAATTGGAGGTGTGAATGGTAATTGCTGTAATTCCGAATACCAGTCAAATAAAATTTTTAACTGCTAGCTTTTATCGTGGAGAAATGTAAAGTTATACATTGCGCGTAACACAAAAATGTAGTTGCCATTTGTCTTCAGTACTAATGTGTCACTCCTAAATTCAAAAAAATACCTGGGAATAATAATTCGTGGGATTGTAATGAAGAACGATCTCATATGGTGTTTTAGCTAAAACAAATGATAGACTTTAATTTATCAGGATGATACTGAGGAATATCATTTCGCCTTTACATTCAACATCCTGATAGACCTACGCTGAAATACTAACCAAGGTTTGCGGAGCCATAACGGATTGGACCAACAAGTGACATATACAGGACATTGTGAATGGCAACCATCTCGTTCACTTCGCAAGAGAGAGTAAAAAAAATGCTGAAAAATCTAAATGCCTGAAGAGAGACCCTAATTTCTTGCAGAAACCAAAACAAAAATTAAGAACATAGGTGTTCTGGGAGGGATCAACGAATATTCTGCAGCTGACTATATATAGCCCCCGCAGAGACCGCGCTAGGGGGCATACAATATGTCTACCTATCCCGCTTCCGAACCGCAGTTGTTTTAAGTGGGCTATGATACTCAGCTCACAAACTTCTAAGAAAAGTCATGATTTGACACAACAGCAATATGTCAATTTTTTTATTAAAACTACTGATTCCAGTCAAGCAACAGACCACGCTGAGACATGAAGAAAGACATTAATCACATGCCGCACATCCTACCATGAACATCAGGATCAATGTTATACATTACAGCATTAAAGTTATAGTATTCGGACATGAACCTGATTTGTACGTTACACAACGTGCTCTCAGGGTGAAGCACTCAAACAACGAACATGTCATTCTTCTTGCCTGGGGCTGGTCTGCTGTTCGTCTGAAACTGGTCTTTTTAATAAAGAGGTGACACACTGTTAATGTGCCAAATCACAATTTATCAGAAATCCTAAAATACATCGCAATGAAAAATACATCCTGCTGCGAACCAGTGACTTTCATGAACGTATCAAATTTCATATTAAGCTACCGTCAATCGTGCGAAGGTTTTTTTTTATTATGAAAGGCCCTGTTCTACTGTGCCGTCTGCTTATGTAAGCATTTATAGTCATAATACCGTAACTTTTAACAACTCAGATGCAAACAGCATTGATTTATTTAAATACAACAGTGGAAGACGTAAGCATGTGTGTGTCATCCAGTTTCTTCTCCGTATCCCATGTAAGTACACTTGCAGCTTTCAGCCATTTACATCACTGCAAAATTACAGAACGTAATATGCAACATAACTTTCAGTTTCAGACCTATTTAACTGGCATGAAACAAGAAATTCCTGCTAATAACCTCGGCGTAGAGCGCCCATAATCCACACACACGAAATATTCGGAAATTCAGACTGAATGTAAGGAAACTAGAGTTATCATGAAAAACAAGATCTTCTAGACACGCGCCGTGTATGAACAATAAAGCATGAAACGTGACTGGTTGCGGTATTTAATCAATTCTAGAGAGCAAATATTATTCTGTGCTTTGCTATGTTGTCGCCTCCTGCAGCATAAATAAATTAGTTATCTAAGGCAGACACTTTTTCGATTGAAACAAGAAGTTTACCGTTAGCAGTCACGATTTATTGTAATACGTCTTTCGAGGCTTAAAAACCTTCTACATTCGATGGGTTTATGTCAGTTACTAAGATCTGTGTCACGACTTTGACGTAACCTGCGGTACTGCCAAGTGACAGCAGATTAAAACAAGACACCATTTTAGGACATGGCTCATAGTTTTGCGGATGTCTCTGAGGCAAAGATGAACAAATATACAAATGTAAAAGTAAAAATATCTCCAGTGGTCCTTGGCTGCTTTTTCTGTCGTATTACATCACACGAAGACCTTATTTCAATAGTGGTACAAGTCCATTTTTGATCATTCTGAGGTACAGTATATATACTTGAATATTTCTGGTATCTCAACAGCAGATATTTCAGCGCTCATTTAACTTTAGGACTCTGTATCTCAGAATGAACAAAAATGGACTTGTACCACTGTTGAAATAAGCCCTTCACATTAAAACATTGTACGCGCATTGTAAATTTGCGATTCAAAACCTATACAAAAGTAACAGTCAAATACCCAAACCGTGTTTTCTTCTTCTCTTCTGTTACTATTTTTTTATATGTATAGACAGTACCACAGGTTATCCGATGGTCGTAAACACAACACTTATATGTCGTAACAATTCACATAAATCCACCTAATGAGGGAGATTCAAATCTCTGTGAGGTGCAGTGGATATAAAATAAATTGTTACTGGTTACAGTAACCGTGTTCTTTTAATCAATATCAATAACAGTCATGATAAAACATAACCTAAAATGTTCGCATTTGTGACGCACTTGTTTATTGTACGACTACACGTTTCTTTAGTTCATACCATCATCTTCAGGTGAAGAAGTTTGTGGTTACATTCGTAGTGTCAATTCTCCATCTGAAGACAATGGTATGAGACATCGAAACGCGTATTGTACAAAAAATAAGCGACTTCCTGAGGAATCTGCTTTATTTGTATTCAGTTATCTGTTGCAATCTCATGATGCCGAAATAATTAAATCTGATAGTATTCGAAGTAGTTTCGGACTTGCTGCAGGTAACTAACTATGTTGTTGTTGTGATCTTCAGTCTTGTGATTGGTTTGATGCTGCTCTCAATGCTACTCTATCCTGTGCAAGCTTCTTCATCTCCCAGTACTTACTGCAACCTACATCCTTCTGAATCTGCTTAGTGTATTAATCTCTTGATCTCCCTCTACGATTTTTAACCTGCACGCTGCCTTCCTATGCTAAATTTGTGATCCCTTGATGCCTCAGAACATGTCCTACCAACCGATCCCTTCTTCTTGTCAAGTTGTGCCACAAATTCCTCTTCTCCCCAATTCTATTCAATACCTCCTCATTAGTTATGTGATCTACCCATCTAATCTTCAGCATTCTTCTGTAGCACCACATTTCGAAAGCTTCTATTCTCTTCTTGTCCAAACTATTTGTCGTCCACGTTTCACTTCCATACATGGCTACACTTCATACAAATACTTTCAGAAACGACTTCCTGACACTTGTATCTATACTCGATGTTAACAAATTTCTCTTCTTCAGAAACGCTTTCCTTGCCATTGCCAGTCTACATTTTATATCCTCTCTACTTCGACCATCATCAGTTATTTTGCTCCCCAAATACCAAAACTTCTTTACTACTTTAAGTGTCCCATTTCCTAATCTAATTCCCTCAGCATCGCCCGATTTAATTCGACTACATTCCATTATCCTCGTTTTGCTTTTGTTGATGTTCATCTTATATCCTCCTTTCAAGACACTGTCCATTCCGTTCAACTGCTCTTGCAAGTCTTTTGCTGTCTCTGACAGAAGTACAACGTCATCGGCGAACCTCAAAGTTTTTATTTCATCTCCATGGATTTTAATACCTTATATAACTATAGTGCACGATATTTCGATTGGGCACCTGCCAGTCATCTTCAGGTGGCTCATTGTCTTCGATGCTTTACCTGGAGATGACCGGCATGTTTCCAGCCGCAATACCGTGGATTGTAGTTAACGACGATCGGCAGTAAGTCCATAACTTCTTTGAATCATATTAAAAAAACTAAAAACCCGCCTCAATTGCGAAAAAAGCACCTAGTGTTAGCCTAGGTTTCGGCGTAGATAACTACACCTTCTTCAGAACAACAATAAAACCCACAAGTGCCTAAGAAGACCTTTGTCAATGATTAAAAGAACACCATAGCTATACATTGATAAACTAAAAAAAGAGGAAAGCACAAACAGTACATACGTACAAAGTCAAAACCACAACTTAACTTGATGGTGTACCTTCACGTCACACCGGCCTATGTTCGATGCAGTTTATGGCGGGTCATGGCCCATCGAACATAGGCCGGTGTGAGGTGAAGCGTACACCATCAAGTTAAGTAGTGGTTTTGACTTTGTACATATGTACTGTTTGTGTTTTCCTTTATTTTCGTTTATAAATGTATAGCTATGGTGTTCTTTTAATCATTGACGAAGGTCTTCTTAGGCAATTGTGGGTTTTATTGTTGTTCTGAAGAAGGTGTAGTTATCTACGCCGAAACCTAAGTTAACACTGGGTGCTTTTTTCGAAATCGAGGCGGGTTTTTAGTTTTTTTAATATATTAACCAGCGATTGCTGACGCGCTGCGATGTTGAAGGTTCTTAACTTCTTTGAATATTTAGGCCGCTGGAAAAATTTTAAAATTTCCAGCAGATTTGACAGTGTTCGCTACACGGGAAATTCTTGTTAGTACTGTCGATTGCGTAAGCGAAGAGCGAGGCTTCCTTGGAGTGAATGTGTGCGTAACAAGGGCGCACGGCGCGGCGGCGGCGGCGGCTGCTGTTCCCACGGGGCCCCGCGAGCCGCTGCTACCTGCTGGCGGGATTGGGGCCGCCACCTGCCGGCCAACCCAGCCGCCGAGCGGCGCTCGCCAAACCGCGCATCGCCTCAGAGTACCGCCCACCTGTTTTGAAGAAATCTGGCGCAGCTACCAGTGAAAACACGTCAGTTTTGGAAAACAGCTGACGCTGCTATGTGTATGACGTTTACCACAGTTTCACCACACTCGGGAACAAACGAAAGTCCAATAATACCTCGTTGCCTAACTGTAGATGCCGGGCTGCTTCAAGGTGAAGCGGTGCCCGTGGTGGCGCCTCTATGCGTCAATATGTTCTAATTTTTAAGTATTTTACTCCTGAAATTTTTGAAAGCAAAGACTAATAAAATTTTATTTCAGCAATTTAAGCACAAACGGGCACTATACCCTTCATTTTCGAATCATTATCTGATTGAGGGGGGTAGGACGTCAAACGGGCCGACTTGAAGCAGGAGAGACACCACAGGACATTTTAATTTCCACTGTTTATACTTTTAGAAGTAACTTCATAAAACTTTGTCAGCATGACCAGGACGGACTCAGAATTCACATTCATAGCAGTGGAAGTTCGAAAAAATAACGAAATAATTTTCTTTACATGTGAAATTTCATCATTTTTTTCACTTACTAATGGCAGCATTTGTTGCTATATGTACACTTTTCTTCATAAGTAAGAGAGATTCTTCGATGAATTTTGCACAGCATAGAAACCATACTTAAAGGTGTATGAAACTCTAGAATTTTCCAAATCTATTAAAAACTGTGGTAAAAATTGAGGTAATTAACTACAAAATTTGTGTTTTTTTCTAAACATGAAGTTTAAAATATAACAGCTCATTCGTTTTTTCATAATTTAAATAAATTCTAGACTTTCATACGCCTGTAAGTATGGTATGTATGCTGCGCAAAATTCATCGAAGAATCTCTCTAACTAAAGAAGATAAGTGTACCTGTAGCAACAAATGCAGCCATTAGTAAGTGAAAAATGATGAAATTTCACACGTAAAAAAAAATTATTTTGTTATGTTTTCGAACTTCCACCTTAATGAGTGTGAATTCTGAATCCTTCCTGGCTATGTTGCCAAAGTTTTATGAATTTATTTGTAGAAGTATAGACAGTGGAAATTAAAATGTCCTGTGATGCCTCTCCTGCTCCAAGTCGGCCCGTTTGACGTCCTACCCCCCTTAATACAGTCAACATTACTCAAGCACCGAGCAAGGTGGCGCGGTGGTTAGCACACTGGACTCGCATATGGGGGGACGACGGTTCAAACCATCCATATTTGGGTTTTTCTGGATTTTCCTAAATAGCTTCAGGCAAATGCCGGGATGGTTCATTTGACAGGGCACGGCCGTTTTCCTTCCCCATTCTTCCCTAATCCAAGCCTTCTGTCGTTGTCGACGGGAGGTTAAACACTAATCTCCTCCTCCTCCACCTCCTCCTCCTCCATTACTCAAGTCATTAAAACTATCCGTCACAATCGATTCAGAAAAGAAAAAAGTGAACTCAGTTTGTTAATAATAAATCTCTTCGTCCTAAAATTGGAATATTTTTTTAGCAACTTAGGCCGTGTGTACACAGAGGCTGATCAAGCGAATAGAGTTCGTCTTACATTTTTCTTTTTGCTTTTTTTTTCGGGGGGGGGGGGGGAATTTGTCACTGTTTCAAACCTTTAACCAATGCTTGAATTAATTAGCAGCTGCCCGCAGTTGCAGACTGTTTCGAAACTGACGGTGAATTACAACAATGCGATTTAAAAACTAATATAAGTCGTGTTACACAGTTTTAAATTTGACCTCTGGTCAGAAAAAAAATTTCGCGACGTGCTCCACTGTTCTGTCCCACACAGTAAAACGTCGCACCACACCGGTTGGGAAGGGCTTATGCAACTACGTAGCACACTCTGACATTCGGCGGGGGAGAATGAAGCAACCATCAAGGCATGCATATAAACCTTACAGATCTATTGAAACATGGCAGATAAACAGATTGTAAAGGTTCACTGTGACCGAACCCAGAGTGGTAAAAGAAGTATAAAAACGTGATTGCAAAAACGGCACTGAGCTAGATTATAACTAGCAGCGTTGTTTCAAATGACGTTGAGAAATTCTGGTTGTACGGCTGTTTCCACAAGTGGTCTCAGTTGTTTGCAGCGAGGGTCTATCATAACTGATTTTAGGCGAAGTTTGTTGAAATTGTAAAGCAAATAATCTGCAATTAATATTGTGGCGCAACTTTTTAACAATACCTATCACACCATAGTGGAACAGAACAAATAAATAATAGTTTTGTACCAATTTGTAGTTCGTGAAATGTGGTATAATAACATAGAATTACGTCGAATGTATTCGTCAAACGTTTCAAAACACAAAATTATGTTTTATTACCAATTATTACCAGTCTTTAAAAACACTGTGCAGTCACACAAGAGATAGTCCTAAACAGTGGTATTATGGTTAATATTCCCCAGACAAAACAGACAATGGGGTACTGGTCACCTGACACATGGGACCCGTAGCATTGCTACTTCTACAGTGGCTAAATGGATAACCGCCTCTGTGTATATGTAGCGTACCAGTCGGGTCACTAAGCACGCAGAATCAGAAAATTCTAGAGACGACGTAACGTGCACCCCAGGTAGTTCTGGTTTCATCATCATTATTATTATTATTATTAACAGACGGGGAATGATGATGGGAAATTGCTGGCCGATAACTTAATGAAGTTCGGTTCGGTACTGCCATGCTTATGAAGTCTGATTTTTTGTGAGTGAGGGGGGGGGGTGGAGGGGGAGGGGCTGTGAATGGAGCTCGAATGGTTCCAATGGAATTAGTAAATAACATTATCTTCAACAAAGGTAGTTCTAGAGAACGTTTACAAACGTAAGATGACTGAATGAAAATTGCGTCGCCAGCGACGACTAATAAGAATTAATATCAGATATTCCAGCAAAAAGCATCAGATGTTCCTCACCCTTCATCCTGTCACCCAGTGTAACGTACGACGCCCACAAATTTTCTAATAATAAATAACAAGCAGTAAATACAAATCTTTGGTAGTCATCCTGATGAAGGCTATGTTCAATAGCAGCCGACAGTTGGGAGTTTTATCACATGGAGTGGCCAAACTCCCGTAAGAATTGTAGTGTAGGAAAGATGTTTCATTCTACGATAATTCCTTATCGACGTCAAAATGATTAATTGGAACTTTTTAATGCTCTGAACACATTAACAGACCAGTAGGATTTCCATATCTTTCCGCAGTTATCAAGCTAAACTATTGAACTATTGACGTAATTAAAAACTTTCATATGTAACAAATAACTTCGAGCGCTGCGTAACAGTTACACACAATACCTCATGTGATCCTAAGCAATAGTGTTATCAGTGACCGTAATCGCAGAAAATACGTCTCTAGTATAATGAACTTCACTATCCAGAATATATTGGCACAATATATAGCCAGTAAATATGCCCATGATCTGAATTCTTCTCACTTCCCAACCTTTACTTATGTTTTATGTAAACGGTTTGCGAGACTTATGAATGCTCTAACACATTATTAGTTCAGCAGGAGTTCTAGAACTTTTCGCAATTAGTAAGACACACCACTGAACTGAAAAGCTATGATTACAACCTTCCATACATTTTCAAATCACTTTGGCCGCTGTGTAACAATTGAATATAAAACGTGAAGAGACCACAAACAGTTGCGTTATCGGCGGGTGCAATAGGCATAGTGTAAAGAATTCACTGTTCAGAACTTATTAGCCTGATAGGTAACTAGTAAATAAATCTATGATTCGAATTCTTCACACTTGCGAATCTTTGTCCATGTATTACGTAATGGACTGGAGACGGTTAATGGGACCTTTTTGAAGCTCTCATTATGTTCAGCAAGGTTTTACTACCGTTTTGTAAATATCGAGAAACACAACTGAAGTATCAGAATATAATTTCACTCTTTTATAGATTATCAAATCACTTCGCCTGCCCCGAAACATACAGACGACCTCATGGGATTTAAAACAACGGCGTTATCAATGATCGTACTGCAACAAGGAACAAATTGGACATAGTACGTTGAACGTCAGTTTGCACTTGACAGCCCATAAATGACATCAAGAATCGAGTTTTACACACTTGCAAGCTTTGTTCTGGGTATTATATAAAGAACTCGTCAGCTAACGCCGGTGGATGAATTTTGTAAGTGGCAAACCCTTTCTTAGATGGAAGATTAGTCTTTTATTTCTTCCTTTTTCTGTCAGGGACTAAAAGGTTGCATTAATACGGAAAGAAAATATTCTCTCTTTCAACGTAAGGTAAAATTTCGAAGACACATCTACGCAAGTAAGCGTTAAAATGTTCAGATTGCTATATAAAAGATTCTTATGACATAAAAGTATGCTTTAATAAAAACAGAACGTTACATAACTGACTCCACTAATACCGCCGCTACTGGACCGCAGACTTAAGCTGCAAAGAAAAATACATAGATCGCAGCAGAAATGTTCCACCGATTCTCATCACCTCAAGAAAATTCGATCCATTCTCTTATGAGAGAACCAAGGTTTCTAACAAGACTAAAATACAAATACGACACTTTAAGACCGATTGTTAATTCTGAAAATCTGTTATACACATTTCAATGCCGTAGCCTTGCAAATGTAAACAATTTTCAAGCTACAACATACTAATTAAGTTGTGTAAGCTATGTAAATCATGACAGTTCATGCTTAACTGAATGATCATACAGAGGATTAAATCTGGCAGATTAATTTTTCAAAATACATCACTTTCAGAAAAAATTCATCATTAATGTCTATTCTCCGACATAATCACTAAATGATCGCAAAAGATTTTTGTAATTAAGTCGGCTATTTGACTAACGTTTTGACCAATTGAATTACTTGTAATTTCCATGACACGATTATTAAAATATATAGCTCATAAAGAGAGAGGAGTGTAAGATAAATTTATTTTGAACCTAAATTCTTTACGTCGAAAAGTTTCCATAAAATACTGTGGTGGATGGGTAGTCTATCACTCATTTCTCTTTTAAATCGTTGGTTAACGCCTGTTATTATTGTAAGTTGAAAACTGAATATACGATTCTTTGCTCTGTGACCGGGACACGCGTAAATTTCATAATATTTCCCTGGAGGCAAATGTTCGACATTTTCAGGTGTTTATTAGTGGAAAGCAGCAACTCCCGAAAATTGCTACGTGCCAGCAGGAACCACAGCAACCACCTTAAATTATAGAGCAGCTAGCTCTGGAAAAATGTTTTTGAATTTACACAGCGTTGTCTGGCGGCAGGCACGAGAACCATCTGCTGATCCGCACGGGTGCCCTTCTAATTACAACAACAAGATTGGAAGTGAGTGAAAAGACAAAAAAAATGCAATAATTGGCTTTTTCTATTCATTTGTGACTCAAAACCGATAGCAAAAAATCATAATTACTATTACTTCTACAAAAACTTGCATGAAAGCGCTTACCTCACTATAACCTAATAGATCGCTTTTACATAGAGCTGATACATTAATTATCAGACTTATCCTTCCTCTGTTTCTTTCTGCTGTACCTACGTCAATAGAAACTTTTCTGTAGTGATATTACGCAAATTACCTGGCAAGTGAGGTTTCTCAATATTATAAATACACCTCTCTCTACGTTCACTCATTAAAATGAAGTTAGGCAATAAGCAACGTTACTAGCCACCAAAGATGAATTTATTTCGACTCCTTGTCCTAGACTGTACGATACTGCACCAATGTGGAGAAACAGTTCACCACCAGCTTCCCCGTTATTTAGTTATAGCTACCCAGTGAGAATTTGTAAACGTTTGCACAATCACCAGTGAAAGTTACGGTTTTCAGCCTTCATTCCCATCTATTTTGCACTGAAAGCTGAAAATAGAGGTGGTTCTCGACAAGACACTTCACTATTACGAGCGTTCTGAGAAATTATAGGGTCAAAAAACAGAAAAAGTATCCAACTGTTAGAAATATAAACTCGTACACTATCATCATACTCAAATTACATACCGCATTAACTAACGGAATAATTAACCTTCTATGCTTCGCTTAATACGGATCCTGACCCCCGGTACTACACCCCTGTACCCCAACTAAAACAACGTAATTACCATTAATCACAGTAACAAATAACCGCAGCTATAGAAAAATATATTTTTAAAATTAATGTCACTTACATGTCATTAAAGTATAAGCTTGAGCGATGTATGGACAGGGAAAAAAATTGAAGAAACCAACCCAGTATTCGCTAATCGATTCAGAGAAACCACGGACTAACTGAATTTTGATGGCTGGAATGAGATTCCACTAATTCAACCACTGTCCTACGTAGCTCGATGAAAATAGTTTCAGACGAAGCTTGTTTTAAAAAATCGCAACAGTGGATAGGCTTCGGCCATGAAATTTTTAAATTGCGTCCTGGAATAAAAGGAGAAAGTAAATAATATTTCCGAAGGTCTCGGTTATCAACGTACCAATTCAATGTAAGATTATCTGCCGCGGTAGAAAGACATTACTACCAGCAGCACGTAGCATTAGTTAACTTCATTACACTATGTTTCACAGGTACCATCAAATTGCACATGTATTTATTCTAGGCATTTCGACAACATGAAGTTGTAAACAGGCTTTCTCTGTTGTTATCCGTGGAGACATCGATTAAGGGAATAATTATTTACTGTGTTAGACGAATAGTCATGCGTGGCTCTAGGAAAACGCACGGTCACAGTGTGCCGTGGGAAAGACCTTTAAGAACGTTTGCTAGTCGCGTAGCGTGTTAGTCCCGTATTTTCGCAGCGCCCGCGGACATGGAATGTGTACAGCATAAATAATGGCAACGATGACAACCTCAGATGGCTTTTGCTGTTGAGTACGGAGAAGAGAGTAGTTATGTCATGTAAACCACCCTAGTTGTGCTTCATAGTACATGAAAAGGTCTTGCACAACAAACAGAATATCATGGCACATAACGTCGATGATAAAAAGTCATAATACCTGATAAGGGGATGTCGCAATGTAATAAATACAACATGTGAACGAGCGAAACGAAAACAAGTCTGGTCTGTCGCAACAATTATACAAGATTTATCATTATTGTTGCTATTGCTTCTTGAGTAACGTATTAGTTACGTAAGACGTTAAGAACAGAAGAGACTGAATGTTCAAGATAGTTCGTTTTTTAACGCGGTTATAATTTTAGAATTCAGTAACGAGCGCATCGTTATTGTTACAGTTTTCAAATGAAACTTTTCTATTAAAGCTAAAGAAAATCTTCTAGGAAATAATTGCAAGTGCCTTTAATCCAGTATGCAACACGCCATTTAAATATTTTTCGGCTCTTGCGATCGCTAAGACCACAAAACGCATACTGTTGACTTGATATCAAGGCCTAAAATGAAATATTTGGAAAATACTTCGTACTTTTGCAGTATGTGTGTTGCGTAAAAATAAATAACTTCCAACAGAATTTCACAAACAGTTTTAGAACTTTTACCAGAAAAGAAAACAAATACCTGTAGTATCACACTTCTGTATCGAGACGTCTATGTTACTAATTTCTAAGAAAAGTAAGAGGTATAATTCTCCTTAGCAGGTTTTTGAGGAAACGTACGTCTTGTGTAATAGCCCACCGCAAACGTACAACGTTTTAATTTTAAATTACCGCGAAGAAAAAGCTGTTTCCCAAACAAAACTATCATTCGCAGGCAAAAAATTTCCTTAAATCAAGAAGATTACTTTTTTGCATTAGCTAAAAAATATATTTAAAGTAAGTAAGGTACAGGACGTTGTACATAGTTTCTCTCAAAGAAAATTTCATATATAGAGGTCGTAACACTAATCATTTTATTTGCAATCTGTAAAGATGCTTTAAATCTCTCTTGAAACGGTTGAATCCCATAATGTTTGCATGTAGATAATCAAAGTACAGTGCACTAAACATGTCAATTGAAACCTTTCCCGAAACAAATTATGTCCATATCAAAATGAAATCTTTTATGATTATTAGTGAGTACACTCCTGCCGCGTACAGTGAAATACTTTCTACGCAAACCAAACTTAGCTGCATCGGTTAAGTTGTAAAACATAAAATATGTCGCTGCTCATTTTAAAATTTGTGATGTTTGTAATGTTTAGGTGGGCCTATAGCTCCTACCCACTAAATATGTATTTTTAACAAAGATCCTCTGTTCATTGTTTTACAGTGGTCTTGAAGGGATTCCATTCGGTTTGTATTTTCTGTCACATACGTTACAGTAAATGTAGGTCAGAAAATACTTATTACTTCGGTTATTTTCAGGAATCATCAAGTACCTTTCGTAACACGTTAGATAAGCTCATGATGTCAGTATTTCCATTGCTGTCGATTTTACCCCACGCTGCCCTTCGGATCTCTCCTGGAAATCACTATGAAAAATTATCGAGATCTTCCTCAGCATGGACTGTAAATTTAAACATTAATTTTAACGTAAGAGAGACATTTTTCACTTTAATTCACTAGTCACTTGCCTGCTCAGATTGTGGAATTACGCTGAATCGTTTATGAAACATGTTTATCGAATTAATATGTTACTTATATTTCGTAAAAAGGTTTAGTCATGCAGATTAAGCGTAGGTCACCAGTTCGCAAGACAGGAAAGAGAGTTTAGCCCGGAGTAAATTGGGGGCTATTGTAATGACTACTGCACCAGTCATTTCTTATCTTACAACATCTGAAAAAAATATTGAGCTCTGCTTCAGAAAGTACAAAAGTAGCTTTAAAATGTTTGCAAACAGATAGTTTATGCGGCTTCCCGACTCATCCGAGGTTAAATGGTGGCAGTTAGGTGAGTATCGGCTCATATTAATATAACAGTGGTAAAATCAGGAAATGGAGACACTGTCTCACTTTCATAGCAGCCTGGTAAGCCATTTCAGAACTAAGTTCAGGGCAGTCGAAGTGCAGTAGAATCTTTTCTATGATACACGGGGGGGGGGGGGGGGGGGCGAGACTAGTAGCAGAGTATTTTAAACACTGGAATCATATCCTGCAGGAGACGAGTTCAAATCCCTGTTCAGCCATACGGGTTTGTACTCGTATTTTCCATGATTTACCTAAATCAGTTCCATTGAATTTCTGATTGGTAATTTCAACAAGCACTGAATATTTCCTTCCCACACTGTTAACCAATCCGAGGTAGCGCTCCGCTTCGAATCACTCACCACCTTATCTTACTATATGAATTCGGAAACGCGAACTTAATTATCGGATACGTTTGGATCGGATTAAAAGAAAGTACGAATCATTTCGTGTTCTGACTGGTTACTACAAAGGAGGCGTTGGTCTATTTCACATCAGAAATGAAATAGCGATCACAGCAGCAGGTAACAAGTGATAGCTTTGTACCAAAAAAGGTAGTTATACATAGAGTTTTCTTGGATAAAAAAGGGCATTGTCCCTGCAAAATAATTCCTTGAGAATACTGCATTAGTTTCTTATACAACTATGTGCAGAAAGTTGGGAGAATAGGCTGCGTAGTTAAAAGAAAAAATGTCATGTTTCGTCACGATCACTTTACGTGCCCCTACAGATTCTTTGGCAATGAGAAAAAGGTATGTGAATCCTATTCACTAGTTTTGCAACTTCTGCTTTCTACCTATTCCAGTATCTAAAGAAAGTGACAGCCTGCAACACGTTGTCGAGTCTAGGCAGCTTTGAGTTTTCTGACATTTCGGAATCGTTGGCAGACTGTGTAATTAACAAAAAGGGGACTATGTTGAAAAAAAAATAGTCTTTCATTGTTTACCTTGTCTTTTTAGCAGCAGCAAAAATTCATTTTGTACCTAAAGAAGAGCGATACATTATTACAATATTCTGTTATATGCTCTTTTACTATTTTGTAAGTTTTTTTTTTCGTAACCGAATCACCGAGCAATACTTAACAGAGGCTCTGTAGAAGAACTGGGGTCTCAAGGAATCGTAATCTTGATAATAGAAGGAAGTGTGGAGGGTAAAAATTGTGAAGGGAAACGAAGGCTTGAGTTCATTAAGCAAGTTGAAGTGGATATAGCTGCAATAGTTACTATAAGATGAAGAGGCCTGCACTGAACAGACTACGGCAGAGAGCTGTATCAGATCAGTCTTAGAAGTGTAGATGGTTCAAATGGCTCTGAGCACTATGGGACTTAACTGCTGAGGTCATCAGTCCCCTAGAACTTAGAACTATTTAAACCTAACTAACCTAAGGACATCACACACATCCATGCCTGAGATAGGATTCGAACCTGCGACCGTAGCGGTCTCGAGGTTCCAGACTGTAGCGCCTAGAACCGCTCGGCCACCCAGTCCGGCAGAAGTGTAGACGATTACAACAACATAGAAGAACTAACTACTCGGGCGATCACAAAACGAAGTTGCAGTGCAAGGTTTCACTTCGTTTTTAGTCATCCCATGAGAAAGTACGACGAAAAGTGTCTATTAAACAGTATTAAAAGAGTGTGCACCCACCACAGTCATTTGGGGTTCTTCTAATGGGGCAGCCGCAACTGCATAAGTCCAGTTTGTAAAATGAAGAAACCGCACAACAGTTTCTTAAACCAAAATCTTTTATTGTGTACATGGCCGGCTTCGGAACACCTAAAGTTCATCTGGCGACAGATTTCCTGTTTGTATTCCCGGTCGCTCAGCATGGGGGAACGGTTTTTGTGGAATTTATATCCCTTTTATCATTTTGACATGAAATCTTTGGTTTCATGACAACGTTAGGTTGAAGGTGACCTCAGATGGTAAGGTGATTTTATTTTTTACACCTGATGTGTTGCGAAACCGGTCGTGTACACAACAAAAGATCGTGGATTTAGCAGTTGTCGTGAGGCTTTTTCATTTTACAAAATAAACTATCCTTTAGAAAAGTAACAGTTATTTTGGTACTTCAGTTACATTAACAAAAATAACTGCTGAGCACTACCTGCACAAATTCAGTTACAGTATACAGACATGGCACTAGTTACAAACATGCGTCAGGCAGATCAGGTGCAGTGACCGCCGCGAGCGTCCGTGTTCCCTATTTGCGTATTAAACCGAAGCACCCTTTAATAAGTGTACTCGATATTTATGGCACAAGAGCGTCCAAGGCGCGCCACGGTTTATACTCAGAGCGTTTCAGCACGAAGGAACGAGCAAGAGAACCCGTGGCTCGCGCATCTACTCGCTTGCATTCCTTCGGCCTGCCCCGGTGCTGCTTTCCGCCGCGCGCAGACGCGCTCAAATTAAACCGCCTCGCCTCTATAAACGCACCCAAGATTGCTCCAGCGCAAGACGAACGCGTGTTAATTATTATCGCCGAAGAAGGGAAAGACGGAGAGATAGAGAGAGAGAGGGAGGGAAAGAAACGGAGGGGTGGAGAGAGAAAGAGAGCGGAGAAATCCGACGAGCGGCGAGCAGCGCGCGTAATTATGCCCCCGAATTATCTCGGGGTGAGATTAGGCTTTATTTATTCCGGACGAAAGTTAACGAGTACCGCGGCGCGGGCCCGGTCAACTGCACCGCTCCGTGTTCATCGCCTGCTTCAAAAATTTATCGGCCTATTGCGTCGCTGGCGAGGAGACCTGGCCGCCATCCCCTCCACGCGTCGATCGCCGCTCCACTGTCAGTCACCGCCGTCAATGCTGCCACCCGCGCCAGTACCACAGCGGCAGTGGCGGCGCCACCATCACTCCCAACATTTTTCCGCCCGCCAACACTGACAACACTGGCGCATGCGCGAGGGCAGCATCTCTGACCAAAGACATTTCCCTCCGATCACAGAGAACATATGGACGGGCAGTCCCCGCAGAGCGAGTCCGCTAACCAAGTGACAGACGCTTGGGAGGGCGCGACGTCGGTCTAACACGAAGAGCACCGAGCACTCACACGCATTCACAGACACGTACACACACGCCGCACGGCAGTTCGGTCACTGAATGCGCCGGTGTCCGTCCGTGCGTCGGCGGTGGTGGTAGGCCATCCTGCGCGTGACGACGCAGCCGCCCCCGAGCGGCGACCGGCGGCCATCGCAGGCACCTTCACTGTGAGCTCGCAGCACAACGCCTGGCCGCGCCGAGCCGCGCAGCGCAGCGCCAAACGACCGGCTGCTGCCTGCCGGGCTATAAGGTATATAAGCGGGCCCTCGGACACCGACCAATAAATATTAAACGGGAACAAACAAATGGTTGTTTCTCCTTCTCTGCGCGCGCGTTGTCAGCTCCGCCGGCCCCCTCGCCGGCACCTGTCCACCCCTCCGCCCGCGCCGCTCTTAGTGAATTACAATCTTCCCCCGGACACACATCACGGGGCCCCGCCGGCCGCAGCTGCCGCCGCCGCCGCCGCCGCCGCCTGACACCCACGATCCATCTTCTTCATCCCGGGCCGGCCATAGCCAATTCTGCTCCCGCCGCGGTCTTTCCCAGCGTGCACCGCACTACCCGAGCGAGAGGGATGGAAGACAGACCCTCTGGTGCCTTCGTCCTCTAAACGATCTTTTCAGTGACACTGCCCGTCCACAAAAGAATCAGATACACGTCTAATTCTACATCTGTACGCCCAGACCTACTTACCCTTCATAAGCATCACAATATCGATGCACTACCGAAACGAGTACACTAGTACACTACTGGCCATTAAAATTGCTACACCACGAAGATGACGTGCTACAGACGCGAAATTTAACCGACAGGAAGAAGATGCTGTGATATGCAAATGATTAGCTTTTCAGAGCAATCACACAAGGTTGGCGCCGGTGGCGACACCTACAACGTGCTGACATGAGGAAAGTTTCCAACCGATTTCTCATACACAGACAGCAGTTGACCGGCGTTGCCTGGTGGAACGTTGTTGTGATGCCTTGCGTAAGGAGGAGAAATACGTACCATCACGTTTCCAACTTCGATAAAGGTCGGATTGTAGCCTATCGCGATTGCGGTTTATCGTAGTGCGCCATTGCGGCTCGCGTTGGTCGAGATCCAATGACTGTTAGCAGAATATGGAATCGGTGCGTTCAGGAGTGTAATACGGAACGCCGTGCTGGATCCCAACGGCCTCGTATCACTAGCAGTCAAGATGACAGGCATCTGATCCGCATGGCTGTAACGGATCGTGCACCCACGTCTCGATCCCTGAGTCAACAGATGGGGACGTTTGCAAGATAACAACCATCTGCACGAACAGTTCGACGACGTTTGCAGCCGCATGGACTATCAGCTCGGAGACCATGGCTGCAGTTACCCTTGACGCTGCAATTCAGACAGGAGCGCCTGCGATGCTGTACTCAACGTCGAACCTGGGTGCACAAATGGCAAAACGTCATTTTTTCGGATGAATCCAGGTACTGTTTACAGCATCATGATGGTCGCATCTGTGGTTGGCGACATCGCGGTGAACGCACATTGGAAGCGTGTATTCGTCATTGACATACTGGCGTATCACCCGGCGTGATGGTATGGGGTACCATTGGTTACACGTCTCGGTCACCTCTTGTTCGCATTGACGGCACTTTGAACAGTGGACGTTACATTTCAGATGTGTCACGACCCGTGGTTCTACCCTTCATTCGATCCCTGCGGAAACCTACATTTCAGGCATTACCTCTCATCATGGACAACACTTTGAGAGCAGCGGTGTTTGCGTAGAGTTGTTACTGCTAACAGGCAAGCAACACTGCGTGAAATAATCGCAGAAATCTATGTGGGACCTGCGACGAACTTACCCGTTAAGACAGTGCGGCGAAACTTGGCGTTAATGAGTTATGGCAGCAGACGACCGACGTAAGTGCCTATTACACCTCTCCTGGGCTCGTGACCATATCGGTTAGTCACCTGAGGACTGGAAAACCTGTGATGAGTCCCGATTTCAGTTGGTCAGAGCTGATGGTAGGGTTCGAGTGTGGTGCGTACCCCATCAAGTCATGGACCCAACTTGTCAAATTGTTCAAATGGCTCTGAGCACTATGGGACTTAACATCTATGGTCATCAGTCCCCTAGAACTTAGAACTACTTAAACCTAACTAACCTAAGGACATCACACACATCCATGCCCGAGGCAAGATTCGAACCTGCGACCGCAGCAGTCGCGCGGTTCTGGACCGAAGCGCCTAGAAGCGCTCGGCCACTGCGGCCGGCTTAAGCAGACTTAAAATTCGTACAAAAACCTACAAGTACCAGCCCACACTGGACCTCTGTGAATAGCTGTACTTTAATTATAACTGCCCCGTTCAATAAAATCCACAAATGAAATCTCCTACAAGTACAAGCATATCCACAGAAAAACATACTAGTTCACTTACATCCAAATACAAACCCACAAATAGCATTAAATCGATACACAAATCTACAAGTACAATAAAATAAACACAGCAACGAACAGGTACAATAACAACAAAACGCAGGCCAAAAGGTCCAGTAAAATCTCACACAAACCTACAATAACAACAAACAAGTAGTATTAAATCCATACAGAAACCTCCAGTTACCACCCAACAACCATAATTAAGTTCACAAGAAAAAATAGCCAACCAGCAGAATAACATTCACGCACAAATCAACAAGTACAGCAACATACGTAAGTAAAAAAGTACAATACCAAATCTGTAAACAAAGCAACAAGTACAATAAAATCCATAGATAGACCAACAACTAAAATGAAATTCACAGGGAAACCTACTACAACAACAAAATCAAGTGGAATTAAATTCACACACAAACTTGCAAGTACACGAAATCGACATTCAGCCCCCACCAAATCAGACAAATGCATATACAGTCCTATAAGTCCAACTAATGGTTCAAATGGCTCTGAGCACTATGAGACTTAACATCTGAGGTCATCAGTCCCCTAGAACTTAGAACTACTTAAACCTAACTAACCTAAGGACATCACACACATCCATGCCCGAGGCAGGATTCGAACCTGCGACCGTAGCAGTAGCGCGGTTCCAGACTGAAGCCCCCAGAACCGCTCGGACACACCGGCCGGCCATGAAGTCATTGTTTTATACAAATAAAACAGTAGAAACTGAAGATGAGCTAAGGTCTCAGTTGGCGATCGCTGTGTAGAAGGGGCGACAGCATAACTGAGCCAGAGGCCAAGTTTTACTCACCTTTGTAATGCTGCCATTGACTTGCTATGACGTTCAGTTGTTGCTTATAACGTGTGCGTCCTTTATGTCCATAAAAAACCTATGCTTTTCCTACGATTTCTTCTATACCTCAAAGGGCTGAATTTAGGATCCTCCACCATCTGTGTTGTTTTGACCATAACGGTTTGAGGCACCCTCTACGTGACAGGTCAGGTATCCTGGTCGCCGAACTGGCGTTTTGCTGGAATGCTTTCACTTGCCAGTGAACTACAAGTAAGTAGCCTGTTTGTCTAAAAATTATACCCCTAGTGTAATATGTGTTTTATTGCGGAAAAGTTCCTTTGTTCCGCACTGAGGAACTATATTCAAATTTTGTTTCCTTCTCTGACACTTTCAAAACCTACCTGCATTACTGTAGCTTACTGTTACACATGGATAAATAAGCAATGATCTCGTAAATCAGTTATTATTATACACTATGTGATCAAAAGTATCCGGACACCTGGCTGAAAATTACTTACACTTTCGTGGCGCCCTCCATCGGTAATGCTCGAATTCAGTATAGTGTTGGCCCACCATTAGCCTTGATGACAGCTTCCACTCTCGCAGGCACACGTTCAATCAGGTGCAGTGAGGTTCCTTAGGGAATGGAAGCCCATTCTTCACGAAGTGCTGCGCTGAGGAGAGGTATCGACGTCGGTCGGTGAGGCCTGGCACGAAGTCGGCGTACCAAGTGACCAGGGATGATATTGTCGTGTAACTACTTCGCCACAGGCTGTGCATTATGAACAGGTGCTTGATCGTGTTGAAAGATGCAATCGCCGTCCCCGAATTGCTCTTCAACAATGGGAAGAAAGAAGGTGCTTAAAACATCAAGGCCTGTGCTGTGATAGTGCCACGCAAAATAACACGGAGTGCATGCCCCCTCCATGAAAAACACGGCCACGTCATAACACCACCGCCTCCGAATTTTACTGTTAGCACTACACACGCTGGCAGATGACGTTCACCGGGCATCCGCCATACCCACGACCTGCCATCGGATCGCCACATCGTGTACCGTGATTCGTCACTCCACACAATGTTTTTCCGCTGTTCAATCGTCCAATGTTTACGCTCCTTACACTAAGCGAGGCGTCGTTTGGCATTTACCAGCGTGACGTGTGGCTTATGAGCAGCCGCATGACCATGAAATCCCAGTTTTCTCACCTCCCGCCTAACTGTCATAGTACTTGCAGTGGATCCTGATGCAGTTTGGAATTCCTGCGTGATGGTCTGGATAGATGTCTGCCTATCACACATTACGACCCTCTTCAATTGTCGGCGGTCTCTGTCAGTCAACAGACGAGATCGGCCTGTACGCTTTTGTGCTGTAAGTATCCCTTCAAGTTTCCACTTCACTATCACATCTAAAACAGTGAACATAGGGATGTTTAGGAGTGTGTAAATCTCGCGTAGAGAAGCATGACACAAGTGACACCCAATCACCTGACCACGTTCGAAGTCCGTAAGTTCCGCTGAGCGCCCCATTCTGCAGTCTCACGATGTCTAGTGACTACTGAGGTCGCTGATATGGAGTACCTGGCTGTAGGTGGCAGCACAACGCACCTAATATGAAAAACGTATGTTTTTGGGGGTGTCCGGATACCTTTGATCACATACTGCAGATGTTAGAGAAAGTATAGAAAACGCTAGAACCAACGTACAACACACACACATCTGTAATGCAGAGAAGAAACTGCAAATAGACGCATCGGTAACCCAATATTTAGACATGATTTTATAACAACGACTGTTTGAAAAACAAGGAAAATTGCGAGTAAAATTGTCTCTGTGAACTGTAAACTTCCTGGCGGCGTAATTTCGACGGCTCTTGGGACCGCCGTCTTCGGCGAGTTCCATGACTGGAAGCCTTGTGCACAATTTAGGTTTGTTCCTTGAATTCAGGGGAACCTATAAATCGGCGCAGTTTGAAACTATTGATGTGATTACTGACATGCAAATTATAAATTGTGGACAGTAACGTAAAGGAGACAGTGGAACCTTTCATTCATCAAAAAATCGTCTGTAACTAGGAGTAGAATTAACTGTTTGACGAAGAACGGCAGAAGGTATGACCAAGCAAATACTGGAAGGTCCGACTTTCGCTGGACGAAGGATCTGCTATCATCCATGAGTGCAGCAGAGTCGGACAATATCCGACTTACCTACGTAAATGAACAAGTATTATGTTTGAGCGATACAACAATATTCGCAGATCTGGAAAAGAAAAGCACCTCATCAGAAGTCTGATAGGAGGTACTAAATCCCTTAAGAAAGAGATAGTCAAAAGCAGCGCTGTAGCTATGCTTATTACGGCCTGGTCCACGAATTCACCGTAATAATTAAATGGTGAAGCTGCCCCGGAGAAATTTTACTAAGGAAACAACAGATGCAACGGTGGCAACACCAGATTCTTCCGGTGACTGCTGTAGCGCTCGCGTAAATAAAGAAAATTAAAGAGTGCTTATTATATAATAGTAATGTCACAACATCAGTTGCAGTTGGTAATACAGTAATTAAGGGAGATGGTTGCTGAAATAATTATTTAAGGACATAACGGTGAAATTAATTCCTTAAATATTCTTCGAGTTAAAAAAAAAAAAGGTTCAAATGGCTCTGAGCACTATGGGACTTAACATCGGAGGTCATCAGTCCCCTAGAACTTAGAACTAGTTAAACCTAACTAACTTAAGGACATAACACACAGCCATGCCTGAGGCAGGATTCGAGCCTGCGACCGTAGCAGTCGCGCGGTTCCGAACTGAAGCGCCTAGAACCGCTCGGCCACCGCGGCCGGCATTCTTCAAGTTACGTAGACATAATAACTCCTAGTCTCACCGAAGATTGCTACACTGCCTCTCTCGTCAATAATAAGTGACTTTGTGAAGACGAATAATTGACAATGTTATCTGTTTAGACGTCTGTCTCCCGCATCAGTATTTATACGTGGACCCCCACATAACTGTGAATATGTAGGATTTGCTCTTAAACATTTAAAAGACAGGAATGGCGAGTGTATTCAGATATGGAGTAACTATAATTGAATTACACTAAACATATAATTTACCTCATTTTTAACAGCTTCTCAGGTATGACGCACCATACAACGTCTCTTCAGCAGTGCCTCTGTTCTTGACCTAACGGTATAGCCTTAATCCGAAATTCATATACAATAAAGTAGCCCGACAGAGCAATGGATAATATAGTGCAGTTCGATGCCTATGCTAGAAGAAGAAGGCAGCAGACGGAGAAAGCTGATCACCGGTTTGGAAAAAAGCGAGGAACGTAATTCTATCACTGACCACATAAAAACTGTCTGTCTGCCACTACCTCTGAAAATGAGTCTCTAAACGTAGATAAAAGTTTAATTTTTATGTTGATGTAACACTGCGAAGGGAGTTGTCACCTAATCTTTGGTTTCCTACGCTGAACATTGTATTTTCTACTAAAATAAATACCGGTCACATTGTCACTGACGCCTGACGGTCAATTCGTCTAAATTATAATTTATAGGAAGATCAGAGTTAAGCATCCCGTCGACTACGATGTCATTGGTGACAAGGTAGAACTTCGCACTAAGGAAGAATGGGGAAGGATATGGTAGGAAATCGGCCGTACCCTTTCGACGGAACCATGACGGCACTGGTCCCTTAAGGACTTACGGAGATAACAGAAAATCTAAATCTCGATCGTCAAACGTATTTTCAACCGCCGTCACTTCGCTT